>NC_045603.1:101939574-103301219 GCF_009762305.2 Zalophus californianus
CCTTGGGATACCTATACTTAGATACATCAGCCAAGAGAAATGAAAGCATGTTTGCACAGAAACTTGTACACGAATATTCAAAGCAGCATTACCAGTAATAGCCAAAGAGTGAAAACAACCCCAATGTTGGTCAACTGATGAATGGATAAACAAAATACGGTGTAGCCACAACTAGGAATGTTTTTCAACAATAAAAAGGTCTGAAGCACGGCTAGAGGCAACAACATGGATGAAACCTCTTCCTAAGTCAGAGAAGCCAGACACAAATGACCAAGTATGATTCCATATGATACAAGGTCTAAAATCATTTGTGCACTTTAACTGGGTGTATATTTACAGTATATGAATTAGATCTCAATAAAGCTGTTCAAAAATCTATACAGGACAAAAATAGCCATGTATAAATTATCTGTAAACCTAGGATTTTTAAACATTAAATCCTAAGATTATACTATCATGGGAAAAAAGACAAATATGAAAGAAACTAACCTACTCAGTACTACTGAAACCTGGACAATGAAAGAATGAGTTAAGGGAAATGGTCTGTGTGGAAATAAGGTAAGATAAAACTTAAAGCAAGAGTTATCTTGTGTGTCTGGTATCATCCAAGGCAGGGAGTGGCCTGGCCAGATACTCACCTATCTCATTCCGTTGGCAGGTGTATCCCTTTAGAAGAGATGAATTAATTATATGATCACACAATGATATTTATCATAAATATCATTTTACAAACTCTACTTGCTCTGATTTCAAACTTACCAGGCCACTTCTCTAATTGTAAACGTCCCACAGACTTATCTGATAGGATTGTGATGATCAGCTGATTCTGGTATATAGTTCATTAGAAATTAGTAAATTAATCCCCCGGTTTAGATTCATCACTTATGATATCGGTTAGTATGAACCAATCCTCATGAGACTTATGAACTTTGGCTGCTTTTAGCAAACTATTTCTCAGCCTACAAAGTTCATGACCAGTGACTCTCAACCATGGGGACATTCCCGAAACAGGATTCCTAAGAGGTTAATCCACTGTATACTTCAGGCAGAGGTGGGGAAAGTAAGGTTCCCTAGCCTCTCCCACCTTTACTGACAATCACGGCTAGATGAAGCCACTGTCATGGATATGGGAGTACATGGTCTTGGGTAGGTTGGCATGCCCTGGACTGAAAGCCTTCCACCAAGATCCTACCAGCCTCTGAGGCCCAGACTGAACAACACCCTAGCCTTCCTCAGTGTACCTCCATCTCAGCTCTAACTTCCATACTTTCAGATCCCCACATTCTATTATGTTATCCAATCTGACCTCGTTTTACAGATGAAATAGTGGGACCCACAGAGCTTAAGAATCTTACCTAAAATCACCCAGCTAATTAATGGCAGAGTAAGAATCCGAACCAGAGTCTTTGGATTCCCAGCCCAATGTTTTATTCATTCGGTAGTGCTGCCTTTGTTTCAGGCCATTTGAATGCACAGCTTGTATTTGAGGAAATTCCCTTACCCCCTGCTGAGAAACCTCCTTCTTATGCCCAAGGCAGCGCTTCAGGCCCTTACAGTATTCTCACAGGCTATTTAACACCCTCATTTATAAGTCAGGTCCCAAGATTTTTTTGAATTTAAAAAAAAATCCTATAAAATTTTATATCTTTATATTCATTGACTATCTCTGCAAGAATACATTAGAAGTCAGTGACAGAATCTGGGGGCGCCTGGGTGGCTCAGTCAGTTAAGTGTGTGACTCTTGATTTCAGCTCAGGTCATGATCTCAGGGTCATGGGATTGAACCCTACATCGGGCTCTGTGCTGGGAGTGGAGCCTGCTTAAGATTTTCTCTCTCCCTCCTCCTCTGTCCCATACCCCTCCCTCAAAAAAAAAAAAAAAAAAAGGAAAAAAAGTCTGGGGCCCCTGGGTGGCTCAGATGGTTAAGCGTCTGCCTTCAGCTCAGGTCATGATCCCAGGATCCTGGGATCCAGTCCCGTGTGGGGCTCCCTGATCAGCAGGGAGTCTGCTTCTCCCTCTGCCTGCCGCTCCCCACTGCTTGTGCTCTCTCTCTAAAAAATAAATAAAATCTTTAAAAAAAAAAAAAGTCAGTGACCGTCTCCAGTAAAGAACTAAGCCAAGTAGATGAAGAGAGACTTTTCATGAAACATCTTTTCAGTATTATTGGAATCCTTACCATATGCTTTTATTGCCCATATAAAAACATAATTTTTAAAAAGCCATGCCATAAAAAGGCCTACAAAATCCCAACATGTATACCATATACCTATCACACAGAGCATTCTCATTGAAAAGAATAAACATTACCAAATATCTGAGCCACCTTTATTTTTTTACACTGTTAGAAAGGATTATTTTACACCCTTCACCTGACAACTTTACAGATAATGTGCGCAGAATGCTAGGTAGGTCCCTGCTTAGAGGCAGCCCGTCCGGTGGAGGAGAATGCTGAGACAGCCACCTATAACTGCTTAGAAGTTTGTTGCCATTTTCCTGCGAGGTTGCGAAAAACTAGATTTGCTTAAAATGTCCCTCAGTCTCTTTATAAAGATTTTATTTATTTATTTTTAGAGAGAGAGAGTGCAGCAGGGGAGGGGCAGAGGGAGAAGGAGAGAGAGAATCCCAAGCAGTCGGCTGAGCACTGGCTCCAAGCAGAGCTCAATCGCACGACCCTGAGATCATGATCTGAACTGAAATCAAGAGTTGGATGCTCAAGTGACTGAGCCACCCAGGTGCCCATCCCTGTCTCTTTAAAGGAAGCCAGGTGGAGGGAGGCTACTGCTGCTATATTAACCTCCCCACTGGTTTCAAGGAAGTCTATCTATAAAAAGCCCTACTGCCAGGCTCCCCCGGGACAGGTCACCCACGCCAGGGTCTCCAGCCTTTGGAACCCAAGCATCCTGGGGATCCCTAAGCCCGTAAGTAGATTTCACTGACACTCGCCAAGATGCGTGAAGGGTGGGCTCTGTACACCTGGCTGCGCGGGCATTCCCACAGGGGCCCACGGACAGGCAAGCTCTGTCCTGTGTGTGTCACCTGGACGCAGGGAGAGCCCGGGGCAGCTGGGGCCCAGAGGCTGGACCCACAGGTCCCTGTCCGCAGTGGCCAGCCCTCTGGGGCCCTTGCAGTGGGGTGGGGGAGGGGGAGAAGCTGTGATGGTCATGTGCCCAGCCAGGTGGCTCCAGACGGCTCTGGACTGTCCATGGCCACTGATGCTGTTATTTAGACCTTTAAGCCACACCTAGGCATCTGGAGCTAGGCGTCTGGAGCCACACCTAGGCGGCTGCTCCTCTCTGCACACACGAGGTGGGCCAGGGGCCTGAGCAGGACAATGGAGGCCATCACAGCCACCTAGAAGCCAGAGGTCTCCTATAGTGGCAAAGACTCACATACAGGGATCCCTGAAGACCACTGGGCAACACTCCCCTTCCAGGCGCAGTTGAGGAGACAGGAGCCCACCAGCTGGTGACTTGAGTGGCAGTGGAACGCAATGACAGCCCCATTAGCACCATTGCCACAAAAGACCTAGAAGGTGCCATGCGGGAGTGGCTATACATGAGTGCGAGCGCCAGAGCCTTCCCAGGGCAGGCATGGCATTCCAACCTGCCAGGGCCTCGCCCTACAGAGGGTGGCCCTGCACATCCCTGCACGCCACGCAGAGACCTCTTTCCCAGTTTTTAAGGATTCCACCTTTAAAGCAACTTATTACACGAGAAGTCCCATTATTCATTCCAACATTAGACAAAACTTTAGAGGTGTCTAGGCACCTACAGAGTCTAGACACTTTGTTAACGATCCTACATAGGTAGACTCAAGCTGTAGGAAGTCCTGAATTAAATAACATGCATATGAAACTGCAAAAAGGAAAGCAATAGATGTTGGATATAGGTTCTAAGCTGACTAACAATGATCATAGCAAATAACGATGTACAACTGTTCATTTATTTCTTCCTTCATTCAGATATTTAGGGAAGGATTAGTATGTGCCCAGCCCTATGCTAGGAACTTCTGATATAATGGTCATCACAAGTAGACTTGGCTCCTGTGCTCATGGTGCTTAGCCCAGTAGAGGAAACAAACATAAATCAAATCACTGAAAAACAGAATTAATATGTAGCTGAAAATTAGGACCTAGTGTTATGAAGAAAATTGTGCTATAAGCAGTTGAGGCTTTAAGCAGCCCAGCAGCATATTCAGATCTACATTTTAGAATAAGAAAAAAATCTTGTACTTAAATGAAATTACAGTGCAGAAATGTAAGGCAGCAGGACCAAATTGCTACATAGAAATACAGTGTTAACATTCTTCTAATTCTTAGGAAAGGTGCCAAGGAATTTTCAGTGATTAGAAATCCAAGGCCAGTGTTATGGCTGTGCTCCTGGAAGCAGTTTGGTCTTGCGGAGCCCAGGGCCTTGGTTCAGCAAATACTACCTCCAGACACTGCTTAGTAACATCAAAGTCTTTTGCTTTCCTGCCTTCTTTCCAGGACCCTGCCAAGACTTCACAGTCAAGACTATCAGCATCAGGGTCAGTATAGCTGTCCACTTATTTCAAAACAGGAGGGAGACTCCTGATTTACTCACCTGATAATTGAGCTTCATCTGTCGAACCTTCATGGTCTCATCTTCAAAGGCACTGTTTAAAAACAAAAAAAGAAAAAGAAAAAAGCATGTAAAGAGAAAATTCTGTTACAACTATGTCAATTTCATCTTTTCCTGTATCTACTCCTTTGGGCTGTTTGGAACCAATGGAAAGCATCCGTGTTTAGATGTTACCCACATCTGCAGGACTTGGCATCCTTAATGCCACACTTATTCCACAGAGGACCTCAGGAGACTGAAGTACCCAAAGAGCAAAACATGATGTAGTGTGGCACGAGAATGGCTCAGTCAGTTAAGTGTCTGACTCCTGATTTCGGCTCAGGTCATGATCTCAAATTTGTGAGATCAAGCCCCACACTGGGCATGGAGCCTGCTCAAGATTCTCTCTCTCTCTATCCCCCTGCCCTAACCCCCCTCAAATAAATAAATAAATCTTAAAAAAAAAAAAAAAAGATGTAGAACACAGACCCTCACGCATGCAGGGATTTTTTTTTTTTAAACCGTATGTTGAGTACTTACTATAGGCCAGGCACAGTGAAGTACTTTACATGCATTATTTTATTAATTCCTCAAAACAACTCTCTGAATTAGGTACTATTATTTTTCACACTTTGAAGCTGGAGAAACAGACTTGGAGGCCCACGCATAAGGTTAAACAGCAGAAACAGACCGTAATCCAGGTCTCTTTCCAGAGTCTAAATTCCACCTAAAATTCATTTGTCTTCTTTTTTGGAGCTAGCTCTAGGGAAGAGAATGAGACTATAAAGGGGCTCAGGGAAGGCTGCTCCCAGATATGTCTAAGTAGCACACTGATAATTCTCAAGTAAAGTTTACTAGAGAAACAGCCAATGCAGGCACATTCTGACACTCCTGTTTGTCCCCCTGAAAGCAGGAAATAAATTTCCCATGTGAAAGTTGCCCTCCCTGTACTCGGAGGTAAAGAAACATCCTTATCACCAGGGATAGAGAATTCAAAGCCTAGAAGTCCGTGTACACAAACTCTGCTTAATTTCTTCACTAATTAGTACCCAGGACTAAGTTTCTTTGTCTTGTTCTTCACAAATTTGTTCTTCACAAATTTATTGTTTCTTTTTCTAAAAGGTATATAAACCACCTGCTTTGGTTATTTCTTAGGCCCATATCTACAAGACCTCCATACATGCAAAATTAAAATTCTTTTTCTCCTGTTAATGTCTTGTGTCAATTTAATTATTAGACCAGTCAAAAGAACCAAGATGGGCAGGGTAAAATATCTCCCCCACCGCAACAACTGTGTATGGTATCTTTTTTTTTTTAAAGATGTATTTATTTGACAGAGACACAGTGAGAGAGGGAACACGAGCAGAGGGAGTGGGAGAGGGAGTAGCAGGCTTCCCACGGAGCAGGGAGCTGGATGCGGGGCTCAATCCCAGGACCCTGGGATCATGACCTGAGCCCAAGGGAGATGCTTAACGACTGAGCCATCCAGGCGCCCCCATTTGTTCTTCTTTTGAACTGGGAAAAGGAGATGACTTATTTTGAACACCCAGCTTTTTTTTTTAAGCATATAATTTATAAGGAAATTAATAAAGGGGAACTGCCAGAGAACCAGAATGTCATCTATATATCTAAGGGATTATTAAATCTGCTTACAGGTTAGTAGGCAGGAGGAGCCTTGGAGATAGTACATAAATTCCAAGTTGCTATGCATTATTAAAATGCATAACACCTTCTAAAATATGTGAAGGTAGTGGTAAACCATTAAGCCATGGATAGATGCTTTGGTATTTTTACCTCAAATGCAGGAAAAGCCATGCTTCCTTTTGTAGCCATGGAATTTGTCTTCTTAAATAGAACCTTGTATTTATAGTTTTTCTGACAGAAGGTTCCCAGTAAAAATTTATAATACAATAATAATTGAGAACCATTTCTGCCTTGTTTCATACTCTACTCTTTCCAAGAATGCTGAGTCACAAAATAAAATCTTAAATTAGAAAATTTTCAAAAATAGGAACAGCTTCTGAGAGAGTTTTTCAAAAGTTCAAAAGGATGTGGAGACAGTAATTTGATTCAGTTTTTGTTGTTTTCTTCCACCAAACAAATCTGTCTCCTGCTCCACGGGAAGCCTGCTTCTCCATCTCCCATTCCCCCTGTTTGTGTTCCCTCTCTCGCTGTGTCTCTCTCTAATAAATAAATAAAATATTTTTAAAAAAGATTTTATTTATTCATTTGAGAGAAAGAGAGAGCACGAGTTGGTGGGGGGAGAGGCAGACTCCCCACTGAGCCGGGAGCCCAATGTGGGGCTCAATCCCAGGACCTGGAGATCATGACCTGAGCCAAAGGCAGATGCTTAACCAATTGAGGCACCCAGGCGCCCCTCAGCTCAGGTCTTGATCTTAGGGTCGTGAGTTTGAGTCCTCTATCGGGTTCTGCTCTGGGTGTAGAACCTACTTAAAAAAAAAAGGGGGGGGGGCAAACAAATAAAAATGTCAGATATGATATACACAGGCCTTGATTCTGTAGGGCCCTAACATTTCTCCTAGATATGTTCCTGCTTCCCTTAGTGTTTTTAATCCTCATTCACATATTTTAAAATCTTAGCTTTATGAATATAGTGCTAGAATTTATTAGTATTCAGTGGATATTAGTATAAATTTGAAAAAATTCTACATAAAACAACTAAGATGTGGCACCTGGGCGACTCAGTTGGTTGAACGTTGGACTCTTGGTTTCAGCTCAGGTCAAGATCTCATTGGTCGTGAGAGCCCGTGAGCCTGTGTGGGGCTCTGCACTCAGCAGGGAATCTGCTTGAAGATTCTCTCTCCCTTTCCCTTTGCCCCTCCCCCTGCACTCTCTCTCTAAAATAAATAAATCTTTTTCTTTTTAAAGAAAATGATTAAGACAAAAAATTATGAATATAAATATATATAGGGAAAAAATTGTGAATATACAGCAATGGGTAACATGGTATAAAAATGCACTGTTATGTACTAGTATTTTCAACAGCTACTGCTATGAATCTTGTTTTTCCTCTACCTCACTCTGCTCTCAACACTGCAAAATCCAGAACTGCAAAATCCCCTGGCATGTAAAAGAAATCATCTTATCCCACCCCCTCACCCCATCCCTACACACACACACACACACACACACACACACACACACACACACACACACACACACACACACACAATGCTAAAACCTCCTCAATCACGGTAAATTCTGACACACAACTTAAGTCCTCAAACATTTCTCTTAAGGCCTCTAATAGTGAGGAAACCAGCTGTATCTTCAATGCCTATCTTGACACCACTTAATTCCTTTCATCAAGCCTGGGCAAACTGAACAGACAATTTAAATAAACAGGTTTTGTTTTGACCTGAACAAAAGAGGCACTAAAAAGATGCTATATAATTGTAACATTTAGATACCTCCTATACATCAAAAGCTATACTTTCTTTGAGCTTTAGTTTTAAATGATAATTTAGCAGAAATAACAGATTTTTATATACTTATATTAATCTGAACTAGAATTTCTAGTCTAACCTGGAATATGATCTTATGAAATTTGCATTTTTTTCCTTTAATATTCTCTACTTCCTTTCAAATGAAGTTGTTTAATAGCAAGCCTAACCAAGGCCGGTAGTAAAGTAACACAAAACAGAAACAGTTCCTACAGAGTAAAAGAAATGGAATTACTGTATTTCCTCCCATTTTTCTCATGGAAAATTTCCTATTTACTTGATACAAACTGGGAAAATCCTAAACATACATCTTAGAAAAACCAATCCAACATTCAAGGGTGGCATATAATTATGCCCGTAGAACACCATTCTCTTGAAGTACTCTCCATTATATATATGTGCATCATATATATATATCATATAGCATAATATATATTTAACATATATAATGCAATGCTCATCACGATAAGTATAGTACCATATCTCTCACCATAGAACATTATTACAACATTTTTGACTATATCCCCTATGCTATACTTTTTATCCTCATGACTTATTTTATTTCTTAAAAGATTTTATTTATTTGAGAGAGAGAATGAAAGAGAGAGCAACAAGAGGGGGGAGGGTCAGAGGGAGAAGCAGACTCCCTGCTGAGCAGGGGCTCCCGATGCGGGACTCGATCCTGGTACTCCAGGATCATGACCTGAGCCGAAGGCAGTTGCTTAACCAACTGAGCCACCCAGGCGCCCTCCTCGTGACTTATTTTATAACAGGATGTTTGTATCTGTTAATGCTCTTCACCTATTCACCCTATTATTTCTTTAATTGAAAGGATTTTTGAGATAATATATGTGTTACAAGAAGATTGTTGGTGCCAATCCTTTTTGTACAATTATTTTTCTTTCTACTGTTTTTCTTCATCGATTATAAAAACAATTCATACCGATTTTATAAATTTTGAAAAAATTTATAAAGAAAATGAAAGTCTCTTTATAATCCTACCATCTTGAGATATAATCCCTGCTAACAAGGAAACAATCTTTACGAGTATTTCTATACATTTGAAATAATATTTATGATTTTTGTACCATTTTAACTCAAGATTATATCATAAGCATCTTTTATGTTATTATATAGGTTTTTGAAATAGAATATTAAATGGCTATCTAATAGTCTATCACACGGACTTTCCATAAATTTTTTTCTTTTTTTATTATGGTAAAGACATGTACCATAAAATGAAACATTTTAACCATTTTTAAGTGGACAGTTCGGTAGTGTTGAGTACATTTACGTTGTTGTTTGCATACAAATTTTTATAGCATCATTATTCACAAGAGCCCAAAAGTAGAAACCTCTCAAGTGTCCATCAACTAATGAACAAGTAAACAAAATCTGGTTTATCTACTTAATGAAGTATTAAATCAGCCATAAAAAGGAGTAGGTACTGAAACATGGGAGAACCTGGAAAACATTATGCTACATGAAAGAAGCCAATCAACAAAAGACCACACATACTGTATGATTCTGGTCTTTTTAAAAATTTTATTTATTTATTTGACAAAGAAGGAGCGAGAGAGAGAACGAGCAGGCGGAGGGGCAGGCAGAGGGAGAGGGAGAAGCAGACTTCCTGCAGAGCAAGGAGCCTGATGCAGGGCTCGATCCCAGGACCCTGGGACCATGACCTGAGCCCAAGGGAGATGCTTAACAACGGAGCCACCCAGAACCCCCTATATGATTCCATTTTCATGAAATGTCCAGAATAGGCAAATTTATAAAGGCAGAAAGATTAGTGATTGCTTAGGGTCTTGGAGGGATGAAAGTTGGGGGATGATAGCTAAAGGGCATGGGATAGCTTTTTGAAGTGATGAAAATGTCCTAAAATTAACTGTGGTGATGGCTGCACACTTTAGTGAATATACTAATAACCAGTGAAGTGTGTATAATTTAAAGGGGCGTATTGTATGGTATAGGAATACATTGCAATAAAGCTGTTATTATAAAAATGAGTCTATACTAATTCTAAAAAAAAATGGCATAACAAAGATCTTTTTTTTTTTATAAGATTTTATTTATTTAGTTGACAGAGAGAGACACAGCGAGAGAGGGAACACAAGCAGGGGGAGTGGGAGAGGGAGAAGCAGGCTTCCCGCTAAGCAGGGAGCCCGATGCGGGGCTCGATCTGTTACAGAATGCCAACTAATAAATACAGAATGAATAGAAGTAGAATATCATGACTTTATAACCACCATATTAATAATTGACTCTTGCAAGAAACATTGATGGATCCTATAACCACTGAGTGAAGCAGGATATTCAACACAATCTCAAGTATCTCCCCCACAGATTATATTAATTACAAAGAGGAAAAGGTAACATTACAATGAGGAAATCTGGCAGACATCACCTTAACCAAATGAAGGGATACAGCAACTATGATGGGACAGACCGACATATGGTATTCCCTGATGTGAGGTACTGAAAAGAATACAATATAATGTATGCAACATTCCTGCCAATAATGTTTGTCTTAAATCTATTCAAGAGGAAACAAACCAAATGGAGGGAAATTCTGCAAGACAACTCTCATGATTCTTCAGAAACATCCTTATCAAGAGAGATGAAAAAAATAGTTCTAGGTTAGAGTGGAGGAGATTTAAGAGATTTCTGGCAAGAAAATATAACACAGGGTCACCTGGGTGGCTCAGTCGGTTAAGTGTCCGCCTTCGGCTCAGGTCATGATACCAGGGTCCTGGGATCGAGCCCCGCATCGGGCTACCTGCTCGGCCAGGAGCCTGCTTCTCCCTCTCCCTCTGCCCCCCTCCCCCTTGCTTGTGATCTCTCTGTGTCAAATAAATAAATAAAATCTTTAAAAAAAAAGAAAATATAACACATAACCCTTGAATTATGGATCAAAACATACAGTAAAGACTATTATGGGTGCACTGAGGATATCTATGAACAGCACATTAGACAAGGGTATTAGTATATTAATGTGAAGTGTCCCACACGTGATAATAGTATTGTGGTCATACAGGAGTGTGAATAAGGTAGAAATAACGAGGGAACAGGAACAGGGTAGTATGAGTATCCATGAGTCCATAATTATACAGATAAATAATGAATAAATGAATAAATAAACTAAAAAAAGGTAAAAAGCTCTTCCTTACAGAATAAAAAATCCAATTAAAAAAGATAAAAGGAGAGGCACCTAGGTGGCTCAGTCATTAAGTGACTGCCTTCAGCTCAGGTCATGATGCCAGCATCCTGGGATTGAGCCCCACATCGGTTCCCTGCTCAGCAGGGAGCCTGCTTCTCCCTCTCCCACTCCCTGCTTGTGTTCCTTCTCTCACTGTCTCTCTCTGTCAAATAAATAAAATCTTTAAAAAAATAAAATAAAAAAGATAAAAGGAATGATGGAAATAGAAAGTCACCAAGGGCAAACACCACAGTAATAATTATTGCAGGCAAGAATCACCAGTGGATGCTAAAATTAGCGGGTGAAAATATGATGAGAAACAGGATATTTGCATAGTGTCAAAGTATCTGCCCACAAGATAATTACTGATTCCAACGGAAAAAAATAGTAACTTTATAGTGGAAAAACCTGGAAGACAGCACCTTAACTAAGGGATTAAGATTAACATCACCAGTAAGAAGACACATCATGCTCCTCCTGATATGATGTGCCAAGAAAGGCACAGAATCATGTTGGTGGTATTATTTTTTTTTTTTAAGATTTTATTTATTTATTTGAGAGAGAGAGCACAAGCAGGGGGAGGGGTAGAAGGAGAGGAAGAAGCAGACTCTCCATTGAGCAGGGAGCCCCACATGGGGCTCAATCCCAGGACCCTGGGATCATGACCCAAGCTAAAGGCAGACACTTAACCGACTGAGCCACCCAGGCGCCCATGTTGGTGGTATTCTTGCCAAAAATGCACAGCCTTAATTTAAACATAGCAAACAGCAGAGGAACCCAAACTGAGAAACACGCTAACAAAAGAAATGGCCAGTACTCTTCAAAAGTCTGAAGATCAAAAGGGATGAAGGGGAGTGGGAGGTACGGCTTCCAGTTAGGGGATGAATAAGTCACGGGGATGAAAGGTACAGCATAGGGAATGTAGTCAATGGTACTGTAACAGCCTTGTATGGTGACAGATGGGAGCTATGCTTGTGGTGAGCAGAGCACAGAGTTGTTGAATCACTATATTGTACACCTGAAACTAATGGAACACTGTGTGTCAACTATACTTTGACTTTTAAAAAAGCCTCAGGATCAGAAAAGGCAAAGACTGAGACACTACCCAGGCTGGAGAAGGTTGGAGAAGACTAAAGAAACATGACAACTAAGTAGACTACGGGATCCTGGATTTGGATCCCAAACTATTAAGAGACATTAGTGGGAAAACTGGCAAAACTTCCAAAAAGATGGGGCACCTGGGTAGCTGAGTCGCTAAGCATCTGCCTTCGGCTCAGGTCATGATCCCAGGGTCCTGGGATCGAGCCCCCAGTTGGGCTCCCTGCTCAGCGGGAAGCCTGCTTCTCCCTCTCCCACTCCCCGTGCTTGTGTTCCTCTCTCGCTGTCTCTCTGTCAAATAAATAAATAAAATCTTGGAAAAAAAAAAAAAACTCCAAAAAGACCTGTGGATTAGTTAATGGTACTGAATCAGTATTAATGTCCTGGTTTTGGTAACTTACTATGGTTAAGTAAGATATCAACATTAGGGGAAACTTGGTCAAGGAATTCTCTTATATTTTTACAACTTTTTTGTACATCTAATTTAAAAGATTGTTTAATGTGAGATAATAAAAAATAATGTTAATAAGCAGTGACTCTAGGTACAGGGCATAGGTTATCAATTTACTTTTCTTGCTAGATTTCAGCATATTAAAATTTTTTCAAAATAAGAAATTAGAGGGAAAAAACAAGAAAACAGACATTTTGTGTAATGCACATTTCAGGGTACACTTAAAAATCCACATGCCCTTTAATCTAGCACCTAATTTACACACACAGTATTTCTAAGGAATGGAGATGGTATGGAACAATAACAAAATTTACCCAAGATAAATCTGAGACACTTAGAGCCTACTTGAAAACATTACTCACTGAATTGCTAGTCTAGAGCTGGACCCAACAGACCATGTTGCCAAATAGTTTGAAGCATTTAATAACGTATCAATGACCTAGTAGATTCTAGGATCACTCTGCACTTTTAACATTCCTGTCAAGTTCTCTCAGCGTGCAAAAAAAAAAAAAGTAATAAATTTTTCGAACACAAAGTCCATTGCCGCTGTCCAGTCAGGGAAGGCTTCTTGCTGCCTCCTACACGATACCAGATAATCAGGATGCTGTAATCAGCACTTAGCTGCAATTTGGCCAGTGATGCAGGAGGCTAAACAGGCTCCTTCTGTGGTACTGGAGGGAGTAAACAACACCCTTGCCAGAAACGCAGCAGGCTGACTTGCAAAACTGAAGGCTGTGAGCAGTCCGTGGCTTTTCTCATAGTAACTTGAGTGAGCACTTCCTTTGCTGATTATAATATTGCTTCATAATATCACAAATGATACTTTTTAGTCTCAGGAATTAGTTAAGAAAGAAGGAGGGGCGCCTGGGTGGCGCAGTCATTAAGCGTCTGCCTTCGGCTCAGGTCATGATCCTGGGGTCCTGGGAAGCCTCCTTCTCCCTCTCTCACTCCCGCTCGCCCTGCTTGTGTTCCCTCTCTCGCTGTGTCTCTCTCTGTCAAATAAATAAATAAAATCTTTAAAAAAAAAAAAAGGAGAAGGAAAGGCTTACCCTATTTTATTTTAATAAATGCAATAAATGCCAATGTGGATTGAGAAAGGGGACAACTTAGAAGGCAATTTCATACTTGTTTTAGTTAGAGGCATTCATAATTGTAAATCTTTAGTCATTAGCTGCCTGTACAGAGTTACAATAAAAACAATTTATGAAAATCTGGTTCAACTCTATCAGGAACAAATGTACTATGTGTGCAAAAGAATTATTAAAAAGGTGATATTACAGGAAAGATGAAGGAAAAAAGGTTTAGTAACTGAAGACAAGTAATTACATAAAGCAATGTAATTTTTAAATTCTTAAATCTAGCCAGTTATTCATACTTAATCAAAGATTTGACTCCCACTTCTGGGCGAAAAACTGTAGGTTTGATTATGCCTTTTACTTAAATACACATACTAAAAATCAATAAAATCAACAAATTGGACTTCATTAAAAAAAAACTTTTAGTGAGACTACATCAAGGTAAAAAGTTTCTGCACAGCAAAGGAAACAAACAGAATGAAAAAGTAACCTATTGAATGGAAGGAAATATTTGCAAATCATATAGCTGATAAGAGGTTAAAATCCAAAATAAATAAAGAACTCGTACAATAGCAAAAAAAACCCCCAATAATCTGATTTGAAAGTAGGCAGAAGATCTGAATACACATTTTTCCAAAGACGGACAGATGGCCAACAGGTACGTGAAAAAGTGCTCAATATCATTGATCATCAGCAAAATGCAAATGAACACCACAGTGAGATATCACCTCACACCTGTCAGAATGGCTAGTATCAAAAAGACAAGAGGGGTGCCTAGGTGGCTCAGTTGGTTAAGCAGCTGCCTTCAGTTCAGGTCATGACCCCACGGTCTTGGGATCAAGCCCAGTGGCAGGCTCCCTGCTAGGCGGGGAGCCTGCTTCTCCTTCTGCCCCGCTTGTGCGCGCTCTCTCTCTCTCAAATAATAAAATCTTTTTTTTTTTAAGATTTTATTTATTTATTTGACAGAGAGAGAGACACAGCGAGAGAGGGAACACAAGCAGGGGGAGTGGGAGAGGGAGAAGCAGGCTTCCCGCTGAGCAGGGAGCCCGATGCGGGGCTCGATCCCAGGACCCTGGGACCATGACCTGAGCTGAAGGCAGACGCCTAATCTTAAAAAAAAAAAAAAAAAAAAGACAAGAAATAACAAGTGTTGTTGAGGATGTGGAGAAAATGGAACCCTTGTGCACTGCTCGTGAGAATGTAAATTGGTGCAGCCACTATGGAAAACAGTATGGAGGTTCCTTAAAAAATTAAAAATAGAGCCCGGGTAGCTCAGTTGGTTAAGCATCTGCCTTTGGCTCAGGTCATGATCCCAGGGTTCTGAGATGGAGCCCCATGTCAGGCTCCTGGCTCAGTGGGGAGTCTGCTTCTCCCGCTCCCTCTACCCCTCCCCTTGACTTGTTCTCTCTCTCTCAAATAAATAAATCAAAATATTTTTAAAATTAAAAATAGAGCTTCCATATGATCCAATAATTCTATTTCTGGGTATTTATCTGAAAAAGAAAAGCCTTAACTTGAAAAGATACGTGCACCCCATGGTCACTGCAGCATTATTTACAATAGCCAAATAGTAAATCAGAGAAAACACAAATACTGTATTATCTCACTTATCTGTGGCATCTAAAACAAACAAACAAAATAAAAAAAACAAGCTGATAGATAGAACAGACTGGTGGTTGCCAGAGGCAGATGGGGACTAGGCAAAATGGGTGAAGGGGATCAAAGGGTTATAAAATAAATAAATTATAAAATAAGTAAGTCATGGAGATGTAATGCATGGTTAATAATAATGCATTGCATATTGGAAAGTTGCTAAGAGAGATCTTTAAAGCATTCATCACAAGAAAAAACAAATTTTGTAACTATATGGTTATGAACATCAACTACACTTAGTGTGATCATTTCACAATACATACAAATATTGAATCATTATGCTGTACACCTGAAACTAATGTTATATATCAATTATACCTCAATAAAAAATATTTTCTCCTCACCTGGGGCTTTTGTTCTGCAAAAGATATTCTTACGAAATTTAAAGGGCCAGCCTCAGATGAGAAAATATTTGCAAAATACATATCTAACACAGGATTTATATTTAAAATCAAAAGTAGTCTTATCAGTTTACTAAGAAGACAACCCAGGGCGCCTGGGTGGCTCAGTTGGTTAAGCAGCTGCCTTTGGCTCAGGTCATGATCCTGGAGTCCCGGGATCGAGTCCCGCATCGGGCTCCCTGCTCAGCAGGGAGTCTGCTTCTCCCTCTGACCCTCTTCCCTCTCGTGCTTTCTATCTCTCATTCTCTCTCTCTCTCAAATAAATAAATAAAATCTTTAAAAAAAAAAAAGAAGACAACCCAATTAAAAATTGGACAAAAGGTTTCAACATTGATTTCACAAAAGAAGAAATATGAATGGTCAATAAGTACAAGGAAAGATGCTCAATATGATGAGTCATTACAAAAATGCATATTAAAACCACAATGAAATATCAATACATAACCAATGGAAAGGCTAGAAATTAAAGACTGACCATCAGTGTTGGTGAGGGTGTAAAGCAACTTGAACTCACATGGCTGGCCAACCAGCAGGTATATGCAAAATGCGCAACCACTTTCAGGTACTTTCTTTAAAATGTCAAACATATACCAACTATTTGATCCAAGCACTCCACTCCGAAATTTACCTAAGATATCATGAAGGCATATGTCCACAAAAACAAAAACAAAAAACAAAACTATCTATGGATGTTCATAGCAGCTTTATTTTTTTTTAGCAGCTTTATTTGTATTAGCCAAAACGTGAAAACAACCCAAATGTCCATCATCGGATGAATAGATAAATTTTATGAGGGATACTATCTGGCAATAAACAGGAAAAAACTATTGATACACACGACAAAATGGATGAATACCAACATCATTCTGCTAAGTACAAGAGAACACACCCAAGATGACACTTATGTAAAATTCTAAAGATACAAACTAATCAGTAGTAACAAAAAGCAGTGGGTATCTGAGAGTAAGGAAGGATGGAGGGGCGCCTGGGTGGCTCAGTTGGTTAATCGACTGCCTTCGGCTCAGGTCATGATCCTGGAGTCCCGGGATCGAGTCCCACATCGGGCTCCCTGCTGAGCAGGGAGTCTGCTTCTCCCTGTGAACCTCTTGCCTCTCATGCTCTCTATCTCATTCTCTCTCTCTCTCAAATAAATAAATAAAATCTTTAAAAAAAAAAAAAAGAAGGAAAGATGGATTATAAAGGGGCAAAAGGAAACTTTGGGGTTCATTATCTTGACTGTAGTGATGGTTTCACAGGGGTATACAGGTGTCAAAACTCATCAACAGGTACAGTTCAAATGTGGGGTTTGATGTATGTCAATTATAAATCTATTTTTTAAATCCACCTACAAAGGGGGTTAAACAAGTAAATAATTCAGTCCAGTTCCAAGTACAGCATGAGTGTCAATATAATGTTAAACCAATGCAAACTATATATATTAAGCTTTTGCAAACTATAATGATGGAAAATCTCCAACAGGGGTGCCTCGGTGGCTCAATCGTTAGGCATCTGCCTTCGGCTCAGGTCATGATCCCAGGGTCCTGGGATCAAGCCCCGCATCAGGCTCCTTTCTCTGTGGGAGGCCTGCTTCTCCCTCTCCTACTCCCCTTGCTTGTGTTCCTGCTCTATTTCTCTAAATAAATAAAATCTTAAAAAAAAGAAAAGAAAAATCTCCAACACATTAAATGTTAAATATAACTCCAATGTGTTCCCATGCACATACTTCGGGCCTTTTATAAATATTTGGAAATAAAGATCTAAGATCAGGCTTGCCTCAAAAATATGTACAATAAATAAGCATGCAAGTTGGAGGGGTGCCTACTGGCTCAGTTGGAAGAGCATGTGACTCTTGATCTCAAGGTCATGAGTTCAAGCCCCATATTGGGTTGTAGAGATTACTTAAATAAACAAACTTAAAAAAAATTTTTTTAAGTATGTAAGTTGGAGAATAAAACATATCATATGAATTAGGTTTCAGCTACTCTGTTACTCCTCTCCCAAGAGGGCCCAAGGGCCACAGAGTTCTTTCCTTAGGTGAGGTAACAATTTGAGAATTCTCATCCTCCTCTCCAACTGTACTCATAAAAATACACATGCTCCATCTCTCTTCCTATCACAGAGGAAGATGTTCCTCTACATAAAGTGAACTCTGATACTGGTGAACTGATTCTGGCCCCTGTTTCCCCAGAATTACAATGAATACTACTCCTCTATCTTCAGGCTTTCCATCTCTAGTAGTTTCTTTCCTCGGCTCATAATAATTCTTTAAAAAGCTACCTTCCTAGACTTTATCTATCTATAAAGCTATTAATCAATCTCCACTTCCCATCATCAGCACATAACTTCAGGATAATCAACACTTGCTGTCACTATTTCAACTATACTTCACTTCTCAACTCATTGCAGTCTGGCTTTATTCCCTCATTCTCCTGAAACTCATCCTCTAATTGCCAAAAATAGTAGTTTGTTTTCACCTTGCATTCCTGCTTGACTTGCCTGAAGTACTTGACAAAAAATAACCACCAGCTCCTTACTGAAACTCTCTCTCTTGTTTTCTTGAAAACTCCTTAGTTCTACTCTTACCTAGCTGCTCCTCTCACTAAATTCAGTCAGCAACTATTAAGCATGCCCTACATACCAGGCACTGAGGTAGCACTAAGGATACAGGAATGAACAAGGAATTAGCTTCAGCCTCCACAATACTTACACCCCTTTACTTTCCGTCCTCTTCCATTGACCATTATTGTAGTCAGGGTTACATGCTGATCTACAGGCCTGTCCTATGTCATTTATCTATTGCCATGACTGATAACCCCAAATCTTTATCTCTGGCAGCCACACTAAACTCGGCCCTAATATCTAGTTGACCTCAAACCAAGCACACAAGGGGCAGACTCCAAGCAATCCTGGCAAGACTAAAAACCAAACTGAGATTTCAGCTGCTGCCTTCCAGCCCAGTTTGCAGTTAAAGAGATCAAATAACTGATCTACCTTTAAACAAACCAACCGAAAAAAAAAAAAAAAATCAAGTCTTCGTGGGAAAATAACAGAATCCAGAGTCTTTACAATGTACCATGCATAATGTTCAGTACACAATAAAAAATTATTCCATATCCAAAGAAACAGGAAAAATTTGACATATCAGTAGATATTATCCAATCTGAAGAACAGGGAAGAAAACTTTTTTAAAACATGAAGAGAGAGGAACGATTTTCTGGATAAAAAAATAACTTAAGAGGCGCCTGGGTGGCTCAGTCATTAAGCATCTGCCTTCAGCTTGGGTCATGATCCCAGGGTCCTGGGATCAAGCCCTGCATCGGGCTCCCTGCTCGGCGGGAAGCCTGCTTCTCCCTCTCCCATTCACCCTGCTTGTGTTCCCTCTCTCGCTGTGTCTCTCTCTGTCAAATAAATAAAATCTTTTTTTTTAAGATTTTATTTTTTATTTATTTGGCAGAGAGAACAAGTAGGCAGAGAGGCAGGCAGAGGGAGAGGGAGAAGCAGGCTCCCCGCTGAGCAGGGAGCCTGATGCAGGGCTCGATCCCAGGACCCTGGGATTATGACCTGAGCCGAAGGCAGCTGCTTAACCGACTGAGCCACCAAGGCAACCCATCAAATAAATAAAATCTTAAAAAAAAATTTTTTTTAAGTATATCCCTGCCTTAGTAAAAGGGCCTAGCCTATGCTTCGCTTCTTGACTTAGGAATCTTGTGGTAAGCGTTAGTTATTACACTGAGCTCTCGTATCAGTGTTCCACAGCCTATAAAAGTGCTATGGAGTAATGCTTTTTAAATAAAACATACATATTGACTAAATAACTAAATATCTTTGTACAGCTTCACAATAACTCTGTGATAAATGAAACATCTCTTTAAAAATGTCATTGTAAAAAGAATTTTCTCTATGGGAATAAATGACCTGCCATTGAATAAACAGCTCCTGAAAATCTAAAACAAACAAACAAAAAAAACCCCCACACACCCCTAAGTTCAAGTCTCACTTTTTCTATGAAAAAGTCCTCAATTTCTCCATAATAATTTCCTCTGTTCTACTTCAACAGTGCTTTGAACATTTCTAAATTATACTTATCCTGAATATCCTGATGGTATGTTTGTATCAGTTTCCTATCCATTTGAACAGTAACATTCCCAAAAACTGTTGACAGTGAAAGAGTAAGAACTTTATTATTCAATGTGACTTAGCACACAAACACACATATAATACAAATGCACACATACACATGTATAGCTGATCTTTTAAAATATTAAAAAAAAACTTTACAGAAAAAAATCCCAATATACTACAAACTCTCACATCACAATCAATTTCTAATTCTTGTCAGTACCTTCATATACTTTTTTCCTTTTTCTCAAACTGAGTTTGCATTAATTTTTTAAGTTATCATATGGTAAAACTGACTTTTTAAGTGCACTATAAATTCAACACATGCACAGATTTGCTGTGAACACTCCAAAAACTCATTTTGGTCTTTTTTTTTTTCAATTATTTTATCTATGTATGTGTCTCCTTTTATTGACAAAATTCATATACATATCATATCTTGATGGTTAACGTGTCCTACCCCACTGGTAAGATGGACTTGTTCCCTCTGTTAAATGTAGAACTTCTTCTTTTGTGTCACTATAGAACAGCAATGAGTATCTTTATTCTTCAAAGTGGAATTTTCAAGTCAAAAGTTATAAACTATACTATTATGAGTCCTTGCCTATAATTCTTCTGAATTGTTTTTCCCCCAAAATAGAACTTTATAAATTTACATTGCTACCAGCAAGTTAAAAACCTATTTCTCTATGCTCTGGCCAATTTGGGATGTTACCTCTGTTAGGTTAATGATATAGTAAAGTAACTTAAGGGGTGCCTCGGTGGTGCAGTTGGTTAAATGCCAACTCTTTGCTTTGGCTCAGGTTCTGATCTCACCATCCTGATCTCAAGTGAAATCAAACCCCATGCTGGACTCTGCACTGGGCATGAAGTCTGCTAGATTCTCTCTCCTTCTCCCTCTGCCCCTCTTGCTCATGCTCACTAACCCCTCTCTCTCTAAAATAAAATAAATAAATCTTAAAAAAAAAAAGTAACTTAAAGTCGTTTACTTGCATGTTTTTAATTACTAAGGGAAAGGACTCTTTTACCACAGAATGAATAACTATTCCACCTGATACACATAATTGATCTACAACTGGGAAACAAACGTCTGTAATTCAAATAAAAGTCATACAAGCAAAGTTAGACAAGAAAAGATACAAAAGAAGTTTAACTTGACTACCCTCTACTGTCTACAGAATCAAAGTTCACAATATCTTTTTTTTTTTAAGATTTTATTTATTTATTTGACAGAGAGAGACAGTGAGAGCAGGAACACAAGCAGGGGGAGTGGGAGAGGGAGAAGCAGGCTTCCCACTAAGCAGGGAGCCCGATGTGGAACTTGATCCCAGGACCCTGGGATCATGACCTGAGCCTAAGGCAGACGCTTAACGACTGAGCCACCCAGGCGCCCTCAAAGTTCACAATATCTAAAGTACAATGATCCTCACTCAGATTTTTAAATTTAAAGTATATTTTTTCTGGAGCACCTGGGTGGCTCAGTCGTTAAGCGTCTGCCTTTAGCTCAGGTCATGATCCCAGAGTCCTGGGATCAAACACCGCATGGGGCTCTCTACTCATCGGGGAATCTGCTTCTCCTCCCACTCCCCCTGCTTGTGTTCCCTCTCTTGTTGTGTCTCTCTCTGTCAAATAAATACATAAAATCTTTAAAAAAAAAAAGGAAATTTTTTCTTAGAAAAGTAATTTACTCCCATCAGAAAAATTAAAAAGTAAATTAAAATATACTACATAATAATAATGCATTATTTTTTCCAAGTCATACATTGTAAACTTTTTCCTTCATTTTTATAAGCACAATTTTTAGTGGCGGCATAATATTTTATCAATACCAATTTATTCCCCTATTGTTGGATATTTATGTTGTTACTAATTTATTTATTTTTTATTTCATACTAGTTTATTATTTCTCATATGCTTCTGCACTCACTAATTCATCCACTTCTGAAGGATTACTGAGTGATATCTTCATCAGCCAACCGTCTTCATAACAAGATTTGTTGGCAAGTCCCGGATTTTCTGCAAAAGCTTCATTAATTTATTTCTCCTGATAGAGGAGAATAGAGCTCACTAGCAGCTTTCATACTTTTCAAAGCACCAAACTCACATTGTTTGTTCAATTTTGTCCCAACTTCAGACTACAGTAAACAACATCACAACATCTCCCAAAGCTTCCTGTGCAAAATTGCTGATTCCCACTGTTCCAATACCATTTTCTCTTGTTATTCATTCATGCTTGTATGTGAATTTATGCACGCGTAGCAGAGGAGACTGCAGGCAGCTTTGCGATTGTCATTCCGTCCCTGCCCCCCCCACCCCCCTCCCCGCACCCTCCCACAGTGCCGCCCCGGGCACCCAACTGGGCGCCTGCCCTCCGTGCCGCCCCCCCAGGCCAGAGCAGGCAGCGTGCGCCCTCCGCACTCTGGCTGCACACCACAGCCCTCACACTCTGCAGCGCTCATAGTTGTTGTTAATTTAATAACAAAAAGTGTTATAGATTTATATCCAGAAGAAATTAGCACATATGCCTACAAAAAGAGTTGTACAAGAATGTTCATAAAGCCAAAAGCTAGAATCACATGTCTAAGACCAGAAGAACAACAACAAAAAAACAAATTGTGGTATAGTCATTCAATGTAATATTACTCAGCAGTAAAAAGAACTGGTAATATACATAAACGACATGGTTAAATCTCAAAAACATTATGCTGATTGAAAACAGCCTTACATGGGGGCGCCTGGGTGGCTCAGTCGGTTAAGTGTCTGTCTTTGGCTCAGGTCATGAACCCAGAGTCCTGAGATTGAGCCCCAGGCCTGGATCCCTGCTCAGTGGGGAACCTCTTTCTCCCTCTCCTCCCTGCTCCTGCTGGCTCTTGTTATCTCTGTCTCCCTTTCTCTCTCAAACAAATAAATAAAATCTTAAAAAAGAAAAAAGAAAAGAGCCTTGCATGAAAGAGTATATACTGTATGGTTTCACTTATATTAGTTCAAGAACCACCAAAAGCATCTATGGTGATAGAAATCAGAATAATGGTTACCATTGCGGGGTGGAGGGTAGAGGAAAGATAAAATTTGAAAGAGGCACAAGGAAACTTTCTGGGTGATAGAAATGTTCTATAGCTGCATCATAGGGATATATATAAACGTAAAATAGTCCTTGAACTGTACACTTAAAATGTGTATTTTACTGTATAGAGATTATACCTCATTAATAAATAAATAAAACAAATTTAAATAAAGCTTATATCTGCATTTCAAGGTTTCTTTTTGAGACAGATTCCCAGAAATAGGATTACTAAGGGTAGACCTAAATCCTTTTTGGAATGAGAAGACTGGTCAAAGGGTATGACTAGTTGTTTGCCAAATTAACTTCCCAAACAAACTACATCAATTCATACTTCCACCAGCAGTATGATCAGTGCTGATCATACATAAAATGGAAATTATCTCTCTTGGTAGTCCACATTTAGATTAACCTGCTCAAGGTTATAAAAAATTATTTAGTGTCCAAAGTCTCTCTTCAATAATTTAAATCCTTTGCTTGTTTGATATACTGGAGTCATATTCTGAATAAATTCTTATAATTTAGTTATCCCTTGACCATATGTATTCTAACACCACAGATATTTTAACTTTGCCTTTTAAAATAGTTTTAAATTTAACCATCTTGTTCTTTTTTAAGTCTACTACAAGTTTCCTCACAATTCTCCTTAAAAGTAAAAACAAACTATAATATTAATATGAACCCCAACCAATAATATTAATATGAACTCAAAGCCTAACAACAACAGAAATACAATAATAAACTCATGTCATTGAGGTAAAAGGAAAGGAAAAGGTTCTATTTGCTAGGGAGAGTGCTTAGGCCTTTATACATATAAATCTTACTATTCATTTGAACCACGTAAGGTTGCTATTATTTTACTTATTTTATAGATGAAAAAAGGTGGCTCCAGGAGATTAAGTAATTTACTAAGCCAAGCTTAAGGTCACATAAATTAGAAAAAACAAAACCAAATTTTTATACAAATATATAAGACACCAAAGTCCCTGTTCTTTCCCTCTGTAACCCTGCTTCTCAAAAACAGGCACACATCAACAAAAGAAACAAAAACAATTGATGTATAGTATAAAAAGCATTGGACAAAATTCAAGATCCTTTCAAGATAAAAACAGTTAATAGAATAGAAATAGAAAGAAACTACCTCCACATAATAAAAGTCATATATGAAAAGTCTACAGCAAACATAATACACAATGGTGATAAACTGAAAGCATTTCCTCTAAGATCAGGAACAAGGCAAAGATTTTTCTATGGGAAAACACCCTAAATGCCAAACAACCAATTCATACCAACATTCAGAACATTAATACAGTTATAAATTGGGGAACTATCTGTATCCTTATAAAGACGTCTCAAGTACCAAAGTTGGGGCTTAAAAAGATTGTCCTAGGCTATAATGGCAATATAGTCCATCCAGACAGCATCAGCATTTTACAGCAAGGACAGGGTGCTAACGTAACAGTAACAGTAATTCTAATAGATTTGAAAACAGAATAAGTAGACAGGAGAGAAGAGGGTCTCTTCTCCACTCTACTACTGATTTACTGAGTTATTTCCACAATCTTTCAAAACGTCCATTTTCTTACTAATAAGAGAAACATAAAAACATGGGTCTCTTATTTAACTAGCTAAGTTTATATACTAAGTATATAAAAATAAATTTTAAAGGTGGCAAATTGTTGTGGTAACCTCAAAAAGTAACCAAGTTTACTACTTCCCACATGGACAAGTAAAGAGAATACAAGCAAAAGAAGAACAGATATTAGAATTTGGGGTAGCCGTCCCTTTTTTGTTGTTGTTGTTCCTCTGTTACCTGTGCAATAATTAATATCTGGGGGGAAAATATTAGAAAAAGGAAGTTTACAATTTCCTATATCCTATGATACATATGTGAGAATCTTGCTGGGAAGCCTATGTAAGTGTCACCACTTAGTGATACTGAACCTCACTGACCAACAAGAACAATGCAGTTGCAGCTCTGCCAACTAGGAAATTACGATAGAAAAGCAGAGACCAAGGCAACTGGGTGGCTCAGTCGGTTAAGCATCTGCCTTCAATTCAGGTCATGATCCTAGTGATTGAGCCCCACATAGGCCTCCCTGCTAAGCCGGGAGCCTGCTTCTCCCTCTCCCCCTGCCTGTACTCTCTCACTCTCTCATATAAAGAAATAAGGAAATAAATACGAAAATACAATCTTTAAAAAAGAAAAGAAAAGCGGAGGGGAGGTGAAAAACAATGTCAACTGAGAGAAAATATTTACAAAACACATATCTGATAAAGGAGTCCTACCCAAAATATATAAAGAACTCTTAAAACTCAACAATAAGGGATGCCTGGATGGCTCAGCCGTTAAGCATCTGCCTTCGGCTCAGGTCATGATCCCAGGGTCCTGGGATCGAGCCCTGTATGGGGCTCCCTGCTCAGCGGGAAGCCTGCTTCTCCCTCTCCCACTCCCCCTGCTTGTGTTCCCTCTCTTGCTGTGTCTCTCTCTGTCAAATAAATAAATAAAAAATCTTAAAAAACAAAAACCTCAACAAGAAAACAAGCCAATAAAAAATGGGCAAATGATCTAAACAGACTCCTCACCAAAGAAGATATACAGATGGCAAATAAGCATAGGAAAAGATGTTCTACATCATATGCCATTACAGAACGGCAAATGAAAAAAAGAAAAAAACAATGAGTTACCACTACATACCTATTAGAATGGCTAAAATCCAAAACACTGACAATACCAAATGCTGGCAAAGATGTGGAACAATAAGAAATCTCATTTATTGCTGGAGGAAATGTAAAACATGGCACAGCAACTATGGAAGACAGTTTGGCAGTTTCTTACAAAACCAAATCTACTCTCATCATAGGATCCAGCAGTTGTGTTCCTTAATATTTACCCAAAAAGCTGAAACCTTTTGTCCACACAAAAACTTGCACATGAATATTTTTATTATGGTTATAACGGCTTTATTCATAATTGCCAAAAGCTGGAATTGCCAAAACCAAGATGTCCTTCAATAGGTGGATGGATAAACAAACTGTGGTACATCCATACCATGAAATATTATTCAGTGATAAAAGAAAAGAGCTATCAAGCCACACACACACACAAGACATGGAGAAACCTTAAAGATATACTGATAAGTGAAAGAAATTCAATCTAAAATAGCTGTATATACTGTATGATTCCAGCTACATAACATTCTGGAAAAGGCAACACTCTAGAAATAGTAAAAACAGACCTAGAGGGGTATAGTCCTAAGTGAAGTCAGTTCAAGAAAAACAAATACCATATGATTTCACTCATATGCAGAAGTTAAGAATCAAAACAAATGAAGAACAAAAAAAGAAACAAAAAACCAGACTCTTAAATACAGAGAACCAACTGGTGGTTGCCAGAGGGGAGGTGGATGGGGGTTGGACATGAAATAAAGGGAATTAAGTATATTTATCTTGGTGAGCACTGAGAAATGTACAGAATTGTTGAATTATTATATTGTACACCCGAAACTAACAAAACACTGTATGTTCATTATACTTGTATTTAAAAAAAAAATAAACAACAACAACAAAAAGATCTATGAAGAAATGAATAAGTAGAGCACAGGGGATTTTTAGGGCAGTGAAACTATTCTGTATGATACTGTAATGATAGATACATGCCATTATACATTTGTCAAAACCCACAGAAAATACCCACAAAGAGTGAATCCTAATGTAAACTACAGACTTTAGTTAATAACAACATATCAATACTGGCTCATCAATTATAACAAATGTACCACACTAATGCAAAGTGTTAATGATATTGGAAAAGGGTGGGGTGGATGAGGGACTATATGGGAACTCTCTGTACTTCCATTTATTTTTCTACAAACCCAAAACTGCTCTAAAAAATAAAATCTTTAATTTTAAAAGAAAGATAGCATCAATACTGTGTTTTTAAGCTTCTGCCTTGCCAAAATAATCCCTTATCTCTGACAAGACAGAATGTCTGGATCATGTCTGTACAGCTTATTTATTCTGGATAGCCCTGTCTCCATGGCCATAAACTAACAGACTGGGGTAAACACTGATATAAGTGGAAGTAATCAAACTCTCCTGGGATTTTTAACTGGCTCTGAGAGATCTGAGATCTGAGTTCAGTATTGGTTATTTAGTTGAAGTAATTCAACTTTTATTTTACAGTTGGGGAAACTGGGGCACAGCTAAGTTCTGTGGTCCCACAATCAGTAAATGGTAGAGCCATGATCCAAACCCAGGAAATCTAGCTCCAAATTTTATACTCTCAATCACTATATGAAAGGATATTATACTTTACATTTTATTTGGGACCAAGAATACTAGGACACCTAAAGCTGATAGGTAGTTACAGCTGCCATCTCTAACTCAAACTTTCTTTTAGAAAGGACAGAGTGGAGATCTAAGAAAAAATATAGATGCATATAAACACTCCATAAACAGGTAACTTTCTGTAGGAGAAAAGACACTGCCTTTCACCCTCTTAGCATACCCTTCAACTATACCATCAACCAATGCAAAGTAATGTTTTGTTTTGTTTTTTTTTAAAGATTTATTTATTTGAGAGAGTGAGAATGAGAGAGAGAGAGTACATGAGAGGGGGGAGGGTGACAGGGAGAAGCAGGCTCCCCGCCGAGCAGGGAGCCCGATGCGGGACTCGATCCCGGGACTCCGGGATCATGACCTGAGCTGAAGGCAGTCGCTTAACCAACTGAGCCACCCAGGCGCCCCGCAAAGTAATGTTTTGTATTCCATATTTTTAGAGACCCTTTCAAAATACAACTTCTTTTTTTAAGATTTTTTATTTATTTATTTGACAGAGAGACACAGCGAGAGAGGGAACACAAGCAGGGAGAATGGGAGAGGAGAAGCAGGCTTCCCGCGGAGCAGGGAGCCCGATGCAGGGCTCGATCATGACCTGAGCTGAAGGCAGATGCTTAACAACTGAGCCACCCAGGCATCCCAAAATACAATTTCTTTTTAAAATGTTTCCTCTAGAACTCCTGTGAAAAGCCTTAATTTCCCATATGCTTTTCAAGTGAATGCACCTGAAATTTTAATACATTTACTCCCAATCACTGAGTCATAATATTTTTGTCATATTGTGAAATTCTTCACTTCATTTCCCACTGCCAAGGAATTTTGGCATGTGTACCTATGAAATTATATACCGCATTTGTCACAAAGAAATCAGAATTTTGACAAACTACATATAAGCTATTTTCATTATTTTATATGCACATGATAAACATTTATAAATGTGAATATGGGTGTGAACTCATAATTGCTGAAAAGATGCAGATGAATCAGAGACCAGAAAAACCGAGGAAAAGGGAACAGGGAAGCATTCCTTCCCCACATGTATCCACCCCCAAGTCCCCACTTTACCCACCTCCCTGGAGTTGTTCAGCCAAGATTTACTTTAATAAATATCAGACCTTTACTAACACCATTGAAGAGATTCCTCTTTTCCCCCAAATATAGTACCTGGTCTTTGTTTCTTGAGGCTTCCTTCTGTTTTTTTCCTGACCAATTCTTTCAATGAACAACATCATTCTGAATTTTGCCCCTTTCTATGGGATGTCAGATGATAAAATATCAAAAAGAAAGAGCATTGCAAGACTGCACTATATTTACAAGAATCCTAAAATTGAATTTATTTTTTTTTATAAAGATTTTATTTATTTATTTCAGAGAAAGAGAGATGAGAGATAGAGAGCACGAGAGGGAAGAGGGTCAGAGGGAGAAGCAGACTCCCCGCTGAGCAGGGAGCCCGATGTGGGACTCAATCCCGGGACTCCAGGATCATGACCTGAGCCGAAGGCAGTCGCTTAACCAACTGAGCCACCCAGGCACCCTAAAATTGAATTTAAAAACCAGTGAAATTCAGTTAGTGAAGCCGACCATAATGCTCATGACTCCTGCGAAGTTTCTTCTGGCGCTGACGTGGACACATAATACAATCCCTCTCTACAGAGCAGAGTGAATAATCATTCTTGTTTCCTGCTACCTCAATTCTATTTTATTTTTAAACAACCCACCCTTCCTTGTGAATTGTTTTGTTATGGAAAGATAAAAAAGCCACTACATTGACAGATTAAACAGAAAGGACAAGAACAATTTACTTAAACATATAAATTGCTTTCTTTAAACCATAGTCAAACCAGTGATTGCTCAACATGTTGAGCAATGAATGGCAGAATGGACTTCTGCCACTCAAAGTCCAGAAGATAAAAATCTATCCTCTTCCGGCAGGCATCTTTGCCTATCAATACCCTAACTTTAGGCCTCCCTTCCATAAACATACTCTGTGCAAACAATCTTAACTTCTCTACATTTTCCTTCCCTAACAAAGGGGATAATTATAATGATCTCATAAAACATCTAAGAATGAAAGTAAAGTCAATCAACTTTACAGAGGAATAGTTTCAAGGACAGCCTCTGGATCCAGATTCCCTGGCTTTTTAATATCCCAGATCCTTTACTTTCTCTCTCAGACAAGTTATTAAACTCTGCCCACCATGCACAACATAACGATAATAATATCTCATATGACCATATAAGATTTGAACAAATTAAGAAGATGATTAAAATAGTGTCAGGTACATAGAAAGCACACATTAAATCCGTATGGTTTACTGAATCTCTACTTTGTCTATGTGTTATGTAAGAGTTTGAGATATAGGTACTGCTCAAAATAGCTTATATTTAATGACACGAACATTAATAAATGTTAAAGAAAATCTTTGTGTCAAAATAAAATGGTCTACTACTACTTATAAAATAATAATGGGGACTCAATACATTCAAGCAACTACAAATAAAATGTGCGGCCTCTGGTAGTATAATTCATCAAAGAGGAGGCAGTGATTTTTACAGTAAAACTTCCATAAGGAATTATCAGAAATAGTGTCAATGAAGTAAGAAAAAAAAAGTAACAAACACAAGTCCCACTCTTTCCCTCTCTCCACTCTAACCTTCCAATAGCTCCTAGGGTTTCATTATATCTTTACCCTCAACAAATAAGAAGTTCAATTATGTACAATCATCACATATTTGTTCTAACATTAGGGTTTTTTTTTAAGATTTTATTTATTTATTTGAGGGAGAGAGAATGAGAGAGAGAGAGAGCACATGAAAGGGGGGAGGGTCAGAGGGAGAAGCAGACTCCCTGCTGAGCAGGGAGCCTGATACGGGGACTCGATCCTGGGACTCCAGGATCATGACCTGAGCCGAAGGCAGTCGCTTAACCAACTGAGCCACCCAGGTGCCCACTCTAACATTAGTTTTTGAAATGTTAAAAATACGTTGGTATGAAATATAAAATTTCTGATCACTAACGAATGCAACTTACACTCTTAGAGAAACTCTTTAGGCCAGTTTATACTCTTTATTGACTTATGATTTCCCAACTTTAGCCAACTGTCCAGTATGATTATAAACTTTTTTTTTTTTTTGAGAGAGAGAGGGTGAGAGAATCTTAAGCAGGCCTCACAGCCAGTGGGGAGCCCAAAGCAGGCTGTCGCAGAGCCTGACATACAGGTCTCAATCTCACAACCCTGAGAGCATGACCTGAAATCAAGAGTTGGTCTCTTAACCAACCGAGCCACCCAGGCGGCCCATATGATTACAAACTTTATATGACTCTGTAGCACTGTTTGTAATAACAAGATAGTACACTCTAATGTTCATCAATAGGGACTGAGACCATATCCATACAGTGGAATACCATGCCGCTGTTTAAAAAAAACCACTGATATGAATAAAATATAGAAATATAGAGATATTGATTTGGAACAATTTCCAAGATGTTTTACTAATTGAAAAAAGGCAAGGTGCCGATAATTGGGGAGTATTTACCACCATTTATGAAAGAAAAAAATATATACATATCTTTCATCTGCAATGCAGAGTATCTTTGGAAGGATCCACAGTAAGCTGATATCAGTGTTGCCTTCAGGGAGGAAAACTAAATAGGCAGGGGAAAGGGAGGCATTTTTACTTTTCATTATGTACTGTTTCAATCCTTTTGAATTTTGTACCTATGAAGGGCTGGTCACCTGAAAGATCAAACCATGATAAGATACTTGGAATTTTCAGCCCTGCTCCTCATTCTCTTGAAAAGGGAGGGCTGAAAATGATTGATAATTCCTATCTGATGAAGCCTCCATTAAATCCCACAAATGGAGAGCTTGGAGAGCTTCCAGGTTGGCAAACACAACCACACCAGGAGGGTGAGATACCCCAATTCCATTGGGATGGAAGTTCCTTGCTTGGGACCCTCCCAGGCCTTGCCCTATGTATCTCTTCATCTGGCTGTTCTTCCACATCCTTTATCATATCCCTTAATAAGCTGGTAAACATTAAGTGTTCCCCTGAGTTCTGTGAGCTGCTCTAGCAAATTAATTGAACCCAAGGAGGGGATTTTTGGAACCTACCGTCTATAGTCAGTTGGTCAGAAGTACAGGTGATAACAGCTTGTGAATGACGTCTGAAGCAGGGGAGGGGCAGTCTTGTAGGACCAAGCCCTTAACCTGTGGGATCCGAAACTATCTTGGTAGATAGTGTCAGAATTCAGTTGAATTGTAGGACACCCAAGTGGTGTCAGAGAGAATTGCTTGTTGTGGGGAAAAAACCCCACACATTTGGGGACCAGAAATGTCAGAAGTGAAGTGTTCTGTGTGAGAAGTTAAGGAGAGACACAGGGAAGAAACACATAGCAGGAAAGGAACACACAGTAGGAAAGGGACTGGGTTTTCCCTCATCTAGAAAGGAAAAAGCTGAGTTTTTTCACAACAGTACCATGTAAAGACATTTAAAATATACATATTAAAAGTCAACTTCTTAGCCCACTAAATATAACTAAGAATAAAACAATTTGAAACTATAAATGGTTGAAATCAATATAGAAGCCAGCAATGTTCTGCTATGTATTAATCAACCCAATGTCTCAGTTATAAGCACACTTATCTGATCTCCACTAATTGCTACATGTGCTCAAAGTATCTCGAAGGCTTAGTACATGTGCTGCCGACCCAAGCACTTGAAAGCTCTTAAATGGCTGCATTTTATTTTATTTTTTTAAGATTTTATTTATTTATTTGACAGAGAGAGACACAGCGAGAGAGGGAACACAAGCAGGGGGAGTGGGAGACGGAGAAGCAGGCTTCCCGCGGAGCAGGGAGCCCCATGCCTACCAATCCCAGGACCCTGGGATCATGACCTGAGCCAAAGGAAGATGCTTAACAACTGAGCCACCCAGGCGCCCCTAATGGCTGCATTTTAAAATGAGATAAAAGAGACTGTCGATTTTGTTGTTTATTTTTTAGAATTTTTAAAAAGATTTTATTCATTTGAGAAAGAAAGAGAGAGAGAGTGGGCAAGCACAAGCAAGGGGGAGGGACAGAAGGAGAAGGAGACTCCCCGCTGAGCAGGGAGCTGGATGAGGGGCTTGATCCCAGGACCCTGAGATCATGATCTGAGCCAAAGGCAGACACCCAACCGACTGAGACACCCAGGCACCCCTTTTATTTTTATTTCTTAAGTAATCTCTTACCCAATGTGGGTAAGACCAAGACCAAGAGTTGCATGCTCTACCAACTGGGCCAACCAGGCGGCCCTAAATTTTTTTTTTTTTTTAAGTAAGCTCTATGCCTAATGTGGGTCTTGAATTCACAACCCTGAGAATTTCTGTTGGTTATTTTTCAACTAGAAATCAAAACTGATGCCATTATCCCGGTTAGCAACATGAACCCCCAGAACACCCACAGGAGCAACTTGCTCAGTTTTAGGAAGACAGTTGACACTTTTAGGAGGGATCTATTAAGGGGTATGTGCATACTTTTGATTAGAGTGCAAGCTTGTGGGTAATGAAGCAAAATGTATCCACGTCAGTGTCTTATATAGGGCGTTTCTGCTATAAGCTGTGGTATCAGGAGATGCACTCTAAGCTTAAGCTTCTCTGGGGCTTCTCTTGCTTTCACTACCATAGAGCAGTTGCCAAAACAGTGCCTCTGATAAGCTAAGCAACATGCATAGTCATTTCTTTTATGACTCTTGAGACAAACCTCTAACACTCAAAAGAAAAGCAAAATTACAAAAGAAACTTAACGAACATCAGTACTTTCTAACATTACTCAGCATTGTTCATGGCACGTGATGCCTAGAACATGGAAGATGTGAAACAAACGTTTGATAAACAAATGAATTTTAAAGTTAGATGAAAAAAAGTCCTTTGACTTATGCCTTAAAGAAATATTTTAATTCATCATCTCTTACTTTTGGACTTTCCAAAGTAGGTAAAAATTAGATATTACTGTCTCCATCTTATAGTTGTATGGCTATGGAAAATAATAAAGAAACTGATAAAAGATCACTGCCTAACTATGAGAAATAATTTGAACAAAAGTTACTGTAAACCAAAAATCATTTTTCAAAGAAAAAACTTTATTTTTTTTATTTATTTGAGAGAGAGAGAGAATGAGAGATAGCACGAGAGGGAAGAGGGTCAGAGGGAGAAGCAGACTCCCTGCTGAGCAGGGAGCCCGATGCGGGACTCGATCCCGGGACTCCAGGATCATGACCTGAGCCGAAGGCAGTCGCTCAACCAACTGAGCCACCCAGGCGCCCAAACAACTTTATTTTTAATTTAAAACTGTGGATGTACCTTTCACAGTTAATAAAATAGTACCTACCCTATCAGCATACGCATTACCAGAGATGACAGAGACTTCTGCTCTGTTCTTTGATTTTCTCCTTTATTTCCTCTGTCAGTTATGAGCTTAAGCGGGACAATGTTTCACACTATACAATAGTGTCATTTCTGTTACATAGCTGACCTTCAGTTCTGTTGGCCAAGATTAGTCAGTCTGAGATCATCACTCCATATCAGAAAAGCTGGAAGCAGTGATTTTCAAATACATTCTTAAATTTGAACTTAATGTACTGATAATTCTCTTACCAAACCACATTTGAGAGACAACAATGATTAATCTTAGCACTTCCAAGGTGGTACATCTTCCCATCACACATTTAATTATATTTTGCTAACTACAACTCTTATACCTGTCAATCAAAATTTCTTTTATTATATACTTCTGGAACAGTTTTTGTGGCAATCCTTTATCATAATTGCCAGTAAACATCTTGGACTCCACAAACAATATGCTTTATTTAATCTGTAAAGAACATAAGAATGTCACCTACATAACCTTGGCTACCTTTGTTCCTACTTTCATATGTCAATTTTCTTTTAGCTGCTGAATTTTGCATTAGTTGGCTTTATATTCTTTGTCTCAATGACCAGCTTAAAGTGACTCTAATCCAAATTGCAGGTAGCCCCTCAATTTTGCCCTCATCTTTATCACCTGTAAATATTTACTAAGTGCCTACTATGTACTCAATCTGTACATATAATGGATTGAGCAACAAGAATGAATGGTAATTGCTTCACTTTAAAAATGGGCATTCAGGGTGCCTGGGTGGCTCAGTTGGTTAAGCGACTGCCTTCGGCTCAGGTCATGATCCTGGGGTCCCGGGATCGAGTCCCGCATCAGGCTCCCTGCTGAGCAGGGAGTCTGCTTCTCCCTCTGATCCCACCCCCTTCTCATGTACTCTCTCTATCTCATTCTCTCTCTCAAATAAATAAATAAAATATATAAAAATGGGCATTCACAGTCTGCTGAAGAAAAAGTTTATAACCTTTTTGGAGGGAAATTTAGCAGCCCCTACTAAAATTAAACTCTGCATCCCCAAACATACAAAGTTTACAGAATACTAGGCCAAATATATAAAGATACATGTAACGAGGATGCTATTTTTCATTGTTTTCAATAGAACCCCCCCAAGATAATATTAATGTCTGTCAACAGGCGAGCAACTAATAACATACATTTATGAAAATAATACTTTGTGGTCATTAAAAAGAATAAGGTAGATCTAGAGGTACTAAGTTGGAAAGTAGTCTATGACACTTCAGTTTTAAAAAATAGGTTCAAAATAGTTTTATCAACAAATGGTTCTGGATATCCACATGCAAAAAGGATGAATTTGGACACTTACAGCATACACCAAATGAATCAAAGGCCTAAATATAAGAGCTAAAACTTTAAAAACCTTAGAAGAACACATCCGACTAAATTTTGTGAACTTGGACTAGGCAATGATTGCTTAGGTACAACACCAAAAACAAAAGAGATAAAAAGAAAAATTAATAAATTGGACTATATCAAAATAAAATACATTTGCACTTCAAAAGACACCATCAAGAAAGTGAAAAGGCAATCCACTGACAGAGATAATATCTATAAATCATTTATCTGATAGGGAATTGTATCCAGAATACCTATAAAGAACTCTTACCACTAACTAATAAAAAGACAACCCAATTTAAAAACAGGCAAAGTAAATGAACAGATATTTCTCTAAAAATATAGGAATGGGGGCGCCTGGGTGGCTCAGTTGGTTAAGTGACTGCCTTTGGCTCAGGTCATGATTCTGGAGTCCCTGGATCGAGTCCCGCACTGGGCTCCCTGCTCGGCAGGGAGTCTGCTTCTCCCTCTGACCCTCCCCCCCTCATGTGCGCGCTCTCTCTCTCTCTCTCATTCTCTCTGTCTCAAATAAATCTTTAAAAAAAATAAAAATAAAAATATAAGAATGATCGATAAGCACATAAAAAAGCTCAATTAATCATCATTAAGGGAACGCAAATCAAAAGCACAATGAGATGCTATTTCACATCCATGAGGAGGGCTATAATCAAAAAGATAGACAATAACAAGTGATGGCGAGGATGTAGAGAAACGAACCCCAACACCTGGCTGCGGGGAATGTAAAATGTTGCAGCCATTTTGGAAAACAAGTCTGCTAATTCCTGAAGTTGTAAAACAGAGTTACCATATGACCCAACAACTCCACTTAGGTATATATGCAAAAGAAATGAAAATATATGTGCACACAAAGACTTGGACACTAATGTTCATAGCAACGTTATTCAAAATAGCCAAAAAGTGGAACAACTCAGCATGCTAAACTGCACCATTAACCACATATACTCCAATGGTCAGCACACTCCGGAATTTCACACTATGATATTTCAATAAGTCTGCCGAGTGTCTTTTCACAGTCAGAATCCCAGTTCATTTGGTATTTTCAGGTAGCAGAATTTCTAAGCCAGTGAGTGGATTCTGAAGAAACCCATGGGAGGAGTTGATTAGTTACATAGTGAAAAGGAGTCATCAGATTTCACTGTCTGAACTGATTCTGGTGTCAGGTAGGTGGGGCAATAGCTATTAATAAAGTAATTTTCTCTAAGTCAATTGACAAATAGATTCACCTTGTCCCAATCCCAAATGTCAGTACTGGAAGGCTGTGTTTTTACATGTACTGAGCCACCAAGAGCACCTGTGGCTAGAACAAAACACTGCTTCTGGGAAAAGGCACATGAAGATCAAATTAGAACTGCGAGAAAAGACTCCTTTGAAACCTATCCTTCCTCATCTGAGGACAAATGTTAGTATTCTAGGCTCAGCCGTCTCTTACTTGAATGACTGCCACAATTCTGGAACTAACATAATTGAAGCTAGGGAATGAAAATCCATTTCCTAAGAGGCCCATTTAGTGGGCCCATTTCTTTCCTTCAGAAAGAAGGGAGAATTGTTTGGGGGGAGAGAGGCAATGAGAAGGAAAAGTTGGTAACTGATTTAATCATTCATTTGGCCCCAAATGATGCAGCAAGAAAAATTACTTTAGAGTGAACCCCTCTTCATTTCGCATGTTCCACAGAAAACATTCTTTTGAGTGAACCAAACAGAAAGGTTATTTTAAATGTATAATTTGATTCAGAAGTCAAAGAATTCATTTCTTCTTTCTAGATTTAAAAAGGGATGTTACTCAGATCTAAGCTCATTCTACCTTTTGCCTGATTCTCCTTTCCTCACAGTTACATTTCTCTCTTCAGGAATGTTTATTCCCCTTCTATTTCTTGGATAAAGATGAAAGTGCATTTGTTTGCCTAACGATACCAAAGACATATTTCCATTCCCTTTCCATTGGATGAAATTAATAGTTGGCTAAAATGTCTGATTTCTTCAACTGCTCATCCTAAAAATAGTTAGAACGTAATCAGTATCCACTGTTATCATTTATTTGTAAAAATGGCATCCAGAATATGTGGAATAGGTATTTTGATAATACATGGTGGGGGGGGGTGTGGAAGAGGGACTAGAAGTCAAAAGCCTGGATTTTACTTCCGAATTTTACTTTTCACTGCATCATTTACTTGTCATGTGACCTTAGGTATATCACATCCTTTCTCATTTTTAACTTCCCCACCTATAAGATGGGGAAGGCCACAACACCAGCCCTGTTTTCTTCAGAGCTATGAAGCTCAAAAGAGATCAAATGAGTGACACACTATGAAGGCAGCAAAGGATACCCAAATGTAAGCCTTATCACTGATTATTTTATTTCAACAGATCTTCCCTTTTAAAACAACACAGCTTAAGACCTTTACTCAGCCAAAAAAACTCCTACTTTGGGGAGCCTGGGTGGCTCAGTCGTTAAGCATCTGCCTTCAGCTCAGGTCAAGATCCCATGTTCCTGGGATCGAGCCCCACATCGGGCTCCCTGCTCGGTGGGACGCCTGCTTCTCCCTCTCCCACTCCCCCTGCTTGTGTTCCCTCTCTCACTGTCTCTCTGTCAAATAAATAAATAAAATCTTTAAAAAAAAAAAACAAACTCTAGCTCATATGCCATTGCCATAACAAAATTACACCATGTTTCAATAGGGAAACAAGTCAATCCTCTATTAAACAGATTGCATTCTAAAACCTAAAATCAAAGGCAAACTATATACTGAAGTTTCTTCCTCAAAAGCTGAATAGCAAGATTTATTCTTCTAGAAGCCTGTCTGAAAAATACTACTTATGGTCCTATTTTCTATACTTTAATTACCACAGGAAAAAAAAACTTGCAGGAACTATAGTTCATATTCTAAAAACACCTCTTGTCAATGATGAAAGTAGATAGTAGGGTTTAGAGGATTATATTTTACCCTAAAACTCAAAATCATCAAATTTTAGGAGTGGGAAAGGAATATTTATAGATTTAACACAGTATCTTTGGAAGGTCCCCTAAGATGTCCATCAATGAATGAACAAGGTGACATGGAGACAGTAAGACATACTTTTCACTGAATATCATTTTGTATCTTTTGAAATTTGGGCCATACGCTATTAAAAAATATATATGTCATTTTATTAATTCGTTATAAATCACTGAGGGAATCCAAAGAAGCCCCCATTTTCCAAAGGAGAAAACTGAAGCCAAAAAAGTAGATGAGCTGCTCAAGATCACACTGCCAGAGAGTGAAAAAGCTGGGACTAGAACTCAGGAACACAGTGGAAGTTTCCAGCGCCTCCCACAATGCCATGTGGTAAAAAAGCAAATGCCATCTTATAAACAATAAAAGTATTACTATAATCCTCTTCAGAACCGTGGTCTTCCAGAGGTTCTGTGACTCACATGACACAGTACTCATCATTTATGTTTTCCCAGAAGTTCTAAGGCAGAGAGACAGAGATGGCAACCCTCATTATCAAGCCCTCATGGCAGGGATTAAAGTGGGTAAATAAAGACATCACATCGATCAGCATGTGGACAGGGCGTCTTCTCTCAGGCATACGTGGATCTAAGCCTTAACTGGGCCAGGAACATTTTGCAGCCTTCATTATTACTGACAGTAAGGACGTCTGAGGAGGCAGAATAAATTTAGTAGAACAAAGAGCTTACTTCTAGTGAATTGATTCGGAGGAAATAAAGCAAATAAAGCACAAGCAGAGCACAGGAAATTCTAGTTTGAAAGAAGCCAATTCTACTATTCTCAAACAGGAGAATGAAGGGAATTATCAAGGCCCCTTCTAGTCCTAAAATTCTCAAAAATGGAGAAGCAAAGCAACTTCAACTCTGCCTCTGAGTAATTCAAGCATACTTTTCCCCTTAGTAAGAACAAACGTTAGCATTTTCTTTCAATGGGCACAGATGCAGGGAAAACGGCAGAGTTTCCATAGGAAAGAACAAGCAAAGTCAGAAATAAAAACTATTCCAAAAAATGTCTGAGTCTGTCAGAAAGAAGAAAGTTTACTGCAGAGGATTATCCTCTCCTTTCCAGGTCTCTATGTAGCTTTCACATTTGGAAAAATACGTGCATGTTTGATGTTATTAGGAGCTTTCAATATCTGCCAAACATACTGCAGTCATGGATTAGTTACTCTGAATATATTTAAGCACCGGGTAAGTCTCTATTTGCCAACAATTAGTTGATCTGATGAAACATTCAAAAAAGAGAGGGACATCTGGATGGTGCAGAAGGTTAAGTGGCTGACCCTTGGTTTTGACTCCGACCATGTTGTCAGGGTCCTGGGGATCCAGGTCAGCAGGGAGTCTGCTTCAGGATTCTCTCCCTCTGCCCCTCCGCCTGCTCGCTTGCGTTCACGGGCACACACACTCTCTAAAATAAATAAATAAATAAATCCTCAAAAAAGAGAGAACGTCAGAGACGGTAACAAGCCTGGACAATACATAACCTCCAGCTATTAAAACTGCTCATATTTCTAAAGAGAAAACATAGATAAACCACAGACTAGGACTTCCTTAGTCAACTGGGTCACAAGGTCACATCACACCGAGAAATCTCTCACCATACCTTCAACTCTATCAGGGACAAAAAGCCAGAGAAAGCTCAAGGTAGGGAATCTATAATATAAAATACCTAGCTTCAACAAAGGTCCTGAGAGTGATGTTTCAAATTCCAATTTTCACTAGATATTTCAGAAATAGGAAAAATATTTGAAGTTTGTTAGTAATTTTTCCACTTCATTGAAAAGAAATCTGCCTCATGGTAAAAAGTCAAAGGAAACATGGTAAAATTCAAAGGAAAAAAAAATCACAGGAAACTTAAAAGTCAGATGTTATACTTCACATCGAAAGGTATTAATACCAAAAACTCTATCGATGTATTTCATCAAAAACATTAAGCATACAACCTGAAGCCAAAATAGGAGACATTCCACTCCTTCTCAGCAACAAACTGAGTTAAAACAGTGATACAAACTGCACTTAATATTACCTAGGGCAGGAGAAACATTTGGTGACTCACACTCTCCTTTGATGTCAGTTTTTAAATTAAAGGGCAGTTTTCTTTGGGAAGAAAGAGGGAAAAACTTTAAAATTATCCCTTTAAACTTCAGGTCCAATAAATTAAAAACCATTTTGCCTCCTGGTCTCAGTTTCAAAGTCAATCCCCCTCCCCCCAAAATCATGAGTCATATATCCAAAATCTGGTACCCAAGAAATTTATTGCCGTAAATTCATTCAATTAAGTTATTGAATGCCCACACTGAACATATACCATCTGAATTCAACGAAGACGTTGAATTTTAACTTTACATCCTCCTAGCACTTCCACAGTTATACCGGTAAACGTGGGTTATTTTTCTCTCAACTTGAAAAAAAGAAAGTGCAGTGAACAAATCTCTCAGATCGCAGCTATCACGTAAGTAAAATCTGACGAAAGGGGAAAATAGGTGTTCTCCATGCCCAACACCTCCTTGTGACGTTTTTAAATGGTTTAGAATTGTTTAAATATCTACTAATCTAAATAGACTCCTTACAGGCTACATCTTTATTTGCCACGGTAATGGAATAAAAAGCGGGGAATACTGTTGGCGTGTATGACTTCAATCCTCAGCGCCAAAGTCTGAAGCCAATGATTTCATGCCGCTCCCCCTTAACTTTTCATTAACCTAGCTAACAAGAAATTGACAGACTGAGATTTCGGATTGTTTTATTTCCCAGGCTCTCCCTCTGGCGGAGGCAGGAAAGAGGAGCGCAAACAAGGGGTATGGTACATTGCAAGTAAGACGAACAATACTAAAAAAAGAGAATTACTATAAAGGAGATAGAAGCAAAAGATTAGTTTTGCACTTTCGGCGCTCGGACTCCGTTCCAGAATTCAGCACCGCCTGCCAAAAGCAATGGCATTAGAGCAAATGATTAAATATCACCCCGAACCTTACGCTTCGACACCCCCGGGAGAGACTTCATCCACCACAGTTATGACACTGCCGGGCGGTGCGTGAGGAGCAGGACTAACACACTGTGAGTAAGCGAGGCCCACAGAGAGCAACACGAGCTCGTAACGAAAACCCCAAGAGTTTCCCAAGCAAGGACCTGAACACAAAGTCCTTGCTCTCGGTGAACGCTGCAGAGCCGCTGCCTTCTACCGCTCACCGGTAAAAAGGGGATCCTCCACCGCGGAGTGGGGGACAGAAGACTCGCCTCCTGCCGCCAAATCCGTCCCTCCCGACCCGAGCCCCCCGCCCTCTCTTCAGAGCTCCCGGAGGACCGCCACGGTCTCACTCCGTCCTTCCGCCCCGCTCGAAACGAGACCAGCCACCACCCCTCTCGGACCTGTCCCCGCGGTGTCCGAGCCGGCAGCGCGACGCCTCCATCCCCGCGGCTCAGGAAGTGGCAACCAAGTTCAGGAGCCCCAACGCCGCCGCTAGGGTGGCAAGTCTGGCAAACAGCCGAGCACCGGCCGCTAGCAACCGCACCCTGCACTGTTGCCACCGCCTATTGGTCCTCGTGCCCGCCGCTCGTCTCTCATTGGCTATTGCTGCCGCCCGGCGATGCGGGAGGGTTTCTAGGGGGCGGAGGCACCGGCAGTTAAAGGCGCCTGCGCCCGAACTCCGGTCACGAGCAAAGTAGGGCTGGGTCTGTGGAGCGAGTCTCGGGGATGGGATGGAGCGATTGGGGGGGGGGGGGGGGCGGGCGGAGGGATGTGTTCGCTACAGCTGCGTTGGCTCCCAACGGCAGGGAAGTCTCTGTTAGTCAGAGGAACGGCCCATCCCCCTAACCGCCACCCACGGAGCGGCCTCCCCCGCGTCCCCACCGTTTGTACCCAGAGACCACCCAGAGCGCTTTCCAGAGGTCTGTAATGTTAGGACTCACTCACAGACCTCTGCTGGCTCCCTCATAGTCCGGCCTCTCCCAACACCAGAGCCTTCGGGGACGCACCCTGTACCCTCTCCAGCAGTCATTAGCCGTTAAATGCATCTTTCATAGTTATCTGGTCTCACATTCCAACTGCACAAAACTCCTTCAGCCTCCCCTACTCCAGCCCAAGCTTTTTAGAGCATTGCTAGACCAATTCTACAGACTTTATTTCCCATTTACCTCTCTCTACGGGCCTATGGACGATCTTCAAACATCCATATCCCATGAAATTTGCCATCTAAATAATATACTCTCGTTTCCAATAGATCTTGTCTCCACTTCCTTTCCTGCCACCAATTTACACATATCATTGTAACCCCTACAAAACATCCTGGCAAAAGTTATCGCATGTTGTGTTTATAGCATTCGGAGGTCAGCTAGCTGTTTCCACGTTGGGTTTGCCTTTCTAAGAGGCACAGGAGTTGGCACAAGCTGAGAGCAGAGCATTGCCTTGATGTGTCAGCCTCCACTCCTTGTGTGACCCTAAACACAGTCCTTTATCTAGGCTTCAGATTCCCATCTATGAAATAAACAGAATACTCCCTGCTTGTTTAGCTCTGGCTAGACGGGACACAGAGTGGGTTCTTAAAACTGAATGGATACAGGGCGCCTGGGTGGCTCAGTCGGTTAAGCGACTGCCTTCGGCTCAGGTCATGATCCTGGAGTCCCGGGATCGAGTCCCACATCGGGCTCCCTGCTCTGCAGGGAGTCTGCTTCTCCCTCTGACCCTCTTCCCTCTCGTGCTATCTCTCATTCTCTCTCTCTCAAATAAATAAATAAAATCTTAAAAAAAAAAAAAAAAAAAAAACTGAATGGATACAGTTGAAAGAGATGCTATCTGTATTGGTGAAAGGGCAAAGGAGACAGTTTTTGCCTGGGCAGTCCTGCTCTAGTTACAGCAAGTAGTCTTCTCTGAAAAGTTCCCATATTTAATTACATACATTTCAAGAAATCATTTTCCCACCCTATTTGACATTTACAGACTTCTTTGAATGGAAATAAAAAAACAAAACACAGCAAACCTAAGTAACTTATCTATGTCCCCTTTATCGCCCCTGACCCCACTGTATTCAGTAAAACAGGGCTTGCTGCCTTTCCTCACCTTGGCCTTTTAGCAGATGAGCAAGGCTGTAGAGGCAGCAGCTCAGCTACAAAGTCACAGAGTTTGGGGCGCCTGGGTGGCTCAGATGGTTAGGCATCTGCCTTCAGCTCAGGTCATGATCCCAGGGTTCTGGGATCGAGCCCCACATCGGGCTTCCTGCTCGGCAGAAAGCCTGCTTTTCCCTCTCCCACTCCCCCTGCTTGTGTTCCTGCTCTATCTCTCTTTCTCTGTCAAATAAATAAAATCTTAAAAAAAAAAAGTCATAGAGTTTGCTTTTATTTTTCCTGTCCATCATGTCATAAAGGAAGCTGCTGCTGAGCCTGACACAGAGTTGGTACTCAAAAGTGTGGAATGAATTAGTTTGGACGAGGTGATTAAAGGATTAATTAGTAGTTTTTAAAAAACAACGAAGAAAGACCTTTTGTGGAGAAGGCAATATTGCTGCGTGATCGGTAATCAGAAGCAGGGTTCTCTAAAACCTTTCTGCAACCATTTATTTACATACATTTTAAAAGTTACTGTAAGATACTTTAAAATTTTAGACAGTTAATGTTAAGAAAAATATGAACTGTTTATGACAATAAAAATTTTTTAGGAAAAGACATCTTAAAAAGCAAATCTGGGAACTGAATTCCCTTATGACTCCAAGGTTCTAGTTAAAACATCTTTTTTTCTATTGAGGTTATTGGTATTATTTCCATTTTATTCTCCTGATGTACTCTCCTGTGAGCCAGAAAAGTACTTTAGCAACTTTATGAAAATTTCTTGAGACTGCTGGTGTCGGAGAAATCCAGTGAGTTTTTCACAAGGAACTGGTTTTTGTTCAGCTTCCCTCTCTCCCTGAGGTAAGTAAACAAGTGGCATCGTTTCCTCCATGTGACCTTGATCCCATACTTCTCCTCGGGAGTGTCTTCAACTAGAACAGGCCCAGGCTCTGGGCTCTTGGGAGTACTAGCGTGGAAGGAGCAGCTCGGAAGGCTACTTTCCCTCTGATCTGGGGGAATGGGCCCCTCCTTCACAAACGATGACTCTGGGGTCTGGATATCAGGGGGAATGAATACATAAGGTAAGTTTTGAAGCGTATGTACTGACACTTCCCCACAGCTTTGAGGACTGAGCATTGGAACTAAGGGCCTTCCGGAAATGCGCTTTTCTGATTGACCGGGGCATTCCCTGCTTAAGGGGATCCCAAGTGTGGCTGAACAGGAGGAAGACAGTGGACTGTCAAATGTTAGATGTGGGAACTTGGAGGCGGTAGATTTTCGACTTGCATGTCTTGCCTGGTTTCGATGATGACATTTCTGGTTCACAGGGAACGAGCTTTCTGCTGTCGTATCAAACTGAGGTGATACCTTAAGGATCAAAAACCAAAAAGAAGTGAGGAGAGCCACCTGCCAAGTATGAACGAACCTGAGGGAGGAAACTATATCCAAGGACCAGAATTCTAAATGGGGGCCCACTATAGTAATGGACACGAAACAAAGTATTTGTCTAATGGGATATTAAAAGAAAGGGATATGAGCTTTGGGCAATTAATTCGATCTTTCTGGCTTTCCGTTTCCTTGTGTGTAAGAAAGGGGACAATGCCTCCTTCACTTTATCATACCATACAGCTGCAACTTGTTTAACTATCTTTAAACTTTGAGGGCAAAGACCAGCAGTCTTCCTCACCTTTGATGCCCAGCACCTAGCAGAGTGCCTGGCACGAAGAAGGCCCCCAGTAGAGTGAATGCTGAGTGCAAGAATAGGGAGTGAGATCATGTATGGAAAGCAACTAGCATAAGACCTGACACATGATGAGTCCTCAATAAGTGTTCATTCCTCTTCTCATTCATGGGATTCTAACATTTCAGTTTCTTCTACAATCCCAAAGCAAGTATCATGGTTCTTCCAAGCAATCCTGAACAAGCTATATTTATTAAGCACTCTTAATAAAGTGAAGTTTATGCTTTTGTCTGGCCCTCTGGCTATACCATTTTCCTGACAGTAGCTATATTCTCTTTCTAGGGCCTTGAAACTGTCAAAATACGACATGCCATTTCTGTTGGGTTTTTTCCAGGTTCACTCTATTAAACTATAAATATAGTACCGAGCTAAATAGTTTACCTCTCAAGTGACGCTTGGGGAACAATCTCATTTTTTATTCATTCGGCCATTTATCTGGCTTCTTCACTGGGCTACCGAGTAATGAAACTTTTATACTGAACTCTTTAAGAAGAATGTGGGGAGAAAGACTCCAACTCCAACCAGCCCTTGCCTCAGCTTGAACTTAGAAAAGAAGATATCCCCGAGAAAATGGCTGATGACAGAAATACATTGCCTCTTGTCCCTGCCCCCATGAATCTTTGGAGGCCCTGGTTTAAGGGGCAGAAGAGGCAGCATTCTGCAAAGCCTAACAGAGCAAAAGTCAAAGTAAGAACACCATGGCCTACCCAGGAAGTGACGGTGTTATGGTCAATGGGCTTGCTGGGCACCTGTCTAGTGTGGGTGATGGTAAGCTGGGGAGAGCCATAATGGTGTTTGGGGCCCTCCAGTGGTGGTTCTTGGAATAGCAGCTGGGCTTTCTGGGAAGGCTGGCGGCGTTTTTTTCTGGGAGGCATCAATAGGTGAATGAAGAGCAGTTAAAATTAGTAACCACATGATGCTGGTTGTTGTCAGGTCGGGGTTCAGGCTCCGATTCCAACCCATGCCTGCAGAGAAAAAAACAAAAGCTGGGAGACAATTCTGATGATTCCGTCCCCAGCTCTTGCTCATCCTCTGCCAACCAGTTCTACTACCAACTATCACCCCTACCTCCACACTGTGGAGGGTACAGCTTCTATCCCTGCACCACCAAGTAAATACACAGTAGTTCCCGGTCAACAGCATTCATTCAATGCACTGATCGAGCACGTGTTGAGTGCCGTGCTGGGTGTTGGGAATTTAAAGATGAATAACCATTGATTCTACAATCATTTATCAAGTGCCAAGCGCTTGTAGGGACACATAAGAGAGACTGTCCCTGTCTTCAAAGTGCTGAGAGGCTAGCAGAGGGAGACAGACAATTCCGATAATGGGAAGAATGCTTCCATTCACCTCAGGGGAGGCTTTCTAGAGAGGGTGATACCTGACCTAGTACGGAAGGGATAAGGAAAGCCAGAGAGCAGAGAGAGCAAGGCACTCCAGGCTGAGGAACAGCACATACAGAGGCACGGAGACAAGACTGTGAATTCAAGTATCACAGGCTCCATGGAGCTGGACACAGCGTATTCAAAGACAAATGCAAGACCTCAGAGACTGGACCCGGTGTCAGGGTCAGGTCAGAAAAAGCAGGTGTACCATAGGTGTTTGGACTCTAGCCTAAGTAGTCACTGAAAATTTTCAAGCAGAACGATACGATAACACTTAGTTTTTTTTTTAACTTTCCCTCCATATAATTTTGAACATACACAAAAGGAGAATGAATAATATGAGCTCCCGTGTACCCATCACCCAGTTCCAACATCAGCCCATAGCCAATCAGGATACATCCACACCCTTTATCCACTTCCCCTACCCCTATATTATTATGAAGAAAAGATGAATATTCCCAGCCATTATACCATCCCCATTAATACAACATATATATATATATATATATATATATATTCCTTAATATTATCAAATATCCAGGGATGCCTGGGTAGCTCAGAGGGTTAAAGGTCTGCCTTCGGCTCAGGTCATGACCCCAGGGTCCTGGGATCGAGTCCCGAATCAGGCTCCCTGCTCAAAGGGGAGCCTGCTTCTCCCTCTGCCTGTCGCTCCCCCCTGCTTGTGCTCTCTCTTACAAATAAAAAAATATATTATCAAATATCCAGACATGTTCAAATTTTCAAGTGTTCCATAAATGTCTTAATTGGTTGTTTTTGTCTTTTAAGACAGATCCTGGCAACAATGTGGAAAGAGAGGGAGTACTCTGGAAATAGAGGGACCAGTTTTAGGAGGTTACTCTGTTACTTAAGTGAGAAATGATCAGGCCTGAATCTGGGCTGTGTTGGCGGAAATGGGAGGCAAGACACAGAAGCAGGATCAACAGGACCCGGAGTAATAAACAGGCTGAAAAAAGTGAAAAAAGTGTCCATTGACTCTAGTAACCAGATCGACTTTAATAAGAGCTTCATCAGTGGAAGGGTGGGATAGAAGTTTGCGTGCAATGGAGAGGTGCACGGGAAGTACAGCTGAGCATCCAGCGAAGTCACACAACAGGGCAGACTGGTTCCACCACATAATTCATGACTCATTTAGTCAACAGTAAAAAGTAACATACTCTGACTTATGTCACTAGGCAGTGGTGATACAGGTAAAGAAGAAAGGACAAATCATTTTTAGGGATAACAAAGGTAATACACACAGCTGTTTGTTCGTTCATTCAGCCATTCAACAAATACTGAGTGCCCGCAGTACTAGGCCCTGTTCTTGGTGCTGGAAATATATACCAGAGAACAAAATGAAATCCTTGCCCTCGTGGTGCTTATATCCTAGTTGGGAAGTGACTATGGAGAAAATCCAAACAGGATAAAGGGTTGAGCCAACTCAGTGCTCTTTTAGAGAGGGCTGTCAGGGAAGGCGACTAAAAAAGTGATATTTGAGCAAAGACCTGAAATGAAGAAAGGAGAGCAGATGAGAACCAGTTTATGTGACACAGGGCTTCACAGGCAAGGTTAAGGACTCTGGACTCAACTATTCTTAGTGTGACAGGAAGCCAAGGCAAGGCTCTGGACAGGGAAGCGACATTTCTATAATGAGAACTTTAGGCGCTCTGTGAGAACAGGTGGGTTGGGGACAGCAGGCATGGAGAAAGGAAGCAGGGCACCCAGTTAAAGGGCTGCTGCAGGAATCCAGTGGAGAGATGACAGCAGTAGCAATGCCTCCAGTCAGTGTTGACATTAGCCAGCCTCCAACAGACACGACATTGCTCAGCAGCAATCCTACTATGTTCCCTTCAACTCAATATCTGCAGATTATCTTAAGATGTTTCCACTTTCTTAAAACCTTAGAACTCCCCTTCCCTCTTAACAAATGACCTTATTTCCTACTTCACAGAGAACGCAGGAGACATCAAAGAAAATACGCTCACCTTTCAGATACCAACATACAAACCTATATCTGCATCCATTCTCTTTATGCTATAATCGCAGGTCAGTCCCGTTTGCTCGTAAAACCCTTCCCCCTGACTGTGTTTTGGAGCTTTCCTTGCTTTATACACCTTTCTTAGGCAATGATCAGCTCACACCTACAAGGGGATGACTTAAGTATTTATACACTCAGCTTAGAATTCTCTACACTCAGTACCCACATAGCCACTGCCTACTTGACAGCAACTAGATGTCTCAAATGCACCTTGAACTCATTTATTTAAAATTTTCCAGTTGACTCCAAATCTTTTTTTTTCCTTTTTAAGGTTTTATTTATTTATTTATTTATTTATTTGACAGAGTGAGAGAGAGAGAGCGCACACAAGCAGGGGGAGCAGCAGAGGGAGAGGGAGAAGCAGGCTCTCCGCTGAGCAGGGAGCCCAATGTGGGGCTCCATCCCAGGACCCCGGGATCATGACCTGAGCCGAAGGCAGACGCTTAACCGACCGAGCCACCCAGGCGCCCTCAAACTCAACATATTTAAAACTGAATTCATGATCATCTCCCCTGCACCTGCTCCACAGGTGATTATCTTCTAAGGTCCTTGCTCAGGGTATTATCCTTCATCTAGTTATGCAGCCAGAAACCCTGACATGTCCCACTTCTGTCCCCATCCAACACCACCAAGCCCTGACAATCTTACCTCTTAAGTATGTCTTCAATAATGCCCCTTTGGCCCCTCTCTCTTGGTATCTTTCTCTCCCCACCACCCTTCAAGTTTCAACAGTTCTGGTCTGGAGTATTGCAATAGCCTAAACGGGTCTACCCTAATCCACTCCAGCACCCCCTGCAGAGGAGCCTTTTAAAAATGCAAATCGGATCTTGACTCACTTCTGCTTAAAATTGTTGATTTCTAGATAAGGACCAAACTTCCTCAGTTATGGCTAAGGTCCTATTTCCTCTGGCTCCGGCTTCATCTCACACCACGCTCTATTCAGGTCCTCTCAGCTCTGACTCCTCAGATGTTCTTCAGCCTTTGCACAGCCCAATCTTCCTCCCACACAGCCTTTGCACACCTTCTTCCTTTTGCTTTGCGGGGTTCACTCCCTTCTTTACACAAAGGCATCAGACCTCAGAACAAGCTTCCTTCCAGAAAAGCCTTTCCTGACCTACCGAAGGCAAGATCTTATCGTAGATACTCAGTTATCAATGACCTCTAATTTATCCCTTCGCAGCTATAACTCTCCTTTTCCTTATTCGATTCTTCAAAAATGTCTGTGGTCTCCTCTCTTCCCGTTAGACTGTATACAGAGTAAGGAAAGAACCTCCCCTACCACTGTTATCCTAGCAGGGCCTGGCACATAGTAGGTGCTCAACAAAACGTGCCGACCAAGTTAATGAAGTATTATCATGGCGTGGAATTTTTTTTAAGAGGAAGCTTAAACAAGATGATACGCCGGTCGACTAGTCGAGGCGGCCAGACGATCGTTAGTTGGAGGGGAATGGAGTAGTTTCCCTCAAATAAGGAAGCCAAGCCAGGGAGGCTTTAGAAAGGCCGGAGGCTGGCGAGGGAGGCGGGAGGAGCGGCGCCGGGGGCGGGCTCAGGGAAGCGACCCAGAACGCGCGAGGGAGCGCAGGCCGGGGACGCCGGCCCCGAGCAGCGCCGTCTCCCCGCCGCCCCGGCCGCCGCCCGCCGCCCGCCGCGGGGGCCCCTCCTGCGCCCTCCGGGCCGCCCACGGCCGCCCCCTCCCCACGAGCCGGCCGCCGGCCCGCCTTACCCGCCCGGCGGCGTCCCGGCAGCCGCTCCCCTGGGCCGCCGCAGCGTTCGAGCCCCGAACGCGGAGACAAGGGCGGCCGCCGATTGGCGACGCTCCGTCACGTGACCGCAACGCTCCGCCGGCGCCAATTTCAAACAGCGGAACAAACTGAAAGCTCCGGTGCCCGACCCCACCCCCGGCCCCCCGGCCCGGGACCCCTCCCCTCCCGGGATCCCCCGGGATTCCCCACCCCTCCCGCACCGCCGGGGACCGGGCCGGCCTGGCGCGAGTCTCTGTCCGGGCCCCTGGCTCGGCCCCCAGGTTGGAGGAGCCCGGAGCCCGCCCTTGGAGCCACAGCCCAGCCTCGGCGGCGGCTGCAGTCGGGAGGTGAGCGGGGGGCGGAGGAATGGAGTCCGAGCCCCGGCCCGGGCAGAGGCAGGGAGCCCGGGCTCGGGCGCCGAGGTCGGGGGGTCTAGCAGCAGGGCGCGGGACCGGCGTGGAGGTTTGGGGCCACACGGGAACGAGGGCTGGGAGAGGGTGCAAACTTTTTCTGCATCCAGCCAACCTCCTGGCCTTGTCCTCACTTCTTTCTCAAACCACCTCTTGGCCTTCCCTGGAAGTTTGACCTCTGCGCCCTGCCCACAACCTCGGGAGGGCTGCTGGGGTGGCCTACTTTTCTAGACAGACTGTGGCTGGCATGAAGATTGAGCTTATTCTGCATTAAGTCAAAGACAAACCTGCCCACACCCTCCCCTGCTCCCAAGCGCTCTCACCACTGAGCCGCACTGCCTCCAGTCCACCCTCTTCCAGGGCCCTTCTCCTGGTTCCCGAGAACCTGCAAAGTTTCCGTGGTCAGGATGCGCAGTGGCATCAGAGGGGTCACTCTGGACGTCCCCTAGCTTAAAGTGTTGGCCGTGATAGGAAGAGACTGGTCAGAGAGTTGAAAGCAAAATTAAGCCTTAGACCAGGAAGATATCTTTGGGGGATGGGGAAGGAATAATAGTATTTACTCATTGGTGGGGCAGGGGGAGGCTTGAAGAGATAAGAGGTAGAAATGAAACTGAGATTTGAAAGTAGAGGAAACCTAGTTATAAAGGAAAGGGAGGAGGCAGAGTGGAGAGAGCCTATGAACTCTAAGCAGATGGCAAATGTCATCAGACTGTGACAGTCAGTTTTAGGGAGATAGTGGATGTCCTAACACAGACAGCGCATTCTTCTGTCAAAGTACCTTTAAATAGGATTACACAATTTTACATGATGGCAGAGTATCCCGTGTATCTATTAAAATCAACAAACACGAAATTTTTAAAAAAGATGTTATTTATTTGCGAGAGAGAGAGCATGAGAGAGGGGTGAGGGGCAGAGGGAGAAGCAGACTCCCTGCTGAGCAGGGAGCTCAAGGTGGGGCTCAACCCCAGGACCCCAGGATCATGACCTGAGCCGAAGGCAGACGCTTAACCGACTGAGCCACCCAGGCACCCAACAAACACATTTTGTTTTTTTAAAGATAAAACTATTTTCCTTAACATGACAGAACCCCCTTAGCATATTGATGACAGCACGTTCTATTGGTCAGGAGATAGGGATTATAGTCTTGGTTCTGGTAGAGAAATCAAGGACTCGAGTAACATGCTTAGAAAGTTAAAATAGGAAAAAACACACACAAGGACTAGAATGTCGCTATAGAAATATTTTGCAAATTGTGAAAGAAAAGTGTACTCTTTCTTTTACCAGTGCGAGGATAAATAGCCTGTGAGATGAATCGCCCCATGGGCCTTGACTAGAGCAGTTTCCGTATTCTCTGAGGTCTTGTGAAGTAGGAGATGATGGCAAGGGAACGATAGTGCAATTTGCCTTTCTCCTCTGATCCCATGGGCACTGATCCTTTTATTTATAGACTAAGATGGTGTAAAAATATACAGGCTTTATCAATCATGAAATAGATTATGGGGTCAGAGTTTTGTCCGGACTCCTCAAATTGCCAAATGTCCTCAATTCCAGCATTCCTGTCCCCAGAGTCACTGCAAGTGATCTGTAGTATAATAAGCAATAATAGAAATTTCCACATTTTTATAACTGTCCCACTCATTTCTGTAGCCAAACATTCTTAAGCTTCCGGAAGACCTTTGGCCATGTTGACCTACCTTCAACCCAGTCCCGCTTTCTCCTTTTGAAATGCTTCAGTTTTAGCTTTCTTTTGTCATAGAACTCATCCCCTTATTGTCTGAGGTCTTTACAGAGGCCCAGGGATCATTAACCTGGGCCTGTGGGCTCATGCTTTTGGTCATGGAAAGAGGAACGCCTCTCTCTAGCAGTACCTCCTTCTCAGCCTAACAAATCTCTGACATCCTGCTGTTCCTTGCACTTTCCAGGGCCCATGCTTGTGATTCTCAATGGAGAGTGAAAGCACAGATTCATAATGAAAACCAGCCCCCGTCGGCCACTGATTCTCAAAAGACGGAGGCTGCCCCTTCCTATTCAAAATGCCCCAGGTGAAACATCAGGAGAGGAACCTAAGAGGCCCCCTGCCCAACAAGAGCCTGGTCAAGCACAGGCTTCCAAGGAGGCGGCAGAGTCCAGCTCTTGCAAGTTTCCAGCTGGGATCAAGATCATTAACCACCCCACCATGCCCAACACCCAAGTGGTGGCCGTCCCTAACAATGCCAATATCCAGAGCATCATCACAGCATTGACCGCCAAAGGAAAAGAGAGTGGCAGCAGTGGGCCCAACAAATTCATCCTCATCAGCTGTGGGGGAGCCCCCACTCACCCTCCAGGACCCCAGCCTCAAGCCCAAACCAGCAATGATCCCAAGAGGACAGAAGTGGTCACCGAGACCCTGGGACCAAAGCCTGCAGCTAGGGATGTCAATCTTCCTAGACCACCTGGAGCCCTTCCCGGGCAGAGATGGGAGAGCTGTGGTATGTGGTCTGCAAGGCAAAGGGGTGAGGAGCCCAGCCTTTCCTCTCTGGTGGCAAGGACTGCAGTCCGTCAGGTTGATACTTAACAGACAGGCCCCTAGCCTGAACCAGGGGGAAGTCTTGTCTTTCTTTATCCCGAATCCTTGACCCAGATCCTTTGGGTGCTGTTTAAAGTGCCCAAATTATAATTTAGCATTTCTCTTACTTTCTTTAAATTAGGAAAGGATTTGTTTATTTTTGCTAGTTATCTTCCCCATCGACCGTATAAGGAAATAGGAATCTTTCTCCATTTTAATAAAGGAGAAAACTGAAGCATGAGGAGGAAAAGTGACTTTGTGCAAATACTAACTCTTTGTTAAGGTTGCCTTGACTGATCTCTCCTGAATTTCTCCTGAAATCCTTGATGGGGCAGAGTACCTGAGGGCCACAGTAGATTCAGCATGTGATCCCTGTCCCTACAGGTAGAGGTCTCGGAGAGATGCTCCCCAACCTCCAATTTTGATGGGCCTGCCACATACTGGATCAGGCAGCTAAGTGGCATCTTGGATTGTTTCCCCTCTAGCTGGAGGCGAGGCAGCAGGCTGCACTCTTGACAACAGCTTGACCAACATCCAGTGGCTCGGAAAGATGAGTTCTGATGGACTGGGCTCCAGCAGCATCAAGCAAGAGATGGAGGAAAAGGAAAATCGTCACCTGGAGCAGAGTCAGGTAAAGGTGACTTCTCACTAGGGGAGTCAGGGCCAGTGCAGGGAATTTCTAAGAAGGGAAATGGACCAAGTGACCTGTGGAGCAGAATTTCCAAGTTCTGGTATTAGCACTTCACTTAGTGCGATTCTGCATAACGTTTGAGCTACCTTTCTGCCTGGAATCTTTTTTGCCCCATCTGTGAAATTTCCTCGAGGGCTCCTGGCTCACTCAGTATTCCATGAGCACTAACTTTAGTACTCTGCCCTTGGCAGGTACTCAGGAAATGATGAAGAGATCTTAGTTGGGAAAGCCACTTGAGCCTGAAAGAGGCAGCCTAACAGTATGAAAGGTTAGAGCATAAGATAGAGTACAAGGTAGTTCTATTAGAAGATACATTAATAGCAAATAAAGTGAGTTAGGTGCGAATGTTAAATACTTCCCCGGTAATCAAACTTGATTTGACCCTTCTATGTGGCCTGGGGTTGTTTTCACTATTGCCATATTGTTGCATACACCCTTAAATCAGTCATTGAGCAGCCTTTAAAAAGTGAAAATTTACATGGATGTGTGCATAAGTAAAACTTAAAAGACTTGTGTACGTTCTGAAGTTAGAGCTCAGTTTTTAAAATTTTTTATGTATTTTTTTAAAAGATTGATTTATTCCAGAGAGAGAGAGAGAGAGAGAGTAAATGAGCAGAGGGGTGGGGGGCAGAGAAAGAGAGAGAATCTCAAGCCGATTCCAAGCTGAGTACAGAGCCCAACCCAGAGCTTGATTCCCACGACCCTGAGATCATGACCTGAGCTGAAACCAAGAGTCAGAGGCTCAGCTGACTGAGCCACCCAGGCAGCGCAGAGCTCAGTTTTTTCAAATGTGACTGATCAGCTCTTTGCCTGAGACTTAGCCAGTTGTATGTTTTGCAGACATTTGTCTGTCCTATACTCTTGAGAGTATCTGTCTCATACAAACTCTGAAAAGAGGTGGGTTTAGTCACATCACATCAGTAGTAGAAAGCAGACGAAGACACTGGTCTCTTGACTCTGAAAAATGAGTATGATTTTAGGATAAAATCAATGCTTTCCTAATGTACACCCAAACTTTCCCGAGAGGTTTCTACTAGCAGACTGGACCTCCACTTACGATGGGACAACATATTCGACAAAATGGACAATGACAGAGAAGCAGCTCCACATTGTCTAGGGACTGGACTAGATCGTCGCTATGCTTCCTAATCCTAAAATTTTATTCTATGGACTAGTCGTCTCAGATGAGTAGGTTTCTAGCACGATTCTGCCGCTTAAGAGTTTTCTCTGGGGGATGTTCTTTGCTGGGGGCCCAGGGGAGGCATTATGAACTCTTCCATGTCATTTCTTTTTCTCCTGGGCTTTGGCTTCTCATAACCCTCAGGTCGAGGAGCCCCCGGGAGCATCAACATCCTGGCAGGACTCTGCGTCTGAGAGGCCGCCATACTCTTACATGGCCATGATACAGTTCGCCATCAATAGCACCGAGAGGAAGCGCATGACCTTGAAAGACATCTATACGTGGATCGAGGACCACTTCCCCTATTTCAAGCACATTGCCAAGCCAGGCTGGAAGGTACATAGCAACCCATAGCGACGAACGCCGAGGTCACTCTGGCCCAGCAGTTTGTCCACGCAGATGTGCAACCCTTTGTGTGTGGTGCTCTGAGGAACCGTTAAATGCAAAGAAAGCTGGAACCGTAAACAATTGTATGTTTCTCGGACATGACTTGATCCTGCCGATTCCAGGCAAGATGGTCGGCAGGAGCTCTGCAGCCACTTCATTGGTCCCTCCCTGAGGTGTCTAAGGTGTCTAAGGGTAGAGGTCTCGGAGAGACTGTCCAGGGTAGCACTGAGCCTCCTCTTGTGCTCCGTTGAACTGCAGCTGCCGTGGCTAAGTAGCTTTATGAAAAGATCTTAATGAACAAAAAAATGCTGTCCGTGAGCCTTGTGATCCAAGATTCACCTCTTCTAATGTCACATGTCCTCTCCAGAAGGCAGGGACGTTCTCTTCATTGTACTCGTGGGGACACTGAGGTCCCTTGGAGTCGCTGTCACTCACGCTACCCTGACAGAGCCACAGCGTTGGTCTTCTGACAGAGGCGCAGCTCCAAGCGAGGGTTTTTTTGTTTTGTTTCCTCCACAGTAGAACTTTTTTTTTTTTTTTTTTAAGATTTTTATTTATTTGTGAGAGAGAGAGAGGGGAGCGGCAGGCAGAGGGAGAAGCAGGCTCCCCGCAGAGCAGGGAGCCCGATGCGGGACTTGATCCCAGGACCCTGGGATCATGACCTGAGCTGAAGGCAGACGCTTAGCGGACTGAGCCACCCAGGCGCCCCCACAGTAGAACTCTTCACACGCTTACCTCAACGAAATTTCCTAGTTTCTTAGTTTCTTCACTCACCTGTCTTGCTACCAAATGCTTCATGGCCTCGGTCCTCTTTCCCAGCCACCGACAGCCATCCAGGTCTTTTCTTTACCACCAGCCATTGGATTGATGGCTTTATGGCCCAGCTTGCCAGCTCCTAGACCGTGAGGACACTGCTGGCTACAGCGGGGGAGGCCTGAGGCTGATGTCTCCTGGGGAAACATCAAAGGGGATGACTCCGAAGCTAAAGTAGCTAATAAGTAGTTGTCTTTCTCTCCTTGCAGAATTCCATCCGCCACAACCTTTCCCTCCACGACATGTTTGTTCGGGAGACATCTGCCAATGGCAAGGTCTCCTTCTGGACTATCCACCCCAGTGCCAATCGCTACTTGACGTTGGACCAGGTGTTCAAGGTGAGTATCCTGGTTCCATCTAAATAGGGCCAGAATTGGTCATCATAATATCCATCTCAAAAGGAAACAAGTCCTCCCTGTGATGATCTTCCCTGGCCAGGGCAGAGTTAGAAGCCAGCCAGCCCAGAGACCACCTGCGTAAAACTAGCTGAATTAAGTACGGTTGACACACACCAAATGACACACTTCTGGGCTAGACCAGGCCCTGGGGAGGGCTGCCCTAATCCAAATAGACAACTTCCCTGGGCAGTGTTTCTCTAAGTGCCTTGTGCGTAAGAATTGCCCGGGATGCTTGTTAAAATATAGCTTCCCAGACCCCGCTCTTGGGGGCTTCTGACTCAGTGGGTCTGGGATGGGCCTCAGAATATGCATTTTTAACAAGCCTCTGAGGTGATTCTTACAGAGAAAGTCTGGAAACCCTTGCTTTGAAAGAGCCCTTCTTCAGCCTGGAGACCAGAAACTGAGCCGCCCGAACATCTTTTCAGAAGTTTGGGGATTTCAGAGTGCCCATAAGGCGGCTGCTAGCTCTAACTCTTCCGCTGGGTGGGAAAGTCATCCCCCATGGCCCTCAGCATCCAACAGCACTAGCTGTTTTTCCCGACCCGGGCAGACTGACCACGCTGGTGGTAACTTCATCTCATTTCTCTCCCACAATGCCTGACCGCCACCAGCCACTGGACCCAGGGGCTCCACAATCGCCTGAGCACTTGGAATCAGTAAGATTCTTTTCCTCCCGGCTCGGGGCTTACCCTTGTTTTTTCCCTTTCACTGCACAGCATGGCTTTAGTGGACAGGGGAAGGGAGCCTGTGTGGCTGTATGACTGCTGGCCCTAAACGCAGAGCACCCCTAGCCCCTGGGAGTAAGGAAATTGATGGCCGCCACCTCGTACCCTCCCCCCCCCCAGCTCCTGCCCACTTCTGCTCCCCCTCGACGGTGCGCGGAGCAGAGCATGCTGTGGCAGGAGGACGTGCCACGGGCTTCGTGCCAGACGGCAACCTCGAGTGCATGGCGTAGGCCTGGCAGGAGGCAGTTTTCCCTCTCCCTTTCCTGCCTGGCTTTTCTCAGCCGCTCGTAGAGCTCCGCGCTTTAGCATCCCCCGGGAGTGGTGAGGACACGTGGACGAGGTGGTAGGACTGTCCTGCCATCGTATGTCTGCGTGCCATCACCTGTTCCCACGAACCAGGCTTTGGAGACAGTGCTCACCTGCATCCGCCCCAGACTGGCCTTTTCTTTCTGGGCTGTCAGTTGGCTCAGTGCACGGTCCCGGAGCCACTGGCGGGTCCTCCTGCCTTCTCCCTCTGCCTCGTTAACCCAGGTTTCTTTCTCTCCCTCTCTGCCACAAGCAGCAGCAGAAACGACCCAATCCTGAGCTCCGCCGGAACGTGACCATCAAAACTGAACTCCCACTGGGCGCACGTTAGTATGAACAGTGGGCGTCAGGCTAGTCCTTGCTCTGGGGGCGTATTTTAGACAACCTGACTGCAGGAGTCTGGGCCCAGCTCAAAGGGCGCTGAGCCCAGAGAAGGAGAGCAGAGCTCCTGGGATTGGGAAGGGGTGGATCCCTGGACCCCTGCTCCTGATTTCACCCATGTCCTCCTAGGGCGGAAGATGAAGCCGCTGCTACCACGGGTCAGCTCGTACCTGGTACCCATCCAGTTCCCAGTGAACCAGTCGCTGGTGTTGCAGCCCTCGGTAAAGGTGCCATTGCCCCTGGCAGCTTCACTCATGAGCTCAGAGCTTGCCCGCCACAGCAAGCGAGTCCGTATCGCGCCCAAGGTGAGTGGCTTCCATTTTCCTCTGACGAGACACTCCAGTCAATTAAAAGTGTTGGATCTATGGTTTGCAAGCTCTCTGCTTAAATGCTCCTGGAGGAGCTTATAAATCTAGTTGGGTAGACGAGGCATTTTCCTTTGTATGACAAAGGAGAATTCAAGAGCATTGTAAGAGCTAAAAAGGAACTTGGATTACGGTATAAGTGATGTCAGAAGCCCATGGATACCTAATGAGTTTATAAAAATTACATTTGGGTAAGCAAACAGGTGTGGCAACAGCATTCTAATGGGCGGTGCCATGGAGGCAGGAGATGCCAGTTTATACCCAGTAACGGTAGGGTGATTGGATCAGTCTAGCTCAGGGGTTCTCAGCCTCCGTACTGTTGACATTCAGGGCTGGATACCTCTTTGTTGGCGGTGGACCTACGCGCTGAAGGATCTTTAGCAGCATCCCTTGTCTCTCCCCACTGGATGCCAGGAGCATCCCCCAGTGTGACAATTAAAATGTGTCCAGACATTGCCAGATGTCCCTTAGGGGGCAGGAGGGTGCGGATAGCGCCCCTGGTTGAGCATCGGTGGCCTCGCTTGAGGAGAAGGTGAGGAGGGTGAAGTTAAGACCATTTCGTGATGAGCTACCAAGTCTGGACTTAACTCTATAGAGGATTTGTGAGCGAGAGCCGACTGATAACAAAGCAGAGAAAAGGGTCCCCTTGCCTCCTTCATTGAGATGGAAATAACATAGGCTCTGGAGTTTAGAGAGACTTGGGTTTGCTTTATTCTTTTTAATTGAAAAAATATTTTTTAAATATACATAAAATAATACCTACCATCATATGTAATTTTACCTAAATGTATCCATGTGACTGTAGCACATATACTGTTTTTGTTTTATTTGCAATCTTTTTTTTCCCCTCTTTTCTTTCTGCCTGCCCTCCCCCACCTTCACTCACATCCCCCTGCTGCCCATGATACCCCATGCTGACAACGTAGTATGCTTGCCTTCATCATTTGTTCCTGCTCTTCACGTACTATACGTACACATACAGCCATAACCGTTTTATATATGTACATACAGCACCCAGAACATTCAAAATGGGATCACACTACACTTTCCTGCCATAGGGAGATTCTTCCAAGTCACTTGGCATTGGCTCTAAGTCATTGTTTCTTAATGGCCACATAATATTCCACCGTGTGGCTAAGCCATAAATTTTCCAGCATTCCACTTTTATGGGTACTTTTTTGTTTTGTTTTTTTTTTTGTTTCTGGGTTTTTTGCCCTATGAACAACACGGCAATAAACATCTTTGCAGGTACCTTTCTTACAAGTGCTTCTGTTTCTGTAGGCCAGAAAACCAGACATGAGATTGCCCAGTGGAAAGGTCTTTTCCATTTTATTAAATCTTGCTAGATATTGATTTCCAAAAAAATATATAATCATTTACATTTCTTTTTTTTTTAATTTTTTATTGTTATGTTAATCACCATACATTACATCATTAGTTTTTTGGGTTTTTTTTTAAGATTTTATTTATTTATTTGAGAGAGAGAATGAAAGATAGAGAGCATGAGAGGGAAGAGGGTCAGAGGGAGAAGCAGACTCCCCGCCAAGCAGGGAGCCCGATGTGGGACTCGATCCCGGGACTCCAGGATCATGACCTGAGCCGAAGGCAGTCGCTTAACCAACTGAGCCACCCAGGCGTCCCAATCATTTACATTTCTACCAGCGATACGTGACAAGAGCAATATCTTTGCCAGCAATTGGTATTAATAGTCTTTGAAATATTTGCCCATCTGCCATGTGTAAATGATATCTCCTTGTCTCATTTTATCTTTCTTTGCTTATCAGTAAGTGTGAGTACCTTCTCGTCATGTTAGGTCACTTGGAATGGTTCACCGAGCTAGTTATGTACAGGCATGGCCCATCTTTCTATGAGGTTTTGATAACAATATGTGAAAGTTCTTTGTTATTAAAATATTAACCTCTGTCTTTGGTGCTGAAGATATATATATATATCTATGGGTATATATATATATATATATATAGTAGATATATATATGTATATCTACAAACAATAGAAGTAAAATATTTTACTTCTATTGTTTGTCTCTTTGTTTATGGAATCTCTTGCCATAGTAAGATTTTAAGTTTTTATATAGTCAACTATGTCTCTCTTCTCTTTTACAGCTTCTGGGTTTCCAGTCTTGCTTAAGCAGGTCACCCCCCCCACCCTCAGATTGTACATGTAGCCTCCTAGATTCTCTTTCAGGATTCGTATGGTTTTAATTTTTCTGTTGAAGTCTTTGTATATGGTATGAAACAGGCATCTAAGTTTATGGTCTCAGCTGGGTACTAATTATACCAGCGCCATATTAAAACAACACTCTACCTTTTACCCCCAGAATTGAACTACCACCTTCATCATATATTCTCATATTTCCCATAGTTTGTAAGACTTTAAAAAGACAAAAAAGAGGACTAGTACCAGCATGTGGCTTATTTCAGTCATGATCTTGTGTTCCGCCTGTTGACTGGGGTGAGTGTCAAGGCCTGGAGGGCTCCCTCTCACCGCACCCCTGCTTTCCTTTCAGGTGCTGCTAGCCGAGGAGGGGGTGGCCCCTCTGCCCGCCACAGGGCCTGTGCAAGAGGACAGACTCCTGCTTGGAGAAGGACTGTCTCCTCTGCTTCCAGTTCAGTCCATCAAGGAGGAAGAGCCCCAGCCTGGAGAGGAAACGCCACCCTTGGGGAGACCCATCAAAGTGGAGAGCCCACCCTTGGAGGAGTGGCCCTCACCATGCCTGTCTGTCAAAGAGGAATCATCTCACTCCTGGGAGGGTTCGTCCCACTCTCCCACTCCAAGGCCGAAGAAGTCCTACAGTGGGCTCAAGTCCCCAGCCCGGTGTGTCTCGGAAATGCTCGTGATTAAACGAAGGGAGGGTAGGGAGATGAGCCGGTCTCGAAGGAAACAGCACCTCCTGCCTCCTTGTCTGGACGAGCCTGAGCTCCTCTTCTCCGAGGGCCCCGGGGCTTCCCAGCGAGCCACAGAGCTCCCTTTGCCTGCAGAGTCCTCCGAGCCTGCCTCCCAGCTTGGCTACTCCCAAGAGGAGGGAGGACCTTTTAAGACCCCCATTAAGGAGACGCTGCCCATCTCCTCCACCCCGAGCAAATCTGTCCTCCCCGTGACCCCTGAATCCTGGAGGCTCACACCCCCAGCCAAAGGAGGGGGGCTAGATTTCAGCCCAGTACAACCCCCACAGGCTGCCTTTGGCCCCCTGCCTGATTCCCTGGGGCCCACGGATTTTAGCACCACCCCGCTGAAAAGTATCCCCCTCTTTGACTCACCCCGAGAGCTCCTCAATTCGGAGCCCTTTGACCTCACCTCTGACCCCTTCAGCACCTCCTCCCCCTCAGATATGGAAGTCCCCAAGCCACACTCCCCCGGGCCAGAGGTGGCCGGCCTTTCTGCCAACCGTTCTCTGACAGAAGGCCTGGTTCTGGACACAATGAATGACAGCCTCAGCAAGATCCTGCTGGACATCAGCTTTCCTGGCCTGGAGGAGGACCCTCTGGGCCCTGACAGCATCAACTGGGCTCAGTTCATTCCTGAGCTGTGGTAGAGGCCTGACCTTACCCTTGCTGCCCATGCCGTCCACACTTCCAGGGGCTCGTGTGGCTGGGCCATCCAAGCCTCATCTGGAGTGAGGACAGCAGGCGGGACCGTCCGCTCCTCTAGCTCCACTTCGCCTGGTCACGCCATGGCCACTACTGAGCCCTCTGCAAGCAGCGAGGTCCTGGTGACCGGTCACTGTGCCACCAGTGCTCCCCAAGAGAATCCGGTTCCTCACTCTCCCTGCTAGGGGCTGAAGGGTGGGAACAGCAAAAACAAGGGTAAAAAGAGATTAGGAACTCCCCAGACTGTTTACACCTGTGCCCAGCAGTTTCCCACCTTCCCTGCTTCTTGCAGGGTGGCCCTTGTAAATAGTGTATATTCTCCAAATTATCCTCTAATTATAAATGTAAGCTTATTTCCTTAGATCATTATCTAGAGACTGCCAGAAGGTGGGTAGGATGACAAGGGGTTTCAGTTTGCTTCTGTTCCTTGCTTTTAATTCCTGGAGAAGGGAGGACCTGCAGTGCATGGTTTCTTCCAGGCCCAGGACACCTGCCTCAAGGGCTCTTTACTGTAGGCACCCAGACAAGCAGGTCAGCTTCCTAGGGTCCCTCTTATTGCCCCTCCCTCCCACCTTCCCATGTTTCCAAGTCCGCTTTCCTGCAAGAAGAAATCCTGATGTGAAAAGGTCTCTTGTAATGGGTCAAGAGTTGAATTGGGGGTGGGGGAATGGATGCATCTGAAGCAAAGAATGTGGGTCCCTAGATGTGCTCCCATGAGACGTTTCTCTGATAATGTCCCTAATCATGCCAGAGAGACTAGCCATTGCCAAGAACTTGGCCCAAGGCTTGAGAAGACTGAAGGGGCCCTGCCCTGCCTAGCTTCCTTAGCTCACACTTCAGCTTTGCAAAGAGCCACCCTAGGCCCCAACTGACCGCATGCATGTGAGCCAGCTCAAGAACACTACCATAACTGTCAATAAAATCCAGGGTGGAAGTGTGGTCTCTGGCGTGTCAGTGTCTGGTCCCTGAGGCATACAGAGGGGTTGGACAAGACCATGGGAGACGATGGAGATGGTGGTGACCGGGAAGAGGTAAGGCCTGAAGCCAGCGCGAAGAAGCACATGAGAGTGCTGAGGGCTTTGGCCTGGACTGCCTCCCATATCCTGCACAGGCACACACATCCTTTCTAGCACAGAAACTGGCAGATCTCCCAGGCTGGTCCTCCATGGCCAGCCTCTTCAGCACCTCTGAACCTGATGGTTGACTTGGCCCTTTAGCGCTCCCTGTAAGGGAAAGGCCTACAGAGGGGCAGGGCCCTCACCTCCTGGAGCAGTAGGGAAGGATGGGCCCAGTTATAGGTACCTCAGGACCACCTCTACCCCAACCCAGGACCTGGAAGCGAGGCCTTTTCTCTTCCTGCCCCTCCTAGGCAAGTCCATCCCCGGAAGCCCCTCTGGTTACCATCTTTTGCTAAAAACATATGAGCCCTATCCCCTGCCTGTCTCACCTGGAAGGCAGCCAAGGGCCCAAGGGACTGATGAGCCCTCCCAGGGGGAGGTAAGGGCTGCCTCCTGCGTCACCATCCAGGAAGCATCACCATAGCAACCCCAACAGCAAACAATGCTGCCAGGAAAGTCTTCCCTACAAAGCGGCCCCTCCTGGCAATCAGGCCCACAGGGGGAATGGCCAGTAGCCCACAAAGACAACCCAGAGGGCGGGATGATCCACCCCATGTCCATAAACCTTTCTTACAGGTAGGAGGTGGGGCCCCATCTCCACAGCCTATCTGTCTGCACTCTGCTGGGCTAAGGGCTGTCCCCCTGGGGTGGGCCATACTTTCTTCTGGTCAGTAGGTCTGGCCCAGAGCTCTTCTACCGTCTTCCTCTCTTATTCCTATGGTATTGTGAACACAGCTCAGAACAGAGAAAAGGAGATGCCTGGTTATTACATCTCCCAGCCCCACCTACTGGGGCGGTCAGAGAGAAATGACAGCGGAGTGGGCCCAAGAGACAGGTGAGTTTTTGGAATCCAAGTTCTAGGGTGGAAAGGAGGAGGAGGCATTTTGGGTAGCACAGGAGATGGCTCGAGTCCCAGCTCTGCCCCTCACTGACCTGGCAACCTTGGGTGACTTAGTCACCCTCATTTTGTCTTGCCTTTGGTATCTCAAGGAGATGGGACAATTAACAACACTTTGCTCATAGGACTATGAGGCTTAATTGAGTTGTGGATGTGTTTAGCACAGTGTCAATACATAGTGGCTACTGTGGATTTCACAGGAGGTGGGACACAGGAAAGGGAAGGAACCAGCTTTCTAGGTGTTTTCCATACTTGCCTGTGTTTGGATGAGAAGTGAGGGAAATGCACGGATGACAGAGAAACGAGTAACAGGACGAGTCCGGGAGAGAAGAAACCCTGGGCTGCATTCTCTGGAGAAAGATTTTCCTCCTCCGTGTTGCTTAGTAAGGGGCATTTCCCCCTCACAGTTTCTTCAGGCCTGATGTACCGTGTTAGGAGCACCAGTTCCAGGCAGGGGGTGGGGGTGGCAGCCAGAGTGGAGAGGACCGGTAACGTAAAGAGTGAAGGGCAGGGAGATAGCTGAGGAGAGGGGGTGGGAGAGAGAGCAGAAGGTGAGAAACCCAGGGGACCCCTACAGAACAGACAGAACTTCTGACGGCAGGGCAGGAATGGAGACATGGTTTTCGGCCAGGCCGCCAGGGTCCTGATGAGAATCTGGGGTCTGAGGAGGCCGGCCTCTTGTTGTCTCTGCGGCCGCTCCTGGGAGAGAGAGGCAGAGTGGTCCCCCAGGCTCCCGTTTGTCTCTCCCTAGATGGCCCACGCCAGCGAGCCCCTCCTGACCCACCAAACGTGGGCTCAACGTGAGTTCCTCCTCCCCAGTGAGTCCTGGGAGTGGCCCGGCTTCACCCGGCAGGCCCACCACCGGCTGGCCCTGAAGCCGCCGCCCTGCACGGAGGTCAAGTCTGAGGTGTGTCGCCGACTAATCTACCCTTCGAAGGATGCAGCACAGCACACCTGGGGCTTTCACACGTGGCTTGATGTGGGCCGTTTGCCTGCCACCTTTCCCACCAGGCCCGACAGGCCCTACGATAGCCACGTGTGGCGCTGGCTGACGGACCCCAGGGCCCATGGCTGCCCCCCAGCAGAGCCCCCCATCCCCCCTCCCTCCTGGGTGGGTCGGAACAGTTTCCTGAGCTTCATCTGCTGTACTCCTATCTTCGTGGACGAGAACAGGAAGAACCAGGTGATTGTCAGGACGATACAGGAAGTGAGGGAGCTGGAGAAACTCAAACTGAGGAGCGAAGTGAGGGCACCTCCACTCGACACCAAGGGCAACATCCTGTGCCCAGAGAACTTCAAGAAGAGGAGCTCCTTCCTCGGGGGCTCGGGGTTGGGGGGCTCACACAGCCTACTCATGTTCAGGTGACGCTCCCTCTCTCTCGTCCCTGTTTCTGATGGCTCCCTTGGTACTCTAGCTGAATGTGGCTGGAAGGAAGGTGTGGAGGCAAGGGAAGGCCAGCCAGGGGAAATCGCCTAACCGTATCACTAGAATGCACGGGGTACACCTAGGCGCTTAACACCTGCTAGGCCCTGGGGGTACAGACAAAAGTCATCCATTCCCTTCCTCCAGGGAGCTTAGGAAAGGCCGATACCTCCCTACAGGCTTGGAGGGGCAGCTAACAACACAAGCCCATGCACCCTATGTGTCCAAAGTGTGACACAGACAGTGAGTGTTGTAAGAATATCAGTTACTAATGGAAAGAGCTGAGAGCTATAGTCAGAGGTTTGGATTAAAGTCCAGACTTGGCAGACTGTTTAGTTCTTCCAGACCCAATTCCATCACTGATAAAATGCAGACGGTAAACACCACTTCTCCCTCAATGGGAGACGATAAAATAGGTTACCGGAGATATGAAAGCACTATACAAAAAACAGATGTTACTACAGAAATGCAGAGGAGGGAGGGGTCGCTGTGGGCTGGAGCATCCCCCCAGGAAGGCTTTGTGCGGAAACCGGGTGAGGGCTGGAAGGGCAGGAGGCCCTCAGAAAGGTGGAAAGAAGGGGATGGAGGGTTGACAAGTCTGAGCAGAGACAGGAACGTGAAAGGGGTTAATGGAGCGCCCTGCAGCTTTCCCTCACTGTCCACCGTGGGAACGCACAGCCCGGTTGTTCCCCGTACTGAGTCCCGTTTCCAAGGGGATAAGACAGGAAAGGGGGAATAAGGATAGAATATCTAAAATTCCAACCCCGAGGGCATTAACAGAAGCAGTGAGGGGCTGGAGGGGAGGCCGCGGAGATTTTTAATCTTTTCAAAAAATGCCAACAGTTGGTGATTTTGAGAGATTATTCAGGACTTTGGCTTCTGTCTGCAGCCCTTGCAGGACGGATTGTTGATTGCTAGTATGTGCTAACACTAGGCATACAAAGGTGATAAGACTTAGATCGCGCCCCCACCCAAAATAACGATAAAAATTAACTTCCGTGAAATGATAGTGCCAGAAGTTGTAATCACTTGAGATAAATATATTATTTATCACCTCCCACTACTCCGATTAGAAACTCTTACGAGCAACCCCATTTTACAGATGGGGCATCTGAAACAGGGAAGTCACTTAACTCGCCCAAGTTCATATGGCCAGTAAAGGGGCAGAGCTGGGATTCGAACCCAGACGGATCAGTTCCGGAACTGCACGCCTAACCACTTTCCCTCTTGCCTGACTGGGGAATCAGACATGTTCACCGCTACTTCTGATGTGATATAATGTTCTATAAAGACAGCATAAGAAAACCACAATTATCCACAAAAAGAGCTCAGCGCAGTGCTGGGGGTACAGAGAATGTGTGTGAGGGCAGGAGCTCCATGGGCTCAGGAGCCACCCACATCTAGGTAGCAATCTACCCAGCTCGATAGCAAACTTGCTGTACCACCTTGACTTTCTCTGAGCCTCACTTTACCCAAGTATGTATTGGAGATGTACCTGGTACCCTGCAGGGTTGTTAGAAGATGAGAAGGCGTGGTGTCTGGCATAGAGAGGGGGCTCAGTAAATCGTGTCATTAGTACGGCATCCCCATGAGAGGAGGATCCTTGTTTCCCTCTGTTTGTTGCTGGAGGCCCAGTCACTGGAGCCAGGAATGAAGGAGTCCCAGACAAGGTTTTGCGGTTCACAGAGGACGTGGTACATGAGCTGAACCTTGAAGAATGTGTACAAGTTCACCAGGAGGGAACAAGACAGAATGGTGAGAGGAAGGGCCCATCTCGTCCTGTTGTTCCTTCGGAGCAGTTCTGTAAGGGGTTAAAGTACCTTTAAAAATGTCACTAGATCGGAGGCGCCTGGGTGGCTCAGCCGTTAAGCGTCTGCCGTCGGCTCAGGTCGTGATCCCGGGATCCTGGGATCGAGCCCCGCATCGGGCTCCCTGCTCGGCAGGAGGCCTGCTTCTCCCTCTCCCTCTCCCCCTGCTTGTGTTCCCTCTCTCGCCGTGTGTCTCTCTCTGTCAAATAAATAAATAAAATCTTTAAAAAAAAAAAATGTCACTAGATCGGAGGTGCCTGGGTGGCTCAGTCAGTTAAGCGGCCAGCTCTCGATTTCAGCTCAGGTCGTGTTCTCAGGGTCCTGGGGCCGAGCCTCTTGTCCAGCCGCCTGTCAGGCTCTGCACTCACATGCTTGTGGATTCTCTCTCTCCCTCTCCCTCTGCCCCTCCCCCTGCTCATGCTTGTTCACTCTCTCTCTCTCTCAAATAAATAAATCTTTTTCAAAAAAAAAGTCTCTAGATCAGCGAGAGGGCACATTTTGAGCGTGAGAGGGTTCGGGCAGAGCCAGCCCCTGGCAAAACCACTGGGAAGTGGGTTGGGCATGGGTTGGAGGCCTCGGGGCTCAAACCTTCCACCAGCTGAGATGTGCCGGTACCTGTTGGAGGAAAGGGGTATGCAGAGAACAGAGAGGTCAAAGGAGAGGTCCAGACAGGTCTAAGCTTCACGATGCCCACGATATTGCTGGGAAATAGAATATTTATACATAAACCCAGCCGTTCTCAACTCTGGTAGCACATTACAATCACCTGGGCCTCTTTAAAAAATGGTGAGGTCTGAGGCCCGTTCATGAGATTCTGATTTAGTTGGCCCGGGGAGTGGGCAGCCTGAGCACAGGAATTTTTTAAAAAAGCTCCCTAGGAGTGATTCTAACATGCAGCCAGGCCTGAGTATGTCTCATGTAAACCAAAGACAGCAAACGGGGACATCTGCTGGATGAGCTGCAAAGCATGTTGAAGCACAGCAAATTTGCCACTATTCAACTGTTTTTTTTTATTTTTTTATTTCATTTTTAAAGATTTTATTTATTTGAGAGAGAGCACAAGCGGGGGCTGGGGGGAGAGGCCAAGGGAGAGGGAGAAGCAGATTCCCCGCTGAGTAGGAATAAATAAATTAATTAATTAATTAATTAATAAAATAAATTTTATAAATAAAATAAATCTCAAATAAATAAATAAAAAATCTTTAAAAAATTTTTCTTTTGAGAGGAACATGAAGAATTATAAATTGGGGGTCTTACCTTTGTAGCATTGTGAAAATAAACTCTTATTTATTAATTTTTTTTTTAAAGCTTTTATTTATTTCTTTGACGAGAGAGCACAAGCAGGGGCAGTGGCAGGCAGAGGGAGAAGGAGAAGCAGGCTCCCCACTGAGCAGGGACCCCGATGTGGGGCTCGATCCCAGGACCTTGGGATCCTGACCCGAGAGGAAAGCAGAAACCTAACCAACTGAGCCACCCAGGCGCCCCAAAATAAACTTTTATTAAGCTATGAGAAAAGCATCATGCTTTCCTTTCTTACTCCTCCCACCATGGCCACACCTCTCCTTTGACCTCTCTGTTCTCTGCATACCCCTTTCCTCCAACAGGTACCGGCACATCTCAGCTGGTGGAAGGTTTGAGCCCCGAGGCCTCCAACCCATGCCCAACCCACTTCCCAGTGGTTTTGCCAGGGGCTGGCTCTGCCCGAACCCTCTGCCCCATTACCAGGAGAGGGTGCTAAAACTGGCCTTGCTGCCCAGCGCACCCCTGAGCCAGGACCTTGTGAGGAATTACCAAACCCTGATAGAGAACCGGGTGGCCTTGCCCCTCTGTCATCTCTCCAAAGCACCGCCGCCTGGTAAAACCTTAGCAAGGAAGACAAAGAGAAGACCTGGACAGATCTAAAGATAGAGCCTCCATCTGGGCGAGGACTGTGGTGGGCTACAGTGTTCTCAACCAGTACACCTTCAGCAAGAAGCCTCTGGGGTGGCTGAAGGACTGGCTTCTGCACAACAGAGCCTCACCACCATCCCTCCAACTGCAAGCCACCTCTGTCCCCCAGGCTCCTAGAGACTCTACTGAAACTAAATTATTATCTGTCTTCCTTGGAGGACTCTCTCATAGCAGGTGGGAAGATTGAGTGAGGGTAGAGCAGGGACAGCAGAGGGGGATCCAGTTTTTAGGGACAGAATGAGGAGTGGGGAGGAAGAAGGGGTGTGTGTGTGTGTGTGTGTGTGTGTGTGTGTGCGCGCGTGTGTGTGTGTGTGTGTTGGGGTGGGGGACGAGGCACTGTAAGCAATATGGCTATGAAGTTACCTTGACTCCCATAACCCATTTGGAATAAAACTGGGATTGGTCAGGGTACAGGAAGCTTCTGAGGCAAAATAACTTCGATTCCCTACCTCCCTAGACCATGTGATGTCTGGACAAAGACCAGAAGCAACTCTGCTGGGTTGCCATTCCCCCACAGGGTTTGGGAGCCGAGGTCAGGCCAAGACTGGTGCCAGAGAATGGAAAAGTCAGGGCTGAGGAAGGCTGGCCAGGTCTCTGCGGAGGGACAGAAGTAGAGCAAAGTAGAGATTCAAGGTAAAATGGTGGTCATCTCAGAGCATTATGTTAGGGCCTTGGGCCTGTGCTACAGGTAACCCCGGATGCCCCAGCTTTTGTTGTGGGGGGCCAGAGACAAGGGGCCTGAGGTGGAGGCAGGCAAATCCTGTTGGTCAGAAAGGTGCTGCCCCCAGCTAGGGTAGAGATTTGGTGTGGGAGGCCCAGGAGAAGGGGCAGCAGGGAGGTGGCTGGAAGGGGAGAACTTGTATGGTGCGGGCCCGCCTCACCTCCTCGTGCCCCTGTCCTACCCCAGGTTGGTGATCTTCCTCAGCGGGGCTTCTCCTGGCCTTCTGGCCACTGCCCTCTTGCCCGCTTTTCTCAAGCCCCCTAGGTACCTGGGAATTGAAACCCCACCAGGGTTCCAGCCCTGGTTTGACCACTAACCAGCTATATGACCTTTGGGAGGGGCATTATTACTCTCAGGCTTTCAGTTTCCTCATCTGCAAGGTGGGATTACTAGGGTACAAATCAGTGGAATAAAGAAAATAATAGAAGTGAAGTACCTGCAAAGTGTCTGGCCCAGTGTAGACCCTCCATAAATGAAGCCATCAACCAGTCATCACTCATAGAATAAAAACAATGGGTGGAATGTTGTTCAGCCATAAAGAGGCATTAAGTACTGACCCATGCTACGATGTGGATGAACCTTGAAAATGTGACGCTGCGGGGCGCCTGGGTGGCTCAGTCGGTGAAGCATCTGCCTTAGGCTCAGGTCATGATCTCAGGGTCCTGGGATGGAGCCCCGTGTCAGGCTGTCGGCTCAGTGGGGAGCCTGCTTCTCCCTCTCCCTCTGAACCTCCCCACCCCTCCCCACCCCACGCCCGTGCTCTGTCTCACTTGCTCACTCTCTTTCACTTTCTCAAATAAATAAAACCTTTTTTTTTTTTTTTAAATGATGCTGGGTGAAAGAAGCCAGGCACAAAAGGCCACGTATGATATGATTCTATTTCTATGAAATATCTAGAAAAGGCGAGTCCATAGAGACAGAAGGTGAGTTGGTGGTTGCCAGGCGCTGGGAGAGGGGCAAGTGGGGACTGACTGCTCAGTGGGTACAGGGTTTTCTTTTAGGGTGGGGAAAGTATTTTTGAACTAGATAGGAGTGGTTGCAGAACATCACGAATGAACAAAATGCCACTGAACTGTATACTTTAAAAATGGCAATTGTTTTGTTATGCGGATTTAGTCTCAATTAAAAACAATTACAGTAAATGGGGTGTGATAGAGAGTTTCCAGATTTCCTTCTGGTTCCACATCTGTGGTTCTCTTCAGTAGTCATTCTTCCTAACACTCCTCCCAGGATGTGTGGGCAGTGGGCGGGGACCAGAGCCCCGGGGGTGAAGGAGAGTCCCCTGAGTACTCCAGGGGAGTGACAGCTTGGGGAATGTGCCCCTCCTTCCCACTCTGGGTTAAGGACAATGGCGGAAAGCAGGAGGTCCCTTTACCTAGAGTCCTAACAGGTCAGGACTGGGCAGGCTGTGAGGACACAAGTCGAACCCCGTTAGGGTTTATTTATTTACTTATTTTTTTATTTTTTATTTATTTTTTATTTATTTTTTAAAGATTTTATTTTTATTTACTTGAGAGAGAGAGAATGGGAGATAGCACGAGAGGGAAGAGGGTCAGAGGGAGAAGCAGACTCCCTGCCGAGCAGGGAGCCCGATGCGGGACTCGATCCCGGGACTCCAGGATCATGACCTGAGCCGAAGGCAGTCGCTTAACCAACTAAGCCACCCAGGCGCCCTATTTTTTAATTTTTTAAAAAGATTTTATTTGTTTGTCAGAGAGAGAGCACAAGCTGGGGGAGCTGCAGGGTTTAGATGGCAAACCGAGGCCCATGGAGAAGCGGCTCGCTCGGGGCTACACAGCCAGGCATCCCCGCCCTCCCGGAAGCAGACGGGAGACACTGGGCTGGGGGCTGGGACTTAAGGGCCTGTGTTGTCATCCCACTTCTCTTCTATTATTCTACCTCAGCGACTAGCCTACCGATGCCTGGGTTTTGTTCATCCACACCTCGCATGTGTCGGTACTTAACGCCTCTTTATGGCTGAACAACATCCCACCCATTGTTTTTATTCTATGAGTGATGACTGGTTGATGGCTCCATTTATGGAGGGTCTACACTGGGCCAGACACTTTGCAGGTACTTCACTTCTACTATTTTCTTTATTCCACTGATGTGTACCCTAGTAATCCCACCTTGCAGATGAGGAAACTGAAAGCCTGAGAGTAATGATGCCCCTCCCAAAGGTCATCATCAACCTGCACAGTGAGAGGCCCCAGGGAAACTTAGAGGGTTAATATGGAGAGTTAGAGAGTCGGGGGAAGGAGGCCACTGGATTTCTCCAGAGAAAGCCTCCTCCCCCGCTGGCCTGGAAGCTACGGGAAGGCCGAAAGGTAAGGCGCACGTACACAGACTCCTGCCTTGGCAGACCCACACCAGTCCAGAGGCTGCTAGCCTCCCGTCGGGATTTCCACCCGACCCACCGCCTTTCTGCTCAGCTCTCTGGATAGCAACCTCCTTCCTGCTGGCAAGGGGGGACTACAGGATCATCAGAGGCCTTCTTGTCCACAGGCCAGCCTGAGATGCAGAAGCAAGACTCCTGAAATTCCTGAGCTGCACTGGGCTGTGGAGATCTGAGGGACAGCAATAGTATCCAGACCCCCTCTTGGGCCTGGGGACTCTTCCAAGGCGATCCCCAGCTCAGCCTGCTAGCAGCCATGAACACCATCCCCCTCACCCTGCCCCACATACACTAAGAAGTATGGAGTTCTTGAAAGCCTTTGTTGGGGTGGAGCGGGGGATTGCTCTCCCCGGCCTGCCTTAAAGATCTACTCTCTCACCGTAACTTTCGAGGGGAAGCAGAGTGAACATTCCTCCCCCAACATACCCAGCACACCAATCCCAGAACACCCCGTGCTCTGCTGAATGGCACGGGCTTCATGGACACTAATTAATCCCAGCACAGAGGCCTCAGAGCCATTTCTGGGTCAACACCTCCCCTTCCGCAACTTCCCTCTGCCTCAGGCAGATATTAATCTCATGAGCCTGACTCGGGGGTGGGGGGGATGGTTGGGGGGGTCAGTGCATGTCAGAAGCTGTGGGGCTGGCTGGGAACCCCTGGGAGGGGTGCAGAGCTAGCCACACTGTCAACCATGATCTTCAGTCTTCAGTCTTCATCTGGCTGTCTGCCTGCCTTGTCCCGTCTAATTGCCAGGCCTCTAAAAGCCCCATTGCTGCTCCCTGAGGTGACAAATCAGACATTCTTTCTCCCCCAGACTCACTTCCCACCTTCCTCAGGATCCTCTGGCCTTTTTATGTCTACTCATTGCTGACTCGCTTGCTCCAAGCCCTTCATCTTCTTGTTTCTCTATCAGCCTCCAAGCCCTCTCCTACGTGTGGTGTCCACTGACCTTTACTTATTTACTATACAAATAGTTGCTTCTTCCTATGTATCATCATAACTAGTGGTTTCGGCGGTCATTCATATAGTTGCCCATCTCATGGTAATCTCAAGCTGACACACTCTCTGCAGGTCCCAGGACAAAACCTTACAAACACCTCCATGTTGTTGCATCTTGCCATTGTTCCAAGCCGAAGGTCAAGGTTTTGCAGGTTAGCCTACCACCATTCTCCCCGGATGTTCAGTCAACACTGACACTAGGTATCATACATGGTTCCTAGCAAATAGCCAGTGAATTCTTTGGCACGAGTATCACTAGGAAATGGGGGTCATGGCCAGAGGTGCCAAGGGCCAGCCCAAAGCTTCAGCGAGGAGAGAGGGGAGAATGGAGGAAAATGGAAGCAGGAAAGAAAGCAGATAAACCCAGGAGGGAAGAGGAGACGTGCTGAAGCCAGAGGAAAGGCAAAGCAGGAGTCTCTGAAGCAACAAGGTCCAGCATGGGTGGAGGCGCCGGGCAGCTTTGTCAGATCCGCTGAGGGCATTTGCAGGATCCAGATTTTGGCACAGACCCCAGGAGATGAGAGGAATTGGCAAGTACTTCCTGTGGGTGCAAAAGAAAGGGGAATGAATAGACGGGGGTCTGGAGGGAGAGCCCAGGGCATTAGTTGGATTCTGCTGCCAAGTTCAGGTGGGGAACTCAACGGGCTGTTCTAGTGTCTCATCGCCTGAGTAGATGGGTTAATAATGGCACATTTCCTCCTGTGTCCACAGGAGTCCTGCCGACCCATTCGTTCAACTAATTTTGGCTAAGAAGAGAGAGAAAAGACAGGGGGGATAAAAAAACCCACCCTTAGAAAGCCTAGGGTCTGGTGGGAAGGTGGACAAGTAATTAAAAATAGTGTGAGAAATAATGTCAGAGATAACCAATCCAGTTGTACTCTGGGAGCAAAGGGGAGAGGCATCTGAGAGTGTGCATGTGTGTGTGCAAGCACACACGTGTGTATTGACATGTACAGCTCCCCAACAACAGCAAACATTTACTCAGCACTCATTACGTGTTAGGCAGTGTTTTGAGAACTTTCCAAGAATCACCCCGTTTAATCCTCACACTGTGAGGTAGGTCCCATCATAATCTCCATTTTAGAGAGGAGTAAACTGAGGCACAGAGCGCTCTTAACCAATTTGCTTTCCTGCCTCTCATTTAAACTTCATGGAAATTCTACAAATTACATGTCATTTCAATTTTACAGGAGAGGAAGTAGATTCCAAAAGCTTAAGCACCTCACTCAGAGTTAGTTAATAACTGAGTTGGAATACTTGACCAAGCTTTATCTGATTTCAAAATACCATGTTCGGTCTGGTTTCGTCAATGGAGATGAACCCTGGGATTTTCTGTGCCTTGGTTTTGCCATCCATAAAGTAGGAGAAGATCAACCAAGTGCCAAATATAAAACGTTGTCATAGTCTGGTAGTCTTTGGGGTGGAGGTAGGGCGATAAATTTCAAAATTGGCACAGACTTCCTGGGACCCTTGCTGGACAGGAGAATTCTGGAAAACAGCTTTATTCCTGTCCTCAGCAGATCTGACAGGGCCAGAGGAGAAAGCCCGAAATAGAGCTGACTGCCCTTAACCTTCCACGGGCTCAAGGGAGCTGTTTGTCTAAGCTCTGAATGACCCATTCTATGAAGAATATTCTGGGAATTTCCTTATGTGGCAGAGCAATGTCTGGGTGATTTCACCCGGCCAAATGAGCTCTCCTCCCCATCCCTACTGTCAGAGTTAAGAATCAGCACTACTCAAGCCTTGAAGAAAAAAGGCTAAAAAGAAGAGGTATAAAGATATTTAGAGGCATGAAAGCTTATCCCAAGGAAGGTGGGAACCAGTTCATCTCCATCAACATTGAGGCTTGGACAAGAAGGCAGGGATTTTGAATAATAGCTACAGGGATTTAGATTAGATATAAAGAAGAACTTCCTGAAAGAGCAGAGAGTTGCTCACACAGATTATATCAGGTTCAAGGAAATGAGCTGTGAATCTATTTAGACCAGTGCCATCCAGTAGAAATATAATAGACCTGTATATGTGACTTTAAATTTGTTAGTTGCCATATTAAAAAAAGTAAAACGTTGGGGCGCCTGGGTGACTCAGTTGGTTGAGCTTCTGACTCTTGGTTTTGGCTCAGGTTGTGATCTTGGGGTCATGTGATTGAGCCCTGCTCAGGGCTCCAGGCTCTGCTCAGGGTCTGCTTGAAACTCTTTCTCCCTCCCTCTGCCTCTCCCTGCCACCCTGCACTCTCATGCCCCCCCCAAATAAATAAATAAATTTTTAAATAAATAAAAAAGTAAAAATGGTGAAGTTCATTTAAAGATTTTATTTACTTGTCAGAAAGAGAGACAGCAGAAGCAGGGGGAGTGACAGGCAGAGGGAGAAGCAGGCTCCCCACTGAGCAAGGAGCCCGATGTGGGACTTGATTCCCAGGACCTGGAGATCATGACTTGAGCTGAAGGCAGATGCTTAACCAACTGAGCCACCTAGGCATCCTGAAGTTCATTTTTATAACATATTTTGTTTAATACAATAGATCCAAAATATTATCCATATAAAATAATGTAAACTATGTAAAAATAATTGAAGTATTTCACATTGTTTCTTGTATTGTTTTCAAAATCTGGTGTATAGTTTACACGTACAACAAAGCTCTCTTTAGACCAGCCGCACCTCAAGTACTCGATAACCATCTGTAGCTGGTGACTGCTGTCTTGGCCAACACAAATCTAGACTTGCTAATGATTGTCTGATACCCACTGGCAAGTATAAGGTGTGGTCTGGTTTTATCTAAAGGCAGAAAGTTCTCCAGAAGATCCGGAGCCTGTGAGCGTGAAGACCAAGAGAACCTTATGATCGATGCCTCTCTCTGCCTTCCTCATCGCTAGAAATACATCGCTAGAAATACTGCTGTTCTGGAACCCACACAGCAGCATTCTGTGTACTCTTTCAGTAGAGGGAATCCCAACCCTCTCAGGTCTGTCGGACTCAGGGTTTGGTGGCTTGTTAACCCTGGGGGAAAGAGCACTGTGCCAAGGAGAGCCAGGAAGAGGGTTCCATCCTGGAGTAGACAAGGTAACTCCATTCTCTCAATAGCTGGAGACAATGCTTTCTACCCCCGCTCATCTTCCTGGTGTGAGTGACTGGTCACTGAGGAGCCAGACCAGACAGAAGGGATGCAGAGGTGCAGCTCTACCCTGTCCGGGTGTGCGTGGGGACAAGCACCGTCCCAGCCTATAGCCTTTCTCACCTGCATGATTCCCAGTTCTCCGTGTGCGACCCCCTTCCTCCAGCTACGTGCACAGCCTCTCCCTCACCTTGTTCTCATCTATGCATGGTGTCATCTACCCATCGCCTGACCCCCATGGCTCTCTCATCACTACCTGTTGTTCTAAATGTAGTTGTTCACCATCTGCCTTCCTCCTTACAATGTGAACTTCGTGAGGGCGGGCCTTTCATCTGGTTCACCATTGTACGCCCAGAGCCTACCTCAGCGTCTGACATAGAGTAGGCGCTCAATAAATCCTTTTTGACTGAATGAAAGGAAAATTTGCTGTAATTCAGAGGAGAATCAATGCAGTGAGGGAGCCAAATCTCATGCTTCCATATTTTTCTCGCAAAATTTCTGAATTTGGATCCATTCACTTCACCATCTATGTGAACCACAAGATGGAAAAAATGAGAGGAAAATCTCCACTTCTACTCCTGATAATAGAAGACTGGTTTAATCTTCCTCAATAGTGCTCCTGGAAGTTTTCTCCTCCTGTGTCTCATCTTTGGAATTCAGTGTAGTTATTCCTTGCTAATGAATTGGTTTGTTGAGTTCTATAACCTTCAGGTTAAAAAATGACCAGGGGATGGGGTGCCTGGCTGGCTTATTAGAAGAGCATGCAACTCTTGATCAGGGTTTTGGGCCCCACACTGGGTACAGAGATTACTAAAAATAAATAAACTTAAAAAAAAAAATGACCAGGAGAGGGAAGTGAGGTAAGTTGTTGGCAAAGATACAGACCACCCGCTGAGTATACAAACTGGCCTCAGAACATTCCCTGGCATTTTTCCATTTCTCTCTCTCTATTTTTTTTTTAGTTAGACAAGCCTAGATTTTTTAAAGTCAAAGTACAGTTGACATATAATATTAGTTCCAGGTGTACTATATAGTGATTTGACGATTATATACATTATGCAGTGCTCAATCATGATTAAATGTAGTCACCATTAGTCACCCTACAAAGTTATTACAATATTAATGATTATATTCCCTAGGCTATAATTTTCACCCTCATGACTTATTTATTTTATAGCTAGAAGTTTGTACCTCTTAATCCCCTCTACCTGTTTTGCCAAAACCCCCCACCCTCTCCCCTCCCACGACCATCAGTTTGTTCTCTGTACTTATGGATCTGTTTCTGTTTTTTGTTTGTTTATTCACTTGTTTTGTTTTTTTAGATTCCACATATAAGTGAAATCATGTGACATTTGCCTTTCTCTGTCTGATTTATTTAACTTAGCATAAAACCCGCTAGGTCCATCTATGTTGCTGCAAATGGCAAGATCTCATCCTTTTTATGGCTGAGTAGTATTCCACTGTGTGTGTGTGTGTGTGTGTGTGTGTGTGTGTGTGTGTGTGTGTACACATTACATCTTCTTTATTCATTTATGGATGGGCACTTGGGTCATTTCCATTATTTGGCTATTGTAAATAGTGCTGCAATATACATAAAGGTGTATATATCTTTTTGAATTAGTGTTTTCATTTTCGGCGGGTGAGTACCCAGTAGTGCGATTTTATACCACATCTTCTTTATCCATATATCCATTGATGGACATTTAGGTTGCTTCCATATCTTGACTATTATAAATAACACTGCAATAAACATAGAGGTGCATGTATCTTTTTGAATTAGTGTTTTTATTTTCTTTGGGTGAATACCTAAAAGTAGAATTACTGGATCATATGATAGCTCTATTTTTAGTTTTTTGAGGAAACTGCATACTGTTTTCCAGAGTGGCTGCACCAGTTTGCATTCCCATCAACAGTGCAAGAGGGATCCCCTTTCTCCACATCCTCGCCAGCACACTATTCTGACTGGTCTGAGGTGATACTGTGATTTTGATTTGTATTTCCCTGATGATGAGTGATGTTGAGCATCTTTTCATGTGTCTATTGATCATGTATGCCTTGTATGTCTTCTTTGGAAAAATGTCCATTCAGGTTCTCTGCCCAAATAGGATTATTTGGGAGGCTTTTGTTATTGAGTTGTATGAGTTCTTTATATATTCTGAATATTAGCCCCTTGCCAGATACCTCGCTTGAAAATATCTTCTCCCATTCAGTAGGCTGCCTTTTTGTTTTATTAATGGTTTCCTTCTCTGTGCAGAAGCTTTTTATTTTGGTGTAGTCACAATTGTTTATTTTTTATTTTTTTTTAAGATTTTATTTCTTTATTTGACAGAGAGAGAGGTAACACAAGCAGGGGGGGATGGGAGAGGGAGAACAGGCTTCCCGTGGAGCAGGGAGCCCCATGTGGGGCTTGATCCCAGGACCCCCGGATCATGACCTGAGCCAAAGGCAGACGCTTAACAACTGAGCCACCCAGGCACCCCACAATTGTTTATTTTTGCTTTTGTTGCCATTGCCTTTGGAGTCAGATCCACAAAAGTGTTGCTAAGGTTGATGTCCATGAGTTTACTGCCTATGTTTTCTTCTAGGATTTTTATGGTTTCAAGTCTTACATTTATGTCTTTAATCCATTTTGAGTTTATGTTTGTGTGTGGTGTAAGATAGTGGTCCAGTTTCATTCTTTTGCATGTTGCTGTCCAGTTTTCCCAACACAATTTGTTGAAGAGACTGTCTTTTCCCCATTGTTCTTGTTTCCGTTGTCGTAGATTAACTGACCATGTAAGTGTGGGTTTATTTCTGGGTTCTCTTAATTCTGTTCCATTGATTTATTGTCTGTTTTTGTGCCAGGATCATACTGTTTTGGTTACTGCAGCTTTGTATATAACTTGAAATCTAGAATTGTGATGCCTTCAGCTTTGCTTTTCTTTTTCAAGCTTGCTTTGGCTATTCAGTGCCTTCTGTGGTTCCATACAAATTTTAGGGTTGTTCATTCTAGTTCTGTGAAAAATACTGCTGGTATTTTGATATGGATTGCATTGGATGAGTAGATAGCATTGGGTTCATCATCTTATCAAAGGGAGTGCTTTAGCTCCTGAGAAAGAAGAACTCAAGAGTTTTACATTGCCAGAACATTCCCATTCTCTCTGCAATTTGGCGGGGGCGGGGGGGGGGGGACAAATTTACAAAGGAAGTAAGTGAGGATCACAAAAACGCGAAAGAGAGTTTCCTTATTGCTGAGTCCCAGTCCCAGATGGTGAGATAGATAGTGAAGCATTAGAGAGCATTAGTTTGGGTCACAGAACACAGGGACCAACTTGACTCTTTTGCACAGCTACATTCCAGAAAATGGCATTTCCTGAGCACTAGTGCTTCCCAGCACCAGGCAACAAAGGCCTTGTCAGAGCAACTGTAATAGAGGTGATGCTATCCTGAACCTCACCCCATCTAAACTGCCAACTCCAAAGTCTCCATTCTATACCAAAGGTGTGTTCACTCTTCCCTGGAGTTCAGTCTGCAGACCGAAGTGCACCTAAGAGTTTGGAGACATCCCATCCATGTTGTCAGCCTGGCCTGAGGCAACTTTGCTAAATGCGCTGGAATCATCTCATTGTTCTTCATTAATAGCATTATTCTTCCTAAAAAAAAATGAATTAATCAAGACCTCCTGAAGATGTTGAAGAATTTTCAAACCTAAGGAGTGAATTGCCAAAAACAAAGTGGGAGGAGACACATTTCAGCATTGGGCCCATCCAGCATTGTGTATGTAGGCCACTCACTGATCTATCAATGCATATAGTTGGCCCTAGTGAAGCAACCACAGGAACCAGCACAATGTTGTCAGTGGATCCTCTTTGAGCTCTATCCCAGGCAAATGTGTGGCAGTAATGGATGTCAAGGCATGGGAGGGAGCTGGAATATTCCACTGAAACTGAGTGTAAATGAAACCAGGGTGCAGGTGGGCCAGAACTTGATCAATGGAATCACACTACAGTTTGGTGTTCATTCCGTGCTTATCGTCTTCATCAGTCTTCTCTTTTTGCATGGTGGACATTGCACAGGACTTGGGAGACAGAACACAAGGGTCTGATTCCTGGCTCTGCCATACAGTAACTGAATGTTAGGTGAGATTTCTAAGTCTCAGTGTATTAGCTTCCTGGGACCGCCATAGCAAGTACCACTATCCGGATGGCTTAAACCACAGAAATGTATTGTCTCACAGTTCTGGAGGCTAGAAGTCCAAGATCAAGGTGCCAGCAAGGTTGATTCTTTTTGAGGGTGCTGAGAAAGGATCTGGCCCAGGCCCTCCTCCCAGCTTCTGGTGGATACTGGCAACCTTTGGCACCCTTTGGCTTATAGATGCATCAGCCACTCTCAGGCTTCACATTTATGGGGCATTCTTCCTGTGTGCGGGAATTTGTGTCCAAATTTCCCCTTTTAGCAAGGACACAGTCATGTTGGATTAGGGTCAACCCTAGTGACCTCATGTTAACTTGATTATCTCTCTAAAGACCCTGTCTCCTAATAAGGTTACATTCTGAAGTGCTGGGAGTCGGGACTTCAATGTACAAATTTGTGGGGGGGGCACAATGTGACCCATAACACTTAGCTATTTCTCTCGTCTATAAACAGGATCACAATGCAATTCTTCCTCATATACTTGTCATGGCTGTGAAAATGCTTCAAACAGGCTGGGTCTGCAGGAGGCCGTTGGAAATCTTGTCCCTCTGAATGTGTGTGTGCACCTTGGTGATATCTGGATTAGACTGTGCCCCTAGGGAGTAAGATTTGATTGGGGCTCCCATCCTGTACGTGTCCAACACATGTGCGCAGGTGCTTGACCCAATGCATTTTGATGATGGTGAAGGTAAAAGGCTGGAGAGAAAAATCTGATGACAGATGAGTCAGGGCTGTAAAAGGTTTGATTCCAAGTGCTGGTGAGGAAGTGGAGGCCGAGGAACCCCCGAATACGGATAACTGGAGTGCACATTGGTATAAATACTCTGGAGGGCAAGTTGGCATTATGCTAACGGGGGAGAAGCTGTGTATCTGAGGCCCCAGCCATTCCACACCCAGGTATGCACTCTAGAGAAATGTTTACACGTGTGCCCAGGAAGTACGTGTAAAAATATTATTAGTACCATTGTTTGTAAATGAAAAATGACCTAAGGGGCGCCTGGCTGGCTCAGTCAGTAGAGCATGTGACTCTTGAACTCAGGGTCGTGAGTTCAAGCCCCATGTTGGGCATGGAGCCTACTTACAAAAATAAAAACAAAAACAAAATCTAGCGAAAAATAACCTAAATTTCCTAAACATGATGCATTCACAGAGGAATAACATACAGCAGTTAAAGAGAATTAATAGAGCAATGCATATCTCATGGATGAATCTCACTAATAAAATACTGAGCACAAAAAGACAAATTGCAGAAGGACATATGTAATGGGTCAGGCAAAACTAAATGATATGTTGCTTAGGATACATGTATATACATATGCATAAAGAATAAAGGGACAAGTATGGGAATGGTGAAACACAGATTGAAGAAGGGATTTTGTCTGGGGAGGAGAGCTGCAGGTGTCGCTTCAACTATATTTATAATAGTTCGGTAATTTTTTTTAACTGAGGTAGCCAGTAAAAGATATTGGTTATTCTTTTTTTTTCTTCAAAGATTTTATTTTATTATTTATTTGAGAGAGAGAGAATGAGAGATAGAGAGCACGAGAGGGAAGAGGGTCAGAGGGAGAAGCAGACTCCCCGCAGAGCAGGGAGCCTGATGTGGGACTCGATCCAGGGACTCCAGGATCATGACCTGAGCTGAAGGCAGTTGCTTAACCAACTGAGCCACCCAGGCGCCCGATATTGGTTATTCTTGATAACTTTCTTTCTTTTTAAAGATTTTATTTATTTGTCTGAGCATGAGCAGGGAGAAGGGTAGAGGGAGGGGGAGAAGTAGACTCCCCGCTGAACAGGGAGCCAGATCGTTGGGCTCAATCCCAGGACCCAGAGGTCATGACCTGAGCGGAAGGCAGACGCTTAACCACCTGAGCCACCCAGGTGCCCCTCCTGATAACTTTCTGAGTGTTTGAATTATAACACTTTTTAAAGAGCCAGGACTGAATCAGCCTTACATAAAGAAGAGGGAGAAGCTGGGGGCCCGCTTGTGGGGAGATTCAGAGCTGCTCTTGCCGCCCCCGCCCCCTGGGACCCAGAACGCAGAGTACATTAGCTAAAGACTCTTGACACCTGCCACGCCGAAAGGTCGAGACCCAGAAAGGTGAGACCTCTCCTGTTGATGGGGAGGAGAGGAGGGAAGGACATTCTGAGGCTGCCCCTCTCTGTTCTGAACCTAGCTACTGGCCTGCACCCCACCCTCGACCTGCAGAGAAGCCCAGTGGAGAGAGCAACGGGGCAGCCCCAGGAGAAGGGAGGGCGCATGCACATGGATGCACGTGCCTGCCTCCCACGCACGCAGCAAGCACGCAGGCTGACTCCCCCCGCACACCCACGCCCACCGCCTTTCAAACAAGCTGGCACGGACACCCTGACAGTTTACGGACACCCTGACAGTTTACAACACTCTTACACGCCCTCGAGCTTGCAGGCATACACACACACACACACACACACACACACACACACACACACACACACACACACACACACACACACACACACACACACACACACACACACACACACACACACACACACACACACACACACACACACCCCTTCCACCAACCACTCTGACCAGGACCCCAGAGTTGGATACGCTGCAGAGCCTGCCACCTGCAGGCCCTGCCAACCCCCCTTCTCCTGGAGCGCTGGGTTTTTCCAGCCGGAGCCTCACTCCCTCTACTGCAATCCCTGGAAACTGGTGTCTGACGCGGCTGCTCCTGCACATTATTTATTGATTTCCTCTGCCCCCGTGGAGACCCTCCCATCAGGAGAGCTGCCGTCCCGGGAGCGGGCACAGGCGGGAAGCAGGAGGCAGAGGGGATGGAGGGAAGGACTGTTCAGCAGCCCCCACCCTGCTCATCAAGCTCGTCAAGCCCCGCAGGGGCTGTGAGCACCAGGCAGGAGGCCAGGAGAGAGGAGGGAGACTCCAGGAGGAGGAGGGGACAGGAGGCAGCGCTTGGGGACCGAGCCCCCCTGAGCCAGCAGCGCCGGCTCAGACAGGCCACCCAGTTCCTGCACAAGGACTCTGCCGACCTGCTCCCCCTGGACAGCCTCAAGAGGCTCGGCACCTCCAAGGACTTGGTGAGGCAGCCCTCTCCCCACTCTTCCTCTCCATCTCCCTGTATCCTGGGGAGGGGGGTGGAGGGCTGGAAAAAAACAGTCCCTAAGCCTTCAGATCCCCTCTCCTTTGCCGAGAATGGGGCAGAGTTAGTCCCAGTTTGAGGGGCTCCGCTCTGACCGCTCTCAGACTCTTCACTGGGGATGGTCCCATGGTTTGGTGGCTCTGGGAGACCCTGTTTGCATTGCTCAGCTTCTCGCAAACAGTCCAAGGTTTGTCTTGGGATGATGAGGAGATGTGCTCTTTAGGAGAAGAGGCTTACAAGGACACAGGAACCTTCTGGAGCAGTCATTAGCTGCTGGAAGGGCCTGGAGGCCTGGCCAGCTTAGGGTTGTGGTTTCTGTCCTATCCCGAAACAACAGATTTCCTCCTACCAGCTCTGGCCATTCTGTTGTCTTTCCCCTGCACAATGGAAGCAGTAAGGGCCTCTGGCCTTTCCAGAGCCCAGGGTTTTGCATGGCTCTTGCCTGAGCCACCGACCCTCCAGAATGCCCCCTTACTCCCTTGTAGGGGCACTGGCCCTTCCAGCCTCCTTTCCTTCCACCTCCTGCAGCGGCTGTGGCCTCTAGCGGGAATGGGGGGGGGCACGTAACAACGAGGAGGTGAGTGGGTCGGGGGACAGCTGCATACACTCATCTCCCTCTGAGAGAGTGGTGAAGAGCATGGGCTTTGGAGCCAGGCTGCTTGGGTTCAGATCCTGGCTCTGCCACTTGCTACCTTGGGCAAGTTGCTTTGTCTCTGAGCTTGTTTCTTCATCTGCTAAACGAGGACAAAATTAGTAGTATCTCCCTCATCGGGTTGCCGTGGGAGTGGCAGAACTAATACCTCTAAGGGTCTTCGAAGAGTGCCTAGAAAACAGAAAGTACTATCTAAGGTCTAATTAGGATTGTTCCTCCAGCTACTACTCCATTTGGCTCGAGAGAGAAAATAAGCTCTCTAGGGTCTAGAGAATATGGAATCCTATCTGGCCTCTGGCTCCTAGAAGAAAGCAAGACTTTGGTAGAAGGGCTTGGAAGCACTCTGTACCCTCACGCAATTCCTCGTCAGAGGGTCCGAGGGGATGGCAGTCCTGCAACCTGAGAGGCGCAAAGTCAACTCCAGGGGCCTCAGCCTGGCGTTAGCCAGGAGACTAATGTAGCCGCTCTCTCCCTTTCCTGACCTAGCCCTGCCATATTCCTCCTAGACCAATGGTCCCCCTCCAGGAACCCAGCCGAGAGGCCAGCCGATTCCCAGCTGATTCCCAGCAGCGCCCAGAGAGGAAAAGTGACTGAGATCTCAGTTCAGGGAACTTCAGGGCTGCTCCCTCCTCGCGTACACAGCAAGCACAGCTGAGAAATAGGCAGAAACAGGGCAACGGGGGAGCTGGTCCTCAAAGGCTCTGTGGTTTGGAGACCATCCTACATTTCTCTGGCCCTGGAGAAGAGGCTCTATGAACACTGCCATCCCGGAAGGGCAGGTGCAGCCTTCTGATGAGAAGTCCCGAGCTTCTCACCTCACCCCTCCGCCTCAGGACCTCCCAGAGAATTATCTCAAGCAGTTCCGTTGTGTGGCTTTGGGAGTGAAGACACCTGGGAGGACCCCACTGTCTCCCTCCCTAGGATAACTCGGGAGCGAACTGCACAGCACTGGGGGCCTGAAGCCTGCCTCCATCGTGGGAAAGGTGGGAGGAGGGCTGGGAACCGCAGGGCCGCTCTTTCCGGCCGGTTCGAGTTCACTGCCCTTTTCCCGGAGCTGGGTCTCCTGCTGGCAGCCTTGTTGGCAGGAGGAGCCAGCCTCAAGGGCCTCATTAAACCAAGGGTAGAAAAACAATCCCAGGTTCCCAAGAAGACAGGGCAGGTGGAGAAGCATGTGTGCAGCCTGGACAGATAGTCATTCTTCAACAAACATTTATTGAGTGCCTACCATATGCTAAGCTAAGCCTTGGGATATAAAGACCTGACCTCACAGGCTCTCCAGGCTCATGGGGGAGTTAAAATCCACAAATCACATCTGTGAGAAGCATGACAAAGGGAGCTAAGAGAAGGGGTGCTGGCCCCAGCCTGGTGTGTGGAATGAAGAGTACAGAGAAGTCAGAGAGGGCTTCCCGGAGGAGGTAAACTGCACATTAATTCCAGGATATGTACGGAATTTCAGACTTAGATAAAAATCTCTCTCCCAAATAAAGAGTAGCCCATTTTTTTTTTAAAAAGATTTTATTTACGGGCGCCTGGGTGGCTCAGTCATTAAGCGCCTGCCTTTGGCTCAGGTCATGGTCCCAGGGTCCTGAGATTGAGCCCTGCGTCGGGCTCCCCGCAGAAGAGCTTCTCCCTCTCCCACTCCCCCTGCTTGTGTTCCCTCTCTCGCTGTGTCTCTGTCAAATAAATATAAAATCTTTAAAAAAAAGATTTTATCTATTCGCTTGAGAGAGAGAGAGAGAGCATGAGTGGGGTGAAGGACAGAGGGAGAAGCAGACTCCTCACTGAGCAGAGAGCCCGATGCGGGGCTTGATCCCAGGACACCAGGATCATGACCTGAGCGCAAGGCAGATGCTTTCAGATGCTAACCAACTGAGCCACCCAGATGCCCCTAAAGAGTAGTTCCTGAACAAAGTATGTGGAACCAGTCATCCAGTCTGGCCTAGAGAATGAGAAAGAGGAGTCTGAGGAAGGGGGCTGAGCAGGAGCCAAGGTGTGGAGGCGAACAGCAGCCTGGGGTAAGCAGTACAAGCAGGGTCACAGGGGCAGATGTGCCGAGCGGGGGACAAGGCTGCAGACCAGGCAGTGGCCAGGTCAGCTGGGCTGTGCGTCACCTTAAAAAGTTCAGGCTTTAGCACGTAGGTGGCAGGAGGCGGCTGTGCTTTGATCGATTTTAAACAGGAGTAACAGTTTTGTTTTACGTTGGTGCTTCTCAGACTTGGACATGCACACAAATCATCAGGGCATCTTGTTAAGATGAAGCTTCTGATTCAGCAGGTCTCGATTCTGCATTTTTAACAGGCTTCCAAGTGATGTTAAAGCTACTGATCTGAGGGCCACACTTTGAGTCATGAGGGCTTTAGATCATCACTGGCTTCGAGCAGGTATATCTGAGAGGCAACGGTACTGGAGGCAGGTTCTTAGGAACTTAGGGAGGCGGCCCGGTGACCCAGGCCAGCTGGGGTGAGGCTTGAACAAAACCAGTGATACAAAGCAGGGATGGACTCAATAAATACAGAAGGCAAAGCCGGCAGAACTTAGGGAGTGAAGTGACCGGACAGAGGGAAGCTGGTTGCAGGTGAGGGCGAGTTCAGGCTTCCTAGTTTTGAAGACGTGACTTCTTTTGTCTTCCGTTTGTTGTTACTCATTTTTTTTTAAAGATTTTATTTAGTTTTTTGACAGAGAGAGACACAGTGAGAGAGGGAACACGAGCAGGGGGAGTGGGAGAGGGAGAAGCAGGCCTCCCGCCAAGCAGGGAGCCCGATGCGGGGCTCGATCCCAGGACCCTGGGATCATGACCTGGGCCGAAGGCAGACGCTTAACGACTGAGCCACCCAGGTGCCCCCTGTTACTCATTTTTTTTCATCACATCATCAACCCTGGCATCTGCAGCCCATGGAAGGGTGAGGTCAAAGGGGGAAACAAAGAAAAAAAAAAGTCAAAAATAATGTGTTCTAGACCAGAGATAAAAGCTCCCCACGCATACTAGTCCCTGAGAGGTCGTGCTGGCCTATAGGTCAGTCTGACCCAGAATAGACTGTTCTCCTCTTCCCATTTCTTCATTGCTGAGCAGTAGTCTCCTGGGATCCCAGCAAACTGGCATGATGTGATACTGGGGTTCACTCTGCTCTAATGCTCTGACTGCTGGGATCCTTGGGTAAGCTCCTGCCCCTTTCTTACTCCCGTGAGATGCAGGACTGGGGTGGGGTTGGGGATCATCGTGGGATGTGGCTAAGGTGGGAGAACTGAGTGGCCTGGAGACTTGGGTTTAGACCTGTCTGCCTTCTTCATTTTGTGATGGAGCCAGCAGCCGCACAGCGTGATCCAGAGACGCCTGGTGGAGGGAAACCAGAGTCGGCTTCAGGGGGAGTCTCCCCTGGTGCAGGCCCTGATTCATGGCCAGGAGAGCAGGAGGAAGACCAGCAAGACAGAGATTCCGGCTCTTCTGGTCAACTGCAAGGTGAGAGGCTCCCCAGGGCACCGGCTTTCATGAACGATCCTGCCTGTGACTGGCTCACTTCAGCCACCCTCCTTTCTCCCCTGGGTGGTGAGGGGAGGAGGGAGGGAGAAAAGGCACCCCTCCCCCCAGCCTGGACCAAAAACTGGGATCCTGTACATGCTTTACTCTCTGCCTCAACCCATCTTCCCTCCATGCCGTGCCACCTGTCATCGTCATTCCTCCTTCCCTTTATCAAACACAGTCTTCGAATGCGAATGTGTGAGTACTCTTCAGTGCCTTCTCCGTCCGTGAACGGTGCCTGCACGTAGGCATCCTGCAACCCACCCCCCCACACACACTCAGAAAAAGGTCGTGTGTTCCAAGGTGACAGCCTAAGGCCTCAAATGGTACCTCCTCCTTGGAGCCTTTCCTGACTTTCCCAGGAGGAAACAGCCTCTCCTCCCTCTCGTCTAGGGCACGTCACTGCCAATCCTTTCGTAGACCTTAACACTTTCTAGCATGCGGGTTACATGCCATACACCCAAGCACAGCATTCACCCCTGTGCCTTCCAGCCACAAATCTCACACATAGTAGGTGCTCAATAAATGCCCGGAATGAGAAAATTGCATGCATTTGGGATATCTGAGCGTCACCCATAATGTGTGTATATGTTCAGAAGAAAGCGAACCGGTCTTGGTTTCTGTGGTGAGCCTGTCGCTTACCCACATGTGAAGTTCCCGGCAGCCTGGTCTTCTCGCTCCCTCCTCTATCCCTCACCCAGACCTCTCTAAACTAGGCCCTCAGCCTCCCAAGAATTTCTCCCCACAAACAGATCTCCATTTCTGGTCAAACCGCTCCCAAGTGTATGGACTCCCCATGGGGAGCTCTACTTCCTTTTTTGATGCCTTCATCTAAGAGCCGGTTTGGCCTCAGTTGGGTGAGTGCCATAAAAATCACTTTGAAAGACTCGGTTCTTTCCCTTCACTTGTTTCGGAGAGGGAAACATCCAAGGGCTGGGAAAGGTGAAGGATCCAAGTCCGATCCCTTCCCCCCCGGGGGCTCACGGAGTCCCCCACGACCCTCTTCCTCAGTGCCGAGACCAGGAGCTTCGGGTGGCCGTGGACACGGGCACCCACCACAACCAGATCTCCGCTGGATGCCTCAGCCGCCTGGGGTAAGAGCGCGGCCCGCAAGAATGGATGGCGGAAAATATTCAGGCAATATTCTGAAATGAGATAGTGGTAGTAGTTGCATTAACTCTATGAATCTACTAAAACCCACTGCATTTATAAAAGGGTGACTTTTGTGGTCTATCAAGTATATATCGAGAAAGCTGTGATTAAAAAAAAAAAAAGCCTTGATGGGGGGTCTCTGACAGCAAAGACGAGGATTTAGACCCCACGTGGGGCCAAGGGATTGGGTGAGAACCCAAGTGTGTGGGCAGGGGTGTCAGCTGGGGGCTGGGGCTGGGGTGGCCATAACCCTTGCTTCCCAACCACAGGTTAGGGAAGGTCCTCAAAGCCCCAGGGGGCGGCCTGGCACCTGGGCCCCCCACCCAGGTGGAGCAGCTGGAGCTTCAGCTGGGCCAGGAGACGGTGGCCTGCTCGGCTCAGGTGGTGGGTGAGTCCTCCCTTCATTCTCAGCCCTCTTCCTCCTCTCCCACTTTCCTCTCCTGGCTGGGGAGTCCCCTGTCTCTGGGCCCAGATCCTCAGACCCGGGGGAGGGGGTGGGCAGACAAGGAGCGAGCGTTGACAGGAGGGCACCGTGACCACTGGGGGCCCCTCCAGCCTCGTCTGTTTTCAAATGATTCCTGCAGATGTTGAGAGTCCCGAGTTCTGCCTGGGGCTACAGACACTGCTTTCTCTCAAGGTAAGGAGGATGCTAGCGCTTGACCCACACTTGGAGCCTGACCCAAAGGGCTGGGAAAAGGAGGTAAAAGGCACAGGCGTGGAAGTGTGGCTCAGCTTCTGATGAGAAAGACCAGGAGATGTCGTGATTTCACCTTCGCTTCCTTAGAGGTTCCTTATTTGCCCACAAGTGAAAAGTAAGAACCAGGTCCCACTGTCCCCCGAGCCCAGGGCTCCAGGTGAATGGAAACAGGGGCAAGAGCAAGGAGCAGGGGGAGGCTGTGGGAAGTGGGAGGGGCCTGAGAGAGCGGCTCCCTGCTGAGAGAGGTGCCGCTGTCCCCGCCCCCCCCACAGTGCTGTATCGACCTGGAGCGTGGAGTACTGCGCCTGAGAGCCCCCTTCCCAGAGCTGCCCTTCCTGCCTCTGTACCAAGAGCCTGGCCAGTGACTGCTGAACCAGTCGGTCCCCAGGGGAAGGACCTTGCCTGGGGGAAGAGCCGTATGGGGGGGAATGGGGCATTACTACAGCCAGGTAGCTGGGGACTACTTTGTCTGTCCCTCCTGTCACCACCCTGACCCTGCCGTCCCTCAGTCAGCCACATTCCTCTCTGCTTCTCAGCCACTGCCCAAGCTTCCAGGAGTCTTCGAGACAGAGGGCCCGTGATCTCAGGGGCCTGGCTTCTCGCCTCCCATTCCCCTCCAAGTCAGGACTGCGGGAAAGGACGTTAAGCGTGGCCTAGTAGGGACTGGCCCGAGTCAAAGGCTGCGGCCTTGACCGTGCTTCACCTGTCCGCCGCCATCCACCCCACCCACCCCTCGGGGGCCTTCACTCCCACGCCCCTCCCCTCGCCTCAGGGGCTCATTACCTTTCCCAACTAGACTGCCGCACCTCACCCGCCCGGGGCCCTGTCCCTGCTGACGCCTACCTTTCTGATTCTGCACACGACTGCTCACAGTTGAGTGGGGGAAGAAACAGGCAACCAAATACTCCAGTGCAATGGGAAGGTGAGCTGGTAGAGGAACGCCGGGCCTCACGAGGCTGGGAGCTTCCTTCGTTACCTTTTCTGGGGTTGCCAACGTCTGACGCCAGGGATCACCCTGTGCAAGACCTTGGATGGACCTTTACCATTTCTCCAGGCAGCTCTCCTCCTCCACTTGCTTTTTCACACAGTGGGACCCTGAACTTCAGGGGGGGATGGGGGGGTTGGAGGAGTGCTGTCAGGAACTGGCCCCACAAGGTGGACAGGATGGCGGGGTGCTCAGTACTCAGACTGTGCCTAACCAGTATTCTTTCTTATTTCTAGAACTCCTCACCTCACCTCACCTCTCCCTTCCTCTCATCTCTGGCCTCCTGAGCTTGATCTTATCTTATGTTGGAATCAGTGGCTTTCTATCCCCTGCCAGGCTCTGAGCCAAAGTGAAAAGACAAGGAGGCTTTTCGCCTTCACTGTGAAGAGAGGAACCCAGACCTTAAGGAGCCAGACTCCAGAGTGTCTTTCTGGCTGGTTTCAGTCCCTCGGGTCATAGGTTAGGGGTAGAGGAAGAGAGGGGTCTAACTAACCTCAGCTAGGAAACTAGGGCTCTTGGAGTGGAAACAAAATCATGAGTCTGGGGTAGATCAGAGAAGAAGCAGGACACCACCCAGCTGCCCTCTGACCTCTGGTCTTGCCTTTCCCTGCCCTCAGAAGAAGAAGAGGGGGCTCCCTAGCACATGTGTAATAAGGATTACCCTCGTCCCTCCTGCCTCACCCCATCACCTCTGCTTCCCTGGCCCCGCCTTTTCCCTTCCTCCTCTTGCTGCTTCTGTAATTGCAGACCCCGGACCCAGGGGCAGGCCTTCGGCTCAGCTGCTTCTCCATTTGAATAAACACCTGTTTCTCTATATGCTGATCTCCTTCTCTGGTCTTCCTCCATGTTGATCAGAGTCTGAATTGGTAACTCTGCCCTGGCTTCCTACCAGAAAGGCAGTGTGAATGTGGACCTTCCCCCACGTTGATCCATCCGGCTGGGTCGAGATAATTGAGAACAATGGTTTCAAACTCCCCTGGACACAACCCATGGCAGGAAATGCATTTTACCTTGTACTCAGTACACAGATGCACACGCACAACCGTAACAAAACAATACTTCCCCATACTGTGAGCGATATGCTCTGATATTTTTCGTTCTATTTTATTCTGCCCTATTTCATTTAAGCCAAAAAATGCTGACCACAACCCACCAAAGGATTGCAACCTGTAATGTGAAAAAACACTGAATTAGAGCGTGCAGAATCGAGAGCAGAAGGGATAAAATTGGCCCAAGATATAATTCTGTTGTGGTCTGGATTCTAAACCTGCATCAGATTTTAAATGTCCATTGTCTCACAGAGTGTTCTGGGGGGACATGGAAGCAAGGCCCACGAAGCTGCACAGTACTTACACATGGCAAAATGAGAAAGTGCTAGGCCCCGGTTTGTTTCTTTGCTAAACTGAAGAAAATCATCTCAGGGTTGCTGGGAACAGTTAAGACCAGAGTGTAAAATGTCCTGAAAGACTCTCCTCAAAAGCAAAACGGTGGGCTGTTTCTGCAATAATCACTAATTCCAACTACTTGGAGCTGTGCCAAGGGAGCTGGAGCTCGGAATAATGGGGGGGCCCTTAACTCATTGCTCCACTGGCCCCAATGCCTGCTTTCTTTACAAGCACCTTACAAGATTTGTGCCCCCTACTCACAAACAAGTCTGTTTGCCACACAAGGAAACTGGGGAGCTCTGGGGAGGGGGCAGTCCCAGATGATGTGGAATGAGGTTGGGGTCCCTATGATCCTGCCGATGTGATGGGTAAGGTACACAAGGAAACGGACAGAGGGTCAACTCGCCTCTTCTTTCACCAAGAAGACCATGAAGGCTACAGTTTACACCCCCCCTAGGGTGGCCGCCATCCTTCCATGCTCCTCTGTGATGTTTGCTCCCTATTCTGCCAGCACCATGGATACCTGGGGCGGGGGGGTGGTTCAGGAGGCTCCTTCTTCAGCTAAGAGGCAAGTCCGGCTAGGTGGGAATGTGGAGGCTCGCAGGAGTGCTCTGTGGTGGCTGGTCTGGATGGTAGAGGGTCTGGTGAAGCAGGTCACGGACAGCTGGGACATCGCCAGGATCTGAGGGCAAGAAAAGGGGGGGTCAGAGGTTGGGGATCTCCTGGGCACCTGGCACAGGGCTGCTCCAGCTGCAAGTTCTCCTGGGACTCACCCACGCCCAGCTCCTGTAGGAGGCTCTGGAACTCTGGCTCAGCCTCCAGCAGCTTCAGCAGATTGGTCGACTCCATCCGCTCAAGCTGCACCTCCCAGTATACGTAGATCTTCTGGTTGAACGTGACGTACACGAGGCAGGGGCTGTTGCGGCCCTCCTTGCAGGCATAGAGGCCTGAGGGGTGTGGAGGGTGAGACAGAGGTCAGAGAGTTCCAGTCCCCGTGGGGAGGGCCAGAGTACACGATGCAGGCTTGCAGTCAGCAGACTCTCCACCCTCCCACAGATGTCAAGCAGAAAACCGAAGGCCCTCTTTCTATTCCGTCTGTGGTGGGAACTCAGAAAAACAGGTAAAATACGTGGCCCATTTCAGATATGGAAAAACACCAGGTAGAATAGCACCCTAAAAGTGAGAGCTGTTGATTTTCCCATCTTAGTGATAGCCCTGCAGGAATGAAGGGTAGTCTTGGTAGTCCAAGTGGTAGGTTAGCAAAACACAATCAGAGACTCAGGCTTCTCTTTAGTGGCAATCCCTTCTTCAAAGTCATTTTAACCTTTCAGGACACTGGAGAATGTACCCTAGAGTGCTGTGCAATTCTTAGCATCTCAGCAACCAAAGATATCCCCATGTCCCCTGAAAGAGCCAGTGCTGCTTTCCAAGTCCCTGATTTGGAACTAATGCGAATGCTCTGCGAGAATGTTCCTCACAGAGTTCTGACATGCTCGGATGGGAAAGAACTTCCCAGTGTCTTCACACATCCCAGACGGAGAGATGATAAGAACTCAGCCCATGCTTTTTTGAATTAGCCTTTTTTTTTTAAGATTTTATTTATGTATTTGACAGAGAGAGAGAGAGAGAAAGAGAGAGAGAGAGAAAGGGAATGAGTGGGGTAGTGGCAGGCAGAGGGAGAAGCAGGCTCCCCACTGAGCAGGGAGCCTGACATGGGGCTCGACCCCAGGACCCTGGGATCATGACCTGAGCTGAAGGCAGACACTTAACCGACTGAGCCACCCAGGCACTCCAAACTCAGCCCATTCTTGAAGATATTCAGAGATGGGCCTGTCACTCTCTTTTATTCCTTATAAGAGGCGCCTGGGTGGCTCAGTCGGTCAAGCGTCTGCCTTTGGCTCAGGTCATGATCCCAGGGTCCTGGGATTGAGCCCCACATCGGGCTCCCTGCTCGGCGGGGAGCCTGCTTCTCTGTCTGCCCCTCCCCTGCTTGTTCTTTCTCCCCTCACCCTCAAATAAATAAAGTCTTAAAAAAAAGACCCCAAAAACAAAAAAACTGTACAGACGGCAACTTAGTACCCCCCATCACCCTCTAACACAAGTGCTGAAGAGCTCGTTTGTTTATGAAGCCTTGCGTTAGGGGACGCAGAGAGAGTGGACATGAGAGGCAGACAAACGGTGGTTAGAGAGGGACCACGGGCCGGGGTCCCACCTGCACAGAAGGCTCGGATGTTCTCGTCCACTTGGAAGCGGACGACGGTACGGTTGTGATCAATGATATATGTCTGTCCATCCCAGGCACAGGCCACCACCTCCTCACACCCGTTGCCCTGAAAAAGGCCGGAGACCAGGCTGCAGGGGTGGCCAGCAGCTGTTGCACAAAGAGCCCTCGAGATGGGGGCTGGATGAAAGATGAAGGAGCAGTGCCTCTGGCCCCGTGTGACAAACAGCCAGCTGGGAAAGAAAACGAGCCTAAGTTTCTTACAGAACTCCCTCCGCACATCCGTGGCCACATAGCCCGTGAAGTGGGCAACGGTATTCCCAGCCTCCCAGGGAGGACACTCCAGCTTACGGAAGCGAAGTCGCTCACGCGCAGTCACTCAACAGGGCAGGGAGGCGGTGCAGAGTCAGGCTCAAACCCAGGCCTGTTCTCCTGGCTTTAAAGCCTCGGGCCTCTTCTCCTAAACCAACCCGCGTGCACAACGGTGCGGCAAAGCCTGGCCCCATCTGCAGACTCGGGGGCCGCGGCCTTAGCATAGAGAGGCTCGCAGACAGACGAGCACACAATGACAGGACGTACATCTGGAGTTGGGGCGAGGAACTCACTTCTGGACCCTAACAACTCATTTCTCGTTGGAGCCATTCCTGCCGCCACAGGGTGCTGGCCACGCGCTGCCGAGAAGGGGACAGTGCTGAGCACGGAGAAACACACACGCCTGAGATGCAGTTAGAGTCCGTCTGAAGAGACGGAGATAAAGGTGGAGAGGGAATCGTGAAAGGAGAATGTCTCACTTAAATCTCAGCTCCCCACGTCAAGAAGGTAAGAACGTTCCTCTCACCGTGACATCCAACTTCTCCAGGGCGAAGAGCTGGTGATCCACCTGCACCGACCACAACAGCTTGTCTGCTTCCTCCATAAGCTTCAGTGTCCCTGCAAAGGTGGGGGGGGGCAGGCAGGCTGGGGTGGGCGAGACAGGACCCCTGAGCGGACCCCACAGGCACACAGCCCCCGACCCCGCAGGAACTCACCATCCAGGGTGCAGAGGGCAAAGAGGCCAGAGCCACCCCTCTCAGCGTTGTGGCCTGCAGGTGCGACAGAAGGACCGGAAGAAGAAAACGTGAAGGGCAGGGCAAGGTCAGAGCGTAGAGGGTGAGGGGTGGTCCAAGGCAGGGAGGAAGGGAAGGCCCTGCACCTCCACTCTCCCAGGACTGATGCTTACCCGCCCGGCTCCCTCTTGCACCCGCAGCCCACCTTCACCTCGTTTGATGTTGCCAATGAGGTGGGTGGAGACGTTCTTGTTGTGGATGCGGCCAGAAGTCTGGTGCAACATGACATCTCGGGCAGCTAGGGCCTCCCTGTGTGGGGCAGTGGGGGGTACTCAGTGGGGATCAAGTGAACCTAGTTCTCCAGGACTTTTGTGGCCCCAATCTCCTTATGAGCTCCCAGGATGTGAATCAGCCTGGAAACCGATCGCTGAGCCTGTCTGGCCCATGTGGCAAGTACAAGAGAGAGGGATAGAGCTGCCCAGTTAGAATCTTGGAATCTCCTCCGGGTGTTATAAGGTTAAAGCCCAGGATTCCCTGGGTCCCCCGATAATCTTCTTTAGTGGGGCAAAGGTACTGTGCCGGGACCCGGCTGAAGCAGCTCTGTCAACTACAGACACATCTGGAGTTCCATGCACCCTCCTGGATTCCATGCACCCCATGCCGTCCACAGGCCTGCACCCTTACCTACTGCCCTCCGGGGCTCCCTCTGAGGTAGGGGGCGGTCCGGTGTCCTTGTTCCAAGTACACAGCAGAATGGCATACGCACAGCCCGGCTGAGATACCATCAGTTCCGGCACACCCAGGGGCCCCGGAGTCACTGAGAGACTGTCCACCTGCACCAGGGAACAGGGGCTGACAGAGGGCTGGGGACAGAAGGAAGTGGGACCCTGCAGAGAACAGGGGAGAGTGTGGGGCAGGGGCCCTGGGGACCATGCCCTGGGGTTCAAGGGCAGCAGCAGGAGGAAGAATGTGAGTTCACGGGGCTCCTGCCCAGTGCCATTCTCTCCGTACAGCTCACCTGCTCGCCACTGTGCACCCGTCCTATGGGGTCCACACCCTGCCACAGAGCACATCACACCACCTGCAGCCTCCTAATTCTTACCCGGTGCTTCCTCCTCTCTGCCTATGGTTAGTCATTTGCCCCTAAGACCCTGATTTGAAACTCTCTTCTTTGGATTTCTCTCAACACGGAGATGTTCCCTTCCTCCCACCCTAAACCGTGGCCCACGACTGTTCTCCTTGGAGCCCCTCCAGGAAGGCCTCCTCCCTGCCCCCTGAGGCCCCCGAGCCCCACACTCAGCCTCTCACCTGACCCTCCAGTGTCCATTTCTTGAGCGACACCAGCTGCCCCGTCGGATGCTCAGTGCCCTCGCCCAGATCTTCCCAGCGGAAAGCCCGGACCACACGGTCCGTGTAACCTACCACCAGCTCACAACACCCATCTCCATCTGCGGATCCAGAAAGTAAGATGCGTCTGGAGCCAAATGTGTAGTCACGAGCTCGAATCCTTCACACATGTCCTCCCTGCCCCTCCACTAGTATCACTGTTACTGGCGCCTTTACCCTCCACAACTTCAGATCCGAAGTGAACCCTCATGCACTTTGTGTCTGCTCCGCAGGTCCTGTCACTTCTTCCCTCCTGCTGTTCCTCTCAGATACACAACTCAAGTGTCCTGGCTCATGCCATGTACCTACTACCACCTTCAAGACAGCTTCGGGCCAAAACATCAAGCCCTGTATCTGCAGGGCTCACTCCCTTACCACCTTCAGTGTTCGACCAAATGTCACCTTCCCAGCAAGGACTTCCCTGACAACTCCATTTAGAATTGGTACCTCTACTTCTCCACCCTGACACTCGCTAGCCCCGTTCTGTGGTTTCTTTTCTCCATGGCACGTCCTACCTTCTAATATACGACTTCATTTTCTTACAACATTTTATACTGTTTATTTTCCGTCCCTTCCCAGTAAAGGTCCAAGAAGGCAGTGACTTTTGTCCGTTTTATTCACTGCTGCAATCCCACTGCCTAGAATGATACCTAGTTTATAATGGGGGCTCAGTGACTCAACATAAAATGCATAATAATTGTGCACATGAATGCTAACTACCTCCCTGAATCCCTTGAGAGTGGCTCTACTACCCATTGACTCCTATTCCCCCAGGCTGCTTGCAGAGACAGCCATACCCACCGATGTCGCTGATCAGCATGACCTTGGTGTTGGCAGGGATGTGCTGCTTGAACACTGGATGCTGCTCCTCTCCTGTTAGGCTCTCGTGGTGCCCAGAAGCATCCAGGGCCTTGGCAGGTGTCAGGTCACACAGGTGAAACCATCCTTCAGCACTCACCGCCACCACCAGGTTCTGGGAGAGGCAGAGGCATGGGAGGGATGGACTGGGGAGGGACATTTGGGCACGAGCTTCGTTATTAAAGCACAGAAGTGAGAGGGCTGAAGAAGTTTCCACCAGGGGATGGGGATCGATCTAGGTAAAGCCTTGGAGTTCTACCAAAGTCCCAACACCCCCGAGGGTTCTTACCTTTCCTTTATTACATACATCTCCAACCCCAACACAAGTCAGCTGCAAAGAAAAGGGTAGACACACTGAGGGAGACCAGTACTCCTTAAACTCCATGAGCAAGGAGAGGGTTCGCTAACTAACCATCGTTCGCTGAAAACTTGTGCCATGTGACCTACACTAATAGTTCACGCTAATGGAGTTCTTGCGCTATGGGTTTGGTTTACCCATACACCAATAGGAAGACCTAAAGTAGTTAAGACGGTCTGGGCTGAACAAAAGTTTCAAATCTAGTATAGCCAGTTTATCTATTTCTAGACTTCTTCAAAGTACTGCCCCCATTTTCTACTATACTTTATAAAATCAGATGACCTCGGCAGCTTTTAAAGTATTAAGGGAACCACTCCACAACAGAAAATAAAAAACAGCCCACCAGCTGGGAGCACGCTGCCCAGCGGCTCCCCTCCCTGAATCGAATGAACCCTGAAACAGCAGCTGGTCTGAGGAGCTGGTGAAATGAGACACACTGGTGGGCTCCTGTGCAGCTGAGCTTTGACAGTACCCGCACAGGAAGGATCCCTCCGCCCCTCGAGCCCCAGGGAGTTGAACACTGACCATGCCCTGGCAGGAACAGGTGAGCCACGGCCGGCTGTCATCATTCTTATATACGAACAGCTTTCCGCTGGTGTCCCCCACCACCAGTTCATTTAACTTCGAATGGGGAGAGAAGAGAGGGTTAGTCAGGATGGGATCTTATGGAACCACCTCAAGCTTTTCTCTATGGGGTCCCTCCGGGGGACATCACAAGACCTCAACTTGTATCTTCATCAACTTTAGCAAAAAAAAAAAAATCTTTTGCAACTAACAATGCCACAGTTTCCCAGAGTTTCTTTATTTCCCTGTAGGTGTGTGTGTGTACGTGTGTGTGTGTGTGTGTGTGTGTGTGTGTGTGTCAGGGGGGTTAGCAGAATGGGGCAATATAGAAATCTACAACCCAGGGCACCTGGGTTGCTCAGTCAGTTAAGCATCTGCCTTTGGCTCCAGGTCATGATCCCAGGTCCTGGGATTGAGTCCCGCATCGGGCTCCTTGCTCAGCGGGGAGTCTGCCTCTGCCTCTGCCTCTCTCCCCATCTTGTACTCTCTCTCTCTCTTAAATAAATTAAAAAAAAAATCTTAAAAAAAAAAGAGAGAGAAAGAAATCTATGACCCTTCCCAGAAAAGTCTGACAAGGGAACAGTTCCATGGCCTGCATGCCTGACAGAAGGACTGGAAGAAGCTCTTCCAAATCTGTCCATTGTCAATGGGACATGTTTTGAAAACAACCCAAAATATTTAACTTTTGGAAAATTATAAACCTCAGATTGTGTATTTAATCAAGGTCCAAATGAAAAGACAAGGTCAGCTCTGGGGGTCCTCCTCTCTCTAGCAAGACCTTTTGATCACGGTGTGTGTGAGTGAACACAAAGGGGATGGAGGTGCTGGACGGGACAGCATGAAGGGGTTGCGAGCATCAGCCTCCATGCTCTGGGCCTCTGGCGCCCTCAAGTGGTGGCCGAGCTTTCAGGAGGGGGCGCCCTGCGCAAAGCCTCTTCACTATTTGTATCTGGCCCAGTGGTTCCCCAAAGGCTGGCTACCTTTCCAGGGCCTAGCAGTGGTAACAAGGTACCACCAAACCCCTTTTCTACAAACAGCTTCCTGATTTCCCCTTGGGGGGCGGAGCCAGTCAACACCTCCTTCCTATCCTCAAAACAGAGTGAATATTAGTTTCTCAAGAGCTTTAATTCTAAAGGCAACAAAGACGTAACAGATCAACAGTAAGGAAAAGTTAAAAATGAACTGGGATTTATTAATAATGATTTACTTGATTTGAATCTTCTATTTATTTTTTTAAATAGTTATCAGAGTTTCTGGTGGAATATTAGATGACAGAAGGATAAAGTGTTTTTTAAGTTAACATCTCTCCACCTATGTTTCCATTACGTGTGCCCCATAGAATTTGGACAGACACAGGAGAGCAGCTGCATTGCCCAGAGGCTCAGTGCGGCTACCTGAATTTGAATCCAGCTTCCTATGCTTCAATTTTCTCATCTATAAAACGAAGATCATAAGGGTATCTGCCACACAAGGTTGTTGCGAAATTGAGCTAACAGCACAAGGCCTTTAAAACAGTGACTGGCATAGCGCGAGCACTAACACCAGGTGGTTTTCAGCCTCTAGTTAAAGGCCTCCAACGCTAGGGACCCTAGAATCTTTCATACAATCCATTCTTTTTAATACATTCATTCAACAAACGCCACAGTCCATAGCAGGCCCTCAATAAAGGTTTACTTAATAGGCTAATAACAAAAAGGATTTTTGGGGGGTGCCTGGATGGCTCAGTCTGTTAAGCGTCTGCCTTCAGCTCAGGTCATGATACGGGGGACGGGTCCTGGGATCGAGCTCCACATCTGGCTCCCTGCTCAGCGGGGAGTCTGCCTCTCCCTCTGCGCCCCCCCCCCCAGCTTATGCTCACTCTCTCTCTCAAATAAATAAATAAAGAAAATCTTTAAAAATAAATAAATAAAATTTTTTAAAAAAAGATTTTATTGATTTATTTGACAGAGAGAGACACAGCGAGAGAGGGAACACAAGCAGGGGGAGCGGGAGCGAGAGAGGGAGAAGGAGGCTTCCCAGGACCCCGGGATCATGACCTGAGCCGAAGGCAGACGCTTAACGACTGAGCCACCCAGGCGCCCCCCAAAAAGATTTTTTTAAGAAACAAAGAAAAATCAGAATGAAAAAGAATGCTCAGTCAGCCCTTGACTTTTCAGGTAAAGCTAGACAATGAGTTGAGGGTAGGAAGATAAATGTCGCAGACTCCCTGCTGAGCCTCACTGTTTAACAAGGGCACAGACACAGGAATAAAATCATAAAACGGTGTGCAAGTAGATCTGACCCAGCCAGGCAATGACAGGCAAGACAGGCAATGACAATGAGGTAATGGCTGGTCTCCTGGAAAGGGACATTACCAAAGTGGCCCATCTGCTTTCCCACAGCTATAACTTCCCAACAGTCCTGCTTCTCTGTGGCTGATCCTGGCTCTGGCCTCTGGAGGTCACTCGCTGACACTAAAGCACCCCAGCTGGAGAGTACCATCACCAGAAATACTCAAGGAGAGAGGAGGTGAGGTCTTTGATCTGCTACAGCCTTCTAGAGACATCCCCCTGGTGTAGCCAGGCTTTTTGTGGGCAGTCCAAGAGGGTGTACATTCTATTTCTGCCTTCTCCTCCCCCAACTTACCAGGAAATAAGTTAACTTCAAAGAACTTTAGGTTACTGATTTATTAGGATGAAATAAGTCTTTTTCCTGCCCCAAATCTCCAAATGCTAGCCTGAGGAACCAATAACAGAATTTCTATCCACTCTCATGCAGGCTTAATGTACCACACACAATCACTAGGCAACTATCTCAACTACTTGCCCTTCTTTCAGTTATATTTATCAATAACAGGCAAAGCCCTTCAAACTGCTTTCAGAGACAGAATCACATTTGCTTTCCATAACTGTCTTCGTTTAGTCAACAAACATTTGATGAGTGCCTACTATGTGCCAGGCACTATTCTAAGTGTTGGTAATACAGCAGTGAAAAAACAGATAAAAATTTCCATCCTTATGAAGTTTACAACTCAGATTAAAAAAAAAAGGTAGTACAATATATCTAATATTGCAGAACTTAGTCTATTAGTGCAATCCACTTAGAAAAGTTCAATTTCCAAAAAAGCTGATGCTGTGAAGCTATGAAAAAAGGCATGTATTTTTCCCTTTTAAACAAAGAAGACAATCAGATAACACAGAAAAGAATGCACACCTAAAGTCACTGTTAATTTACTATTTGAAAATGCCTCTCTTGATTTTCTCATAAAATTGTAACGCTTGGCATATGAAGAAATGCGAAAGCCCAGAAAACAATACAAATTTATGAGAATAACTCCTTCCTCCCTCCAGGGAGGAGAGCCAAAAGAGGCCTCATAATATATCTTCTCTATCACAGCACAAAGGAGGCTGGGGGGGAGGCGGCCGGGCGTGGGGGAGAAGGGGCATGTTTTAGCCCTTGTTTTTTTCCAGGGAATAGAGCACAGAACGGTTAGGGAGGTGAGAATAAGAAGTAAGGAGGCAGAATAGGGAGATGGGGGAGACGGGAGAGAGGGTAGAACAGGATGGAAATAAGGTGCTTTGCATTAAAAATCTGAAATAACGAACGAAAACATACAGTCTGTCAAAAGAGCGTCTCACACCAGCAACAGCCCCCATCCACTTTGAGGCTCCACCCCAAACCTCTTTACATATTTTAATCAATGCATATTTTGTTATTCTTGTGACTATCACCCCACCTGACTATGAACTACCTGAGGGCTGGCGCTGTCTTGTTCATTTTGGAATTCCCAGAATTTAGTACAGTCCTTGGCGCACGATGGACAGTTGAATAAATATTTGCGGAAAAATAGAGGCTAATACTAACAACACTAACACTCAGCGTTAGCTGTGTTGCCAGGCATTGCCTGCTTTACCTGTATTAACTGATTTAAACAACGAGGAAAAAAACGACTGGGGAGAGATGAAACGGTAGATGTAAACTGTTTTTGTAATTCAACCAAGGAGTAGCGCTTTCAAGTTGCCAGACCCTATGGGGCAGGCACTACAGAAACCCTGCAAGACTGGGGTGGAAGCCTGGAGAAGCAGGAAAGTACAGCAGTGTATTCCCGCTTAAGGGGCACGTGTCATAGCAGCAAAGGCGCTCTGTAAGCTTATTTTGAGACTTCGAAAGGTAATATTTGAGAGGTGTTGCCCCTGGAGAAGGCATCACAACAGAAGCAATGAACCGAAGATCTGGCCACCGGTTTACCAGGCACCCACTGTGAACAAGTTACTGACTTCGGCAAAGGGTCAGTTATCTATGCCCCTAAAAGAACACCAGACCACGAAACCAGAGCAATTCCGTCCCGACGTCCGGGAACAGAAGCTACCCTCAAGTTCTCCCGTAGGCCACCGCACCAGCCCCACTGCGCACGCGCGACGCGCACGCCGCACGCCGCGGGGGCTTCTCCGCTTCCCCGGCCCCGCCCCACCCTGAGCCGAGCAGCAGAGCCGGGCCGCATCTGTCGCAGTGCGCATGCGAGACTGACCGTGTCGTTATCGACGTCCCCGAGGCAGATCGCGTGCGGGAAGAGGCTCCCACTAAATTCCAGGGCCACGCGCTGCACGTAGCTAACCGACCTCATCGCACTTGCAAGGGCCGAGGGACCGGGGAGCGCCGCTAAGTGTTCCCCGAACCCCTCCCGAGAGCCGCCCGAGCGGAAGGCCAGCCGAAGCGGAAAGTTATGTCACCGCCTGAGCCTCCAATCGCGGCCTTCGTCGCTTAATCTTAAAACAGGAGGTGGGTCTTCCGAGCCCTCTGGGCGTGGGGGCGGGCTTACCCAGCTACCGACTTGAGTGACAGGGGCCTGGGCCACTCCTTTCCTCCAGAGCTCCGGGGAGCAGGGGGTAGACCAACCCTGACCCGGGGGGCGGGGGGACCCGATGTGTTCCCCAGGCAACGAGCTCCCAGGGCTTGACCTAATAACCTTGACCTCTTCCCTTTGTTGCCCTAGCGACGAAGATTCCCAGCCATCAGGCTAAACTAGAGAATATAATAATCGTAATTACGGACAACTGTATGGTTTCCAACAGTGTTTTGTTTTGTTTTTTAAATTATATAGTTACCCGTTAGGAGTCCTTAAAACAATGTAGTTGAACCGGCATTTAGAAAAACAAAATAGAATAAATAGAAAATACCAAGTGACTCTCAAGTAGTAAATATTCTTTCTGTGAAACCTTTGTTTCAGTTGTGTATATTTAAATATGTATATTTTATATACTGACTTATGTGAAAAAGAATTTTTAAATGGTGCGTGTATGCTTTTGTGGTCAGTAGTTTGAAAACCACTTGCAGCGAAGCACGTTTCATATATATATTGTTTCATGTAATCAGCACAACAACCCTGAGAGCTTGTATTATTATCCCAGTTTTTGGATGAGAAAAACAGGTTCAGCAAGATTAAGTAACAAAACAAAGTTGTAGAGATGGGACACAAACCAAGAGTGTGTGATCCAAAAGCCCAGCTCCTTTCTACCATTTATGCCATAGTTACTAGGAAAGTTCTCAGGCTAGAAGTCAGGGTTGTGGCAATTTGGGATCTGCTCTGCCTTGTGCCCTCCCCTCCATAAAAAGCTCTTGCCTCCCTGCCTCAGTGGCCTTACTCTGTAGTGTAAATGGGACGTCACCATCATGGTTGGCGTCTTAGGGAAACTTTTCATGTTGAATCAGTCCAGTCTTTCTTCGGGGTGCCTCATCAGTCAGGGCGTCCGAAGTCTAATATTTGTAAAATTCTGCAGGTGTTCAGTATTTTAAAATTTAGGTCTGCAGGTCAGTGCCAGTTTATGCACTGATCTTTCAGGAGTCGACATTGTGAAAATAAGGATATCCACCTCACCTGGGGAGTTTGGATAGGGCATGGTCCCGCTTTCTATATCTGAACAAACTGGGAGAAGGCACTGAGGGCAGGACCTTTTTGCCTGGGGGGGGTGGGAGGGGGATGGCACATTTTGTCCCAGAGGTCCCAATGGATCTGACAGCCAGATAACATGAGAACAAGGAACAGCAAACAGAACAGTAAACAGAAGGCAGTCCAGACAAATACTGGGGACTGCAGATACACTCAAGTTTCTGTTTTTGGTGGTATACTGTGGGCTTGGCCAGGTCCCTTCAAAGGCTCTTGTGTCATACAGGTGTACCTAGTGCTTTAAATACATGATCTCATTATGAAGCGGTTGCATGCAACCTCATCCTGCTCTACCACATCTCTATTCTCTTATTCTAGCTCATACCTTAAGCTTCATCATAGGTTTTACGGGAGCCAAAGCAGAAAGTTATGTCACCGCGTGAGCAAAAGCCAATTTAAAATGTTTACCACTAAATGTAAAGTTAAATCGTTTTGAATTATGTTTCTTTTCTCTGTTATTTCTCCATTGTTTTTTCTTTTTCCAGCCTTTTGAATGAAATTATAAAATAAATAAATAAGTAAATTCATAAATAACCCAGGACAAAATAGATGAGGATCACCAGGCTTCTGCCACCAAGTGCCCTGGCCTAACCAGTTCTCTGAAATCGTACCCTGGCCCAGCAATCACAGTGCCTTAGTTTTATCTTCTTCAACGGTTGCGTTTCTTGTTCTTGACCCTTCTATGCCAGGGGTTGCCTGTTAATGTTTGTCCTGTAGGTTCTGTCATTATGATAACATTATGGATACCATGTCTTCTGGCTTTTGTCAAGAGAACCAAATAAATTTAGAAAGGGAGGTAAGATAGGTCTTCAAGAAATATGACATGAATCAAATCTTTCTACTCTCCCCACCTTGCATCAATTACTTTAACTGCATTGTGTTACATTCTTAGTAAGTGGCAGAGCCATGTGGACAGATCCCTGGCTCCACAAAGAACGCCCCTGTTCTTGGCCCTTTCTAATGGGGTAGTTGGTGGGTCTCCACTGACACCATCTCTAGAGCTCGTCTTTTTTAAGCCAAGCACTCTTTGAGCATGGGTGTTGGCTTACTCCCCAGAACTGCTTCACCAGGCCGTCTTCCTGGTTAGATGACACGGATACGGTTGTGTGGGTGGTATATTCTTTACCAACCAGCCAAACAACAGCTTCATTTGAAACCTGCTATGGGGCGGGGTGGGGGGGTGGGGGGGGTGGGGGGTAGGAGTTAAGTGGGAAGAATTTCCAGGGAGATCCTTTGTCCATTTCCTCCAAGAGTAGACAGAGGGGTCCAAGTTCTGTCTGCCTAGGATGGCCAGCTAAGAATCAGGACCTTTAAAACTCTTTCTACACCTGAGGCTCAGAGGCCACTCACCATCCTGGGGGCAGGGCCTAGGGCTTCCTAAGGGGGTCAGTTTGAGACTTCCTCATTCCCCTTCCCTCTCTAATCTACAGTGTACCTTACCATACTGAAGGTCCTAAGAAGTCCTCAAGTACAGAAACCTCTCTCTTAGACTTACTTGACCCAGAAATTAGATAGAACAGTGTAGGTAGCCCTGCTCTGAGTGAAATGCTGTTATTCAGAGCTCTCCTTTTGAGTCCCACCCACTTCCTCACACGTTTGGCTATGTCACAAAGGATCACCCACTCTGGGAAGCTTTGATCCCAGAGCCTGTCAGGGTTGTTATCTGGCTTGGTTTTGTTTTAAAAGATTTTAAGTAACCTCTACACCCAACATGGGGCTTAACTCACAACCCTGAGATCAAGAGTTGGATGCTCTACCAACTGAGCCAGCCAGGGACCCCAGGATTGTTGTCTGTCATGCTCTACTGGCTATTAACTGAAGGATGAAGAGTAGTCCTTCACTGCCTCTGGAGTCCAAACATGAGGAAACAAAGGATGATGAAAACGTTTCAGAACTAGATAGAGGTGGTGGTCGCACATCGACGTTAATTGGATTAAATACCACTGCATTGTTCACATTAAAATGGTTAGTTTTCTGTTATGGGAATTCCACCTCAATAAAAAAAAATACAAAACAACAATTTTATGTGTGAAGCACTGCTGACAGTTGGAACCTACAGCCTTGGGGACCAGTCCTCTCTTCTAGCCAGAGAAATCTGGAAGTTCATGAAGGCGTTTTTCCTTGATCGTCCCTCCTCAGAACCACTTTGTGAGTCTTTCATTCTTACTTTTGCCTCCCAAATTGGTATATTTAGTGTTATTCATGACATACTAAATGGGGTTTTATTATGATCCTTAGATTTTATAATTGAGGACAGTGGGTGGTGCATTCAAGTTATCGGAGGTTGGCAAGCAGCTGGGGAACTAAAGCCAGAAAGTAGCAATAATGATTTCCAGAAAGAGGACAAATTCTCTTAACGTAGGATCTCTTTACTTTGGCTTTACTGAGCACTGCCCTTAACCCCTTTTCATTTCGCCTTCTGGTTATAAGGCTCTGAGATGCTCTGCATTTGGAAAGGGAATGGAAGAAACATGGTAGACAGGAAGATGGGAGATTTCACTCTTTAAAGTGAAATGAGATGCACAGTTCCCCCATTTTACGGTGGTGTGGCTGGTTTGAGTGAAGGAGTCAAGTGCTCTGCTGCTGGTGTAAGGCAGGCAGGGCCGGGCCCCACAGGGTTTTGTGGACCTCAGTATAGGTTCTAATCTTCTTAAGTGGGGTAGGAAGTCATTGACAGGGTTTTAAGCAGTTGGACAGGAGACCCAGCGGGCGGTGCATGGTGATGTTGGGGAGGAACGGAGATGGGAAAGACTTGGGAGATCAAGTTCATAGAACTTGATGTGAGGATCAGCACTAGGACAAGATAAACCTGATCTTAAAATTTCAAAATCTGCAGTAAGCGCTAGCAGTATTGGTTTTTACTGGTTTTCTAAGCACATTCTCCCTGCCCAGGAAGATTTTGAGTGTTGGTGAGGAAAGGTGCAACTGACGAGGCAATGAACTTGAGCATGGTCCAGAGCAGAGTGAAAGTACATGACACGTCTGTTTTTAATCCTCAAGACTTCTGGCCACTTAGATAAAACATCTTCACAGTACCGTTTTAAATGTTACATCAACCAAGGCTTATCCAGCTCTAGAATTCTATGGAAGTGCATTTATTTTAAATTCCTGGAATCATTCAGAGCTGAAAGGAACCTTAGGAGTGTTTTGTCCACTCCCCTCTTTGTGTAGTTAAGGAAATAGGGTCACGTGAGTCTCCTAGCAAGTTTGGATTTGTTCTAGATTGCTCATATTCCGGACAGACCCGTCTCTTGAGCCGTTTTCCTCATCTGCAAAATGGGGTGTTAAACTCCTTTGTAGGATGGTTGCAAAGATTAAGTTTAATTCACACAAGGCTCTTGGTTTAGTGCTAGGCTTATGTCCTAGGTGCTTCATGAGGGTTAGCTACTGTCGTTGGCTGCAGGGGCAAGATGGCTCTTGAAATAGCAAAAAGACCCAGATGCACAGGACCATGTGCACACCGCAAGAGCGTTAAGTGGGCACTGGAAGACTGAACCAAATTTTAGTTCTGGCTCATGGCACCAGCCATGCTATAGGACTTGGTGAAATTTTCACACAAATTAATCTTCCTCAGTAAAAGCATGGAGACATTTCTTCTGGAACTGTTACAGGCACGTGGATAGGCAGGCTACCTCTACCACCTCACAGAAAGGACAGCTCACACAGGAGGGCTGAGGGCTGAGAGAGGCTCTAGCCTGCAGCCACGACCGTCGGGACAAGGCAAAGGAGACTTGCGCCCCTTGGCTTCTCCCAGGGCCCTGAAATGCTATAGGAGCCAAAGGTCACCAAATAGAAAAAAGTACAAGCTCTTTCCTACTAAGGCCTAGAGGCAAGCTGGAAAGCAGGCGTGCGTGAGCGCCAGCGTACCCTGGCTTGCCGGCGGTTCCGTACCTTAACTGTCTAAAAGGTGTCTGATTGCAAGGTTGCTAACAGGGATTTTTACCCTGAGAAGAAACCGAGAAAGCTTGTGCTTTTGGCTAGATTACTCGCCTCTCCTGGATCGATTAGGCAGCAGACCCACCTAACCTAAAGACACACAAGCGGTCCCAGTATTTTATGTTTATATTTGCCTCCTCCTCAGTGTTAGGGAAGGAAAGCAGAGATACGAAAACCCACCCGGCTGTGGGGCACGGGTGCTGGACCACCTGTGGTGTCTGTGTGGCACCCAGGGGGAGGCCCTGCGTGCTGGCAACGGGCTCACGGAAAGCTTCATCAGCTGCTGCACCCCAAGCAGGACTGGTGGGGGGAGGGGAGGACGCTCCCTCAGCTTCGCCCCCCAAGTGTAGCCACCAGGCCCACCCTCTGAGGCCAAACAGAAAAGGGCTGCCCGACACCCAGGTTTTATTTCCACTTTATTGCTCAAGCACAGAACTTGAGGTAAGCCCGGACCTTCAGCAACGTGCAGAGAAGAGGCTGAGGGGGTTGGGGACATGACCTGGCTGAGAAAGGAAACTGATCCAGAGGGAAATACTGGTGGGGGTTGGGGGGCAGGAGGCGGATATCAGGACACCAGAAAACATCTCAGCCATACCATCTGGGGTGAGGATGGGAACAAAGAGCAGGAATGGGCACAGCAGTGGTTTGTCCCACACCCCTAGCACCCACATGGAGGCCACATGTTGGGGAATGGACCGGGAGGAGGGAAGGACGAGGAAAATGGCTGCCCAGGAGTCCCCCTCTCCACCCTGGTTTCACATCAGACCCCGTATAGCATCCCTACCACTCACTCCCTTCTACCGTTTGAAAAATGGACATAGCGAACAGAAGAAGCAAAATAAATTAACATTCCGATGAGTGTGCGTGTGGATGGACGTTCATTCACATGTAACGGGGGAAGGGGGAAGGGGAGGGGGGGTGACACCACCTAAAACGATCCCCCAGCCTACTCCTTTCCCCCTTCCCCCAAAGCCACCGTCTAACCAGGTAGAAAAATAAAGGTCTAATTCACTCAAAATTCTTCGGTTTTTACAAAACTAACAGGGCGGAGGAGGGGAGGGAGCAGGGGAGGCAGGCAGCCATAGGAGTAGGGCTGGGCAGACTCTACGCTTCTGTCTCCACCTGAGGCTGGCTCCCTGCCACATCATTCTTCTGCTCATCTTTCATCTCTGTGTCCGCAGGATGGTCTCCCGCAGCCACTGCTGCCTTGGCCTGGGAGAGAGGAGGAGAGGAAGGAGATAAGTTCCAGTGCTCATCTGGCCCAGGCCTCTGATGAGCCAGGCGACTTTCACTCCATGTCCCCACGCCCACTTGCCTGCACCGAGCTGGGGCGGGGACTAGCTATGTCCCCCTAACACACTAACACCGTGTCAGGTCTGTACCAGGTCTGTACCGCAAACACTCATCCCCCTAAGTAAAAAAGAGATACACACTAGCTTCTAACAGAATTACACAGGCACAGCCAACTCCCTCTCTGGGTGTGCCCGGAAGACAGACAGACAGACAGACACACACAGACACACACAGACACACACACACACACATTTACGAGATCACTTAGTGCAGTACTACTTAGAACTGCACTCATCCAACACAGTAGTCACTACCCATGTGTGGCTCCTGGACACTCTACAACTAGGTCAAGCTGATGAGATTTTAAATACAAAATAATATGGTGGATTTCTGAAGACTGACTTAGTCTGAAAAATAAATGCAACTTAAAAATTACATGTTGCAGTATTTAGACACCTTGGGTCAACTAGATACTAAAATTAATCTCACCTGTTTCTGTTCACTTTTCTTAGCACGGCTACTTAGAAAACTGAAAATGTGTACAATTTGCATTTGATTTCTATTCAACAGTGCTGGTTTCGAACACTGGAAGACTAACAGGGACTGGGAAAAACGGTAGGATATACGCCTACGATGGAACACCATCAGCACAGTGAAGAATTTGAGAGCTGTTTTTATACGTTGTACTTGCAGGGATGATGCACAAAGAAAGCATGATGTACAAAACCGGTAGAACACGGTGCCTTTTATTAAGGAAGAGGAAGAAAACAGTCTACTTGTGCATGTATGTAATTTACCGGAACCATCTAAACACTGGTCATATCCAATTGCTTCTGCATGGTGGGAGAGAGCCTTTTTACTACGTACTCTTTTGTGCGGCTTCACTGGAACGATGTAACTATATTGCCTATTTAAACACAGGCTTTTAAAACCTAGGTTTTAAAAAGGAACGGAGAACGGAGTTTAGGAGGCACAACCAACTCCTGACCTCTAGGGTTCGCGAGTGGGTTTTTAGCCCTGATCACAGGGGACCCGTGGCCCTCACAACAGGGGTTTTTGCCGAGGAGACGTACGTGTTACTGCTCCAGGGACAAGGGCTGGCGTCTGGCGTCCAGGAATGGCATACACAACCAGAGGCGAAAAGCGACAACAGCGGGGTCAGGCACAGGGACAAGGCAGCGCCTTTTTCTCGGTCTGTCCCCACCATTCCCTGTCCCGGGCCTTACCTTGCTCTCCTCCTCGGCCAGCCTCTCAAACATGTTGGCGTAGAGCTTCTTCTCCCGCGCGAGCTGCTTGCGGATCCGCTGCTGGCAGACAGCCAGCTGGGCCTTAGCGGCTTTGTTGCTGGGGTAGAGCTGCAGGACCTTCTGGAAGTCAGCCCGTGCCAAGTCAAAGTCATTCACCGCCAGGTGGGCCTCTCCGCGGCGGAAAAGGCCCTTCTCATTGTTGCTGTCCAGTTCCAGGGCCTAAGGACGCAGAGAGGAAGCAATGGGGAGACCTCAGCCCCTGCGGCCTATCTGGCCGAGACAGGGTTCCAAAGGGAGGCCTCAGAGGACCAGGCAGAACCCACACCACCAGCTCCACCTCAGGAAGTTGTCTTCGGGCATGAAATGGAAAAGACCAAGGTCTAGGGAGGAACCCGTTAGTCCTGGGCTTTCGATGAAAGAGAAAGACCTGCAACAACATTTCCATTCTCCCCAGAATAAAGCAGATAGTCATGAGGGACAGGCCAAGGTGCTTGCTTCTTGAAGCCCTTGCCTCTGGGCTCTTCGTCTCCGGGTGCCCACTGGTTCACCTGCTACCCTAACCCTACCCTAGTCCAAGTTTCGGACCCCCTGGCAGCTCACCCAACCGAGCCTGTAAAGGTTGCTCCCGTGCCCTCTTTAGACGGGCCTCACCTTGTTACAGCTTTCAATGGCAGCTGAAAAGGCCTGTAGTTTCAGATGACACATGGCCAGGTTGAGGTGGGAGGCCAGCCGAAGGCCCTGTGCCTTCTGCGCGTCCTCATTAGAGAAACTTGACTCGTATTCCAGCCAGGATACAATCTTCTTGTACTGCAGTAGAGCTTGCTTGTACTTGCCTTCCTAGAGAGGGAGGGAGGCTCAGGCATGGGGCTGTCATCCTCTGTAGATATCAGTGACACATGATCCCCGGGCAGGACCAGCCAGCTCCAATACACCAGGTGAAGACTGCAGGTGCTCCCCATTCCCTCCCTGGGAGTGTCCTCAGGGCCCTGGATGCTGGCTCACCTTGAAGTACACGGTGCCCCGCTCTTTCACTATGGTGCTCTGTTCCAGCTTCTCCTCGGAGTTCATCTCCCAAGACTCCTTGGCCTGCCGTGCCCCAAGGGAGAAACAAAGTCGTCAGCTACCCCAGAGCCACGTTCCAGGACCTGACTTCAGGACAGAGAGGACCTTGAGCAAACTCACCTTCTCAAAACTCTTGAGGTGTATTTCATATTTCAGTTCAGCATTTGGTGGGATCTGGAACTTTTCCTTCCCCACGTTGCCAAAAGCATAGCTGTGGGGGCAAAAAAACTAGGTCACCGCAGCCACGCCTAACCTGCTCCAAACTGAAAAGGTTCCCGGGCTGTTTCCTGCGAAGCACCTCCCCATCCCTTGAGACTTGGTTCAAATGTTTCCTGTATGGCAAAATCTTCCCTGACCTCTTCACACAATTAGTTGGGCTCTTAGCATCTTCCATATCCTTCCAACTCATACCAACACTGGAATGATTACTAACTTAATAATTACTAAATCTCACTGAACGAGTCCCTAGAAGGCGGGAATAATGTCTTTGAATGCCTAGGAATTTTCAGCACGGTGTCTGGCACGTAATAGGTGCGTTTCAATAAATGCCCTTAATGACGGAGTATGTTTAATAGCAGACACCAAATTTGACACTGGTAGAGGCGGAAGTCTGGAGCAGCCATGACTGAAAAGATTAGGCTTTGATTCCAGATGTGGACAGTTGTGACCATGCTCCTAAATACGAAGAGATCGGGTTTGCTGTGCCAGAGTCACAGGGACCACTAATGAGGCTTTGGGGGTGGTGAGCACACACAGAGGAACAGAAACAAACGGCTACATACACACCTCATTGCGGACATGCAGCTCTCAGGGTCACCCGCCTGCACCCACCCCACAAAGTGCCCACTCCTCACCTGGGCTTGAGGTACACAACAGAATGTTCTCCCTTTTCCATGCGCTGAATGGCTTTCTCCAGCCCACAAGGCAGGTCCAGGCTCTCCCCCTCGCCAACCTCAAAGCGGAGCTCCCGCTGGTCAAACATCTGGTCCTTGTAGTACCCTTCCAGTCCAACTAACAGGAGAAAGAGGCAGTGTGCCCGGGATATGAGCAGGCAGGGGGCTGAGGCCTCCCTCCGTCACCTCATCACTGCCTGCCCCCAAGGTGCCCTCGTCGTATTCTCAGAGCTGGAGGGATGTTAGGAAGGTACGGTCCCGTCCCTCATTTCTCAGACGAGATACTCAATCAGAGAAGGAGTCACCCAGGGCCTAAGTACCAGAATCGGAATCGAAACCCCAGACTGCGCGGTCTCACCCTCCACGATGGCGCCCTCATTGGGCCTGGCGTAGCCTTCACCCCGAGTCCGTATTCTCCGGATGATCCCGCCATCTTCTTCTTCTGTCAGGTCCTCTCCCCTGAACTCGAACAACTCCACCTGTGGGATGAGACGCAAGGCGACACAACTCCTTTCAGCATTAGCCCGTCCACAGAAGAGTCCCTGGTCTCTGCCAGACCTGGCCTGAGCACCCAGACAGTCAAACCAAGAGTGGACAAAGTAGCACTTTTGGTAAGTTCTGGGAGCTCTAGTCTCAACTTTGGTAGCGGTGGGCCGGTCGCACACAATTTGTTGACCTCAGGAGATCAATCTATTTACTACCTGCTCCACCCAGGAAGGACAAGCTCCAGCCAATCCTAAGCCAGCCATCTCAGAAGGCCAATCTGGTAGGCAGTGGAAAGGACCCAACACCTTTCAACAGTCTCGCGAACATTCTCCAAGTATCCACTAAGGAGGGCTCAGCCATTCTGACACTGAATGGTGTCAAGTTCCACCGCTCAGTGAAGGCTTTCCTCAGCTCGACCCATGGAGGGCATCTCTCCCCTCCTTTGATCTCTAAAGCACCAACATTCTATACTGTCATTTATAACTATACAGATTCTGACCTTGACTCCTCTCAGTCAAAATTATAACCAATCTCCGGGCACGGCTCTTGGAATAAAACATGCCTCAACCCTTACCCCGCTTCAAGCCTGAGGAGGGGTTTGTGGCCACCTCTTTCCCCCCGGAAATCTCCACCAGCGGCCACTTTCTGGCAGTAGCAGAGCCAACTGCCCTCTCCAGGCCCCTTCCTCCCCTTTGGCTAGGCCCTTAGCCTTGGCTACATTGTTTCCAAGCGGCAGGAAGCGATGGAGGGCAGCCAGGCCCTGGGCTGAGATCAGGCTGGCTCTTTGCCTTGCTCTCCGTGCCTGGACACTCACCTCAAACACGAGCGTGGCATTGGGGGGGATTTTTGGAGGGCTGCCTGCCGAACCGTAGGCATACTCTGGTTTGCAGGTGATGTGGCACACTTCTCCCACCTTCATGGTTGCTACAGCAATGTCCCAAGCCTTGATGACCTCTCCTGTAGGTACAGAAAGCAAACAGGTCCTCCTTGGCAGGGATCTGACCCTGGGCTTAAACAGTGGCTCCAGAGACCTTTATTACACCATGCCCATCGGGAAGCTATACACTCTTCAGAAATGAGACCAGGGAGGTAGAGAACCTGGTTGCAGTAAGCACAGTCCTCAGACCTCTTTAAAAAAAGGAAAAAAAAAATCATTCAACTCTGGAACAAAGGAGTTCAAGAAACACGGCAATCCACCCCCCTAAGAGGAACTGAGGTGTTCAGAGGTGATCGGGGATGGTGAGATAGAGATCAATACGGTTCCAGGAGAGAAGAAAAAAAGAGTTAACCGAAGAGTAATTCACGGACTGTAACAGACCATTCCTCCTTACACTTCTAAGAGTATGGTTTCTGCTTGTGACAGCTTATACTCTCCTCAGAACTGATGCTACCAATCCACTAACCATGCACCTACCTTTGCCCAGGTCAAAGGAGAATTTGTCCTTGCGGTCCAGACTGGAGTCAAACTTGGTGCCATCTAACAGCCAGCCAGTGTAGTGGACAAAGACGCGGTCCCCAATCATGGGCATCTCTGTGCCCGTGCCCTCTCGCTTGATGACCTGGGAGGAAGGCAGAGAAGGTGAGTACTCAGGTGTGGGGGCAGAAGAGGCACCAAAGCTGCCTGCACACCTCTGACAGAAACACAGAGGGACTCTGTCTCCTTGGAAGCAAAGGAACCAAGCCTCAAATGATTCCCACATGAGGTTTGGCTAGACGCCAACGGACACCCCCACTGACCACCCCCCTCTATCTTTCTTGAGGTGCAACAGGACTTAGTTTGAAAACTAGAGACAAAAGACCCAAGTTCGAGTTTTTGCTGTATGATCTTATGCAAGTCAAGCTCTCTAGACCTTATTTATAAACTAGTGATAATCGTCCCTATCATGGTTGAAGAATTAAATTGGTAGGAAGTTGAAGATTATTATCAGCAGCAAAGGGGGAAGCACTTATGCTAGGTTTCCTCATTCTTCCTAAATGCCAGTGGTCATCAGATCCGGGTCTGGTTTGTGGGTAACAGAAAAATAAATATGAGTAACAGAACAGCAACAGTCCAAAAGAGGTGAAGAAAATACCAGGTCACTGATGAGCACAGGGGCGCTCACTCAGGCCCTAAACTCTGACTTGGGACCCGAACATTCCTGACTGATAGGCTAGTGAAGTCTTTTATTTGAGGGCTAGAGCATTTCTCAGGAACTTAAACAATCTCTGCTTCTCTTAACATTTATAAAAGGTGACAGGGAGACTCCATGGGTCACCTGGTAGGTATGAGGTTACCTTCTAAAGGAAAGCCCGCATGACAGAATGGACAGACGACTCGAGGAGTAGAAAGGCAAAGGGCAAGGAGTGGAAGATAAAAGGGGAAAGGACCCTTCTGGGAATAATAACCTTGTAGAAACCACCAGGGCGCTGGAGAGATTAGGGGAAGCCACATGCCCACTGCAAGAACAGCTTAAGATGCCAAGATCTAGGGCAAAACCAGGAGCGTTTCTGGACCAGATAAGGGCTCCCCGAGGTCTCTAGCTTTGCCCAGGCCTCACACACACGTGTGGAAGGGAGGAGTGGAAAGCCAGGGTGAAGAGAAACACTAGAGGAGGAGGAGGAGACATGAAATCCAGCCTAGGATTTCGCCATCCTGTACTCGGCAGAACCTGCTCTGAAGCACCATCAGTCGCCCCGACCCAGGTCAAGATGCCCTGCCCCTCCCCGAGTGCTGGACCCCTCCCCTTCGCTCCTCCGACGCTCCCAGCAAAGCACCTCCTCCCGGCCCCACACTCCTTGCCCCAACTCACGAGGGGGAGGGCGAGGTAGGAGGGGAACTACAGGTCCCGGCATGCACCGCTCCCTGGTTTTCCCGGGGCCGGGGGTGGGGGGGAGAGGGAAGGGGGCCAGCATGGCTGAGCCGGTGACCTAGCTGGGTCCACCCAGCCTTTAGGAAGGGGGTAACCAAGGGGACGGAGGGCGCCAGAACCTCTCCCGCAGCCAGGCCCCGGGCGCCAAGTCGTACAAAGGCCTCTGGGCCAGGAAATCACTCTGGTGACCGGCTTCGGGTCCTAGCTAATGTTTAACTGCCCGGGGGAGCCGAGATCTCGCAGCACCGCCGGCGAAGGCAGCCAGGGACTTCCCGGCTGCGGCCGGCGGGGAGGGCGCTGACGGCCTGGCCGGGGTCGCGGGGTCGGGGAGAGGTGAAGTGAAGGAGAGGCGAGGTCGGGGAGAGGTGAAGTGAGGGAGAGTCGGCGTCGGGGCCGGAGCGGGAGCGAGACGGGCCGGCTCCGGCCCGGGTGCACGCCGCCCGGGGCCCCCTAGCTGCAGCTCGCGTGCAGCGGTGCGGCCCCGCCCCTCCCTCCGCGCTGCACCGGCGCACGCCGGAGTTGGCGCTGCAGTCCCGGGCCCAGGCGCCGCAAGGGCTGGGGGGCCCGGGGCCTCACCCGGACGGCGCGGGTTCCCCAGGGGGCCAGAGAATGCCGTGGGGGGGCCCGCGCACCTAGGCCACCCCCTGCGAGCGTGCGGCGGCCCTCCCACCCCCGAACAACGCAGCCGGGTCCAGGAAGGCGATGCAACCGGCCGCCGGCCGCACGCCCGGCTCAACGACCCGCCCGGACGATGCAGAGGCGGCCCGGGGCTCCCCAGCTCGGCGGGAGGCCGGCTGCGATAGGCGCCTGCGCCGCTGCCCCTTACCTTCAGCACGCCTTCGTCTTGCTTGGGGCTGATGTCCACCCCCTCGAGGGGCAGCGGCGCCGACTGTGCCCCGCTCTCGGCCGCCTTCATCTCCTCGGCGGTCATCGCCGCTCGGTGCGCCGTTTACTCCGGGAGCCAGGCACTGGGCGCGAGCCAAGCCCTCTCGGCCGGGCCTCTCTGCACGGGTGCGCGGGCAGGAGGGAACTGGCGGCAGCCGACCAGCTGCGAACCGGTCGAAGGCTGGAGCACCTCTGACTCCGGGCGCGCTCGCAGCCCGCGGCGGATCGGGCGCGGGAGCGGGAGTAGGTGGGTAATGAGCGGCCGCGGGGAGCGATTGGTCCCACCCCGCCGCGGAGGGAGGGGCTGGGAGGAGCTGGAGCGGGAGCGAGGGACGGAGGGGGAGGGGGCGGAGAACTTTCTAGAGACGGCGGCCGCTAAGCCAGTTCGGGCTTTAGTGCTAAGGGTGCTTATGTGAACGTGTGTATGTGTTTTGTTTTGTTTGGGGGGGTTCATTTCTCCCTCTGGCTGCCTGGCCTCCCTTCCCCCACTCCTGGGACCCTCGGACTCTGGGGATTTCCCCCGCTCACCCCCTCCCCAACCCCCAGCGCCCTTCCCGGGCCGTCCCCCGCCCGTTTCCCGGTCTAACCGGATTCTTCCAGATCCTTCTCCATCCCCCTACATCACTCCAATACCGAGTCGGCCAGCCGCACCAGATCCGCCCTATACATTGCAGCCTGCAGCGTGGTTTGCTTAGAGCCGTGTAGCCGGATGTGAGTGGCAGCGCGTCGCTCTTCCCGCACCCGAGACGCGCATTTTTATAAAAGCCGGTCGTAATCGCAGACTGCACGGCCTCCCCATCTTTACTTGGAGTATATATACTTAAGGAATTGGGGAGCGAGAAGAAAAGGGGAGTCAGGTGGGGAGTAACCCCAGTGCACAGAATCGGGGAAAGCTACCTTCATTTCCCCAGAGCCGGGAACACGTGCCGCCTGTAGCTCTTTAAAATGCTAGGGAGCAGACGATTTGCAAGAAAAGACCCGCTGAGCTAAGGACTCTTTAAATGGGGCGCATATTAAAGGGACCTTCCCCGGCAATAGTAAAACGACCGTTTAGGTTAGTATTCAAGAATAAAAATGTTTTCAAGTCACGAAAAAAGTCATTCCATTTTACCAAAGACCCACGGGAAAGAATATTTGGTTCTCAAGTGTTTATCGACTGCCTGTGGAGAGGATCTGTGCAGCAAGTCAGTTCTGCAGCCCCTAGTTAACCTAAACAAATAGCCTTTGACAAAAAAGAACCATCTAGTGAGTGTTGATTTTGCTCAGCGCTCAACCCCAATTTAACATAGTGCCTGGTGAGTGGTATCAAAGTTATTGGCTGCATAGATTTGTATTCCAGTAATCTTTTTTTTTTTTTTGGAGTCCTCGCTATGTGCCTGGTACTGTGCTGTTGTATGCAAGCCATCCCATTTAGGTACATAATTTTTGCCCTGTTATAGGCGAAATTGCAATACCCTAACGTAATTTGATCGTTGATTATAGTTCTTTCTGATGGAGCCTAACGGGAAGGGGATGCGGAAGAAATAAAACCGTTTCCTCCAGCAATTTACAGCAAATGACTTTAGCCACAACTAACACATGTCTCATTGGATGACTGGGGATGCCCTTAGAGGGTAAGAGGAGATAAATCTATTTTTTTTTAAGAGAGATTTCATTTTATTTTATCTTATTTAAAGATTTTATTTATTTGACAGAGAGCACAAGCAGGGGGACTGGCAGGCAGAGGCAGAGGGAGAAGCAGGCTCCCTGCTGAGCAGGGGGAGCCCTAGCAGGACTCGATCCCAGCACCCCGGGATCATGACGTGAGCCGAAGGCATTCATTTAACCAACTGAGCCACCCAGGCGCCCAAATCTATTTCTTTTCTATGGGTCCCTTGGTAGAGTAAAAAGTAACAGTGTGGAGGTTCTCCAAAACTCCAGGAGACAGGGGTGGTGGGTAAGGTGCTGGCTGGATGGGTCGGCAGTTACCTTGCTGTTGGTTTATGCACTTGGCTATCCCATCGTGTGCTAGTTTCTTTCTTTCCCTCCCTCCCTTCCTCCCTTCCTCCCTCCCTTCCTTCCTTCCTTCCTTCCTTCCTTCCTTCCTTCCTTCCTTCCTTCCTTCCCTTTTCTTTTCTTTTCTTTTCTTTTCTTTTCTTTTCTTTCTTTTCTTTTCTTTTCTTTCTTGGTAGGATTTTTATCTATTGATTTATTTTAGAAGTTGGGGGCAAGAATTGGGAGAGGGAGAGGGAAGGGGACGAATCTCAAGCGGACTCAAGGCTGAGCGCAGAGCCCATCCGTGGGTTCAACCGCAGGACCCGGAGATCATGACCTGAGCCAAAACCGAAGAGTCAGATGCTTAACCGACTGAGCCACCCAGACACCCCTGTGCGAGTTTCTTTTGATGCTAGGACCATTGGGTATTATCTGGAGGAATGAGTTGGGATGGAAAAGAAAAGTTCACCTTTAGAGGACTGCTTTTCTAGATCTTTTTCTTTTTCTTTTTTCAAAAGATTTTATTTATTTATTTGACAGAGAGGGACACAGTGAAAGAGGGAACACAAGCAGGGGGAGTGGGAGAGGGAGAATCAGGCCTCCCGCCGAGCAGGGAGCCCGATGCTGGGCTCCCTCCCAGGACCCTGGGATCATGACCTGAGCTGAAAGCAGACACTTAACGACTGAGCTACCCAGGCGCCCCTATATCTTTTTCTTTATTGGAAGCAAGTAGTGTAAGTCTACATCTTTTAGTTTCTGTTAGCACATATTGAGTGCTTAAGATGCACTTGCCATGGAGAGTTGGGTCACCCTCGTACTATTTGATCTGGAGCAGGTTCTGGGAATAGTAACATTTGTCAATGGGAGGAGTTATGATGGTTGAGAAAGAGGGAACATCGGGCAGATATCTAGCACAATGCCCACCTTCAAGTGGGTGGTTCCTGAATGATGGTCATTAATGTGGTTAAGTGTAATGGTGGACATTACACTTGGGGGGCAGAGTGCTAAGCACGTGCAAGTCTACTAGAGAGGAGAATGATAGGGTGGAAGGGAAAGATGAAGGATAGGAGGGAAAGGTTTCCAGTGAAAAAGCTCTGACCCGTTCTGTGGATGAGTACAGGAGGGGCTGAGAAGTGGAAGGGAGAGGGGAGGGGCAGTAGGCACTGGGGTCTTGAGTTCCCAGACCAGAACCTTATTGTTTCCAGATTTTTCCCCCCCAATTCTTCACTTTATATTCTTCTGATTGTAAAACTTACACATACTCAAAGTAGAAAGTACACAGATATTCTGTTCTTTCCCTCCCCTGACTGATCTTGTTCCTAAGCCTATTTAAATTAGTATTCCCATTAAAGATGTTTAACAATGTAATTATTTCCAGTGGTATTAATCACTCATTCAAAATCCTTCCAAAATTTTTCCTTTTTGCTAGAGAACATACTTTTTTTTTTTTTTAAATCACCCACCTTATTCTGTAGATGACGCATGCTGTGGTCAGAATCTTTGTTATTGCCAAAATCAGCCTTCCCGAGCTCATCTAATTCACCTCCCTAATGCTAGGCCTGTCCTTCAGACATGAAGACCCTCCCGTCTTTTAAAGTTGCCTTTTTGACCTTCTTTGACTGCCAATGCTCTTAAACATTTAATATATATATATATATATACACACATATATATGTATGTATTTGAATCATTCAAAAGTATGTGAAATGAGTATTTGTGGGTGTTTGTACATGTACACGTACACACCATATGTAACATACCAACAGGATGAACCTTGGGAATATGCCACCTAGCCTAAGGATTACTACGTTACCAGTATGATTTGTGTCAAAAATGTAATAGCAAACTCCACTGGGTATTTATCCAAAGAATATGAAAACACGAATTCGAAAAGATATATGCACCCCTATGTTTATTGCAGCAGTATTTTCAAAAGCTAAATTATGGAAGTAGCCCAAGTGTCCACTGATAGATGCAGGATAAAGATGTGGTATATTCATACAATGGAATATTACTTAGCCATAAAGAAAGGCATCTTGCTATTTTCAACAACATGGGTGGATCTAGAGAGTGTAATGCTAAGTGAGATAAGTCAGAGAAAGACAAATACCATATGATTTCATATGTGGAATTTCAGAAACAAAACGAACAAAGAAAGTAAGACTCTTAACTCTAGAGAACAAACTGATGGTTACCAGAGGGGAGGTGGGTGGGGGATGGGTGAACTAGGTGGAGGGGATTAAGAGCACACTTAATGAGCACTGAGTAACGTACAGAATTGTCGAATCATTATATTGTACACTTGAAACTAATATAACATTACTGTGATAATTCTACTGGAATTTTTAAAAATGTAATACCAAAAATGTTAAGGACACTTACATAATTTCTTTCTACTTTCAGTGTCTTTTGATTGAGAAAATGACACCTATACTCCTGACTAAAACAGCTACTCCATAGTTCATGAAACATACATTTATTTACTTCTTATTTCAGTGATCACTGGTTCTTTCCTTTTATTATTACTTTTATTCTAAGTAGGCTGCACACCTAGCATGGAGCCCAGGGTGGGGCTTGAACTCACAACCCTGAGATCAGGACCTGAGCTGAGATCAAGAGTCGGACGCTTAACCCATTGGGCCACCCAGGCGCCCCCCCGCCCCGTCCATTTTCATACACTTGAAAAATTGTAGACCGTTGTGTGAGATTTGCACATAAGAGATCTGCATAGTGTAAAGGTTAAGTTCTTGAGCTCTGGCTTGGGTTCACATTTCTCAGTTTCATCATTGAACACACTGTGGGTCCTTGGGCAAGTTTTCCTGCGCTCTAAAATGGGAATCATGCTAGTACCAACTCAGAGGGGTTTTCTTTGAGGATTAAATGATTAGGTGTGAAATACTTAAAGCTTACATAGTAAGTAGGTAAGTGGTAATCACTCTGGGTGCCACGTCTTATTTATTCAGCCCGTTGATTGCTGGACCCCGTTTTTGGCCCTCTGATAGAGAGCCGCTGGTCTGGACAAAGGTTTGCTCTGTCATTTCCAGGGGAATGCTTCTTTCCTGATGTTAAATCATATCTGTACCTTTTGCTCTTTAACAATTATGAATCTGACTATCTAATATAACTCATAGTATCTTTGTGTGCTGACATTTTGTCTTTCCAAAAAGACTGGGAGCCCTGTGAAGATAAGGATTTGGTCTTCATGTTTCCTTGGGCTCCATCATTATCTGATCTCTCTGGGGATAGAACAGAATATTTAGTGGTTGTCCTGCTAAGTGAAAGAGTTGTTCTTCTTTTTAAACATAAAATCTAATTTCCTACCACAGATAAATATATATATTTTTTGTTTTGCTCCTAGGGTGACAAAAGGCAGCCAGTCTTCATCTTTCTATATCTACGGAGGCACTGAAATTTGGCTTTGGCCTTGTTTTTCAGGGGATCGTATAGGCAAATACTTACTTTGGCATTATTTCTAGTTTCCCAAACTTGAGTGTGATTAAAGATCAGGTGTTTGTGTAGGTTGTCATCCTGTCTAATTAACATAACTAGAATGAGGATTGTCGTTTGAGAAAAATAAAATCTTGCCCTCCATTGTCCTTGGTTGAAAGTAAATGTATATTTAATATTGTATATGTGCACTGTAATAACCACAGGAGCAACCCAGCAGCTGTCATTACTGAGAAATTAAATTATTTTTCCTTCAGTACAGGGTCAAACTTCTATAATGGGTCTGCTAACATTTTTAAATGTTTAAGTTGTAATAATAAAAACATTATATGAGAGTTTGGATTTATTCTTGTATTCCAGAAATTCGTTCAATATTGGTAATAGCTTTAGTTTAGTCAAAAATTGACTTTAGTATTTATTCCTTCCACATTTATCCAAAATGTGTATTCAGAGCATCTCTCTCTTTAACCTTTCACATGGTGACCTTTAACCTCTCCACAACTAGCCACCTGCAGGGGAACTATCTGGTATTTCCTTGGGCTTACTTCCTCAGGTTTAATTTCCTCACGAAGCCCTAGCCAGAGGTGGGAATACTCACACAGATTTTGGGATAGACCAGACGGAGCCTCATACACCTCTGGAGAGAAGGTATCCTTTTATAAAGGGGTTCTTGGTTTGCTCCTTCATTGATCAATTACTTGATCCCAACTAGCCTCTCTTTCCCATGGGAAGGAAAGACAGGGTGTGGAGAACATCCCTCAGCCCGTCTTCAAGACTGGTGCCCGCTAATGCTTGCCACCAAAGCTTCCTATAAATGGCCAGTGGGTGTGCAGATATTTACTGAGCACGTATTGGGTTCCAAGGTCAGCAGTAGGGATTGTGGAGTGCCTAGAGTCTACGACAGAATTATCCTACCCTTGAGGTGCTTACACAGAGAAGTTAGAGCAACACTAAGGGCTGACTGGTGTGGCCCTGTTTTAGAATGCAAAAATGCCCAGATCTGGTAAGGGGAAAAGTATTCTGGGCATGCCTCAGAAAGAGCTAGAACTTGAGAAAGATCTTGAAAGGTGGATAATAATATATTTTGTTTTTAAAAGATTTTATTTATTTGCCAGAGAAAGAGAGAGGGAGGGAGAGCACAAACAGGGGGAGAGGGAGAAGCAGGCTTCCTGCAGAGCACGGAGCCCGATGCGGGGCTCGATCCGAGGACCCTGGGATCATGACCTGAGCCGAAGGCAGATGCTTAACTGACTGAGCCACCCAGGCATTCTGAAAGATGGATAACAATATTTACTTTTTAAAAATATGTAAATGTATAGCTTAATAAATTCTTGCATGTATATGTATATACCTAACTACCACCCACATCAAGGTAGAACATTTCAGCACCCCAGTAGCCTCCCTTATGTCCCACTGGGGCAATAATAATCTCCAGGAGTAACCACTCTTCTGACTTCTATCACAATAGATTATTTCTTCTTTTTTTTTTTTTTTAAGATTTTGTTTATTTGACAGAGACAAACACAGCGATGTTTTAGGTAAGAACACAAGTAGGGGGAGCGTGAGAGGGAGAAGCAGGCTTCCCGCTGAGCAGGGAACCCGATGCAGGGCTCGATCCCAGGATCCTGGGATCATGACCCGAGCCAAAGGCAGACACTTAATGACTGAGCCACCCAGGCGCCCCCACAATAGATTATTTCCCTCTGTGTTTGAACATCATTCAAAACGAATCATACAGTATGTACTTTTTTTGGACTGGCTTCCTTCATTCCACATTATGTCTGTAAAATTCATCCATTTTATTGTATGTAGGAGTTCATTAACTTTCATTGTTACATAATATTTGATTGTATAATTATATCACAATTTTCTTATCCAATCCATTGTTGATGATATAGGGGTTGTTTCCAGGTTTGAACTATTATTACAAAGCTTCTATGAACATTCTTTTTTTTAAAAAAGGTTTTTTAAAAATTTATTTATTTGAGAGACAGCACAAGCAGGGGGAGTGGCAGGGAGAGGAGAGAGAGAAGGTGTCAGCAGAGAGCCCAACGTGGGACTTGATCCCAGGACCCTGGGATCATGACCTAAGCTGAAGGCCGGTGCTTACCGGCTGAGCTACCCAGGCATCCTATTCTATGAACATTCTTATACATGACTTTTAGAGATACAAGTGCTCATTTCAGTTGCGTATGTACCTAAGAAATGGAATTGCTGGGTCATGGGTTTTTCTTATACTTAGCTTTGGTAATGCTGCCAATTTTCTGAAATCGTGGTATCAAGTTACACTCCCACCAAGAGTGTCTGAGAATTCCAGTTCCTGCATATTCCTGCCAAAACGTGGTATCGTCAGTCCTTTTAAATTTAGCTTATCTGGAGGATGTAGTGCTATGTAATTTGTATTCCCTTGATAATTAATGAAGTCAAATACCTTTTCATATACTTATTGGCCATCTGGATAGCTCATTCAAATCTTTGTGAAGTACCTGTTCTTATCTTTGGCCCATTTAAAAGGATTACATTGTCTATCTTTTTGTTATTAGTTTTGGCGTTTCTTTCTATATTTTAGGTAAGATTTGCTTTGACAGATATCGCAATAATCTTTTGGTCTGTGGCATGCCTTTTCACTCACATAATAGTATGTTTTGGTGAATGTGTTAGTTTTAATGAAGTTTAATTTACTAATGTATTTTTTATGATTAGTGATTTTCTTTAATAGACTTTACTTTTTAGAGTGGTTTTAGGTTCAAAACAAAACTGAGCAGAAGGCGCAGAGATTTCGCATAGACCCTGACCCTCACGCCCATTACTGTAGCCTCTCTCCAGTGATCAACACTCCTCACCAGAAGAGTACGTTTGTTACAATCAGTGAACCTACATCAACACGTCACTATCAATCAAAGCTCATAGTTTACACTAGGGTTCACTCTTGGGCTTGTACTTTTCTACAGATTTGGACAAATTTGTAATAACTTGTATTTGCCATTATAGTAACCTACAGGGTAGTTTTATTGTCCTAAAAATCCTCTGTGTTCTGCCTGTCCATCCCCCTCTCGCCTGATAATCCCTGGCAACCACCGATCTTTTTACTGTCTCTATAGTTTTGCCTTTTCCAGAATGTCTTATAGTTGGGATCATACAGTATGTATGTAGCCTTTTCGGATTGGCTTCTTTCACTCAGTAATACGCATTTAATTTCTTCCATGTCTTTTCATGGCTGATAGCTCATTTCTTTTTAGTATTGAATCATTTTGCATTGTAGGGATGTACCACAGCTTGCTTACCTGCTCACTGCTGAAAGACGTCTTGGCTGCTTCCAAGTTTTGGCAATGATACTGTTATTGAACAACAGTAGTCAGTTTATTGAATAACTGAAGAAAGCTGTCTTAAACATCCACATACAGGTTTTTGTACGGACATCAGTTTTAAACTCCGTTGGGTGAATCACTGTACGATAAGAGTATGTTTAGTTTTGTAAACTGCCAAACCAGATTGCAAAGCGGGTGTTTTGCATTCCCCCCAGTGACAAATAGGAACTCTCTTTCCTAGTGCTCCACATCCTAACCAGCATTTGGTTTTGTCAGTGTTCTGGATTTTGGCCATTCTAGTAGGTATGTAGGGCGATCTTGTTTTAATTTTGTTTTCCCTGTGACTTATGATGTGAAGCATCTTTTCATATGCTAATCTGCCATCTGTATATCTTCAGTGAGGTGTCTGTCAAGGTTTTTGGCTCATTTTAAAATCAGATTTGTTTGTTTTCTTATTGTTGAGTCTTTTTTAAAAAAAGATTTTATTTATTTATTTGAGAGAGTGAGCGAGAGAGAGAAAGCACAAGCAGGGGGAACGGCAGAGGGAGAGGGAGAAGCAGGCTCCCCGCTGAGCAGGGAGCCTGATGCAGGGCTCAATCCCAGGACCCTGGGATCATGACCTGAGCCAAAAACAGACGCCTAACCGACTAAGCCACCTAGATGCCCCTTACTGTTGAGTCTTAAGAGTTCTTTGTATATTTTGGACAACAGTCCAATATCAGTTGTGTTTTGCAATTATTTTTCTCCCAGCCTGTGGCTTGTTTTTCCATTCTCTTGCCATTGATTTTTGCAGAGCGGAAGTTTCTAATTGTAACGAAGTCGGTTTATCCATTGTTTCTTTCATGGATTGTGCCTTTGGTGTTGTATAAAAACTCATCGCCGTACCCAAGGTCTTTTAGGTTTTCTCCTGTGTTACCTTCTAGGAGTTTTGGAGTTCTGCCTTTTACGTTTAGGTCTGTGATCCAGTTTGAGTTAGTTTGGTGAAGGGTTTAAGGTCTGTGTCTGGACTTCATGTTTTTGCATGTGGATGTCCAGTTGTTCCAGCACCACTGGTTGAAAAGGCTGTCTTTGCTCTACCGTATCACCTTCGCTCCTCTGTGAAAGATCAACTGACTGTATTTATGTGGATCTGTTTCTGCGCTCTCTGTTGTGTTCCATTGATCTATTTGTCTATTCTTTAGTCTGTATCACACTGTCCTGATCACTGCTGTAGCTTTAGAGCTCCTTTGTCACCTGTCCCATGTGACCATATGTTCATGTCTGTTTGTGGACTCTATTTTTGCTCCATTGGTCTGCTAATCTATTCTTGTGCCAATACCTTCCTATCTTAGTTGCCTTGGCTCTAAAATCAGTTTTGATATCTGGTAGTGTAAGTCATCCAGTTTTATTATTCTGTTTCAAGATTGCCTTGGTTTTTCTGTGCTTTGATTTTTTTCATATACATTTTATAATCACCTTGTCAATATCTTTAAAAAATGCTGTGATTTTAATTGAGATTCCACTGAATTTATAAATGAAATTAGGGAGATCTGACATCTTCAAATACTGAGTTGTCCATCCATGAACATGATACATTCCTCCATTTTTGGGGGTATTCTTTAATTTTTTCAGCAGTGTTTTATGTTTCACATTTTCAGTGTAGAGGTCTCGTACTTCTTTTATTAGATTTATTCCTAGGTATTTTTTTTTTTTTTTGGTTTTGGTTCTATTGCAAATTCTATTTTTAAAAGTTTACTTTCTAATCATTTGTTTTCAGTATATGGAATGCAATCATTTTTTGTTTTTATTTATTTTAATTATTGTAAGATATACATAACAAAATTTACCATTTTAACCATTTTTAGGTGCGTGGTATAAGGGGTGTTAAATACATTCACATTGCAAACATGCAGTTGATTTCTCTTGGTAACAGCTCTATTGAGATAGAATTTAAACACCATACAATTCACCATTTAAAGTGTGCAAATTCAGTGGCTTTTAGTATATTCACAGAGATGTGCAGCCATCAGCACAACCAATTTGGAACATTTTCATCCCCCTCAATAAAGCACCCTGTACCCGTTAGCTATCACTTCGCAGTGCTCCCCAGACCCCAGCCCCTGGCAACTGCTTATCGGCTTTCTGTCCATCTATTCCCTTCTCAGATTGCAGCAGTTTGAGAGGTTTAAAAGAATGGCTGGAGCTTCATCTCTCCTTGTGGGTAATGTTTTAAGAGTTCCTGTAGGTAGAACCTGCTCCTGGACTCTGTCAGTCTTTAAGACACTTGCATTCTTTTCTTTGCTTCTCTGCTCAGTTCTTAGCTTTCTATTTCTTTTCCGTTTCTTATTCATGAAACAAAGAAGTGCGTTTCTAACATCTGTCACTCACCCTCTCTGAAAGTTGAGGCAACAAACCCACTCTTCCTTGTTGGTGGGTTCTTCTTCTTTTTTTAAAATTTTTTTATTGTTATGTTAATCACCATACATTACATTATTAGTTTTTGATGTAGTGTTCCATGATTCATTGTTTGTGCATAACACCCAGTGCTCCACTCAGAACATGCCCTCTTTAATACCCATCACCAGGCTAACCCATCCCCACACCCCCCTCCCCTCTAGAACCCTCAGTTTGTTTTTCAGAGTCCATCGTCTCTCATGGTCCGTCTCCCCCTCCGACTTACTCCCCTTCATTCTTCCCCTCCTGCTATCTTCTTCTTTTTCTTTTTTCTTAACATATGTTGCATTATTTGTTTCAGAGGTACAGATCTGTGATTCAACAGTCTTGCACAATTCACAGCGCTCGTTGGTGGGTTCTTCTAACCCCAACACAATGTCCTTCTTGATGGCATGCCTTTCCCTGGTTCATTCAGCTGCCGCTTGAAAACACTTGTTTTCTCCATTCCTATTCTCCAGTCTTTCTTTCTCTCATGCAACTGATTTTTTCCATGCAATTGATTTTTAAAATCAGTTCTATTTTTTAAAAGATTTTATTTATTTATTGGGGGGAGAGAGAGAGAGAGAAAGCACGAGCAGGGGAGAGAGGCTGAGGGAAAGGGAGAAGCAGGCTCCCTGCTGAGCAGGGAGCCCCATGCAGGACTCGATCCCAGGACCCCAGGATCATGGCCTGAGCCAAAGGCAGATGCTTAACTGACTGAGCCACCCAGGCGCCCCTGGGTTCTATTGAGGTATAATTCACATGTGCTTGAATTCACCAATTTTAAGTGCATAGTTTAGTAAGTTTGATAAATATATATCGCCATGCGACAGCGAAGGTGTCAGCTGGGCTGACAGTTAAGATATAGAATATTTCCATCATCCCCCAAACTTATGCCCCTCTACGGGTAACCCCAAGCAGCCTTCCTCCTAGGCCCTTGGCATCCACTAATCTGTTTCCTCTGACCATAGTTTTGCCTCTTTAAGAATTTCACAAAAAGGAATTATACAGTAGGTATCTTTTATGTCTGGCTTCTGTCACTTAGCATAATGCTTTTCATATTTACCTATGTTGTGTGTATCAGAAATTTGTTCTTTTTATTTATTTATTTTTTATTTGTTTTATTTTATTTTTTTAGTTTTTTTAAAGATTTTATTTATTTATTTGAGAGAGAGAGAGAATGAGAGATAGAGAGCACAAGAGGGAAGCGGGTCAGAGGGAGAAGCAGACTCCCTGCCGAGCAGGGAGCCCGATGTGGGACTCGATCCCGAGACTCCAGGATCATGACCTGAGCTGAAGGCAGTCACTCAACCAACTGAGCCACCCAGGCGCCCAGAAATTTGTTCTTTTTTAAAAAAATTACTGAATAGTATCCACTGTATGGATATACCACAGTTGATCTGTTCACCAGTTGAGGGACATTTAAGTTGTTTCCAGCTTGTGGCTACTAGGAATGAAGTTGCTGGGATATTCTTGTACAACTCTTTGTTTGGAAATATTTTTTCATTCCTCTTGTATATATACCTAGGAGCAGGATTGCTAGGCTAGATGGTAAATATATGTTTGACTATAAAGAACTTCTAACCTGTTTTCTAAATGGGGCTATGCCAATTCGTATTTCCACCAGCAATGTAGGAGAGTTACATTTGTTCTGCATCCCTGCCACACTGACTAATCTTTTAGCCATTCTAGTGGGTAGGCAGTAAAATACCACTGTGGTTTTAATTTGCATTCTTCTGATGAATAATGATGTTAAGCATCTTTTGTGTACTTATTTGCCATTTTGTATACCTTCTTTGGTGAAGTGTCTGTTCAGATCTTTTATCTATCTTAAAAAATCAAATTGTCTTATTGATTTGTGAGTGGGAGTGTGTGTGTGTGTGTGTGTATCATGCTGTGGGAAGCTGGATGAATAATGGCCCTCTAAAGATGTTTATGTCCTAATCTCCAGAATCTATGAATATGTTACCTTAGATCTTGAGATGGGGAAATTATCCTGGTGGGTCCAATGTAATCACAAGGGTCTTTATAAGACGGAAGTAGGAGTGTCGGCATCACAGGTGGAGATGGAAGCAGAAGTTGATGTGCTGTGGAGCTGCAAGCCAAGGAATACAAGCAGCCTTGAGAAACTGGAAAAGACAAGGAAACAGATTCTCCCTGGAGCCTCCAGGAGGAAAGCAGCCCAGCTGACACCTTGATTTTAGCCCAGTGAGACTGATTTTAGGCTGTGGTTTTTTTGTTTTGTTTTGTTGTTAAAGATTTTATTTATTTATTTGACAGAGAGACACAGCGAGAGCAGGAACACAAGCAGGGGGAGTGGGAGAGGGAGAAGCCGGCTTCCCGCTGAGCAGGGAGCCCGATGTGGGACTCGATCCCAGGACCCTGGGATCATGACCTGAGCCGAAGGCAGACGCTTAACGACTGAGCCACCCAGGTGCCCTTTGTTGTTGTTGTTTTTTTTTTGTTGGTTGTCAAATGATCCTTTATTGAAACACTTTCCTTTGTAGTTAGCTCGCTGGGCATCCCACCGCCCCACTGTTGATGTCATCTATGATGTCATGAGGGTGGTGGCCATCAGCATTGCAGCCCACAGACTGGGTAGTCCCCAGGATTTCTTTAATGGTTCCAGAGAGTTCTCTGTCTAAAGATCGGTGTCGCATCTGTTGGGCAATACTGACAATCTCATCAAAAGTGATATTTCCACTGTGCTTAATGTTTTTCTGCTTCTTTCTGTCTCTTGGTGGTTCCTTGAGGGCTTTGATAATCAGGGCAGAGGCAGAAGGTACCACTTCAATCTGGGCCTGTCTGTTCTGAGGGGTCAGTTTCACTGTAATCCTTAGACCTTTCCAATCACCGGTTGCCGTGGTGATGTCATCACCAAACTTTTTTGGAGACAGACCCAGCGGGCCGATCTTCGGGGCCAGGGCAGACGTGGCACCGACTTCGCCACGGGGGCACCTCAGGTACACGACTTTGATCTCATTGTGGTAAAACGTAGGTGGCATGGCAGAGGTGGCTGGTGTCGGATGAACCCGGATTCGGGACGACCGAAGAAAGTTGCACCTTTGCCTCCCCGAGCCGAAAGCCAAAAGTGATTTTAGGCTGTTAACCTCGAACTGTAAGATAATTGATTTGTAGGGCACCTGGGTGGCTCAGTTGGTTAAGCATCGGCCTTCGGCTCAGATCATGATCCCAGAGTCCCGGGATCGAGTCCCACATCAGGCTCCCTGCTCAGTGGGGGGGGCCTGCTTCTGCTCCTCCTCCCCCTGCTCATGCTCTCTCTCAAATAAGTAAATAGAATCTTAAAAGATTCTAAAAAAAGATAATTGATCTGTATTGTTTTAAGTCACCAAGTTTGCAGTAATTTGTTAGAATAGAGGTGTGCCAGCACTCAGGGTTTATGGAATGATTCTAAGTCTTTTTTCTCTGCTTCTAAGCCATCTTGTTTTTGGTTCTACCATATTGTTCTGAGTGGAGGAAGCAGGGTGTTCAGGAGGTGAGAACGGCACAAGAAAGCTGACCCAAAGTGGACATGAGCATCTGCTGCGCAGAGCGGATGGGTCTCAGATAGAGTAGAGTGTGTTGGAGAGTGGACATGAGGTTATGTGGTGCAAGCAGAGGAATTTGGCCTTGAGAACCCACTCAGATTGGAGCGTTTGAGTGGTTCGCTGGAAGTATGGGGCAGGGGCGGTGGGACTGGGATGAAACAGGCAATGGGGAGAAAAGACTTTCCCAGTCTCTCTCACTCTGTCTGGGTGCAACGTGAACCAGGCATGCTCATGACTATTATTTTAACACAGCATTGCACAGTTCTGCGAATGAAGTGGATCCTGTTCATGAGGGATGGGGGCTCTGGGAGGTCACAGCCATCTCATCTGTCTGGGACCTTCTGGCTCTCCAGATTGCCCAGGATGACCCCCCCCCCCCCCCCCCCCCGCCGCGTCAGTCTTCTTCCGAACTGGCACGGGCCTTACTGAGGACGTTCAGAAGCGGTGCTGTCTGCCTTGTCCACCCTTCACTGTAGCCCCGCAGCATTTCAATATACCAGCAGGGCCATGGGGTTTGTTGGAGGGTGGCCTTCTGCGAAGGAGCCAAAACATACCGGCTGGGGTCTTGAAAGCTATGCACTTTTGTCTTCTCTACTTCTCTGGCTCTGGTGGCACAGCCATCACACCGCATCTACCCAGCTCTGGGGACCAAGACTTCCGTCCCGTTCCGAACCCAGGCTACCTCCAGACCCCTGGCCAAGGAATTTTCCATTCTCTTTTCTACTTCTACCTAGCCTAGGGCAGTTCAAATGCAACCTCCTCCAGGAAGCCTTCCCTGATAGCTCCACCTAAATAATACTTATTTTCTACACTGCACATGTTCAGTGTCCAGTGATTGTCTGTGTACTACTTCATTGTATATTATGTGGTCCTCTAATCATTCTGAAAAGGCAAGTGTGGATGGATGCCTTGTCTTCCAGTGAGATGGCATGCTTCTTGAGGACAGGGAGCAACCTTTCTTCATTTGTGCCACATCTCACCAAATATATTGTAAACCACTTGGGGACAGGTGCTGGTCTACACGAAGACAGTGTTTATGATGCCATTCCAAAAGTTGTTCAGTAAACTCTTGAGGGGTAGGATGACTGGACTGGAACTAAATAAGAGGTGAGGAGGAGTTCTTTGGGAGCCCAGAAGAGAACATTTGTTTATGGAAAAAGACATTTCCTTTCTAGTGGTATCAATTCCTAAATTTAGGGCAAACCTATCAGCCAGCACTAGTATTTTACACTGTCAGAAACTGGGCTTCTGGTCCCTAATCCCTTTTTTCTTTCATGTGTGTGTGTGTGTACTCTCCTTTCAATATTTCAACAGACTGGAAGTTTAGTGAGTATCTTGTATGATAAACATTAAGGACTCCAAGATGAGTAATAGGTGATGTTTCTCTGCAGGTGGGCGATCTTAGCTGCTCTGAGTCTTTACCTGTCTGGGTGCATGTCACTCACAAACCTCCATCTCCAGCCCCAAGCTCCTTCCCCAAGTCCATTTCTCATGTTAGGTGTTAGGCAATTTCCCACATGTCAAAATACAGAAAATAAGACTGCAGCCCCACGAGGAGTGAGGTAATGCCTTGCCGAGAGCCGCCCTCCCCTGCCATGATGTCACATGGCTTGTTGAAGCTGTGGAAGGAGTGAGGGGTGGGAGATCCTAATTCGTGGTTGGATTTTGGCAGAAAGCTGAGACACCCAGAACACTAGAGACCACCTCCTACCAGTGGGAAGCTGAGTTAAAATCGAGAGAAACTAGTGGTCAAATTCAGTCTTCCCATGCACAAGAAAAAAAACATAACATCAGAGGAAAAAATTAGTGATCGCCTACTAAAATGAATGAAAGCAGCAGGAATAGTAACAACAACAGGACAGAGTGGGAAACAAATATGGTATAATTTGGAGAGTTTATAGTTTGGGTGGGGGGACAGATCCACTCTAAGGATATGCCCTCCTTTGGTAGCACTGACTTGGCTTCTGCATCCTAGCTTGCATGGACATGGGAACTGTGTGGGAGCTGATAAAGGTGTTCCACCAAGACCTCAGTCCAATCCAGTCTCCATCCTCCCCTTTTGCAGCTTCCCCTACCTCCACATTTTTTTTTTTTTTTTTTTTTTTTTTTTGCCGGGTGGGGTGGTGTCTGTGGTTAGGACAATGCCTCAGATTGCCAGGAGAGGGCAGCAGATCACCCCCCCGCCCCCACCCCCACCACCCAGGTGTAACCTTAGCGCTTCCTAGAATTCCAGCCAGTGGTTACTGAGTGCCCACTACGTGCCGGGCTCTGTGCTGGGCACTGGGGTTGCAAAACTGACTAAGATATGGTCCCTGCTCTGGAGGAGCCCATGGTTTAAATGAGTCAGACAGCCATGGAAATGCATACAGTGCCAAACAGGGGGTGAGGTGCTAAGGCAGAAGGCTCTTTGGGGGACTGCTGTGTCTCAAGGAGGGGTGGGGACAATAGGGGCATTAAAAAACACCTCAAAGGGGCGCCTGGGTGGCTCAGTCGTTATGACCTTTGGCTAGGGTCATGATCCCAGGGTCCTGGGCTAGAGCCCCGAATCGGCCTCCCTGCTCAGCGGAGAGTCTGCTTCTCCCTCTCCCACTCCCCCTGCTTGTGTTCCTGCTCTTGCTGTCTCTCTCTCTGTCAAATAAATAAATAAAATCTTAAAAAAATAAAAATAAAAAGCACCTCAGAAGAGGAGATGCTTGAACTGGGTCTTGAAAGATGATGGGTCTGCAGCCAATTAAACTGACTCTGCTCTTTCCCCATGGGGGCCCAGGGTGCAATGGCTGCAAACAAAGCCTCCTTGGTAGTGTATGCAGCCTGTTGCCCTAAGGATTGCCCTAAGGGACATTGGAGACCGCCCTTTCCAGTGGACATTGATGTCTCACCTCATGTTATCTCTAATCTAGGCTCCAGACAGGTATGCGGGGTGCCTTTGGAAAACCCCAGGGCACAGTAGTCAGGGTCCATATTGGCCAAGTCATCGTGTCCATCCATACCAAGCTTCAGAACAAGGAGCATGTGATTGCAGCCCTATGAAGGGCCAAGGTCAAGTTCCCTGGCCACCAGAAGATCCACATTTCCAAGAAGTGGGGCTTTACTAAGTTTAATGCAGAGGAATTTGAAGACATGGTAGCTGAAAAGCAGCTCATCCCAGATGGCTGTTGGTCAAATACATCCCTAATCGTGGTCCCTTGGACAGATGGCAGGCTCTACACTCGTGAGAACCTCGGCACTGTGCCCTCCCTATTCATGCCCACCAATAAATCCTATTTCCTGTCAAAACAAAACAAGACAAAACAAAACAAAAAAAAGAAAGATGATGGGTTTTTTTTGCAGTGTACACAGACAGGAAAGACATCCCAGGCAGGGAAACCAGGGTAAGCATGATACTCACTATGGGCAAAAGTTGCTAGGGAAGGGGCAGGGCAAAGCCTCGGGAAGTTCATGCATCATGGAGTGCGATCCTTCGCTGCCATGCTGAAGACTAGAGCCATGAAAGAAATGAGAAGCCATCAGAGGGGTTTAATTAGGAGAATAACACACTCAGATTTGCACTTTAAAGAAGTTCATTCTAGCTGTGTGGAGGAGAGATACCAGAGGGATGTAGCAAGGGCAGACCTTAAGACTTACTTAAAACAGGTAGGGTGTGAGGTGATGGTGGTCTGAACGAAGATGCAAGCAGTGGGGGTGGGAAGGCGGGCTGGGCATGAGGTTTGGTCTCTGATTAGATGGAGTGGGCTGAGGGGAGAGGTCTCCCAGGTTTCCGGCTTCAGTGGTGGGGGTGAGTGCTGGTGGCAGCTGATAGGTGAACAGAAGGGAGGAAGAGAGATCGGGCGAGAAAGATTATGTGTCGTTGACAAGTATGGGGCATCATGTCCAGCTCTCCATTTTGTTCCTGCCATACTCCCCCAGTCTAGACTCTTACCACTTCTCACTGGTTCTGTGACAGAGACTTCCTGTTGGGTCTCACCATGCTTAGTCTCTCTCACTGTTGGAAGAGCTTCTGACTTCTTTCACTTAATACATGTTTATGGACAGCCCATTATGTGCAGGCACAGGGATAAGTTCCTTCCCCCACAGAGCTTATGGCCTAGGGGGGTTGGGGATGAAGGATGAGACAGATAAGCTGATAGTGGCAATATAGTGTGAAAAATGCTTTCATAGGTGAGAACATTCGGTGGGGTGGGACGTATAACCTGGACAGCAGCAGTATGGGCCAGAGGACCAAGGGAGATTTCCTAGAGCAATAACACTGAGGCTCAACTGGATGAGTAGAGGCTTGCCCAACGCAGGTGTGGGTGGCGATGGGGCTGGGGACAGGGAGAAAGTAGTGCAGTGTCTGACCCTGGGTCGTGCAGCCCGGGAGAAAACGAGCAGGCTCCACTGGAGAGTGGACAGGAGGAATCATGTTGTTGGGTTTCCACCAAGGAAATGAGATGAAAAGGGCATTCAATGAAGAGGATAGAGGGAAGTTTTTGTAGTGCAGAGCTTTTCCGAAGGCCTTGGGGAGAAGTTGGAAGGGGAAGAGGCGGAGGGATATTTCGGGGGAGGAAGCACAGAGCAAATACGGCAACTCATTCATTTGTTCATTTTATTTAATAAGCAGGGCCTGGGGACCTCATTCAGGTCAGAAATACAGTAATGAGCAAGATGAGCAAGTTTCCCAATCTCATGGAACTTACCTTTTTGTGGGAGGATACATACAATAAACAAATAATTTCACATAGTAGGAAGTGCTATGAAGAATGGGAAATGGGATGTAATAGGGAATGCCTGGGGGAGCTTAGTTTCCATTGTGGAAAATTTTAATCATATGCAGAAGTCAAGAAAATAGTGTAATGAACTTTCCTGTACCCATCACCAAATGCACTATTCAGTTATTACCAGGTGGACAAAGTCATGTGGGCCATGGCTCTTGGTCTAAATAATATGCTTTTTGGTGTGATTAATTGAAATGGAATATAAAAGTTAAAAACAATGTTTGAAGGTTATCTGTCAACCATGGTTACAAGCACTCTATATAATTATCTTATTTATTACTCTCTACGAAGTCATGAAGTAGATTTTTAGAAAAACTTTCTATGGTGGAAAATTTTAATCATATGCAGAAGTCAAGAAAATAGTGTAATGAGCGTTCCTATACCCATCACCAAATGCACTATTTATTAACTCATAGCCAGTCTTGTTTCACATATACTCCCACCCATTTCTCCCTCTCCCTTATTATTTTGAAGCAAATCCCAGACATATAATTTCATTCATAAATTATTCAATATATATCTGTAAAAGAAAAGATCTCTTTAAAAAAACATAAACACAATACCATTATCACACCAACCACCCACACAATTATTCTTTAATATCATCAAATATTCTGCTATCTCCAAATTTACAATCATTTCATATTTTTTTTTACAGTGTGTTTGTTTGGGCCAGGATCCAAATAAAGTCCTACTTTATGATTGTTTGATTTGTGTCTTAGCTTTTTTTGAACTTTGATTTCCCCTTTCATCTCTTTTTTTCTCCCTTGAGATTTAGTTATTGAAGGAACAAGTCTGTTTTCCCACATTTTGTATTTTGCTAACTATAGCCTTGTGAATTGTTTAACATGTTCCTTTGTTCTTTGTATATACTGTAAATTAGTAGTTTGTTCTGGAAGCTTGATCAGATTCAGATTAGAGATGGGGGTGGGCAACAGAGATTATGCTAGGTTCTTCCATCAGGAGGAGGTATGTCATTTCTGGTTCTCTCTCTCTCTTTTTTTTTTTAGTGATGTTAGCACCCATTAATTAATTATGAATTGAAAAATGGTGGTATTATTATATCATTGCTTCTTCTTTTATTAGCTGGCATACTTCTATAAAGAGATACTGCCACTTATAAACTGTTTTTGTTACCCAGTGGTACAATTTATCTAGAGAAGCCTGAATAATTGCTTGATTTGTTCTGTTTATTTACCATTTTTCAAAATAATGTGTTTTTTTTAATACCCTTCAAAGGTAACCACTTTTTTTCCCCTTTAAGAATCATTATGAACTCAGGCATGTAAATTAGTATATTTGATATGTTTGATATATTTCAATACATTATAATTATTACCTTTTGATATATTTCAATATATCGTAATTATTATCTTCACTAGTGTTTAAAATGTCTCATCTTTGGCCAGAAGGGGTTCTTTAAATTGGCTCTTGAGACTTGTTGACATTATCCTAATAATCTTTGATAGATTCCTTGCTCTTCAGGGTGGCAATATGTTCCAGGCTTATCTTACACATTCTTGTTCCCAGACCTGGAATCAACAATTTCTCCAAGAAGTCCTGGTTTCTTTTAGTGGGGAATGGTATTTGGAGACCACAGTCTTGGCGCTAGTGATAAGACATATTTCTTTTTAAACTATTTTTAAAAATTGAGGCGCCTGGGTGGCTCAGTCAGTTAAGCATCTGACTTCAGCTCAGGTCATGTTCCCGGGGTCCTAGAATAGAGCTCCACATCGGTCTCCTGCTCAGCGGGGAGTCTGCTTCTCCTTCTCCCTCTGCCCCTCCCCCCACTCATGCTCTTTCTCTCTCTCTCTCTCTCAAATAAATAAAATCTTAAAAGAATACTTTAAAAAATTCACAGCTTTATCGAAGTATAATTTAAATACCATAAAATTCACCAATTTTAAGTGTACAATTCAATGATTTTTAGCGTATTTATAGAATTTTGCAACCATCACCAAAATCTAATTTTAGAACATTGCTATCACCCCAAAAGAACTTCATGCTTACTAGAGTCCCTCCTCATTCTTACCCCCAGCCCTAGACAACCACTAATCTATTTTCTGTCTCTGTGTATCTGCCTATCCTGGACATTTGTTATAAATGGAATCATGCAGTGTGTATTCCTTTGTGTTTTACTTCTTTCATGGAGCATAAGAGAGCATGTCTCAGTACTTCCTTCTTTTTATTGTTGAATATTATTCCATTGCATAGAAATACCACACTTTGTTTATCCATTCATCAGTTGATGGGCATTTGAATTATTTTCACCTCTTGGCTCTTGTGGATAGTGCTTCTATGAACATTTATGCACAAGTCTTTGTGAAGACATATGTTTTCATTTTCCCAGGGCAGATACTCAAAGTAAAATTTCTTGGTTTATGATAATTCTATATTTAACATTTTAAGAAACTGTCATATTATTTTCCAAAAAAGTGGTTGCACCATTTTACATTTCCACCAGCAATGTATGAGGACTTCTATTTCTCTACATTCTCACCAACACTTGTTATTTGTCTTAGTGACTATAGTTATTCTGGTGGGTGTGAGGTAGTAGCTCATTGTGGTTTTGATTTGCATTTTCTACTGCCTAATGATGTTGAGTAGTTATTAATGTGCTTATTGGTCATTAATATATCTTCTTTGGAGAAATGTGTGTTCGGATCCTTTGCCCATTTTTAAATTGAGTTATTTGTGCTTATTATTGAATTGTAAGAGTCTTCAGGATATAAGTCGCATATATCTATATGACTTGTAAATATGTTCTCCTATTCTATGGGTTGTCTTTTCACTTTCTTGACTGTCTTTCAAAGTGCCAAAGTTTTTAATTTGCCATTTTATTTTTTCCTTGTGCTTTTGCTTTTTGCCCAACATAAGACTACAAAAATTTACTCTTATGTTTTCTCCTAAGTTTTTGTTCTAACATGTAGGCCTGTAATCCATTTGAGCTAATTTTTGTGTATGGTGTCAGGTAGGGGCCCAAATTAATTTTTTTTTCCTTTAGGTTATCCAATTGCCCCAGCACCATTTGTTGAAAAGACGATTTCTTTCCCATTGAATTTTCTTGGTACTTTTTTTTTAAGATTTTATTTATTGGGGCGTCTGGGTGGCTCAGTCATTAAGCGTTGGCCTTCAGCTCAGGTCATGATCCCGGGGTCCTGGGATCCAGCCCCGCGTCCCGCTCCCTGCTCCATCTCTGAGACGGAGAAGCAGGCCTCCCACAGAGCGGGGAGCAGGACGCGGGGCTGGATCCCAGGACCCCGGGATCATGACCTGAGCCTAAAGCAGATGCTTAACGACTGAGCCACCCAGGCGCCCCTCACTCTAAGTTCTTTGAGGTCAGCAATCATGTTAGATTTATCTCGAATGCCCTCACAACACTCATCGTATAGACAATGCTAAAAAATATTTGCTGATGTCACTTGAATTAGGCTTTTTTCTATAAACCTCCTTGCTTTTAATAAACCATTTTCTAAGTCATCACTTTACATTTTTAAAAGAACATACTTAAGAATAACATTTTTTGGATGACAAAAGTAACATATGTTTATTTTGAACTGCATGGAACTTATAAAGAAGTCCTTAGAAGAAAATAAAAATTCCTTATAAATCTACCATCTGGATATGTTACCACTTTGATGTATATTCTTCCAGTTTTTTCTGTGCATTTGTATGTGTGTGTGTATATAGACACATATGTATATTCTGGTTACATGTATATATATAATATATAGTTGGATATATATAAAACAATATTATACACACTTTTTGTAACTTGTCTTTTTTTAACTTAATGTATATGAATATCTTGTCATGTCATTAAATATTATTTTACAAAGTTAATTTTAATGACTGTACAAATATATGAACTGTAAGGTATCTGTGTATTGTTGGGTGTCAAGAGAATTTTGAATTTTTACTTATAGATAAATAATGCCATGGTAAATATATATAAACCCTGTGCACACCTTTGATTTGACATAACAAGTTTAAAATAATAATTCATTCACTCATTTATTTTCTCAACACATTTATTGAATAGCTACTATGCAGCAGGTATTTTAAAGAAGAAGTTATAATAAAGCCATTTCTCTCCAGGAGTCATATTTGGGGGAGGGGAAGCTCTATTCCACCTTAGGTTCTTTAGAATAGGAGCTGGTGGGTTAGTTCCACGGTAAACATTCTAGGTTTGGTTGCTAAGATGTGATTATATCTCAACAATTGGGTCGTATTCCCAGGAGACACTTCCTCTGTGTCATCTTAACTGCTTCCTCATAGTGCTGTTGTCTGTCTGGTGTAGGTGAGAAGGACACAAACAGGGACTGGAACAGGGTCAGGCCTAAAGAGGAGGTGAGTCTGAACATGAGAAATGAAGTAGGACAGTGGCCGTGTAAGAGTAGCAAAGGGTTGGATTCAAGGAGCATTTAATAAGGAAAATCCTCTGTCCTGGCAGGGCTGTGGGTGGTGTGGGAGAGAAGTTAAAGATGACCAAGACTCAAGAACTGCCCAGAGATAGGGATTAATTTAGGGATGGAAAGAAGATAATATGTTCAATGTTGGTTGTATTGAGTTTTAAGTAGTATAAGAAATGAAGAAGTCTAAAATATTGAAATAAGGTTTTGCAACTCAACATCTGGAGAGATTTTTTTTAAATTTTATTATGTTATGTTAATCACCATACATTACATCATTAGTTTTTGATGTAGTGTTCCATGATTCATTGTTTGTGCATAATACCCAGTGCTCCACGCAGAATGTGCCCTCTTTAATACCCATCACCAGGCTAACCCATCCCCCTACCCTCCTCCCCTCTAGAACCCTCAGTTTGTTTCTCAGAGTCCATCGTCTCTCATGGTTCGTCTCCCCCTCCGATTCCCTCCCCCTTCATTTTTCCTTTCCTACTATCTTCTGATTCTTCTTCTTTTTAACAAATAATGTATTATTTGTTTCAGAGGTACAGGTCTGTGATTCATCAGTCTTACACAATTCACAGCACTCACCATAGCATGTACCTTCCCCAATGTCTATCACCCAGCCACCCCATCCCTCCCACCCCCCACCACTCCAGCAACCCTCAGTTTGTTTCCTGATATTAAGAATTCCTCCTATCAGTGAGATCATATGATACATGTCTTTCTCTGATTGACTTAGCATAATACCCTCTAGTTCTATCCATGTCATTGCAAATGGCAAGATTTCATTTTTTGATGGCTGCATAATATTCCATTTTATATATACATATATACCACATCTTCTTTATCCATTTGTCTGTTGATGAACATCTTGGCTCTTTCCATAGTTTGGCTATTGTGGACATTGCTGCTATAAACATCAGGGTGCACATACCCCTTCGGATCACTACATTTGTATCTTTGGGGTAAATACCCAGTAGTGCAATTGCTGGGTCGTAGGGTAGTTCTATTTTCAACTTTTTGAGGAACCTCCATACTGTTTTCCAGAGCGGCTGCACCAGCTTGCATTCCCACCAACAGTGTAGGAGGGTTCCCCTTTCTCCGCATCCTCGCCAATATCTGTTGTTTTCTGACTTGTTAATTTTAGCCATTCTGACTGGTGTGAGGTGGTATCTCATTGAGGTTTTGATTTGGATTTCCCTGATGCCGAGTGATGTTGAGCACTTTGTCATGTGTCTGTTGGCCATTTGGGTGTCTTCTTTGCAGAAATGTCTGTTCATGTCTTCTGCCCATTTCTTGATTCGATTATTTGTTCTTTGGGTGTTGAGTTTGATAAGTTCTTTATAGATTTTGGATACTAGCCCTTTGTCTGTCATTTGCAAATATCTTCTCCCATTCTGTTGGTTGTCTTTTGGTTTTGTTGACTGTTTCCTTTGCTGTGCAAAATGTTTTTATCTTGATGAAGTCCCAATAGTTCATTTTTGTCCTTGCTTCCCTTGCCTTTGGCGATGTTTCTAGGAAGAAGTTGCTGTGGCTGAGGTTGAAGAGGTTGCTGCTTGTGTTCTCCTCTAGGATTTTGATGGATTCCTGTCTCACATTTAGGTCTTTCATCCATTTTGAGTCTATTTTTCTGTATGGTGTAAGGAAATGGTCCAGTTTCATTCTTCTGCATGTGGCTGTCCAATTTTCCCAACACCCTCTGTTGAAGAGACTATCTTTTTTCCATTGGACATTCTTTCCTGCTTTGTAGAAGATCAGTTGACCATAGATTTGAGGGTCCATTTCTGGGCTCTCTATTCTGTTCCATTGATCTATGTGTCTGTTTTTGTGCCAGTACCATACTGTCTTGATGATGACAGCTTTGTAATAGAGCCTGAAGTCCGGAATTGTGATGCCACCAGCTTTGCTTTTCTTTTTCAACATTCCTCTGGCTATTCGGAGTATTTTCTGGTTCCATACAAATTTTAGGATTATTTGTTCCATTTCTTTGAAAAAGTTGATGGTATTTTGATAGGGATTGCATTAAATGTGTAGATTGCTCTAGGTAGCATTGACATCTTTTTTTTTTTTAAAGATTTTATTTACTTATTTGAGAGAGAGAGAGAATGAGAGATAGAGAACACGAGAGGGAAGAGGGTCAGAGGGAGAAGCAGACTCCCTGCTGAGCAGGGGGTCCGATGTGGGACTCGATCCCGGGACTCCAGGATCATGACCTGAGCCGAAGGCAGTCGCTTAACCGACTGAGCCACCCAGGCACCCAGCATTGACATCTTCACAATATTTGTTCTTCTAATCCATGAGCAAGGAATGTTTTTTCATTTCTTTGTGTCTTCCTCAATTTCTTTCATGAGTATTTTATAGTTTTCTGAGTACAGATTCTTTGCCTCTTTGGTTAGATTTATTCCTAGGTATCTTATGGTTTGGGTGCAACTGTAAATGGGATTGACTCCTTAATTTCTCTTTCTTCTGTCTTGTTGTTGGTGTATAGAAATGCAACTGATTTCTGTGCACTGATTTTATATCCTGCCACTTTACCGAATTTCTGTATGAGATCTAGCAGTTTTGGGGTGCAGTCTTTTGGGTTTTCCACGTAAAGTATCATATCATCAGCAAAGAGTGAGAGTTTGACTTCTTCTTTGCTGATTTGGATGGCTTTTATTTCTTTTTGTTGTCTGATTGCTGTGGCTAGGACTTCTAATACTATGTTGAATAGCAGTGGTGATAGTGGACATCCCTGCCGCATTCCTGACCTTAGGGGGAAAGCTCTCAGTTTTTCCCCATTGAGAGTATTTGCTGTGGGTTTTTCATAGATGACTTTTATGATATTGAGGTATGTACCCTCTATCCCTATACTCTGAAGAGTTTTGATCAAGAAAGGATGCTGTACTTTGTCAAATGCTTTTTCTGCATCTATTGAGAGGATCATACGGTTCTTGTTCTTTATTTTATTAATATATTGTATCACATTGATTGATTTGCGGATGTTGAACCAAACTTGCAGCCCAGGAATAAATCCCACTTGGTCGTGGAGAATAATCCTTTTAATGTACTGTTGGATCCTATTGGCTAGTATTTTGGTGAGAATTTTTGCATCCATGTTCATCAGGGATATTGGTCTGTAATTGGAGAGATTTTTACTCTAAAAATAATAAGTATTTATCCTGCCTCTTTATTTTTCTAAAAAAAGTTTAAAGTTCACCAATTCTCAGGCACCTGGGTGGCTCAGTTGTTAAGCGTCTGCCTTCAGCTCAGGTCATGATCCCAGGGTCCTGGGATCGAGCCCCACGTTGGGCTCCCTGCTCAGCGGGAAGCCTTCTTCTCCCTCCCCCACTCTCCCTGCTTGTGTTCCCTCTCTTGTTGTGTCTCTGTCAAATAAATAAATAAAATCTTTTAAAAAAAAGTTCACCAATTCTCTTTATTCCTTCTAAGGAAAACAAGGATATTAAACTCCTTAATTGTCCTTCAAGCTCACCCTTCTCATCTTTTGTGCTGTATTGTCTAATGGTTTGATTCCATTATGGTTTTAAGTTCCTCAGTTTATTTTATTTCACAGTCAATGCTTACTTAAATTTACCACCTTCCCAGGCTCCTAACAGAAAACAAATTACACATTCAAATTAGGATAATTCAAGGAGAGGTTAACAAATAAATTAAAGCAACTATTTCTAATGAGTACATATGGGTAGATATTAAGAAACCCACAAAAGATAGTATAATATGCTAGAGCTGGTAACAACCAGAGTTTTATCACTCCTAGGCCTGAAGGGAACTGGGGAGGAGCAGTCATGAAAAGCTGAAAGGAACGTTGTGCATACAGGGCTATCTTGAGAGAAGCAGTGACCTCAAGGTATACACCCAGCCAAGGATCACACTGCCAGGAGAATGTATGTTCTGACATGACCATCCTTTCTTTCTGCAGCTTCCTATCAGGGCTTCACATTGGCAAAACCCAATTGCAAGCCAGAGGACAAGGGGGTTTATTTGATATAGCCTCCAAAACACTTAACAGAGTGAAGAAAGGTGTAGGGAAGATCTGGAGAGCCAACAAAAGATATTCAGGCTACCAAGTGTTTTACTCATTCTTAGTACATAATTAATACATTTCTTGCATTCTCCTCCTCCTTTCCAGGTTTATTTTATTCCTTGCTGAAAGAAGAAAGATTATTAGTATGTATTTCAGTGGGGGCTTATGAATAATAAATTTCTTAGCTTATCTGGAATGTCTTCATTTTGCTCTCTCTTGAATGATAGAGCTGAGTATAAAGTTCTAGAATGATAGTTACTTTCCTTCAAAACTTGGAAGCTATTATTGCATTGTCTCCTCTACTGTTGCTGATGAGAAGTCTGTTGTTGGTCTGGTCATCTGTCCTTTGCAGTTAATCTTTTTTCTCTGTATGATTTAGGATTCTCTTGTTTTCTTTGGTCTCTTATTTCATTCCAATGTATCTAGATATGGATTTATTTTCTTTATCCTGTGAAAGACTTGGTGTGCTTTTTCAATCCAAGGATTCATGTTTGCTTTAATTCTGAAAGATCTGCAGCCACTACTGCTTCAACTATGATCTTTTGCCCATTCGCTATATTCTTTTGGCATTCCCATTAAGCATATATTGGAGTTTTTCACCCATCTCTCTAAATGTCTCTTTTTTGTTTTCTTCTCTATGTGTCTGTGCTAGGTTCTGGGTCACTTTTGCTACTGTGTCCTCAAATTCACTAACTCATTCTTCAGCAGTATCTAATCTACTATGAAACCTATCTACTGAGTTGTTGAATTTCTGTTTTTCTTTTCTGTATTATCTTTTAAAAATATAACTTCTTTTTTTTTAAAGATTTTTTATTTATATATTTGACAGAGAGAGATACAGCAAGAGAGGGAACACAAGCAGGGGGGAGTGGGAGAGGGAGAAGCAGACTCTATGTGGGGCTCAATCCCAGGACCCCAGGATCATGACCTGAGCTGAAGGTTTAACAACTGAGCTACCCAGGCACCCTAAAAATATAACTTTTTGTTTCTTTTATGTAAAATCCTGTATTTGTCTTACAGTTCCTATTTTTTAACTTAAGAAAATCTATTTTGTTAAACACAGAGAGAAGTGCATGGAACAAGTATGTAGACCTCAATTATTTACCACAAAGCAAATATCTGTGCCACCACCAACCAGCTCTCCCTATTGTGATCCTTTCTAGTCATTACTCCATCCCAAGACAACCATTAATTTAAAAAAATTACTGTTGAATTATAGTTGACATACAGTGTTATATTAGTTTTAGGGGCAGTACAGAGTGATTTGACAATTTTATACATTGTACAATGCTCACTCCAATAAGTGTAGTTACTATCTGTCACCATACAGCATTATTACAATATTATTGACTATATTCCCTATGCTGTCCTTTCATTTCTGTGACTTATTTATTTTATAACTAGAAGTTTTTACTTCTCAATCCCCTTCACCTACTTCACCTATCCTTCCCTCACACCTCTCTCCTTTAGCAACCACCAGTTTGCTCTCTGTATTTATTAGTATGTTTCTATTTGTTTGTTCATTTGTTTTGTTTTTTAGATTCCACATACAAGTGAAAAACCACTTTTTATTTACTTTATTTTTTTAAAGATTTTATTTATTTATTTATTTGTCAGAGAGAGAGAGCACAAACAGGGGGAGCGGCAGGCAGAGGGAGAAGCAGGCTCCCCGCTGAGCAAGGAGCCCGATGCAGGACTCGATCGCAGGACACTGGGATCATGACCTGAGCTGAAGACAGCCGCTTAACTGACTGAGCCACCCAGCTGTTCCAAAAAACCACTTTTTAAATATAAATCACATTCTTGCTTTTCTTTTAAGTTTTACTACCTAAGTTTGCATCCCTGAACACAGTAGTTTATATTTGCTTGCTTTGGGTTTTTTTTTTTTTTTATAAATACAATAATGAAATATCTATTATTTTGTCTCTGGCATCTTTCACTTATTTATATTTGTTAGATTTATCCATATTGTTGCAGGAAATTGTAATTTGTCCATTTTCGTTGCTATATAGTATTCCACAATATGACGATTATATGAATATATCACAATTAATCTATTATGGTGATATTGGACATATGAGTTGCAGTTTGGGCCTATTATGAATAATGGCACTATGAACAGTCATGCACATTTCTATTATTATAAGTAAGCATGCATTCCATTAGGTATATACCTAGGAAAGGATCATAGAGTATACATATCTTAAGCTTCTAGTAGATAATACCAAGTTGTTTTCCAAAGTGGCTGTATTATTTTATATCCCACTAGTAGTATATGAAAATCCCTATTGTTCCACACTAGTTATTGTAAACCTTTTAAGTTTAAGCCATTCAACTGGTGGGTGTGTTGCAATATACTTCTGTGGTTTTAATTTTTACTTTCCTAATTCCTAGTTAGATTGAGTCAAACCTTTAAATGTGTTTATGGGCCATTTGGATATACTCTTTTATAAATTCCTTTTAAGTCTCTTACCCATTTTTCTTTGTGTTTTTCTTTGATTTGCAGGGGATTATTATATATTTTGGATATGGATACTTTGTTGATTTTATGTGTGATATGTATTTTTTTGCACTCTGAGCTTTGCCATTTTTGCTCACCTAAGGGTGTCTTTTGATAACTGGTGAATCTTGATTTCTCTCCTAACATTTTATTTTGAAAAAATACCAAACCTATAGAAAATATTATTCATTTGATGATGAGGAGGAGGAGGAAGAAGATGGCAACAATGATTATTATTACTATTATTTTGTTTAAGTCTTTAAGAGGCTGTTTTACAAAATTAATCTCCTCTGAAGTAATTTCCTGCTCCAATTGTTGATTTTGTTGTGTTATCTTTCATAGCATTAGATTTCTACATGTCTTTGGGAATTTGGGCTTGTTCATTTTAAGTAATATCTCTCTATTTCTTTTCCTATCCCTCCGTCTCCCTTTCTGTTAAATACACTTCCTCTCTAGTTGCTTTTTGGTTGTCTCATTTGCTACCCCTAACCCTGATCTAATGTGATCTGGTCTTAAAATGACAACAAAGAGCTCTTCTCCTGTAGGGATATGGGGATCCTGTGGATTCAGGTAGAGTGCCAACAGTTTCTAATTGAGAATAATAGTAATCAATATTGACTGAGTTATTACTATATGCCAGGCACTAGTCTACATACATTATTTCATATAATGTTCCTAACAACTCTATGAGTTAGATCTACTACAACTACTACTGCTACTATCACTACCACAATGATGACCATTTTACAAATGAGTAAAGTAAAGCATGTTAAATAATGTCTTTAGTAAAGACAAACCAGAACATTTAAACCAATCAGTCAGTCAATCAACCATCCATCCTTGCTGGTAAGTAGATAGACTGAACTCAGACTAAATCAGTTTTCTGGGTTTTTTTCTATCACTATTAACCAAGACTATGGGTATATGTCACTGTAAATATAAGTTTTGTAGTTTATAGTAATCAATTTTTCATAGTCTTAGGGACAAGCACTCCCCTACTCCAAATCTCTGTCCAACTTTTACCCATAGAAGGCAGTTTATGATCTCAAGGGGAAAGATGTGATCCAAAGGGCAGGCTGAAGTCTTGAAAGTTGACACCTAATAGCAGATATCTCATCTTTTTTGACTCTCATGTAAATTTTTTTAAAAGATTTATTTATTTATTTTAGAGACAGAGAGTGAGAACAAGTGTGGGAAGGGCCAGCGGGAGGGAGAGAATCCTGAAGCAGACTCCCCACTGAGCACGGAGCCTGACTTGGGGCTCAATCCCAGGACCCTGAGATCATGACCTGAGCCATCCAGGCGCCTCTCTCATGTTAACTTTTAATATACTTATTTTACATATGAAGAAATAGAGTCTCCAGGAGTGAAGTAAATTCCCTAAGGATATATTGTTGGCGGGGGGCAGACTCTGAGTCAGGACCCAAACTTGTGTCTTCTGATTCTTAATATTCTTTGCTTGTTTTGTTTTACCATGATACCCACCTCTGATGAAATACCCACCTATAGCAAGAGAGAAACAGTTCCCCCACTTCACCCTCTTTATTTCTTATGGAGATGTTTACAGTTATGATAGGTTCCTCAGAGATCACTGACAGGAACCGGGAATGGGATATCTCAAGAAAGAACATTGAGGATATTATGGAGGCACTCCAAGTTGCTGATCAGGTGAGGACATCTCAGACATTTTACTGCCTCCAATCAGCATAGGACCATCTCCATCAAGGTAGCTGGTTGGGTACATACCTGTTGTGCCAGGAGAGTAGGAAAAATTTCCAGTCAGCAGAGCACTACTTGATCCATCCAGTTCATTCATAGCTCCAGGTCTGATTCCCATGTCCCTAGTCTGACCTATATACCTTCTCCATCCCCTCAACCCCTGATCCAGCTTTAATCCTCTTCCTGGATTCACTCCTCTTCCTTTCTCTACCAGGGATCCTTATGCTCTTTATTTTTATATTTTTTAAAGATTTTATTTATTTCCTTGAGAGAGAGAAAGAGAGAGAGCACATGAGAGGGGGGCGGGTCAGAGGGAGAAACAGACTCCCCGCCGAGCAGGGAGCCCGATGCGGGACTCGATCCCGGGACTCCAGGATCATGACCTGAGCTGAAGGCAGTCACTTAACCAACTGAGCCACCCAGGCGCCCCCTTATTCTCTTTATTATCTTTACCCTTCAACCTTCCTTTCTTCCTGAGTCCCCTCTCTCCTATAGTTGTCAACAGATAATGTCTTATAAACTCTCAAGTTGCTGGAAGTTAAAATCCTAAATAACAAGATGGCAACTCCACTATGCCAGAAGGTGACAGATATCATCGTTGACTACCTGAGGACAATGGTGAGGAGCCTGTACCTCTGGGCTGGGGGCTTTGGGGAAAGAAAGCAACCCAGGTCTGAGCCCAGGAGTTCTTTCTGTTGGATGATGATACTTGGAAACTAATGAGTTTCTCATTTCTAAACAGTTTGCTAGAATCCATATCTAGTACTCTGAGCATATCTCAAGAACTGTGACCTAGACAGAATTGGAAGCTACAGTAGTGAAGTGAAGTGGTGAAGCAGGAGAAGTGAGATGGAAATGGGGGGGAAGGACGTGGGCTATTGGGCTCAAAATCTGACCTGGTTTTCAGATTGTGTCCTGGTATACTACAGGCAGTCACCTTTGTTACTGCAATTCAACTAATCATCTCACTCTATTTACTAAGCTATTTAAATCCACCTACCCATGTGCTAGCCCATCTTTAGACTGAACGTTCATGATGTCTACCTATCCATCTATCCACATACCTTACACTTACTTTCCTGACAGTGGGTTAATCTGGTTTCTTATTTTCTTGGTTAACTACCTACCTATGAATTATCTTTCTTCTGGTTTACCTGCCTTCCTTGGCATGCCTGTCTTCTGATCAAGACTCCTGACCTGCCAGAGACTTCCAAAGTTGCTTCCATAATCTACCCACCTTTCTGATGATTCACTTGCTGCTGTAGGGGAATTTCTGTGCTCTGAAATCTTCAATCCCCACTCCCGCCCTAATGCAGAGACTTGGCAGATTTCTTGTCTACCTGTTCTTTGCACACTCTAGGAAGTTCCTGCCCTCCATCACTGGGAAGGTATATATTGAATGGGGTAGTAGGTGAGTTCTTGTCTTCTAGATGGAGGAGAATTACTTACTGACGAAAGCTGATTCTCAGAAGCTATGGGATTCATCTTGGGGATTAGCCTTAAAACAGTTAATCTTTCTCTTTCCAGAAGCCAGAGGGAGAACTGGAGGAGTTGTGTACTGCAGTCCTAATGGCTCTGGGGTTCCAGTCTCCAGGAATAGTCATCTTCCCCAAACTGTGGGACAGATGGCACAAAAACCTACCCCCAAATTGCCTCCTGGCTGCAGTGGGGAGACTCATCCACTGTCTGAGTTAGTCTAAGAGGACAGGGGCAGCTGAGGTGGAGACATTGTATGTGCTCTAGATTAGCTTTATACTCCTGATTTCTCTCATTGGACATCTCCACTTAGTTCAGTCATGGGTGTGTATGTGTAGGTGGGAGGGGGACAAACTAAGATCCCTATTGGGCTGCTGGGAACTCAGGAGGGAGTTCCTGGAGACCTAGAATGGCATAGTAGGACATATTAGGACATGGGAGACCCACAGAGCTAAAAAGAAGACTCCAGGTGGAGAGAGAAGGCAGAGTAGAAAGCCCCCATTCAACAGTGGTAGGGAGGGGCAAGGAGGAAGAAAGGAGTGCTTTACTTAAGGGAACCTGCAGTGTTGAATTTGATTAGAGGTTTAGAAGGTATTAGAGTAGCAGGATGAAGCAGAAAATCACCACACAATCTCTGCCCTAGTGCCTACTGGTGGTGGTGGTGGCTCTCTTACCCACTCTGCTCCCCTCCCCCATCACAAAGTGTGAAAAAACAATCAAGTCACTGGGCTAGTGACAGTGACCCGCCTTTTCTTTACTACTTGGAGCTGGGGGCAAAGAGAGTCTGGGGGAAGTAAGTTTGCCTTCTGGGCATTAGGTTCAAAATGACAAGGCATGACACAGCAAGCTCAGGGGACACAGCAACAGAAGTAGGAAACATGTCTCTTGATCTAATCAGGGCAAATCTTTTCACATCCACCTCAGACAGCATAGCTCTTTATTTCCTAAGGGTCCTTGGAAGAGAGTGTTCATGTGTAGCTTGTACTAATACCCTGCATTTGTATGCTGTGCTAACATCCATTACTGAGCTTAATCTTCCCAGCATCCCTGTGCAGTGGTCACATCAGGAACTGTACTCTTATTTAACAGTTGAAGAAGCTGAAACCCAGATAAATTTAGTAACTTGTTCCGGGTTGCCCAGACTCTGGAGGCAGAACTAGGATCAGAACCCAGGCCTCCTGGACTCCAGTCTATAAAATTTCCTACCCTAAGGCTAGGATGCTCCCCTCCCTGGGATAGGGATGTCTTTCTTGTACTCTCCCTCTTAGGTGCAGCTTCCTACATTGGCGTTACATGGGAATATATCCTGCACCTTCTGAGGATGGCCCAAACGAAGGATGCCATGTTGGCAATATGTCATGGTAAGGGTCAAGAGGGTCTGGGAAAGACTCTGTTGGAATCAGGGAGGGAGGAAAGAAGGGCAAACAAAGAGACTGGATGGGTCCCTCTGAATAGGGATCCCAGAAAGCTGGGGAGGGACAGGAAATGGTTGAGAGCAGGCAGGTGTGAGCAGCTACTCTTCTCCCTCTGACTTCTTGGCCTGGATTGGGGCAAGGACCAAGCTTGATAGGGATGTTTTGGGTGTTGATAGCCTCAACCACTTTCCCTTCCCCTGCTGGGTGGACCAGGTGTGCTCACAAAGAAAAGATAGTTGGGGTGGTGGTAAATAGGTTGGTGTTTCCCAGCATAGGACTCCAGAAACATTTAGGGTTGAGGATGAGAGGACTATGTCCATATGTGTGTATGTTTCCCTTTGTGGGAAGGGAAAAGTGATGGGTAGCTCAAACTCCCTGCATCCCTCACAGTGCTCAAAGGATTGGTCATCAGTGCCCGGAAACATCTGGATCTGGGCATTACAGATGATGAAATAATGGACATTACACAAGAGGCAGTGTCCTTCAAGGCTTATCTCACCCTCAGGCTTCTCTTCAATTGTTGGTCCCTGAAGAGCAACAGCAAGGTGAGAGTTGGAGATAGTGGGGTTGGATGGATGGCTGAAGGAGTAAATCTTGAGCCAAAGATGGGGCAGGGCCGTGTCTGTCTACTTACTGGTGGAAGGATAACTTAAATGGCTCTTCCAAAAGAGCAGGGTGACTTTCCTTAGGCTCCTCTTCCCATTCTCCAGAAAAGGGTACTATCAGAAAATGCCACTGTCCAGCCACATATTTGTTAAATATGCAATTAAGCAACTTAAATTTACTGATTACTAGCATTAGCCAGGCACTGTGCTAGGCCCTGGGGATACAAAGATGAATAAGGAAAAGCCCCTAAGGGATTGTCTTGTCTTCATCCCTGGCTGAGGCAAGTTTGTTTTGTCTTCTTGGGCACAGGTGACAGAGCAAGCTCTGGTGATAATTGGCCACCTCTTCTTCCTCATGCCACCATCCAAACTCAAGAACCAAGTGAACCAGTTAACCCAATGGTTAATGATTTTGATAGCTGTAAAAATAACACCTTTCTACATTTCCCAGGTGATTGGAATGGGGTGAGAAGATAATTTAACTAGTTTATTCTTTCCACATTTGTTGAATAGTTAATGCTACAGTTAGCAAAGCATGGCCCACAGGCCAAATCCAGCCCAAAGCTTGTTTTTGTAAAATAAGGTTTTGTTGGAATTCCACCATGCACATTTGTTGAATTCATCTAGCCCTTTGAATCTGACTTTCCTGTCTCTGACCTCTAGACCCAGATTTAAATGGCTCATGAGAGTAGATCAAGCCCAACTGGATAATCTGTTTTAAGGTCAACTAGTGTGGGACCTTAGTTACGTCTGCAAAATCCCTTCATATCAACACCCACATTACTGCTTGATTGAATAACTGGGAAAAGGGGCCTGGAATTTGGGAGGCCATCATAGAATTCTGCCTACCTTAGAATTGTTATGCCAATGTTAGGTATGTTTAGGAACAGAGAACCCAGAACTGGAACCCAAAATTTCTGATTGTTGTTTCAGTCCTTCTTCCATTTCAATGGCATTCCTCAAACCAAGTTCCCTCCAGTTTTTGATGGGTATTTCACAAAAATGTGTTATTTAGCAAAATGGGTGGGAAATACTGAGTTAAAATTAACATCTTAAATGTAGGACTTCTCAGGAGCCTTCAATATGTAAGCTAGTCTTGTCCTCCAAGAAGCAAATACCAACATGGTATTAGAGGTGCAGGAGACTTATTGGAGGAACATCTGTGAGGGAAAACAGGGAGGGAGCCAGAGGAGGCTGGGAGCCATCAGACTGTGTTGTATGTCTGACCCTTGATAAGGAGAAGAGGAAGGAGGGAAGGAAGGGAAGGAGGGGAAAAGTGAGGAAGGTCTTAGATTACAGTGTAGTTCTAAAAAAGTTTCAGTATGGCCAACAGGGAGTCACTGAACCAAAGTCACCCATCAGAAAATGTGCCTGCCTTAGTGGACTTGCCATATTCATTCATTGGCTGGGAGAAACCTGTGGGAATCTGGCTTCAGTTTCAACAGTGATGGATTTTAGAGCATGACGGCTGGAGATACTGGTTAATTATGCACCTCAGAATAGGCATCTGAGGGGGCACCTGGGTGGCTCCGTCGTTAAGTGTCTGCCTTCGGCTCAGGTCATGATCTCAGGGTCCTGGGATCGAGCCGCGCATCAGGCTCCCTGCTTGGCGGGAAGCCTGCTTCTCCCTCTCCCACTCCCCCTGCTTGTGTTCCCTCTCTCGCTGTGTCTCTGTCAAATAAATAAAATCTTAAAAAAAAAATAGGCATCTGAGAGGCATATTTTTCAGGGTTGGTAAATATGCTAATGTGCCTTTGTGAATTTCCAAGATGAGGATTTTTTTTTTTTTTGAGTGCAACAATTATTAGCATCGAGTTTCCAGGGACTACAGTTTGTAGTCTACCATTACACTACCACCTCAAATGCATTTTCCTTGTTATATAAAGAGATGACCTTTCTCACATATGTACTCTGAGTTTTGCCCATTAGTGGACCACCCACACGATCTCTTGTTTAATCTCGCTCCTGGCACATGTCTGAATGTTGCCTAGGGTAAGGTCTATGAATTTGGAACAAAGGTTTGCTCTGTGTAGTCAATTAGCCAGTTGGAGGATGAAATTTGTTTCCCAACTACTAGTCCGAAAATTGTTCAGGTGGAGATTCCACCCCACATCTTGGCTGACAGTGGAAATGTTTTGACTACTCCCTTTCCCCTTCTCCTTCCTCCTCCTCTCTCACTCCAGGGCATGGTGATTGAGAATCAAGATATTTATCAGTCCATAGTATAATTTTGTTTGGACATCAACCAGCACTAACCAGCTCTATTTAAGCAAACTGGCCCTAATGGGAATCGATCAGGTAGACCAAAGGAGAGGAAATGTTGAATATCCAAAATCCAGTGGAGGGATTTCTGCTTCTGGTAAAGATGGAGTAACTGGGGTCAGATTTACCCTATTGCCTGAAACAACTAAAAAGCTGGACAAAATGTATGAAATAATGGTTTTTAAAGCATTGGACATCAGGCAACAAAGAACAGTGATTCCTGAGAGGCAGGAAAGAAATGAGATGAGCCCTATTATTGCCCCAGCTAATTTTCTTGAGAAAATTAGGTCCAGGTCATGGCATAGGGAAAGAAAACCCAGGAAGAGTCTAGTGGACTTTCTGAGTTGACGAGATGGCAATGAGAATCCAGGGAGACCAAGGCAGCTAGAGTTTACAGAGCAGAATATTAAACAGTGCATGCATATGAGGAAACTGTCTCAGGTAAGGAAAAGAACAAAGAATTGAGAGAACTGTAGCCAGAACTCACGCAGGGCCAGGAATAGCGCCTGTTCCCACCAACGAGCCTGAAAACTTCGTAATTCACAGGCATTGGGTAGAGTACTGAGAAGGTGGGGCAAAGTTAAGAACAGGCTGAATGCTGTTCTGGTCTAACAAATCTTAAAAGCAAGACCCCCACCAAATCAAACTATTTCCAAGTAACTGCATCCCAGAAGAAATTCAAGAATATAAGAATACAAAAATATCCAGCACTCAATAAGGTAAATTCACAATGAGTGGCATTAAATAAAAAATCACCAGGCATGCAAAGATGCAAGAAACTATGATGTATAATAGGGAGAAAAATCAATCAAAATGGACCCATAACTCACACAGATGTTAGAAATAGCAGACAAGGACACTAAAACAGGTATTATAATTGTATTCTCTAGGTTTGAAAGCTAGATCGGAAAATAAAAGATTGATTAACTTGAAGACATAGCAATGAAAACTATACAAAATGAAACACTGAGACAAAAAGATAGAAGTAGGAGGGGGAAGAAGCTTCAGTGAGGTTTGGACAACTTCAAGCAGCCTAATTTATGTGCAGTGGGAGTCCCACCAAAAAGGAGAAAGACAGAAAAAATATTTGAAGAAAGAGTGTTTGAAAATTTTCCAAATCTGAAGAAAGTGATGAATTCACAGTTCCAAGGCACTAAGTGAACCCCAAACACAAGAAATATTAAGAAAACCACACCAAATCATACCATAATCAAATTTCTCAAAACCAGTGAAAAAGAGAAAATCTTAAATGCATAAAGTAAAAACAAAAACCAAACCAAACCAAACAAGAACAACATGTTTCATACAGAGGAATAAAGATAAAGATAATAGCATATTTCTCATTGCAAACAATGCAAGTGAGAACATAGTAGAATTCAAGGTACTGAAAGGAAAACACTATATCCTAGAATTCTGGGCTTAGTGGTAATATCTTTTAGAATGAGTGAAAAAAATATTTTCACACATAAAAAAACTGAAAGAATTCATCGCCAGTAGACCCATATTATAAGAAATGTTAAAGGAAGTCCTTCAGGCAGAAGGAAAATGATACCAGATGGAAATATAGATTTATACAAAAGAATGAAGAAAATCAGAAATGGTAACTGTGTGAGTGAATATATTTTTTCTTATTTAAAAAAATCTCTTTAAAAGGTAACTATTTAAACAAATATAACAATGTAGTGTGGAGTTTGTTACATGTAGAAGTAAAATATATGACAACAATAACACAAAGTGTAAGTATACCTATACTTAGTGTACATAAAGTAGTATAATATCACTTGAAGATTGACTGGGATAAGTTAAAAATGTATGCTATAGGGATGCCTAGGTGGTTCAGTTGGTTAAGCGTCTACCTTCAGCTCAGGTCATGATCTCAGAGTCCTGAGACTGAGTCCCGCCTTAGGCTCCTTGCTCAGTGGGGGAGCCTGCTTCTCCCTCTGCCTGCTGCTACCTCTGCTTGTGTGCTCTCTCTCTCTTTCTCTGACAAATAAATAAAACCTTTTAAAAAAGTATGCTATAAACCCTGTAGCAACCATTAAAATAACAAAGAGTTACAGCTAACCGGCCAACAAAGGATATAAAATGGAATTATAAAAAATATTCAACTAATTTAAAAGAAGACAGAGATAGAGGGATAAGAGAACAAAGAATTGGGACTAGTAGGAAACAAGTAGCAAGATGATAGATTTAAGCCTAACTATAATAAACAAACAAACAAACAAATAAATAATCATATTAGATGTAAATGGTCTAAATACCCCAATTAAAGGCAGAGATTGTCAGATGGATTAAAAAAGCAAGACCCACCTGTATACTACCTATAGGAAATGCACTTAAAGATAAAGATACAAATAGGTTAAAAATAAAAGGATAAATAAAAATATGCAGGCATACCTTGGAGATATTGCACATTTGGTTCTAGACTACTGCAATAAAATGAATATTGCAATAAAGCAAGTAAAAGGAATTTTTTGGTTTCCCAGTGCATATGAAAGTTATATTTATACTATACTGTAGTATAGTGTGCAATAATATTTATCTGTAAGTACTTTAAAAATACTTTATTGCTAAAAAAATACTAACCATCATTGGAGGCTTTAGTGAGTTATAATCACTGATCACAGATCACCATTGCAAATACAATAATAGTGAAAAAATTTCAAATATTACAAGAACTACAAAATGCAACACAGAAACAAAGTGAACAAATGCTGTTGTTCCAACAATTGGGAAAATGCAGACAGACTTGCTTGATATAGGGTTGCCACAAACCTTAAATTTATAAAAAAAACATACCATCAGTGGAGCACAATAAAGGGGAGCAATAAAACAAGGTATGCATGTACCATGTTAACATTTATGGAAAAAAAGCTGTGTTTGCAGTATTCATATCAGATAAAGTAGATTGCAGAGCAAAGAATATCAAGTATAAAAAATGTCATTTCATAATGATGGAAGGGTCAATTCATCAAGAGCACATAACAATTCTAAATGTTTATGTACCTGTTGTTGTTATGTGTCTGTTACTATAACAGAGCTTCAACAATATATAAAGCAAAAACTAATAGAACTGCACAGAGAAATAGAAAAATCCAGAATTACACTCAGAGATTTCAACAATCCCTCTTTCAACAATTGATAAAACGAGTAGATGATCAGAAAGCGTATATAAGATCTGAGCACTATCAAACAACTTGACCCAATTGGGACACAGATTGGAAAGGAAGTACAAATGTCTTTATTCACAAGCAACATGATCATCTATATAGAAATATGAAATATTTAAGAATAAATCTGAAAAAAGGTAATACTTGTACACTGGAAACTACTAATCATTGCTAAGGGAAATTAAAGAAGACAATTAAATGGAAACATATGCAGTATTCATGGACCAGCAGATTCAATATTGATAAGATATCAATTCTTCCCAAGTTGATCTAGATTCATTGCAATCCTTTTTTTTAAGTCTCATTTTTAAGTAATCTCTACACCTAATATGAGGCTTGTACTCACAACATGGGATCAAGAGTCTCCCATGTTCCACTGACTGATCCAGCCAGGTGCCCCAGATTCATTGCAATCCTAATCAAAATCCTAGCAGTCTTGTGGCATCTGGGTGGGTCAGTCAGTTAATCACCCCCACATTTTGCTCCACACTGGGTGTGGAGCCTACTTTATTTTATTTTATTTTTTAAAATTTATTTTCTGACAGAGAGAGACACAGTGAGAGAGGGAACACAAGCAGGGGGAGTGGGAGAGGGAGAAGCAGGCTTCCCGCGGAGCCAGGAGCCCGATGCAGGGCTCGATCCCAGGACCCTGGGATCATGACCTGAGCCGAAGGCAGACGCTTAACGAATGAGCCACCCAGGCGCCCCTGAAACCTACTTTAAAGAAAAAGAACCTAGCAGGTTTTATTTAATAGGAAGTGACAAGCTGATTCTAAAACTCACATGGAAATGCAAAAGAGCAAATACATCAGAGAAAGAATGACGACTTATAAAACTACAACAATGGAGACTGTAGTATTGGTATTAAGACAGACGAATGGATAAATGGAACTGAATAGAGAGTCCAGAAATAGACCTACATTTTTACTGTCAATTGATTTTTTGGCAAAGGTGAAAAGGCAATTCTTTGGAGAAAGGATAGTCTCTTCAACAAATGGTGCTGGAACATTTGGATATCTATACACAAAAAGATAAACTTCAATCCATACCTCATACCATGTACAAAAATTAACTCAAAATGGCTCATACTTAAATGTAAACCCTAAAACTATCAAAGTTCTAGATGAAAATAGGAAAAATTTATGTGAACTTGAGGTAGGCAAAGATGTCTTAGCTACAACACCAGAAACATGATCTGTAAAAGAACAAAGGAATAAAGTGGACTTCATCAAAGTGAGTAACTTCTGTTCTTTGAAAGGTACTGTTAGAATGAAAAGACAGGCCTCAGACTGGAAGAAAATAATTGCAAATCACATACACATCCAGAATATATAAAGAACTCTCAAAACCCAATAAAAAACAATTTAAAAAGTGGATCAAAAAAATTGAATAGCTGCTTCACCAAAGAAGATATGAGGATGGCGAGTCAGCACAGGAAAAGTTGCTCAACATTGCATAGACGTGAGGGAATTTAAAATCATCATGAGATGCCAGTACACATCTGTTAGAATGTAAACTGGCAAACTACTTTGGAAAACAGTTTGGCAGTTTCTTAAAAAGGAAGTGACAGGTCTGTAATGACAGAAAGCAGATAAGTGTTTGCCTGGGGAAAGGAAAGGTCCTGGGAAGGAGGAATTACAAAGACACAAGAGGAAACTTAAGGTGTAGTGGATATGTTCGGTATGTTAATTGTGGTGGTTTCATTAGTGTATACGTTTATCAAAACTTGTTAAATTGTACACTTTAAATATATACAGTTTTTTGTATGTCAATTAGATGTCAATAAACTTGTTTTAAGAAAATCAAATGGAGTGTTTACACATGTGAAAACTAAGGTTATTTGTAGAACTCTCATATACCAGTGATAAGAACCCACAAGACAATAGAATCCACCAGGTAGAGAGTAGAAACATAGGCTTTTAGACTTGGTTTTCAGAATTTTGAAAGTCACAGAACCATAGAACCAGTTCTTGCTTTGGCAATGATTAATTTACCCTGCTCCTTTGAAGTCAGCCAATACTTGAAACGTTGAATTGCCCTGAAGATTTCTGTGGAATAATGAGATTATTTGAAAGTAAATGTAGCTTACTGGGCAAGGTGGAAGGGCAGGTCATGGCTGTATTTAGCTATGAAAGAACTAGACCCTGAGCCTTTTTTGGAAAGGTCTAAGAGGGCAGTGTGAAACTATGATGACTTGGCCCATCCTTGAAGAGAAGACGTGAGGACAGAGGATTTCTCCTGAGGCTGTGGAAAGTCTGGGCTAACTTATGCTTACTTTGTCCTTATGCACACAGTGTATCTGCCAACTTATGGATGCTCTGGCTCTTAGTGGCTGTGGAGGTATAAACTTGGAATCCCAGCTGGAAAATATTATAGGTATACTGTTCAATCAGGTGAGTGCTGTGGGGCTAGAAGCATCCTGGGCTTGCTTTTTCTCTCTTCTTTGGAGGTGATGGCTACTGCAGCCCAGGTCACAACCTCCATAAATGCAGGTGTCTTTCACATGGTGACCTTAGCCATACAGATCTCAGGTTTCCCTGGAACAGGTAAATGCCCAGATTCTGGGCATAGACTCGGATATTCTCCATGAGGTAAATTGGGTACATTCTGTGTGTTTCTTGAAGGTCACAGACCTTTGTTGCTCCCTCTAATTTCTGGTTAAAGGGCAGAAGGTTCAAAGCACTCCATCATGCCTGTGGGAAATGTCAGGCCCTCTGTGTTGCAGCCTAGAGTAGGAAGAAGATAATTGAACATTTTGCAAAAAGGTGTTAACTTCTATATGTTTAATTTGCTTGCCACTGGGGGCTGGGAATGTGGATTCCTGGGTTCTATTTTCCTATTCTCCTTTATTACTAAGCACCACACTTTCCATGGATGCATGCCTTGGTTCCTCCATCCACACCCATGGCCCCTAGTTTCAGTCCTCCCAGGTCTGATGGCCTTGGTCTCCCCACAGCTGAATGAAACAGTCAAGGACTCAGATCCTCACTCTGCACAGAACCACAGCCTTGCCCTGAAGGCTTTCTACATCCTCAGTAAGTTAACAGAGTTCCCTAACCCCAGGTATTTGTGTGGGTGGGCACTCAGAAAAACTTTTGTGTCTCCCTGGACCGGAGCAGGGACCTAGGTTCCCATAAGGGGCTTCCATCCTTCTAGACAAGATGCAAAGTAATCCATGTGAGCTTCGCTTGAAATTCAAGGAATCTTGAGGGGCAAAGACATAGCTCCACTCCCTTCACCTGAAGTTGGCTTCCCTTTCTCCTTCAGTGAATCCCAGCTTAGAAAGGTGATCTTGTCATTACAACATTGATGATCATGCGAGGTGTGCTAACCTATGGGAGGGCACATGGTGGGGCAGGGGAGGGACAGGGCCCAGCTCAGGGAAAGCATCTAGCCCCATGCTTGGCACACGGGGCTAGATGCTTTTCCTCCTTCTTTTCTCCAACCTAAAGGACCCTAATTTATCTGGTTCATGGCATCATGGTTTGCTCTAAGCATGATTTACTTCTACTTACCACTTGCTAGTTAAACATACTGTGATTCCCTTGTATTTGCACCCTTCTGATAGCCAAGTTATACAATGATCAGGTGGTATTCTTAATACGAAAGAACACGCAAGCCAGTGATCCAGCCAAGATAATATCAGCCCTTCAAGTTTTCATGGATGTGTTCCAGGAAGGTGAGCGGGAATTGGCCTGGTGTTGGGGATATTCTTTCCTATGAGAGCTCTTTTCTCTGGAAGACAGTCCCATGTGTAAGTTAAAGGCACAGTTTTAAACTTAATGTAAACTCAAAGTAAACTCAATAGGTTTAAATCTTGGCTTTACTTCTTATTAGCTGTGCAAACTCGGCAGATTGCTTTTAGTCTGTGCCTGTTTCCTCACCTTAAAGTGAAGGTAATATTAGTACCTACCTTTAGGGTTTTTTTTAGCGAAGATTAGATGAGAAAATATATGTGAGGTGCTTAGACCATTTCCCAATATGCAGTCAGTTTTATAGTCGTTTAGTCTGTGATTATTATCTTGGGGAATAAGCTTCGACTCCAATCAAGTGTTTGCCAAACCTTTGCTGTATGTCTAGCACAGTGCAAGTCACTGCAAATAGACACTTAAGTAAGACATAGTTCCCGCTCTCAAAGAGTTCACTATTGAGTTGGGATTATAAGGCTGTCCAGACAGTGAAACAATGCCAGATAATATGTGAAAAGTTGTTTAAATGTGAGCATGGTTATGTGCAATAGGAATACGGAGAAGGGGTCATTCAGGAGATGGGTTGGGTCCTGTGTAGGAGATGTACTGAGAGCAGGGAAGGAGATTGTACTGGTGAGTTAGGAGAGGGAATTCACATAAAGAGCAGTTGTCATAGTTTTAAAGGTTGAGATGTATGGGGCGGGGGGAAGTGTTTAACCGGGGAGGTGGGCAATCATAGGAGACTGGAAAGAGCTGGGACTCCAATGCCAGCTTGAGGAAAATCCTGTTTTCCGTCACTCTTCAGTCTGGTTTGAAGCAGAGGGATGGTGGAGATAATCTTTGGGAGCTCTGTCTGGCCCTTGAAGACTAGGACAGTACCTGGAATTCCTCCCACCTGTCTGTCTTCTTGTGCGTCCCAATACAACAGAGGAGGAGGAAGGAAACTGATCCCCAGCTGCATGTCTGTCTTTTCTCTAGTGCCCCAGACACAGCAACTAAAGAATGAAGTGATGCATTCAGTCATAATCATGATTCAGGAGGATCTCCAACCAGTGAGCAGAAAGGCTGAATGTTTGGGCTGGGAGGGCAGTTGCTTTCTTGAGACTTTGAAGTTGTGTAAAATGGAGAGGAGGAGGCTGTTCGTGGATGAGGAGAGAGGTAAGGCACCCCCTTACCAAGCCCTCCTGGCCTCAGACTCTGCCCATGGGTTACATTTGGGCTCTTCAGAGCCTGAGAAGGATTTGAGAAGTGAACAGGTGGTTCCTACCTATTTTCTGAGCCTTGTCAGTGGGGACACAGAGCTCTAAAGAATACTAATTCTGCCCCCTAAAAATTCAGTTTATTTGGGGAGAGAAGATCTCAAACATCATATCTAGCATAGGGTCTGAGAAGCCATATTTTTAACAAGCTCTGCCAGAATTGGAGGCAGCAGAGACTGCTCCCAGCTCTGAATCATGCAGGACAGGGAGCAGAAGAGCAACAGGTTAGAGTGCCAGATGGACAACAATGGCACCATCCCTAAAAACAAAGTCCTAAATCTTCAGAAGGTTGATGGAGAGACTGGAATCTTGAGAGCTGGGCCCTCAGGACTTATGGGATTCATTTCTGTCTTTCCCTATGAAGGCCAGAACACGGGACTTTTCCTGGACTCTGATTTCTCCCTACCCAACACTTCCGTCAATTTCTTATCTTATATAAGGTGTGGGCAAGCTAAGTGCTTACAGTTCTTCAGGAGAACGGTAGGAACTTAAATGGGCTAGAACGTCAGGGTGGAGTAGGGTGGTCAGGTTCAGTGGCTGGTTGTCTGTCATCACCTGGAGACCAGGGAAGAGTCACACTGGGCTTGAAGTTGGGAGATCTGAGTCCCTTGAAGACACCCCTCACCCGCTCTAGTCCTCTGTGTCCTCACCTGGAACATGAAGTGTCATACTGATGTGTCTTCCTATCTTGTCATGTGATGGTCTGTGACACCCCCCCCCACACACACACACACACAGGTGTGGAAGGCCCTCCTGAATTTCGTTGAGATGCTGGGCCAGCATGACTGCTTGGCCATGCCCCAGGGGAACGTCGTCATCAACTATGTCATCAAGCTCAGCGAGTCTGCCTGCTCAGTGAGCAGGGGCCAGGCAGAGAGGGGACAGAGGGTGGGAGCAAAAGAAGAGCAGGTTTGGGAGTAGAAGGGAAAGAAGAAGAGGGCATGGTTGGCACAGTGGGAAGGGGCTTTGGTGTCTAAAATTCTGAGCAGTGAGCCAGGGGAGGCCTTGAACCAGAAGACTCAGTTAGCATTGGTTTCAGGTTTAAATCTTTTCTTTTCTTATTCCAGAATGACGAGGACATCCAACTAATGTGTTCCAAAATCCTACAGATGGTACAAGCAGCTAGGGTCAAAGAGACTTCTTCATCTCCTCCTCCCTTGGCTGCCCAGATCACTACCCTGACCCCCCAATTGCATTCTCTCTGCCTACTCCCTACCCCCCACTCCATCTAACCTAACCCCTGTACTGTCCCTTCCACCATCCCCACCTCTATCTGTTCCCACTTGAGTGCCTGGGGCTCCTCTGAGAAGTGGCTCAGTGGAGCAGAGGATCACTGGATGGTCAACCTGGAGGCCTGAGACTGGGTCCTGCTCAGCCAGTTTTGGGCTGGAAAATCTGGAGTAAATTGCTCTCCAGGCTACAGTTTCTCCTGTAAAAACGTGGGTGATTATCCACCTTGCCTGCTCTTAGCAACCTCTAAGGATTCTTGGAGACTCCTACGAGTTGTGTGGGTCAGAGTTGAGTCAGGGGCCATGGGAAGAAAAGGACAGCTCTGATTTCTTCTTCTTCCCAGAGACCCCTTCTCCCTCCCAGCAAGCTGTCTCCTGACTGCTAGCATGTTTTCTGCCCCTGGAATGTTCCCCAGTGAAGGCGAGTACAAGGCACACAATTTCAAATTTCAGGAAGCCCCTCTATTTATAATCAAGTCCCTCCTGCTGAAATTTTAATCGGGACCTAGGTTATGGTTTACCAGCATGCAGTGGAAAGGGAGAGAGGGTGAAAGGGAAGGGGACTATGAATGGGTTAGGGGTCTGTGTATACAGGTCTCAAATGCCCCTCCAAGAAAGGAAGACAAAGCCATAGGGTTGAAGAACTTTTTTTTTTTTTTTTTTTTTTGATTACTAATCGTGTATTGAAAGCAGTAAGAGGTTCCACGACACCAAATAAACCAGTTCTGAGGATTTCCCCAAGGTAAAGTTTAACAGCTCCAGCTTCTTCAGTGTTTATCAAAATACAAAAGAAAACAGTAGAGGTCGTCGTTTCGATGGCAAATCCGACCCTTGCAGGCTGAGGGAGTGAAAGCACATGTAGACAGGGGCTCCGGGGGCTGAGGCTCTAGGGTGACTGGCCCGCCCGCCCGCACTCCTGCTGGTGAGACCCCAGGCAGCCCGGAGCAGGCCAGAGCGCCCACGCGGACCCAAGGGAAGGCCGGGGTCCCTCCGAGGGGTCCGTGAGCGGTGGCCGCAGCCCCCGGCCTGTCTCCTGGGCGGCCGTGTGAGTACAAGTACAAGCACAAAGGGGATGCGGGATGACCCGCGACAGAGCGAGTCACAGGGGCCCTATCGTGACCATGCAGAATGGACCGTGGCTGGTTCTGCCCCGTCTCACGTTCCCGACGGGAAACGGACCACCGGTGGACTAGACCCTGGCCGCCGCTGCAGAACCGACACTAGGCACGCTTCTCCCTTCTGTGTGTTCACGTGTTCTCCTTATCTTGTGTTTGCAACAATTTTAAAAATGCACTGAGTTCAGGTTAAAAACCAACCACCAAAATGGATCTCAACACAGATCTAAGGCCCAGAGGAGGCGCGCCAGGCTGGATGGACACAGCGACTCCCGGAGGCCCCGCGTGCCTAACATCCCTTCTCAGTATTGAACAGTGGGTTGATTCTCTTTTTACAATAAAAAAAGCTGAGTAATATTGCATAGGAGTACCAGAAACTGCCTCGTTGGGAACAAAAACTATTTACATTAAATAAAAACCCGGCTGCAGGCTGCGTCTGCACATTTACAGCATGGTGAAGCACACTGTGACCGACCATGGAGACAGCTTCTGGCACTCACACCACATGAGAGTAAAGCAGGGTGGAAGGAGGGGGGAGGGGGGGACGCGGCTCACTTCTGGTTCCGCAGCTGATTGGACAGCCAGTCCAGTCCCTCATACAGCCCGTCCCCGCTGGTGGCACAGGTGGCCTGAATGTACCAGTTCCTGTGGCGCAGGGAGTGCAGACCCAGCTTGTCCGTGATCTCAGCCGCGTTCATGGCGTTGGGGAGATCCTGCTTGTTGGCGAACACCAGCAGGACAGCATCCCTGAGCTCGTCCTCCGCCAGCATCCTCATGAGCTCCTCACGGGCCTCGTTCACACGCTCTCTGTCGTTGCTGTCCACCACGAAGATGAGACCTTGTGTGTTCTGGAAGTAGTGACGCCACAGAGGTCGGATCTTGTCCTGGCCGCCCACGTCCCACACAGTGAAGCTGATGTTCTTGTACTCCACGGTCTCCACGTTGAAGCCTATGGTGGGAATGGTGGTCACGATCTCACCCAGCTTCAGTTTGTACAGGATGGTGGTCTTCCCCGCAGCATCCAGGCCCACCATGAGAATGCGCATTTCTTTTTTGCCAAAAAGGCCCTTGAAGAGGTTTGCGAAGATATTTCCCATGCTGTAGACGGGTGGGAGCAACACTGGCCAGAGAAACCCTCGGCGGCCGCGGCGAGGCTACTGCTCCGAGCCAGGCGTTGGTTTCGCTCCCACCAGGGTTGAAGAACTTTTGATTGGGGCTGATTTGGAGCTTGACATCGAATCCCTTGCCACATCTTCTGCCAGGTGTCCTTGCCCAAATTGATCACCTTGGCGTGCCAGCCCAACAACACCTTGGCCTTCGTGCTGCTGAGTAAGACAGCCACAAACATGGCTCTGAAGGCCCGGTTCCTCGGCCAGGTCCCGTACCTTAGCAGCTTTCACCTCAGCCGTAAGTGCATGGGGGGAGGGGGAGATTGTGGAGAGGGGGCAGCTGTGACAGCACAGGCTGCCCCAGGCAGGAAGGTAGGGTGGGACAGGGACTGAGACTCCGAAGGGGTCATGGGTGTGGGGAGAGGGTGCAGATCGGCTGCCGGGGTGGGGGGGCGCAGCTGTGAGCCTGGGCCCAGACGGAAGAGGAAGACAAAGGGTTAGGGCAGCAGCTTGATGCCATTTGGTCCTTCACATGAATGAAAAGGGGATTCTTCTGGAAGACAGGCAACCCCCCACACAGATCCTTCTTGCCTTTATTCCTCGTCTTGAAACACTGGAGTAGAGATGTGAGAACTTTGTTGTTAATTACAAAGTAATGTGTACACAGACATTCCTGACCCTTAGTTCTTCCTTTGCCCCGACTGCGAGCCTCACTCTGTACTCACCCCACCCCTGACCGCTAGTTCCAGAGGGAGTCAGAATTGAGGTGAGGATATCTGTTCGGCACATTACTTGGGGTGTGTGTGTGTTTGTGTGTTTGGAAAATAAGCATTCTTTGTTAGGGTTTAAAAGGAGGAAAGGTAACAAATGACTTTCCCAGTGTTGAGAGTTCTGATTATAATCAATGTGAACAATGGACATTTAAAAGATGGACCTAGGGTTTTTAAATATGAAAAGCTACATTTAATAAAATGTGTATAACTTCTCAGAATAGTGGGAGATGCTTTCAAGGTATAAACTAATAGACTACACTCATGAGTAGTGACCATTTACCATGCTTTGGCTGGACAATGCCTTTCTTCCCTAGTCTGTCTATTTAATTTTTTTTTTATTGTGGCATAGGTGACATACAATGTTATATTAATTTCAGGTGGGGGTACCTGGGTGGCTCAGTCAGTTAAGCATCTGCCTTTGGCCCAGGTCATGATCTCAGGATTCTGGGATTGAGCCCCTCATTGGGCTCCCTACTCAGCAGGAAGCCTGTTTCTCCCTCTCCCACTCCCCCTGCTTGTGTTCCCTCTCTTGCTGTCTCTCTCTCTCTGCCAAATAAATAAATAAATAAATAAATAAATAAATAAATAAATAATCTTTAAAAAAACAACAACAACAACACAAAATGTCACAATCCCCATGGCAATGGCACCAATAATCGCTCTCCACTTTGCTTTTTCTCCTCCCTTGAAGAATGGATAGTGGGCTGCTGGTGGGAGAGGGGCCTAAAGGTTGGGCATCCTGGAGCTGAGCTGGCACTGACTCTGTCCTCTTTTATCCTCTCTTTAACTTAGCTACCCAGTTCATCTCCCCACAGAAACTCCTGACCCATCTTGTGGTAAGTGATAAATGTACAGGATGAATACTGTCCATCCATCCATCCATCCATCCCCACATTCCACAAATAGTTGAGTACTACTCTAATCCAGGCATTCTGCTGGGCATGGAATAAGGGGTAGGGCCAAAGATCACAGGGGCTTTGGGGAGAGGTGATCAAACAGCTTGGAGGAGGGAACTGGGAGCATAGTTCTGGGAGCTGAAGATGGGGAAGGGGTAAGTGTTGGGGAAGGCCTGGCCTGTCTCCTCTGTGGCCTTATAATGAGCTGTTCTCTGTTGACTTTGGACAAGTCCACATGCCTTTTTGGATCTCATTTTCTCAGCAAGAATGTTTTGAGTTCCTCTATGTACCCAGACATTATGTTCTAGACATTATGAACACTTGGAAAGACAAGGTATGGAACTGCCCTTGAAGTGTTCACAGTCTTAGTGGGAAGGACAAGCCTGGGAATAACCACCCATAATGCAGTGTGATAAAAGTTGGTAGAGGAATATACAAGTTGCAATGGGATCTTTGAAGAACAAGGGGCTGACTTGGTCTCCAGGAATCAGAGAGGAGGCAACGTTTTGAGAGCATCTTGCAGAACATGTAGGAGTTCACAGGTGGAAAAGAATGGGAAAGGGCTAAGCTTCAGCTCTACCATTCTATGGGTTTGTTCTGATTTTCTTCCTTCTCTTCCTTTAAATCCTTTCTCTGCCTCCTACTTGCTTCTCTTGTTTCTCAAATATTTTCCCTGAAGCCCTATAGAGAAAGGGAGTTTGGTGTAAGCTCTTTAAGGCTACTACATGCCCTGCATTCTATCACCTCCTTGCACCCCATTATCAACTCGAATGTAGGCCAGCTGTGGATGAAGGAGATCCCCCAGATGTTGCAGATACTGGATGGTGAGGGGTTGGCTGTGAGGTGGGAGGAATGGAGCTGGGGCATTGGGGCAGACTCCAGAAGAGATGAAGTCCTGAGGTACAGGATGGATCCTCCTTGGGGTGAGGAGAACCGGGACCAGTCTCTCTGTCTTTCTGAGATGCGGTTTGGATAGGTCTGCTTATTTGGACCATGTTCTGCACTGAGCAGATATGCAGCCCAGAGTTGTATGACTCGAGTTCCCAGAATGCTCCTTCTTGTGGGCAGAGGATCAGGAAAGAGTGTGGGCTTTGGAACCAGAGACCCAGGTTGGTATCCTTGCTCTAACACTTGCCAGCTGGCTATGCTTGACCTTTGAAAAGTCATACATTTCCTGGAGCCTCTGAAAAGAAGGGGGAACAATTATCTTGTAGGATCATGATGAAAATTAAATGAGAGGATGGGCACAAAACCCTTGGAAGAGCGTTCAAATGTTGGTTCTTTTTCCCTGGCTGGGACCTTCTGGTTGGGCAGGTCCCTATACTCTCTTCTTTCCTAGATCACACTGAGAAGAGCCTGGATCAGGAGGAGTGGGATGACGGGCTGCTTTGGGCGCGCACTCGAAGAGACATACCTTTCTCCACACTTGCCTTCCTTCCCCTCTTCAGGATCCTGAGGGAGAAGAGGCCCCACACCCCCTGAGACAGAGACATGATTAAGGGACCTCCCTACTCAAAAGAACCTCTTTGACTCCTGGCCTCTGCTTCAGAATCTCTGACTATAGCCTAAGCCGTAACTTACCTTCCACACCCTCAAAATCCTACTGTCAAGAGAGAGTAAGGGAATAGGGCCCTCGCTCTTTGTCCCTGGGCAAGTTATTTAGCCTTTGCTGGCCTCAGCTCCTTCAGCAGCAAAATGCATATAACTCCTATCTCCCAGAATTAAATAGGATAATATAGGGAAGGGAGATCCTTGTAAACTGTAAAGGGTTTCACACATATAGTTGGCATTACCACCATTGTCGCTATGTTGTCATTCTCCAGTCCTGACTAACCCCCCTGTGTATTTCAGTTCTTCCCCATTTCTCGAGCTCTTTTTCCATATTTACAGACCATGCGCCCTTGTCTCTTGCTTCTTTCTGACCCACTTCCATGAGGCAGAAAAGCCCGGCCACTGCTCTGTGTGGTCCTCTTCTCCCTTCCTCTTACTCAGTTTTCAAGTCAGTCATTAGTGGCCATCATTGATGACAGCTGGCTGGAGCAACTCATCAAGGTTGTCTTGGAGAGGATAAATTATTTCAGCGATGGTGAGGAGAAGGTGTGTGTGTGTGTGCGCACTGGTGGGCATACCGTGCAGCTGGGGGTGGTAGTTGCAAGGAGGGAAATGGGGGTGGAGGGTGGTGTGGAGGAGTTTGGTGGGGAAGGAATACAGAAATGTACATGAAGGACAGGCCTTGTGGGAAAAACCAACCCATGTTTCTGGGCCCCGGGGAATGGAGGCTAGGGAGGACAAGGAGCTGGTGATCACACAGGAACAGCAAAAATATCAATGTCTTACATTTGCTTAGTGTTTTCAGTTTTATCAAGAACTTTGCCATCTGTTGTCTTAATCAGTTAAGACACCTCCCAGTAATTCAGAGGTCAAAGAATAGAGCTGGTACTTGTGTGCAGTGGAGAGATTATTGACCTAAGAGTCAGCCTGAGGCAAGTTAGTTCAAGTAATATTTGAGGTCATACCGTGGATTAGGGACTGTGTGTGATATTGGGGCTGCAAAGCTGACTAAGGAAGAGAGGTTCCTTTGCTCACAGAGCTCCAGGTCCATGCTGGTGAAGGCTTCATTCCCATCCTGGCTTTTCCTGTGCTCCTGGTGCAATCGGGGTCAAGTGTCTTAGCCTTTGTGAGATTTCAGTTGCCTCATTTGGGCAGTGGCAAAAATAACTTCTATATGACAGGAGAGTGGGTGAGGATAGACAAAGATACCTGTACTGTTGCTTTGTAAATTCAAAAGACCAAGTAACCAGACGGCTCATTATCTCTACTCACAGATGGAGAAACACAATCTAGAGGGATTCAGAGTCTTAAGCAAATTATTGGTAAAACTGGCACCTGAATCCAGGTTTCTTCATTTCTAATCTTGTTTTCCTGTCACTGAGCAACACTTTATTTGGGTTTTAGAGGGTCTCCAGGGAAGAGGCCTTATTTCCAAGACTGATTATTAGCTCTCTAATTATTAACAAATATTTTTGAAGCACCTGCTATATGCAAAGCTTTGTGGATGGTAAAATGAAGCAAGCAGGAATTCTGATCTTATTAAGTTATTAAATATACGTACAAATGCTCATGGCACAGCAGGCATGGACTAAGCACAGAGTATTCATAAAAGACATAGACTCTGCCTTTGGGAAGTCACTGTCTGCTTGAGTGAACAGAGGAGAAAGTGGATAATTATAAGTGTGGTAAGTGTCAGGATTGGAATGCGCACTATATGCTTGGGAGCAGAGGGGAGAGCTATTTATTTGGCTGGTTGGGGCTGGCCAGAAAAGGACCACCTTTCTCAAAGGTGGTCCACCATCTCAGTTCACTTAGGACTGTCCTGGTTTTAGCTCTAAAAGTCCAGTGTGCTAGGAAATGCCTCAGTCCTGGGCAAACTGAGAAGATCAGTCACTCTACAGACAAATGATTAAGTCTGGAAAGATGAGTAATCTGCCAGCTAAGCAGTAATTTGCCAGCTAAGCAGAGAAGCTGGTGCCTTAGGTCAGGTTTCAGAGAAGCAGAGCCTAAGGTGGGGGTCCTTGTCAAGTGATTTGGCAAGAAAGTGCTCTCAGGAGAAGCTGTGATCAAATAAAAGGAGCAGGGTAGGAAGAGGAGAGGCTAAGCAAGGATGTGGGGAGACCTGGATGAAAACTACACCGCAGAGTCTATCCTGCTTAGAGACGAGTAAGGGGGGCTTTTGTACCTCCCCACCCCTCCACCTCTCTGTCACTGGTGCCAGGCTTCTATGGTTAGTATGGGGCAGAGATGGGAGAGAGAAGAATGTAACTCTCAGGCAACTCCAGGCGAAGAGACCCAAAAAGGCTTACAGGTGGGAACTGCTCACAGTGGTGCCCGCAACCAGGGAAGGGAAGGAAACTTTGGCTCTGGACAAGGCTTGAAGAACATCTGCTAGAGGAAGAAAAGGGGCCCATCTAGAGGGGGCTCTGGGGGAAAGCTGACACATTCATTGAACATCTGGTATACCCTGTTTGTCTACTGTGTCAGGCACTCTGTAAGCATTGGAGCAGATCAATGAATAAGACATACACACAATGAACAAGACATACAATGAACAAGACATAAAGCTCCTGAGCTTCATTCTCATTGAAGATGAGAGGTTGGGGAGAGTCAAGAACTAACCAAACAAACACATAAACAAGACGACTAGTGGTTGTGATGAAGCTTTGAATCAAAGAAGCAGGATGGTGAGCTAGAGAGGAATTCAGGAGGTCAGGGAAGGCTCACCAAGTCAGGATCAGAAAGATGAGAGTGAGACAGCATTTTGAAGAGCCCAGGGAAGATTCCAGACAGGGGAAATGGGAAATACAGAAACCCTGAGGTAGGAAAGCGTTGAAAACATAAATACGGATATTACAAAGTAGACAGGGTAATGAATAGTAAGCAGGGATAAAGGCTACAGAAATTCAGAAGAGGGAGAGATACAGATTACATAAAAATACTTTTTTGATTATGCTATTTTAATTTTTAAATTATGCAAATTTAAGGAACTGTTTTTATTTTTTTCAAGTGAAGCTTTGTTATTAAAATTTATTTTTTTGTTTTTTTAACTTATTTTTTATTCAAGTATAACCAACATACAGCATTACATTAGTTTCAGATGTGCAATATGGTGACTCAACAATTTTATACATTTCTCGGTGCTTATCAAAATAAGTGTACTCTTAAGTCCCTCTACCCACCTTCCCTCTGGCAACCACCAGTTTATTCTCTGTATTTAAGAGTCTGTTTTTTTTTGTTGGTCTCTTTTTTCTCTGTTAGTTTGTTTCATTTCTGAAATTCCACATATGAGTGAAATCATATCATATTTGTCTTTCTATATTTCACTTAGCATTATACCCTCTATATCCAACCATGTGGTTACAGATGGCAAGATTTCATTCTTTTCATGGCTGAATAATGTTCCATTCCACATCTTTATCTATTCATCTATCAATGGACTGGGTTGCTTCCATTTCTTGGCTATTGTAAATAATTCTGCAATAAGCATCAGGGTGCATATATCTTTTTGAATTAGTGTTTTCATTTTCTTTGCGTAAATACCCAGTAGTGAAATTGCTGGACCATGTGGTTAGTCTATCTTTAATTTTTTGAGGAACGTCTATACTGTTTTCCACAGTGGCTGCACCTGTTTGCAATCCCACCAACAGGACACAAGGGTTCCTTTTCCTCTCCATCCCCACAAACTCTTATTTCTTGTTTTTTTTATTTTTTAGCCATTTTGACAGGTGTAAAATGATATCTCATTGTGGTTTTGATTTGCATTTTCCTGACAATTAGTGATGTTGAGCATCTTTTCATGTGTCTACTAGCCATCTATATGTCTTCTTTGGAAAGATGTCTATTCAGGTCCTTTGACCATTTTTTAATTGGATTATTTGTTTTTTTGGTGGTGAGTTGTATACCTTTTTTATATATTTTAGATATTAGCTTCTTATCAAATATATCATTTGCAAATATCTTCTCCCATTCAATAGGTTGCATTTTTGTTTTGTTGATGCTTTCCTTCACTGTGCAGAAGCTTTTTATTTTGGTGTAGTCCCAATAGTTTAATTTTGCTTTTGTTTCCCTTGTCTGAGAAGACATATCTAAAAAAAATGTTTCTATGGCTGATGTCAAAGAAATTACTGCCTATGTTTTCTTTTAGGAATTTTATGGTTCCACATGAAGACATTTATGTCTTCAATCCACTTTGAGTTTAGTTTTGTGTATGGTGGTAAGAAAGTGGTTTAGTTTCCTTCTTTTACATGTGGCTATCCAGTTTTCCCAACATCATTTGTTGAAAAGACTGTCTTTGTCCCATTGTATATTCTTGCTGCCTTTGTCTTAGATTAATTGACCATAAAATCGTGGGTTTGTTTCTGGACTCTCTATTCTGTTCCATTGATTTATGTGTCCATTTTTGTGCCAGTACCATACTGTTTTGATTACTATAGCTTTGTAATAAAGTTTGAAATCCGGGATTGCTTTGTTCTTCTTTTTCATGATTGCTTTGGCTATTCAGGTTTTTTGTTTGTTTGCTTTTTGGTTTGTTTGTTTGTTTGTTTTTTGTGATTCCACAAATTTTAGGATTATTCTAGTTCTGTGAAAAATGCTGTTGGTATTTTGATGGGGGTTCCATTAAGTTTGTAGATTGCTTTGAGTAGTATGGACATTTTAACAATATTGGTTGTTCCAATCCATGAGCATGGAATGTCTTTCCATTTGTTTGTGTCATTATCCTGATATCAAAGTCAAATAAAGGCATTATAAAAAAAGAAAACCACAGGCCAATATCTCTGATGAACATAGATGCAAAAATGCTCAGCAAAGTATTAGCAACCAGAATCCAAAATCATTCACCATGATCAAGTGGGATTTATTCCAGGGATTTGAGGGTGGTTCAATATTCACAAATTCATCAACATGATACATCACATCAACAAGAGAAAGGATAAAAACCATATGATCATCTCAATAGATGGAGACAAAGCATTTGACAAAGTACGATATCCATTCATGATAAAAACTCCCAACAAAGTAAGTTTAGAGAGAACATACCTCAACATAAGAAAAGCTATATATGAAAAACCCACAGCTAACATCATACTCAATGGTGGAAAACTGAGAGCTTTTCCTCTAAGATCAAAAACAAGATAAGAATGTCCACTCTCACCACTTCTATTCAACACAGTACTGGAAATCCTAGCCACAGCAATCAGACAAGAAAAAGAAATAAAACCCATCCAAGTTGGCAAGGAAGAAAGTAAAACTTTCACTATTTCCAGACGACATGATATTATATACAGAATATCCTAAAAACTCCACCAAACTGATAAATGAATTCAGTAAAGGATACAACAATAATATACAGAAATCTGTTGCATTTCTTTACACTTAATGAAGCATCAGAAAAAGAAATTAAGAAAATAATCTCATTTGCAATTGCACCAAAAATCATAAAATACCTAGGGATAAACTTAACCAAGAAGGTGAAAGATCTGTACTCTGAAAACTGTAAAACACTGATGTAAGGAACTTTGTATTTTCTAGCTGGAAATGAGAAGTATGTGGAGCAGGGAAAGTTCCTAAAGGGATGATCCGTACCCTAAGATGCCAAGAAATTAGAAATACAGCTTTCTCTTACCTCTAGCTTCAACCCCTGCTCTATAGGATTACTGCCTTATCCAGATGCCTCCCAGAGAACAGGGGGGCCAGAGTGGAGGATGGGGCAGTGGGAAAGGCTGACAGTTTCAAAACCAGTTTGGGTAATGGCTATTCCCCAAGCTACCCTAACTTTATTCCAAGTTATGCATGACCCTGCCCTTTCACCTCTCCTAGGCTTTTCTATATAAATTCTTTGGATTTACCTTGCAGACCTCAAGGAATGTGAAACTGGTGAAGATGTTGCTCTCCTCCATCCTACAAGCTATCCACGAAGACCTGCAGGAGAGGGAGGTGAGGTGGAGGAACTGGCAAAGGGGAAACATTTTTCCTTTAAGAGGCAGGGTGATGAAGTAGTTAAAAGCTGAAACCTGGCAAGCTAGACAACCTGTTGGAATCCTAGGTCTGCCACTTTCTAACTGTGTGCCCTTGGGCAAGTTATTTACTACTATTATTTTATTTTCTGACTCATTTCAGGAAGTTGTAGTCATGATGCACACTTACCCCTAAATACTTCAGGGTGTACTACCTAAAAATAATGATATTCCTTTACATAATCAAAGCACAGTGATCAAAATTAGGAAGTTAACATTGCTATAGTACTATTATCTGATTTATAGACCTGACCTGAAAATGGCCAATTGTCCTACCAATGTTTTTTTTTAGAGCAAAAGAAAAACATTTTTTCTCTGGTCTGGGATCTAATTTAGAATCAAATAGTATGTTTAGTTATCATTTAGCTTTAATATTTTTAATGTGGAACAGTTCCTCAGTTTCTATTTTTCATGCTCTTGACATTTAAAAATGTATGGACCATTGATTTTGTAGAATGTAGCTCATTTTTTGTTTGTCTCATATTTCCTCATGATTAGGTTTAGATTATGTATTTTTGGTGGGAATACTATGGAACCTGTGTGTCATAGGATGGTTTTCAGGATTAAAAATATAAAAGCTCCTAGAACAATGCCTGGCACACAAGCACTCTCTAAGTGTTGCTTACTGGTAGAATTGGTGGCTGGGCTCTCAGGCATCCCCTCTCCAATGCCCCTTCCCTGCCAGATTCTCAGAGCATCCATCACCATCATGGCTATCATCAGTTATTTACCAAGCCCAAGATGCAAACAGTATCATTGAGGAGACAAAGATATATAGGAAGAAAACAGCTGGCTACACAGAGTACCCTTACTAAAGGCAACATGAATGTTCACAGAGACATATAGTGGCTGTGGGGGGTGGGCGGTGGGGACTTGGGCTAGTTGGGTCTAGATCAGGAGGAGGGAAGTGGGTATTCCCACTTGCCATAATATTCCAAGATAAGAACTTTTGGGAGCATGTCTACAGAACAGTCAGTGGCATAGTGGAACTGGAATACAGGGTTCTTTGACAGGGAGGTGAAAGTGACCTGTCTGCCAACACCTGGGGACAGACTGGATACAGAGATAAAGATTAAGAGGGCAGAGGATGTTCAGGATAGTTCCTGGGTTTCTGGCATGCTGGGAGGTGGTATCCTTCACTGAGATCAGGAATGCAGGACATAATGGGGAAGAAGATGATGCATTCAGTTTTGATGGGGAGAGTTTAGGGTGCCCCTGGTAGGGAGCCAGGTGGAGAGGCTCAGTATCCATGTAGATCTGGAACTCAGATCTGGGCTGGATGGCTGCATTTGGGAACAATTATATTTTCCCTGTCTGTAAAATGTGGTTGATAATATTTACCTTAAGGCTTTAGCATGAGGATCAGTGAGACAGCATGTGTAAGGCTGGTACAAACTAAGCATTAAATATTCTGATGATGTCAGTGATGAAGAAGAAGATGATGATGATGATGATCAGGATGAGTGGAAGCCGAGGCTAAGGGATGGCATGGGAAGAGGGACAGACTAGAACCCTCTTCTGATACTCAACTAGTCCCTGCTTTTTTCTTTTTAAAGATTGATTGATTGATTTGTCAGAGAGAGAGAGAGAGACAGCACAAGCAGGGGAAGCGGCAGGCAGAGGGAGAGGGAGAAGCAGACTCCCCGCCGAGCAGGAACCCGATACGGGACTCGATCCCAGGACCCTGGGACCATGACCCAAGGTGAAGGCAGATGCTTAGCAGACTGAGCCACCCAGGCGCCCCGAGTCCCTGTTTTCTAACTAGACAAAATTTTCCCTTCATCTACTTGGAGGCCAAAAGCCTACAACAAGTCCCATTAATACTTCATCCTTAAAAAAAAAAAAAAATACTTCATCCTTTCTAGAGGATCTGTTCCCTGGAATAACTGTAACTGTCCCTAGGTCCCCAGCACTCTGCCTCTTCTGCTGCAAAGTCTTAATGGCGGCCCATCCTGCACAAACAAGCCAGTTGACAAATAGCTGGCACCTGCCTCTCTGTGTTATATGTTCTTTTAGCTCTGTGCCAATATCCGGGTTGAGTAAGCTCTAGGAAGAAGGCTTGGCTGACATTTAAGTCAAAGTGGCCTGCTATGAGGCAGAGGGATTTAAGTTAAAGACCGTTCCTGGCAAGAACTATAGAATCCCCAAGTTTCCCTTGCTCTTGGCCCCCACTCAGTCATCTCTTCCCACCGACAGCATTTTTCACTTAGTTGTATGTCCCACAAGACACATGCAGGGACTCCCTCCTTTCTCTCTCCCCAACTCTAGACAGGTCCCCTTTCCACCTGCCCATTTTGGTCAGTTACTACTGCTGTTTCCTGTTCTCCTGGGTTAAGAATATTGGCATTCTCTGTATGTCTTCTCTCTTTTCCATTTCCTCTGATTATCCATCCAATCCTGTTGATCGTGTGCCTTGGTTTTTGTTCTTCCCTCCTGTTCCCTCCTCACAGCCATTCTCTGAATTTCTAATGCATATAAGTATTCTCTATTCTTCAGTGTTAGATTTGATACTCCTAAGATTTTGCAAATCTGTGACTCTAATTTTTCACAGTCTGGGATAATTTGCTTCTTTTCTCCCCCCATGCATTAAGCACCAAACAAATCTCTACTGAATTCATAGATGAATTCATATACATATGCAATGTCTCCACAGTTCACAAACATTGTGCAGGGCGTGATTATCCTCTGGTCCATGATACTCAGGAAAGGCTTTTCTGGATGTTGTCAATTAGTATGAAAAATACAAAAATCAGACTCTTTAATTTTGACAAGCCCTGTGCCTCTTTATCATCTATCTATCATCTATCTATCTATCTATCTATCTATCTATCTATCTATCTATCTATCTATCATCTATCATCTATCATCTATCTATCTATCTTTTAGAGTTTTTTTTTTTCATTATAAGTGTGCTCGTTAATCTCCATCCCCTATTTCCCCCATCCCCCCACCCACCTCCCCTCTGGTAGTCATGAGTTTGTTCTCTATAGTTAAGAGTCTGTTTCTTGTAATTTGCTCCTTGAGTTACTTCTTGCCAGGATGTTTGGTTCTCCATCTGGATTTTAAGTTGTTCAAGTCACAGGAACCAAATTTTCCTTCCATTTCTTTTCTTTCCCTTTTCTCTCCCTTCTTCTCTCTAAATCCCGGGGCTTGGGAGAGCATAAAGGTGCCTGGATAACTCTTAGCTGTGGCGTGAGTTTGAGGCTATCCTCATTACAGGGCATTGCTGTGGCGCACTCAGTATTGTGTCCATGAAACATCTGAAGATAGTCCTGGACCAACTGCAAGTGTCTAGTGCTATCCTCACTGACAAGGGCTCATCATTCATCCTCAAACTAATGAAGGTGATGGCATTCCTGGGAACTCTGCCAGCCTCCCACACAAAACCTTCTGAGGCATCCCCATCACTCCAGACTCCCCACTTCTCTGAGGCTTTGTGACTCACCTATAAAGCTTCTATTTCCCTCTGACCAACTGTGGGGAAGTTTCATCCTCTTCTCCCTTTCCCATGTTCCCTTATGCCCATGCTTCAGGCCCTGGTATCATCAGCGGCATCCCCTTCCTCCCAACTGTCCACCATTCCACAACCCCATCTTCCCTTCCGGGCCATCTAGCCAACCCATTCCTCTCTGAACCTCCATTTCCCCATCAGGCAAGGAGAATAAGATGAAGAGAAGGCAGGTTTCCCCCTTCCTCCTACAGGAACATCAGCAAAGGAAATGGGGGCTGGTCTGTAACATCATCCACTTAAGCTATAGCAAGATTATTTTAGAGAGCAAGGGAGATACCTTCACGCACTTAGAGACATCCTGGCCATAGTCCTGCAACACTACCACAACTGCATTGTAGAAAAGGTACTTCCTGCTTACTCTACTTCTCCAGTGACCCATCCCTGCCTTCTTTACCCTTCCCCTCCATGAAAATGATGCCTGGCCTTGAATGGAACAAGGGGGTGGGGCTATTACAGTTACTTCAGGGGAGGTAAGGGGGGCGGTCCCTAAATAATTTTCCTACCTCTGTCATTTGTCCAGAGCATGTGCCCCTAGGGTAGGAGAAGAAGCCTTTCCCAAATCCTGTTCATTTACCATCCAACTAGACATCCTTTGGGAGAACTTATTTGGTAAAAAGACAACTTGAGAGATAAGGAAACTAGCTAGATCTATCCTAATTTAAGAGTAAATATGAGGTGGGAACTACCGGAACGAGGTTGGTAAGAGGGGTGGCCCCTTCCCCCATAAAGATGCCACAGGCTTTGCTTCCCTAAGCTGTCCTCAGAGGGAAGATGCAAGATCTCAGCCTAGAGAAAGCTATAGAAGCCTTAGCTTCTCATCTCCCAGATTTTGTGTAGGTAGTTTTCCCTTGCCCCAGGATCATTCCTACCTTGGAAATCTCTGAGCATACTGGTTGGTTCAGGATAAGAACCTGAAGCTGGAGTACCTGGACACCCTGACCAAGCTAACAAACATCCTGAGCAGCCACCCCATGGCCTTTCAACTCAAGTTCCCTCAGAAACTAGAAATTGTAACCTTCCTGGTGGTAAGTACAACTCGGGAGGATGGAGGTGGAAATGCACAGAGGAGGGAGGACGGGTCTTCATGGAACCATTGGCAGTGCTCCTGGGCTTGGCCTGGAGGATAAAAGTCCAGATTTTCCAGGGTCCTTTTCCAACCTTTTCCTTTTTCCATCCTCAAGGTGGGGGTGAGTACTGTGGGGAAGGTATGCTTGGGAGTAGAACAGAAGTGCTGTCCTTGAGAGTTTTTGGAAATTCTAGGTTCTGGTTTCTTATGAATACAGCCTGGGGTAGGAGGAGGGGGAGGAAGACAAAAAAAAAAATATGTTCACATCCTCTTTGTCTCTGGGGTGTGTGGGGGGGTGCATTACAGGAGTTAATCAGGGAGGAGCCACTGAGTTCCGTCTCCAGCTCCATTAGGCGGAGGGCAGTGAACATCATCACTGACTTCAGGTAATGATGTTCCAGCTACTCTGTCTTCCTTGCTCTGACTGGATTTCAGTTCTTTATATACTAGTCTGTCCCCACTTCACTTTCTGCCTCTGCTTCTAGGAATAGGGGGCCCCAGGCAGTAGTAGACATCTACTGGACAATGTCTGCCACCCCCTTTAACCAAGATTTTTTAGATGGGATTTTTGGAGCACCTGGCAGAGACCACCTCTCCCATTTTCACAGGCACTTGCTGTTGCTTCTGGTCCAGGCTTTCTTCTGCTTTCAGGGCTGTCCCTGACTAAATACCTACATATCTGTCACTGACCATCTCCCCCATTCCCTCAAAATATCTGGGGAGCCAAAAAGTAATATATCATCTCAAAATATCAGTACCCTTTCCTGTAATAGTTCCTCTTTCCCTTTGTCCCTTTCTTTCCATTTTCCTGGCATTTTTAAACTTTGCTACAGTTTCTTCCTTTTCTTCTTTTGTTACTTTTTCTTCTGGTAGCTTCTTACTACCACCTGTCCCTCTGTCTCCACCATCTCTCTCTGGACCTTCCTCAGCTATGATTCCTGGCCATTACTGTCTCGTTACATATTTGGTACTTCCTCCTGGATCTTAGGAAGCTCTATCCCCTCATAGAGGTAGAAGAAAGAACAGAGCTACTCCGAACGTGCTATAAGAGTGTGCTCTGCCTGCCACCTACAGAAATTTTGCAGAAGGAGGCATCCAGTTCCCAGGAGGCCCACACCACTGTGGTAAAAAACTCTTTGATGTTTGTCTCTTTGTATTCAGTTTTTACTTTTGAGAGGATGAGAAGTATAGGTTTGGCAGTTACAGGTAAGGCTCTTCCACCTTCGTTGATAAAAATACAATCATTTGAAGAGGTTACTAGGTCATAAAGTCTGAATTCAACTCATGAGATGTACTTCCTTCTTGAGAGCATGCATTGATTACTGCTGTCACGCTTTAATATTCTGGCCCAGAGGTGAACACGCAGTTCTTTAATTTTTAACTGTTGTACAACTGAAACCAGATTGAAAGGTTCAAACGTGATTCTACTAAAGGCCCATGGGTAAATAAGTTTAGAGGGTCCCAAGGGCAAGAGAGCTGAATCCATTTCCCACAGGGCCTATAGTGTTTCCTTGAGGGAAAGAAGAATGATTCACTTTTCTAATTTGCATTTGTATGCTTAATTCTTAGGAATTCTTTCATGTTCTCTGATTACTCGTTTATCTTGATTGGTTGTTCTTGTTTTATTGATGCCACAATCTCTTGATTTTTTGAGGATATTAATAAGAATTTAAAAAAATAAAAGTTTCTATTTACTGAATTAGTTTTTTTTTTTTTAGGGTCAGTTGGTCTGTTTGTTTCTTTGGGCCTTTTCATCAGCTGTCTGGTGGTCTTTCTTTGTCAGTTCATATTTATTTATGTTATGAAGGAAGGACTGGTACATACAGAGAAGGCTGAGGTGGGTTTCCTCTGGTTGTATCCCCATGAGGCCTTCCTCAGTGTAGGTCTGGTTAGGGAGGGAAGGTATTTTGACAGGGTTTGCCCATGTGTGGGACAAACTGGGAACTCCCAGTCCACTAGGACAAAACTGCACATCAGGCAGACATTTGTGCTCTGCTGAAAACAGCAGAGGGATTTGTTCAAGTTAATAGCAGACAAATGGCACTTGAAATGTTAGGGGGAAACTTGTGGAGCAGAATTTCTCAAGGAAAGCTTCCTGGGAGAGCTAGAGCACAGAGCTAAGTTTAGAAGGAGGGATGGGGCCGACATCTCAGCAACTCTTTGAGTTCTCTCTTCTCCCCTCAGGATTTGTTCAGGGAGACCCTGCAATCCCTTCTAAGGCTAATGGAGACACTTATTGTTGAAATGCCCTCTCAGATCCAGCACTGCTTGGAGGTCAGTGGGAAGGAGCCCCTGGAATTGGTATATTGGTTTCCTCGGGCTGCTGTAACAAAGTGTCACAACTGAGTGGCTTCAAACAACAGAAATATATTCTCTCACAGTTGTAAATGCTGGAAGTCCAAAATCAAGGTATCAGCAGGGTTGGTTCCTACTGGAAGCTCTGAAGGAGAATCTGTTCCATGCATCTCTCCTAGCCTCTGGTGATTCCTGGCAGCCCATGGTGTCCCTTGATTTATAGACATACCATTTCACATATGAGTGAAATCATGTGGTATTTGTCTTTGGCTGAATTATTTTTATTTTTTTTTCTTTAAATGGCTGAATTATTTTGCTTAGTATTATATGCTCTAGATCCATCCATGTTGTTACAAATAGCAAGATTTCATTCTTTTTTTTACAGCTGAATAAGATTTCACTCTGTGTGTGTGTGTGTGTGTGTGTGTGTGTGTGTGTGTGTATGTGTGTCTATCTCATATTTTCTTTATCCATTCATCTATCAGTGGACATTTGGGCTGCTTCCATAATTTGGCTATTGTAAATAATGTTGCAATAAATATAGGGTGCATATAACCTTTCAAATTAGTGTTTTTATATTTTGGGGGTAAATACCCAGTAGTGTGATTACTGGATCATAGGGGAGTTCTATTTTTAATTTTTTTGAGGAATCTTCATGCTGTTTTCCACAGTGGCTGCACAGTTTGCATTCCCACCAACTGTACTCAGGGGTTCCTTTTGTTCTACAACCTCACCAACACTTTGTTGTGTCTTATCTTTTTTTTTTATTATGTTATGTTAATCACCATACATTACATCATTAGTTTTTGATGTGGTGTTCCATGATTCATTGTTTGCGTATAACACCCAGTGCTTCATGCAGTATGTACCCTCTTTAATAGCCATCACCAGGCTAACCCATCTCCCCCCACCCAGAACCCTCAGTTTGTTTCTCAGAGTCCAGTCTCTCATGGTTCGTCTCCCCCTCTGATATGCCCCCCTTCATTTTTCCCTTCCTGCTACCTTCTTCTTCTTCTTCTTCTTCTTTTTTTAAAGATTTTATTTATTTATTTGACAGAGAGAGAGAGACAGCGAGAGAGGGAACACAAGCAGGGGGAGTGGGAAAGGGAGAAACAGGCTTCCTGCCGAGCCGGGAGCCCGATGCGGGGCTCGATCCCAGGACCCTGAGATCATGACCTGAGCCGAAGGCAGTCGCTTAACCAACTGAGCCACCCAGGCGCCCCCCCGCCTTTTTTTTTTTTTTAACATATAATGTATTATTTGTTTCAGAGGTACAGGTCTGTGCTTCAACCGTCTCACACAATTCACAGTGCTCACCATAGCACATACCCTCCCCAGTGTCTATCACCCAGCCACCCCATCCCTCCCACCCCCCACCACTCCAGCAACCCTCAGTTTGTTTCCTGAGATTAAGAATTCCTCCTATCAGTGAGGTCATATGATACATGTCTTTCTCTGATTGACTTATCTTGCTCAGCATAATACCCTCCAGTTCCATCCACATTGTTGCAAATGGCAAGCTTTCATTCCTTTTGATGGCTGCATACTATTCCATTGTGTATATATACCACATCTTCTTTATCCATTCATCTGTTGATGGACATCTTGGCTCTTTCCATAGTTCGGCTATTGTGGACATTGCTGCTATAAACATCGGGGTGCACGTACCCCTTCGGATCACTACATTTGTATCTTAGGGGTAAATACACAGCAGTGCAATTGCTGGATCTTAGGGTAGCTCTATTTTCAACTTTTTGAGGAACCTCCATACTGTTTTCCAGAGTGGCTGCACCAGCTTGCATTCCCACCAACAGTGTAGGAGGGTTCCCCTTTCTCCACATCCCCACCAACATCTGTCGTTTCCTGTTGTTAATTTTATCTTTTTGATTTTAGTTATTCTGACAGGTGTGAGGTGATATCTCATTGTACTTTTATTTACTTTTATTTTTTTTAAGATTTTATTTATTTATTTAATTGACAGAGAGAGAGCGAGAGAGGGAACACAAGCAGGGGGAGGATCAGAGGGAGAAGCAGACTCCCCACCAAGCTGGGAGCCCGATGCAGGGCTCGATTCCAGGACCCTGAGATCATGACCTGAGCTGAAGGCAGTCGCTTAACCAACTGAGCCACCCAGGCGCCCCTCTCATTGTACTTTTAATTTACATTTCCCTGATAATGAGTGATTTTAGCATCTTTTTGTGTTTCTGTTAGCCATATGAATGTTTTCTTTGGCGAAATGTCCGTTCATGTCTTCTGCCCATTTTTAATTGGATTATTTGTTTTTGTGTGTGTCATGTTGTATAAGTTCTTCATAAATTTTGGATATTAACCCTTTATGGGATATGTCATTTGCATGTATCTTCTCCCATTCCACAGGTTGCCTTTTAGTTTCGATGATTGTTTCCTTTGCTGTGCAGAAGCTTGTTTTTTGTTTTTGTTTTTGTTTGTTTTGTTTTGTTGATGTAGTTCCAATAGTTTAATTTTGCTTTTGTGTCCCTTGCCTCAGGAGACATAGCTGGAAAAATATTGTTATGGCTGATGTCAGAAAGATTACTGCTTGTGCTCTCTTCTAGGATTTTTATGGTTTCAGGTCTCACATTTAGGTCCTTAATCCATTTTGAGTTTATTTTTGTATGTGGTGTAAGAAAGTGGTCCAGTTTCATTCTTTTGCATGTACCTGTCCAGTTTTCCCAATACCATTTGTTGAAGAGACTATCTTTTCCCCATTGCATATTCTTGCTTCCTTTGTCAAAGATTAATTGACTGTATAATCATGGGTTTATTCCTGGGCTTTCTATTTTGTTCTCTTGATCTATGTGTCTATTTTTGGGCCATTATAATACTGTTTGGATAACTACAGCTTTGCAGTATAACTTGAAATCTAGAATTATAATACTTCAATCTTTTTCTTTTTTAAGTTTGCTTTGGCTATTCAGGGTCTTTTGTGGTTCCATACAAATTTTAGGTTCCTTTGTTTCAGTTCTGTGAAAAATGCTGATGGCATTTGGATAGGGATTACATTAAATCTGGAGATTGCTTTGGGTAGTATGGACATTTTAACAATATTGGTTTTACCAATCCATGAGCACGGAATATTGGTTTGTTTGTGTTATTTCAATTTCTTTCATCAATGTTTTATAGGTTTCAGAGTACAGATCTTTCACCTCCTTGGTTAAGTTTATTTCTAGGTATTTTTTTATTTTTTGGTGCAATTATAAATTGAATTGTTTTCTTAATTTCTCTTCCTGATGCTTCATTATTAGTGTAAGAAATGCAACAGATTTCTCTACATTGATTTTGTATCCTGCAATCTTACTGAATGAATTTATCAGTTCTAGTCATTATTTTTTTTTTGTAGAGTCTTTTGGGTTTTCTATATATAGTATCATGTCATCTGCAAATAGTGAAAGTTTTACTTCTTCTTTACCACTTTGGATGACTTTTATTCTTTTTTCTTGTCTGACTGGTGTGATTATGACTTCCAGTGGTATGTGAATAAAAGTGGTAAGAGCGAACATGCTTGTCTTATTCCTGACCTTAGGGGAAAAGCTCTCAGTTTTTCACCATTGAGTATGATATTAGCTATGGGTTTTTCATATATGGTCTTTATTATATTGACACATATTCTCTCTAAACCTGCTTTGTGGAGGGCTTTTATCATGAATGGATATTGTACTTTGTCAAATGCTTTGTCTGCTTCTGTTGAGATGATCATATGGTTTTTATCCTCTCCTTGTTGATATGATGTGTCATGTTGATTAATTTGCAAATATTGAACCACCCTTGCATCCAGAAATAAATCCCACTTGATCGTGGTGAATAATTTTTTTAATGTATTGTTGGATTCAGTTTGCTAATATTTGTTGAGGATCTTTACATCTATGTTCAGAGATTTGGGCCTGTAGTTCTCTTTTTTTGTAGTGTCCTTACCTGGTTTTGGTATTAAGGTAATGCTGGCCTCATGGACTCAATTTGGAACTTTTCCTTCCTCTTTTACTTTTTGAAATAGTTTCTTTAAATATTTGGTGGAATTTACCTGTGAAGCCATCTGGTCCTGGACTTTCATCTGTTGGGAGTTTTTGTTTGTTTGTTTGTTTTGTTTTTGTCATGTTGTATAAGTTCTTTATTAATTTTGTTTTTACTGGTACAATATCATTGCTGGTATCTGGTCTGTCCAAATTTTCTATTTCTTCCTGATTCAGTTTTAGGAGATTATATGTTTCTAGGAATTTACCCATTTCTTCTAGGTTGTCCCAATTTGTTGGCATATAATTTTTCATAATATTCTTTTATAATCCTTTGTATTTCTGTGGTGTTGGTTGTTATTTCTCCTCTTTCATTTCTGATTTTGTTTATTTGAGTCCTCTCCCTTAAAAAAATTTTTTTTATGAGTCTGGTTAAAGGTTTATCAGTTTTTGGACTCTGAAAAGCAGACTGAGGGTTCTAGAGGGGAGGGGAGTGGGGGGATGGGTTGGCCTGGTGATGGGTATTAGGGAGCGCACATTCTGCGTGGAGCACTGGGTGTTATGCACAAACAATGAATCATGGAACACTACATCAAAAACTAATGATGTAATGTATGGTGATTAACATAACAATAAAAAATAAAAAAAAGGTTTATCAGTTTTGTTAATCTTGTCAAAAGCTAGCTCCTGGTTTCATTAATCTGTTCTACTGTCTTTTGTTTCTATTTCATTTATTTCTGCTCTAATCTTTATTATTTCCTTCCCTCTACTGGTTTTGGGTTTTGTTTGTTCTTCTTTTTCTAGCTTCTTTAGGTGTAAGTTTAGGTTGTTTATTTTAGATTTTTCTTGCTTCTTGAGATGGGTCTGTATTGCTATAAATTTCCCTCTTAAAATAGCTTTTGCTGCATCTCAAAGATTTTGAACCATTGTGTTTTCATTTCCATTTGTTTCCCTCTGTTTTCTGATTTCTTCTTTGATTTCCTTTTTTTTTTAAAGATTTTATCTACCTATTCAGAAGAGACAGAGAGAGACAGGCAGAGGGAGAAGCAGGCTCCCCGCTGAGCAGGGAGCCCGATGCGGGACTCGATCCCAGGACTCTGGGATCATGACCTGAGCCGAACGCAGACGCCAACGACTGAGCCACCCAGGCGCCCTCTTCTTTGATTTCTTGGTTGACCCACTCATTGTTTAGTAGCATGTTATTTTTTTAAAATATTTTATTTATTTATTTTAGAGAGAGAGAGAGAGCACAAGCAAGGGGGAGAGGAAGAAATAGGTTCCCCGCTGAGCAGGGAGCCTGAGGTGGGGCTCAGTCCCAGGACCTTGGGATCATGACCTGAGCAGAAGGCAGATGCTTAACCAACTGAGCCACCTAGGCGCCCCTAGTAGCATGTTATTTAACCTCCATGTATTTGTGCTCTTTCTAGATTTTTCAATTGAGGTTGATTTCTAGTTTGTGGTCATTGTGGTCAGAAAAGGTACATGGGGGTTGCCTGGGTGGCTCAGTTGGTTGTGTGTCTGCCTTATCCCAGGGTCCTGGGATTGAACCCTGTGTCAGGCTCCCTGCTCAGTGGAGAGCCTGCTTGTCCCTCTCCCTCTGCCCTTCCCACTGCCTGTACTCTCTATCTCTCTCTTTCTTTTTCAGATAAATAAATAAAATCTTAAAAAAAAAAAATGCATGGTATGACTTCAATCTTTTTTAATTTGTTGATTCTCTTTTTCTTTAAAATTTTATTTATTTATTTATTTGACAGAGAGAGAGACAGCGAGAGACGGAACACAAGCAGGGGGAGTGAGAGAGGGAGAAGCAGGCCTCCCACCGAGCAGGGAGCCCGAAGTGGGGCTTGATCCCAGGACCCCGGGATCATGACCCTAGCCAAAGGCAGATGCTTAACAACTGAGCCACCCAGGCGCCCCTAATTTGTTGATTCTTGTTTTGTGGCCTAATGTTACCTATTCTAGGGAATGTCATGTGCACTTGAAAAGAGTGCATATTCTGCTGCTTTAGGATAGAATGTTCTGAATATATCTGTTAAATCCATCTGGTCCAATGTGTCATTCAAAGCCACTGTTTCCTTGTTAATTTTGGTTTGGGATGATCTGTTCACTGATATAAGTGGGGTGTTAAAATTCCCTACTATTATTGTATTTCTAGTGATTACTTCCTTTATGTTTGTTATTAACTGTTTTATGTATTTGGGTGCTCCCATGTTGGGTGCATAAATATTTACAATTGTTATATGCTCTTGTTGGATTGTCCTCTTTCTGATTATAAAGTGTTCTTTGCCTCTTGTTATACAGTCTTTGTTTTAAAGTCTATTTTGTGCAATATAAGTATTGCTACTCTGGCTTTCTTCTCACATCCATTTGCATGATAAATGTTTCTCCATCCCTTCACTTTCAATCTGCATGTGTCTTTAGGTCTGAAATGAGTGAGTCTCTTGTAGGCAGCAAATAGGTGGATCTTATTTTTTAACCATTCTATCACCCTACGTCTTTGATTGGAGCATTTAGTCCATTTACAAAGTAATTATTGATCATTATGTACTTATTGTCATTTTATTACTTATTTTTTGTTGATTTTGTCATTCTTCTCTGTTCCTTTCTTCTTTTGCTTACTTCTCTCACAATAAGTTGGTTTTCTTTCATGATATACTTGTATTCCTTTCTCCTTATTTTTGCATATCTACTACTGGTTTTGATTTGTGTTTACCATTATATGTATATAACATCTTCTGCATATAGCAGTCTATATTAAGTTGATGGTCACTTAAGTTTGAACTCCCCTACCATGTTTTAGGTATATGGTGTCATACTTAACATCCTTTTATTTTGTGAGTCCCTAGGCTGATTTTTACAGATATACTTATTTTTACTGCTTTTGTGTTTCCTACTTTTTTTGCTCTTACTTATGATCTTTCCTTTCTACTCAAAGAGTCTCCTTTAATATTTCTTGTAGGGCTGGTTTAGGGGTCATGAATTCTTTTAACATTTATTTGGGAAACTATCTCTCCTTCTATTCTGAATGTTAACCTTGCTAGATAGAGTATTCTTGGCTGCAGATTTTTTTCCTTTCAGTATTTTTGAGTCTATCATGCCACTCTCTTCCAGCCTGCAAAGTTTCAGCTAAAAAATCCACCAATAGCCTTATGGAATTTCCCTTGTACATAACTTCTCTTTTCTATTGCTGTTTTTAAAATTCTTTCTTTATCACTATTTTTGCCATTTTAATTACTGTGTATCTTGGTGTGGACCTCTTTGGATTGATTTTGATTTTGTGCCTCCTAGATCTGGATTTCTGTTTCCTCCCTCAGATTTGGTAAGTTTTCAGTTATTATTTATTCAAATAAATTTTCTGCCCTCTTTTCTCTCTCTTCTTCTGAGATCACTATAATGCAAATGTTATTACCCTTGATGTCACTGAGATCCCTTAGTCTATTTTCATTTCGTATCATTTATTTTTCTCTCACCTGGTTGTCTTGATTACTTTTCATTAGTCTGGCCTCCAAGTCACTGATTTGTTCTTCTGCTTCCTCTAGTCTGCTATTTATTCCATGTAGTGTATTTTTAATTTCATCTATTGTGTTCTTCATCTCTAATTCATTCTTTTTCATTTCTTTGTTAAGGGTCTCCCTGATGTCCTCCACTCTTTTCTCAAGTCTATCTTTATGAGCATTACTTTGAATTCTCTATCAGGCATATTACTTATCTCCATTTCACTTTGGTCTCTTGCTGTGATTATTTCCTGTTCTTTCATTTGGGACATATTTCTCTGTCTCCTCATTTTGTGTAACTTGCTATGTCTGTTTCTCTGTGTTAGGAAAGTCAGCTATGTCCCCTGCTCTTGAAAGTAGTGGCCTTATGAAGAAGAGGTCCTGTAGTGTGCTGTAGTGCCCTGTAGTCTTCCCTGTTCACCAGAATCTGGTGCTTCAGAGGCATCTCCTATGTGTGATGTGTGCACCCTGCTGTCGTGGATGAGTTGCTTTTGCGTTCAATCCAGTCATCTGCAATGGCAGATGGGTATTTGCCTGTTGTGGGCAGGGTTTGGTCCCTGTGAGGTTAGTAAATCAGTCTGGGGCCAACTTGGGTTTGAGTTGAATCAGACCAGGCATTTGTCAGACATGCAATAGCACCAAATTTCAAGGTACTTTCCCTGTGTTGCCCCTAAGAGGTTTGTGTTGATGGGCAGGGCCTGTAGTCGGACCAGCTGCCTGCCCCAACCCACTCCTGGGGCAGCAGTTTGACTGGTGTGTGTGGTTTTCTTTCCCTCTTCCCAGGGCAGAAGTCACTTTGGAGTGGTGCTGGCCCCTGACTTAGCTGCTTGTACACTGCCAGGCTTGAGCACCACTTTGTTTTTCTTTTTAATTTTTAAAATTTTATTATGTTATGTTAGTCACCATACAATACATCATTAGTTTTTGATGTGGTGATCCATGTTCCATTGTTTTCGTATAACACCCGGTGCTCCATGCAGTACGTGCCCTCCTTAATACCCAGCACCGGGCTAACCCATCCCCCCTCCCCCCTCCTCTAAAACCCTGTCTGTTTCTCAGAGTCCATAGTCTCTCATGGTTCATCTCTCCCTCCAATTTCCCCCCCCCTTCATTTTCCCCTTCCTTCTCCTAATGTCCTCCATGCTGTTCCTTATGTTCCACAAATAAGTGAGACGATATGATAATTGACTTTCTCTGCTTGATTTACTTCACTTAGCATCATCTCCTCCAGTCCCATCCATGTTGATGTAAAAGTTGGGTATTCATCCTTTCTGATGGCTGAGTAATATTCCATTGTATATATGGACCACATCTTCTTTATCCATTCATCTGTTGAAGGGCATCTCAGCTCTTTCCACAGTCTGGCTATTGCGGACATTGCTGCTATGAACATTGGGGTGCATATGGCCCTTCTTTTCACTATAGCTGTGTCTTTGGGGAAATACCCAGGAGTGCAGTTGCTAGATCATAGGGTAGCTCTATTTTCAATTTTTTGGGGCACCTCCACACTGTTTTCCAGAGTGGCTGTACCAACTTGCATTCCCACCAACAGTGTAAGAGGGTTCCCCTTTCTCCACAACCTCTCCAACATTTGTTGTTTCTTTCCCTGTCCATTTTTGCCATTCTAACTTGTGTAAGGTGGTATCTTAATGTGGTTTTGATTTGAATTTCCCTGATGGCTAATGATGATGAACATTTTTTTCATGTGTCTGTTAATCATTTGTATGTCTTCTTCAGAGAAGTGTCTTTTCATGTCTTCTGCCCATTTTTTGACTTGATTATTTGTTTTTTGGGTGTTGGGTTTGAGAAGTTCTTTATAGATCTTAGATACCAGCCCTTTATCTGTAGTGTCATTTGCAAATATCTTCTCCCATTCTGTGGGTTGCCTCTTTGTTTTGTTGACTGTTTCCTTTGCTCTGCAGAAGCTTTTTATCTTGATGAAGTCCCAAAGTTCATTTTTGCTTTTGTTTCACTAGCTTTTGGAGATGTATCTTGAAAGAAGTTGCTGTGGCCAATGTCAAAGAGATTACTGCTTATATTCTTCTCTAGGACTTTGATGAATTCCTGTCTCATATTGAGGTCTTTCAATCCATTTTGAGTTTATCTTTGTGTATGGTGTTAGAGAATGGTCGAGTTTCATTCTTCTGCATGTGGCTGTCCAATTTTCCCAGCACCATTTATTGAAGAGACTGTCTTTTTTCCATTGCATGTTTTTTTCCTGCTTTGTCAAAGATTATTTGACCATAGAGTTGAGGGTCCATATCTGGGTTCTCTATTCTGTTCCATTGGTCTATATGTCTGTTTTGGTGCCAGTACCATGCTGTCTTCCTGATTAAAACTCTTCAGAGTATAGGGATAGAGGGAACATTCCTCAAGTTCATAAAATCCATCTATGAAAAACCCACAGCGAATATCATCCTCAATGGGGAAAAGCTGAGAGCCTTTCCCTTAAGATCAGGAGCACGTCAAGGATGCCCACTCTTGCCACTATGGTTCAACATATTACTAGAAGTCCTAGCAACAGCAGTCAGGCAACCAAAAGAAATAAAAAGTATTCAAATTGGCAAAGAAGAAGTCAAACTCTCTCTTTTCGCAGATGACATGATACATTATGTGGAAAACCCAAAAGACTTCACCCCCAAATTACTAGAACTCATACAGCAATTCAGTAATGTGGCAGGATACAAAATCAATGCACAGAAATCAGTTGCTTTCTTATACATTAATAATGCAACTGTAGAAAGAGAAATTAGAGAAACAATTCCATTTACAATAGCACCAAAAACCATAAGATACCTCGGAATAAATCTAACCAAAGAGGTAAAGGAGCTATACTCTAGGAACTACAGAACACTCATGAAAGAAATTGAAGAAGACACAAAAAGATGGAAAAACATTCCATACTCATGGATTGGAAGAATAAATATTGTTAAAATGTCTATGCTACCCAGAGCAATCTATACCTTCAATGCCATCCTGATCAAAATTCCAATGACATTTTTCAAAGTGCTGGAACAAAAAATTCTAAAGTTTGTATGGAATCAGAAAAGACCCCGAATTGCCAAGGAAACGTTGAAAAAGAAAAACAAAGCTGGGGGCATCACATTGCCCGATTTCAAGCTATATTGAGCACCACTTTGGATGGGCTCAGGCCAAGAGTATATTGGAAGAGGTGGATCTTCAATGTGCTCAGGGGCAGGAAGTGCAGGTTTAGCAAGATTTGTGGGCTGGTCCCCTGGGGGAGGGGACCACACAGCACAGGGACTGGGGCAGGCCTGGCTGGAGAGAATGGATCTGCAAACTTGGATGGGGAGGGGACAGGATGTGTGGCATTAGCAAGTTCGATAGGGAGTGGTGCCTCACTGGTTCCCTCAGAAGGCTGTGTGTTTATGCTGGGCGTCAGGGGAGAGAAATGGCACCTGTCCACATCTTTGTTCCTGGAGGAGTTTCCCAACAATCTCTGTCCCTCTAGGACATACTCTGAGATTAGTAAACTCTCCCAAATGCCCCAGGCATTTTTCAAACTGCTGCAGGACTGTTTGTTGTGCTGTCTCTTTAAGAACACCCTTCCAGCTGTCCCAAAGCCAAGCCCCCGCTGATGTTTAAAATTCTAGGTCTCAAGTCTGCTGGTTGTAAGAACTGAGGCAATTTGACCCCTCTGGTTTTCAAAGCCAAACGTTATGGGGATTTGTCTTCCTTGTGTGGGCTTCCTGGTGTGATAGTCTGTTTCTCTCCCCTCTCTGTCCATGAATCCCTCCCTCCAGTGCACAGTCCCCCAGGTTTGTTTAGCTCCCCACCATATCTCTCCCCTTCCTACTCTCTTTGATGTGGCCTCTTCTCTACATTTAGTTGTGGAGTTTTGACAGGCTTTAGGTCATTTTCTGGGTTGTTTACACTGATGCGAATGTTATCCAACTGTATTCATGGGATGAGGTGAGCCATCTTCCCAGGAATCCTCTAAAATACACCTCTGGGAAGAAGGGAAATGAGGACCATGGCCATTGGGAGGTGAGGAGTTGCTTGGAGTATAGGGGTCAGGCCACCTACACCTCCTCCAGCAGTGGAGACAGTGCAGCAGTCCTGTGTACCAGCCGCTTCATCCACCCCTTCCTCCTTTTTTAATATAAACATTTAGTTTTATAAATTTTCCTCTGAGTACTACTTTAGCAGCATGCTATACATTTTAAGATGTTGTTCTTTCAGTATCATTCAGTTCAAAATATTTTTTAATTTCTCTTGTGACTTCCTCTTTGGCCAATGGATTATTTAGAAGTGTGCTGTTTAATTTCCAAATGTTTGGAGAATTTTCTATTCTCTTATAGTTATCGATTTCTGATCTAATTCCTTTATGGTCCAAGAACATACTTTTTATTATTTCAATGTTTTTTTATTTTTTAAATTATTTTGGTTTCTTTTTTCCCCCTTATCAACTTTATTGAGCAATAATTTTATACAATTAAATGAATCTATTTAATTGGATGAGTTTCGACAGTTTTAGATCCTGGCAAAACCACAGTCTCACTGAAGATACAGAACAATCCCATTACTCTCAAAAGATTCCCTCTGCCACTTTTTCCTTTATACTATTTTTTTATTGCAATAAAGTATACCTAATTATTTCAATGTTTTTTTAGACAGAAAACTTCCCCCCCAGCAACGTTTTGCTTATTTATTACCTAATTAATATCACAAGAACCAGTAATTTGAGTTCACATATTGCAAAGTACAGATCATGCCCCAGGGTTCAGTCATAGTGTTGCTAAACTTTGCTAATTACACATTTCTATAATAAGGTTATTCATGCAAGATGTATTCCTTAGAATGTGCCCTGTTGGAACTTTGGAGAAGTGTATTATGGAAACATTTGTTAGTAGCCATAAAATTGCTTAAGGATACCTGGCATTCACCTAGCTTCTTCCATTTTGGTATTGTTGGTACATTACATGTAAATCAGAATGAGTCTACTTCATTTTAGTGTAAATTCCCCTCTCCATTCCACCACATAGTTTTTGTTTGCAATCATGCAGCGTAGCTATAGACTAATTTTATAGTACTTAGCAACTCAAAGAGATTAATAAATATCAATTTGTTTGGTAAGTTTGAAAGGCAAAGTATCCTTTTTATTATATCCCACAGTGTCTGTCTCCTTTGAAATTTCCAAATGGTGCTCTTCTGATTAGAACATAGTATTTCTGTAAGGCTGATTTCAATTTTTGTTAAAGTTTTTATTTAAATTTCAGTTATTTAACATACAGTGTAATATTAGTTTCAGGTGTACAATATAGTGATTCAACAATTCCATACATCACCCGGTGCTCGTCACAGCCAGTGCCCTCCTTAATCCCCATCAACTATGTCACCCATCCACCCGCCGTCCTCCCATCTGGTAACCATCAGTGTGTTTCTTGGTTTGTCTCCCTCTCTCCCCCCACTCCTTTGTTCATTTGTTTTGTTTTTAAATTCCACATATAAAAAATTTAAAATTAAAAGAACTCCGCATATGAGTGAAATCATATGGTATTTGTCTTTCTCTGACTGACTTATTTCACTTAGCATAATACTCTCTAGCTCCATTCATGTCATTGCAAATAATAAGATTTCACTTACAAGAGAAAGGATGAAAACCATATGATCATCTCAATAGATGCATAAAAAGCATATGACAAAGCACAACATCCATTCCTGATAAAAACCCTTAACAAAGTAGGTTTAGAGAGAACATACCTCAACATAATAAAAGCCATATATGAAAACCCACAGCTAACATCATACTCAATGGTGGAAAACTGTGAGCTTTTCCTTTAAGATCAGGAACAAGACAAGGATATTGACTCATGCCACATTTATTCAACATAATATTGGAAGTCCTAGCCACAGCAATCAGACAGGAAGAATAAATAAAGGGCATCCAAATTGGTAAGGAAGAAGTAAAGCTTTCACTATTTGCAGATAACATGATACTATATATAGAAAACCCTAAAGATTCCATTAAAGAAAACCCTACTAGAACAGATAAATGAATTCAGTAAAGTTACAGGATGCAAAATTAATATACAGAAATCTGTTGCATTTTTATACACTAATAATGAAGTAGCAGGAAGAGAAATTAAGCAAACAATCTCATTTACAATTGCACCAAAAATAATAGAATACCTAGGAATCAACCAATGAAGTGAAAGACTTGTACTCTGAAAACTATAAAACACTGATGAAAGAAAGTAATTTCATTTCTTGATGTCATTAAACAATCAGACATTCCAATTGATTGGTTTGTCTCTTAATTCTCTTAATCTATAGATTACCCTTCCATCATTTTTTCCTTGGAATTTATTTGTTAAAGAAACCTAGACATTCGTTCTCTACATTTTCCACATTCTGGATTGTGCTGATTACATCCTTTAGGGGCCACATAACAAATTCCTCTGTACAAATCTTTCCTATAAATTGCTAGATCTAGACTATGTTAGATCCTAATTCTAATTATTAGATCTAGATCATGAATCTGATCAATTTTTGGCAAGATTACTTCAGAAGTAGTCTTATCTTCCTCCACCAAGAAGCACATGATGTCTGGTTGTCTTCTTGTGGTGTTCAGAACTTTTTTTTTAAATTAACATATAAGGTATTATTTGTTTCAGGGGTACAGGTCTGTGATTCATCAGTCTTACACAATACACAGCACTCACCATAGCACATACCCCACCCAATGTCTATCACCCAGCCACCCCATCCCTCCTACCCCCCACCACTCCAGCAACCCTCAGTTTGTTTTCTGAGATTAAGAGTCTCTTATGGTTTGTCTCCCTCTCTGGTTTCATCTTGTTTCATTTTTTCCTCTCTTCCCTTATGATCTTCTGCCTTGTTTCTCAAATTCTACATATCAGTGAGATTATATGATAATTGTCTTTCTCAAATTGACTTATTTCCCTTAGCATAATACCCTCTAGTTCCATCCATGTTGTTGCAAATGGCAAGATTTCGATTTTTGATGGCTGCATAATATTCCATTGTGTATATATACCACATCTTCTTTATCCACTCATCTGTCAGTGGACATCTGGGCTCTTTCCATAGTTTGGCTTTTGTGGACGTTGCTGCCATAAACATTGGGGTGCAGGTGCCCCTTCAGATTACTACATTGTATCTTTGGGGTAAATAGCCAGTAGTGCAATTGCTGGGTCGTAGGGTAGCTTATTTTCAACTTTTTGAGGAACTGCCATACTGTTTTCCAGAGTGGCTGCACCAGCTTGCATTCCCACCAACAGTGTAGGAGGGTTCCCCTTTCTCCGCATCCTTGCCAACATCTGTTGCTTCCTGATTTGTTAATTTTAGCCATTCTGACTGGTGTGCGGTGGTATCTCATTGTGGTCTTGATTTGTATTTCCCTGATGCCAAGTGATGTTGAGCACTTTGTCATGTGTCTGTTGGCCATTTGGGTGTCTTCTTTGCAGAAGAGATGTCTATTCATGTCTTTTGCCCATTTCTTGATTCGATTATTTGTTCTTTGGGTGTTGGGTTTGATAAATTCTTTATAGATTTTGGATACTAGCCCTTTATCTGATATGTCATTTGAAAATATCTTCTCCCATTCTGTTGGTTCTCTTTTGGTTATGTTGACTGTTTCCTTTGCTGTGCAAAACGTTTTTATCTTGATGAAGTCCCAATAGTTCATTTTTGCCCTTGCTTCCCATGTCTTTGGTGATGTTTCTAGGAAGAAGTTGCTGCGGCTGAGGTTGAAGAGGTTGCTGCCTGTGTTCTCCTCAAGGATTTTGATGGATTCCTGTCTCACATTTAGATCTTTCATCCATTTTGAGTCTATTTTTGTGTGTGGTGTAAGGAAATGGTCCAGTTTCATCTTCTGCATGTGGCTGTCCAATTTTCCCAACATCATTTGTTGAAGAGACTGTCTTTTTTCCATTGGACATTCTTTCCTGCTTTGTTGAAGATGAGTTGACCATAGAGTTGAGGGTCCATTTCTGGGCTCTCGATTCTGTTCCATTGATCTATGTGTCTGTTTTTGTGCCAGTACCATACTGTCTTGATGATGACAGCTTTGTAATAGAGCCTGAAGTCCGGAATTGTGATGCCACCAGCTTTGGTTTTCTTTTTCAACATTCCTTTGGCTATTCAAGGTCTTTTCTGGTTCCATACAAATTTTAGGATTATTTGTTCCATTTCTGTGAAAAAAGTTGGAGGAATGAAGGCTTCTGGTGTCAAACTCATATATAACCAGCCTGTAGGCAAAAGAAGTCCTATTCTCAGAAGTCTTGTCCTGATCCTTTGCAAAAGTCAGGTTCAGGTTACATTTCTACCCGCTGGAATGCAGCTGAACAGACCCTCACCCCTCACCTCATTCTCTTCTTCCTCTAGCTTCTGGACACCTGGCTGAATTCCCAGAGGGACAATGAGAGGGAATGGGCCATGTGGTGTGCTGCCCGTATTCTTGGCTTCACTGCAAAAATGAACAACTTTGGAGTGAGTGGGAGCCTATCCTGGAGCCTGGGCCCTCATCCCTACCCTTGCCCCAAACTTCATCATATATTACCTAGCCTCAATTATTCATCCTACCCTCTATTTCCTTGGCCCCATCCTCTATTTTCTCTTGTGCATCCCATCATCTCTCTTTTCTCCCTTCATCTTTTTCCCTACCCATCAATTCAATTCTATTTCACTTGGTTCAGTTTGATTCCACTCATCTCAACAAGCAGTTACTGAATACTCACCTTGTGCCAAGCACCATGCTAGGTGTTATGGTGGTTACATAGATGACCAAGACAGTTTCCTGTCTTCGTGGATCTTTATAGTCCACTGGGGAGAGAGGCATGCATAGAACAAACTTAAATAGAAGGTGATAATGAACGTAAAAACCAAATATAGTAGGAATAAAAGATCAAAACCAAATGAAGTACAAGTGAAGGGAAAGCTTCACAGAGGAGGGGACATTTGAGCTGGGCTTGAAGAATGAGTGCAGTGTCAAGAGGTAAAGAAGAGGGACAGTGTAAGGTCATTCCAAAACTATGATCCCACAAGTTTTTAATAGCTACAACTCACCTGTCTAATTCCATTCCCATTAACCTCACCTAGCCTAACCTCTCATATCTGTCATGCATCTCCTCCTCCTCTCTTCTTGCCTTGACTCAGCCTAAGATAGTGGCTGGGGTAACATGTGACTTCCAGCTCTCCTCCAAGATGGACATCGAGTTTACTCAGTTGGGGCATTTGGTAAGGCTGCTGGCCATACGCTGCCAGGACCCAGTGGACAATATCTGCTTCCTGTCTACACAGGCTGTCTACAACCTCTACTGTATCCTCCTGCTGCAAAAGTGTAGGGATAATCTCTTTTCACTTCTGCTCCAGCCTCCCACCTAGGTTTGGTCATTCCCCCACACACTGTCCTGGAAGAGTGAGAGCTAAGAAGTTATCTGAGCATTTTACTTCCAATGAGGAACCTGCCCCTAGGCCTCTACTACATATACCCTCCTGGGACAAAATAGCTACTCAGAAAACAGTTCTTTTGAATTAGTTTCTCCTCCTCTGTCTGAGTCTTATACTCTGACCCACTCTGTCTCTGCTCTAAGGCAGGCAACATGGGGGGTTCCTTTGACGTTAGCTCTCACCACTCCTTATCTTACTGCCCATTTCTCTACTCCCTTCCCCATGGGATATACATTACCCCAAGCTGACTTAGTTCAGTGGGTGGTTTGGGTTGGGCAGATGGGAAAGAGGGCAACCTAAGACACCTTCTGAGTGTCTGAGGGGTGGGGTCGGGTGTCTTTGTTTCAGAGATGGGAAGGAAAAAACAGGGCTTATGGGAAGAAGAGGGCAAGAGTGAAGTCTATAGTGCCAACGTGTTCTATAACAACACCTCTGAGATTGCCAAGGTGAGAGGGCACGGCCAGAGACAACGTGGGAAGAGCCTAGGCCTCTTACCTACATCATATCATAGGCTCCTCGGGTGGGACTCCTTTATCCCATCTTCTTTTCCATTCCATTGCTGCATGTGAGCTTTTTCTTTGGGGAATTTTTCCACATGCTATCACATGCTTCTCCCTTAAGCATCATGGGTCCTAATTCTGCTTTCTTACCTGTCCGCCCAGAAGCATTTTCTTCATGCTAATGATGCCTTGTGAGCAATGTGTAGATTCAGCCCATGCCTCAAAGATATGTCGCTAAGGATCTTGGTCTCAGTCCTTCTCTCCCAGCACTCTGCCTCTGCAGCCTCTGACCTGTGAGCCCCTCAGTGCATCTGAGGTCAGTGTTTTCTCCCTCCCATCCCCAAAGACTCTGTTCCCAGTGAAAGGGTCTTCTAGGAGCTAGGCAGACAGCACAGGCCTAGGACAAAAGCACATCATGTTCCCGAGAGAGGCTCTCTCCACTTACCCTAACCAGGAAGGATGGTACAGGCTATCTCAAGCAGGAGGCCCCAGGTGCAGGCAGCCTGACGCCACCCTGTTGCAGGCATTTGCAGAGTACTTCACCCAGATGCAGCTCACCACCCTGGTGCTGACGGCCATGGAGGGCCTAACCGACAGCAGGGCCAAGGTGTCTCTGGCAGCAGCCCAGCTGATGAGTGCTATCGTGAAAGAGCGGGGCCAAGTCATGATAAAGGTAGTATGGTGCTGTGGTGGGAGCTCTGCCCTGCACACCAGGAGCCTGGGCTCTCTCCTGGCTCTGTTCCTAACCAGCTGAAGAGTCTTGGGAAGTCCCCCTCCTCTGGAGGCCTTAATTCACTCACTTCTAAAGTGCAGGTTTGGGCTGGATTTTCTCTGTGGTCCCACTGAGCTCTGAGGTCTGTAATCCTGAGCTCAGAACTGCAGTGCCTTCTATCTGAGGGGCTGGTTCCTCAGCTAACAACAGCCACATGCAGGAGGATAAGCAGCTGCAGAGCCTAGTAGCTAGAGCACAAGGAAGCATTGTAGGAGGGGTTCACCTTGATTGCCAGGGATGTTAGGGGGCTTAGATTTCTGTGAAGGGTAAGGCTATGGATTGCAAACCAGCAAGCTCACGGAATGACTGACCTTTGAGTAAATTTTCTTTCGGGATAACATATAAAAATCCACATTTATCACTGAAAAAAATTTTTAAATGAGGCCACTTAGGGCAACTCTTGGGGTGGCCACTGTCCCTTTTATATGTGGCATGGGCTCTCCAGACCTTCCTCTCTCTGAATCCCCTGACACCCGTGCCTTCACTCATTTATGTGACTCGCCTGGTCTAGGTTCCAGAAATGGAGGTGTGTCCTAGAGGTATTAGAATAAAATGGACTTCCCAGAGACCCGTATATCAGGAATCTGAGGGCAAAATGAGAGTCCTATGGTACCCCCACATCCAATGCCCACTGTCCCTGCAGTTTCATGGGTCGAAAGTTGATTTCAGTGGGGAGAGGAAGCCCTGAAGTGTCTCCAGGGTTTTTGCCTTCCTTCCTGGAGTCTCATGTGTCTCCCTAGTAAGCTCGGAGCAACTCTCTGAACTTTGGGCTGTGGGCAGGCCTTTGTTATAGTGGGCCTCAGTGAGCTGCTGGAGTTCTTTTTGTGACCCCTGGTGGTCTGGCCTCTGGCATGCTAGAACTCTGCCTTAAGAAGAGAGTCATTGGCAGGAGTGCAAGTAGCCCCTTGAGTGTGGGAGTTGGTAGATACGGAGGAGGAGGGAAGGAAGCAGGGAAACAATCACTGAGACTCTTGTAGCTCTTCGCTCTACATTGAGGAAATTGTGGAGGGGATTCTGGAACGGCTCAACTCACAGCTGGAGCCCAACATGAAGGAGGAGACCCTGCAGGCCATGTGCTGGCAACAACACCCACAACGTTGTGCCCTTCCTTCTCAACAAGCCCCTGCCTTGGGATAGGTACCTCTCCCATGGCCTGGGAACACATTCTCCAGCCCAATAAACCCTCCCCTCCCTCAGCCCGAGCCCAGCCCAAAAATCACCGCACATGGAGGCTTTCCCTTTGACACGATTCAAACTTCATCTCTGTGTTCTCTGGCCAAGTCTAGGCCCTGAGAACTGGCCCTTCATGCGCCCGAGACCAGACTATCCCTAGGAGCTTGGTCACCCGGGACCATGACACAGCTGTCCCTGGGTCCTGCAGAACCAATCTGGCCCTGTGGAAGGCATTTGGCGCCCAGCGAGAGACCACAATCAGCGTCCTGCAGCTGCTCATAGGCATCCTGGAACAACTCCACTCCACAGAGGAAACTAAGGAGATGGCCTTCCAGCCTGTGGCGGTCAGCCCCTGATGGGGGCAGGGGGAGCCTAGGACTTACTGTTCTTGGACTTAGGGCAGAGCTGAAGGTCAAGGGCCGCAGGGTAGGAGCAGGTCTTAGCGAGGAGCAATCACTAATACTGTACATTTGAGGGGCACCTGGGTGCCTTAGTCGGTTGAGTGTCCGACTTTTGATTTCAGCTCAGGTCCTGGTCTCAGGGTTGTGGGATCCAGCCCCCTGTTGGGCTGCGTGCTCTTCAGGGAGTCTGCTTGAGATTCTCTCTCTTTCTCTCCCTCTCCCTCTGCCCCTCCTCCTGCTCATGCTCTCTCTTTCTCTAAAATAAATAGATAAATCTTAAAAAAAAATACTATACTTTCGATTTAACCTCCTTTTTCCACCTGTATATCTAAGAACTGAGTGATGTAGAGAGAACAGGGATTGATCCCATTTGATTCTGGGGCTGGCACTCCTTTTTCCAGGGTTTGGGGGGTGGCATGAGGGTTGGAGGCAGAAGAGATTTGGTTGCCAGGGGCAGACAAAGTAGTCCCCAAATCATTTTCTGCTAAAAAGTTAGAGTTGCTTCCCATTCTGTTTTTGATGTCAGGGGAGTGAAGAGAAAGCAGATTGCATGTGTGCAATCTCATTTCCCTAAGGAAGAGTGGTGGGCTTTCAGTCTTTGCGTGCTTCTTACAAGCCTGAGTCAGAGTGAGCTGGGCCCTTTGGGCAGTGATGGGGAGGGCAGGGTGGGACTCAGTGTATGGGGCCATGGGACCATCTTATGTCTTCCTCCACTGTCTCCCAGGTGACATGTGCTCTGTGTGAGATGCTGTCAGTGTCCCTGTGCCAGGAGGCTATCCAGGAGTTCTATCCCCAGCTCTTACTGGCTATACTATGTCATCTCTACTGGGTGATTGAGCAAAATGTCCCCCAGAAGATGGTGGTCTATAGCAAGGAGAGGGGCCCAGGCAGCAAGAGCAAGCCCTTTGACCCCACTAGGTAAGCTTAACCCTCTCATGATGGACGGCTGGGACTAGTCAATTCCACAGGGCCCTGGATGACCCATATGCTACAATATTCTCACATATTTTCAAGCTTCTCGTCTCTCTTCTTGTACGCACGCTTCGGCTGATTCATTCAACACTTCATGTCCATGTTCATAACTGTACACGAAGAGATTCAACTAGATGGTAGGTGACAGGGCAAGCCCACATCTATGTCATTCACTCCCTGCAGTTGTGGCCATTCGAATCTCATTGACCTCTGGCTAGGCTTCTCACTAGCTCTGCCATCTTGCACAAGTCACGACTGGGATTCCGTTTTCTCATCTCAAAAATGGGGGTTGGACTCCTAAATATGTGGTTGTCACACTTTTCTCTTAAACCTCAGGACATTCTACTCAAATGAAATCTTATGTAAAATGAAAACAAATCAAACCAATAAGCAGAGACATTCTGATTAGATGGGTGTGGAGGTGAAGAGATATCCTAAGCCCATTCTGTGCCCCAGAGAGCAAAACTGGAAGACCATAGCACTGAGATCTCTCTAGAGTCTCTTTTATAGGACTCTGTGGTTGAATGAGGGCCACGGTTTGAAGGAGTGGATGGGCAATCTGAGATGGGTTTCACAGAGCCATAGATTTTTGTCAGCAGGAAAGCAGAACACAGTTACCAGAGCAGGAAACTGTCTCCTGGCTTCCCAGCACAGGATACAAATGAGCACATAATGCCTTGTCCATCCTTTTGTCCATTTCTTTTCACAAACCCAATGGTGGTGACCTTCAGTTGTGCCCTGGAGGTAGTGAAGTTGCTGTTCTTGGCTGCTGCATATGACGGAGTGGTGGTCTATGCAAATCAGCATCACTGCTCGGACCTTCTGTCCTGTCCCAAGTTTTACTACATAGGGATCATGGACCTGACAAGGTGAGGCTATTTACCCAATAATGCTGGCACCACTCTAGTCCCCGGCCCCCAATTTCCCAAGTCCCAGCCTTCAACTGTCCCTTCCTCACCTCCCAGCCCTCTGGTCTCCTGATTCCTCAGCCCTCATGTCTTCCGTGTTCCATGCACACTGGTCCCTTGCCACCTCCCCCGCAGCAACTGTTGGCTTCTTGTGTCCCACCCCAGTGACATTGTGAAGAACTGTGAACCTGCCATCCTGCACCGAATCCTCCACCTTGTCAGGAACTTCCTCTAGAGTTCCAACTCTCATCAGAAGATCCTGGCCAGGACCTTCTATGCACAGGTGAAGCCTGGGGAAAGGTCCACAGCCTGACCTATTCATTTCCTGGGCTGAGGAACATTTAACAAAAATGTTAAATAACTAGTCCCCAAAAGAGGAAAGGATAAAATAAGACTGAGCCATTTAAAGTGGGGTTCCCTTCTCTGGCACTTCAGGTGCCTGGTTAAAGGAGGCAGGAAAACCTGAGGAAGGGGCCAGTAGCTCACCCTCCAGAATGATCCATGGATCCTAGCATCTGACTCAAAATTCAAACCTTATCAGCATTATCCTCTATCCTCCTATCAGGATAGCCCCCTTAGTCTCCACCCCGTGTGTACAGATCTGCCACTCAACTGGACATACTCCTTACCTGAGTTTGGGACCTGAGGGAGGGCTGAGGTGGGTGCTAGGTACTCATAACATTTTCTCCATCCATAGCTGTAGTCTCCTCATACCCACAGCTCCTCTGGCACCGATCAGTGGCTCAGACTTTGGGGCAAGACTTTTTGAGCAATCTGATCAAGTGGGTCAAAGAGTCCAACCTCATTATGAAGGAAGTTGGGCTTCGTGGAATCAGTAACCTGGCACTGCACCCAGGACAAGTAAGAGTGGGGAGGATCAAATGGGAATCAAGTGTTAGTCCTTGAAACATTTAATTTACCTCCCTTGGGTCTCTTAGTTATCTTGGGTTTAGCACGTACCCCAGCCTCTCATCCTAGGGCAGCACAACATCTGGTTTGTAGACTTACATAGACTGGTCATCAAGCCTCCCAAACCCCGTGAACACCAGCCTTCTACTTCCTGGGCACATCCAGCTCCTGGATTGCCCATGTCTATTTCTCTTAGACACTACCTGTTTTCCCAAAACCCTGTTCCCAGAGTGTTGCATGATCCCCAGGTGGTGAGTGATCTCTGCCTTCTTCCAAACAGTCAGAATCTCTGAAGGGCCAGGTTCCATTCTTGCGAGACTTCCTGAAGAATGAAGCGCGAGGGACAGTGCAAGCAGTAAAGAGCCTACGGAACATCATCTGTCACGGGAAGGGAGAGGACACCAAGGTGGTCTTTTGCAGCATTTCCAAGCAACTGCATCCACTCATCAATGATGTACGGGCCTGGATCCCTCGGATTAGTTGGGAACAGTATGGGCTGGGGCTGATGAGGAATGCTGGAAACTGAGCTGAGGGTACTAGGGCAGGGCTATGGGATTATGGTGGAAGGCTGAAGTCATGGAGGGGCAGCCAAGAGGAGACTTGGCTACTTGAAGCCATGCATAGGATTGTCCCCAGTGCATTCCCTATTACAGACAGACCTAGCACACACTCATCTGCCTATTCTCTCACCAGGAGCCACTGAAGGAAAAGAAGTGACACGCTGCTATGAAATCGGTTCTGGAGTGAAGAGTGGGGAGACCACTCACAACTCTACCCTCTTCCCAGACAACACAGGGACCCCAGAATGCTAGTAATCTTGTCGAAAGGACCCAAAGGCTCAGGAATCAGAACTACCCAGAGCAGTACTAATCCACCCCATGTCTTAGCCTCCCTACAGATCATAGAATTTTAGAGCCAAAAGAGACTTGACAGCAGACATGCATGCTTTCAATACCCTCCCTATTCTAGCATCTATAACTCTTTAATTTTCGAACTTTGGATTTGAATTAGTTTTGTATTGGTCTCATCTCTTCTGTGAGCCTGGACACTCCATGATGGCAGGGTCAATGTCTGATTCATCTTTTTTTTTTTTTTTAAGATTTTATTTATTTATTTGAGGTGGGGGAGGGGCAGAGGGAGAGAGAGAATCTCAGGCAGACTCCCCTGAGTGTGGAGCCGGATGTGAGGCTTGATCTCATGACCCTGAGATCATGACCTAAGCCAAAACCAAGAATCAGATGCTTAACAGACTGAGCTGCCCAGGCACCCTCTGATTCATCCATTTTTATATGTTTTAAAATTCACCATATATACTTAACAAAGCTTAAAGATAATATCTTTATCCTCCACCCAAACAATATAAGGACCACAGAATGCTTTAATTCTGGGGTGCCTGGGTGGCTTAATCCATTGAGTGTCCAACTCTTGGTTTCAGCTCCAGTCATGCTCTCGGCATCGTGGGATCATGTCCTGTGTCTGGCTCCATGCTCAGTGGGGAGTCTGCGTGAGATTCTCTCTCTCTCTCCCTCTCCCCCGTTCTTCCCCCCACCACTCGCATGCTCTCTCTCTCTTTAAGATAAATAAATCTTTTAAAAAAAGAATGATTTGGGGCACCTGGGTGGCTCTGTCGTTAAGTGTCTGCCTTAGGCTCAGGTCAAGATCCCAGGGTCCTGGGATCAAGCCCCACATCGGGCTCCCTGCTCAGCGGGAAGCCTGCTTCTCCCTCTTCTGCTCCCCCTGCTTGTGTTCCCTCTCGCTGTGTCTCTCTCTGTCAAATAAATAAATAAATTCTTTTTTTAAAAAAAAGAATGATTTAACTATGATGATATCCTCCCATATTATAGATTAACATTGTCTAAGACTTTAGTTCCACAGTCTTTTAAAATCCCTGGATTTGGTCTTTATGTCATCATTACCAGCATCATTGTTGTTATTGTTTTGTACAGTCAATACTTCCTTCTATTTATAAATGTGGACAAATGTCCTTGCCTTCCTTTTCTTCTCACAGCTCTCTTGTCCCTTCTGGATATATATTTTTTCTTCTTCCTTTGTGTTTTCTTCCTCAAGGGTCTGTTAATAGGAAACACTCTCAGTCTTTGTCTGGAAATGTCTTTATTTTGCCTCACATGTGTCTTTAGCTTTAAGTAGTTTAGAAGGTGTTGGCATGGATTACTTTGGGTTTAGCCTGGTTGGGATTCTCTGAGTTTCTTGAAATTTCTGTTTATGTCTTTTCCCAGACTCGGAAAGTTTTCAGCCATTATTTCTTCCAAGTTTTTTCAGCACTATACTTTCTCCTCTCCTTTTAAGAATCTGATGGCACAAATGTTTGGGCTTTTTGTTATTGTCCTATAGGTCCCAAGATTTTGTTCATTTTCAATCACTTTTTCTTTTTTTGTTCAGATTGGATACTTTTTATTGCTCTGTCTTCAAGTTCACTGATTCTTTCCTCTGACATCTGTTTTGTCAATGAATGTACCCAGTCTTGTATTTCTCAGTTCTCAAGTTTCTTTTTGGTATGTTGTTTCTTTGCTGAAAATTTTTATTCCTGTATTTATTTCAAGAGTGTTCATTGTTGTTTTTTTGAGCATTTTGTATAATAACTGCTTTGGGTCTTTGCATGCTGAGTAATTTTGTATTGTATCATGGACGTTATGAATATTAAGTTATATGACTCTGGGTGCCACTTAAATCCTATGGAGAATGTTGATATTATTGTGTTAGCAGAAATTGACCTGTTTAACTTCAGGCTGCAAGTTCTGACTAGCCTTCTGTGTGTGGGGGCTGTGATCAATGCCAGTTTTGAATTCATAGCCTTTGCTATTCTGAGTTTATGCCACCCACCCATGCCAGCCTGGGACCTGAACCATTGTCTTTCCTGTAGTTCAGTTTTCAAAGTCTACAGTATGTGGTTTAGGGTCAGATCTATGCATGGAGTGAGCACAGGAGTTCATAAACAACTTTATAGGGTCACTTTCCCTAGCTCCTCCCTCTCTGTGACTTCCCTGGTTTTACAGTTCTTTGGGGTTCCCTTTTTCCAGTTGTCTTACAAAAAAGCTGGTGCTTTAGTTACTCTGCGATGTCAGGCACTTTTGTGACTGTGCCCACAACTGGGCCAAGTGACATGAGGGCAGAGGAAATAAAGCAATGGGAGTTTGTCCATCCTCTTGGGCCCCAGCTCCTTCAAATGAAGAGTGAGGTTCCCCTCCCTTAGAGTTTTAGCTCCTATAGACTCCCATGGGGCTTGTTTTGGAACTGTGATATGAGAGAATAGAAGGAAGAAAAAAGAAATGAGGGATTTCCCCACTCTCTTTGAGCATTTTGATTCCCCTTTCTGGCTCTTTGAGCATCAGGTAGAAGGCTTCTCTTAGAGCTGTCTGTCTGTCCATGATGCTTGCTTCTCAGCTTCTGGTTGCCTTGTGAAGCAGGCTAGGGAGACCAGCAGGTATGAAGAGATGTGACCCTAGGTTATTGAGACCAGTGGCATCTGCCTGACCGCACAGTAGCTAGAGGGTCAGCAACCTTTTCATCTTTGGCCTCTGGAGATCTTACTTTTTTAAAGCTCAGCTATGCATTAAAGAAAAGTATTTTGTATATTTTATCTAGCATTTAAAGGTATTTATAGTGGGAAAGTTGTCAGGTTATCTCTTCTTCCATATTGCTAGAATGAAAAGTTGACTTATGGTCTAATCAAGAAATAGTAAATTGTCATCATCTACACAATGACAACCTGGCAGAATGAAAAGAACACTGACCCAAAGGCCGTAGGATCTGGGTTCCCAGTGCTGCTTTACCACTCACCTACTCATAGGAACTTACTTAGGCAAAGCTCAGTAGTTTTATCATTTGTAAAATATTATTCTATTATTTTGTTGGTGTATCCTCTTTTCTCTCTTCTCTCTGTTCTATTCTTTGGAATTTCTTTTGATTTATTCTCTGTGTTTCTTAATTTTTGTTTTTTATTTCCCACCTCTTTGTCTACCTTGGAAGAATTTCTGGGCTGATTCTCCTCTTACTTTAGCTGCGGTTATTCTGCTATTCAACCCACCTATTGAATTTTTATTTAATTTTTTTGTTTTTTTTATGAAGCAGGTCCTCTTTATTTTTTTCTTCTGGTTGATGGTGTGATATCTGAATAGCTATTACATTATTCTATAGGCACACTGCCTTACCTTTGCCTCTATTTATTTGTTTGCCTATTTATTTAGAATTTCAAAGTTTGGATTTCCAAGCACTTTAAAAATGTCCTCAATAATTTGTTTTACATAGTCTTCCTGAGGATTCAATATATTTTCTCTGAAGTTTTGTTTTGATTATATTGTTAATTGTGGCCTTGGATATTGCAGGGTTTTGTTTGTTTGTTTGTTTCTCTTATGGTGCTGATTTTCCTAAATGTTTGGTGAGTCTTGGCAGTGAGTTCCGGAAATTTTGCACTACTGACTCTTGGCCGGCCCTCTGTGAAAGTAATACCTATTACTGCAGTCAGACTTCAGTAACTGTGGGGCAGCAGCCAGAGATACATGGTCCATCAGATGTGCCAATAGCCAGTCTTTTGACTATAAGGCTCCCTGCTCTTCCTGGGTGTTGCCAGACACCCAGGGCACCATCCTATCTCTCTGGTCTATAGAGCACACTCCCTGCTCTTTTGGGGTGGTATGTTCCCTTGCTGCTTGCTAGTTAGTAAGGAGGATATTGGGAGGGCAGGGTGCAAGGAGGAGGTGGAAGGAGATTGTATGCCTGAACGTTAGCCTTCCAAATGACTACCATGTCTGTTGCCCAGCATCCCCTTCTGCTCCCTGTATTCACAGCTGTTTAGCTTGGAGCATTCCCAGAACACCCCTACCTCCTCCAGCAGTCTGTTTTTGCCCACTCTTTAGGCTGTGGTTTCAACATCAATTCCAGTCCTGTCTGCTGTTTGTCTTTCAGGGATACTCTAGTTCTCTATGGGGGGATCCCATCAACTATTTCAGATTCATAAAAATTTTAAAAAACTATATCTCTACTATTTCTTTCAGGAATTTGGGGCAGGAAGGGATAACTGAAGTAATAGTCATTGATCTTGAGCTGATCTGCCTGTGATACTTTTGAATTAATGTACTAACATTGAATCATCTCTCTGTTTGGTTATTATGTTCACTGGGCAAAAAATAATAATGTGTACATCCAATTTGTTAAAATGTCTGCTTCCCAAATCCTACAAGTGCCGGGACTATGTGTTTGTCCCACCCTGTCTCTATTATTTGGCACTATGCCAGCTCATGATAGCTACTCAGTAAATGTTTGTTAAATTAATATATAATATACTCTTGAAGTGTATAATTTAGCTGTTTATGATCATTGTTAATTAATACAAACCAATATAGATTTTGCGATTTTATTCACAGCATAACTAGGATAACTATATGTATTTTTAAAATACATACATATATTTTAAAGCTAATCCTTAGGAGAGAATTAAGTTACAAGCTGTAGATATGGTCCAGGGCAGATCTGAAACTATGGTCTTGGTTTCCCTAGCTCTGTGCCTTTACAAAGGGACTTATTAGCTCTGCAGCTCTAAAGAGAATTACTCAGATACATAAACCATGATGTCTTTGCATTATGTAACATAATGCCATCAGTGTACTTTGGATATGGAAGTGAGATGTGGGAGTATGGAAACCAGGCCAGCCAGGGCGAGAGTGAAACCACAGCCGCCTTAGCTCCATTTTGCTCTGTATGGCAGGAGAGGGACCAGGTGAAGATCTCGGCCCCCTCTGCCCTGGGCTACATGTTGCATCAAGTTGACAAAATCAAGCCTGGACTCTCCACCCGAAGAGAGATCTACACTTTTCTAGTCCCACTGCTGCTTAGCATTCAGGATAACAACACCGAGGTAGTCAAGGTACTGGTGATCTCTGTCCTGCCAAGCTCAGCCTGATTCATCCCTCTTTCTGCTAGAGCATAGCCTTTGGCTCTTTTTCATGAGCCCAGCCTTGGCTGTACATTTTATATCCACCTCTTTGGTGTCATCCTCCAGGCTGGCTCTGAGCACTTTTACCCTCTTTTGGGTGCCATTGATCTTATCCTGATATGGTCCTGCTCCCTGAAGCTATTTATGTCCCATGTCATGAACAAGGTCCCATATTTCACCTGGTCCCAGCTACGTACCCTCAACCAAGCCCCTTGGGGGCTAGCTTCGTGGTCTTCCACTTAGCCTCCTGGCCTGGCTCTGTAGAGCTGTAGGAGTGAGGCTTTGGGAATTCCCTTCTCTCCATCCTGTAGGCCTGGGGAGGGGCCCTGACTGAGTGGACCAATGTGATTGGCTGGTCATCACTCACACAGATATTCCAGCATACCACCCTCAGCAATCACATCCAGGTACTGGAAGAAACGTGCAAGTACCTGGTGAGTGAGAGTCCCTGAGAAGCCAGGCCACAATACTCATGTTAGGGACTCAAAGGCAGGCTGAGAGGCTAAATAGGGGAAGGCTGACAGAAGATACATTCCTTCTACTCATTAATTCTCATTCTCTATTATCAGCAAACTCTGAGAATGCACGTTTGGGATGTCAGTCCCTCATTCTTCATATCTGGTTCTCTTAGCAGTATCCCAGTTTCTGCTTTCAGAGGCAAGGAAGGTCATGTGAGGGTAGTAGATGGCAATGGGACAGAGGTTTTCTGGTTACAGCTGGTAGAAAAAGATGTAGGCAGGAATCATCCGGTTTTTGGTCATGATGTTAAGGTCCTACTTCCTATGAAGTTGAGAACAGGGCAGATCAGGAATCCTTGTGGAAAAGTAAATATTTAAGGGCTAAGCAAGTAGGTTAGGAACCAACATTAGTAATTTTAATACAATGGATTTTGATGCTTATTATCTTCCATAGGTAGAGCACTTTACAGTTTACAAAGCACTTCTATATCCATTATCCCACTGGAGCCTTACAATTATGTGAAAGAGGTTGGGCAGGTTTTATTTCAACTGTTACAAAGGAGAAAAGTGAGGCTAGTGGCAGGGCCAGGATTCAATCCTGGGTCTCCTGGTTCCGCATCAGTTGTTTCTTCCCTTATGTTGGTATGAAGGAGCAAGATTCTCTCTATGAACTTCCTGCTAAGTCTGCCCTGTTGCTGGGGTGGGGGTGTCTGCAGCTATAAGTTCGAGCACCTTCAGCTGGCTGAAGACAGGACAGTGCTGCTTGTGGATAGGGTGAGAGGGTTAGGAGCGTTCCCAGGGCCCCCCAGCCCCAGCTCTTGGTCAGCACCACCCCTCTTTGGCTTCACAGGTGAGCACAAGCAAAATACAGCTGGTGGGGGACTTACTGTCCCAGAGCTTTGGCTTCCTGAAGAGCCCTCAGTCCTTCCTACGGGCAGCTGCCATCGACTTCACAGGTAAGGTGCTTCCTCCTGGCGACCCCTCCCTCTTCTCTTCAGTAGGGGAGTCCTCCTTGACTTTCGGCAAGGGCTAAGCCAGAACCATGGTCCCGTGAAGCGGGTCACCTCCTTCCCTAGCTCTGATCTGATTAGAGAGGCTGTCCTGTGACCAGGCTCAAAGTCCCTGTTAGAAAAGCGGGAGGAGGAAGAGAAGGCCATGTGCCTTTGCCCTGCCCCACACTGTCTACACTCTGCAGAGTGCAGAAGAGAATCATATTCATTTGAAAGGGGACAAACTCTTCCTTCCACAGGAACCCTGTGGATTTTCAAAAATATTTTTGTTTTAAACTAGAATCGTAGTACAGTATGTGTTAATGTTAGAAAATCTAAAAAAATCGGACTGGCAAAAAAGAAAATACATAATGCCAGAAATTCTAACATTTGGATTTAACCACTGTTGACATTCTAGAATTCTCCCCTAAGAATACACTCACACACACTCACACACACATAGCCATTTTCAAAACATGAAGTTTGGTATACTGTTGTTTTCCCTTGTTGTGTCACAAATACATGCCATTACGTGCCCTTCAGCATTGCTTTTCACCACTGCATAATATTAATTCCATTTATGGGTGGATTTATGGAACTATTTAACCAGTCCATATTTTTGAATATTGAGACTGTGTCATTTTTTTATTTTTAAAGTAGGCCACCTCATCTTTTGTTTTTATAAGCTGGGAGACCGTGATTAAATCTCTACATGCCATCATGATTATTTTAAGATAAATTTCTTAGTAAGTAGAATTCCTAGGCCCAAAGGGTATGCAAAATTTTAAGGATTTTGGTGCTTTAACTGTCCTCTAAAAAGTTTGAATCGTGGGGCACCTGTATGGCAGAGTCGGTTGAGCATCCAACTCTTGGTTTCAGCTCAGATCTGATCTCAGGGTCGTGAGATCAAGCCCCACGCCAGGCTCCATGCTCAGCATGGAATCTGCTTGTGTTTCTCTCTCTCTCTCCCTCTGTCCCTCTCCCCTGTGTGCTCTCTCTCTCTGAAATAAATAAAATAAATCTTAAAAAAAAAGTTTGAATCGTTTTCCATTGTTACCAGTACTGTATGCAAGTATCCATTTTGCAAATATTTGCCAACTCTGGGTAATATTTTTAAAATCATTACCAATTTGATTTTTTTTTTAAAGATTTTATTTATTTATTTGAGAGAGAGAGAGAACGAGAGATAGAAAGCACGAGAGGGAAGAGGGTCAGAGGGAGAAGCAGACTCCCCGCCGAGCAGGAAGCCCGATGCAGGACTCGATCCCGGGACTCCAGGATCATGACCTGAGCCGAAGGCAGTCGCCCAACCAACTGAGCCACCCAGGCGCCCATCATTACCAATTTGATAGGCGAAAAGAGTTGCTGTTGTTCTGAGGAACATTCTTTTTATCAGAAGTGAGGTGAAATATTCTTTTCCTGTTTATTGGCAATGCATATTTTATTTTTGCAAATTAATTGCCTCGCAATGCCCTTTTCCTACTGTGTGGGAACCCCATGGAGTTTGACACCCTGGGTTCATGTCTTACCTGTCACCTGCCAACAACATTTTTCTGGGTCACTGCTGCTCTGAGGGTTGTTCTTCCACTAGAGCATGGACACGTAGGCTACAAGGCATCTCATAGAAACATTTCTTGCTAGAACTGGTTTTCGAGCTTCCTTGTTTGCTACAGAGGGGGTAAGGGTGGCCCAAAGGTCCAGGAATTCTGGAATGACTTTGCATCTGTCCTATCTTTAGAATTAACAGCTAAGAAGCTAAACAGGAGTCAAATACATGAGGATGATGTGGAGCTGTTACAGAATGGTGAGTCCGAGCCTTGTCCCTGAGCTCTGGGTGACACAAGGCAATGGGGCAAGACAGAAAGCGGGGGGGGGGGGGGGCTCGACTCCTTAAGGACATATTTTGTTATTTCAAATAAAGTATATTTTTACTATTATAAATGTTATATATAAAAGTAGAAAATGGGGCACCTGCTTTGCTCAATAGGAGGAACGTGTGACTCTTGATCTTGGGGTCAAGCCCCATGTTGGGTGTAGAGATCACTAGTTACATGAGTTTGAGCCCCATGTTGGGTGTGGAGATCACTTAAAAAAATAAAATCCTGAAAGACTAAATAAATAAAAGTAGAAAATTGAGCTAAGTAGGAGGAAGAAAACGAGTTATCCATTGTCATGCTAGTTAGGGAAAAACGCAGCTAACAAAAATGTTCTAGTCACTCAACATTTATCATGTGCTGTCGGCTGCTAGCTACAGCAGTATTCAAGGGAGAAACACCCTGTCCCTGAAGAACTTGTAGTTTTGTGTTCTTTTTTATTGTAGTAAAATATTTTAAAATTAATTTATACTTACAGTAGAAATACATGAGTATAGTCTGTTTACAAAAAAATAGAAACATTATTGATAAAGTTTTTGTTTTTAGGGTAAAGTTCCATTCACCCCCAAGTCTGGCTCCTCTCCCCACTTTCCGCTGTTTGTTTGCTGTAGTCCTGTATTCTTTTGCTGTACACATAGAATATATATGTTATATACTACATAATTTATGATATATATCGTATAGATAGATATATAGATATATATATATGCAACTTGCTTTTTTCCCCACTCAGTATGTTGGTACATACAGATCTGCTACAATCTTATAACCCTTGGTAGATTGTTATTTAAATCATTTCCAATTTTTTGCTATTCAAACAATGCTACCATGAACATTTTTATATTCATCTCTTTGTATATAGGTGTAAGTATTTCTTCAGGCTAGTTACAAGAAAGTAGACTTTTAAAAAATTTTTTATTTAAATACAATTCAATTAATGTACAGTGTCTTATTAGTTTCAGAGGTAGAATTTAGTGATTCATCAATTGCATATAACACCCAGTGCTCATTACATCATGTGCGCTCCTTAATGTCCATCCCCCAGTTACCCCATCCCCCGACCCACCTCCCCTCCAGCGACCCTCGGTTTGTTTCCTAGAGTTAAGAGTTTCTTATGGTTTGTCTCCCTCTCTGTTTTCGTCTTATTTTATTTTTCCTTCCCTTCCTCTATGTTCATCTGTTTTGTCTCTTAAATTCCACATATGAGTGAAATCATATGGTATTTGTCCAGAAAGTAGACTTTTTTCATACCCATTGAGCTTAACAGGGTTTAAAGTGAAACGACATTTTAACCCTTCCCTCCAGTGTTGACACGAATTCTAATCACCACCCCTCCCACTATATAGGCTTTTGTTAGTGATTATTTTCGTTCTCTTTTTTTAACCTAGAATTTAGATACTATGATTATTGTTGTTACTTTATACAAACCGTGTGGGTTTATGTGCAGTGTTACATGCTCCCCATTCCTTGTTATATCCCTGACCATCCTTCATTTTTTTCATCCTGAAGTACACTTTTTAGAAGTTTCTTTAGTGCCAGTGTCTTCATGTTATGCTCTCTTGCTTTTTATTTGTTTGTAATGACTGTTTCTTACCTCCATTCTTGCAAGGTGGCTTTACTAGTGACACAGTCCTTTTTTTTTTTTTTTTTAAGAATTATCAGTACACCCATCATAGGACTTGAACCCACAACCCTGAGATCAAGAGTTGCACGTTCCCCCTCACTGAGCCAGCCAGGGGCCCCTACTAGTGACACAATTCTAGACCAATAGTTTCCTTCCCAGCACTTCGAAGATGCCATACTATTGTCTTCTGGTTTTCTTTGTTGCTAAAAGAAGCCTGCTGTCATTCTAATTTTCGTTCCATTGCAGGTAATCTAGCCCTTTTCTCTGGCTGTTTTAAGATTTTTCTTTTAGTTTTTAGCATTCTTTAAAAGTCTGGAAAATAGTATAATACCCCCCCACCCCCCAGCTTCAAAAAGTATCAACTCATGGTTCTCTTGTTTTCTCTATTTCTCTACCTGCAGCCCTCCCTGCAGATTATTCTGAACCAAACCTCAGACTTCATATTATTCATCTATAAATATTTTAGTATACATTTCTAAATGATACTCTTTTTAATATTAAAACATTTAGGTGTGCCTGGCTGGCTTAGTTGGTAGAGCATGCAACTAACTCTTGATCTGGGGATTGTGAGTTTGAGCCCCCATATTAGGTGGCGAGATTACTTAAAAAAATTAAATTAAATTAAAACATTAAGAATGTTTTAATAATAGGCATGTTTTGGAGTACAATGCAAATTATGCATGAATTTTTAAGATAAAAGAGATTCTGAGTAAGCATCTGTAGACTATATGGGACTTGAGGTAACTCACCCAGAGCCCTGAGGTCACCCACTTATTCTCTTCTGCCTCTGAAGTTAGGTGTACTTCAGAGAAGCATTTCCTCATCCTGAACTATAACCCTCCTCATCTTGGAGGCTGGGTCATCTGTCCAAGATCACAGAAGCGAATTACTGGGCTAGCCAAGAGCTCAACTTTCCACTTCGGGGATCTTTGCACTAACTCATGCTCACTCCGTTGTCCTTTAATTTGACCAAAGTCCGAGAAAGAGGGAGTGGGAATCTGGGGTGTGGCAGAAGAAAAGCTGATATTCCCAGTGCATATCAGAAGAGAAATTTTACCTCACCTTCAAAACCCTTTGGTCCCTAAAATAGCCAAACAACCACACCTGTGTTCGCTATAGCAGGTACTTCTGCCCTTGCTCGCAATTAAATGAGTTTCTTAATTATTGAAAACCTACTGGGTACCAGGTACTCTTCTAAGCACTGGGATACTGCAGCAAACAAAACTGATGTTGTCTGTTTGCACCCCTCCCCCCACCCCCCACCCCCGCCAGCGGAGGAGGGGAGGGGCCATAACCAAGTACATATATGTGACCAGGCACTATAGAAAAAGTAAGGCAAGGCCAGGGGCCAGAGGGTCAGAGGGCAGGGCAGGGGTGCCCCTCTGAGAAGGGGCGCTGGAGCAGAGACCCAGAGGCAGTGACGGCGTGAACCACCTATCTGAAGGAAGAGCGTTTGGCATGTTAAGGAAGAACAAGAAGTCATTGTGGTTGGTGTGGAGTGAGCGAAAGGAAGAGCAGGAGAGGAGCAGGGAGGAGCGCAGTGTGGCCAGAATCATACTAGGCTTTTCGGCCACGGTGAAGATTGAGGATTTTGCTGTGGGTGGTAGGGGTACTTGGGGAAACACAGCTCATAATTCCTCTAAGGGGGCTGGGAAGGGTTTAGGGTGTCTGTGATAGGTGGTGGGTAGGCGATTCACTCCAGCGCCCAATAGAAATGATGTTTGAATTATTTGTTCTTCACCATCTTCCCTGCCAGTTTGCTTCCTTTGATCGAGAGATAAGATGGAGAGAATGTTGGCTTTTATAGCCCTGCCCCTGGGTGCCAGTGCTTTTGTATAAAAGAATGGGCGTGTATGTCTATGCCCCAGCTGTGCTGTTCGTGCTGTTCTGGTGCTGCACATGCTCGTCCTCGGGAACTTGCCCTCTGGTTGGAGCCCACTTCATTTCCTGGCACCTGCTTCAAGCTGGTTATTCTGGATATGCTGCCTTTGAAGGAATGGTGGCATCATACTTCAGAGGACATGCCCAGCAGACATCTGGAGATAGACACGTTCTCGTTTCCTGTATGATTTATTACAGCTCTTTATCTTGAGAAGAAAAAGTGGTGAAGTCAATGACTTTTAAGGGTCCTTTCTTCCCAGTCAGTGTGTAACGAAGAGCATGGACTCCAGTGTCAGCCAGCCGGGTCTGAAATACTAGCTCTCTCTGCAATGAGCCATGTGAGCTTGGGCATGTTACTGCCTCTGTGCTTCAGTTTCTTCATGTGTATCATGAGCATAATCGTGCTGACTTTCAACATTGTTTAAGTATCAGATACAAATGCGTGTAAAGCGTGACGCTCTGCTTGGCACGGCGGTGTCCCACAAAACCTCTGTGTTGAGTTGACGCAGGCTTCTAGGCTAAGATGGGGCGAGGTGCCGGCAGTGGCAGGTAAGGAATGTACTTGGACCGCCGGTCAAGGAGGAATGAATTTGTTAGCCGCTGTGGGTAGCAGCCGTGCTCTCCCCTGCCCCCCAGGGACTAGGGAGTAGCATCTGTCCCCTTAGGGCTCTAACCCTGGCTTCTGACCCCGACATTTTGTACCTGTGCTGCCGTCTCCTCCTTTTTTACAACTGAAGTCTCTACAGGGTGGTGGACCCCGATCCCCAGCAACTGGAGAATTTCCGCGGAAGGATTCTAGAATGAAAGCCCTAGACTCCTCAGTATACCAGAGAATTCATCTTGCCTTCCTCATCCCACTCAGTCTTCAAGAAAGACTGCCTACACTACCTACACAGGAGGGACTTTTTCCCAAGGAAAGTAATTCCAGTTAAGTCTACACCCATATCCAGTGCCTAACAAGCCTTGTGGTCAAGAAATGGTTCTTCACAGGATTTACATATTTGCTGTGTAGCTGAAGCCCAGTTCTTTCTCCTGTTCTAAGTATAAATGAGATCAACATGAAGCTGTAGACTTTGATGGGCTTGAAGGCCCTTTTGAGCCAAGATTCTTCCTGTTCTTTTTATCCTTTGGGTGCTAAGCCATTTAGCACCCTCTGTTCCCACCCGAATCTAAGCCCCTGGCCGCCCTGGACTAACTGAACCGCTCTAACAACCCCCACACCTGCTGCTTCTCCATACTTCTCTACACAGCAGCCAGATTCTCTCTGAAACATGTACACTGAATCATGTCACCCCTGGCTTAAAATCCTTCAGTGGCTTTCCACTGCTCTTCCGGTCGAAGCAGACTTCGCTTGGCGAAGTCCCTGACGCTTGGCCCCAAGGCCCTGACTGAGCAGCTTCTGACTCTCTCTCCACCCGGAGCCTATAGTACCTCCCCTCTCACTAGAAGCTACAGGCACACTGGTTACTTTCTACACTGTGAGTAGGTGCCCCCCTCCCTGACCTTTGGGAATGCTTCTGCCCTTGCTCTTCACGTGGCTTCTTGCCTCCTTGCTCACGTGTCACCTTCTCAGAGAGGCATTCCCTGACTGGCCTATCTAAAGAGGTCTTCCCTGGTTATTCACTATCATTACTCTGTTAATTTCCTTCTTTGTATTTCATTTATGTTTCCTTGTTTGTTTTTGTCTTTCCTCCACTAGACCCTTAAGTTCTTGAGGGTGGGGAATCTTTCTTGTTCACCCCTGCATCCCCAGCACCTAGCATAGTGGTCCGTAATAGCTGCCAAATGAATCAGTGGTGATTGTTTCTAACAGTGAAAAACTGCCGACAACCTAATTATTCACTAGTAGAGAGTTCATCAAAGAGATTATGATAGAATCATGTGATCGGATATTACCTTATATAGAAGAATATTTTATGGGATTAAAAAATGCAAGTCTTATTTTTGTGAAAAGAAGTGTCCATATTTGGTATTAAAAAAATACTGCAGGGGCGCCTGGCTAGCTCAGTCAGTAGAGCATGAGACTCTTGATCTCAGGGTCATGAGTTCAAGCCCCACGTGGGGCATAGAGATGACTTAAAAATATATATATACTGCAAGGATAGGTACAGAAATTATTAACAGTATTGTCTCAGGGGGGCAGATAAGTCATTTTTCTTTCTTTCCTTTTAGAGAAATGATGTCTGTGTAAACATTTTTCTAGAGTAAAACAGGTATTACTTTTACAGTGACAAAAATTATTCTAAATGAAGTTATATAATAATAACCTGGTGTGTGGGGTGGAAAATAGATTGTCCTTGGAGATCGAGTCTGAGTTGACCTCCTTTCTGGTTTTAGCTATTGGAAGTCTGAGGAACGATCCTGTGGAGTCTATTCAGGCTTTGGTCAATACTCCTCTGAAAAAAATTGATGAATATGTTAACCCCAGGTCTGTCTCTACTTCCAGGATAAGCCACCTGAGCAATAACATCTTCAAAGTCACTGGCATGAAAACCCCAAAAAGAAAGAAGTGACTGTTTAAGAGTGTCAAAGGGGAAAGAGATGATAATGACGACAGTCAGAAAGAGAAAATCTGGATGTGGCTTCAAAGCCCTCTAAATTCATTGTGCAACCGGTACGATAGGAGGGTGAAAAATACTCCACTGATAATAGGCAATTCAGAGAAACAGTCAATACGGTCACAGGTCCCGACATCTGAAAGTCCACCTGTAGAAGCTGGGCCTGCTGCCAAATAAGTTGCTCCTAATTGCTCTGGGACTAAAGCCTTTTCCATTTGTTTGTCCAGATGTCAGTACTTTGCTTCCCAGTAGCTCACCTACCATAGTCCAACTGGATGGGCTACTTTGGATTACACCCAAGGAGGCATTTTTGATCTTAGAGGACACAGTATGTTTCTGGTCCTTTCTCTCCCTAGGGGATTGTTGGCTATCAGCATATGCATTTGTCAATAAAACTTACTTTCTCACCCTAAGACAAGATGACTTTCATCTTAGTTTTGGGGGATTGGGGAGAAACCTGAGTGACAGGGACAGCTCTGGAAGTATCTCCTTCAATCTTCAGGTAAAGTTTCAAATGATAAGAGGGAGGAAGAGTAGGGTGGCAGAACAGCGTGGCACCTAGTGTCCAATCAATTGTTTTCACCTCCACACACATTGGATGAAATTCCTACGCCTGACACACTGCAAGGCACATTCAGATTTCAGGTTGGAGAAGAAAGAGGCGGGCTGTGGGTGTAAACGTTGGGGTGGCAATAACTCCAGCCCAATCTCTCTCACTTAAGAAAGAGCATTTGGTGGGATGCCTGGGTGGCTCAGTTGGTTAAGCGACTGCCTTCGGCTCAGGTCATGATCCTGGAGTCCCGGGATCGAGTCCCACATCGGGCTCCCTGCTCAGCAGGGAGTCTGCTTCTCCCTCTGACCCTCTTCCCTCTCATGCTCTCTATCTCTCATTCTCTCTCTCTCAAATAAATAAATAAAATCTTTAAAAAAAAAAAGAAAGAAAGAAAGAGCATTTGGATTGTGATGGAGTGACATTCTTGTTGGGATAACTTGGAGTCCATTCTAATTTAAAAAAATTTTTTTAAAGATTTATTTATTTATTTAAGAGGGAGGGGGAGAGCAGGGGGAGGGGCCAAAAGAGAGGGAGAGAGAATCCTGAAGCAGACCCCCTGCTGAGCACGGAGCCTGACGCAGGGCTCCATCCCATGACCCCAAGATCATGACCCGAGCTGAAATCAAGAGCCAGATGCTCAACTGACTGAGCCACCCAGGCGCCCTGAGGGCAATAATTTTTTTTTTCAAAGGCCCTGACATTTAGGCTATTGGAACTCAGTTCTGAGAAGTTTGAAAGATGCAGAAAGAGGGGCATCTGGGCAGCTCAGTTGGTTAAACCTCTGACTCTTGATCTCAGCCCAGGTCTTGATCTCAGGGTCATGAGTTCAGGCCCCACGTTGGGTTCCATGCTGGGCATGGAGCCTACTTATAAACAAAAAACAATAGGTTGGGGAAAAAAATAAAGATGTGGAAAGACCAAAGAACTAGTTCCCACTTTGGTCAAATTGATTAATTTGACTTCTTTGAAGTTAACCATGATCAGAATGGTTTTGATTGCTTCTAAACTTTATGAGCTACTTTTTAATTTTATGAACTTTTATATAAAATCCTTCTAAAACTGTTTTCTTCATATTTAAAAATGAGAATTTTTAAACTTACTTTATAGGCTTTATGGAATGAAATGAGATAGCCATGTACTTGGTATAGAAATAAGTGCTTAGGGGCGCCTGGGTGGCTCAGTTGGTTAAGCGACTGCCTTTGGCTCAGGTCATGATCCTGGAGTCCCGGGATCGAGTCCCACGTCGGGCTCCCCCCTCAGCAGGGGGTCTGCTTCTCCCTCTGACCCTCTTCCCTCTCATGCTCTCTGTCTCTCATTCTCTCTCTCTCTCAAATAAATAAATAAAATCTTAAAAAAAAAGAAATAAGTGCTTAATCAATGGCTGTCATTATTACCTGGGTATGATGGTTAATTTTGTGTGTCAGTGGGGTTGGGCCATAGTGCCCACATATTTGGTTAAACTTTATTCTGGATGTTTCTATGAGGTTGCCTTTGGATGAGATTAACATTGCAATTGTAAATAAGTAAATCAGATTGCCCTCTATAATGTGGGTGGGCCTCATCCAATCAGTTGAAGACCTGAATAGAATAAAAAACTGACCTCCTGAGAGCAAGAGGGAATTCTGCCAGCAGATGACCTTTGGACTTGAACTGCAACATGAGCTCTTCCCCGTGCCTCCAGCCTGATGGTCTACTCTGCAGATTTTGGACTTGCTGGCCTCCATCATAATTGGCAATTCCTTAAATCTATCTCTTTCTTCCTTGCTCTTTCTTCACACACACACACACACACACACACACACACACACACACACACGTCCTATTGGTTCTGTTTCTCTGGAGAATCCTGACTAATACACCAGGTATAAGGCAGCATCCTCTGAGTCAATAGAAAAGTGTCAATACTTGGGGATGACAAAGGTGGAGTTGGTGGGAGTTGGTGGGAAAGCTAAACTTTAAAGACTTAGCTTCTGAACCAAAGCACTGAGACTTCCAGTGCTTTGTATATTGGCATGTGCCCCATTGGCCTTCAGCCTAGCTTTATGCTCTTTGACTTTCTGACTTTTATTTCAATTTCCTTCGAACTGGGACTTCTCAGGATACCCCCAACCCTGTCATGATCTCTAATTCTTGCCACCACTCCCTGGCTGCACATTCTCTATGAAGACAGCTGCCCCATCTGTATCCAGGTGTTCGTAGAGCCCCTAGTCTTGTATTTGGGGGGACCTTGACCAAATCAGGCTACCCGGCAGAGGAAGCTGGTCAATGGCAGAGGGAGAGGTTGCACTCTCACTTGGTCCTAGGGTTAGCATCCTGTCTTCCTTTGCACAGTCCCCCTGCCCCTGCCTTCCAGCACGCATCCCTCCCGTGTTCCTCTCCTCCCCACCAGACTCCTTGAATAGGTGCAGTACTTCTGCTCCTCCAACCTTCTCATCATTTAGGCTTTTCTTAACACTTGCAAAGTAATTTTGTTCCAACTACTGTACTGACTCTCCCTCCTTAAGTTGCCAGGGGATTTTTTTCTAGTTATTGTTCTCCTTGACCTTGCTGTATCCAATATTTTTGATCGTTTTCTCTTTTGCCTTCGTGATGACCCTAATTTGCCCTCTACTGCTCTAATCAATCAATTTCTCACTTCCCTCCCCCCAGAGGGGGCCATTTCTTGAGGTCATTCTCTGATTTTATCCTCTTTTTAAAAAAATTGTGTTCGGGCACCTGGGTGGCTCAGTCGTTAAGCGTCTGCCTTCAGCTCAGGTCATGGTCCCAGGGTCCTGGGATCGAACCCCACATCCGGCTCCCTGCTCTGCGGGAAGCCTGCTTCTCCCTCTCCCACTCCCCCTGCTTGTGTTCCCTCTCTTGCTGTGTCTCTCTCTGTCAAATAAATAAATAAAATCTTCAAAAAAATTGTGTTAAAATACATATAACATATAAGATTAACTATATTAACTCTTTTTAAGTGTACATTTTAGTGGTAAGTGCATTTACTTTGTTGTGCAACCGATGTCCAGAACTCCCTTCTTCTCACAACACTGAAACTCTCTACCCATTAAACAACTATTCCCAATCTCCCATTCAACTCAGCCCCTAATAACTTCCATTCTACTTTCTGTCTCTATGAATTTGACTACTCTGGGTACCTCATGTAAGTGGAATCATACAGTATTTGTCTTTTTGTGACTGGCTTATTTCACTTATCACAATGTGATAGTTTTTTGCATCAATTTGAAGTGGACCATGGTGTCCAAATATTTGGTCAAACATTATTCTGGATGTTTCTGTGAAGATGGTTTGTTGTTGTTTTTAAATAGATTTTATTTATTTGTTTGTTTGTTTATTTATTTTAGAGAGAGAGAGAGTGTGCGATGGGGGGAGGAAGAGGGAGGGGGAAAGACTCTTAAGCAGACTGCACAGAGCCTGACTCGGGGCTTGATCTCACGACCCTGAGATCATGACCTGAGCTGAAACCAAGAGTCGGATGTTTAACTGACTAAGCCACCTAGGCCCCCTGTGAAGGTGGTTTTAGATGAGATTGAAATTGAAATGAGTGGATTCTGAGTAGAGCAGATTAGTCTCCATAATGTGGGTCAGCTGCATTTAATCAGGTGAAGGCCTTTAACAGAACAAGAGGCGATTCCTCGGAGCGAGAAGAGATTGTGCCAGCCCACAGCCTTTGTACCGGCGTCTCCAGCCTGCCTGCTGGCTTACCTCATCAGATTTTGGCTTTGCCAAACCTCCACTATGTGAGCCAATTCCTTAAAATAAATCTCTCTCTATACACATCCTGTTGAACCTGTTTCTCTGGATAACCCTCTCATGTCCTCAAGGTTCATCCATGTTGTAACATATGTCAGAATGTCCTTTCATTTTAAGGCTCGAAGATATTCCATTGTATATAAATGTCACATTTTGTTTATTCATTCATCTGTTGATGGACACTTGGGTCCCTTCTACCTTTTGGCTATTGTGAATAATGTGGCCATAAACGTGTGTACAAAAACCTATTCAAGTCCCTGCGTTCACTGCTTTTGGGTAGATACCCAGAAGTGGAATTGCTGGATCATATGGTAATTTTATTTTTAATTGTCTGGGGAACCATCCTACTGTTTTCCGTAGTAGCTACACCATTTTACAGTCCCACCAGCAGTGTGCAAACGGTCCAATTTCTCCACATCCTTACTAAACCTCGTTATTTTCTGTGTGTTCTCACAGTTACCATCCTAATGCGTATAAGGTGGTATCCCATTGCGGTTTTGGTTTGCATTTCCCTAGTGATGAATGATGTGAGGGATGTTGGCCATTTGGGTCATGTGAATAGCTTTGTTCAGATGCTTTGCCAATTTTTTAATTGGGCTGTTTTTGCTGTTGCTGTTGCCTATAACTCAACAGTAGGAGATATTTACATATTCTAAATATTAGCCCTTTATCAGATATAGGGTTTGCAGGTATTTTCTCCCATTCTGTAGGCAACTTTTTCACTGTTGATTGTGTCTTTTGATGCACAGAAATTTTAAAGTTTATTGTTGTCCAATTTATCCATTTTTACTTTTGCTCCCTGTGCTTTTGGAATCCTATCCAAGAAATCATTGACAAATCCAAATCACCTATGTTTTCTTTTAAGAGTTTTATACTTTTAGGGATGCCTGGGTAGCTCAGTTGTTGGGCATCTGCCTTCAGCACAGGTAATGATCCCAGGGTCCTGGGATCAAGCCCCGCATCAGGCTCCCTGCTCCGCGGGAGGCCTGCTTCTCCCTTTCCCACTCCCCCTGCTTGTGTTCCTGCTCTTGCTGTGTCTCTCTGTCAAATAAATAAATAAAATCTTAAAAAAAAAGAGTTTTATACTTTTAGCTTTTACATTTAAATCCATTTTGGGTTAATTTTTTTAAGTGGGCTCCATGCCCATCATGGAACCCAATGTGGAGCTTGAACTCAGGACCCTGAGATCAAGACCTGAGCTGAGATCAAGAGTTGGTGACTCAATTGACTGAGCCACCCAGGCGCCCCCGGGCTAATTTTTATATATGGTATAAGGTAAGGATCCAACTTCATTTTTTGCATGTTGATGCCTCCCCCCCCGCTTTTTTAAACTGTTCACACCTTCAGAAATTTTATAACTCACTGTGGCTTTAGTTCTTTTACCCAGAGGTGATCAAATCCATATACATAGCCTCTACCTCTTTCCTGAACTCTAGTCCTCCATTTTCAAACAATGTTTCATGGAAACATTGAGGGGGGGCAGCCTATAAATTCAGTCCAACAAATGAGATCGACGTATTTTTTTTTAAGATTTTATTTATTTATTTGAGAGAGAGAGACAGAGAGAGAGAGAGTGCACGCTTGTGTGTTGGGGAGGGGTAGAGGGAGAAGGAGAAGCAGACTCCCTGCTCAGCAGGGAGCCCACACAGGGCTTGATCTCAGGACCCCAAGATCATGACCTGAGCCAAAGGCAGACACTCAACTGACTGAGCCATGGAAAAGTTATATACCTAGATATACATTGGACATAGTAATCAAAGACATTAGGGCTCAGAGAAATATTACTAGGGTGCATCTTGCACTCTTCCGGGGAAAGGCACATGGAGTCTTGGGGATGGGACCAATTTGGTCTCTGGAGGTTTTCTCTCTCTCTCTTTTTTTTAAGTAGCCTCCGCACCCAACGTGGAGCCCAACACAGGGCTTGAACTCACGACCCTGAGATCAAGACCTGAACTGAGGTCAAGAGTCAGAGACTTAATGGACTGAGCCCCCCAGGTGCCCCTGAAGGCTTTCTCTTATATGACAGGCACATTTCATGAAGCTTTCCCAGTGCCTAGGTGATATGTCACACTCAAATTCCTGTGTTTTCCTTGTTCTGATTGTATGCTTACCAAGCAATCGTCCAATTCACATTGGCTTCCCAAATAGGAAGAGATCAATTATTCTACTTACTGGAAATGGCTCCTTTATAAAGGAATCCATTGACAAGGATGTAAATACAGTGATCATGCATTTGTATGATGTAAACTTTCTGAGTTTACTAAGATAATTCAGCTTCTGGACTGATGCTCAGTTGGTATTTATTGAATGAATGAATATGATGGCCAGGCTATACCCTGGAAAAAAGTTGCTTTAGAGAGGCCCGGTCCTGCTTGTAACATGGCATGTAACTAATGTGTACCCCATCAAACTGCATAACTTCAAATATCTCAGAGATAGAATATTCCCATCCCCCTCTTCAAAATAGCTAAGGTGGTTTTTCCTTCTAGCAAGGCATTAACATTAAGAAAGTTGGGAGTTGCTGGAGGAACGTCAAATTCTGCCTGTCTCAAGTATTTGTCAGTGGGCCGCAAGTTAGAAGGAAATTTAATTGTATCTATATTTCCTTTTGCCCATGTTCTCCGCATCAAGAGCTACTTAAGCCCATTATATATTCCTCTTTGCCTCTGCTGCCAATAATCTCAAAACTCAATGTGCATTGTTTTAGTTTTTCATTGGCCAGTGTTTTTTCTTTTCTTTTTTTTTTTTTAGAAAGAGAGAGAGAGAGTGCGTACTCGAGTGCCCACACACGCAGGTAGGGGGTGGGGCAGAGCGAGACAGAGAATCTCAAGCAGACTCCCTGCTGAGCGAAGAACTTTGATCTCACGACTCAGGAGATCATGACCTGAGCTGAAACCAAATAGGGCTCAATCCATTAAGTCTCTCTGACTCTTGATCTCAGTTCAAGTCTTGATCTCAGGGTCGTGAGTTCAAGCCCTGTGTTGGGCTCCACGTTGGGTGTGGAGGCTACTTAAAAAAAAGAGAGCGAGAGAAAACCTCCAGAGACCAGATTGCTCCCATCCCCAAGACTCCATCCCTCCTGACCTCCTTATTTCTGTTCTTCCAATTCCCAAAGGCCTCAATCTCAAAATTTGATTCACAGTTAGGACCCAACTTTACTTATTATTAGATTTTATTTATTTATTGTTAGATTTATATCACAGCTGTATCTAAAGGGGATCTAAGAAAACCTATAATAAAAGCATAGGATTACTAAAACCAAACCCAATTCATATTAGTTAGCTTTGTTGAGCTTTTATAATATGGCATGCCAGGAGCTAAGCCCTCAATGTTACCAAGATGATCTCGTTTATCTCAGAGAATCCTGTAAGGGTTGGTCCTGCTATTATCTCCATTTTATAGCTGAGAAAACTGAGGCCCAGAGGCCTTAAACAGCTTGCCAGGGTCACTGAGACTGTTAAGAGTGGATCTGAATCCAGATGGTCTGACTACTAGAGCGTGTACTTAAAATTATCAAGAAGTAATGAGAACAGAAAAATAAGTATCAAAAAACACTGGCCATTCGGGGGCGCCTGGGTGGCTCAGTCGGTTGTGTCTGACTTTTGGTTTCAGCTCAGGTCATGATCTCCTGAGTCGTGAGATCAAGCTCTTTGCTCAGCAGGGAGTCTGCTTGAGATTCTCTGTCTCCCTCTGCCCCACCCCCTACCTGCGTGTGTGGGCACTCGAGTACGCACTCTCTCTCTCTCTCTCTCTCTCTTTCTAAAATAAATAAATAAATAAATAAATACCCACTGGCCAATGAAAAACTAAAACAATGCACATTGAATTTTGAGATTATTAGCAGCAGAGGCAAAGAGGAATATATAATGGGCTTAAGTAGCTCTTGATGTGGAGAACATAGGCAAAAGGAAATATAGATACAATTAAATTTCCTTCTAACTTGCCGCCCACTGACAAATACTTGAGACAGGCAGAATTTGACGTTCCTCTGGCAACTCCCAACTTTCCTAATGTTATTCCCTTGCTAGAGGGAAAAACCACATTACCTTGACAATAGCTAGGCCTCCAGGATCCTGTAAATCTTCTTTAACATATGAAAATCCTTTTGGAGACTTCCTTTGTCTCTACCTCCCTACCCATTTAAAAGTATATAATCCGGGCGCCTGGGTGGCTCAGTTGGTTAAGCGACTGCCTTCGGCTCAGGTCATGATCCTGGAGTCCCGGGATCGAGTCCCACATCGGGCTCCCTGCTCAGCGGGGAGTCTGCTTCTCCCTCTGACCCTCTTCCCTCTCATGCTCTCTATCTCTCATTCTCTCTCTCTCAAATAAATAAATAAAATCTTTAAAAAAAAGTATATAATCCATTGCTCCTCAGAACGCCAGTGCAGCCTTTCTGCCCACCAGTTCTGTCCCCGTGCTTTAATAAAACCACCTTTTTTGCACCGAAACCATCTCCAGAATTCTTTCGTGACCCTTTGCTCCCGGACCCCAACATCCAGTCACACCAGCTCTCACTGTTGAGTTACAGAAAGCATATTTGTACATGAGTGGAAAGTTTTTTCTCCCTGGCCTTGAGTTTAGTGGGGTATTTGTTCAGAAGGTCTTTGAGTTAATTCAATGAATGGCATCATCTGAGGCTGTTTAATAAGAAATGCAGAGGTGCTCCGCATAGGTCTAACAGTCCTGATTTTACCCTTGGGACAAAGCCCAGGGTCTAATGTTAGGAGTGTCGGTCTTATAGGATGATGCCTGGGGCAGGGATGAGAAGAGATTAGAGGGTCACCTGCAGGTTTATAGGCTTGTAGGAACTGCCTCTACCCTTTCCATTCCTATTGCTGCCACTCTTGAAGTCTGCGTCCCTATTGCATGGTCGGGTTTACTGCACAACCTGGCTTGTTTGCTTGCTTCTGGTCTCTCCGCTCCAAAGCATCCTTTGAGACAGAGAAACTGAGGGACTTCATAAAAAATCTGCTTTCTGCTTCTTCTCCTGCTTCTATCTTTGCTAGGACCTGCACCCGCACTTTACCCACGTCTCATAGTGCAAATAATGTAGGTCCTCCTTTGGAAGGGAGTTAATGATTTCTTTCGAATCATTAACATCTAAGGAAGGACCAGGTGCACATGACTGGAAGAAGTCATCCCATGTGTGTTCCAGACCATGACCACTAGACATCTCGACACTAAGACCCACTGGCTCCAGGAAATAACACCTGGGCCCTCATCTTTGTTCTAACTGGTTCCTGGATGCCTGAGAGGATACGTACTCCAGACCCTAAACATAGACAAGACTCTCTTCTTTCCTTTCTGAGTCTCCCAGACACTCTGTACCTGCACTCTTTCAATACCTCCAATAAACTCGGCTTTCACCTTCTGCTTGGCTCATGTTTGATTTCTATCCTGCGTGCAGCCAGAGGCCCTCCTGGCTGGTCCAGTGGGACCCCCCCCCCCCCCCCCCCCCCCCCCGCTCTGAGTCCCAAGACCTGGTCTGCTGGCATCACTTTCACATTGCTTCTGGCTTAACATTTCCAAGACATTGCTTTTTCAATTTCGCCCCTCCATTCAAAAACATTTCAGTGACTTGCAAATTGCTTAAAAAGGAAACCACAGGCCCAAAATGCTGTCACGTAGGCCAAATCAATAAACCAAGAATCAATACCTAACCTAACTGCAGTTTGAACCCCCCCCCCCCGGAATGTAACCTTTAACCAGTGAACACGGAATTTGCTGGTCAATGACGAGGAAATTTACTGATAGACCCCTTCTGCTCCCTTTGGGGTGGGAGTCCGGGGGGAGGGGCAACCTTGCCAAAACAATTCATTCCTCGCTAACAAATTCCTTTCTTCCTTTTTAATGACTTCTTTGTCTTTAAAAACCATTCTTTTGTTTAACTCAGTGGAGCTCCTCTCTGCCTCCTAGATGGGATGCATGAATTGTTTAAAAAAGCCAATTAGATCTTCAAATTTACTTGGTTGAATTTTGTTTTGTTTTTAACAAGTATGAAGTCTAATGTATTATCTTGCTATTTAAAGTCTTCTGCAACCAGACCCTGACTTACCTTCATGTCTTATCCTCTCCTAGTCCTTAAATGGTGCTTCTGAAATCAGAGGCTTCAATACCCTAGGAGTGTGTGTGTGGGGGGGGGGGGGGGGGGCGGCAAGGAGGGAGAGGGACCTTTGATGCAATAAGGGCCAAAACGTAGTGAACATTATTTCTAAGTGTCAAGTTTACCAGATGACAGTTACTCTAAAGTTTTTTTTTATTTTTTCTAAAACAAGCTATAGGGGCGCCCGGGTGGCTCAGTCGTTAACCGTCTGCCTTTGGCTCGGGTCATGATCCCAGGGTCCTGGGATCGAGTCCTGAGTCAGGCTCCCTGCTCCGCGGGAAGCCTGCTTCTCCCTCTCCCACTCCCCCTGCTTGTGTTCCCTCTCTTGCTGTCTCTCTCCGTGTCAAAAAAATAAATCTTAAAAAAAAACAACAAAAAAACCCCCCAAAACCCCCCAAAACATGCTATAGAGTAGAGTGCAACATTACATCAACTTTAAAGCTAAAACCAAGGCATCACAGAGCTTTTCGGGATTTTGGTGGGCCACATTTCAAGGCCCTATTACTTTCTTATTGTCTTCAAACTAACCCAGTCACTGGTAGTCATAAATACTCATAAAAAACTGACCCTGGAATTGATGTGGGAAACAAAGGAAGAAGGAAAATTATCAAATTTCCTTACGACGTACAGCCCCATTGACAAGTCCTTGAAACAGGTTAGAGTGACATTCCTCTAGGGACTCAACTGCCTCAATGTTGACACTTTGCTAAGGTCAAAAGCAATCCTAGCTGCCCACGCCCCCAGGATCCTGTAAGCTTTCTTTAACATATAAACCCCCCCCAAGATACGTGTTGGCAATCATCCCCCAAGAATATGGCCCACCGATATCCATCTGAAGGGTCTCATGACTAAGGTGTTATTACGCGGTAATAAATGGCCTTTTCCCAACAAGAGCCAGCCCCCTCAAGGTCCTGGAAACCTTGCTTCCAAAACTCCTTAGAGACTTACACTATCCCTAGCCCCCTCCCAACTTGAAAGTCTATAACGGGCCACTCCTCCTGACCCCGGTGCAGCTCTTCCTGCCTCTGGGTCCTTTCCCCGGGCTTTAATAAAACCGCCTTTTTTGCACCAAGGGCGTCTCAAGAATTCTGTCTTGGCCATCAGCTTCTAACTCTAATGTTCCTTCTAAAATCAGAATCACCTTTTGTAAACTCCCACTTTTATGCAGTTTTTAACTTTTATGCTTTTATGAAGTTTTTAACACTGGTTCCTCTCCCTGAAAGCCTTTCCTTCAAATTCCAGCAAACTGTCCCTAACATCCCTTGATCCTGCTGGGAAATCACACCAATTACCTATGTCATTCCAGGAGGAGCACTTAGTATAAAATGCCTCCTTTATCATTTCTTAGAATCATTCTGTGATGTTGTGGCAATATATATATATAAATATATATAAATATATATGTCTGATATATTCGGTATTTGTCCCCATTCCTAGCACAGAACTCCTAAAATCCTTGGAATTTCCTGAGATCGATGGAGGTGTATTATGTTAATGTAGTGATTTTTGGAAGGCCTCTAGGTAACCTAAGGATGGGGTTTGGTTGCCAGGGGAACCAACCAAGAGATTAGAAGGTGGGACACCCCAGACTTCCTAGGAAGGGAAAAGGCCAGGAGATAGAGTTCAATCACCAATGGCTAATGATTTAATCAATCATGCCTGCGTAACGAAACTTCCATAAAACGCTGAAAGTAGGGGGTTCAGAGATCTTCTACGTTAGTGAACGCGTGCAGGTCCTGGGAGAGTGGCACAGCTAGAGAAGGCATGGAAGCTTCCCACATAACCTTGCCCTATGCATCTTTTTCCACTGTCCCTGAGTTTTAGCCTTTTATTAAAACAAACAAAATAACAACAACAACAAAAACCACCTAGCGACCTAGTAAGCAAAATATTTCCCTGCGCCTCTACAGCAAATTAATCTGCCTGGGATGGGGGTGGGGTCATGGGAACCTCCCATCAACTATAGCCTGGTGGGTCAGAAGCACAGGTAACTAACAACCTAGACCTGTAACTGGTGCCTGAAGTGGGGGCAGGAGTAGTCTTGTAGGACTGAGCCCTTAACCTGTAGGATCTAATGCTATCTCCAGATAGTGTCAGAAATGAGTTCAGTTTGGTGGTGTTGGAAAAAACACACACTGGACATACTTTTCAGAAAGTTGGTAGGGATCAGATATCGTCTTAATTCCCAGACTGAACAAAGGAGAACCCAAGTCCAGAGAGGTGAAGGTGACATGTTTATTCTAACTAGAAGGTGTGCTTCCTGATGGCAGGGCTGGTGCTTTATCCTCCTTGCCCCCCTCAGGGTAGTGCCTGGACTTAGTGCGAACAATAATCTAAACTCTTCTTCTAGAGTGTTTTAATTTACACGATTTCAAGATATCCAAGACCCTGCACAACCCTGTCGAGGTGAGCAGGGCAGATGCCGTCCATTTTAGAGGTAAAATAACTGAGGTTCACTCGTAAAGCCTGACAAGAGCCAGGACCAGAATACGGGTTTCCTGATTCTTGGCTACAGCATCTCAACATCTTTGGGTGTTTGGTCAATATTGGTCAATTTGATCAAGCCAAGCAACTGTTGAGCTCAGTACATTTGGCGCCAATCGGAGGAGGATCACTGAAACATCCTGCACCTGGCAAGAGGGCAAAGGGAGAAAGCCCAGTTCCCTGACCCCAGCCTCTAGGATTCTGTCATGACGAGGGTTTCCAGCGCCAGACAAAAAAAAAAAAAAAAAAAAAAAAAAAATCCCAGTTCCGAACCCGCTGCGCAAGCGCAGAGGTACAAAAGGCGAATCACCCCACCCCGCCCCTCCAAGTTCCGGGTTGCGCAGGCGCAGTGGCGCGGGGGCGTGGCAACGCAGCACGCTCCTCCCGGGGGCCGACGTTGACGGAGGGGCGCCACGGTTTGAAGTTACGTGACTTTCTGTTCGAACGCCTCATCCGCCCGGCTTCAGCGAAGCAGTCCCGCCGGCGAAGAGGGTGAGCGCGGTGCCGCGTGAGGACGAGGCGAAGCGACAGGAGAGAGGGTAGACGCCAGTGGAAACGCAAACGCGGCGAGCTGTTGTGCAGAGGGGCAGGCCGAGTCGGGAGCGGGAAAAGGTTCTGGAGCCGGAGGGGCGGGACCAACGTGTGATTGGCGGGCTAGAAACCAATGCGAGGGGAAAGGACAGACCAATGAGGGTGGGACCTGCAGTGGCTGTGGAGCGGCGCTTAGGAGTGAGAACAGCTACCCTGCGTCAGGGGGCTTCAATTTAGCCCGGCTGTGCTAAGGCGCTTTTCATAAATTACCTTATTTAGTGATCCTACAACGCTATGAGTAAGTGCTGTTACCTGTTTCTCTTTTACAGATGAGGAGACTGAGGCTTAGGGATATTAACATAAGCTGGGATCCCAGACTTGGCCACCGGAGCCCAGTTCCCATTCTGTTAAAGGCTCCGCTCTACTGCCCGTCAGGGAATCAAAGTGGAGTAGGGTTCAGTCTAGAGGACTGGGATGAATGGAATTGACCACTTGTTGGAGGAGGTGTCATAAAGGTGGAAATAAATGCTAATAAGTAGCAGGTTCTTCTTACATAGTGTGAGAGCTCCGAGGATGGAGCTGGGAGGGAGATAGAAGGCTCCAGCAAGGTGAGAATGTGGGGGTTGTGGGCCGGACTGTCTCTCCACATCTTGGAGCATTGCAGCTGTGCAAGCTGTGGCTCTGGATTAGCAGCCGGTGTAGAGAAGCTTTTCTTCTTTTAGGGCTGTGTTGCCTCCCAGGTCTGTGAAGTTGAAGTATTTTAGGAACCTAACAGCACAATAGTCGCTGGCTGGAAGTTGTCTCAGGCTACCATAACAAAGTACCTTAGACTGGTGGGCTTAACAGAAACTTGTTTACTCACGGTTGCAGAGTCTGGGAAGTCTAAGGTGCTGGCGTATTTGGTTCCTTGTGAGAGCTTTATTCCTGACTTGCAGAGGGCCCCCTTCTTCCTCATCCTCACATGGTGTGGAGAGTTCCCTCTTTCCCCTTCTTCCAAGGTCACCCGTCTTTAGAAGGATTAGGACCCCTCTCTTATTATGACTTTAACTTCAGTTTCCTACTAAAAGCCCTATCTTCAAATACAGTCTGTGTTGGGGAGTAGACCTTTAACACTTGAATTTTGCCGGGGGGGGGGGGAACACAATTCAGTCTGTAGCTATAGTTTATACGCAAGTAAATAATGAGTGGTGATTGAGAACTGAAGAAAAGGAACTTTCAGAACTAACATGTACCTGAGATGCTTTCATGTATTTTATCTCATTTAATAAGTATATGCTCTGTGCCTTAGCATTAGTGGGGAATTCTAGGGAGAACTTGTGTGTGGGGTTGTGGCTGTCCACCACACAACCAACCTGAAGAGGTGAGAAAAAGTTACACCAAATGTCCTGAATAGCACTTAGTGAATCCACTCTTCAAGCATTTATGCAAATACTTCTTTAACTTGTGATTTAGCTTGTGCTGCTTTTGGAATAATGAGATCCATAATTACCACCCACAGGGGGGTGAAATAATTACTTTTCTTCTATACTGTTTCATGTTGTCATTCTGAAGTTTAGTAACCAAGTCTTTCTTTTCAGTAGGCTTGCCCTGGTGGGAGGAAGAGGGATGAACTGTAAAACCCAGGGGCTTGGAGGTCTGGCAGATGGGGGTTCAAGTCTTGGGTTCAAGCACTTGCTGAGTGACTGGTCAAGTCTCAACCTTTCTGAGTCTCAGTGTTTTCATCTATAAAATACAGCTAATAAAAATATCACACAGGGTTGCTGTGAGGTTATATGAAAGCAGTTGGAAACCATTAAAGAACTGGCCCTTGGACTAAGTATTTTAGTTGTGGGACCTCCTCTGCCCATGCCTCTGAAGAACAGAAACCTCTACCTACAGCCACCATATCAAGCTGGCTATTCATTCATTTCATCAAAATTTATTTGAATGCCTGCTAGGTGCCAAAGTACCTATTCTGGTGCTGGGGGCAGGGAAGAACAAGACAGACAAGGTTCCTCCTCTTATGCCATGTATATTCTGGTATGAAAGGATTATAAATAAGTTAGTGCTAAGAGCTGCGAAGAAATTAAATACAGGGTAATGAGACAAAAGAGTGACTTCAAGCAGGGTGGTGTATGTGTGTTTGGATAGGGAGTGGTATTTGACCCGAATAGGGTGGCCAAATAGAGGCGGAGGCTTCTGGGAGAAGGCTGAGTCCTAAATGTCCATCATTTGCCAGGCAAGCTCAAAGGTAGAGGGCGCTGAAGAGGCCCTGTGCCAGCCAAAGTTTGGGGTAAGCAGAAGCTATGAGTAAGCGCAGGAGGTCAGTGAGTGGCTCCATCTGGCATGTGACTGAGCAGCAGAAGGGCAGTCTGTGGGTGTTTACTTGGTGGGGAATTTCTTGGAGCTCTCTTAGGATCTGGATTACTTTGTAGTTGTAGTCTGCAAGAAATCCCACTCTGTCAGTGGCTTCTGTTTTTTTTGTAGGTTTTCGCAGATTTTGCATAATTTCTCAGTATGTATATTTTCATTAGATCTCCCTTCTGCCTCTGCTGATTATCTCTTGCGAGGTGAATCTGACTAAAAGAGAGCCATATGGACCTTGGTGTGGGTCCCTGGTTTTTCTCTTGTTAACTTTGCCCTTGAAAATTATTTAATGTCTGGAAGCATGATTACCCAACAACTGTGTCCTTATAGTGTTGTACAGGTTAACTGGGATAATAATAGTAAAAAGGCCTGTGGAGTGTTTAACACATACTAGGTGATCAAAATTTGTTAGACACCTTCCTCTTTTCTTCCTTTTTTTTTTTTTTTTTTTTTTGATTCTATGCCTCCCTCTCAGTATTGAATGGTCCTAGTTTTTAATAGTCACCCTTCTTACAGTTTTTCACCTCTGTCGTCCTGTTAGGTGCTCCTAAACTATTAACTGGACGAACGTCATGGCAACTACCTTTCCCTTCATAAATGTGTTGACATTGTCAGTAGTCTTACTGAGGCCGGTCGTGTGGCAGGATTCTAAGTGGATTTCAGACTGGTTAGTACTTAGAAGAGATGGGCCTGCCAAATAGGTTGGAGCAGTGACTTCCAAAGAGAGTGTGGGAACCAGGATGGAAGGGTCAGTCCTCCACATGGTAATGAAAGGAAGAAAGGGTTGGGGCGGCTAGCAGGCTCAGTCAGTTGAGCATGTGACTCTTGATCTCAGGGTCATGAGTTCAAGCCCCACATTGAATGGAGCCTACTTAAAATAAAGATTAAAAAAAAAATCTAAAGGAGGAAAGGGTGTGGAGAAGCTATCTTAGAGAAATTTGGTTCAGAAGAGGGGAAAAAAGATAAAACATGGAGCTGAGACGTTCTTCTTAGACCTTGGCCTGGCAAGGAAAGAGAAATGCTATGGTCTCAGTGTTGGGGAGCTCTGGAATTCCAGCCAGGGCTTAGTCCCTGTCAGGAGAGCTCTCCCAGTCTGCAACCAGACAGAAAGCTCTTATTTCTTGAGGCTGGGAAGGCTTTAGGAGGAGGCTCTGGTTTATACTGGACATGGAGGCTAGGATGAACAAAGAAGCAAACTAAAGATCCCTGTGAAATACGGATGTATGTGTGCACCTGTGCCAGGTAAAGAACTGTACTGGTGATTCTCTGCCTGTGTTTTTACAGGTCTTGGCAGCAGGATTAAGTGAGGCGGCTTTGCCAGGCAAAGGCTGTGCTGTGGACATGGGCAGAACTGTGCTGCACAGCTAGTCAGGAGCAACACCCCTGACCTCAGGGGTACACCTCGAGAGGAAGTCTTTACACCTTTCCTGGAGGCATTAGAAGGGTGTCCAAGAAGCAGAAGAATCCCAGGTAAAATGGCAGGGCGGTTTCTGTTTCAGGGCTCTGCTGGGCTGCGTTCTGCATAGCCATTTCTGATAAATGTCATTAGATGGGTTGCATGAGCTGGGTATGGCTTCATGAGGGCGTGCACCTTGGGGAGAACATGGTCTCTGCTTGCAAAAAAGTGTACAACCTGAGGAGAAATTCTGTATCTAGTATTGAGACTGGTCTTAGGAACTGTTCTAGATTTCAGGCCTATTTTTTTTTTTCCCCTAGGACCATGGCTAATAAAACCCAGGAGGTTGGTGGTATCCATTTCCCTTTTCCCTTCACACCCTATTCCATTCAGAAAGACTTCATGGCAGAGCTGTATCAGGTGTTGGAGGCTGGCAAGATTGGAATATTTGAGAGTCCGACTGGCACTGTAAGTATGACTCTTCAGGGGCCAAGAGGGTCCTGAGAGACCCTGATTATGGCACTGCAGAAGCCACCTAGCATGCTTGTTAACCTAGGCAGAAGTTTTCATGGTTTGAAGTTGGGCGAAGTTGTTCCCTTGGTTTATCTTTCTGAGTAACAGTCGCTTCCTCTGTTAAATGCAGCCCCAGGGTCTGAGAACAGTTACGCTGAAGGTCAAGGAGAATTTGAATGCCTGTAGAAACCAAGACCTATAGCACCCAAGCTTTGCAAATTGTTCTGGGCACACGACTGCTTTGATGTTGAGAAACAAATTACCTTGGCTTTTTCACAGATTAAACATACTGGTTTCGTTGTCAGAAACAAAGTTACTGAGTGCTGGAGAGATCCAACCAAAGGCCCCTGAGTTTTTCCTTCCAGGAGTGGAACGATGGAGGGATTTATTAGAAGGTGGCTAGGAGGAAGATTAGGACTGTAGTGAGCAGTCCCCGCCTCTCCTTTAGAAAGTATTATGTGGTAGTGAGCTGCGTGTGTTGATGCAAAGATCCCCCAGCCAGGCCGCGGTCTCCTGGAGGTCCTCCTCTGTGTCCCTGTCATCCTGTGGAGCTTGGTGAGTTCTGCCCACAGGAGGCTTCTAACCCAGTGCAGCAGGCCTTCTTCCCCCACCAGTCCTCGCAGACTGGTTTTTCGTCTCAGCAGTGATTTCCTGATTAGTAGATTTGGGTGTTTCGAGTCCTTATTTGATCTCTCTGCAGCAGTTAGTATCATTGAACATATCCCTCTCCTTCGTTTAGAGTCATAAAAAATTTAATCAAAAATAATGCGTGTCATTTGTAAAGTTAAAAAGTTTATCAAACTTGGTTCTTTGGGCAGGTATTTTTAATTCTTTTAACTGGTTCCTAAGAAATACACTTGCATAGCATATCTGAAATTGTAAACTTGGTGCTGTTTCTTGATTTATTCATTATAGTGATTGTGCCTTCCTTTGTGATAGCTAAGATGTAGCTCTCTTACTGTCTCCTTTCCTTCCCTCGCCGCATCCTCCCGGTGTAGTTAGGAAAATTTTAGCCTCTGCTAAATCAGTATGCTCTGATTATGGGTTTTCTTCTTGAATAATTTTTGTTTTCCCAGAGTTGATAATTGCCTTTTAAAGTTTGTCTAGTTTTTAATATACCTACACCACTTTCTCACACCATCCAGGGGCCTTTCTGTATGATACTCCATCCATAAAATTACAGCTTAGTCTGGCTGCTCAGGCTGCCATAACAAAATACCACAGACTGGGTGGCTCAGAGGACAGAAATTTATTTCTCAGTTTGGGAGGCTGGAAGTGCAAGGTTTGGGCAGCCTCTGGCTTCTGGCAGGGACTCTTCCTGGCTTGTAGGGGGCCCCCTTCTCACTGTGTCCTCACATGGTGGAGAGAGGTTTGGTGTCTCTCCCCCTTTTATCAGGACACCAGTTTTACCAGATCAGGGCTCTACCTTTACGACCTCATTTAACTGTAATTCCTTCCTTGAAGGCCCTTTCTCCAATAGTCACATGAGGGTTAGGGCTGAAACATACGAATTTGTGAGGGGGACATAATTCAATCTGTAGTAATTACTAACTCCATTATACCGTGGAGATTTCCTTCTTGAAGTTCTCAGTTTACTCTTAAGATCTACTTCACAACTGTAATGCTAGGATTTCCCTTCTTTCCTTTAAAAAAATCAACTTTATGGAGTATAATTGACATATAATAAAATATATCCCTTTTATTTTTTTAAAGATTTTATTTATTTATTTGACAGGTAGAGAATCAGAGAGAGAGGGAACACAAGCAGGGGGAGTGGGAGAGGGAGAAGCAGGCTTCCTGCGGAGCAGGGAGCCCGATGTGGGGCTTGATCCCAAGACCCTGGGATCATGACCTGAGCTGAAGGGAGACGCTTAACGACTGAGCCACCCAGGCGCCCCCAAAATATACCCCTTTTAAATCCACAAGTCAATGAGTGTTGACAGATGTAAACCCCCATATAGCCACTACTGCAATGAACATGCAAAACAGTTCCACCAGCCCAGAAAGTTTGTTTACCCTTGGCTGCTGTTCCCCTCTCACACCCCACCCTACCCCAGCCAGTCAGGGTTCACTTTCCATCTCTGTAGATGCATTCTGTCTTTCTAAAATTTCATGAAAATGGAAACATATAGAAGTACTATTTTGTGACTAGCTTCTTTTGCTCAGCCAGCATAATATTTTGGGGATTCATCCATATTGTTGTGTGAATTCTTTGTTGGATTCTCTGTTTCCTGGATTCCGTATCTTTTCGGTTCACTTGTTTTGATAGAGAATGTTCCTGAAGGTTGTATGGGAGGTACGATTTTGAGACTTTGCTGGTCTGAGAATGTATTGATGTGCCTTTTCACTTGACTGGTAGTGATAGTTGGGTTAGGTATATAATTCTAGCTGCAGAATGCTTTTCCCTAATAGCTGCTCCCTCTACCCTCTGGTTTCCATTGTTGCTACTGGGACGTCAGGTGCAACCTGCACCTCAGTCCTTGGAGGCCTGATCCACCCCACCTTCCAAAGTTTCAGGATATCCTCTATCCTTTGTATTCTGAAATCGCATGTCGATGGGTTGGATGAGTGTGTTTAGTTTTTTGTGTTGGCCTCCTGATGGGCACTTTGTATCTGGAGGCTTCTTATCTCTCCATTCTGAGATGTTTTCTCACATTTGATAATCTTCCTGGTACTCCCATTCTTTGAGTTTGGACCTCCTGGTCTTCTTCTTCCGTTTTTTTTTTTTTTTTTTAAGATATTTATTTATTTGAGAGAGACAGAGATAGAGCATGAGCAGGAAGGAGGGGGAAAAGCACACTCCCCGCAGAGCAGGGATCCCGATTCGGCACTTGATCCCAGGACCCCGGGATTGTGACCTGAGCCAAAGGCAGATGCCCAACCGACTAAGCCACCCAGGTGCCCCAATTATGTTTTCTTCTAGTTGCTTATCTCTTTGGGCATATTGGTTTGTTCTTGTTTTGTTTCACTTTGAATTCTTCTTCAGGATTCCTTTGACTTTGTTGTCCAGTCTTTCTGTTCAGTGTATTTCTCTTATTCTATCTTTAATATTTAAGAACTTGTTCTTATTCTCTGCTTCTTAAAAATAGCATTCTGTTCTTGTTTCATGGAAATAATATCTTTCTGCGGATACCACTTAAAGTAGCATTTTTGAATTTTTTCTGCCCTGCATCATCTCATTGTCCATCCTTCTCCCTCCCCCAGTTTGGGTTCTGTGTTTTGTTGAGAGGCTTTCCTCAAATGTCTGGTGATCCTTGGCTATCTTCTGTTGGTGTTCAAGAAAAAGCCACCACAGGGCGGGCTGACTGGCTGTGGGGCAGGCTGGCTTTGGACTGATGGGCTAGCCTCTCTGTTGGGGCCTCCAGTGATCATTCACTGTGTGATTTCTCTTGAGCCATCCAGTTTTTCCAGAGAAGGTTCCTTTAAACTCTTGCCTTCTGGTCCCAGCCTGATGGCCATTATTCTTGAGGGTGTTCTGGGAAAGCTGCTTCAGGTGCATGGGCTTTCGCTTAGTGTCCTGCTTTGAGTCCGGCCCTCTTCCGCACCCTTCACTTGACCCGCCATCTCCAGAGCCCTCCTGGCTCAGCTCCTCCAGAGGGTACACATCCTGTCTTCTGCAGGGAGGGGACATCCTTGGCAATCTGGGGGCTTGTGAGCAGGAATCGGGGGGATCTCTCCAGGCACTTGGGCTTAGCATCCTTTACTCCTCTCTTTCCATTTCTCCTAAAACCTGTTACTTTCCCTTCTTCCACTTTCTTTGTTTCTGTGGGTTTTAAGCCTCTTTTATTCCTTTGGTGTAATTTTAGCATGTTTCAGAAAAGGACACAGAAGAGCATGTGTTCATTCTGCCCTGTTTAACCTGAAGGCTTAGGTTCCCATCTCAACCCTCTGCCTGTTCCGTGCATCCCATTCCTCTGCTCAGCCCTTTCTTGTCGATGTTCGTGGTTCCAGGGCGTCCTGTCTTTGTGACTTCAGTTACCGTATCATTCTGACATTATCTAAATCCTGTCTCTAGTAAGTTCTTCCTCCTGTGGTTGGTGCCCCCTTGCACACAGGGGTGCCATACCATTACCCGTGGTGCCTCACCTGCTAGACCTCTACCTCAGTGGCCAAGCTCCCCACTTAGCTCCTCATGATGCCTGCTTCTCTTGTCCCTCCCCATTTTAGCCGTTCATGAGTCCGCCACATTGTGCGCTGACCTCTCCACCTGGAGCCCACGCTTCCCAGGGAAATGCGACGCCCCGCGGTTCGTGTGTTAAGTTTGTGCCTGTGGGCATTTTCTAGAGAATTCTCCTTCCCAACATCAAGTCCAGTGCTTGTTACAGTGTGGGTGTTTGTATAACTGTGATATCTTGGGTGGTACCCCACGAAATAACATTGTTCAAAGCTAGGTATGTTGTGGGTACTTTATTAACCGAGGCAAGCATTGGGTCATACATCCTTTTAACATTTTCCGGTTTAGATTTTTCTTGTCTTACTAGGGGATATAGAATTGCAGGCCTCAGTCCTCCTTTCTCTTTGTGATAGAGTGTGTTCACAATTGTGGGAAGATAACTTTGACGTTCCCTTGGGAACTTCCTCAGCTCACTTTCCAGTGGAGGGTGCTGGCTCTCTGACCGGGTGTCCGACCCGGGGCCACTGTTTTAGGGGGATGGCTCCCTGGCCCCTAGCTTGGTGATGGCTAAAGCCGGTGGCTCCCCATTTTACTGGCATACAGAATGGCTGCTGTCCAGCTGCTGCTGGGGAGTGCTGTTCGGAAGTCTTTGCCATTGTGTATTTATTTATCAAAAGCTGAGAGAAATGGTCTATATGGGGCTTTTTCCAAAGATATGTCATCTCTTCATTCTTCAGAAGTGCCATTCTGTCATAGGGCCTTTTAAGAATTTCATGAAATAGGGCGCCTGGGTGGCTCAGTTGGTTAAGCGACTGCCTTCGGCTCAGGTCATGATCCTGGAGTCCCGGGATTGAGTCCCGCATCGGGCTCCCTGCTCAGCAGGGAGTCTGCTTCTCCCTCTGACCCTCTTCCCTCTCGTGCTCTCTATCTCTCATTCTCTCTCTCTCAAATAAATAAATAAAATCTTAAAAAAAAAAAAAAAGAATTTCATGAAATAGGTTCTTATTGCAGGACGTAATAATCTTACTATTATTACTTAATAATAGCAAAAATAATTAGCTCCTGTTGCTCACTTATGTACCAGGTATTGTTCTAATCCTGGAGTAGGTATTAGCTTTTATGGGTGTGAACTTACTTAATGCTTGCAGCAGCTCTGAGGAAGGCGCGCGTGTGCGCGCGCTCTCTCTCTCTCTCTCTCTCTCTCTCTCTCTCTCTCTGTCTCTCTGTCTCTCTCTCTTTCTCGTCTCACACACACACATACACACACGCCTCATTTTTTTTCTTGCCCCAGAAGGACTGTGTTAGTGCTCCCACTGCTGTAACAGAGTTCCACAGGCTGGGGGCTTAAACCACAGAAGCTTTCTCTTCACAGCTCTGGAGGCCAGAAGTGCAGACTCAGGGTTGTGAGGCAGGGAGGGTTCTCTTGGAGGGCCGTGAGAGGAGACTCTGTTCTGGCCCTCTCCTCAGCATGTAGGTGGCCATCCTCCCCTGTGTCTTACCGCATCGCCTTCCCTCTGGGCATGCCTCAGTGGCCCAATCTCCCCTTTGGGTAAGGACACCAGTCTTAGTGGATCAGGGCCCCCCTCTTTCTTAAACTACATGCATCTGCAGTGACCGTATTTCCAAATAAGTTCACATTCTGAGACACTCAGGGTTGTTAGGACTTAACATACGAATTTGAGGGGGGACACAATTCAACCCACAGCAAGGACCCACAGGGAAAATTCCAGTCTTTGAATTAAGAATTGTGTTCTCCAGAGCAATTAGTTTGCTTTAAAAAGTTTCTGAAGACTGGGACTCATGGGACCGATCATGTTCTGTCTGCACATGGGCTGTATTAAAGCATAGAGCCAAATGTGGCTCCCCCTTAGCGAGTATATAGGGTTTCAAGCCATGTATTTTTTGGCCTTCTTTTTTGGGGCTTTTTATCTAATTCCTCAGCTTCTAATTATGTTAACTTGCAGTACTTATATGTAACCTGATAAGCCACATTAAATTATCTTAGGAACAGTGAGCTATATAATTAAACCAAGAACTTTATTTTTCTTTCTTCCTTTTTTCCTATTTTTCCTGGCTGTCCTTTTGCTAATTCCCTTCCCGCCCTTTCCCAGGTTGGTCTTAGAGTGCCTTCTAATATTTAAAGTTAGACCTTCCTTGAAGGCTTTATTAAAATGGGAAACGTCATTTGGAAAGCTTTGGTTTTTGTTCTCGTTTTTGAAGACCTTTTTCTTCCTGTAGGGAAAATCTTTAAGTCTTATTTGTGGGGCCCTTTCCTGGCTCCGTGACTTTGAGCAGAAGAAACATCAAGAAGAGGCACGTCTCCTTGAAACTGGAACTGTCCCCTTAAGTGACGGGCAGGAGCAGTCCCCGTCTCTCTCATCCTCCTGCAAAGAGACCCCAGACACCCTGAGGCCTGTGGGAGAGCCTGACTGGGTGACTCAGTTTGTGCAGAAGAAAGAAGAAAGGGACCTGGTAGACCGACTGAAGGTGAGCTGTGGGGTGACAGAAGTGGGAGTCATCCAGGAAACAGGGCTTGGCTAGTAATTTGGCGTTGATTGTGGGAGTTAGCGTGTCCTTTGCCTTTGCGGTGCCTTCTTGAGCCTGTGGTACTGCACCCGCGCTGTCTTTTTAAAGCTGATGTCAACAGGCCTTCTCTAGATGGGGTGGACAGTTCCATTCATTACCTACTTGGGAAAGGAGCCTCACCGTTGCCGTTGGCAACGCGGTTCAGTGGCTGCAAACTCCATTAAGGGAATGAATTTGATTGAGAGTGTGTTGCTTTGGGAGGGAGTGTGCAGACCTCCCACACTGAGGGTCAGAGATGCTGCAGTCCCCGGAAGGAAGAACCGCCCCGCCCCGTGTATGGAGGCCCTGGGCTGAGCCCCAGACTCTTCAAGAAGGGCATGGTTTGGGACTTGGGCAGGAGTTTCCTTTCTGGCTACTCCACCCTCTAGGAGGAGCAGGTCAGGAGGAAGAAGCGAGAGGAACGCCTGCAGCAGATCCGTCACAATGCACAGCTCAAGTATGCAGCCAAGCGCATGGTGAGCGTCCTCTGCGGGAGTGGCAGGGACGGGGTGCCGGCACTGTTGTCACACTGTGTGGGGCCTTACGGTGCCGCTCCTGTGGGGGAGTGGCCAGGACCTCAGTCTGCTGGCCCTGCCCCCCTCTGGCTAAGTTCTCATCGTCCAGGAGCTGCAGCTTGAGCTGAGGTATTGATACCTGGGGTATAGTCACCGGTAGGGAAGCGAGGCCCGTGGTGATGGCGTGTGGTAGCCACTCGCAGGCAAACTCGGGTGGGGGCGCGGGCGCCGGTGCTGAGATTGCTTTCTCTCTCCACTGGCGGTGCTCTTACACAGAGACAAGAGGAAGAAGAGATGGAGCGTGTCCTCCGCCTCAGCAGGGAGGCGCTGGCGGCAGGGGCAGCGGCCGAGCTGCCAGAGCAGCCAGCATGTGGGGAGGAGGACCTGGTCCTCGCCGAGTATGAGAGCGACGAGGAGAAGGGAGCGGCTGGCAGGTAAGACGGCACTTCTCCCTCCCCCGCCGCCCCCGCCTTCGTGGACATGGGGCCTCCCGCGGGAGCGGCTCCTGTGCCCGGAGAGGGGCAGGCTGCTTTGTCCCTCATGAGGCATCCGAAGGGATGCAATGCCGGCCACCTGGCCCTGCTCTCAGTCAGGCTCCTCCTGAGCGTGTGTCACTGGTGGTGATGGCGGTAGCCAGCCGTGCCCTCTGCCAGCATCAGGTTCGTGTGAGTGAACTCTGGTAGCCTCGCAAGCTTTGTGTCTCCCCATCATGGCCAGCAAGGGGCTAGGAGGCCGAGGGGCAGGGACTGCACCCAGCCCGGCCGGCTCTAGTCGCGTGCTCTTCGCCCCCGGACTACACCGTGGGAGCTTTAGGACGTAAACCGTCAACGTATCCTTAGCCTGAGTTGCTCTTTCCACTGTCTGGTTTCTGTCTGGGTTTCTGATTTGTGAGCAGTAAGCTGCTGGGTGGAGTAGAAGACCCTGAAGATGACAGCGAGGCTTTTCAGAGGTCATGCTTCCCCTCGCGGGAGCCTCCTTTTCCATGCGCGCTTCAGTTGCACAGATGACCTTTGAGGATCTGCTCTAGGTGTGGCATGGTTCCAGATGCCAAGTACGCCGGCTACGCCCCCTGCCCATGGAGAGCTTGCATGTGGTTGGGGGCGGCGGGTGGTGGGACGAACACACAGGTGGTAACTGCGTGAGGTGAGCACATTTGCCCAGGAGGAAAATGAAACCAGGTGCAGCGGGTAGAGTGTGGGGTTGCCCCTTGAGGTGAAGCCAGGAGAGGCCTCTGAGGAGGTGGTGACGGGTGAGAAAGAGCCGTGGGAAGACCTGGGAGGAGAGGTCTAGTCAGAGGCCTGCTGGTGCCCTGGTCTGGAAAGGGGAGCAAGTTTGGTGGGTTTGAGGGATACAGAGAAGGCCCACGGGCTAAGAGCGAATGAGGAAGAGAGGCAAAGAAGAGGCAGCTGTCAGTTTGTTTGGGCCTCAGAGTTCCACTGAGGGGTCTAGGTATCTCTCTCCTTGTCGCGGGGCTGTGGGCCGTTGCAGGCAAAGGAGTGACCTGATTTGGGCATTAGGAAGGGCGTTAAGGTCATTTTGACATCAGTGCCTCTCCCCAAGGCATGAGTGCATCTAGAGGTCACTCCTCTTGGGCTCCCAGCTTGGAAGGGGTGTTTCCTGCTCCTCTAAAGGTGACTCCAGGTCCCATGTGTCCCATGTTGTCATTGACACTGTGGTGACCATGTGTGTGGAGTGTAACTCCAGGGTCTCAAACCTTCCGTTGACTGGTGATGGAGAAAACCTTCACAGCCTGTCTGCCGTGCACCTTCTAACCTCGCCCGCAGACGCTCAGGGTCCCGGCTGCCCTGACTTCTTTCTTTTCCCCTCAGCTTTATTCTAGATATAATAGGGGTATAACATTGTGTGAGTTTAAGATGCGTACCATGATGGTTTGATAGGCGTATGTATTGCAAAATGATCACTATGATGAGGTTACTTAACAGAACCATCACCTCACGTTCGTAACATTTCTTTAAAAATGTGCTCTCAGCACCTCTCAAATACACAATATAGTGTTAACGATAGTCATTTATTTTCAGAAGATCTATACCCTTTGACTGCTTTCACCCCACTCCTCAGCCCCTAGCAATCTACTCTGTTTCTAGGAGTTTGGTTTTTTTAGATTCCGCACAAGATGACACAAAATTTGTCCTTTGGCTTACATCACTTACCATAATGCCCTCACGGTTCATCTGTATTGTCACAAATGGCAGAGTTGCCTTCCTTTTTATGGCTGTTTTACGCTGTGTGTGTGTGTGACTCGTTCTTTATCCATTCATCTATCTGTGGATACTTGGGTTGTTTGCATTAGTTGCTGCTGTGAACAGGAAGGTGCAGGGATCTCCTTGAGATATGGATTGCGTTCCCTTTGGGTATATACCCAGAAGTGGGCTTGCTGGATCATATGCTACCTAATACTTTTAATTTTTGAGGAACATCCATGCTTTTTTCCAGAGTGGCCGCACCAATTTACGTTCCTGCTCACAGGGCACAGGGTTCCCTTCTCTCCACATTCTTGCCAATACTTATATATACGTATATATATATATATATATACACGTATATATATATTTAAGATTTATTTATTTGAGAGAGAGAGCATGCAAGTGCGTGTTTGTGCGCCTGTGTGCACGGGGTGGGGTGGGGAGGAGGGAGAAGCAGGCTCCCCACTGAGCAGGGAGCCCGACATGGGGCCTCCACCTCAGGATCCTGAGATCACGACCTGAGTGGAAGGATCTGAGTGGAAGGTAGCCGCTTAACCAGCTGAGCCACCTAGGCGCCCCTTGCCAACACTTATCTTTTTGATTGTAGCCATTCTAACAGGTGTGAGGTGATGGCTCATTGCAGTTTTGATTTGCATTTCCTTGGGGGATCAGTGATGTTGAGCATCTTTTCATGTACCTGTTGAGCATTTGTATGACTTTGAAAAAATGTCTGTTCAATTCCTCTGCCCATTTTTAACCGGATTATGTGCTTTTTTGCTGTTGAGTTGTAGGAGTTCCTTGCATATTTTGGTTATAAGCCCCTTATCGTCAGATAGGTGTTTTGCGAATATTTTCTCCCATTTTTTGGTTCCTGTTCCATTTTGTTGATTGTTCCTTTTGCTGTGCAAAAGCTTTTTAGTTTGTCGTAGTCCCACTTGTTTATTTTTGCTTTGCTTGTACTTTTGATGTTATTTCGAAAAAATCACTGTGAAGACCAATGTCATAAAGCTTTTTCCCTATGTTTTGTTCTAGGAGTTTTATGATTTTAGGTCTTACATTTAAGTCTTTAATCCATTTTGAGTTTTTGTGAGTGGTGTGGGGTGGGGATTGAGTTTCATTCTTTTTCATGTGACTTTTAATGTGCTTTTGAATTCAGTTTCTCCAGCACCGTATTGGAGACTGTCTTTTCCTCATTGAGTGTTCTTGGCTCCCTTGTCAAATACTACTTTACTGTATACGCATGGGCTTATTTCTGGGTTCTCTTCTGTTCCATTGGTCTTATATGTCTGTTTTGATGCCAGTACCATCCTGCTTTGATCACTCTACTGTTTTTATGCCAGTACTGTACTCTTTTGATTATCATACTGTTTAAAATCAGAACATTGATGCCGCCAGCTTTGTTGTTCTTTCTCAAGATTGCTTTGGCTATTTGGGGTCTTTTGTGGTTCCATATGATTTTTAGGATTTTTTTCTTCTATACCTGTTAAAAATATTGTTGGACTCTTGATACAGGATTGCACTGAATCTATAAATGGATTTCAGTAGAATGGACATTTTAGCAACATGAATTCTTCTGACCTGCACACATGGGACGTTCTGTCATTCGTGTCTTCTCAGGTTCTTTCATTGGTCTTGTAGTTCTGAATGTGTAAGTCTGTACCTCCTAAGTATTTTACTGTTTTTGATGCCATTGTAAATTAGACTGTTTTATTTCTTTCTCAGACAGTTCATTGTTAGTATGCAGAAATGAAATTGACTTTTGCGTGTTGATTTTGTATCCTGCAACTTCACTGAATTTGTTAGTCCTGACAGTTTTTTGGTGCTGTCTTCAGGCTTTTCCTATGTATAATCATATCACTTGATGACAACAGGTAGTTTTACTCCTTCCTTTCCCGTTTGGATGCTTTTTCTTCCTTTTTCTTGCCTGATTGGTCTTGGCTAGGACTTCCACTGTGTTGCAGAGAGGAGGTAAAAGTGAGCACCTTTGTCTTAGTCTTAGTGGAAAAGCTTTCACTGCTGAGTATGACGTTAACTGCGGGCTTGTCACGGATGGCCTTTGTTCTGTTGAGGTACGTTCTTTCTGTACTTCATACGTCAAGAGTTTTTATCGTGAACAGGTGTTGGATTTTGTCATTTGTTTTTTCTGTGTTACTGAGGTGATCATACGACTTTTATCTATCATTCTTTGATGTGTCACATTTACTGATTTGCATATGTTGAGCCATCCTTGTATTTTAGGCAGGAATCCCACTTGATCATGGGGCATGATCCTTTTAATGTGCTATTGAATTCAGTTTGTTAATATTTTGTTGAGAACATTTGCATCTATATTCATCGGGCATATATATTAGCTTGTAGTTTCCTTTCTTTGTAGTGTCATTACCTGGCTTTGGTATTAGACTGATGCTGGCCCCATAAAATGAGTTTGGCAGTGTTTCTCCTCTTCAGTTGTTTGGAAGAGTTGGAGAAGGGTTGGTATCATTTCTTTAAATATTTGGTAGAATTCGCCAGTGAAATCATCTGGCCCTGGGCTTTTCTTTGTTGGTGCTAGAGGCCTGCCCTTAAGCACAGATTTCAGGACCTGGATTAGAACCAAAACTTCCGACCCTGCCCAGGGTTGAGATGGCCAGACCTCTTTATGCATCCCGTCTCGGGGAGGTAGGAGCAGTGAGTGCTCGTAAACCCTTTGCCACCTGCCTCCAAGGTTACTTGCCCGTTCTTGTACTTCTCCTCGAGAGCCCCCCTGGGGACAAGAGAAAGAACTTGAGTGGAGTTTGTGACCATTAGAGAAACAAAGTGTTACTCAGGGCCTGGGCCTGAGCCATTAATCCTGCAGATGAACTTCTACAGCTCCCATGCCCTGGCATTTCGAGAGACAGGAGCCTCTCTTAGAACACAACCAGTTCCTTTTTTTTTTTTTAAAGCTTTTATTTATTTATTTGACAGCGAGAGCGAGAGTGAGTGAGCACAAGCGGGGGAGTGGCAGAGGGAGAGGGAGAAGCAAACTCCCCGCTGAGCAGGGAGCCCGAGGTGAGGCTCGATCCCAGGACCCTGAGATCATGACCTGAGCCGAAGACAGACGCTTAACCATCTGAGCCACCCAGGCGTCCCAGCCAGTTCTGAATATAAAATTTTTGCTCTTCATTTCTTCACACATCCAGCTTCTTATCTAGATCCTGTTGAGTTTGCTTACCTTGTATGTGATTTAAATCAAGGCCCATCAGATAAAGCGGACTGAACAATTATTTATTTATTTATTTATTTATTTTTTTAAATATTTTATTTATTTATTTGAGAGAGAGAGAGAGAGAGCATGAGAGGAGGGGGTCAGAGGGAGAAGCAGACTCCCCGCCGAGCAGGGAGCCCGATGCGGGACTCGATCCTGGGACCCCAGGATCATGACCTGAGCCGAAGGCAGTCGCTTAACCAACTGAGCCACCCAGGCGCCCCACAATTATTTATTTATTGACCAGAAAGGCAACCCTGTAAATAACTCTACTTCTGATTGCCCAAGGGAATTAGTATTTCTGCCTTAAAAAAAAAATTAATTTGCCAGGTGAACAGAAAGAATCCCAGTAATGGCCCTGTAGGGGGGAGTGTATCTGTAAACGATTTTGTGTTTTCTGGGGAGTCTAGACTAACAATGTTGACTAACCAGTCAGCCTTGTAATGCAGGCTTGACCTCCCTCCCAGTTCCTCAGTGCACGTGGGCTCTTCATTCATTGCTGGGAAGGGTAAGGTGCCAAGGAGAGAAGAGGTTTGTCTGGTTCTGGGTGACAGCATCTTTTAGTCAGTCAGTCGTGACTTCCCTCAGGAAATGTGCATGGAATTCCTGCTGTGTGCCAAGCCCTGGGGTGGGACCCCCTGGCCCTCACAGAAGCAAGACGCCCCCCGAGTCCTGCCTGTGGACATGAGTCTGGAGGGGTGGACAGACCAAGAATAAGTGATTTTGAACGAGATGGGTATTACAAAGAACAGGTGTGGGGGCCACAGCAGTGTGTTGAGGGGCCAGCTGAGCCTCTAGGGAGGTTGAGGAAGGCTGCCCAGAGGCGGCAGTGTTTATGTGGGCCTCTCAAGGTTGACAGCTAGCTAGGTAAAAGAGGAAGTGAGGGGAGAGCGCCTTCCAGGTAAAGAGAACAGCATGTCCACGGCTCTGAGGTGGTAAGAACAAAGTTCTGTGGGGAGCCGAGAGAACTCCAGTTTGCTGCTGGGCGCACAGTAAGGACAGAGTCAGACACCGAACCTCGGCTTCGGGCATACTGTGCCCCTTTCTCATTGCCTTCGTGGATGGGAATGGGAGGACGGGGTTGGTGTTAGCCTGGCACGTCTCTCTGACCAAGTGAGCAAGCGAGCGAGCCCTTGTTTCGGTGGAACTTTGTTGCCGGGATGTGTCCGTCTCCCTCTGGCTCGGCGCTCCAGCCTCAGCTGTGCTGGCCTCCAATGACGGGAACTGCATCTTGCTGGTTTAGGTCCAGGGCGAGTTGCTGGCACTCAGTAGATGCCCGGTAAGTGTGCTTTTAGTTGAGCTGAGCTGAGTTTCCGTGTCACTTTCTGTCTCAGAGTGGACCAGGATGAGGATGGCCCGGAGGAGGAACATGTAACTAAGGTGAGACATTGCGTCCTGGGGATTCTGGGATTGGGCCTGAGTCCAGGGCTCTGTGTCCCCTCCCCGGCTGCTTCTCCTGTCATCGGCAAAGAGCCTCCGGCCTCTGCCCCAGACCTCAGTGCTGAGGGGCTCACTTGGCAGGCCTACGGACCAGTGGTGTCGGTCTGTGGGGTGGGGGGGTGGGGGCAGGCCTGAGCAAGAGCACCCTGCCCTTTGGCTCCCTCTCCTCTTGTTTGTGTTTTCATGGGCACAGAGCGCTTTGAGGTATGAAGGGTTCTGAGACCTGTCACGTTTAAAAACATTTGGTTTTATTTGTGTAAGACTTCTGTTTTCTCTGCTGAAAGGTATTTCCCCCATGTCTCTTTTCCTCGTCTTGCTCTCCGCAATCTCAGGAGCATAGAGCTCAGCTCACCACCACCCCTCCCCCCCCCGCCCGCCCTACTGCGAGCCTGGCCCCCAAGGCCTTTGGGCGGTGTGTGTGGATGGCCCACCCCCGACACGCCCCCCCCGAATCTAATCTTCCCCACTTGGGAACCTCAGCACGGGGAGGCAGCCTGTCCTAAGAGGACCAAACCCTGTGAAGTGGCTGGATTCTCGGCTGAGCAGGACTGATGGCAGGAGCTCCATGTTGTGGGTGTTCTTGTAAACTTCTGGAGCTGAGGGGGAGGTGGGGACTGCCTGGGCCCTGCATTAGCTGAGATCTGCTGTGGGGCGGAGTCCCGTTGCTCTAGGTGTGTGTATTTGTGGCCACTCTCCCCAGTCCCTCAGCCTGCTAGGCCATGTATTCCTTGATATGCGGAGAACGGAGATGTTGTAGTCTCCTCTTTGAAATCCCGTGCTTCTCCTCGGAGCAGATTTACTACTGCAGTCGGACGCACTCCCAGCTGGCTCAGTTTGTGCACGAGGTACAGCGGAGCCCCTTTGGCAAGGACACCCGGCTTGTCTCCCTCGGCTCTCGGCAGGTACGCAGAGGCATTGCGTCTTGGCCTGGGTGCCGTCCTGCTCCCTCTCCTGGGCCTTCGTCTTCCTCTTCCGGGCGTGGAAGGATGGTGGATCCAGGGCAGGCCGTGCGACGGGAGGACTGGCCTCTTCTGGTTCTTGGCAGGGCTGGGCAGGCCCCGGAGGGTTGCTGTATATTGTGTAGCCATTGCTGTGGCTCTCTCTCTGTCTTCTGTCTTCTAGAATCTTTGTATAAACGAAGATGTGAAAACCCTGGGTTCTGCGCAGCTCATCAATGACCGCTGCATGGAGATGCAGAGAAGCAAACACGGTAGCCCCCAGCGCCTGGAGCTGTGCAGAGAGCCTCTGGGACGGTTGTGTAGCCTTGGGCAGTGCTGAGAAGGGGTGGGGAGCGGGCCGGAAGCGGACCAGGGACCTGGGAGATGGTGTCTTAAGCAGCAGTGAGGGCAGAGCAAGCAGCTGGGTCCTTCCTTAAGATCGTCTCCTTGGGAAAAGGCGTTTTGCTTTTTGGGTCAGTGTCTAGTCCAGAACCCTGGCTCTGAGATGTTCTTACTGGCTTTTTCTAGAGAACACAAAGTTAAATGCCAGAATGGTGAGACCATCCTAAGCAGTACCGGGAAGGGTTTATTAGACCCCACCCCATGGAATTGGGTCTTGACATTATGGACCTACTGCCGCCACGTGGACAGGGCTCATTCCTTGTGCCTTTGCCCCTCAGAGAAGAGCAGAGCTGAGGAAGAGAAGCCCAAGAGGAGAAAGCAGGAGCGCCGGGCCACCTGCCCCTTCTATGGCTACGAGCAGCTGCAGCTCCTCCGAGACCAGGTCCTGGTGGGGGTGAAGGACATTGAGCAGTTGGTGGCGCTGGGGAAGGAGGCTCGGGCCTGTCCCTATTACGGGAGCCGGTCTGCCATTCCAGCAGCCCAGGTAAAGATCCTGGAGGGTTGAGCAGTAACTCTTGGCTCTTAACTCTGGCCTCAGCCACGAGGGATTTCCTCATTCCTCTTAATTCGGGAGGATGTCCCTGGCCGTGGTTGGACTGACCAGCACACAGCACCCTGGTGACCTGTCACCCCCTCTGTCCTAGTGCGTGGTGGTGGGGGCAGCCCCTGGTCCCCTGTGGCTCTGGGTTGTAGGAACAGATGGCCTTACTGGGGACAGCACATAAGAACTGGGAAGGGGTGTGCAGTCCTAGAGAAACCAGAGTCTGGGGGCGCGGGGCAGCAGGAAGCTGAGAGGATGCAGTCAGGGTGCTGTGGAACAGAAATGTGTTTCCAAATGGCCTTTCAGACAAACCGTCCTGATGTAGGCACCTACCTGCCAGTGTGGGAGAAGACTGTCTTCTCTAGACTTGCCATGTTGAGTCTCATCTTTACACACAGAGAAAAACTGCCCATTTGACAGATCAAAAATATTGTTATTTGGTATGATTTTATTGTCTTCTTGCTATTGCTTAATTCCAGTGACTTTTGGAAATAGGGTTTCATTTGTGGAGAATTCCATATATGCAGGAAAAGATTAGGTAGGTTTTCAGAGATTCAGGGAACAACGTTAGTATTGATTTTACACAGCAGTTAAATGCTTGTTAGTATACTGCCCTGAACTGTTGCATGGGTGCTCAGAGGGAAATTCCAGAACCTTCCCAGCCCCCACCGTTGTTGCACGCCCTTCATGGGGTCTGTCTGCCACGTCTCCTGATCAGTGCCATAGATACCTGTGTGTAAATATGATAAGATGTCCTGAGATTTTTGTGATCTTAACTTTTTGAGACACTTATCACCTCATTTTTGCTTTGTAGTATCCCACTGAAAAAGCAAAGGCAGGTATTATCCATACATACACATGTGGACACAGGCCCAGAATGGCTAAATGATTTATCTGTTTTCTCACGGCAGGTGGATAATGGAGCCAGGATTAAAGCTGGGCCTTAAGTTTCCAGTTTTCTGGAGTTTCACGTTATCAGTATTCTTTTAACTGGAAAATCGTCCTCACAAGTAGCACCTAAAAATTTACAGAATGTGTTTATTTTTGTTGCCCCCGTCCTCTAGCCCTTAGCCCTCATTTGAGATAGAGTTTATCAAGTCTCTTTTGCCCACGAAGAAACTGAGGCTCAGAAAGGTTAAGTGACTTTCCCGGAGTCACACAGCTGGGAAAGTGGCAGCTCTAAGACCAGAATGCAGGGCTACCTTCTAGTACACCAGGGGTGTTCACTGTGTTTTGAGGAATCTCGGGTGCTTTGGGGGCTACCTCGGGGGTATGGATAAGGCTGAGCAGGGGTTCCACACTCCTCTCTGCTCCCCTTTCCCCACCCCCACTCTTGGTTCGGTCAGAGTCAGACCGGCTCCGGTTTTGTCTGTTTCATATTTGATGTTCCACAGAAAACTTGAGACAAGGGTCTGTTGCTAAAAGCACAGTACTGTGCTATAGCTGTCCCTGCGCACATCCTGGCTGGGAACTAAAAACTGTTCGCACCAGGCACTTAGAGTAGGTGGGGCACACCTGCCAGAGCAGGGAGCCCCCCCCACCCCACTGCTCAGGTGGCCACTCCTCTCCCCAGCTCGTGGTGCTACCCTACCAGATGCTGCTGCACGCGGCCACCCGCCAGGCTGCGGGCATCCGGCTGCAGGGCCAGGTGGTGCTCATCGATGAGGCCCACAACCTGATCGACACCCTCACGGGCATCCACAGTGCGGAGGTCAGCGGTTCCCAGGTGGGTTGGCCTGTCCTTTCTTGGGCCAGGGCCTGCCGTGGGGCAGAGGGATGTGGAGGGATGTGGATCATTTCTCTAAGCCCTGGAATTGGTCTGGCGATGGCTTGGGAGACGGTGCCCTGAGTCGAGGCAGTGGCCTCATCGGGGGGCTAACTGGCTTTCCAGCAGATTGTAGAACTAGGGGGACCCAGCTCAGGCGAGGTGGCTCATTTTCTTGCTCCTCACTGTCATAGGTCAGTCATCCTGAGTCCCTCCAGCACAGGATGCTAATACCTAGTTCTCTCTAGGCCAGAGAAGTGAAGGAAGCAGGGGTCCTCACATAGTTCGATGTTGTTAGCCTTGCTTTGAGGGATGCTCAGGGTTTCTGAGAGCCACAGTGGATTGATTGCCTCTTCTGTGCCATGCACCGTGGGCAGTATTGTGAATTTTCACACTGCCTCCGGGTGGGCTGGTGTTCCTAGTTAACACTGAGAACTCTGAGATTCAGGGGGCATTTAAGCAGTGTGCTGAAAGTCACACAGCTCATGAATGTGGAGCTGGGACTTGACCACTGGTTTCTGACCCTGAGGCCCACATGGCATCCCACAACTTTTTTTTAAAGATTTTATTTTAGAGAGAGAGTGCGTGTGTGCGTGCATGAGGAGGGGGAGGGGCAGAGGGAGAAGGAGAAGCAGACTCCCCGCTGAGCAGGGAGCCTGATGTGGGGCTCCATCCCAGGACCCTGGGATCATGACCTGAGCTGAAGGCAGACACTTAACTGACTGAGCCACCCAGGTGCCCCCCACCACTTCTACTGCCTGTGTTGACCTTAGGCCAGGGTGTAATGGCTACCTTGAACCACCTCTGTGCTCAGTGGAAAACACATCTTTGCCCAACGCAGTAGAAATTAGTAGGGAGATTCATTACCTGAGAGATTGAGCTTCTTGCTTTTTTCCCTGACCCAAGAGGATACGGCAGCAGACCCCCCCGCCTTCCTTCACCTCTCAGCTCCCAGTGCCCTCAAGGCCTTTTGTCTGTACCCAGGCCTACTCTCTTTACCTGCTTCCCATGTGGCCTGGCTGGAATTTTCTAGGCATAATCTCAGATATCATTCGCACAGCTCTCGGCTGCTTGCCCAGAGCCTGGGCTTCTCTCACGCCCATTCTCTGTTCTCTCCAGCTCTGCCAGGCCCATTCCCAGTTGCTCCAGTATATGGAACGATATGGGTAAGACGCTGCCTCCTGAAGGGGAGGGGAAAACCCTGCTCGGTTTCTGAAAGCCCTGGGGTCTCCATCTCTGGCCCAGGCCCAGCGCCAGGGAGGCCAGCGGGTTATTCCCCTCCTGTTCATCGTGGTGTGTACCCCACACGGGCCGAGGATGCTCAGGACGCAACAGCTGGCTAGGGGGGCCTTGGGCCACGGCAAGCCTTCTTTTCTGGGGGCATATTTATCGCTCGTGGCCTGCTTTGAAAGACACTAGACAGAAAGGCATCGGCTTGAGGCACTTGGAAGGGAAGTTGCTTGTGGAGTACTACCACTTGATGTCCGTTGGTGTCTCCTCAGGAAGCGTCTGAAGGCCAAGAACTTGATGTACATCAAACAGATCCTGTATCTGTTGGAGAAGTTTGTGACTGTGTTGGGTGGTAAGGAGCACCATGCCCACCCTAACCCCTGGCCTGCTAAGCTTGCTGTGGTCCATTCTCTGGATGCCAGTCAGGACACCTGGGTTTTCTGCATCCTCAAGAATTGTCTTGGCCACTGATGGGGAAGATTCTTATTTCTTATAAGCTTATAGCTTAGCTGAATTGTCTGACCTTAGATCCTTTTTTAGATTCCTGGTTTATTTCTCCTTGTTCTGAGTCCTTTTTATTTTGCCAGACCCTACTCCCCAGGTAGTAATAACAGCGTAGTGTAACAGGACTGTGTGGAGTCACTTTGGAGTGCGCCTCTGAGGAGAGCAGCCCGCTCACCCTCGTTGACAGATGAGTAAACTAGAGCTCAGAGCAGGGATGTGACCTGCCTCTGCTTCATGAACCTAGTAGGGGGGACTCCTGTGGCTCTGAGTTCCACAGTTCTCTGTCACCTACCCTTTCCTTTGCTGCATGGCTGTCCACCTGAAGGCTTACATACATGCTGAAGTTCAGGAAGCCAGGGGAGCATCTTGCAGGAGGGATTTTGTCGAATGCTGGTGCTTTTCCCTTCCATCTCTCCTTTGTGGCTGCATAAAGTAGGGTGGTCACTCGGTCCCAGCCTCCTTGGAGGAGGTGTGAAAAGAATGAAATCCACAAGTCTTTGGGCCCCATGTGCAAACGTGGGTCAGATTTTGAGGCTCCCCTCAGTGGGTTTTTTGGGTACTTATAAAAGGCAAAAAAAATCCGTTCAAATATGAATGCTCTTATTTGAGGAGTACAGTGTTCAGTGTGAGAAGCGGGGGGGTGGGTCAGAGAGTCACCATCCTGACCTGCTTGAACTCTGTTTTAGGGAACACGAAGCAAAATCCCAACACACAGAGCCTTTCGCAGACAGGTAAGAGGACTGCCTCCAGAGGCCCGGAGCTGCTCTGAGCCGGTTCTGAGCTCACCTCGGGGACCGTGGTCTTCAGAGTAAGGATTCCAGGGCCCTTTGTTTACCCCTAGGGACAGAGCTGAAGACCATTAATGACTTCCTCTTTGAGAGCCAGATCGACAACATCAACCTGTTCAAGGTAGAGATTTTCACCGTTTTGTGTCCGCACATCCAGTTTTCTTATCTTTATTACCACCTGTGAGCAGAACACTGTGTGAAGACGGAGGAATAGAAAGTAAATTTCTTCTGTCCTTAAGCAGTCTAGAAGTCTGAGGATCTACAGCATACATGTTCTAATTATTTAACCCTTAAAGCATTGCATCAGCAAGAAAAAAACAATCTTCAATCCAGGGTTGAAGGGTCCTAGGGATTGGTGAGAAAAGGTTCCTTTCATTGTCCCAAATAGGCAGAAATAGAAATTCCCAGGTCTTTTGCCTTGTTCCATCTTTCTTCCGGCATAGTCTTTGCCCTGGGCTTCTACTCCGAGTAGGAGGTTAACTTCAGGAGCATGATCCTGCTGTTGGGCTGAGGTGGCTGAGAACTCCCTCGCCTCCTCCCACTCCAGCCTTGAGCTTGAGTGCAGCCTCCCGTGGTAGCTCGCTCCGGGCTCGCTGTGCAGGGTACCGCCACCTTCGCTCAACTCACGACTCAGGGATTCTAAATTACTAATAATACAGAGCGCTTACTGCGTTCAAGGCAACGCACCGGGTTCTGGGACTCCAGGGTAGGATGTACCATCACTGTTCAAAAGCAGAGGGACCCAAGGGTGGGAGAGGTTACCCCAGGAGGGACAGGCACAGGCCGCACACAAGTGAGCAGTCGGTGCCTGGCGTGTGAGCCCCCCCCCCCCCCGTCTGGACTCCTGACCCTGCTCGCTCTCCCTCCTGCCTTCCCATTTGTCTTCACACCCCCCCAACTTACCCATTTTGGTCCTGTCACTGCCATGACCCCATCAGACAGGCTGGCAATCTGAGGCCTTTTTGATTCCTTTCTTCTCCCCTTGGGTCCCACATCCAAACAGTTGCCGGGCCCCAGAGCCGGAAATAGCTCTTGAACTTCCGCGGCCTTTCCATTCCCACCGGCTGCTACGTCAGGACAGGCACTTTTCCTCTTGCCTTCTCCCTGCTCTCCCTGATTTCACTCCCTCTACCTTCTGATGTCTTTCCTACACTATAGTGTAGTGGAGCTCCACTGAAAGGTCACGCTCTCTTTCGAAATCTTCCAAGGCTTCAACGCCCTGTCTCCCTCCCAGGCTGCGCGTAGTGTACGCACCCGACGTCCCCGAACAAGCCCCAGGCTGTACCTCTTTCGTGCCTTTGCTCCGAGAGGTTTTTTTTAACTCTTGATCTTTCAAGGTTCAGCTTAGGTGCTGTCACATTGAAGGAGAACGGAGGGGACCTGTCACCAGTACCTTTAGAGAGGGTCGGAGCCGTGCACACGTTTGTGAGGGGACCACACGCATGAGGCTTGCTCTCGTGGGAGAGCACCGCGTTGTGTGTGGGGGCGGCAGGAGAGGCATGACCTCAGCAGGGTGACACGCCTGGCCACGAGGAGGCTGTGGGCTCCTCAGGAGGTGGCAGGGAGTCCTGCTCCCTGGGGTTCGGGAAGGTGGCAGTTTCTGTCTTCCAGCTAGTTGTTGCTGGTGCCTGCAGCGGGTTTGCTTTCGCAGGTGCAGCGCTACTGTGAGAGGAGCATGGTCAGCAGGAAGGTGCGCCCTCCCCTTCCCGGCTCTGGCCGGGCTCCGCGGCGCCCCAGTGCTGCCCCCGGCCTTTCAGACACTCAGGTCACCTCTGCTCCCTTCTCCTTCCTATAGCGCTGCTTGCTGGGGGCAGGGGGTGGGGAGTTGCGGGCTATATGGGGTGTGGCAAAACCTCCCTCCAGCTGGGGCTCCCACTGCTGCACCCTCATTCCTCCCTGCGCTCTCTTACCCCGTCCCAGCTCTTCGGCTTCACAGAAAGGTACGGCACAGTCCTCGCACCCTCCAGGGAGCAGCCCAAACTGGCTGGGTTCCAGCACTTCCTGCAGAGCCTGCAGCCCACAGTGACCCAGAGTGAGTCAGAAGGCTGGAGACTGCACAGCAGGCGGGGGACGGGAATGTCCGCGCCTCACGCCTGGACTCCACTCCCTGGGAGAATGGCTTTAGCCTCGCTGCAGGGGGCCCTGCCGCCTCTGTGGTCCCAGAGCCTCTTCTCTCTGCTCTCTGCAGCCTCTGTGACCCCTGTGGAGGAGGGCGAGGCCAGGGTGCCACGGCTGGCTTCCCCACTGATGCACATCGAATCCTTCCTAGCAGCCCTCACCACTGCCAACCAGGATGGCAGGGTCATCCTGAGCCGCCAAGGTAATCCGAAGGAGGAGCCGGCATGGAGCTGCAGAACCAGAGCGTGAAAAGACTGGATCAGGAAACAGGGTGGTGATGACTGGTCCCTGTGGCCTGGTGGGGTGGTGGTGGTGGAAGTGTGAGGAGGGGTGTGAGGCAGTAGCACGGTGGGGCGTCTTGGGTCAGGCTGCAAGAGGTGGGTAGGTGGGTTTTGGTTTGAGTCTTGATTTCATGACCTCCGAGCTGTGTTTCTTTATCTCTCTGAAGATAAACGTGCAAAGGGAGGGGATAGTGCTGTCTCCCTTAGGGTTGTCCTGGAGATTAAGTGGGATCTAATCAAAAAGGAAAGTGGTATCTTTCGTGGCTCCTATGTAGACACAGCTGAGCTCCCCTCTGCCTCAGACTCATGGAAGTCTTTGTTGGGCCTGCAGCCCGCCTCCTGCCCCATGGAGCTGTCTCTGTCTTTTTTTCAGGAAGCCTTAGTCAGAGTAGCCTCAAATTCTTGCTCCTGAATCCAGCTGTGCACTTTGCCCAGGTGGTGAAGGAATGCCGGGCCGTGGTCATCGCAGGGGGCACCATGCAACCGGTAAGGGGACCAGAGCCAGCCTCCTGTACCCCAGGTGCTGGGACGGGACAGTGACAGGGGAAAGATGCACCGTCAGGCCTCTTCCCGTCCAGTGGGCCCCCAGACCGGAAAGGGGTCAGCTTGAGCAGGCTGAGCAGTGTCCACTGGGTGGCATCGCTGTACTGTCTCATGCCTGGGCCTTTAGCCCTGGGTGAGGGGCGGGCGAGGGTGGGGGCAAGGGCACTGCTGCTGATTTGGTGCTTCTGGAGCCACAGGACCACACTTCTCCCAAAGACAGCTGTTCTGGAATTGCAGGCCCTCATTCGGTGCCTTAGCACCGTTCCTTTCTTAGACCCACCATAGATGCCACCTTCCCTCTCTTATAAATTCATAGACACACACACGTACATAGGAAAGTATTATGCTTTCATTGTAGAAAGCAGAGCCCAACAAAAGGAAAAAACAGATCATAATTCCACCAGCAAAAGATTTATTTTAGTGTATGTCGTTACGGTCTTTGTGTGCATAAGTTTTACAAATCTACATACATATTTTAAAAACAAAAATCTATCTCTACATGCTGTTGCTACGATTTGGTTTTTTCACTCAGCAACAAAATGCCGTAAACATTTTTCAGGAAGTACATACGCATTTGTTCTACCATGCTCTGGCTCTACTACATGAACATACTCTATTTTGTAGAACTACTCTTCTTGTGTTAGGTATTCAGGTGATTTCCAGTTTTTCTCTGTTTTGAGCAACACGGGCACATAGAACCATGTCTGCGCACAGTGGTCCTGTCCTCAAGGTACGCCTGGCACAGGACTGAGCCCGTGGAAGGCTCCTCGGTGCTCATGCACTCTGGTCCCTCTCCTCAGCTGCTAGAACCATCCCTGTTGCTTTATTTTCCATTTTTCTTTCTTTTGTATAGCCTTGTAGATTTTTGTTCACACATTAAAATCATTTCTAGTCATTGCTGCTTTTGATGCTCAGGTGTCTCAGACTCAGCCCCTTAGAGCTCCCACATGCTGCCCTTGGTCCTTGACGAGGCCCCATGAGCCTTGGGATGCTTTCTTGCTTTTTGGAATGACAGAATGCAGAATGTCCCAGGTCATTTTATACTTTCTTTGCCCCAGAGCTGGAATCCTTCATTTCTCCAAGATAACCTGACTTCTTTATTTGGGAGTTGGTGTGTGGAAACCAACATCTTGGTTCTGGGTGTTTGTCCTGCCCCTGGATTGTAATTGCCTTTAGGCCTTCTGTAGACAGACCAGGGAGAATGGTTTTAAGAAATCATGAGTCCATATTGATATTTCTAAATGAAAATCAGTGAATTTATTTGACCTTACACTGTATCTATTTTCTCTTGAGCTGAACGTTTCTTATTACATTTGCTCTATCTGATTACTTATTTGCTCTATCCCACAGCATACTTCAAATACTTTCATATACTACCAGTATTATTCTAACAGTAAACTACTGATTGAAATTTCATTTCTTTGCATTTATTTTTTGCCCTGAGAGTATATCCTACTAAGGATGTATGGTCACTAAGGATATGAAGTCACTTGAAGTCAGGCTTTTCTTTGTGTGCTTCTCTTGTGAATGTGACAGACAGGCTTTCTTGTTGCCATCTGTTTTCAGTTTTAGAGTTTGCTTTTTTATTTCTGACTTAATTTTGTTTTTAAAATATGTAAACACGTATATGGTTCAGAAGTCGAAACCATCTGGAAAGATGCCTTCAGAAAGTCCCACTTCCGTCCATCTCCAAGCTGCTCCCCGTGCCCAGAGGCAATCATTTTTAAGACTGCTGGTCTTTCCTTGCACAGTTTCGTTGTATTTTTCTGTAAAACTAAGCAAATATATGTACTTTTCTCCTTTGTTTGTTCCTTACATCAGAGGCCGCGGTGCCATGGTCGGGAGGGTGCGGCAAGCACAATCACCGGGTCCTCCTGAAGGGCGGTCGTGCGCTCACAGGTTGCTGCGCAGGAGTGTCCCTGTGCGTGGGCTGGCTTGTGAAGCTGTATCTTCAGGGGGCACTCCTGGGTAGGCGGAACTGCCAGGCTAAAAAGTCATACGTCCAACTTATTAACTGTTGTCCAGTTCCCCTCCAGCTGGAGTTCTGTCTCCCACCAGCAGTGTGTGAGCACCTGTTTCTCCCCGGGGGAGGGGGGGGGGTGTCACACTTTTGGATTTTTGCCAATTCAGTAGGTGAAAACCCTGGAGTGCTTTAAAATTACAAACGCGTATGTCTTCCCCCGCAGAGGTTCTTCTCCGGAGAGTAGTTGAGGCTGGGCCTGGGCGTGTGGGTTTTGTCTTGAATTCCCACAGGTGATCTTGTTGCGTAGCCAGGGGTGAGAAGCACTTTGCCTAGTTTACCAGATTTCCTTTGCTATTCCCACAGTCTCGCTGAGACTGTCCAACACTGGGTATTTCTTTTTGCCAATTTATCTGCCTTACCTTTTACCTCTTTCTCTCTATTTTTATGCACTTAACCGCCTCCCAGCCCAAACTTTTGTCTCCCCCCCGACGTGTGGCTCGCTCTCCCTCCCTCCCTGCCAAGGCCCCCCTGCCTGCTCAGGCCTGTAGCCCCCAGCCCCCTGGGGGATCACAGAGCCCTGCCTTGTGGTCTGCAGGTGTCTGACTTTCGGGAGCAGCTGCTGGCCTGTGCTGGGGTGGAAGCTGAGCGAGTGGTGGAGTTTTCCTGTGGTGAGAATCCTTGTCCAGGGTGGAATGGGCCACGCGTCGCACTCCGGCCCCTTGTTGTCCCAGTTTGACCCTGTGCTCTTTTATCAGGCCCAAGGGGCTGAGGAGACCAGAAAGTGGGGGAGCTCCATGCTTTGTCAGCTCTCGCGTGAGCTCACTTGTCTCTGTGCTCCCGCACCGTGTCCTTGGCCTCCGTGGAGAGGTCTGAGTACGGCCCACGTGTGCTGTGGAAGCAGGCGGGTGGGCGAAAGTGGGAATTGCTCTTCCTGGCATGGAAGACAGGGTTGGGGAATGCTCTTTCTGGACCCTGCCTTACAGAATCGTCAGCACTTTGCTTTCAGCCCCTCCCCCGGTCTCTGCAGGTCACGTGATCCCTCCAGACAATATCTTACCCCTTGTCATCTGCAGTGGGCCCTCCAGCCAGCAGCTGGAGTTCACGTACCAGAAGAGAGAGCTGCCGCAGATGGTTAGTGCCAGCCTGCTCGCCTTACCACAGCCTTTGCTGCGGCAGGAGAGCCGTTTTGGGGGTGATGGGCACCCTGGCCGGTGCTTAGTGTTCAGGTCTTGGGGAGATGAGCACTGGGGTCTTCCACCACGGAGCCGGCAGAGGCTGGAGAGTGTCCATCCGGATGCTCCTCGGGAGGTCTGAGCTTCCCCCTCTTCTCACCCCTTAAGACTGTTAAATACGTTTTCTTAGAACCTCGAGGCATCCTTTCAGGATGAACCTGATGAGAAAGCTGCTTGTTTCCTTTGGTTCTCTTGGCCATTTGGTTATATCGGTCCCTGCCCTGGGCAGGGATGCGGGGCTTGGGGGCCTGTCGCGAGAGGCGCACCTGGGATTTTCAGTGTCTGATTTGTTGTAGATGGTGCTTAGTCCCCAGTGGCCCACTAGGCATTGGGCGTTGTAGCAGGGAGGCCTCGGCAGCACGCCAGCAACAAGTTTTAGCTCTGGTGCGCTAGCATCATGATGTGTGTGGTAGGGAGGGGGGCACCTTCCCATCTCTGATCCCTACCCGGGGGGCACTCCCAGCCACAGGTCTCCCCCATGACTGCAGTCACCCTTGGATCTCTATACTTGGTTTTGAGTCCCAAAGTCAGGAAGCACTGTTTGGATATGGCCTCTGGAATGGCTCCAGGGAGGGCTCTCTGTCTTCCTTAGATGGATGAGACTGGTCGCATTCTCTGTAACCTGTGCACTGTGGTCCCTGGAGGGGTGGTCTGTTTCTTCCCCTCCTATGAGTACCAACGCCAGGTCTATGCCCACTGGGATAAGAGTGGTCTGCTGGCCCGGCTGGCTGTCAAGAAAAAGGTGAGTGACTGCTCAGCTGGAACTCCCACTTGTGAGGACAGTGGCACCCAGAGTTCCTGCTGGGATTTCTCATGCATGTCAGACCAGAAGGTTAGGCCTCGTGTCTGGGCCTCTGTTAGTTCCTTACCCCCACCACTTGTAACCCCTGATCACCTTTGGAGAATTTCCATAGATCCTCTTACTCTGGGGGCTTCTCCAGTTTCCAACGTGGAAAACATAAAGGCCAAGAGCGGAGCTGGGACCCACGCATTCTGAAACCCTTTTCTGGGAGACATTGTCTTTTTTCCTTCAGATATTTCAGGAACCCAAGAGAGCAAACCAGGTGGAGCAGGTGCTGATGGAGTATTCCAGGTGCATTAAGGTGAGAAATAACTCTGAGGCCTCGGGTCCAGAGAACAGGGGGCAGCTGCCAGTATCTTGCGTGGCATCCAAGCTTTGGCTCCACAACCTGGGCTGGTATTTCCCACAGTGCTGTGGCCAGGCGGGAGGCACGGTGACAGGTGCTCTGCTCCTCTCTGTGGTTGGAGGAAAGATGAGTGAAGGTATTAACTTCTCTGACAACCTCGGCCGGTGAGTTGTGGGCTTCTCATCTCCCAGGCTCCGCTTTTCATCACCCCTCCACAAAACAGCTGATGCTGTCAGAGTCTGCACCCCCGGCTGACTGCTTGGGTCACTCAGCTGTGTGGGGAGGTAGCTTTGGCCCTCTGGCCAAAGGTTCCAGGTGGAAATTAGAGCGTAATCTTGTCAGGACTCCATTCATGTGGCCTGCACTGGGTCTCTCGACTGAGCACACCTACTCCAGGTGGGGAGGGGGAGGCGGGGACTGCAAGCACAACTTGAGGGGGCTGAAGGAGCGCTGGATGTAGCTGTTGATGACGTGAGGGTGAGGCCTGGGTCCTTCGTCCTGGCTCTTGGCAAACGCGCTGGGGGCCTGACCGCCCACATACCATGGGCTTGTGTTCCCTCCGCCGTAGGTGTGTGGTCATGGTAGGCATGCCCTACCCCAACATCAAGTCTCCAGAGCTGCAAGAGAAGATGGCCTACCTGGATCAGACCCTAGTGAGTACCTCCAGTGTCCAGAGAGTGGGAGGCGGCGGCCAGGGAGAAGCTGCTGTCGCCTCGGGGGCTGCGGTAACAGGGCCGCACCACTGTGGCCTGCCCACTGCCCCGATGCGTGCCAGTGTTTCCCGTCTGCTCCAGGGGATGGGACGCGCCCCCTTACCCTCTGGAGCCGCTCTGCGGTCTCTGTTAGAGCCGCTGCTGGCCTTGTGCCCGCCACACCTGCCCTTGCTCCCATGCTGAGCGGTGCCATTTTCTCAGAACACTGAATTGGGGGCCGGGAGGGCAAGAAACGCTAACAGGTGCTCTGCTCTGCCCTCCCCAGCCCAGAGGCCCGGGTCAGCCACCACCAGGGAAGGCTTTGGTGGAGAACCTGTGTATGAAGGCTGTCAACCAATCTATAGGTAGGCCTGGGACTGCTCCTGGCTCTTGGGATGCATGGCTGGAGAATGGGGTGACAGGAAGGAGGGGTTTTCCTTGTCTTTCCGAGGAAGGAGGGGGCACAACGGAAATGTACTGTGGGGGAGGCTGGTTTAAGAGCCCCAACCTCTGACCCCATCTAGGCAGGGCCATCAGGCACCAGAAGGATTTTGCCAGCATAGTGCTTCTGGATCAGCGGTATGCCCGCCCACCTATCCTGGGCAAGCTGCCAGCCTGGATCCGAGACCGTGTGGAGGTCAAAGCCACCTTCGGTCCTGCCTTTGCTGCTATGAGGAAGGTCGGTCCTGCCTTTTCCTCCCCAACCCCCCGGGAGCTCCCCACCCCCGAGGTCTCATGCCTCACTGCTTTCCCCTGTCGCCTCAGTTTCATCGTGAGAAGTCTGTCCCTTCCTGATGGACGGCCCACCATTGCCTGGGTGCCAGGCTCTTCCTTCCCGCTGCCCACTTGAAAGGTTTGTCTTGGGCCTGCTCTGCGGGGATCCAGCCTAAGAAGGTGAAACCCAGGTGGAGACCAGACCAGCCCCTTTCTGGAGTCAGAGGGCTGCCAGGACCAGGGACAGGTGGAAAAACCAGTAGGAGAACATTAGGTTGATCCTGAAGAAATGGTGGGTCGTGGCCATCCTGGGACCCATCCCGGGGCAGTTCCGCTCCCGGAATTGAATGTTTGCTCACATTCAGCACGGCCCAGAGTCCAGCTCCCCGGCCAGCCTTCTACCGCGGCAGCTCTGTCCTTCCCTCAGTGTCCGCGCACTCACGCGTGAGGTGGAACATGCCCTCCAGTCTTTCAGGCTAGTTTGCTGTTCTAGACCTTCGCCTTCTCTTCAAAACTAAGAACGTTCCCTGTTTTCCAGCCCCCTGGTGCCCATAGGGCCTGGCTCCACGTCCTCCTCCAAGGCAGTGGCACCTCCTTCCCACTCAGCCACTTGAGCAAACTTCAAGACACCTCCTCCCCTGACTTCAGCAATGATGCCAAGGGCCATTAGGCTCCCAGCAGGACTATTTTTAGAGACCCCGTGTCTGTCACGGAGACATTTTTCCCTGTGTGAAAATCTCCCTCTCTCCATCTGCAACAGCCACCCCTACTGACTGCACCTCTCTGCTCTCCCTGACCCAGAGGAAGGGGCCGTGGTCCACTCGGTGCTCTGCCCCACCACTGGAGCCCAGGCGGAGCGGGAGGACCGGTGTCGGCTTGGAGGAGACGCTTGCTCTCTGCACAGCTAGGCTTCCTTAGTTAAAAGTGGTTCTTGCGTGATACTGCTGGATTGATTCATGTATTTATTTTAGTCTGTGGCTGGAGGAGAGCACAAGGGCTCCCCGCTCCCAGCCATTTGGCCTCAGAAGCTGGCCACCGCGCTCCTTGAAGAAGGCACAGGCCTGGGACGGTCCTCCACGGGCAGCAGAGGCCGAGAGACCCCCCAGGCCAGGCAGCTCGCCCCGGCCGTGTGCACGCTGCGGGGGGAAGGGGGGGCTGAGCCCCTAGGACTCCCAGTCCTCATCGTCCTCCTCTCCAGGTGGCTGCTGTGGCGGGGGCAGGGGCGGGATGGAGTCTGACATTCGGGCGAAGGCTCCTCCCGGCCCCTCGCTGGCCCCTGGCGCAGGTCCTTTCCCAGAGATACCTGGGGGGGGGGGGTGGAGGGGGAGGGGGGTTAGTTTGGGATACCAGTTCACCCAGCCGCTAGAGACTTAAAAACAGGAAGGAAAAAGCAGAAGGTGCAGGATACAAAATACCCTGAGGCTCCCAGCCCAGGGAAGGCAGCCAGGCTCTGCTTCCTACCTTTACGCCTCATGACCAGCTTGTTAAAGAGATCCGACATCAGGTCTCCACCTTGGCTTGTGGCTCTCACTGTGGCAGGAAAAAGTCACGGGTCAGATGAGGGGACCAAGGACAAAATCTGCCCCTGGAGTGACCTCCTCAGGGTTTGGTTGTATTTCTCCTCTTTTTGCTCACTAGCCACACCTGCCAGCCCGCTCCCCCCCCCCCCCCCCCCCCCGCCCCGGCATCACAGCCAGCTCTTGGAGCTGCCGGCCGTCAGTGGGGCCAGCACTGGGGCACTATTAAACTGGCTGTGAGACAAAGTGGGGAGGTAGGAGGGGCCCCGTTGTATGGACCAGGAAACCAGCCCAGAGAGGATGGGCAGTTTGCCTGAGGTCACAGCGCAAAGCTCAGAAACCTAGCTGGAACTCAACTTCGGGACTCCAGGGCACTGTGGCTTTGGGCCCAGGTGTTCTGTTCGTGCTGCATTTAGGATGCACAGCACGCCTAACCTGCAGCCTCGAGAGGCTTGGAGAAGCAGGACTGAGCTAACCCTTCAGGTCCGCAGTCTCTATAGCAGCTCAGGTCCCCACCCATGTCCTGGGACAGCTCCTGGCAGAGTCTAAGAAGATGCTCTGTTATAGTTTGAGCTGGGTTGAAGGTCTGTCTCCTGGGTGAGGCTCTGTCTCCTATTAGTTTAGAGAGGAAGGTTCTAAGCAGGCTACAAAACCAGGAAGGAACCCCTAGCCCAAACAGGAAGGGTGGGAATGTTAGGGATGGCCGCCCAGGGCTTCCTGCAGACAGCCTGGGGAAAGCATGGGGCAGGTGGGCTGGGTGCTGCCCCTCTGACCTTTGGGGTGGGCAGAGAGCACCCTGTTGGGAGTCTGGTGGAGGCTACAGGAGAAGGTGGCCCTTTCTTTAGAGCCCCCCTACCGGAGTTGGCTGACGATCCTCACCTTGCTCCTGCTCCTTCTGCTTCTTCTTCTCCAGCTTGCGTTCTTTGACGCTGCGGAGCTTGGCCTTGCCGATGCCCCCAGCCTGGCGGATGGACTCCAGCAGAGTGGCCCGGCCACTGGAGGGGTCCACCACTTCCTTGGGAGCTCCCTGGACTGTAGCTGGATGTGAGGGCAGGGTGTGAGGAAGAGGGCTGCTCAGGCAGGCCACGCTGCGGGACAGCCTTGCCCAGCCTGAGGTTCTGGGGGTCCAGAGGCTTCCCCTCAAGCCTGGCTGTGAGAACGGGCTCTTCCTCTTGAAAAAGGAAGCCAGTGGGTGAAGCCGAGCCCTGGGAGACCGTCTGCAGCCTGGATGCTGCCTGCATCTGCCTGAGCTCAGCAAGTCTTATGTCTAGGCACCCCAGGTCCCTCTCCAACGCCACCTGGGCCACCCCAGAGGTGGATCGTGGGAATCTACTGCTGTGCAGACGGTGTCTGAACTTGACACATGAGCCAACATGGGGTTTTTGTGCCGTCTCTGGGTGCTGGAGATAGACCAGGAGATGTCCTGCTTAAACTGAAATCCTGCAATTTAAGGATATGGATATTTTGTTGCTGAAGCTTTCTACTGTTTTCAGTAGCCGCCCTTTTCCCACTGGTGTAAGTGGGAACGGGGGACCACAGCTCCACCTGTCCACGTCCAGGCTCCCTCTGCCCTGGAGATGAGAATTCTGGGGGGGCTACAGACAGTTTGAAAGCCACTATTTCATGAACCCAGTGGAACAAGATTTTGAAATTAGAACTATTCTAGAATTCATGGTCACATAAACCTACAGGAAAGCCTTCAGGGATCCAGAAATTACAGGCACCCTCAAAGAGCACACGCCCCCTCACTCTGACCCCTCCGTGAACCCTGGTGCTGCTCTTACCTAAAGGAGACACCCCACCACTGCTGTCGTCCTCCCTGGCACCTTGGCCCGGGGAGGCCATGGGCTGGGGTGGCGGTGGGGGAGCGCTGACCAGCACAGCCGGAGCTGGGGGAGGGGGAGGCGGCGGCGGCGGCGGGGGGGGTGCTGTTAGCACCCCATCTTCTGGGTCTGAAACAGAAGTGTGGGAAAGTGTGAGGTGCCTAGGAAAGCGAGTGGCCAAGTAAGGGAGTTCTTGCCCAACTCCTATGCTCAGCTCACCCGGCCTGAAAGTCTCGGCCACCTCTGTGTGGAAGGCGGGCAGCTCTGGAATGGTGCCAGGGGCGGAGGGGGCAATGCCGGGGCCCAGGTCAGCACTGTACATGAGGTCATCGGCGATGCCTGGCAGGTCAGGCAGGTAGGATGGCACGTCAATCTCAGGAACTTGGCCCAGGTCGGGCACATAGAAGTAGTTCTCTGGAACCTGCAGGATTAGGTGGGGGGCACGAGTGGGGGCTGAAGGGGGCTTGGGCCCTGCGGTTTGACCTTGGGGCAGTCAGCAGGACCTCGTGCATACCCATGTACAGCAGGGTGGGAGTAAGGGCTCAACGGACCCCTCACTTAGAGGACGCTGGCAGGGCCCCGCTCCTTGTCCGCTACAGCCGCCCCCCCCCCCCCCCCCCCCGCCCCAACAGGCATCATCCGGCTCTACCTGTTGCTCCAGCTGCTCCCTCTTGCTGATGGACAAAGGGGCATCGAACAGCTTCTCCTCTGTCTCCGCCCCCAGCATCACGTGGGTCTTTGTTACAGCACCAGCCAGGGGGTCCAGGAAGACATACTTTTTGTACCTACAGAGGTGGGGTGGATGTCGGGCAGTCCATCTGCTCAAAGCCCATGGTCCTGACCCAGCTTTCCTACTTCACTGGGGCCACAGTTAGTCTGTACTGTGGACTCCGAGGCCTTACAAGGTCAATCAAGCTGCTCGGCTCCGGGTTGCCCAGGCTGCAGACCTCTGCACCGGAGTCTGAGGCCCCCCAGGCCCCCACAAAGCCAGGCCAGGCCACCCAGCCGCCCTCCCAGGGCCCTGCCGTGTGCCGTACAGGTTCTCAGTAGTGTTGAACAACAGCAAGGAGCTGACGGAGCTGATGTTGCTGGGAAGGCCCCCGAGGCCCTCCTCGGCCTCGTCCTCAGGCTCTGGCTTGGTGTTCACACACACGGGGAAGTATTTCAGCTTCTCCTGGCAGGGGCAGGGGTGGTAACACATGGATGGTGGGCTTCAGGGCCAGGCCAAAGTGACCACCCATCCCAGTCCAAATCCTCTTAGGGAAAAGAACCCTCAGTTCCTCCCCGACACCCAGGGCCGCCTCTGGTCACTCCCCGTTAAGTGTGTGAGCCCATGAGACCTGTAGGGCCCACTCGTCCAGGGGGCGGTGCTTGCTCTGGATCCTGTGGCGGGGGCGTCTCTGCAGGCCAGGGTCCTGGGCACCCGTGAAGATGGAGCCATACTCCTGTAGGCGCTCTGGCGCTGGGTACTTGGCACTGGAGAACACCTGTGGATACAGGGAGTCCGAGGTGCTCCAGAGAGTCTAGGGTTGGGGGAGGTGGTCTGAGCAGAAGGAAAGCTTGAGGTGTGGCTGGGCAAGGCAGGCAGGGACCTGGGCAACGTCAGGAGCATGGGGAGGTGATAGGGATGGGATTTCTGGGACTGCCTGCCAGCCACGGGGACTCAGGGCCACATGGTCTACCTTGATTGCCTTCTTGCTGCCCTTGATCTTCTCAATCTTGGCCTGGGCCAAGGAGACCCTCTCTCCAATGGCCTGTAGCTGCTTCCGGCTGAGCTCTACTCGCTGAGAGATCCTGCCATGGGAAAAAAAAACCCAAAAACCCAGGGGCTGAGGGCTGCTCCCCAAGCCCCTGCAGTCTCCTGCACCCCTGCTTCTATCTGCAAACTTGCAAAGCCAAGGGCTTCGGTAAGGGCCCTTAAAATACAGTGTTACCTGCTTGTCATGGCTGACCTTGAACTGACCTCTGCAGGATGTCTAACCTGAAGGGTCTGGAAATGAGCTCTACCAAGTTCTTGGAGCTCTGGGTAGGAATGGGCAATCACCCTGGCCCCAAGGTGGTACCCGGACGTGCCATCTGTCGGGGACAGGGCCCCTGCTTCCAGGATTTTACAGCCTCAAGCAGGGGCAAGCAGAGAGAAAATCGTCATGACTCCTGTACCTACTCGCCTACTTCCAGATGAGGAGACTGGAGCTCCCAAGGAGGAGGGCTGGGCAAAGCTGGGTCTAAATCAAGTCCCAGACCCAATCACAGGGAACTGCCCTGACACATAATAAATGGCTCACGTGCAAATCCAAAGTTCTCACCATGGTTCTGGTGGCTGTGGTCAGAGTGCTTGCTCGGAGGTTCGGCAGGCCCCAGGGACACACAGTGTCCTGCTCTTCCCCAAACGTGCCAAATGTATTACTGTGGGGCCTCTGCCTCAAACGGAGTGCCGTCCCTGCAGACAGCCACGGGGCTGGCTGCGTCACCGAGCACGCTCCTCACTGAAGCCTTCCCGCCCACCGACTCTAAACATGCACCTGTCACTTTCCAACCCCCTTCCACACAGAGCCACTTGACATGCATCTATTGCCTATCTGTGCTCCGAGGGGGTGAGGGTTCGGCTTTGTTCCCTACTGTTCTCCCAGCGCCGGCACCTGGAGAGGCTCCCTGAATGGCTAACACCCACGTGCCCTAAACGTAAATGCACAGGAGCCTCACGCTGTCCCACATTACTGAGCAACGGCAAGGGTCTTCTCGCTGCAGAGTTGACTGGCTAAACAGGTGCCAGGGCATCCTCCTCCCGATCGCTCCCCCACCTGCAAGAACACTAGCCCCTGCCCATGGCCACCACGCTTCACATTCAGAGAGGGCGCACGTCGGCACTCACCTGGCAGGAGGGAGCACGCAACTGAGAAAGAGGCAGAGCCGCAATCTCAAGTTTACGGGGAAAAGGCAGAGGCTGCAGTGGATGGCAGAGGGGCCCCACGGTCTCTGGGGTCAGAGACGATGCACCCAGGGAACGCCAGGATTTCCTTAAAGGTTGAACGGCCAAGGCTCTGGACCAATCTTCCTAAATCAAACCCCACCAACTCTAGAGGATTCTGGTCCCCCAGAGAACCTGCCAGATCAGCCAATTTCACAACCCAGCGGTCTCAGTTCCCTGCAGTCTCCCTGCTTACTCCTGGCTCCTTATGTGCAGGGGGCTCAGTGAGGTGGGGGGCTGGGGTACAAGCAGGGACCCAAAGCAGCTTAGTCTTCCCTGGCAGACTGGGCTGCATGGGCGGCAAAGGAGAGAGAGAACAGAGGGCAGAGTTCCCTTCCAGTGAGAGAACATAGAACCAGACTTGCATGAGCTCCATCTCTTCTGGCAGGAAGAAAGGTCTGCATGCACTGAGAAAGGGTACTCACGCGCAAGCTACCTCCTCCAGCTCCCAGCCCGACCACATTCTGCCCCCGGGGTGTGGAAGCCACCTCAGTGGTTATATGACAACTTGGCGTGAAGTCAACATGGAGAGTGGGAGGGACAGCAGAACTAGAGAGGGACAGAAGCTATTCTGTTCCGTTCTTCCATCAAGGAGAGCAGGGCTGCTCTCTCTAAGTTGCAAACATAAAGCTTAACCATCAACTCCGGCAAAGTTCCAGAATGGATGATTAAGTCGAGGGTCTGTAAGCACTTCGAAGAGAAAGAGGCAGATCCCAGGGGCCAGCATTGTTCTAAAATCACAGGATTTCTTTTTTTTGACAGGGTTATTAGGCTGGTGTATCGGCGGAAAACCTTAAACACAGTGCATCTTGAGTCAGCAAAGATCCTGACGGCTTCTCACAAAATCCTTGGACAAGATGGAGCTATGGGGGTTGGAGGAGAGCACATTTAGGAAAAATCAGAGCCAGATGAGCAACAGCACCCAAAGGGCACCGCTGAAGAACGGACTGATTTCAGCCTTGCACAAAGGTCTCTGGCAAGGCCCCATTCAGCCCACGAAACCCTGGGTTAGTAAACTGGAGATATCGAACGGAGGAGGGCCAAAACGGTCTGCGTGGGGAATCAAGACTCATAATCTTGAGAGGCCGGAAGGATGGACTGCAATCAACAAGATGAAGTTGACAAGCGATGAAGTCCAGCACTTAGGTGTAAAAAGTCCAGTGCACAAACACACAAGATGGAGGGCTAGCAAGGCCTGAGGTTTTGGTTAACCAGAGCTCAGTGAGAGCTAAGAGTGTGTTAAGCAGCTTGAGAAGGAAATGGGATTTGGGGGCACGCAGCTCCCTGTCCCTCCTCCCTTCTTTCAGTAAACAGGGGACATCCACTCTCTTGGGGGCACTAGAGAGAAAACAGACCCCAGACTGTTGAGCTAATCTGTGCTGGGCACCAACCTCTCCACGGCTACATCCCCTTTAAACTGGATCCACATTTTAAGAGGACTCTGAATTCCTTCTAGACTAACTATAAGGTCTGTCTTCATTGCTGTGTCTCTAGCACCTGGGACTGTGCCTGACATGTAACAAATACTGGCTGAATGTAAAGTGACAAGTTCAAGAATGTCCAAAGGAGGGTGATGAGGATGGTGAGGAGGGAGCCACTCATGTCCTACAAAGACGACTGAAGGGTGTTCTGGCTACAGGGTAGGTGACTTAGACAACATGGTAATTCCCTCCATATGTCAAAACCATCACAAGTGCTGGCGGGTGGAAAAGCGATTGCTACTTATTCTGTCGCCCCAGCAGGCTGCAGGAGGACCAGTGGGTGGAGTTACAAGGAAGTAGATCTTGGTTCTGCACAAGGAGAACTTTCTAGTAAACTTTCTTTCTAGGAGAGCTTTGCAAATCAGATTCCAGCAGGATGAGCACCTGTCAGGAATGCTCCAAGGGAGGCTGCTGTGGTGGGCAGGGGAAAGAAGACAGGATTTCCAGGGTTATCCAAGAGCCTACCAGCCCAGTGATGGCCTGCTTGTTGACAAAGCCCCCAGTCAGTCTAGTCTCTCACAGTTGGGAGCCGCGGTGCTGAGAGCGCAGAGCATGGGTGAAAGGGCCCTCACGACAGGCAGTGGCAGTGCCAAAGGCGGCATTAGGAAGGCCCGGCAGGCCACACGCGGCTGGGACGGAGTGCCACGACCGATCAGCAGTGTCCTCCACGCAGGCGGGGGAGCAGTAGCAAGGGGGCGATCTGTTTGCCACTCCTCATCTCCACCCCCTGGCTTGGTGGTCTGCTTCAAGGCAGGTCAGTTTCCAAGCTTACCACTGAAGCCAAGTCCCCAAAACACATTTGTCCAGACCCCAGGGCCGCCTCTGTGGGCGTCAGGAATGGAACTGGCTCAGTCAGTCTGCTCAGAGCCTGGGACGGAGATGAATCAGGGAGCACACATCCCCCAGGGAGATAAGTGACTAGTGTGCCCCACAAACCTGGCTTTAACATCTACTTAGCAGCAGTGTGACCCTGAGCAAGTCACTCAACTGGCCTATGCCTCGGGCCTCTTCAGCTGCGAAACAGGGACGGGGACTTCTATACCATGGAATTACTGTAAAGCTTAAAATGAGCAACCGTGTGCCCAGTGTTCCCATACTAGCGGATGGGTCCTCAGTGCTATTACTACCCACAAGGTTGGGGGGATGAGGGGCTCCAGGCGCTCAGAGGAAAGCAAGAAGAGGCGGTGCTCAGCAGACATGGGGGAGGACGGTCCAGGCCGAGGAGGCAGGCGCTTCACAGGGAACACCGTGGAGGCGGAGGGCAGGGCTACCGGAAGCGGCTCCTGCGGGGGGGGGGGGGGGAGGCCCACCCCCAAGCCCCACAGGGACCACTGCTTGGGCTCCGGGGGCCCCACCTCCCATGCTGACCCTCCCACTCCCTCACAGCCACAGCCCCGCAGCAATCAGCACCCCTGCAGGCCTTCCCACCTGCCCACAGGGGCTGCTGGGGAGGAGGGAGCACCAGCCTCTCCTTGGCCTGGCGGAGCCTGAACCTGCGCCGGCCTTACCTCCTCCGCTCCCGCTGCTGAGGACTGCTGTGCTAATTACGCAGGCAGCTGACTGAGCGCTTCCTAACCTTGGGAGTCACCAGGTGCCAGTCGGCGGCGGAGGGGAGGCAGGGGGGAGAGGCTGGGAAAGGGGGGAGGGAGAGAAACGAGGAAAAGAAGGGAGGAAGGAGGGGTTGGAAAGACCAAGGAGAGGAAGGGGAAAAGCTTGGCAGAGAAAAGGAATCCTCCCCCAGGCGGTAGCTTCCCTGCCACACGAGGGATGACGGGGAAGGCAAGTGATGGCACCCCAACTTCCACACACGGAAGCCGTCCGGCTCCTCCTCCCTCCGCCCCTGCAGCCCCCTCTGCCTCGGCATCTAAGTCACGTGAAGCAGGTGATGTCTCTGGACGGCTACTGTGGGGCCTCTCCCAGGTGAGGGAAGGGCAGATCGCCGGGCAGGGAGAGGCGCGGCTCCAGGAGAGCCTGAGAGGCACTTGTCATTCTCTTCAGGCTCCCGGAGGCTCCGGCTGCGGCAGAGCAGGAGGAAGGCGGCCAGCTTGGAATGCTAATTTCCCATGAGCTCCCCTACCTGCGGAACTGGGCAGAGGCGCCCCTGGGCTGAGGGGCCTGGGCCTGAAAGGGGGAAGCGGGGGGGGGGGGGGGGGGGGGGGGGGGAGGAGACAGATACCCACCTGTCCCTTCTGTACAAGAAGTTTTCAAGCCGGTGGAATAAGTTTGAGGGGGAAGATTCCAAGCCGGGGTCACGCCGCCCCCCCCCCACAAAAGCCCATGAAAAATGAAAAGCCCCCGGGGTGTGTGGACTGCTGCAGGATGGGGGGAGGTGTGGTGGTGGGAGAAGCAGGGAATAAGGCTGGGCCTAGGCCAGCACCACCCTCACCAGCCCCGCCCCCTCCCTTTCCTTCATCCTGTTCCCAATCTGTCACCATGTCCTGTCATTATTCCCTCTGAAATGTCTCTTATCCAGCCCTCCCTGCCTGCAGCCCCCCTGGACTGCAGCCTCACCCCTTCCATGCCTTGACTGCAGCAACAGTTCTCAGTGCGTCCCTGGAAGCCCCTGCCTCCCCTCCTGGCCACTCTGTGATGGCTGCCGGCTCAGCCTTCCCTCAGCCCTTCTGTCACACCCTTCCCTGATGCAGAGCCTCCCGCGGCTCCCTGCAAGGCCCGAATCAAGGGCAAAGCCCTGTCCTGTTAAGGGGAAGCCCTCACGGGCCCTAAGTTACTTACCCTAACTGCTCACTCGCCCCACCATCCGTCCCCCTCCCTCTGCCCTGGCACATTCCCGCAGCACTGAGGAGCACAGAAAGAAGCCAGGGGCCAGCTCCCAAGGGCGCACACTCAGAGGGGGAAGCAAGGCCCGCGGACACACAGAAAGTTGACTCTTCACACCCTGTTCTGCAGTGCAGGAGCTGAATGTCTGGGGCAAGCAGCAACGTCTGCACTCCCAGTACAAAACGCCCCCCCCCCCCCCCCCCCGTTCAGGCCAGCCTCCCCTGGGGAGCCTGGGATACACCATGCTCCCCATTCAGGCCCCTGAGCCTTTGGGGGTCTTTCTAGACCCCACCAGAGGCTCTGCACACCCACATTCCTACCCCTGCCTAACCATGACCTATCCCTCCTATGGCCTGGTTCATGCCCCTCTCCTTCAGGAGGCCTCCCTTGACCATGTGTGGTAGGCAGGCAGGTTTCCTCTCTAGCATCCACTTCCTCCTTACTCAAGTAAGGGCCCTCCTTTCCTTTGGGGAACCCACTGCTCCCACAGGCTCAGTCCCTGCACTTCAGGTGGGGCTAAAGCCAGGGCTCAGGAGTAATGCACGTTAGGGGGTCTAAGCCCATCAGTGTGTCATGCCCTCTGCCCCTGCAACGGGCTCTGGGATAGACACAAGAACCCAGCCAGGCCAATGGGCCTTCTGAGGAGATGCCGACACGGAGGGTGTCCCTCTTTTCTACTGGACCTGAATGTGAGTGCAGGAGCTCCGGCCCTGCTGGAGAGCAAGGCCTTTCTGGGAATGGGGCCGATGGAGAAGCAACAAGCTGGATGGAATGAAAGAAAAATCAGGTACTGACGACATCGGTTAAGCCCTGCAACTCTAAATCCTGCTCTACTGACTGCTTACTGTTTGCCTAAACTGGTTTGGGGAGTTCCGATTCCTACTTATTGTCTCTTTTCTGGATCCCTAGAAGCCGACACAGTTCATGCTACACACTGAAGAATCCATCTAGACTTAGTGTTTTCCCCATTCTAGACTATAAGATCCTTGAGGACAGGAACCAAGTTGCACACATCGTCGGGACCCCTCAGGGTCCAGCACGTTTGGCACATGGTGGGAGGTCAATGGAGTGACCAGGCACTGGGCTCCTGAGAGGCACCCTAAGCCCCCTGGACCATGCCTAGCCGCTCGGAGGGCCCCCCCGTCGCTCACCGCTTTCTCCCAAGAGATAAGACTTCCTGCCCTCTTTTCATTCCATCTCTGGGCACAGGGACATGACACTGTCTACAGATGCCAAATACCAGGAAGGGAAAGGAAAGTATGCTAAAACTCCAGTGCTCCCTTAGAGAAAGGCAAGCATACAATCACAGTCCTGGTGAGAAAACGGATTGTTTTTTGCCTCCATTTCAGTCACTGGGCATGGGGTGTCTATCATCTGGGACTGATGGCTCTTAAAGGCCTGTGTCCTCTTGCTAATGTGCTCCTTGGGCATATTTAGCACAAATATAAGCACGGAAAGGGCACATAACACTCTAACACTCTCCGTACTACTGATAGCACGTTCATGGGGGGGCCACGACCGGCAGCAGAGGATCGGGGCTGACAGCAGCAGGTGAAAAGCGGGAATGTTTCCTGAATGCCTACTAGCTGCCAGGTGCTTTAATTCCTTCCCAAGTTTCAATTTACTTAATCTTCAGCACAATCCTATGAGGAAGGTAGCATCATTAACACCATTTGATAGATGGGAACACTGAGGCTTAGCGAGATTAAGTAACCTGCTCAAGTTCACAGGGCGAGCCAGTGGGGAAGCCAGACTGGAGGCCCCGCAGGCTGCTCCGCGCCAACCCCCTTCACCACTCCGGGGCACGGCCCCCTGCTGACATCTATAGTCTGGATAGGCTTGGGCAGGGAGGGGAGTCAGTGGGCGCGTCAGAGGCTGAAGAGTAAGAGGGTCTGGTGTTTATACCACGTCTAACGGAACACAGTGAACCCATTTTCTGCTCCCATGGGGGAAGGCTTCTGGGAGGAGGCCGGCTTCCCGGTGGTGAAGGGGAGGTTGCACGGTGAAGTAGCTGGGGTTTCCTGGTCTGGGGAGGGTGAGGGGGTCACTTGGACCACGGGAGGGACCTCAATCAGACAATGACTTCCCACGGCGGGGGATAAAAGGGCCCTGTGAGAAGGCATGGGGTGGGCCCCAGGAAGGAGATCTGAGCCCCATCTCAGGCTTCTTAACAGCCAGAGAAAGACAAAGACCTGTACGTAGGACAAAACCTGGGACCTTTGGAAGGAAACGGCAAACACCATTAACTCACGTTAAATAACCACCGAGTGAAAATCATTATGGCCCAAGGGTTGTGCCAGATAAGCACTGGCAACTCTCCCACTCAAAACCGTCATCACCCCTCAGGCCCTGCCTAGCTCACCGGCTTCGTGACCCCCTCAGCTCCTCACTCCTTGCTCCGGCCACACTGGCTTCCATTCAGGTCCTTTCCACCTCAGGGCTTTAGCTCATGCCCTTCTTTCTTCCTGGAATAGTCTTCTTCTCAATCTACCCCCTCACAATAACTCCGACTCACCCTTCAATTTCCCCATACATGTTTTCCTCACATACGCCTTCCCCGATACCCGCCCTCCCAGACCAAATCAGGCCTCCTGTTACCAAGTCCTGTAACATCTTCTCTCCCCTTCACAGACAGTGGTAATTCCAGAGTCTGGAGCCACAGTACCTGGGTGTGGGCCCTGGCTCTGCCACTTGGGCAAATCTCTTAGCCGTGCCTCAGTTTCCTTATCTACAGAATGGAGAAAACAGCATCTCCTCATAAAGTTGTTCTGAGGGTTAAATGAGTTAATACACTCAGATCCACGGTAGCACGTGGTTCATGCTACACGACTATCAGTTCTTACAAAACTATCATAAATAGGTCTTAATCACAATTGTGATTAAAGAACTAATCATGCCTGTGGTTAATCGGAGTCCGTGTCTCCTGCCAGAGTACAGGCTTCCCCCACTCTCCACAGCAGAGTGTTCCCGAGAAACCTCCCGTAAGCTAGAATGACGTGAAGTGAAGAAGCAATGATCAGTTCATGAAAGTGAGAATCCGCTTCGGATTTCTTCCAGTTAGTGAACCCAGGTACAAATGTCTGGTCTTTCATCAAAGAAAGTGGCAGAACGTGATCTTTCTGATTGTGGGGGAAACCTGTATACTCTCCAGTTAGGAGAGGGACACGGCCTTACTCCTTGCTGTAACTAAAGACAGCAGCATGATGCCTTGCACACAAGTGTTGAATAAATATTCAGGATACGAGTGATATGCAGGAATGAGTGAGGACATAGGCAACCCCCCCCCCCCCGCACCCCCGTGGGAGAAGGTCAGGAATTGGGAGAGGAGCACTACCTCTGGGGCCTGTGGATCCACAGGGAACCGGGCGGACTAAGTGGGACAGTAAGCAGTGAGCTCCTACAAGCACTTACGAGAAAGAGCTTCTAAGATGGGCTCCTACCTTGGGCCCCCTGGGCACAGGGAAGCCAGCCGAATCACCAAGATCAGCAAAAGGGCCGCAGGATGCACGCTGACTGCCCAGCCCCTAATCAGGTGCGGGTGGGTGGCAGCACCCACCTGCTAAAGATGTCTCCAGAGACCTTCTGTAGGTACTGCAGGGCATCCGCCACCTGCTGGATGGCCTCCTCCCGCCGTAGGTCTGGCTGGATGAGGGGCACTGCATAAGTCTGCCCCGCCAACGAGTGCTGGGTCCTCGTGGGAGTCATGGTGCCTGTGGGTGGGAACCAGAGCATGAGGGGCCAGGTGCCGGGAGAAGAGAGCCCTGCCCCCCACCCCAACTGTCTGCCACAGGCCCGCCCTGGGGCAGGCGGGGAGTGGAGGACAGAGCAGTGGCTGGGAGGCCAGGAGCTCCCAGGGGCTGGTACTCTGTTGATGCTCGTGGAGTAAATGAGGGAGGGAAAGTGGTAGCAACAACAGAGACTGAAGCGAAGCGGTCAGAGAAAGTGCTTGCTGCTCTCCTACGTACCCTTTCCATACGTGATCTCATTTCAACCTCCCAAGCCTGGTTGAACAAGAAAGAAACCCTGGCTGCAGAGTTAAAAAGAGGCTGGAAGCAGAGAGATGGATTTGGGGGGCGGGGGGGGGAGGGAAATGCCTGTGTCAACTGCCAAATGATACCCAGGTCTAGAAAAGCACAGGAAATGCGGGCTCCTGGGTTCTTCTCACTTTGACCCCAAGGAACTCAGGACCTATTCCTGAGACAGGAGAGGTAGTGGCTGGTGACCCGGCATATGCCAGTGTCTGGGCTCTGCTCTCCCAGGCTATGGCTAAGGGGGGCCAGGAGGAAGGAGGGGCATGTGGGGGTGGGGGACAAGAAGGAAAAACACTCCTTCCAATTGCAAGATGAGGGCAGAGTCTATTTATACTGGGTTTAATTAACTCCGCTCCCTGGTGCCACTAAAGCAGCAATCACGCTGCAGACGGCACTGATTTGATTGGCAAGAGATGTACCAGGCAGAATATTAAGGCACCGGGCCCCTATAAATAGGCCTAATCACAGCCCCTCAGTAGAAGACGGTGAGGAAGACATTAATCAGACCTGGCACTGCGCTACATACCTGTTCTCTTCGGCACCATGTTGGGGCCCCTGAGTGCAACAGAGGTGGAGGTGGGGCAGGGTAAGTGCGGCAGGGAGGGCTGAGGAGGCTTCACGTGGGCTTAAAGAGCAGTGTGACTCTGGGTAAGTCCCTGCCTTTTCTGCATCTCTGATTCTTCCCATTTCCCATTCTGCAGACTGAGAATGACACCGCTAAGATGTGGTTATTCCCAACGCAGCACACCATCTTCTCCACGCCGGAACTTACTCCTTTGCTCCCTCTGCTGGCTTCCCCAGCCCTTCCTTCTACCCCCGCCTGTTCCCTCCTACCCGGCCTACACCGGGACTCCTCAAGATCTGAAATGACCAGTCTGCTCTTCCACTTCTTCTCGGGCAGTGACATCCTCAGCTTCCCAGACCCGAAGCTGCCTAGAATCCTCATGAGGGCCGGGGAGTTACTCACCTCCCCACTTCTCTTCCCTCCTATCAAATGGCCAAAGTGGGGCCAGCTGACACCTAACTCAGGAACCCAACCCTCTGAGACCACCGCACTCCTTTCAAGAAGCCCCCCCATTTATATTCATATTGATGCAAATTTGCTGGCCTCTCTAACTTAATTCTGCACCTCGGTTTTCCCATCTGTAAGCTCAGGAGAGGATAAAAGGTAGAAGATACTCTCCGTGCACACCTTGAGATGCATTCCTTGTAAGTTACCCCAACTGTTTGTGTATGTGCACAGAAGGGGGTCGTACAGGAACAAATCTCAACAAGGAAGTAGCAGGTCCATTCAAGAATTAAGAGACTGAGTACAGCTGGTTAATGGCTTACTCCTTCTTTTAAAAAAATTTTTTTAAAAGATTTTATTTATTTGACAGAGGAAGACACAGCGAGAGAGGGAACACAAGCAGGGCGAGTGGGAGAGGGAGAAGCAGGCTCCCCGCTGAGCAGGGAGCCTGATGCGGGGCTCGATCCCAGGACCCTGGGATCATGACCTGAGCCGAAGGAGACGCTTGACGACTGAGCCACCCAGGCGCCCCCGGTTTACTCCTTCTGTCTCCAAACATCTACGGATCAACTATTAGACGCCAGCCAGGATCACAACAAAGATGAATAGGACACTATGCTCTACGTAGAAATGGCCTCAAAAACAACACGACAGGATAAGTGCTCTAATTCAGCCACAGTACAGTGCTAGGGAAGAAGCACCGAGGAAGGAGTGATCCACCCCTCCAGAGGTTAAGGGAGTCAGCACAAGGCTCTCAGCAGACACGGCATCTCCCTACGAGGCCTGGGGAGAGCATGCCAGGTAGAAGGGCTTGAACAAAGGTGTGTAGGGAACGGCAAGTGGTCTTGAGTGATAAGGGTATAACTATCCTTGGGCCATTAGCAGGAAAAAATAAAGCAGCCAAACCGTGATAAACACTGCGAACCGCCTTAAGAAGTTTGCTCTGAAGCCCTTAGGCCCGATCTGTCCAGTATGGTAGCCTGTAGCTGCATGTAGCCTGCCCGAGTGGAGGTGCAGTGTTAAGTGCAAAATGTACACCCTCATTTCAAAGACTTAGTAGGGAAAAAAATGTAGAATATCCCGTTAAAATTTTTATATGGATTACAGGCTGAAATGACCATATTTTAGATACACAGGGTTAAAGAAAATCTATTACTAAATCTATTTCACCTGTTTCTTTTTACTTGTAAATGTGGGGCTCACATCATATTTCTATTTGATGCCACCACCTTACAGAATCTAGTAAAAACCATGGACCTATCCAGAAAATGAACAGACACCATACCCGCCCGCCAGGGCTGTTTATAATCTCGGAAGTGCATGGAATCCTTCCGGCAAACCATCCCTGGCCACCCAGCTCCCAGGGTCCTCAGCCCAGGTTAACGGCAACGGCGTGGGCAGTCAGGAAGCAAGCGCGGTGAAAGCCGTGAGCGAGAGGTCAACCAAGAGGGGCCGGGGAGGGAAGGGGTCCGAGGATTCAGTGGAGCCCGCTCGCGGGGCCCAGAGACGGTGCAAAGGCACGTGAGGGTCACGGGACCCGGCGGGCCGCGAAAGGAAGGGAGGGCTGGAGCCCGGGGCCCCGAGTCCCGCGGGCCGGCAAGGGTCCTCCCGGCGCCCCGGCCTCGGCCTCACGCCGCGGGGCGGAACGGCTCCCGGGGCGGGGCCCGCCAGACTGGGGGCAGAGGCCCGGCGCCGCTTCCGGACGGGCGGCGCGCTGGGCGGCGGGGTGGGATGGAAGCCCGGGCGCAGGCCTGTGCGGACGGCCGCCGCCGCTGGGCCTCCCGCGGAGGCAAGGACGCGGCGGCTCCCGGGCCTCGCCGTCCGGCTCCCATCGCCAGGCCCGGCCTCCCGGAGCCCCTCCCTCCCCGTCCCCGCACCGCCCCGGGGGCCCCGCGCCCTCCCCGCCGCCCGCTCCTCACCTGCGCGCCGCCCGCAAGCCCGCCGCCAGCCGCTCCGGCCGCCGAGCTTCCGCTGCGCCCGCTCCGCCGGGTCCTGGCGCCGCCGCTCCGCCTCTCCGGGAGCTCGGCCGGCTGGCGGAGCTCTGGGCGGCCAGTGGCGGGCCCCGGCGCGGAACCGCCCCCCGCCGCACCCCTCGCGCGTATTGCGGGCTACCCGGCCGCCGCGAGCCCTCGCCTTTTCCCGCGCCCCGTCTCCTCGCCGCTTTCCGCTCGGGCCCGGCCCCGGGCTGCCCGCCCCCTCCGCCCGTCCGCCCCTCAGCGCCGCCCCGGCTCCCGACCCCGGCCGGGTCCCGGAACCGCCCGCCCTCCGCCCGCGCGCGCCCTGCTGCCGGGGCTTGGCCTCTGGGGCAGACGGCCGGCCGGCCGGCCGGAGGGTGGAGTGGCGGGCGTGCGGCGGGTGGGGTGATGGTTTCATGCGTACAGACTTTCTGTTTCTCTCTGCGGTTTCTCTGACCGCATTGGACTCAGGCTCCTCTGAATCCTCTGCCCAAACAGGCTTCGACCTGCATCGCCAGGCTGTAGCGAGAACCCTGCGAAGTCGCTCTAGCGGAATCCCCTAGTCTCTACGTCAGATCACCCTCCATTTTTTCTGACCACGTGCCTCATCCCCCACGATCCCCCCGCTGCTAGCCCTTCGCCCTGGCGGCCCTCAGCAAGAATCCTGTTGGTCAGCTGAGCAAAGAATTACCTACCCTCCTAGTGATTTTCCATCCACCGCCCCCACCCCCGCCCCAGCCTGCTCCTTGGCTATAAATCCCCACTCGTCCATGCCGTGTTTGCAAGTGACCCTGCTTCTGTACCGAGGTCTCTCCCTCTGTTGCGAAGTCCTGAATAAAATCTCTTTCTACTGCTACTGTGCAGCTCTGGTTTCCTTTGACACGTCAGTTTGGGATGATGAGAAAGTTCTGGAGATTGGTAGTGGTGATGGTTGTACAGCAATAATGTGCTTAATGCCACTGAACCCATACACTTAAAAATAGTTAAGATGGTCCATTTATGTTATGCGCGGGTTACAACAATAAGAAATAAAGCCAGGTGGTATTTTTAAAAGACTAAACAAAAATTTAAATATATAAAGGAAGCATCAGTCCAGAGATCCTGCAGCAGCCCCTCCTGAAATCCATTTCTTTGTCTCAAAGTTCTTGGCCCCTGTCTTTTAGGGTTGCCAGATAAAAATACAGAACACCAAGTTAATTTGAATTTGAGATAAAAAAATGAATATAGATACAGATATCTATGTAGATATAAATATCCCAAACTAGGCAAGAGACACACTTGCACTTAAAAATTATCATTTACTTGAAATTCAAAATTAAGTAGATGTTTGATATTTTTGTTTGCTAAATCTTGCAAACTTACTCTCTTCTTAAAACTCTCTGAATTTCGTCCTCTTTCCCTGCTGCCCACCCCCATCCTAGAGTTAGGTTAAATTGTCTTTTTTGACAAGCACATTCCAATGTCTTGCTGGCTTGCAGCATATGGTCCCTACTGATGATGAGGAAGAGACGGGTTTCCACCTGTATTGTAGACTGAGTGTTTTTGTCCCCACCCCCTCAATTTAATATGTGGAAGCACTAACCTCCAGTTTGATGGTATTTGGAGATGAGATCTTTCAGAGGTAGTTAAGGTTCAGGGAGGCTAGGAGAGTGGGGTCCTCATGGTGAGATTAGAGCCCTTACAAGAAAAGACACCTGAGAGCTGGCTCTCTCGAGCTCTGTCTAGCTCTCTCCACCAGGTAAGGACACAGCAAAGATGGCCATATGCAAGCCAGCAAGAGAGTTCTCACCAGGAACCAAATCTGCTGGCACCTTGATTTTGGATTTCCAGCCTCCAGAACAGTGAGAAATAAATGTATGCTGTTTAAGCCACTCAGCCTATGGTATTTTGTTTTTGACGAATATAGCCTGCAAACACATTTTCTCCTCACTCCACCTGAGAGATGACTGAGCAGGTTCTTAAAGGTATTTTAAGGTTCTCAAAACACATCAAAGAAGGGGAAGAGTGCCATTCCAAAAGGAAAGCATGCAGGCTTGGGGCTCTGTCACTAGTTCTTTGTGCAACTCTGGGCAAGTCATCTAATGGGGGTTGCCCCATTTATAAATCGGGCTGGAGAGTGCTTGCCCTGCCTCCTTTTGAGAGCTGCAGAGAAAGGATATCAAAGAGCTTTGTGATCTGTAAAGATTATTCGTACACGAAAGGAAATTTGTATGTGCTCCAGGATGTTTGTTTATACACGCATGCACGCACGCACCCCACTGCCGCCACATACCAAAACTAGCTGTGTCTTCTCACAAAAGTGCTGCTAGAGTGCAGCCCAGTTCACCCAGACCACCCAGTTCACCCTCAGTTTACCCTCCACTTCATAGAAGTTCTTTACCTAATCTACTGAGGCTCATCCCACACCTAATTTTAAATATTTCCCAGGAGCTGGATGGCAAAGACATTTAACCTCAGCCACTCAAGCTGCAGGGGGAATAGACCTCGGTCAGAGCGAAGAAAAGCTAAATGTCATCCTCCTGTGTGAACGCTGGAGGCCTCGCCTGCCCTTGCTGGCCTGTTGTGCGACTCCATCTTGTGAGATACCCAGGGACAGGGAAACCATAGGGACAGCACGCCGACTGGTGGTTGGCAGGAGCTGGGGGAGGGGAGGATGGGAAGTGGCTGCTGATGGGTGCAAGGTTTTATTTTGGGGTGATGGGAAGGTTTGGGAGTTACATAGAAGGGGTGATTGCATACCATTGTGGAGGTATAAATGCCACTGAATTCTTCACTTTAAAATGGCCCATTTTAGGGGCGCCTGGGTGGCTCAGTCGGTTAAGCGTCTGCCTTCGGCTCAGGTCATGATCCCAGCGTCCTGGGATCGAGTCCCGCCTCGGGCTCCCTGCTCTTTGGAAGCCTGCTTCTCCCTCTACCTCTCTCTCTCTCTCTCATGAATAAATAAAAATCTTTAAAAAAAATAAATAAAATTGCCCCTTTTATATGACTTTCGCCTCACGTAAAAAGAAACGAAATGCTGTGTAAGTTGTAGTGGTTCTCCTAACGCACTCCCGCACTTCTCGGATGGAGGGCCCCGCCTGCGTCTTATGCTTTGGTAGCCTCCTCGGTGTGGGGAATGTACTGGATGTGGGATGGAATCTGAGAATTCGAGAGCTTGAAATTACCTCAGAGGTCATAGAGCCGATGCTCAGCTGATGGAGGAGAGAGGGGGCAAGAAGGTCACAGCTGCAGGCCTTCTGTGTGTGTCAGAACGAGGCTGAGGAAGACACAACAGCATCCCTCGTCCCCATTCCCTCAGCACACAGTGCTTGCCCTATGCCTTCAAACAGGTCAGGGAAATCGACTCTTAAGCAGATGATTCCAGAGTGTGACCGTGTTTCCATCCAAGCAGTGAGGGGAGTGTAGGGGGCTCAGGAGCTCAGAGCTTTCAGTTAAGATTGCTTTCAGTTGTGCTAAATAGACACCTTGCTCCAGGGTTTAAGAGTTAGGAGTTTCTAATTCCACATTATAGGAGAACCAGATGGAGGGAGCACAGGGCTGGTACGATGGCTTCATGGTTCCCTGAGGAACCTGGAATCTTCTTTCTACTCTGCCTTAGGGCATGGCTGTCTTCTTTACGGTTGTAAAATGTATGCTCCATTCCCGGGCATTGCATCTGAGTTCTAGGTGGGAAGGCCGGGAGCGTAAAGGAAAAAGGTAAAGGGCAGATATGAGCCCAATCTAGTCCCTTTTTAAAAAAGCTCCCCTAAAGGGGCACTTGGGTGGCTCAGTTGGTTAAGTGTCTGACTCTTGATCCTGGCTCTGATCTCAGTCTCAGGGTTGTGAGTTCAAGCCCTGCATTGGGCTCCATGCTGCGTGTGGAGCCTACATTAAAAAAACAAAACAAAACAAAACACAAAACTTCCCTAAGAATCTCTATCCAGCAACTTCCTCTTACATTTTATTGGCCAGGACTGGATCACATGACTCGCAGGCTCCAAGGGAGTCTTGACAAATGGGTATTTTTGACTGGGTATGTTACTGCCCTGAATAAAATTGAGATTCTACTAGGGAGCAAGGGAGAATGAACAAAGGGTAGTCAACTGTTCAGTGTCTGCTAGAGGTACCTCACCCCGAGTCTAGGAGTTGGGGGGTTGCTCAGGGAAGGCTTTTCATAGCATGTGATGCCAGAGATGAAGTTTTAAGGCTAAGCAGGAGTTTCTGCAGTGAAGCAGGGTGCAGTTACAGGCATTCCAGGGACATGAGACAGCGGGAGGTACTAATTTAGGTAAGCCTAGCTATCGCATCAAACCAAAATTATATAATGGCTTAAGCATGATGGAAGTTGACATCTCACTAATCAATGGAACATCCCAATCAGTTGGATGATTCTCCTTCATGTTTTAACTTAGGGACATTGGTGCTTTCTACCTGTGGCTCTGCCATCTTCAACATGGGGCTTTCAAGTTTGCTGCTCTCCTTGGAAGAGGAAAGAGCATGAAGAGCATGTGGGAGGTTTGAAGGAACGGGCCCGGAAATGGCATATATCGCTCTTGTTCACGTTCCGTTGGCTAGAGCTTTTTCAAGTGGCCACATCTAACTGCAGGGGAGCCTGGGAAATATTGCCTATCTATACTCCCAGGAGGAAGAACTAGCTGGTTTGTACAACAATGATCAGGAGGTGAGAAAATGTACACTTGGGAGTGGAATGGGAAATAGGAGACAAGACCATAAGCAGTTCGATGTTGCCAAAGTTCAAGACAGAAAGGGGTCGGGATGGGACTGAGAAGTAGGTGGGAACCAGACCACAATACTAGGTACCATTTTTGGAGCTCCTACTCTGTGCTGGGCAATGTGCTTGGTACTTTACATATATAATCGCAATTATGTTGGCTATCTGAGTTGTGGAGAAGAGGTGGGGTATCGCCTCTGTGTATTTGTCTTGCATAACAATCCTATTTCCTTTTTTTAAAAATTTTTTTAAAAGATTTTGTTTATTCATCTGACAGAGACTGCAAGAGAGGGAACACAAGCAGGGGGAGTGGGAGAGGGAGAAGCAGACTTCCCGCAGATCAGGGAGCCCGATGCAGGGCTCGATTCCAGGACTCTGAGATCATGACCTGAGCCGAAGGCAGATGTTTAACGACTGAGCCACCCAGGCGCCCCCTTATTTCCTTTTTTAGAAAAAGATTTTATCTATTTGAGAGAGATCAAGCAGGGGGAGAGGCAGAGGGAAAGGGAGAAGCAGACTCTCCTGCTGAGTAGGGAGCCCAACGCAATCCCAGGACCCCAGGATCATGACCTGAGCCAAAGGCAGATGCCCAACCGACTGAGCCACCCAGGTGCCCCTCGCATAACAATCTTATTTCCCAGCAAGTGTATAGAGCTTTATTGTATGCAAGATAAAGGTACACGTACAATATTGAATATTTACAAGAATCTGGTGAGGAAAATATTCCCATCATCCCCATGTAAGAGTTGGAGAACAATGAGCCTTTGAGAGGTTTAAGAACTTGTCCAAGGTCTGGCAGGTCCACCTCTTAATAAGCACTCCTATCCACTATATTACATTACCTCTCAAAGAGGGTCTCATGGGTCCTAGTAAGGAGTCTGGACTTGAGCCAGCATGTGTTGAAACCTTGGGATCATAGCCAGTACGTTTGGAAGAAGCCATCTCTTTCTGATGCCAACATTGGGCTCCCTCAGATTTGCTGAGTTACCTGGAATCAGCGGCAGCAGGACAGGAAGGCCTTCATGAAACCATGCATGCATTCTTCTTGGGGCAGCACCTGGCTCTCCTGGGTGAGGGAGGGGTCCATTTTCAGAGGGAGGGGACAGGGAACTTCAGTGCCCCTCTTCTGAGCCCAAACCAACCAAGACTGTAGAAGCCAGAATTGGGGGTGGTAGAAGAGCTATAAGGTCCTCAAGTGAGTCATTTTGGGCTCAGAGTGCGTGCATGCGTGTGTGTGTGTGTGTGTGTGTGTATGTGTGTGTGTGTGTGTTTCAAGGCACAGATTGAGGCCCCAGGACTTTGGGCTCTCATGTCTCCAGCTCTCAGACCTAGGGTCGCAGGCTGCCAGTGTCCATCTCACTGAACTACATATATCATGACAGGCTCTAAGAAACATGGAACCTGGCCCCCAGTGCCTCTGCCCTGCATGGATCTGCATCACAGGAGTTGCACCCCTCCCTTCCTGACCCAGTGTCCACAGCTCTGAAATCCCACTTGTGTGGGAGCTGGGCACAGGGCAGCAGGACTAATCCTTGAAATAGCTCAGGGAGGATTATCCCAGCCTCTCAGCTGCAGCACAGCCGGGCTCATTCCCGGGGAGGGAGGAGGCCAGAGCAGGGTGGCTGCCCAAAGTGGGAATACTGGGGAAGGTGAATATCCAGCAGAGGTCCCGAACAGGGCATGGTGAGGAGGGGGTCCTGAGGGGCGGGACTAAATCTCAGAGGTGGGATTGTGCAAATCAAGCCAATTCCAGGCAGAGATCTGAAGCTTGAAAAAAACCCAGCCTGGGGGAAAGAATTAAAATTATAAAAATTTTAAAGTATGAAATGTGAAGTAATCCCTTAAAGTGCTTATTTAACAACCAAATCATTCTGACACAATGAACCATATGTGAAATGTCCTCTTCCCACCCACACACACCCACAGGCACCCACCTTCAACCCCAACACACTACCATCCATGCTCAGGTAGCTTCTCTGTTCTCCTTCCCAACTCATAAACCAAGCAAATATTGTAAATCCTGTCTCCTCCAGTGGGTGATAAAAAAAAAGCAAGACCTGATTTTTCCGGGGCCCCATTCAGTCTGGGGAGAATGCCTCCTGATCCTGAAAGTGTGTGAATCTGCCTAATCAGTATGCAAATTGGCTTTCCGGTATGCTAATATGTATGCATAGAAATGAGAATCCCGATAGAAGGACCAGGTGAAAAGTGGGCCAGGGGAGCCAGGGATGGGTATGAGTCATGGGTGGCTCCTGCAGGTTGGAGATGGGGGTACAAGGGGGAAGGGAGGCTGTTGTTTGAATGTCTGGGTGGACATGCCCTGGACAGTAGAGTCTGGGTAAAACTCGATGATTGGAGAAAGCAGAAGCTGAATGGTAGATCTGGGGCCCAGACTGGAGAGGCCTAGGAGAGCCACTAGTCATTTGTGGGCACTGACCACTTGAAATGTGACTTCTGTGTGCCACGGAGGAACTGAACTGTTACTTAATTTTTAACTCATTTAGAAAGAAATGTTAAAATTGATTGGGTTATTGGAAAACTTAAGTAATGTGTGAGACAACTTGGGCATGAGAATTTACTTTTTCAACATAAATTTTGTGAAATCTAAATACAGAACACATATTTCCAATAAAAATTTAGCATCCAAACTGAAATGTGCTGTAAGTATAAAATACACAATAAACTTTTGGGACTTAAAATGAAAAGAGAGTTTTTTCAAGTACCATTTATAATTTTTTATGTGATTCTATGTTGAAATGGTAACATTTTGGACATAGGGGTTAAATAAATATATTATTTCAAATTAATTTCTCTTCCCCCCCCGTTTTTTTAAGTAATCTCTATGCCCAATGTGGGGCTCAAACTCACAACCCCAAGATCAATAGTCACATGTTGCATCGAATGAGCCAGTCAGATGCCCCAAAATTAATTTCACTTTTAAAAAACTTTCAAAAATGTGATTACTAGACACTCTGGAAAACAGAATGGAGATTCCTCAAAAAGTTGAAAATAGAGTTACCATACGATCCAGCGATTGCACTGCTGGGTCTTTAGGGGAGATGGGAAGATAGAGACAACTTGACCTGGCAGTGTTAAAAATGTGTTTCGGGGGGCAGTCCATGTCTGTTAGTTTCTGTCCTGAGGCTTAGGTATCTCTTAGCAGCCCCTAGATGTGCACCCCTCAGTGCCCCCTGGGGCCTCCTGCCCCCCAACTGTGCCCCCATCTTTGCTCATGTGCTGCCAGAGTGCATCTCACCTCTGGTGGCATAACCTTCTTCTCCAGCACATGGGTCGTGTCTGCTTCCTCCTTGTATTCACAATATTAACATCATGCCAGAGTTACAAAAGACACTTAGCAACTATTTTGCTGACAGATGGAATGGCAGCCCGACTGCTGTTCGCTTCAGCGGGCTAACAAGTGTTTGTGGGGCTTAAGAGACCTTAAAGAGAGAGGAGGACACAGAGGAGGGGTGGGGGAGGGGCTAGGGGAGGGCTGTCCTCAACCCTGGGGAAGTTCCAGGGACCCCTAGGAAGTGGAAGGGGACTGTGTTTGTGTCAATCCAATAACAGCCGCCCAGCCCATCTTCCATCTGGATTGTTTTTTTGCAGTAGCTTCCTAACTGGTCTCCTGCTTCCACTCTAGTCACCTCAATCTAGTCTCAACATGGCAGCCAGAGGTGTCCTTTAAAGACATGCCAGGTCATGTGACTCCTCAGCCCAAAACCCTTATTTCAGAGTAAAGCCCTAGTCCCTTAAAATTGTCTATGTGGGTTGGGGCGCCTGGGTGGCTCAGTCAGTTAAGCGTCTGCCTTCGGCTCAGGTTATGATCTCTGGGTCCTGGGATCGAGCCCCGCATCAGGCTCCCTGCTCCCTGCTCAGTGGGGAGCCTACTTCTCCCTCTCTGCCCCTTCCCACCACTCACGCACACACTCTCTCTCTCTCTCAAATAAATAAAATCTTAAAAAAAAAGAATGCAAAATTGTAATAACATGTTGCCAGGGGCAAGCCCTTGCTGCCTTTGAAGGAGCATGCTGCTGTGTTGCAAGCTGCCATGCAGAGAGGGCCGGGCAGCAAGGAGCTGAGGAGGCCTCCAGTCTGCCTCAAGAATGCAGGCCTTCCATTCAGCAGCCTGCAAGGAACTGAATGCTGCCATGTGAGCTTGGAAGCAGATCCTTCCCCAGTCAGGCCCCAGGTAAGAACCGAGCCCTGGACAACACTTTTTGTTTTTAATTCAGATATAATTCACATATCATAAAAATTGCCCCCCCCCCTTTTTTAGATGCCCTTTCAAAGTATAAAATTCAGTGGTTTTTAGGATATTCACGAAGTTGGGCAGCCATCACCCATGATCAAATTCCAGAATATTTTCGCCACCCTAGAAAGCAACTCCATACCCATTAGAGGTCATTACCCATTCTCCCCTCCCCCAGCCACTGGAAACCACTCATTTCCTTCCTATCTCTGGGGGCATCTTTACCGCAGCCTTATAGAGAACCCAGTTCCCTCATGCCCAGACTCCTGCCCTCCAGAAACTGTGAGATAATAATTGTGTGGTGCTTTAAGCCTCTAAGTTTGTGGTAAAGTTATTGCACAGCAATAAATAACGAATACGGATTTTGGTGCTGGAAATGGGGTACTCCTGTAACAAATACCAAGGAATACAGGAGTGGCTTTGGAATGGGGCCGTGGGCAGAGCTGGGGAAATCTTGAAGAGGTGGTAGAGAAAACCCGGATTGCCTGGATTGGACTGTTAGCAGCAATGCGGACTTGCCAGCAAGGATTGAAAGGAAGTGAGGATTTTATTGATAGCAACCTGAGGAAGGGGTCCTTGTTAGGTAGGGCAGAAAGCTTAGCAACCTTGTCTCCTGCAGTTATGTGGAAAGTAGAACATATAAGTGATAAATTGGCTCCTATAATTGAGATGAACAAGCAAAGCACTGAGGCGCTGCCAGGTTGCTTCTTGCTGCTTCTAGTCACATGTGAGAGGAGAGAGGTAAGTTGAGGGGGGAAATTGTTTAAAAACTGTTAAATAGGCATGGGGACTTGAAGATTTTTTTTTAAGATTTAATTTATTTATTTGAGAGAGACAGCACGTGCTCGCTTCGACAGCACATATACTAAAATTGAAAGAGAGAGCACAAGGGGGGAGCAGAGGGAAAGGGAGAAGCAGACTCCCCGCTGAGCAGGGAGCCCGATGTGGGGCTTGATCCCAGGACCCTGCGACCATGACCTGAGCCGAAGGCAGACACTTAACTGACTGAGCCACCCAGGTGACCCAGGACTTGACGATTTTGAAAATTCCCATCCTCCCTACCTAGCAAAAGATGCTAAGATTAAGAAATGGCCTCTGCGCACATGGAATAGAAATAAACCCTGCTTTAGAAAAAAAGCAGAGTGTGATGATATAATATTTTGTTAAAACATCGGTGAAGATCAAAGGATCAGGGTAAGTACTGAGTCACACAAAGGACTGTTTCAAGAGATTAGGGATGTGCTTCCCAAGACCTCTTAATCTGATCATGGGGCCCTGAGGAAGTGTAAGTGAGTTATCCCCTGGCCATCTCAGCAGGAGCTGGGTAGAGAGGGGCTTATCTCACAAAGATCTGGGGCGTAGCTTTTGCCTAATGGATGAAACCCCATTGAAATCCACAGAAGACACACAAAGTTTTTGAGAAAGCTATTTCAGCAAGTGCACTGCCAACTTGAACTGCAAGGGACAGAGCGTAAAATGAGAGGGTGCTGTAGGATCCCCCAAATTCTGCTGGTAAGACAAAAGCTGATAAAACTACTCAGATGCAAACACATGCTATCTTTCATGGAAAAGGAAGGATGACCCAGAGGGCAGAAGCCCAGAAAGCAGAGCCAAGAGACATGGAAGTATTCTCAGGTCTTAAGACCTAATCAGGGAACACCCAACATTTGCCTGGCCAGATTTCAGAATTGCTGTGGACCAGTGATTCCTCTGTACCTCCCATGTTACTTTTTTTTTTTTTTTAAGATTTTATTTATTTGTTAGAGAGAGAGGGAGCACAAGCAGGGGGAGCAGCAGACAGAGGGAGAAGCAGGCTTAACCCGATGCAGGGCTCCATCACAGAACCCCGGGATCATGACCTGAGCCAAAGGCAGATGCTTAACCGACTGAGCCACCCAGGCGTCCCCCATGTTACCCTTTTTTGAACAGGAATATCAGTAGCTGTTATCCCACTGTTGCATGTTATGTCTATGGAGGCAGATAACTCGTATCTTTAGTTTTACAAATCAAGTAAGAAGAACACCTACAGGAACCTCATCTATACCTAAACCTGTTTTAGATAACTCTCTGGACTTTGATCTTGGGGGGCTGGTGGCAAATTTATTTTGCACGTACAATGGACATGAGTCACTGAGGGGACAGAGGCAAAAGTGGGCCGACTCTGAGGTGACCCTCATGACTTTCCACCTCTTTGTATTCACACCATTGCATAATCCCCTTCCCCTGGGTGTGGGCAGTCCCCATACCTTGCTTCTAATCAATAAAGTTCAGTAAAGGAGACAGTTTGTATGTGATTATGCATCCATGATTAGGTTACAGAAGACATCCGTCTTGCCAGGGCACTGCCTCGCTTGCTGACTTTGAAGAAGCAGGATGCCATGTTGTGAGCTGCCATATGGAGAGGACCATGCAGTAAGGAGCTAAGGGATGCTATCAGTTGACATCCAGCTGAAGAGGCCTTCCATCCAGTAGCCTGCAAACAACGGCATGCTGCCACATGAGCTTGGAAGCAGATCCTCCCCCAGTTGAACCCTAGACAGGAACCCAGCACTGGCTCAACTTTGACTGCGGCCTTACAGGGAGTCCAGTTAAGCCGTGCTCAGACTTCCAGCCTGTACAAATTGTGAGATAGTGTGTCATCTGAAGCTGCTAAGTCTGTGGTACTTCATGACCCAGCAATAGAGAACAGATACAACCCGTGGGCCTTCCTCAGTCTCAGCCTCCGCCTCCTGCCACTCTGCCCCTGGTTCTCTCTACCGTAGCCATATGGCCCCTTGCTGGTCTTCGAAACCATCAAGGAAGCACCTATGTCCTGGTCGTGGCACTTGCTGTTCCCTCTTCCTGGCATGCTCTCCCTGCACATAAATGCACCACTCACTCCCTTGCCTCCTTCAAATTATTGCCTACATTTCACCATTGCAGTGAGGTCTTCGTCACCCTTTTGAAAATCGCAGCGCACCTCCACCTGTCCCTGACACTCCCTCCCTCCCTTTCTTCTTTTTCTCCAGTGTGTTTATCGTCATCATTCTTGAATGTTTTATTTTTTACTGTTGCATTCGCAGATCATGGGACGTGCTCATTAAGTACCAGCAGAGAAAATAAATGAACCGTGGGGATTCGTGGATGTTGGGGATGGCTAGGATAATGAAGAGGAAGAGCCTGTAAGCCTGGAGGACATTTTCTGGCTGGTAGATTTCTGTTGATCTAACTTCTAAGATACTTTTCCTGGACATACTCCTTATCATAGAAAATCCAGTCCTGCAAGTCAGAGTCGGCTGTGGGTCTCTCCCTATGTTCTATAAAATAGCAACAACTATATACATTGAATTATTTGAAGCGTGTAAAGGGATTAACTCCTAGTAAGTGGTCAGCAGTGATGGATCTGCTTCTTATCTGATCCATTAGACACATGAGGACATCCAGATCCAGAGAAATCAGTCAAGTTGAACAAGGTCACTCATTTATTTCATTCCGGATCTAGGAACCAGAAAGGAGGTCTCCTGACTCACAGTCCACAGTTGGAGAAGTGGCTTACCACGAAAGCTTCTCTAGGAGCAGTCACCCCCTGGGGTGGGAGGCAGCAGCTGTGGGTTCAAATCCAGCTCTGCCACCAAAGTGCCACATACCCCGGGCAAGCTTTGTCTACCTGGAGGAGAAGCTGATGTCATCCTCTGAGCTGAAGGCGGGTCGCTTTCTGACCAGACAGAGATGAGGGAGCTGCCATTTGCCGGATGCTGGAGGCCCCTGGTGGACACATGGAAAGGCAAGAGGTTCTCACCCACAGAGGCGCAGGGCCCTCTGGAAGCTGGCCAGACACAGGAAACTGGGGAATCCACAGGGGACTCCACAGGCCTTTCTCTGTCGGTCTTCCTGTGCGCTTCCTTCTTTCCCCTTCCTTCCTCCTTCTGCCTAACTTCCTCCTCTGCTCTGCCCCTCCTTCTCTCGTTTCCTCTTTTCTTTATCTTCACCTGTCTGGTTTCTCAGGGCCTTCTGGATCATCTCTGCCTCCGTCCTGCTCCTTCTGGGAGCCCCTCTTCCTGACTTTCTCAGCCTCCTCCAGCCCAGCCTCTGAGGGGCAGCACTCCCCTCCCGACACCCCAGAGCTGGTTGTGGTCCATGGGGAGTTCCCACCAACTCTGTGGAGAGTGTGTGCATGGACTAAAGTAATTCCTGTACATGGGGAGTGCTTTGCTCAGACTTCTCTCCGGCCAGGTCAGTGATGGAGGCGTCTGCCCTGGGGTCCACACTCCAATGACCAGATACAGCCAAAGGTCAGGAGTGCAATGTGAGAAAACCGATCGACCTGTTCTGTTCCAGTGCTCCTCTCCTAACCTAGCTGTGTGACTTTGGGCAAGTCACCTAACTTCTCTGAGCCCCACTTTCCTTATGTGCAAAATGGAAATAATAATACCCACCTTGCTGGGTTTTTTTGAGGATTCGGTTCAATCAAATAAGCAATTCCCTAGTGATTCCAATGTGCCAGGCACTGTGTTAGTTGCAGAAGAAAAAAAGAAGGATTATATATGTGCTCAAAACTCAAGGCAACTGGGAGAAACTGACATTTGTCTTAACCTTTATTCTACCAGAATAAAAAATGCTAAAGAGAGGTGTAGGAAAGCATACTATGTATGTGATGAGCTCTGATTGGGGAGAAGGTTGAGATTTTTCAGAGGTGTGTCCTCAAACAGAATCGCAACAGGTAAAGGGGCAAGGGAAAGACAAAGACGGAGGAAGAGATTTGAGTAAGCATGAAGAGGGATGGGCATTTGGAGGAACGTCCTGCTTTGGCTGGGATGTAGGATGTGGGGACATATACATATAGTGAGAGGCCAGAAAGGTAATTGCTATCCCATCGTAGCAAGATTTTATAGGCTTTTAAACCTTTTTGACTGTGATCCACAGCAAGAAATCCATGTTATATCTCTGGTCAGTACATAAATCCACACATATGTGTATAGATAGACCTAACTGAATCAGACACTTCAAGAGATAGTATTTACCCTTAGCACACGTGATACCTTCTACTTCCTTTTCTATTTGATTTCATATTTTTAAGTGACCCATTACATTGATCTCATGATCTACTACTGCCTGCATTTTGCAAAGCACTGCCTAGGCAATGGGAAACTGTTGAAGATCTTTTGAAGACGGCAGTGACACAGCTTCCTTGGTCCCGTAAGCCCCTCTCGTGGCAGTGCGGGGAGTGGGGAGGAGGGGTGGGCTGAGAGGCAGAGTGAGCCATCATGCAGCCGTGGTCACAGTCCAGAGAGAGCTCATCCATCACCAGGGCTGGGCTTGATCAATGAGCCCTAGGAAGAGCTTTGAATGTAGTTGTCCTTAGCAAATGCTTCAGCAGGGTGGAAAGTGGAAAGTGCTGTCCGTGGCGATGTTGAGATCCCTGGAGAATCAGGGCAGGGGACGCTTTCTCCCCTGGAGCGGATCTCAGTTGTTCCCTGGGTGTCCAGTGGGCCCAGGCAGAACCCCCAACCCTGGCCGGACATCTTGCTAGGGCTTCCATTGGGTACGGTGAGGATTGGTGGAGAGAATATGGCAGGAGGCCATCCTCACGGTGATCCCCATACCCTCCATTTTAAGTATACACTCTTCTCCATTCTTCTCCACAAAGAACAGCACATGGTTTTCAGACCCAGACCCAGCCCTCAGGCAGCTGCCTGTTTTCCTCAAAGAATAGGAGTTGGGGTCCTACTCTCTGCCTTGTCATTATGCTCAGCCCCGGGCCCAGGCCCCTGGATGTGGCAAACTGAATAGAACATGTACCTTAATACCACAGAGTTTTGGCTTCTGGCCGCAGTCTTACTACTTAGTAGCTGTGTGATCTTGGGAAAGCCATTTCATTTCTCTGAGCCCTGTTTTTCTCACATGTAAGATGGGGGATAACCACACCTCTTAGCCCTTGGTAAGATTAGCAGCCCATGGTTCTTGTCTCTTCTATGCTCTTCACTTAGTGATTCTTACTGATACTCATGGCTTCAATTTAAAAACATTTTTCCTAAGGTATAACTTACATAAGTACAACTCTCCCACTTTTTAGGGTACAGTTCTGAGTTTTGACACATGCATGGGGTCAAGTAACCACCACCGCAATCAAGACATAGAACACTTTCATCTACCCCCAAATCTGTGCCCTCCCACCCCTTTGCAGTCAATCCAGCCCCCCACTCTCTAAACCACTGATCTGATGTCCGTCACTGAAGATTAGTTTTGTCTGTTCTAGAATGTCACATAGGTTGAATTATATATATGCGTTCTGTTCTATCCGACTTCTTTCACTAAGCTTAATATTTCTGAGGTTCATCCACATTGTTACGTGTACTTGTAGTTTGTGTCTTTTTGATAAAAAGCAGTATTCCACTGTATGGATATAGTGCCACTTGTTCATCCACTCAACAATTGATGCACATTTGAGTTGTTTCCATTTTGGGTTGTTATGAATAAAACTGCCATGAATGTTATTTTTCCAGTCTTTGTGAGGACAAATGTTTTATTTCTCTTGGGTAAATAGTGAGGAGTGAAATTGCTGGGTTGTATGGTAAGTATATGTTTAAGTTTTGAAGAAATAGCCTTGCTGTTTTCCAAAATGGTTGTATAATTTTACATGTCTGCCAATAATATACCAGAGTTCTGGTCATTCTACATCCTACCCAACATTTCGTTTTGTTGGTCTCTAAAAATTTTAGACATTCTAGTGAAATGGTATTTCAGTGTGGTCTTCATTTTGCATTTCTTTAATGACTGATGATATTGAGCATGTTTTATGTACTTATTGGCTATCTGGATAATCTGTTTTGTAAAGAGCCTATTCTAGCCTTTTGCATGGCTGCAAATTTTTATTTAAGATTTTATTTATTTGAGATAGAGAGAGAGGGAGAGAGAGAGAGAGAACACACAAGCATGGGGAAGGGGCAGAGGGAAAGGGCGAAGCAGACTCCCCACTGACTAAGGAGACTCACACAGAGCTCGATCCCAGGACTCGGGGATCATGACCTGAACTGAAGGCAGACGCTTAACTGACTGAGCCACCCAGGCACCCACCATTTATATTTATATTATATGATGCAAATTTTAAATGGAAATATGAGCATTTAACTCAGATGTGAAATCACTAAAATTACACAATTCGTATTTCATAGCTTGTACATGTGTATGTATTTTGTTCTTATAGTACAGTGGAAATGCTGCACAAAACAAACTCAAATGTTTTTATTTCACTTCTTGACACACACACATTTTACCCACATGCTATGCCTTTGGGTTACTGATGAGTAAGGCAGGACTGAAAGGAAAAAGAGCTGTAGGTCACTCTGTCTCTCCCCGTCCTTCTGTGTCACCATTTTCAGCCTAAGTATTGGTTAATATAGGATGTAACAACAGTGGGAAAGGATATGATAAGCTTTCTTGGTCATTTATGTGTCCTCAAAGGTCATTGCCTTCTTTCTGTGTATAGTGTAAGTTCTGGTTTGGATGGAAAGTGTGGCCTCTCAGGTCTTTGGGTGTCCCTGTCACCAGTCATAGACCTAACACCCCTTCCTTGTGCTCCCTCCATAGCGTGGGTCCACAAGAATTTTGTGCTCTCAGGTCATTGAAAAGGCTGCATGGGAACAGGTGTCTAGGAATGGCAGAAGTCATATGACATAGATCTCCTCTGTCTATGTGCATGCACCCTTGTCCCACTGGACATCAGTTAGAAAACACAAACCGTAAGTTAAAATTATTAATGATTTCAAGATGGTGACATCAGAGCATTAAACCAAGTGCAAGGCTCTCTCGAGCCCAGGACCCTGTGGGGCTGCACAGGTCACACACTCATGAAGGTGGCCCTTGTGAACATTCACAATGCTCAATAAATACACATTACATGAGTGAATGAAGGGTTGTCACTAGATACAAGAGACAGTTCATTTGTTTTGTTTTTTTAAAGATTTTATTTATTTATTTGACACAGAGAGATAAAGCGAGAGAGGGAACACAAGCAGGGGGAGCGGGAGAGGGAGAAGCAGGCTTCCCGCAGATCAGGGAGCCTGATGCAGAACTCAATCCCAGGACCCTGGGATCATGACCTGAGCTGAAGGCAGACGCTTAACGACTGAGCCACCCAGGCGCCCAGTTCATTTGGTTTTGATGAAAACTACAAACTTCCCTCTTCAGGACATCTGGGTGGCTCAGTCTCTCTCTGGCAAATAAATGAATAAAAATCTTCAAAAAAATAAACAAAAATAAATAAATAAAAACCTCCCTCTTCTCTCACCTTGGAGATTCAATATAAACTTCAGGCGGGCACTACTGCCTGGAACTCCCTGTCCCAGGGAGAGACGCTTCCTCTAAAATTTCAAGTGGAGTAAGAGAGAAGGGAGTGAGGGGGCAGAGAAAATCTGACGAGACTCACCTGTCAATTAATCACTGCACTTTGCACTGGCAGCATGTAACATCTTGCAGCCTGCGCTCTTACGACATGGCCTAAGTGTGAATTAAGCTTCAGAGCTCACTGCCTTCATCTACCTCCTCCCCTTTCAGCCTCCACCCTGGCTCCAAGAGAGAGCTGAAGGTTCTACTTCATTAGCAGAGGACCTCTGGGACCCATCCTGCAGGGGATGGGGCGCAGAACAGCTCACCTAAAGTCAGACCCACAGGTTGCTGGGGGGATGCTCAAATTCCTTGCCTCTGGCCTTGGCCTCCGGTCCACAGTTTGGCATGTGCAGAAAGATCTCTGAGAATTACAAACGCCAAGAGTTAGACGACCTCAGCTCAAGATCTGGCTTTACTCTACACACTCCATTATGTGACCTTAGGCAAGTGATGTTTCTTTCCTGGGCTGGATTTTCTCCTCTGTCAAATGAGAACATGAACTAGATAAGTAGTCTACAAGTAGTGTTCCCAGAACCTCCAATGTCTCAAAAATTTCACTGGTTAGAGGAAGAGAGAGTCTCCCCAACTTCAGTCAGTGGTAATAATAATGATAAGAATGACAACAGTAATAATAATGGCAGACACTTGCAGAGCACTCACCGCCCCAAGTGTTCAGTGCTTTGTGTGCATTAACTCATTTAGTCATCACAATATTCCTGTAAGATTGATCTTACCCATTTTCAGATAAGGAAACTGAGGAGCTAACTTAAATGACTTGCTCAGGGCCACACAGCTAGTAAATGGCAGAGCAGGGATTTGAACCCTGGCTCTAGAATACACCTACTTAACCACACTCTTCCCATTTTATCTAACTACCTGCCTATCCATCCACCAAACCATCCACCAATCCATTCATCCAACCATCCATCTATCCATCCATGCAACCATCTGAGTTCCGTGTAAGAGTTTATATAATAAAAAGTTAAATAAAAAAATAAAAAATTATAAAAAAAATAAAAATTTGAAAAATACTGAATATCACCATTCAAACTGGAGAAACCCCAGGGGGTGGAGTGCTGTGACTGCTTGCCACTTTCTGGGTCATTCTTAGAGCAGTTTCTGTGAGTTGGGGGTGATGAAGAGTTGGCAGCAATCAGAAAAAGAATATTTTAAAACAATTTGTCAAACGTGACACCCACAGCTTGTACGTAGACAGATGCTATGTAAGAAAGCTCAGGCAGTTTGGATCTGGTCTCCCCCCTTCTTCCCTCTTTCTCATCTCCCGCTCTCTTCCAGGGAAAACAGAGCTGGAGGGGGTTTAGGGATTGACTTTGATAATGAGACTACAGAAAGCTGAAATCAGACCAATGGGAGAAAGGGAAAGGAAGGCAGATCACAGCTCAATATCAGAAATATCTTCCTAGCTTTTTGGTCATCCTAAAATTAGATAACCATCTTGTGATGGTTAGGGACTTGTTTGTTGTGGGAAAATTTGGGCAGAGCCTGGTGACCAAGAATGATGTGGTGGGGTTGCTTGCATTTAGGTGTTAGGGGGTCCTAGAGTAGGTGAGCTCCTGGGTCCTTTCTCCTAGATTCGGTGATTCCACCTCCACCCCCTCACTCCACTGTGGGGCTCCTGAGGTCCAGAGAAGGAGAGACACTGGCCCCAGTCTGGTAGCTTTTCAGGAACAGAGAGAACAGATTAGAACCATGGCTCCAGCTCGAAACTTTCTCAGGTATTCTCAATAACACCCCACAGAGTGTCAAAGAAGGAGGAAAATTCTTCCTATGCCCTTCTCACTACAGGTCTTTCTGGATTGTCTCAATGTGCTTGTCATGGAGGCTATGACCTCCAAATTCAAGACAGGCCATTTACTGGGGCTAGAGATGAGGAACAATGAGAGAGGGGTGTTCCTACCTTCAGCTGGGCTCACAGGTTCTGTTTGGATCTGGGTTTACTGCCCAAACAATTTGTTTACTACTTTCCAGTTCATATAAAACATTCATGGACCCATTTGACAGATGAAGATGGGAAGCTCAGAGAGAGTAAGTGATTCACCCATGTACCATGACCAGAGGGGTAAATTCAGTCTTCGGACTCCAGGAAAGTCTTTACCACTCCTACTAAATGCTAAAAACTATTAAACATTTACTCTATGCCAGGTATTGTGCTACTACAATAACCCCCACAATACCCATCACATAGAGATTCAGACCCATTAGTTAACTTCCCCAGGGTCAAATAGGTGGGAAGGGGCAAAATGAGGGTTCAAACCCACATCTGCCTTCTCCAGAACTCATACTCTTTTCCATGACTCTGTTCTATTCCTAAATTCAGAGAAGCCCCAAGAAAATGGTATCTTGGGAGAAGGGGTTTGAGGGGGGGTCTGTTCAAGCCAGAAAGCCTGAGATGCCTTCAGAATGTCCCAGACTGGCATAATCCATCAGGTGGGTAATTAGGGATGCATAGGGCTTCCCTAGTCCAGAGGCCGACTGCAAGAAGGCTCAGAGACTCCTTCTGAGGCCCATACTATGAACTGCATCCCCTCAGTTGACCTTTGCTATATGAGATGTGGACAAAGTCACCTCTGGGACGCCTGAGGTGTCAGTCAGTCAAGCGTCTGTCTTCGGCTCAGGTCATGATTTCAGGGTCCTGGAATCAAGTCCCATATCCAGCTCCTTGCTAAGCAGGCAGCCTGCTGCTCCCCCTTCTCTCTCTGGCAAATAAATAAATAAAATCTTAAAAAAAAGAAAAGTCACCTCCCAGGCTGCATTTAAGGGAAGTTCTGTCTAAAAAACCCCAGGGCAGTGTGGTATCAGTGGGATTTCTGGCTCTGATATTTTCTAGCCTTGGGCAAGTCATTATTTGGGGGGGAGCACAAAGAGAGAGAGAATCATTAGTAGGATCCATGCTCAACGCAGAGCCTGATGTGGGATTTGATCTCACGACCTGAACCAAAATCAAGAGTCAAACGCTCAACCGACCGAGCCACCCAGGCGCCCTGCAGGTCATTATTTCCTCGTGCCCCTGTTCCCTTTCCTGTAAAATGGGGTTAATAAAAATACTCCAGGGGCATTTTGTGAGGACTAAATGAGATCATGTATCTGTGCTCTTAATTTTACCAATACCTGGATCAGATCAGTTAAATTAAAATCTCTGGGATTGGGCTTTAATCATCAGCATGTTCAAAGCTCCCTGGTGATTCTAATGTGAAGACATTATGTGTTAAACCTAAGAAATACAATATACAGGGAGAAGCAGACCTCTGAAAATTAAAAATTACAAGGAGTAGCACTGTCCTTATCTTCCTGGCAATCTCAAATGAATGTCAGAGTTGGGACAGAGAAATCATGCAAAAATGATCCTGAAAATACCTAACACGAAAGGACATTGATAGACATTTGTATACAACCTGATGCATATGGCATGAGGTCAGTTTCTGTAAACCATTAAGAATTAAGTCTAACCACTAAATGAAAAGGTATCATGTGTTCAGGGATTGGAAATATTGATATCGATAAAATGTCAATACTACCAAAAGCCATCTATAGATTTAATGCAATCCCTATGAAGATTTCAATGGCATTTGTTACAAAAGTAGAAAAAATCCTAACACTTAAATGAAACCACAAAAAATCCCGAAAGCCAAAGTAATCCTGAAAAGGAACAAAGCAGTAGGCATTATACTTCCAGACTTCAAGCTACATTACATAATTATCATCCTCAAAACAGTATATGGTACTGGCATAAAAATAAATAAATCAATGGAACAGAAACAACAGTACAGAAATAAACCCAAGGATATACATTCAACTAGTATGACAAGAAAGCCAAGAATACTCAATGAACATGAGACCATCTCTTTAATGGTACTAGGGAAATTGGATATTCACATGTAAAAGAATGAAACAGGACCTGTATCTTATACCACTCACAAAAACTAGCTGGAAATGGATTAAGGACTTAAATGTAAGACCTGAAATGATGAAACTTCTGGAAGGAGACCTAGGAAAAGAGCTCCTTGACATGGACCTTGGCAGCGATTTTTTGGATAACACCTAAAGCACAAGCAACAAGTAAAAAACACATGGAACTATCTCAAACTAAAAAGCTTCTGCACAGCAAAACTGTCAACAAAATGAGAAGACAACCTATGGAATGAGAAAAATATTTGCAAGCCATTTATTTGGTAAGGGGTTAATATCCAAGATATATAAAGGTTCCTACAACTCAACAGTAAAAAATAATCTAATTAAAAAGGGCAAAAGAACTCAATGGACATTTTCTCTAAGAGTACACATCTACAGAAGGGGGACAGGTACATGAAAAGATGCTCAATGTCACTAGTCCTAAGGGAAATGCAAACCAAGACAACAATGAGCTACTATCTCACATCAGGCATCCAAAAAAAAAAAAAAAGTGCTCTGTGCCAGACATTGTTCTAAATGCTTCACATGCTTTATCTCATTTAATCACACACACAAGTACAAGGTCATTACTGGTCAACACTCCCCCAAAGTATTCCTTCCATGTTGTATGCCCTAATATGTGGTGCAAAGGAAAAGGTGTAGGGGCTTAGACTAGGAGACTTGGGTTCTAGTCTAGGTTCTGGCTTGATTGGCTGTGTAACCTCAAGAAAGCTACCCACCCTCTCTGAGCCTCATTTGCCACATCAGAAAAATCTTGCTTACCACTTACTGAGGATCAAATAAAATGCATACATGTGATTGCACATCCCATGTAATATTTATCCTTAAAATAACCTATGATATGGATTCGGTTATTATCTCCAATTTACAGTTGAGGAAACCAAGGCCCAGAGATATTTAAAAGCATAATGTGAAATACAAGTGCTGGCTAGGATTATCATCACTATTCCCATAGAACAATAAGGAAAAAGAGAGGCCATATTTGCTTTACTTCCCTATAGGCTGATAGCCTGATGTATTTCCAGTCCTGGCAACAGTATACATAAGAAATATGTGTGAGCCAGGAGAACTTCTCATCATCTGTGGGGCTTAGTTGCTATTCTACCCAGAGGCAGAGAGCTGGACGAAATGACCCTGAACCCCCTGGCCAGTTGTTTAGAATCCATCAAATTTGGACAGAAGCAATACCCTAGCCCCACCTGCCTGTCTGGAGAACTGTCCAATCAGAGGGAGGTGGGAAATCTGTGGGCCTTCCGTGCTGACAGGACAGGATTTCTCACCGGGGGGATGCAGCTTGTGGGCAGCGGTGGCAGCAGCACCCCCTGTTCTGACCAAATAGGTGGGGAAGAAGAGAGGTACTGAAGTCAGACCCTGGGCCAGAAAAACCAAATGCCTTGCTATTCCTGCAGCTAGTCATTGGTCATCAAAGGCATCATTAATATCCCTTCTGCTTCCATAAAATTGCCCTAGAATTATGACTTTAAAATGTATATGTCATAGTTAAGAGGAAATGTAGAAATGACTTTGTTCTACAATCTGTTTTTAAACATTTTATTGTTGATTATATATGCATGTAGAAAAGTACACACCCACACACAATTTAACCAAGATCCCACCATGTCATTTTATTTATTAATTTTTTAAAAAGATTTTATTTGTCAGAGAGAGAGAGAGTGCACAAGCAGGGAGAGCAGCAGGCAGAGGGAGAAGTAGGCTCCCACTGAGCAAGGAGCCTGATGCAGGACTCGATCCCAGGACCCTGGGATCATGACCTGAGCCGAAGGCAGATGCTTAACTGACTGAGCCACCCAGGCATCCCACCCACCATGTCATTTTAAAAGAGAGACATCTGAGGCCCAAAGGGGTAAAGAACCATTTTGTATGGCTGAATTCTTCCCTACAACTAAGCATAATTGCTCATTATCCCCTCTCCCCACCACCACACTTCTTCTATTAAACACATATTATTTGAACATCCATTGTGCCCCAGGCCCTGGAATTAGTGTAGATAGGGGTGTGCGGTGGGTGCCCAGATTTATAAGGCACTAACTTTTTAAAAATTTTATTTTATTTAAATTCAATTAATTAACATATAGTATATTATTAGTTTCAGAAGGGTACTAACTCTTGCCCTTCAGAAGACTGCAGTCTAGGAGGAGAAAACACCTTACAGGTAACTATATAACAAAGAGAATAGTGAATGCCAGGGAAAGACACATAGATAAGTTGCTTTGAGAATCTAAAGAAAGAAGAACAAATGGAAGATACTCATGGCATAAGTGGCATTTTTATTGAGCCCTGGTGGGACAGGATTTGGACATGCAGGGATTCAGGGTGCGAAAGCCACTTTAGCTAGAGTAGAAAGTACAAGAAAGACAGAAGTGTGTTGTTGGATTTGGGGAGGAGTAAATAGTCCAATTTGGCTGGAACCTAACATTTATTAGGAGAAGTGATGGGACCTAATGCTGGAAGACAGGCTACAATGTAGTGACAGAGAAAGAATAGCTTGAGCACTGGGGAGCAAACAAGTGACATGGTTCAGAGAAGGGTAATCCCAAGCTCACTCTTAGGCTTGTCTCTTCCAGGGCTCCTCACTTCTCACAGTGTATGGGAGATGAGTCTGTGCATTAGGGTCTGAGGACTAGAGTTCCAACTCCAGCTGTCCTATCTACCAACCATGTTGTGGAGTCACAACATCCTTGGGCCTCAAATTTTGTGTCCTAAGAGGGGAATCATAATCCCATCCCTGCCTTCTTCGGAGAGTGGATACGAGGATTAAATGATATTGCATATGAAGAGGTCTTGCAAACTGGAAAGTGCCACACAAAAGTAAGGCATTACTTTTATTTCCCTCTAGTCAGGAGTTCTCCACATTTAGAATACATCAGAATTACCTGGGTGCTTATTAAAAATGTAGTTTTTTTTGTCTTCTGGCCAGTTTTTTAAGGCCAGAAGCCAAAAATTGGTACTGTACTTGCCCTCCCATATCAACAACTAGAAAACTGTTATATTCCAATATAAACATATATTTAAAAACCAATTTCCAGGGCTGCCTGGGTGGCTCAATCAGTTAAACATCTTTCTTCAGCTTGGGTCATGATCCCAGGGTTCAGGTTTTGAGCCCCGAAACGGGCTCCCTGCTTGGTGGGGAGCCTGCTTCTCCCTCTTTCTCTGCCTGCCACTCCCCACAATTGTGTGCTCTTTCTCTCTCAAATAAATAAATAAAATCTTTAAAACAAAACAAAACAAAAACAAAAACAATTTCCAGAAATTGGAAAACTATCAGCACATTATGATTCTTGAGATAAGGAAAACAAACTAGGTGAGCCTTACAATCATCTTGGCTCACTGCCTAGAGAAACCTTCAAGATTGCAGGGCAGGGAGAGGGAGCCAAAGCAGAACATGATGGTCTCTCTGAGTTGAGGACGCAGAGATCAGAGGAGGCTGAGGTGGCTGGAATTTATAGGGCAGAGGGCCAGAGAAGAGGGAGTTATATAAAGAAAGAGCTCCAGGAATCTGCAGATAGCCCTCCTTGAGTCTGTGGCTGAAGATTAAGCCATATATAGAGAGAGTGAAATCCTACATGACTGAGTAAATAATGACTGTGGGGGTTTAAGATGTTTAATAAGTTCAGGGCTTACACAGGCTGGAAAACTTAAGAGTTCTGACCACTCAGACTACAAAGATCTTGATGACATTCAATCAGATGACAGAATGATCACACCATAATAGTAAGGATAAATTAGACAAAAGCAGTAATTACTCTAGACTTGCCCTATAAAAAGCTTAAAACAAATCTTAAAAGGATCAAGTGGATCCACAAGTAACTTAACTACCTGCAAAAACACAGTCCAACACTGTTAAAGGGAAAACAAAATTCAGCACTCAACAGAATCACATTCAAACTGTCTAGCATAGAATGAAAAAATTACTAGACATGTGAAGAAGCAAGAAAGTAAGACCCCAAACTAGAAGAAAACATAAACATAATGAGGTGAGAAATGGAATATATAAAAAGGAGCTAAATGGAACTTCTGGAAGTGAAGCTATCTAAACTGAAGCTCAGAGAGAAAAGAAGACTGGGAAAAAAAAAACAAACCTGAGGCTCAGAGACCTGTGGATCAATATTAATCAGGTTAGGTAAAAATTTCTGTTGCTATATCTTTAAGTTTACTGATTTTTAATTCTGCAGTGTATATATGCTGTTACTCCCACCCAGTAAAAGTTCCATTTCAGATATTATTAGTTTTACCTCTAGAAGTTCTATTTAGTTTTTTTATATTTCCCATTTCTCTCCTCATTGTGTTCTATTTCTTTAAATCCTTACACATATTTATGACAGCTGTTTTAAAATCTTTGCTAATTTCACCTCTCTTTCATTTCACATCTTGTTTCCATTGATTATTTTTCTCCACATTTTGAATTACAACAATGATAAGATTGATCACAGGGTTCTTGCCAGAAAATGCAAGCCAGAAGACACTGGAACAATATCTTTGAGTGCTGAAAAAAATCAAAGTAAAAAATTCTATATCCATGAAAAAGAAATTTTTAACAATTGAGGAGATATAGAGGCGCCTGGGTGGCTCAGTCAGTTAAGCGCCTGCCTTTGGCTCAGGTCATGATTCTGGGGTCTTGGGATCAAGCCCTGCATCAGGCTCCCTGCTCAGTGCGAAGCCTACTTTTCCTTCTCCCTCTGCCACTACCTCTGCTTGTGTTTTCTCTCTCTCTCAAATGAATAAATAAATAAAATCTTAAAAAAAAACAATTAAGGAGACATAAATACTTTGTCAGACAAAAAGAAAAAACCTGACAGAAGAAATGTTAAAGAAAATTCTTCAGGTGAAAGGATAATGATACCAAATGGAAACCTGGGTCTATATAGAAATACAAGTGGCCAAAATGGTATACACACACACACACACACACACACACACACACATATATATATGTGTATATATGAGTAAATAAAAAAGATATTAAAATTTAAAAAATTAAAAAGATAATTGACTTTTTAAGGCAAAAATTATGATGTATTATGAAATTTATAATAAATACAGAGGTAAATCTATGACAATAATAGCACAGAGGATGGGAGGAATGGAAATAATCTGTTGTAATGTTTTTACATTTTATGTGAAATACAATATATGGACATAGACAATGAGAATTTAACAACAAATATTGTAAACCCAAAACAATCACTAAATAAATAAATGAAGAGCTGGTGTCAATAAGCCACTAGTGGAGGTGAAATGGAATAGCAGAAAATATTCAAGCTAAAAGAAGGCAGGAAAAGGTGAAAAAGAACAGAGCACAAATGAAACAAATAATAAAATAGCAAGATGGCAGATTTAATTCCAGACATATTGATAAATAAATTAAATTAAATGTAAATAATCTAAGCACTCCAATTAAAAGAAAGAATGTCAGGCTGGATTTTTTTTTTTTTTTTTTTTTGGTGGTGGAGGGAGAGAGGGAGGGGTTGAGAGAGAATCTTAAGCAGGTTCCCTTCCCTCACAATCCTGAGATCATGACCTGAGCCAAAAATCAGGAGTCGGATGCTTAAACGACTGAGCCACCCAGGTGCCCCTCAAGCTAGATTTTTAAGAAGTCAGATCCAAATAAATGTTATCTATAGGGAAAAAAAATACTTTAAATTTAAAGACATACATAGATTAAAAGGAAAAGAATGGGGGAAAATGTAACATGCTGTATTGGTTTTCTGTAGCTGCCATAACAGATTATTACGGATATGATGGCTTAAGTCATTCAAATTTATTATCTTACAGTTCTGTAAGTTAGAAATTTAACATGGGTCTCACTAGACTAAAATCAAGGTGTCAGCAAGGCTGTATTCCTTTCTGAAAGCTCTAGGGGGGAATCAGTTACCTTGCTTTTTCCATCTTCCAGAGACCACTCATATTCCTTGGCTCATGGTCCCTTCCTCTATCTTCAAAGCAAGCAAAGCAGGTGGGAGTCCTTCTCACATCACCTTACCCTGACCATTCCTTTGTAGTCACACTTCCCTGTGACCACAACCACATATAGTTCTCTGCTTTTAAGGAATCATGTGGTTACACTGGGCACAGGTGTGCTGAGGACAAAATCCAGGACAATCTCCCCAATCTCAGGGTCCTTAATTTTAATGGCATCTGCAAAGTATTTTTTGCCATGTAGGGTAATATTATCACAGTTTACTGGGACAGTATATGGACATTTTTGGGAGCCATTGTTCTGCCTACCACACAAGCAAACATTAACAATGAGAAAGCTGGAGTGACTATCAGACAATTGCATACAGAATATTCATCAAAATAGATCATAAATTAGATCATATAAAAGTTCTAAAATTTCAATAAATTTTACAAGACTGAACTCATATAGGTATGTTCTCTGACCATAAAGGAATTAAATTAGAAATGAATAACAGAAAGATTTGGAGATACAAAGAGAAATTTAAAAATATTTTGCACTGAATGAATATGAAAAATTTAGGATACAGGTCAAACAGTGCTTGGTGGGAACTTCAGAGCTTTAAGTACTTATACTAAAAAAGGAGAAAGGAATTATGTAAGACTGATGAATCACAGACCTGTATCCCTGAAACAAATAATACATTATATCTTAATAAAAAAATTTTTTAAAAAGGAGAAAGATTTAAAGTCAATAGTCTAAGCTTCTATGTTAAGAAGCTAGTTTCAAAAAAGCAAATGGAAACAAAAGTAGGTAGGAAAAAAGAAAGATAAAAGAACAAATCAAGGAAACAGTAAATGGACAAACAATAGAGAAAAATCAATGACACCAAAAACTAGTTATATGAAAATATAAAAATGGATAAATATCTAGCCAGACTGACTTTTAAAAATACCCAAATTACCAATAACAGGAATGAAAGAGGAGACATCACTACACAGCCTACAGGCATTAAAAGTCTAATAAGAACATATAAACAACTTCATGCCAACAAGTTTGACAACTTAGATGAAATTGATGCATTCTTGAAAGACACTTGTATTCATTCCCTATTGCTGCTGTTAGATTACAACAAACATAGTGACTTAAAGCAGCACAATTCATTATCTTACAGTTCCAGAAGCCAGAAGTCCAAAAATGCATTTGACCTGGCTAAAATCAAGGTATTGGTGGGACTGCATTCCTTCTGGAGGCTCTGGAGGAGAATCTGTTTTCCTGCCTTTTCTAGTTTCTATATGCCACCTGTATTTTCTGAATTTTGCTTCCCAGATAGCAATTGCCTCATTCTGGCCTCTGCTTCTGTTGTCACGTTTCCTGACACTCTCACATTCCCATTACAAAGACTCTTGTGATTACATTGGACCCATCCAGGTAATCCAGGATAATCTTTCTATTTCAAGATCCTTAACTTAATCACATATTTAAAGTGGCTTTTGCCATGTAAGGAAACAAATTCACAGGTTTTTGGGACTAGGACATAGATATCTTTGGTGGTCATTCTCCCTACCAGACACACAAATTACCAAAATGGATACACGAAGAAACAGAATGGATAAAAAGCCCCGTATCTATTAAAGAACTTGAATTTGTGGTTAAAAATCTCACAAAGAAACCTCCAGGATGGAATGGCTTCAGTGATGAATTCTGTCAAAAGCTTAAGGAAAAAATGAACTTTGACTCTTCATACTAAATACAAAAATTAACCTAAAATAGATCACAGACCTAAACATAAAAGCAAAAACGATAAAACTTCTAGAAGAAAACACAGGAGAACGTGTTTTTGGCTTTGAGTTAGGCAAATAATTTTTAGATAGGACACAAAAAGCATGAGCTATAAAAAGAAAAAAAAGTGATGTTTTTCTTTACCAAAATAAAAACCTTTGCTCTTCAAAAGACAATGTTAAGAAAATGAAAGGCAAGCCACTGACTAGAGAAAATATTTGTTAATATATGTATCTGACCAAGACTGCTTCCCAAAATATATAAAGAACTCTTACAACTCAATAGATAAGAGAAACAATTCAACAGAGTGGGCAGACAAAACAGACACATGAAAAAGTGCTCAGCATCACTCGGCATCAGGGAAATACAAGTCAAAACGTCAATGAGATACCACCTCACACCAGTCAGAATGGCAAAAATTAACAGTCAGGAAACGACAGATGTTGGCAAGGATGCAGAGAAAGGGGAACCCTCCTACACTGTTGATGGGAATGCAAGCTGGTGCAGCCACTCTGGAAAACAGTATGGAGGTTCCTCAAAATGAAAATAGAGCTACCCTACAACCCAGCAATTGCACTACTGGGTTTTTACCCCAAAGATACAAATGTAGTAATCTGAAGGGGTACGTGCACCCCAATGTTTATAGCAGCAATGTCCACAATAGCCAAACTATGGAAAGAGCCAAGATGGCCATCAACAGATGAGTGGATAAAGAAGATGTGGTACACACACACACACACACACACACACACACACACACACACACACACACTGGAATATTATACAACCATCAAAAAAACTGAAATCTTGCCATTTACAACAATGTGGAGGGAGCTACAGGGTATTATGCTAAGGGAAGTAAGGCAATCAGAGGAAGACAAGTATCATATGATCTCACTGATATGAGGAATTTGAGAAATAAGAGAGAGGATCACAGGGGAAGGTAGGAAAAAATGAAACAAGATGAAACCAGAGAGGGAGACAAACCATAAGAGACTCTTAATCTCAGGAAACAAACTGAGGGTTGCTGGAGTGGAGGGGGGTGGGAGGGATGGGGTGGCTGGGTGATGGACATTGGGGGGGGTATGTGCTATGGTGAGCGCTGTGAATTGTGTAAGACTGATGAATCACAGACCTTCTATTACCCCTGAAACAAATAATACATTATATGTTAAAAAAAAGAAGAAGATAGTAGGAAGGGAAAAATGAAGCGGGGGGGAAATCGGAGGGGGAGATGAACCATGAGAGACTATGGACTCTGAGAAACAAACTGAGGGTTCTAGAGGGGTGGGGGGGTAGGGGGATGGGTTAGCCCGATGATGGGTATTAAGGAGGGCACGTAATGCATGGAGCACTGGGTGTTATACGCAATGAATCATGGAACACTAAAAACTAATGATGTAATGTATGGTGACTAATATAACATAATAAAATAAAATTTAAAAAAGAAAAATAATTAAAAAAAGACTGAATGAAAAAAAAAGAAAAATGGGCAGAGAAAACAGGTAAATGGCCAACAGCACGTGAGAAGATGCTCAACAGTGTTAGTTTATGGAAAAATATTTATTAAAGCCATATTAATATACTTACTACTCACTCAAAGTGATAAAATTTAAAAAGGCTAAAAACACCAAGTGTTAGTGAGGATGTAAAACATCTGAACCTCTCATACACTGCTGGGGAAAATAAAAAATAGTACAACCACTTTGGAAAACAATTTGAGAGTTTCTTATTATGTTAAATATATATTTAGTATATGACTCAACAATTCCAATTCTAGATTTTTCCTCCCAATAAAACATATGAAAATGTATGTCCACACAAAGACTTGTCCATTAAGCTTGTCCACAGCAGCTTTATTCAAAATAACCAATACCTGGAAACAACCAAAATGTCCATTTTCAGGTGAATAGATAAATTATGGTTTTTATCCATACCACATAAGACTACTCAGAAATAAAAAGGAACACACTATTGATATCATAACAGAGTAGATGAACTTCAAAAGCATTATGCTGAGCAAAACAAAATACACAAAAGAGTATATATTTTATGATTGCCATTTATAAGAAATTCTAGAACAGGCAAAACTAATTTATCTTGACAAAAAGCAGATCAATGGTGGACTGGGGCTGAGGATAAGAGCAATTGACTGCAAAGGGGCCTGAGGTTACTTTTTACAGTGATGGAAATTTTGATTACATGGGTGTATGTATTTGTCAAAACTCATTAAACCATGCATTCAAAGTGGATGCATATGATTACATGTAAGTTGTAACTCAATAAAGTTGATTTTTTTAAATAAAAGGAAAAAAAGTCAAAAAATGAATGCACTTGGGCCTCATTCCTAGTGATTCCAACACAGCAGGACTAACATGGGGCCCAAAAATCTGCATTTCAAACAAGCCCTAAGGATAATTATGCTGCAGGCTGTTTTACTTGTAGAAATAGTATTGTCTCTACAGGCACCCAACTCATGGAAAACAAACTGACTAGGTGAGCAAAGAAAATTCAGAAGAAGTGTTTGAGTTTTTGTGTGCCCTCATTCCATCCCCCAACCTCCATTCTTTAGTTGGAATACTGATCACTACCAAAGGATCCTCCCCGGTGCTCTGTTCTCCTAACTGTTGGCTCAGCTATGGATAAGTTCTCCTAACTGTTGGCTCAGCTATGGATAAGTTCTTTCACTCATTCTTTATAGAAGGAAGTTCCCCTAGGAAAATGAATAAGAGAAAAACAAAATAAAAACACACTGCAGGTGCAGAGAAACCAATATATTTGCAAAGCACATACCCTCTCCCATAAAGTCATTCAAGTCTGGCACCAGATGGGCCTGGCTGGCCAAGCTCACTGGACACATGGTATCCACAGATATGCCTACTTTGGGGAAACAACCACCTGTGTGGAGAATAGAACAGTAGCACAACAGATATGCTAAGAGCACTCACAGCCCAGAGGAAAGGGTCATTTGTCTGTCAAATTAGATTAAACTAAAGTGCTCTATTTCCATTCCTAGTCTTTTCCTGCTGTCAGACATATCTTCTTCATCTTCTGCTCCCCTGTTCTACCTGTTGAAATTTCCCATCGTTCATAGCCTAGCTTGAATAACACCTCCTCCTGATCAGATTACCATAGTCAAACACAACCTCTCCCTCCCCTGAACTCCTATGAAACTTGAAGAGCTCTAACAGAAATTTTGATTTGTATTTTAGTTATTCAGGCGCACACCATATCTGTTGTGCTAGATTCCACCCTAGTCATCTGGATCTTACCACCACCTAACCCAGTGTTTGTAGGAGAATGCACTGCATAAATGTTTTTCAAACAGAACGATCTCTTCCGAAGTTTCTGGAAGCATGAACCATGACACACAGGACCTGGTTTATTTAGTTAATGTTCATATTAGAGTGGCCAAAACTGTCCTGAGGTCTCATTCCCAGAGAAAACCCAACATAAACAGACTGCCCACCCTAAGTTTCCTCTCGGCTGAATAAAGGACTAGATGTTCTCTAAAGTCCCTTATAATTCTATGATCCTTGTATCCCAGGGAATTCCCTGGCAGAATAGATTGTTGAGTACAAAAGAGGCAAGTGTGGCCTCTCCTCAGAAGGACTTTAAGATGACCCGTAACCTCTGGGATGGCTGGACATAAGAGAAAGAATTTGTGACCTTTCCGAGTCCCATGACTTCCTCCTTTTAAATACATTTCTCTCTCCTTTGCTATCTTCTCTCCTTCCCTCTCCTTCTCCCAGCCGCTTCCTCTTCCTCTCCTCTGTCCTTATCTGCTTCTTTTCTCCGACCTGTCTCACCGCACTCTCCCAGTACACCTAAGTCCACCTCACCCGCTTTCCTTTTCTCTCCAGATTTATCTATCTCCGGTCCCCTTCGTTTATCCTGCTCCCCTGCCGGCTCCCTCGCTCCTCTCCCTTCTCTCCTGTCAGCCCTGCAGGAAGCCGAGACTCCTCACGAAGCCCGGAGGTGGGAGGGTGGGCCCTGGCGCCGCGGTCCCGCCCCTCGGTGCGTGTGTGAATGTCTGTGTGGCCGTGACGCGGCGCCGGCGGCAGGGAGGGAGGCTGGGCCCGCCGGAGAGGGAGGCGAGCGGATCGCTGGGGCTGCTCGGCTCCTGCGCGCCCTCGCGCTCCCCGCCGCCCGCCGAGGCGCAGGCAGGGCGCAGGCGGCGGCGGGCGGCATGGAGAGCCTGCTGGAGAACCCGGTGCGTGCCGTGCTCTACCTCAAGGAGCTCACGGCCATCGTGCAGAACCAGCAGAGCCTCATCCACACCCAGCGCCAGCGCATCGACGAGCTGGAGCGGCGGCTGGATGAGCTAAGCGCCGAGAACCGCAGCCTGTGGGAGCACCAGCAGCTGCTGCAAGCCCAGCCTCCGCCCGGGCTCGTCCCTCCGTCGCCAGCCCCGCTGCCTGCCATCCCGGCCACCGCTGCCGCCGCCGCCGCCGCCGCCACCGGGGCCCAGGAACCGCTCCAGAACCACGGACAGATCTCGCCCGCCGCGCCACAGCCTGCGCCGGAGCAGTCACCGCTTCAGCACCACGGACAGCTCCTGGTGCAACCCCAGCCGGGCCCCAGCAGCCGGGCTCACGCACCCCAGTTGCCCCACCAGCACCCTGTGGCTCCCGGGGCCGTCGCAGACAAGGAGAAGGAGCGTCCCTCGAGTTGTTGCACTGCCGCTGGAACCCTCCTTCAGCACAAATCCCCCGCCGCCCTCGGCAAGGGCGTCCTGAGCAGGAGACCCGAGTGAGTGGGGAAGAAAGGAGGGGGATTGTAGCGACAGAAAGGGAAGCAAATGGGTGTAAGGAGGAGATAAGAGGGAAATCGGGTGCCCCTAAGAGTCTGAAGGACTAGGGTAACCTGAAGTGAAGAGATGAGAAGAAGCTTGGAGGTAGAAGTATGTCAAGGAGATTTGGGGGAAAAGAGGGATTAATATCAGTGTTTGAGAGGGTTTAGGGGATGTTGGAGCAAAAGAGAGAATCCAGACCCTTACAGGGGGGCAAAGGAGGAAAGAAATGGGTTTTAAGTGATTGGAGATACCAGAAACTGGCAGATTTTAAAGGAGACAAGACTGGGAGGAAGTTGTGGTGAAGATTATACTGAAGAAAAAAGAACAGTTGAATTTTTTTTAAGTTAGGAAAAATTTGGAAGGGAGTTTGGGTAGTAAAATTATTTGAATGGAGAGTGAGATATGAAAAAGACAGAGGCTTGGCAAAGACACATGTTAAGAGCTTTAAAAGGGCTAGGGTCCAGGAAGAACAGAACTGGGGTCTGAGAAAATTTACGAGGCAGGGGATAAGGCTGAAAAGCAGGAATGATGTGAGAAGGTAGGGCTGTTGGGGATAGAGGAAGAAAAAGGGTGGGAAAAGCATTTCCCAGAGGAACGAGTCTGGCTCTTTAACTGATGCAGTGGGATCAAAGCCAGGAGTGGCTCTTTGGGGAAGCTTACTCTGCTCTGACCTGAGTGGGCATCTTTCTTCTGAATCCCCACAGGACCAAAGGGGTGCAAAGACACAACCCATCAAGCCAATGGAGGACTCAATCTGGCTATAGCTCTTTTCCTCTGACTCAAGGAGGATTTCTATGCAGGATGGTCAGCAATTGTGGGAAGGGAACAATGATTAGAGAGACAGTTGGCAAACGGAGTTGTTGGTATTTGGGTGTTTAAATCTTTCTCTATTATGCCTGATGACTGCAAATCTTGTTTCCACTTGGTTATTTGGTGATATTAGGAATCTCATGTTGGGTCCTGAGAGAAATATACTCATTAGCCCCAGCGAGGGATTCTAGGACCTCAAGCTCTTTCTTTACTTTCAATGTCTGTGAACTAGGGACATGGGAAGAAGAGATGAAAGAGGACTGGAATATTCTCTCCTCTGTATTAGGCAGGCTGTGACATATCAGCTTCCTTCCTCTGAGTATACAGGTGATGGGAGAACTGCATGGAAGAACAGCTCAGGGGAAATCAGTACCTCATCAGCACCTGACCCTGACAATGGTGATGCTAAAGGGGGAGCTAAGGGGGGGGGGCGGGGAGGAGAGCCAAGAATCTCACCTCATCCAGTCTCAGCATGTTTCAGGTCTGCAGATGCGTGTGAAGATTTGATGTATTCCTTAAAAACTCATTTTCTCCTCATATCTATGTAGAGAAGTCGGGTCAGGATATGTTAGCTCATAGAGTGTAGATTTGACAAGAATCATGGGCTCATAGGGGTGAAGATCCAGGATGATCTGACTTGGCAGACCCATAGCAATTGATTCAAGCCCCAAGAAGATGCAGCTTTCTTCCCCAGCTCCCTCAATGGCCCATTTGCCCTTCCTTCAGTTTCACAGTTTCCCTCCTTATCTGGCATAAAAAGCAGAAAGTCAATTTTCTTTCAGTGCCCACGATTCAACAAAAAGACAATGTTCTTACAAGGTATTATGTGGCTTTTTCCCAAAAAGGGGGGAAAGAACGATTTCATTTGTTTTTTCAGGGGGCGGCCACAGCTTCCTGGTAATTATGGTTCTCCACCATCTTCCTCTCCTCATGCCCTTTGGTATCTCCCTTCTCTTCCCCACTTTCCTCGCATCTCTTCAGGGAACTGTGAGCAAAAAGGGTTGAAGAAAGATAATTTTTTCTTGGAAAAGGACTTTGTTGTGGCCCCCAAAGTAGCTTAAAGAGCCCAAACTCTCCTGCCCAAGTGCTCCTGCTGGGAAACTGGGGATTTAGGAATCACCTGGATTCCTATCCTGCCTCCTGAGTCAAAATCAGAGACAAACCATAGCGTCTTCATCTTTCCTTCTCCTTTGTCCTGCTTTTGCTTCCCATAGGAGCGGAACAAAAATAAGAAATAATTAGAATGGTGGAGGAGAGTAGAAGTTGTTAAAAATCTTTCACTTAGGAAGTTGTGCCAGGCACTAAAAGGTTAATAACACCCCAAGTAGCTCCTTCCTTCCTCCAGATCCTCCAGCTTTTCCCCTTGCTACCCGAGCCTGGACACCAAGAGACAGAGAGAGCGCCTTACTTCCTCCCTGCAACTCTCTCTCCCCTTGGATGTGAAATCACGGACATCCTGGCTGGCTGAATGCCTTTTGTGCCTTTTGTACCACCCATTTCTCCCCACTGTTTTGCCCAACTTCAACCTAAGTTTCCCCCACAGAACCTCAGTAATGAATCACTGTTGCTGATTACATTTGGCCCCACCCTGCTCTCTACCCATGACCCCCTTTTTGTATGGCTATCCTCCTCTGCCCATACCTTTCAGTGGTGCAGGGCTAGGTGCAGCCAGCAGGCAGAGATCTTTATGGATAGGGTGAGGTGAGGGGAAGAAGAGCAGAGCCAGCAGCCCGCTCCCTGGTGTTTCTCCTGGGGAGCTCCCTGCTGAATCAGTTCTCTACTGGGCATGCTGAAGTAGGAAGAAGATATGGCAGATGAGGTCTTTGGATCATAATGTTACTGAAATCTTTTCTCATTTTTTACTTGCCCTTCTCTGGCCTCATTATAGTAAAATTGCGGCCCTGGTGAGGTTGCTGAGGGTTGGGTGAGGGTTACCTGGGGCCAGGCACTGTGTTAGATGCATTATCTTCCCACACATTTTGTCTCTTATCCCCAGAACTCCCCTTCCTGCCCAAATCCAGGAGAGGCAAGATCCCCAGGGAACCTGGGACCAGGAAATAATGGATTATTAATTGTCATCAGATCTGCATTAATATGCAGCCTGGCCTGTCTCCCTTCTTCAGCTGAGGGAGATAGGAAGGTGGTGGCCTTGGAGGTCAGGCCAAGGAAGTGATGATGAAGGAGTGGGTGAGTGCAGAGATACCATGGAAGAAAGACGATGGAGGGGTTAACATTCTTTCTCTGCATGCTTCCTGGCTCTTGCTAAGCTCCAGCCCCCACTGCTTTTGCCTCTTAATGAAAGCAGCATCTAGCTTCCTCCTCTTTATTTTTTCAATCAAGGCTCACAGCATCTACAGAATTGATTATCTCTTTCCTGGCTGGAGTCAGAACCTCAGCCTGATCCGGCAAAGTCTACTTCTTGCCATGGAAGCACATGACCCTACCAGAGGCCACTAGCTTCAGTGCGACCACAGCTTCTCTATCTGAACACGTTTGCCCACCCAGCCAGCCATGCATTCAAAGCCCAGGGCTTGTCCATGTTCTCCAGTCCCTAGGCAGAGGATTACTGGAGGTTGGATGTGATTCTTGAATTATAATTCAAATTCAGCTCCTACCCTAAACCCCCCACCTCCAAGTAGCCCTGAGGTCTGAATGGCTCAGTAGCTCCTGTCCTGTTCTCTCTTCCTTCGTCCCTTGTCTTCCTCTTTTACTTTCTCTTCCTTGCTACCTTCCCCTTTCTCTTTGTCCTTCCTTCTCTTTCCTCCCTTCTGCCCTCTCCTCAAATTCTTTCTCTCTCCCATATTTTCTTCCTTCTATCTCTCCTTTGGTTCCACTTAAGCTGCTCAGGGAAGTCTCCTCTTCTCTCCTCCCATCCTTTAAGCATAAAACAAATCTTGGGTCATTTTTTGAGTTCCAGGGGGTCATACTGACTGGAGGCTCAAGGACAGTTAGACAATCATCAGATGTGCTTTTTAGCCTATTGTCTAAAATGCCGATTGGAGCAGGTGTCTCTGTTCCTACTGAGTCAGGGTTGTCTGCCTGGAGATGGCAGCTCCTGTGTGTCCCATTCTGAGCGCTACCCGAGAGAGCATAAAGGTCCGTCAGTCAGTGGAAAAACAGGAGAGAAGCAAGCAGTCCTTGTTCAACAACATACCTGAGGCATAGATCTAGAAACATCTAAACAAGTGTGGGCAGATTGCTGCTGCCTCGAGCTACCCTCTATCAGAAGAGAACAGGGTGGAAGGGGGAGCATATTGAGAGTCCAGAGAGAAGGTTTCCTTGGTTGGAGTCAAGGGTTTATGTCAGGAACAGTAAGAGCCAAGGATAGCTGGAAAGAGGACGGAGCCCCGAAGACTCAAACCATGGAGATAGCTATATTGCATGTGCATATCATCCCATCTGACAGTGCGGTACCCCCAACCCTAATCACTTCCCAGCAGGCCAAACTCCATCAACAGAGTAGGAAAAGCCTCGACACTCGGGATCCCTGTCTGCCTGTGGCTGGAAGGCCTGCTTGCTGAGGATGCATCACGAAGGCCAGTGCTCACCAAACTGCCTATCGCCCTTCTCTTCCTCTAGAGAGGGCTTCTAGTTGCTACGCTGGAAAATGAGGCCAGAATGAAGGCTCACCGACAGGAGGGAGCATGCATCTTTTTGCTCATCTAGAAGCTGGCACAAAGTGGGCACTTATAAAAATCTTCTGTTCCCTGCTTGTCCAAGAGCCTGGACCACTGTTCCTTCCTCCCTTCCACCCAAAAAGAACACAGTTCAAGAGAAACGAGTCACTCCCGCCTCTGGGAAAACCCAATGGCCTCCATCCTCCTCAACAGCTCCCTGTGCCTTGCTCCATTCGCTCTCTCCTTCCTTACTCCCAAGCCCTTCCCAGGCCCACATAGTTAACGCCATAAGGGCCTCGAGAGAGCATCCTGGAACATTTTCCTGTTGGCCTGAAACCAAGCAAGAGGAGCAGCAGTTGGTTCTGCTGATTCAGCAAATATCTGTGCAGGCTGAGTTTCAAAGGTCACTTATGAGAAAAGGCAGATGGGGTCAGGTCTGGGTGGAGAGCCAATGACAGTGAGGGTGGTATGGAAAAGAGAGGAGAGCTGGGACCCACAGCTGGACCTGGGGTCTGGAAGGAGACTTAGATCCTGAATTTAAATCCCACGTAAAGATCTTTAGACAGACTGACCTTGTTGGGGAAACTCAACATTTTTCACTGGCACCCAAACATATTCTCAGTGGCCCTGGACACTAACTAAGCAGCAGCTTGGTGTGGGGTTTCTTCGTAAGAGGTGCCGGGGACACTCTCATTGCACCTGGCAGATCCCCAAATGCAAGGCCATCTGGCAGGATTTCCAAGGCTTGGGCCACTGCAGCACCTTCCTCCTCTGCTTCTGGAAAAGCACAAAGTGCAGACTCTCACCCAGGCTGCAAAGAGTTTCTTGCTCCCAGGGAGGAAAGTGGTGGTCATCTCCATTTCAAGGAGTGAGGGCATTAATAAACAAACAAAAAAGATGAGGAGTAGAGTGAGGGAGAAATTAGATTTTTCAGGCTGAAGGGAACTTGAGAATGATAGAATCACAGAATTTTCAAGATCAAGGTGGTTAAGGACATGGGCTTTGAAGTCAGGCATCTCTGGGTATGAGTCCTGCTCTATCACCTACCAGCTGTGAAACCTTACATTCATTACTTACCTTCTTTAAGCCTCTGGTTTTTTTTTTTTCCATTTATAAAATGAAAAGTAATATATACTTTGAAGGGTTGTAAAGTTTAAAAATCAAATGGTATCTTTTTTTTTTTTTTAGTATACATTGGATACATTCAATACATTCAATACATTGTAGTATTTCTACAGATAAAGAACCCAGGGCCCAGGGTTCATCCCCAGTCAGACCACAATGAAAGACTAGAAGCCAAGTTCAGGATTCCTTCCCTGCTTCCAAGCCAGCTTTCTACATGTGCCCTTTTCTTATCTGCCCCTCTACCTTTGGACAATGTGCACCCAAGCTCTTCCAGATACATGAATGTGGAGCTTACCTTGCAATGCAGCCAGGCAGGACGAATCCACCATCTCTTAGTGATCTGTGATGGGGTCTCACAACTTTATAGTTGGGAAATGCTTCCTTAAGCTCAACTTAAATGTCTTCTGTTGCATTTTAAGATTCTTTGCACTTCTCCTAAGGACATTAAAGAGATCCGAGTTATCACCCGATGCCGCATGGTGATAAGAATGACCTTGCCCATTTTCCAAATGGGGAAACCACAGTCTCATCTAGTATATGCACTTGTCAAGGATAAAAGTAAAGGGTGAGGGGAGTGGAGTCTGGGCCAGGAGAATGTTTCCCACTTCCCTGGAATGAAAGCTGTATCCATTTGTCCAAATTCTTCCATCCTGGGAATTTTGAAAGTGTAGCCCTGCTCTTTGCAGCCCTTTCAGAGGTCAGAAAGTTGAAACAAACAAACAAACAAACAAAAAACCCCAAAACCTAGCAGGGATTGCCTGAGAAAAGGAGAGCCTGATGTGTTGTAGGATTTGGGGTGGTGGGTTGAGGGGAAAGGCGGGGAGGTTAGGGGAGGACTCTACTTTCTCTGGTCAAGCCTAGAGACACAAGTTTCTTCTCCTAAGACTTTCTTAGATGAAATACCGTCTGGGGGCGGTTGGGGTGGGGGAGACCAGAAAAGAAAAGATAGTGGGCTTCTGACGTTCCCTCCCAGGGTGGTTGTGGTTGTGAGGCCACCACAGGCAAAAGCTGCCACCATGGGTGGCACTGGGTGCACTGGAGACCTGGGCTGCCCTGCGGTTGCTCTTTGTTTGGAATATCCCATCTGGGAGGTTATGTAATTCTGCAGGACCGGCGTAGGTGCCAAGTGGTACCTTTCGCCCCCGGCAGGCAGGCTACTGTGGACAGAGGCCACGTGGGCCCGTCCAAGGGCCTGCCCACACTCTGCGCTGGCACCAGGCCATTCCCTCCAGGCCACAGCTGCAGGGGCTGCAGGGCTTTCGGAGCTGGGCCAGGGTCCTCCAGCCCCGCTGGGGAGTCAAGCAAATGTCAGAGCTGGAAAGGTACGAAAAGGTCCCTTGCTCCAAACTTCTCATTGTGGCAAATGGGGAAGCTATGGCTAGAGAGAGAAGTGACTGGTGCTTCCAGATGCGTTAGTGGTAGCAGGAGACCTAGAACTCTTCATCTGGCGCTCTTGACATTATCCAGTGGCGAGGTCACCAGAACTGGTCAGGACTGTTCCGTGGGTGTACGGGGCCAGACCTACAGCTAGTTATGGGAATTCAGGGGACCCAGGGAGGTCTCTGCCTTCCAGAACAGCTTACCTGTGCCAGCAATTCCACAATTAGAAATTCCTTTCAATACTTCAAGGTTATCCCCCTTGTTAAAATGCAAATTCTCCTAGGACGGGAGAAAAACAACACATTTAGCTCTAGCAGCATTAACACTTCAGCATGAAAGAGTTCTGATGTGAGCAGTGTCCGAGAGAGGATTTGATAAGGGAGGAGGGTGCCATGACGGCACCGGTTGACTAAGGGACAGAGCAGGAGGCTCAGAAGGAGTTGAAGGGCTCACGGGGGAGGCTGTTGAAAGCCTAAATGATTTTTATCTCTGCCGTATTTCACAGGGAGTTGGAATTGCCTTGCCTGGACCTGGCAAGCAGAGAGGTGGGGGGGACCCAGGGCACTCCCACATTGGATTATCTTGGCTGTAGAAGGGATACTTGCCCAGTGAGCTTCACGGGTAAGAATCATTAGGCAGGAATTTAAGGAGCATCCTGACACTCGGTAATCTTTTTTGATCCTTTCTAGGATCTTAAAATAATTCTCTAGATGGCAAAATTTCACACAACTCTATTGGGGTTTGCTGTGAGGTGAGAAGATGTGGGCAAGAGGGTTAACAGGAGATAGAAGTTGGTGTTACATGGGCCTGGAGAGAATGGGGGATGAGGGGCTAACTCAACATCTAGTAGGGGCTTGATAAATACTGCTTGAATAAATAAACTTCTAACATGTAGGTCTCAGGCAGGCTCAGCAATCGTTGAATAGAGGGAGGTAAGGGTATGGTGTCTAGGCTGAAGAAGATCTCAGCTGGAGGGAAGGCCCACTAGGGACGTGGGTTGTGCTTAGTTAGGCCCAAAAGCCCGGGCTCTGCAGCTGAGCATGTAAGAGAAGCTGGATCAGAGGCTCAGCTCTTAAGGCCAGCTGGGGAGTGAGGGGCACATGAATGCTCCTCCCAGCTAATAGATCCCACCCCAATCCTCTCCATGAGCATGGAAAGGCCTCCCCTCCCTCCGCCGCCAGCCTCTGACCCCAGACCAGTCCAGTCCTTGGCGAGGGGTGCCGTGTTAAGAATTAAGCATGAGAAAGCCCTTTCAGTGTTTCATCTCAGTGTCCCCGCCCCAGGCCCATGGCCTCGCCAGAAGCTTGAACTAGGAATAGGCAAAAGATCTATGATGATGGGAGGGAAAGGAAGCCCAAAATGTGGCCATGTCTCCAGGTGGAAAGAGAAAAGAGAGAGCTGGATTCTGGCCTGGGGGATGAAACAGGAACCGGTGCCAGCCTCCAGGCCTTTTTACTCCTTTTTCTTGACCAGGCAGTGTCAGCTCTGTTCAGGGAAATGTCAGGACACTGAAGGGAGGGCGAGCGGTCATGTATAAGCTGCAGATGCGTTTGTGGGTATGGTTGCGTGGGGGTGAGTGTGTTACTAGGGCTGGGGGAGATGGATCCCAGCGCACACCATAAAAAGATGTGTGGACCTCACAGCAAAACTCAGCAGAGGCCTTCCTCCTGCTTCCCCACGACACCCCGGTCTGGTTACACGGGCAGGACTCTGGGTTCTACCTCTTTTATCTGCATGGCTTGTTTTGTCTCTCTTGGCCAGCCAGTTCCTTACGGGTCTTCCCCTCTGTAAAATGGGGCGAGTCTATAATGCCTCCACCCTCATTCTATTGCAGGCGTGAAGGGGACCAAGCCTCTGGAGGCTGCCAGCTCCTGGGAGGAAGGCTGCCTGGAGGGCGGGCAAGGGCAGGGGTCAGGGATCGGAGATGCACTCTTGAGGTATTGTGTTTGGAAGCTCAAGTACCCAGCAGCAGTGTGATGCATGGGAAGCTGTATTGTGGTTTTTCCCTGAACCCAGCTTGGCCTAGCTTCCGCCAGGGCCTGGAACCACATGACCTCTCAGGGCTTTGGAGCTGTCAGGTCAAACCAGCTGCCTCCCTGCCTCCAATGAGGAAAGCACTCCCCATCCCAGGCAGAGAGGCAAGGGAATTCCACAATCTCTTCCTTGATAAATGGTTCCAATGCACCACAATTTTCATTCAACACATGAATTCAACACAATGATTATTTTAAAACAGCAACAGCAACAAAAACCCTACAAAGCAGTTGGGAATCTCTTGCTTGCGTCTAGTTTCAGTGTTTCCTGGCACAGTCTGGTCTTTACAGAGATGTCCTGGATGCTTCCAAATTGGCTCATTTGGCATCTTTGACATTCTTGGGGCTACTTAACTCCTAAGAGCCAGTCATGGAAGGTCGAAGGGAATTCCAGAAGTAGGCAGGGACTCTGACCCAGAAGCCAGGCCTCTCAGTCCTGATGGCTGTGCCATCCTCACAGACCCCAAGTGTAAGCTTAGTGCAAACCCCTCCCCTTCTCTGGGCCTTGACTTCCCCTCTGGTCAATGGGGACAATCACTATTTGCCCTGCTCTTTGACTCTGTCTCCCCTAGACTCACCAAGTCCACAAAAAGCAGAGCTGTTGAGAGGTTGCTGCAGCAGGAAGGACCTAGCTTAGACGTGAAAAGTGACTTCCAAATGGTAAGAGCCTTAGGAAGGGGGGTCAGGATGGGGGACAAAGGGAGACAGAATTTATGCTCCCTTTCCAAAAAACAAAAAGGAGACCCTTGCAGGTCGGGGAGGGACGAGGTGAATTCTGCAGGGGCTTCCAGCTCTAAGTACCCCAGGAATTTCCACCAGGTTCCCTCCGGACTTTGCGTGAAAACCGGGAGCAAGCTGGAAGGGAGAGCTCAGGAACCAGGAACCCGTGGCCCCGAACTCGCTCGGCAAGCCTGGGGGAAGCCCTTCCTCCCCTGGCCGCTTCCCCGGGGGCTTCTCCGTGGGGAGGGCTCGCGCAGCCGGCTTTCGGCTGCGTGGGCGGCTTGGCTGGCTGCTGACAGCTCCATGGAACCTCCGGCCCCCGCCCCCGCCCCCGCCCCGCGCCGAACTCCACGCTCCCCCGCGGGGGCGGGCACCCCGACCGGGGGAAGCCGCGCCCCCCCAACTCCGCCTCCCGCGCGCACGCGCCCCGCGCCCCCGGCCCCGCCCCCGCCCGGCGCGGCGCTGCTGAGTCACCCGCTCCGGAGGCGCAGCCTTGGCACCTGTGCGCTCAGGCTCGGCCGCGCCCGCCGGCCCCCACCCCCTCCGCCCGCCCTCCGGGGCCCTCGCCGCGCTCGCGCTGCCGGCCTCCACTGGGCCGCCCAGCCCCTCTCCCTTCTCGCGTCGCCCCGCGCCCCGGCCCGGCTCTCGAGTGTGGCCGTTCCCCTTGGTCCCGCCCGGCGGCCCCCTCCGACTCAGCCCGGCGTGCACACAGCCACCCGCCCACGGCGTCTGGGAGCGCACCCCCCCCCCCCACCTCCTCAGGCGCCGCCGCCGCCCGCGCCTTCCCTGGCGCTGAGGCGGGAGGTCGTGGGCGGGGGAGCCTTCGTGCTGCGTCACCACCCGGCCGCTGCTGCTCCTGTGGCCGCCGCCCGGCCCTGGACCACGACCGCTGCCCCCGAGGGTGCGGATCCTTTCCCAGGCCTCCGTAGGCCCCAGCCCAGCCTGGTGGGCGTGCATCCACCTGGGAGAAGAAGCGGAGGAGGCGGCACGGGCGACTTCAGGGATGGGGCTGGTGTCTCCTAGGTCCAACTTCTGCAGAGCATCCACCTCCCCTAGCCTTCCTTGTACCCAGACACGTGGGCAGGAGAGTCCCCGCTGTAGCTCAGCCTTCCCATGGTTTATATTGTATTTTATAGAATCACATAGTCTTAGAATTATGGCGCAACCTATGATGAAGCGTAATAGTTCAGAAAGTGGCACTAGGTTTGAATCCTGACTCGGTCATGTGCTCACCACGATACTCAGCAGTGATAGTGTTGGTCTTCTTATCTGTAAAATGGGGATAGGCATAGTCCTAACCTCATAGGATTGCTGCGAAATTAAGAGGTCATGCGAATAAAGCGCCAGGCAAGGCGAGTGTCTGCGCGCATCGAGGACTCAAAAAAGTATAGTAGTTGCTGTTCTTTTGGGACCTTTGGGGCCAGAAAGTGCTTTTCGAAGGTGGAGGGCTCTCTTCCTTGTTCCCCTGTGTTTTCCAGAGCGCTCAGAACAGAACGACTTCTCGTTGACAACCCCTCAAATATCTGAAGGCCTTCATCTCTCCCTTCCCTGGCCTTCCTGTCCCCGATCCACACACTCTCACCCCTGTCTTTTTTTTCTTTCGGAAGAACACACCTAAGCTTACCTCTTCCTGCTCCTCGTGGCTTTGTGGGTCGCTCTGCGTGGCCACCTCCTCAACTGCTCTCTAAAACACAGGCGCCAGGACTGAGTCCGTAGGCCCGGGAGGTGTGGCCAGACCAGCCTGAGCATAGGGAGCCCCTCCCTCACCCTGTCCCCGCCAGGCGGGTTCTGGATTCTGCCCATCTCTGGATGGCCCCTAGGAAGCCACTGGCTTTCTCAGCCCCCAGGGTCACAAATGGGACCTGTGGAAGAAGGTCAGTGAGAGCTCCTGAAGGACTCCGTCCTCAGACTTCTGGCCACCCATACCTGTGCAGATTTTAACACCAAAAACGCTGAACGTTTCATCTGGCCCCGTTGGTTTTCATTTTGTTAATCTATTTGTGTTCTTTTTAAAATTTAAATTACTCTTTCCAAATAAATAATACATTGCCATATCACAAAATTAAAGGATGCAGGAACTGACAGTGAAACGTGTCTCCCCACCTCTGGTTCTAACCCACTCATCCCCATTGCTGCCACCCCCCCGAAACCACCCCCAAGAAAAGTTAGCAACTTCTCATGCGTCCTCCCAGGTTATTCTAAGTACATTCAAGCAAACACACACACATAAATATATGTATGTATCTCTGTTTATGTGTGTGTGTATTCTTTTACACAAATGGCCGCAAGCTATATGCTGCTCTGGACCTTGGCGCTTTTCCCCTAATAATCTATCTTGGTTATCCTTCCATATGCAGTATAAAAAAGAGCTGCCTCATCCTTTTTAATAGCTGTAAAGTATGCCATTGACTGTGAATCTAGGTTCCTTCTTCTTGTCTGCTGAGAGTTTGGAAGGCAAGCTCTGGGTAGCCTGCCTCTATGTAATCATTCCGGAGGGGTTTTTCTGAGGGGTGGGTGGGTAGGCAGACATTACCTAGGAGCTGCATTTGAACCTGGCCTTCCAGCTGCTGAGGCATGCTGCAGCAGTCTCCTGCAGACCCTGGCCAGTTACGGTAGAAATAAGACTCAGGAAGTGTGCCTCCTTACCTGAAGAGTCTTCGCCACTCTTTTAGCGGGGCCCCCTCTGTTGTCTACAGGCACCAAGGTTGGGGGAGCTGCCAGGGTGTTATAGTCTCCTTCCCAGGAGCCGAAGATGAGTCCTCAACCCCACCTCCTTCAGGAAGTCTTCCTGAACTGGTCTGAGGAGGAAACTGAGCTTCTCACCACTTCTCCTACTTCCCACCTCAGGTTGAGCATTCTCCAGTCCTGGCTAAGAATGAAACCAATTCTTTATTCCTTGGCTTAAAGGTGCTTGTTTTCTTCTCCACATAAGTATATAGTCGTGGCATGTGTACTCTTTCACCTAACAAATATTTGGTCGTCTACCGTGTGCCAGTTACGACTGTTCCAGGCACTGGGGTACAGTACTGAACAAAAAAATCCCCAGCTCCCTTCATGAAGCTGACAGACAAAAAATCAGCAAGATTAAGAATGCAAACATATAGTACATCTGATGGGGTGAGCGTTGTGGAGAAAAATAAAATAGAGAAGGGGACCTGGGAGTAAAGAGGTTCACAGTTTTAAACAGGGGGCCCAGGGAAGGCCTCACAGAGAAGGTAACCTCTGGGCAAAGACCTGGAGGAGGGGGTGTTCTGTGCCATCTGGGGGAGGCGCGTGGCTGGCAGAGGCAAAACCCCAGTGAGGGACCCCGCCTCGTTGTTCAAGTAAGACAGGAACAGAGGGAATGCAGGGAGAATAGTCTGAGGCAAAATCAGAAATGTTGGTGGGGGGTAGCAAAGGTGGGGGAGTGCAGGGGTGCAGCAAATCTTGTAAGGGATGCTCAAGCTGCGATCCACCAGGCTGTGTTTGGAGATGTGTGGGGATATGCTAGTTGCCACAATGGCTGGCAGGGTTGGGGGGGTGTTGTCCCCCAGCATTTAGGGTCAAGGGCTACGCCAAACAGCCGATACTGCACAGGACAGCTCCCGCAGTGAAGAACGTTCCTGCCCCAAATACCAGTGTTCCTCGTGGAGACACACTGATAGGGTCTTGACATCCGTTGTGATGAGTTTGGCTTTTACTTTAAGACAAACTGGATTAAGGGGCGCCTGGGTGGCTCAGTCAGTTAAGTGCCTGCCTTCAGCTCAGCTCATGATCCCGGGGTCCTGGGATCGAGCCCCATGTCGTCCAGCTCCCTGCTCGGTGAGGAGTCAGCTTCTCCCTCTCCCTCTGCCCCTCTCCCTGCTCATGTGCTCTCACTCACATAAATAAATAAAGTCTTAAAAAAAAAAAAGAAAAAGAAAACTGGTCAGACCAGCAGTGCCTCCTTAAGGGTTAATGTAGCATGTGAGAGAAAGAGGCACTGAGCATGACTCCAAGAGTTTGGGCCAAAGTTATTAGAAGGGGGAGATGGGGAGGTCGGGATGGGGGGGAGATATCAGATGGAGTTTCAGACGTGTTAAGTTTGGGATGCCTGTTAGACATTCAAGTGGAGACGATCAGTAGGCATATGGAATGGACTGGAGATATAAATTTGGGGTGGCTTTGAAAGCCTTAAGACTGGATGACATCACCAAGGAGCGAGAAAGGAAGACTGAAGAGGACCAGGGGTGGAGGCTTGGCGCACGCCGGTGTCAGGAGAAAAGCTGGATAAACATGAGGTGTCCTAGCGAAGAGGGGTTTCAACCAGGAGGGTGGGAACATAGAGAGGAGCCCTGGAGTAGGGTGAGAACCGAGAATTGCCCATCAGCCTTAGCAACATTGAGGTAATCAGTGACCTTGAAAAGCATAGTCTGGTAACTCCATCGGGGCAGAAGCTTGATTAGTGCGGGTGTAAGAGAGAAGGGAAAAGAGACAAATCAACCAAATGTGATGTGTGGACCTTGAGTAGGTCCTAATTCAGACCAAGCAACTGTAAAAAGACATTTTTAAGGCAATCAGGGAAATTTGAGCACCGATATTGGAGAATTATTGTTAATTTAGTTCGGCGTAATAATGATCCTGTTATTATATCTTTTTAAAGTTCTTACCTATTAGAGATACATTCCAGCTAAAATGATCTTATTGCTGGGGTACGCTTTAAAATACCCCAGCAAGGGCGCCTGGGTGGCTCAGTTGGTTGAGCGACTGCCTTCGGCTCAGGTCATGATCCTGGAGGCCCGGGATCGAGTCCCACATCGGGCTCCCTGCTCGGCGGGGAGTCTGCTTCTCCCTCTGACCCTCTTCCCTCTCATGCTCTCTATCTCTCATTCTCTCTCTCTCAAATAAATAAATAAAATCTTAAAAAAAAAATACCCCAGCAAAAAATATTGGGGTGGGAGGTTAGTAAAATGTATGTTTGAAATTTCCCTAATAAGAAGTTTAAAGGAAGACAGAAAGAAAGGAACTGCAGACAGTGAGTGCAGAAATCTCTTTGATGAATTTTCCTATAAGGAAGAGTGAAGGAACGGGTTGATAACTGGAGGGGTCGTGGGTTCAAGACAGAAGATTGCTCTAGAAGGTGGGAGAAATAGCACGTGTGTTTCCATCAGCCCGACAGGCGACTCCACTTGCTAACCGTCTGCCACAGAAAGGCTTGTAGGGAAACTGAAGAAGTTGGCATCACTACCTAGAGGAAAGTCATAATAATTTAATGAAAGCAAATATTTTATCATGCGCTTACTATGAGTGAGGCACTGTGTTAGGCCTTTACAAACTTATCTCAATATATGTCCTGATACCCGCTACAGTTGGGGGGTGAGGCATGAAGAATTCGGTTAGGTGGCTTGAAGTGGTGCTCACATTCAAGCCCCGGCAGGGTGATTCTGACGGGCGGTGTCTTCTGCTCTCCACTGCCTTCCCACAGATGATGCAGTAACATGCATCTGGGCGGCCAAGAGAAGTTTTTCAGAACCTACTTGCCCCGGACTCCGCCCTGGAGACTGTCATTCAGTAGGGGGTTAGTGGAAGGAGAGCGGCCAAGGGTATTTTAAGTGAAGGACTCAGGATGCAGCTCCCTGCTTAAGAACCATTAGCATAGATCAGCCCAAGCTCACTCATTTATCAACACACGTATACTAATATTCACATGAGGGCCGTGAATAACTAGACTAGCTGGGGGCTGGGGAAAAAATTAAAATATAATGAGCCACGCTGTACAGGAAAAAAGGAACTTTTTTGTTGGGTTGGTGTGAGACGTGCAGAGAGGAGAGCTGAGCACATTATTGTTATTTAGGGATGGAAAATTTATTTAGGTTCCTCAAGGGCTGGAGTCATACCTGTATGTTCATTTAGCAGGTAGTTACTGAGCACCTACTGGATGTCAGGCTGTGCCGCAGGTGCTGGGGATTCACAGCCAGACAAAGACTCTGTTGTCATGGAGCTCACATTCAAGAGAAGACAGATATTAAACAAACAAACAAAAAAAATGACCCCATATGTGCATATAAACTCATAAGGGCTCCAAGGGAATATAAGGGGATGCCGAGGGAAAGGTGGTTTTGGTAGGCAAGACCTCACCTAGGAGGTGACATTTAAGCAGAGAGATTAAATAAAGCTAGGGACAGAGCCACGTGAAGACCCGAAGGGAAAACACTCTGCGCAAAGGCCCTGGGGCTGGAAGAAATAGATGCGTTCAAAGAATAGAAGAAGGAAAGGGTGGCCAGAAGGCAAGGGAGTGGGGAAGATGGGGTTGGAGAGTAAGATGGGCCTTCCAGAGGAGTTTGTGGGGTGGGAGGCTGATGGGAAGTCTCGGGGGTGGAGCTTTAGGCAGGGCAGTGATGCAATGCACTACTACCGAAACAGAGTCGGGGGTTAAAAGGTCAGAAGAGGGAGGGTAGTTCAGCAGTGAGCTCCCTAGAGTACCATTCGCAATCATCTGCTCGTCACTCATTCATTCTTTCTTTCAACAGCATGTACTCATTTCTGCTGGGCATTTATGTACATCTATCATCCCATTTTATTGACCTTCCTGATGGGAAGGTATTATTATCCCTCGTTCACAGATGTGGTGACTGAGGCTCAGAGAGGTTGAGGTGGCCCACCCAAGGTCACACAGTAAAGTGGTATCTTCAAGATCCCCATGCAAGCTTCAGCCTCTTATACCCTGACATAGCTTTCCCCACTCCAGGGGAGTCCTCCGCAGTGTGGGAAGTGCCTCCTCTCAGCCAGGCCCGACCAGGATCCTGGCTCAGTGTTCAGGGACAAAAAGGTTGGTGGCATCATGCCCATGTGACAGTTGTTCATGTTGCTGCAGCTCTGAACTTGGCCTTTGGCTCGCTCATCTCCGTCATGCCATGCAGGACTAGGCTAGAGGACTGGCAGAATGCCACCCACATGTAGCCACAGATGGAGGATTTGTAGGTCCCCATGGAACATTGTATCCTTCCAGAGCCCACACGATCAGGAGGGTTCATGTAGGGGGTACAACACCGTTGGTCTCAGTTCTGTGTGTGTGTGTGCACATGGCTGTACATGGAGGGTTGTATATATGTATGTATATGCGTGTCTGCATACCCAAGGGTGAGTGTGTGTGCATTCATGTATTCACGTGTGCCTAGGTTTGGGGAGTCTCTACTGACTTGGAGTACATTTAGAACCCATGTGCATTTTTATGAGAGCTCTGGATGTGTTCATAGAATGAGATGTGCATGTTAAGGTGTGTGTGCACCTAGGTGAGTGTGCAATGAGGGGCATGCGTGTATATTTATGTGTATGAATCTTTGCACTCCCAAACAAGTGTCTATAAGCACATCGCGTGTTAGTGTGTAGCAGTGGGTGTTGCTGTGGGTATGTGAGTTGGGTTGGTGTGCATGAGCAGAGCGGCTGGCTAGGAGGTAGTTGAGGTATGGGATTGGAGACTGGCTGAGGTCTTGTGTTTCTGTCTAACTCCGAGTCTGACTATGCTATGGAGGGCAAGATCAAGGCTCTTCCATTCACAGCCCAGAGGCCACCTCCCCTGCACATACCTGCCGTGGGGTTGTGGGGCGTGGCATGGGGCTAGTCTTAGCTGTGGGTTTTCAGGAGGTCATCAAACCTCCCTTAGCCTTAATGTCCTCATCAGGTACATGGCATTAATATTAACATTAATTACTATTATATTTATAATATATAATATTATTACTTTTACTACTGTTATCCACTGGGATCATTCATGGGGCATTCAAAAATGTTTTGTAAATCAGAAACACCGACAAATGCAGTCATTATTATTGACCAGGATCTGCCTTCCCTGTTCCTGGAAAAACAGTGTGTGCCCACAATTGACTAAGGGTGAATGAGTAACACTGTGTAGGCGTGCTTCTCTGAGGCTGGCATGGGCTGCATGGCCCTGATCCGTCCTCTCAAACTGGCTTTGCCCAGTAGCCAGGCACCTGTCTGCCAGGTAATAGAGATCTCTCGTGAGGGCGTTTGGCAAGATGCAGCCGAGTGCGCAGCTCTGTGATTCCCTCTGAGCCACCCAGCCTGGCACGGGGAACTCTTCTGGCTCCCTACAAAGGCAGCTGGACTTCAAACAAGTAGGCTTCAAGATAGGCCACTGAATGGCTGTGGGGTTGTGGGCAGGACCACCCTGCTGGGAGGAGAGAGGGTAGCAGGAAGCTCAGGGACTGAGAGGAAGCCCTGAGGGCTCTAGGGCTGGGCAGGGGGGGAGTGTGGAAGGAGGAGGAGGTTGGGGCTTCCTGGCACACTCAAGTTACAGACCAAGTTTCCTAGTCTGAGTTAAGCTTCCCCAAGACTGCCAGGTTGATGTCAAGGCTGTGTGATATTAAGCAAATATCTTGTCTCTCTGAGCCTCCTCATCTGTAAAATGAGGATTTAATTGAGGGGCGCCTGGGTGGCTCTGTTGGTTAAGCATCTGCCTTCGGCTCAGGTCATGATCTCAGGGTCCTGGGATCGAGCCCCGCATCGGGCTCCCTGTCCAGCAGGGAGTCTGCTTCTCCCTCTCCCACTGCCTCTCCCTTTGCCTCTGCTCCCCCCCCACTCATGCTTGCTCTTTCTCTCTCTCTTAAATAAATAAATAAAATCTTAAAAAAAATAAAATAAGATGAGGCAATGTCTGGAAAGGGCTTTGTACGCCTGCACACACGGTAATACTGGTGGACAGTTCTCTGAGGCACGTACTTGGGCTTTTGTCCTCATGAATGCACGTGTTTTCACAAAAGTGCGGGCTTAATTCCCCATTTTTCTCCAGCGCCCTCAGTAATAGGGACTTGATTCATGCACTGAGTCAACAAATGGTATCTACTATATGCCACGAGTCAGGCTGCATTCTGTCCTGGTGGAGAGGTGAATTGGTCACTGATGCTGCTCTGCCCCGAAGAGCTCACCCTAGTGTAGGGAGATGAAGCCTGTGCAAACATCGGTGATGCGGCGTGGAGAAAACAGACGGAGGCTGGTGTGGGAATCCAGAGGAAAGCAGATCCAGTCCAGGCAGGGGCAGGGGCAGGGCCAGGGGCAGGGGCTGAGGCCAGCAGGGCTGGAGGGCAGGCACAAGAACAACGGGGGAAGGCTTGGCAGGGGACATGTCTCAGCGCTGGGCTCTGGAGGGTGGGCAGAATCTGGAGATTGCAGATTGAAGCAGCCTGAGATCTCCGGCTGAGGTTTCCCCCCACTTCACTCTGTTCCCTAATGGTATACTTCAGAGATGGATAGGGACTGTGCTGTCCCCACAGCATTACCGCAAGGCTTTGGAGCATGCAAGCCCAGGGTGGGACGAGAGGAACTCTGGGTCTGGGAGCAGCAGGGGCATACTAACCGGGCCAGGCACAGCTCCCAGCACTTCAGATATATTCGTTCATTGAGTCCTCAGGATACCCTTGAGGTAGATGCCATTAGTATCCTATTTTACGGTAAGGAAACTGAGGCTCAGGCAGGCCAAGCTGTTAACTAGAAAGTGGCAAAACTAGCTTTGGACTCTGGACTTTCCATGCCCTGAAAACCCTGGGTCGGTTCATGGTCCCTGTGTGGGTGCATGGTATGGACATTGATTTTGCCCCTGCTATGTGCTAAGCATCGCGCTAGCATGACTTAGGTTATTTTTGTTTTTTGGTTTTTTAAAGATTTTATTTATTTATTTGACAGAGAGAGACACAGCGAGAGAGAGAGAGCACAAGCAGGGGGAGGGGCAGGCAGAGGGAGAAGCAGGCTCCCCACTGAGCAAGGAGCCCAACCTGGGGCTCGATCCCAGGACCCTGGGATAATGACCTGAGCCGAATGCAGGTGCTTAACCAACTGAGCCACCCAGGCGCCCCGACGTGGGTTATTTTGTTGGATCTTCACAACAACTCTAGGAGGTGGTTTCCTTTATGACCCTCCCCAATCACAGCTGAGAAATCTGAAGCTGCAGAAGGTCAAATAATCTGCCCAAGATCCTCCAGCCATCCCAGTGGAAAGGTAGGGCCTGCATGCACGTCTTCCTAAACCTCAAGCCTGCTTGCTGTCCATGGAACCACGCTACCTCCTGTGGTTTAAGGGGCCTTGATGGAATTCCTCCCTAGAGCATGTGGCAACCTCACTGCTCCACGCAGGTACACTCCTGGGACCAGAGGACCTCGGAGCAATGCTGGTTCGACCCCTTATCAGCTTTGTGACCTCGGAGAAACCAGGTCACCTCTCTGTTCCTCGTCTGCAAAGGGGGATAACTATATCTAACTCACATGGTGGTACAAAGGTTAAATGGCATGTAAGAAAATGCTGTATGTAAACTGTGAAGTGCTGTAATGAAAGGAAGAGACAGCAGCATTGTGTGTCCACCACTGTGGTAAATGTAATAAGGAATGCACTAGGCAACACAAGCAAAAATAAACAAGTGGGATCACATCAGACAAAAGAGCTTCTGCTCAGCAAAGGAAACCATTAACAGAGTGAAAAGGCAGCCTATGGAATGGGAGAAAATACTTGCCAATCATATGTCTGGTGAGGGCTTAATATCCAAAATATATAAGGAACTCATGAAACTCAATAGCAAAAAAACAAACATCTGGTTTAAAAATGAGCAGGGGCACCTGGGTGGCTCAGTCGGTTAAGCATCTGACTCTTGATTTTGGCTCAGGTCATGATCCCAGGGTCCTGGGATTGAGCCTCACGTCAGGGCTCCCTGCTCAGTGGGGAGTCTGTTCTCCCTCTGCTCCTCTCCCCCTGCTGTGTGCACACTCTTTCTCTCAAATAAATAAATAAAATGAAAACAGAATCTGAAAGAAATATCCACACCCCCATGTTCACTGCAGCATTGTTTATAGCGGCCAAGACCTGGAAACAACCTAAGTGTCCACCAATAAATGAATGAATAAAGAAAGTGTGGTGTATGTATCCACTGGAATATTATTCAGCCATGAGAAAGAAGGGAATCCTGCCATTTATGATAGAACTTGAGGGCATTATGCTGAGTGAAGTAAACCAGACAGAGAAAGACAAATACTGCATGATATTATTTATACAAGGAATATTAAAAAAAAAAAGAACAACACACATACAAAGTCGAACTCAGAGAAGCAAAGTGGCTGCCAAGGGCTGGGGGCTGGGGGAAAACAGGGAGGGTTTGGCAAAAGGACACATGCTTTCAGCTACAAGATGAAGAAGGCCTGAGGGTCTAATGAAAAACATGGTGACTATAGTCGATAACACCGAATTATATAATTGAATAACTACAAAAAGGAAGGTACCAGACCCAGGCAGACTCTGCCCTCAGTTTAGCAAACAATGCACAAGTCAGCAGTGGCGGGCCCCGTGTGTGTGCATGGGTATACAGAGACACACGGGACGGGGAGTTTGCCATTTGATTGGGATATACAACAACTAATTCGAGGATGGAGTACCTACCGTTTATTATATACTATCGTGGGCTGTGGGCTCAGTTCCTCCAGGGTATGTTCTCATTGGATTCTTCCAGCTCTCCAGTGAGAGACTACTAATATCATGCCCATCTGAGTGATAAGGGAAGAGACACAGAGTGGTTCAGACACTTCTCTGAAGTCACAAAGCGAGTAAACGGCAAAGGTGCCGTAAACACCCAAGTCACCCTGCTTCCAAGCCAAGGTCTTTCCCCTGCGCCTGCCACGTCCATGACATGAAATCACATTTTCAGGAGGGCACTCTGGTGGTCTGGGGGACGGGCTGGGGGGGCGCAGCTGCGGTCAGGAGGCCGTTACAGTAACAACCAGCAGCCCAGCGGCCTGCCCTCTGCTTCCTCCACAGGGAGCTTTCACGCCAGTCACCTCTTACTACACAAAGCAGCGCAGCGACCTCGTGCATTTCCCAGACAAGAGAACAGGCTCAGAGAGCTCAAGTGACTTGTCTCAAACCACACAGCTAGATGCCTCTCTAGCATCTGCACCCAGGCCTCCTGTTTGGGCGGCTGTACACCTCAGCCTCTTCTATGGCAGTAAAATAACTTGGAGGCTGGGAGCAGGCCTGGGTTCATGTCCGACCTCGACCTCTTCCTAGCAGTGTGACTTTGACCATGTTACCAAATCTCTCTACTCGTCTGTGAAATGGGAATAATAAAATCTACCTCTCCAGTCTATTGTTTTATGGTTATTGCACATCAAGTTCCTAACAGGCAATAAGTGCTCAAAAAGTAAATGAACAAGCAAGCAGTTATGGAGTGTTATGGACTTCTGAGCTCTGTGGAGGGGGTTAAGGAGGAGAGATGACCCTTTCCATTAGGAAGAGAATGCCCTGATGTCTTTTTAAGGAAACGTGAAAGGAGATGGGGTCCACTGTTTCCAGTTTGAATTGAGTGGAAAACTTATAAAATCTGCATATAAGTAAGTACAAGCCACTTCCTTTCTTTGTCTCTGGCTGCTGGAACATCTGTAAGCACTTGCCTTATTAAGATCTTTCCAAAGATTCCTGTGGAAGACTGCAGTGGCAGATTGCACCAATGAGCAAAGAAAATCTACCCCTTCCTCCACTGCCCCCACGCCGGGAGGAAGGGATGAGGGCCTGGGGAGGAGGTCGTCAAGATGGCATCCTGGTAGGTCCCTGTTTGCAATAATAGCGCCATGGTTGCCCAGTGCCCCGGTGGCAAGGACTAATAATATCAATATCAATAATAGTCATTATAGGCTTTTGCATCTGTGCAGGGTTTATTATGTTTCTCCCAAGGCAGTTTCACATTCAAAGTCTTATTGAATGTTCTTATTGAAGTGGGAACCCTGAATTCCCTACAATTCAGTGACATAAACAGGGAAGGAATAAGAACCTCATTTACCACGACTTGACCCTCCTGCAGGCCAACAGTAGTGGAGGGTGAGCTGCGTCTCCATCTCCAGCACTTCTCAGGGGCTCTCGGCCCCAGGCCCAGCTCCAAAATTTCCCCCATTCAACTGTCCCCATCCCCAATTTTCTCATTGTCCTAGTTTCTGGCCCCCTGGACTCCTTTGGCTCAGTCATGAGCCATCTGGTCTCTGAAAACCCAATCTAGTGGTTGAAGGGAAGGAAAAATCCAGTATTTTTATCTGCTGCTTGGAGGGGCGTTAATAATTAGGTGATCTGGGGCCAATGGGTCCAAGGAAGTTAGAAAAGAAATTATTCTAAAGCTTCTTGATGAAGTATCAAGAAGAAAAGGGGGAGAAAAAGATTTTGGTCTTTAAAAAATCAGCCATGTTAAGGTACAATTATATAAATGAAATGCACCCATTTTAAGTGTATGAGTTTAGACAAATGTCTACAGTTCTGTAACAGTGATCTCAATCAAGCTATAGAACATTTCCATGACCCCAGAGGAACCCTCGTTCCCTTTTGCAGTTCAAACTCTTGTCTCCCATATCACTGAGACTGATCTGATGTCAGTATAGTTTTGCCTTTTCCAGAAAGTCATACAAATGGAATCATAGTGCATGTAGACTTTTGTATCTAGCTTCCTTCATTTAGTATGATGCTCTTTTGAAATTCGTCCATGTTGGCACATGTATGAGTAAGCTTTTTCCTTTTTATTCCTGAATAGTACTCCATTATATAGATATACCACAATTTGTTTACCCATTTACCAGTTCATGGACATTTAGGTTGTTGCTGGTTTTTTTTTTTACATGAATCTTTATGTTATTGATAATAACTGCTTCTACATACATTTAGAACACCTGGGCCATATGTGTGAAGGATATATTGTTTACCCAATTTACAGACGTTGCTTGGCGAGCATATGTAGTTGGGCCCTCCTTGTATTAACTCTAGGCCGGCTCCATCCCGCTCCTACTCCTCTGGCCAGGGTGCAAATGCTTGGAAAGTGGAAACCATTCATTTTAGTCATGCAACTCAAGAAATGAACATTCAAACCAAAATGTGGTGTTTAACTTTATTTGTTGTATTTTATTTTGTTGTGATAAGAACACTTACCATGAGGTCTACTGTCTTCAATTTTTAAGTATACAACATAGGATTATTAACTATAGGCACAAAATTGTACAGCAGATCTCTAGAACTTATTCTTCATGCATAATCAAAACTTTGTGCCCGTTGATTAGTGATTTCCTATTTCCCCCCACTCCCCTAACCCCTGGTAACCACCATTCTACTCTCTGATTTTATGAGTTTGACTATTTTAGATACCTCATATAAGTGGGATCGTGCAGTATTTGTCCTTCCATTTTACTTATTATTTTATTATTTTACTTAATATGTTGTCTTCCAGGTTCATCAATGTGGTCACGTATCACAGGATTTCCTTCTTTTAAAAGTCTGAATAGTATTCCATTGCATGTATATACCACATTTTCTCTATCCGCTTATCCACTGATGGACATTTATGAATCTTGGCTTTTGTGAATAGTGTTACGCTGAATATTGGGGTGCTAATATCTCTTCAAGATCTTGATTTCAGTTCTGTTGGATGAATAACCAGACGTGGGATTTCTGGATCATATGGTAGTTCTATTTTTAATTTTTTGAGAAACTTCCATATTGTTTTCCATAGCAACATTTTGCATTCCCACCAACAGTGTACAAAGATTCCAATTTCTCCACATCCTCCTCAACACTTGTCACATACATATATACATATATTTTGACAATAGCCATCATAACAGGTGTGAGGTGATATCTCATTGAGGTTTTGATTTGTATTTCCCTGACGATGAATGATGTTGAGCATCTTTTCATGTGTCTGTTGGTCCTTTGTATGTCTTCTTTGGAGGAGTGTTTTATTCAAGTCTTTAGCTCATTTTTAATCAGTTATTAGCTTTTATGCTCTTGAGTTGTAGGAGTTTTTTTATACATTTTGAAAATTAATTGCTTATCTGCTATTATGGTTTGCAAGTAATTTCTCCCATTTAATATGTTGCCTTTTCACTCTGTTGTTTCCTTTGCTCTGTAGGAAATTTCTGGTTTAATGTAGTCCCACTTCTCTATTTTTATTTTCATTGCTTGTGGTTTTGGCGTCATATCCATGAAATCATTTCCAAGACCAATGTCATGAAGCTTTCCCCCTGTGTTTTTTTCTTCTAAGAGTTTTATAGTTTCAGGTATTATGTTAAGTCTACCATCCATTTTGAGCTGCTTTTGTGTACCATAAGCTATAGGTCCAAACTCATTATTTTGCATGTGGATATTCACTTTTCTCAACACCATTTGTTGAAGAGACTATCCTTTCCCTATTGTGCATTCTTGGCACCCTTGTCAAAGATTAATTGAATGTATATGTGTAGAATTCCCTGGGTTTTTTTTGTTTGTTTGTTTGTTTTTTACTGCTGTGAACATTTGTTGCTCTGAATAGTTTTTTGTCAATCTATGTTTTTATTTATCTTGGGTAAATACCTAGGAATGCAATTACAGGGGCATGTGATAAGTGCATGTTTCACTTTGTAAGAAACTGCCAGATTACTTTCCAAAGTTTTGCACCATTTTACATTTCCACCAGAAGTGGAAAAGTGTGTGTACGAGTTGCAGGTGCTCCACACCCTTTTCAACACTTGGTATTGTCAGACTTTTAAAATTTTACTAATTCTAGTGGGTGTGTAATGGTATCTCATTGTGGTTTTAATGTGTATTTCCTTAATAACTAATCATATCATTAGTATATTTTCTTTGGTGAAGTATCTCTTTCAAATCTCTTGTATATTTGTCCATAAAGTTGTTAGTCTTTTTATTAAGTTGTAAGTATTATTCATTTTTTAAATGGCATTTTTCAAAGGGATTATTTATTTTGATGAAGTCTAATTTATTAATTTTTTTCTATGGTCTGTGCTTTTTGTGCCCTAGTTGGGAAATCTCTGCATCCTCTAAGTCACACATTTTCTCCTATGTTTTCTTTGAGAAGTTTTAGAATTGTATCTGCTAATTTGGGATATGTTCCATTTTGTATTAATTTATATATAAATATGGCCCAAGGCATGAAGTCCATTTTATTTTTGCATATGGATATTCCATTGTTTCAGCACTATCTGTTAAAAAATTTGTCATTCCCCATTGAATTACCTTGGTACTTTTACCATGAATTAATTTATAAGAATTAATACATATTTGAGTCTATTTCTAGCCTCTTTATTTGGTTCAATCCATCCATATGTCCATCCTTCTGCCAACACCAAATTGTCCTAATTTTGGTAGCTTTATTTTAAGTCTTGAAAGCACATAGTGTAAGCCCTACAACTTGATCTTGTTTTTCAAAGTTGTTTTGGCTTTTCAACCTCTCCCACCTCCCAGGAAGAGGAGTGACCTCTGAGAAAAGGAGTGACATTTTCCTCCTATTCATCATGTTTAGATAGAGAAGTCTTCCTGGAGGAGGTGAGAAAATTAAGAGAAAGTGAAGGGGGAAAAAAAAAAGGAGCCTGGTCTTCAGGCTCTGCCAGCCCTACTGATGGTGGTCCCAGGAGGGGTGGGGGTCAGGGAGGTGACAGGAAATGATTTTATGATTTCTTCTTTTCCTGGAGCTCAAGGCAGCTCCTTTAGAGAGGTTCCTGGTTGTTTCCTTCCAAGGACTGGTGGTTAAATCTGCTGCCTTCACCTTGGAAGAAGAGGAGGGGGTTCCTCATTCAAAGTTTCCCCTCTGGGATCCTGGTTTTGCCTCTTTGATTCTCCTGCTGGGAGTCCCCCTTCTTCATCCCTCTGCCAGCCTCACTTACCATGGTGCTATACACACCATCAGTTTCTCCAAACTACTTGACTATTTTTATGGCCATGCAGTGGAATCCTGAGTCTCAAACTGAATATAGATGTGTGAAGTTATGGGCGCACAGCCTCCCAGAATCCCAAGGGCCTGGCCCTGGTTAAAGGTTTAATCAGCTCCTGCCAGCATTTACCATCTCCTTCCCCTCCCAGCTCCCTGGCCCCTTGGTCCCTGTTCTCCCCTCACAGCACTGCTATTCTCTCCCCAGCTTCCTTCCGAGTTCTTCCAGGAACAGGGTTCTTTTCTGGCCAAACCCGAGGCTCCCCTCTTCCTGCAGGTCCACCCTGCCTTCTGTGAAGAGCTTTGAGCCCCTGTCTTGCTTGGGTGATGCCCTGAAGTCCCTTAAGCCAGTTGCCCCTCACTCTGTACCTCTCATTCCTGAGTCCTCCAAGCTCCTTCCCAGGCCTGCCTCATGGCATGACCAGGGATAAGACACACATCAAAATCCTTGTTCTGGTTCCCAAACACTCCATATTGCCACAGCCACCCACAATCCAGCTACGCCACTGATACTCATCAGCTTGGGGCACTTTTGGATTGCTAAAGCCAGGAAGGACTGAATTCTGCCTAAAGTCATGGGCCACGGAATTAAAAATACAAGAAATAAGCTTTTGGCCTAGATACAACAGGCTTCTCTCATTTGCAATTCCAAGAGCCAAATACTGAGAATGGGTCATGTTCCTTTTCCAGACAGGCCCCCTCCATTGCCATTCCTTGGGTCTCTCCAGCTCCAGAACTCCTAGGGCCACAGCCCTGGGCTGCAGACCCCACAGACTAAGATGTGAAGAGTGCCTCTGGATTTGTGTGACATGATGGCTCTGAGAAAGTCCCTCCCAGGCTCATGCTCCAGAGCGGGTCAGGGACTGTTTGATTCCAAGGCCTGGCTCACACTCCTAATGCAACTTGAAAGGTCCTCTTAACCCCAAAGTGCAGCAATTGCACTCAGGCCTATGAAGGCAGGCCTTTCTCTTTTCTTTACTTCTCCAGTAGCAATGAGAGACAGACAAGTCTGGGTCCTAGCTGCTCTAATCATCCAGCCTCCTAGGGATTTGCTCAACCCTCTGGGACTCCGTTTCTCTCTACACTAGGTCCCAGGTTCCACAACAATGAAATGGCGATGCAGAAATGTTGTGAGTCACCATCTGCCCTGGTATGATGAATCAGGTACAAGGAGCTGAACATGTCCAGTGTGAAGCCTCCAGGAAGCAGGTTCTGAGAGCAGCTGGTTCTTGCTCAATCGAGGGGACATTTTCTGCCTCGTGATACTCATGAAATGCAGCACTGGTTGACTTCAGGGACACAGGAAGCGTCGTTGGTGGAAGAAAAATTCTTCCTTTCTTTCTGTCATCTGAGCTGATGAAATGAAAGGGCTAGATCTGAGAAGTGAATGAATACATGTTCATGGCGGTAAGCTTTTACCTTCATGAGGTGCGCAGACATTCCATGTTGTATTTGCTTCCCTAAAAGTCCTGCAGGTGCAGGTATTGCTACTGTCCTGGTTTTACTGGTGAGAAAACCGAGGCTTCAAGACGCAAGGGACTGGAATGGACTTACACAAGGATTGTGGCCTAACTGTGGAGAGCTGATGACCCTGACATTGACCCTCAAAACCTTGTGTGGAGTGGGGTGGAGGCAAGGCCTCACATCAGGTGTCCTGAGGGAAGAAAGCCTTATTCTGGGTCCCATGGACAGAGGCCAGGTGTGCCCATGCCCCCGCCTTATACCTGGACAAGGTGTGATGGGACATGCTGGTAACAGCCTTGGGTTGGTGCCACCCCAGGGACACTGTCTTATCCCTCCCTGGCTCCCACTCCCCTTTGCAGCCTCTGGGGCCCAGTGGTCCATCTGCTGTGGTGGCAGTGCTCCCAGGGAAAGCTAGACAAGAAGGAAGCAGAGAGGGATAAAGGGCTAAGGATTCCGGAAGCAGCTCAAGGGCAGTGTCAGGAAAAGCCTTGGACTTGGGCAGGGAAGAACAAGTCTTCTGCCCACATTCTCATTATGGCTTCCTTTTCCAGCTTCAATCAAATAGGAACTTATCCTTTGCCAGTGTGGATGTTCTCTTAGCTGGTGGTTTCCCTGAGGCAGGGGCTGCATGTGATGCTTCTTTGCACACTCATGCATTGAGCACCAACAGTGTACCAGGCACTGGGGACTCCCAGTCCAGGGTTTGGTGGTGGAACACATGAATGCCCATTGGCCAAAAACCTTATGAAGTAGAGTAATGGGCATGATCCTTGAAACTAGTGTGTCTGGGTTGTAGGCTCTCCTCCTAACTAGCTGTGTGACCATGGGCAAGTCATTTACCTGTTCTGAATCTTGGTTTTCTCATTTGTAAAAGAGAGGATGATGACACATACTATAAAGAGTTGTCATAAGGGGTAAGGCATATGTTGAATGCAGACATGTCATTAGTGGTCCACAAACTCACTATGCCTCAGTTTCCTCATCTGTAGAGTGATGAGGAAATTTTGCTCGATGGTGTTTTGTGAGAATTAATAAATTAATACACGGAAAGTGTTAGAACAGTCCCTGCCACATAGTAAATATTATGAAGTACTAAAATATAATTATTAGTATTTTGCTGCCCCAATGTTATCATCAACCTCTATCTATCTATCTATCTATCTATCTATCTATCTATCTATCTATCTGCTAAACTCTAGTCCTTATTTGTATTTTACTAGTTTTTCCACTACTATCCTCTTTCTGCTCTAGGATCCCATCCAAGATACCACGTGACAATTTCTCATGTATTCTTAGTTTTCTCTGGTCTGTGACATTTTCTGTCTCTTTTTGGTTTTCAGGACCTTGACAGTTTTGAGGAGTACTGGTCAGATATTTTGTAGAATGTCCTCAAATTGGGTGTGTCTGGTGGTTTTCTCACAGTTAGGCTGGGGTTATGGCTTTGGGGGTTGAATACCACAGAGGTGAAGTGCTCTTCTTATCACATCCCCAATTTTATTTTTAATGGGAATGAATTCTTTGGATCCCTTTGTTTGGGTTTTCCTTTGGGGTGGAGAGAAGGAAGTCTGGGACGGTAAAAGCAACGTTCAGCCAACTTAAGCTAACACCATGGGGACTTGGACCATGACCTTGGGTCGGGGAGGTGGCCAGGCTGGTCAGAGGTGGGCAGAGCAGGACTTATAATTCAGCATGAACTAAACCCCAAGAGAAGGCAAGAAGGGAGGTTCTAATGGGGAGCCCCTGGCCCAGGCTGAGGAGACCCATGGGGTAGGAAGTGGATAGAGGGGAAATAGGAGAAGAGCTAAAGACAAGCTTCCCCTCTCAGCTGGACTGTCCTGAGGGATCTCATCAGCAGGAACCCCAAAAAGGACCGCAAGCCCCAATAGCACTGCCATCCCAAGCCCAAGGTACAGAAGGACTTGGGGACATTCTGGATTACAATCGTCCATTGCATGTGCCAACGCAGCTGAATCTGGGGAACTGGTAGGTCCATCTGGAGCCTGCCTGAGTGCCTAGCCAGAGAAGCATCTCCCAGCTCTGGAGGGTGCCTCTGAGAAATAGAGGCAGAATCAGAACAGAGCCCTCAGGCACCAGGCTTGTGACTGTACCCAAGTGAGATCTCCTTCCTGAAATGCCAGTGCCATGGGTGGTAAACAAGCTCTGCCTCTTTGCTTAGGATCTCGGGGGCTTTTTATTGAAATCAAAACCTGCCCTGGGGCACAGGTACATCCAGTGGCAGGAGCGGGGGGTTATGTTCTCTGCCACCTGCATACCTGGGTCTACGTGCCCCTCCATGGTTTGGGCTCTGAGCCCTCCTGGTTCCTGCCCTGTCTCCTCCTTCCTCCTTTCCCTTCTCCTCAGGCTGGGCAGTCCTAGGGGCTATCATGCAACATTTGGGATCCAGACAATTCTCTAAAGATTCTGATTTGCCCTAGGAACCCCAGGGCTGGAGTAAGGGAGGTGAGGGGAGCTGGAAGCCTGAGCAGGGACTTTGGTCAGGGAACTACTGTAGACAAATTACCTCCCCACTTTGGGCCCAGTTTTCTCATGTGTGAAATGAGGGGTCAGATTCAATTATTTTCCTTACTGCCCTTTTACAAAACTATATTAGTTTCATTAATTATCAGTCTATAATCTATAGATTATATATAATCCATAATCAAGAATTTATTACATTAACAAAAATCCAAGATAAAAATTGCCCATGATCCATCCTGAAATGATATTAATATTTGTGTTGGTTCCTGACATTTTCTAGTCCTTGTTCAGATATATATTCAATTTTAATGTGTTTACAGTAATACCATAAGTAGGAGTTTATCTTGAGCATTTTTCAGTTAACATTATGCCAAGCATATCTTTCCCTTTCCTTTTTTTGCCTCCTTTGTCCAGCTCTCTTCTTGCTGAGGTAACCAACGTGAACCGCTTGGTTATATACATACTCATATAGAAATACAGTACACTGTACAGAATATGCATTTGAGGGAGAGGAGTCATTGTTTGTTTTACAAAACTGTATACATTTCTCTGCAGCTTGCTTTTCTCATTTAACCATACGTTGTGGAAATCCACCCTGGCCAAGAGATATGACGCATAATTCCACACAGAGAGATAACACATAACCCCATGGGATGGATGAAGTTATCCCAGTGTATTCAACGAGTCCCTGACTGGTGGGGTCTCCGGTAATTTCCAGCTGTTTCCCCCCCCCACTAAAAACAACTCCACCACATTTTGTACTAATACCTTTATGAACAGGTTACTTGTATTTCTAAGGTATAAAATTCCAGAGGCAGGATTGCTGGGTCAGAAAACATGTGTTCTTTTTAATTTCCAAAAACAGCTGTAAAAATCCACAACCACACAGACAGTGGATTAGGGCACTTCTCTGCCCACATTCTCACCAGCCCTTGTAGTTACTTGTCTTTCTAATGTCTGCCAGTCCGATGGATGGGAAATGGCATCTCTGTGTTGCTTCCGTTTGCACTTTCCTATTTACTAGTAAGGTAGAGCATCTTTCCATCTTGTTATTTGTTAGCTCTTTGGATTTCCTTTTCTGTCAACCGGAATTCATGTCCTTTGCCCATTTTTTCTACTGGGTCTGTCTTTGCATTATGAATTTGTGGGATCTCAGGGTAGGATACGCACTTGCCTTCTGCCATACGTATTAAAAATATATTTTCCCACTCAATTATTTGTCATTTGACTTACTAGAGTATCTTTTCCCACACAAGATGCTTTCATTTTATGTAGTCAGATATATTTCTTTTACTTAATGGCTTTTCAATTTCCTGTTTTGTTTTAAAAGTCTTCCCAACATATAATCTGTCTTCCTAAGTTTCCTTGTACATTTTCCCTTGTTTTACTTTTTTCCACTGAAACATGAAATCTTTCTGGAGTTATTTTTGTTAAATTAAGGTAGGCTCCAACATTATTTTCTCCCGTGAGAAGAGCCAAACTCAGCAGTTTCTAATCTATGCTCTTATAATTGCGGGGCCCCCAAGAGACACCTGGGAGGTGGCCACCAAAATTGGGGCTAGCAGGTCAGGGAGGTGGCTTAGACCTCCCACTTCCTGCCCATAGAGCTATTCCACTTTGGTTACTTTACCAAAGGGCTCCCAGGAAAGATTGGGTTTGGACAAAGTGTTCTGAGGCTAAAAGGAGTTGAAACACCTCCTTCAGGCAATCTTTGGGGCCCCCTCCAGGTCTGACATTCTCTGATTCCATGATGGTGAACGCTTGCTAAGGGAGAGAAGACAACATGTCAGCATAACTTTATCCAAAAGTAATTTTAATATTAAATCCCAAGGTGGCTCAAAGTAGATATTAGAATCACAGAGTTTTGACGATGGAAGGCACCTTGGAAACCCTCTAGTCTAATGGCTCTCGATTCTGGCTATTGTTCGAATCGCCTGGGAGCTTATAAAAGTCCTGGTGCCCCTAACCAGGGCCAGAGCAAGTGAATCAGTCCCTGGGGCGGGGGAGTGGGGTGGTGGCAAGGGGGGGTGGGGGGAGGGACCAGGCATTGATGGTTGAAAAAGTCTCCTGGTGATTGTAACCAGCAGCTAGTGTTGAAGACCACTTCTCTAGTTTAACTCCCTTATTTCATTAGCAAATAAAATGAGACCCAGGAAAGGTAAATGAGGTATCACACAGCTGGCTAGCTGTAGCGTTGGCACTAGAACCTTCATCTTTGCCTCTCAGTTGGCTTTTTCATCTGCATCAAACCAATCCCTCATCAAGCACCGTGCCTTGGATTTTCAGCCGGCAACATTAAAATCTCTGTATGAGTGCTTTGTATCTTTGCATATGGTTAGCTTAAACACGTTCACTGCATACGGTTCTATGCATCATAAATGAATAGACCTAGTTCAGACTTGCTGGACCGAAGTGGGGAACAGAATTATAAAGAACTATAATGATAGGGCGCCTGGGTGGCTCAGTTGGTTAAGCGACTGCCTTCGGCTCAGGTCATGATCCCGGAGTCCTGGGATCGAGTCCCACATCGGGCTCCCGGCTCAGCAGGGAGCCTGCTTCTCCCTCTGACCCTCTCCCCTCTCATGCTGTTTCTCTCTCTCTCTCTCTCAAATAAATAAATAAAAATCTTTAAAAAAAAAAAAAAAAGAACTGTAATGATAAAAGAGCTGAATCAACGGTACATCCTATGCAGAGGAACCTACTTCGGGGCTGGGGGCTCAGAAGGAGGAAGAGTTAGCTGATGGGATGTCTGGGGTCTGCAAATGGGGGCAGGGATGCCTTGGTGCCGGCTGGGCCCAGCCTGTCAAGGCCACCTCTGACCTTCTCCCTCTGCTCTGTCCTCAGGAATGAGACTGTGCTACACCAGTTCTGCTGCCCAGCCGCCGACGCTGAACAGAAGCCCGCCGGCTCCGACTTGGCCTCCCAAAGGTGGGAGTGAATTGGTGGCCGTCCTCCCTTCCCCACCCCCACCATCCTTCCCCTTGAAGCAAAGCACACCACACAGCGCCTCTTGCTCTGAGTCCTGTGTTCTTGTTTGTCTGTTTTTGCCTTCTGCCTCCTGCTTCTATTTCTCTTTCCTTCCTCTGGACGCTAGGTGAGCCATTCCCAGCTCTTGAGGTCATTATACCCTATTGTTCAAACTCCAAACTTAAGCTCCTTCCCCCAACCGGCCTATATAATATGTCATCTTTTTAAATGTCAAGGGAAATTAATTAGATTATGCAGAGTGTATGTATATATATATATACACTCTGAAAAAATATATATATACATATATATATATGTATATATATAAAATCACATAGGTTGTCTGGCACTCAGGAGGGGCTCAACCAATGGTAGCACCCATCCTTTCTATCATAGCAAAGATTGACACTTTTCTTTCTTTCTCCTTCCATAAAGCAGCCAAGATGACTGAGCTTAATTTTCAGGATTTCGAAACTTCACTGAGATAGCTGTTGACCTGGGAAGGAAGGGGGACTGTTGGGTCAAGGGTTGATGTCACTGTCCCTGGCTTTCCTCATCTTATTGTGGGTTAGTCATGGTCCCTCTTTCCTTGATTAATTTTTAAAAATTAATTTATTTTTTTACTAGGGAAATAGATCATTTAATAGTCACTGATGACATCTTAGGGTAGTAAAATTATATATATATATATATATACACACACACACACACACACACACACACATATTTACATTTTTTTGATTGGCACAGGCACGGCATGCCCATCTAATGAGACAGAAAATGTGGGTTTTACAGCACATATTTTGGGTCTTTCCAATATTGTCAACAAAATAGCAGCCTTCTGTGGGAAATAGTCATAGTCATCAAAAATAATCTATTTGTTAGGTTTTAAATGTACTATAAATTTTTCACTTTACCGGGGAGATCACGCATGTTCCTCTAAGTTATGTGCATCACCGTCATCACATTTGCAGAGGCTGCCCGGGAAGAAGGGCAGTGAGTCACCCAGCGCTGCCTGGACACTTGAGCACCGCAAGGCAGCTCCCGGCTCGGCCGGCTTCCCACACTCTGACCCCTCTCCACGTGTCAGCTCCTGGCTGTTTGCTGTGGACATGTTACATCTCAGGACTGACACCTTTATTCTTTCTTTGGGTTTCTTAAGCTCAAGACTTCCCTGAAATGTAAGTGTAGGGAAGTACTTCTGTTCCGTGCCAGCCTCTTCCCCAGTGAGAGTAGGAGCATGAGAGCCAACATGAGCTGCTGGCCTCGCTGGCCCTCTCTCTGCCGACCTCCTATTTTGTCTTCCCTCCCCCTCAGGCTCTCGTCTGCCTTCTTCCACCTCTGCCTGTCCCTCCAGCGCTCTTCTTCCTCCCTGACGCCAAACTCCTCTCCTCTCGCCCGTCTTGATCCCTGCACTGTCAGTCCAGGTCCCTTGTTATGCTTTGCTCTCTTTCCACCAATTTTTCTGTCTCAGTTCTGCACATTTCTCTTTTCTTTACTTTTTTCCTGACTTCACTGGGAGTCAAGATACTTGGATTCTGGCCAGAAAGTTGCCCCATCTACAGTCTCCTGTTGTTGGGACTCATTTGAGCAAGTTGCTTAGCTCCCCTGGGCCTCAGTTTCCCCATTTGTATAATCAAGAGGGTGATCTGTCTGGAAAGTAACGTTGGCATTTCATCTCATTGAGTCTCTCAGCTGCTCAGTGAGGTTAGACCAGGCAGGTCTTCCTATCCCTGTCTTATGTGAGAGCAGGGGGAGGTTCGGAGCACTCCAGGGCCTTGCCCGCAATCACACAGCCGGAAAGTACCAGTACCCAGACTCACCCTGAGCATGTGACTCCTATTGCTCAGCATTTCCAGGTTTAAGACTCAAAGATGCCATGATCTTTCCTCCTTTGTTCCTTGGAAAGAAACTAGATAGTAATCAGAATGGTAGTTATTGACATAAAGCCACCCCTGAAAGGTGTTACTACCGGGAAATCAGGGTCGGGGAGGAGGCAGGACTCCGAGAAGGGAGCTCGAGGAGTTAAGCCAAAAACCAAGGGCACACCTTCGGGATCCTTCAATCCAGGACCGAGGGAGGCTTGGTTGTTCCCTAAGGCTGACCAGGTTGGAGGAGGGGAGGCAAAGGGGAGGACCAAGTGAGCACTGTGCCGGTGCCCTGGGTGGCCTGGGGGCCAAGTTCTGTGCTGGGGACAGAAGCACGAGAAAGGCCACTTGGATTCTGGAGGAACTCCCCAGCTAGTGGGGCCCTGTGATGCCCCCAAATGGATGATAGCTTGCCCGGAAACCGACTGGAAGGAGAAGGGAAGGGGAGAACGAGACGGGGGAGAGGAGAAGAAGGACAGAGAGTGGAGTGGCGTCGGGGTGGTCTGCACAGCAGGACACCGAGGGCCTGACCCCTCCTCATGAACTGTCACTGTCCAGACACACAGCGGAGTCGTCTTCTTCAACATGTCCTCCTTCGCAGGGCAGGGAGAAGAGGGGAAAGCTGTCTAGTGTGCCTCCCACCCCATCAATCTAGCTCAATCCAGGGAACGTTTAATTACCACCACCCAAGCACCAGGCATCAGCGAAGACAGATGGCAGGGTGCCCTCAAGCTCAGTCCTGGGGGGGCGCCAGCAACAGAAATCCTCCCTAGGGTTTTCCATGCTCACCCTCTCACTCTTTCTTCCCATTCCTTCACGTGCCTGCTGGGTCCACCCTGAGGCTCCGAATTCTGGTGGGAAGGGGTGGGAGGAGCTGGTGTGCCCTGTGGGAGAGAGGGGCGGGTGCGGGAGGGGTGCTCTCCCTCATGGGGGCCGGGGCGCCAAGGGAAAGGGCTTCTTTTCCAAGCTTTGGGGCAGGAGGGTAAGAAATCTACTCTCTTAGTTTCCCCTTGGAGGGACAGGTGCCGAGGTCGGGGCGGAGGTGCTCTGGGAAGGAGGGTGGGAGAACATTCGATCATGGGGTGGTCTGTGAGCACTGCCCACCGCAGCCCTCCCCTCTGGGCGGGGCAGGGAGACGAGCCCCAAGTTGGTCCAGACCTTCAGCGGCTGTCTGCCTCTGTTCCCAGGTATTCCAAGTTGTCCCATCTGTTTGGTTTGTAGTTTCCTAGAGTGTATTTTTGTCTGTCTGTCTGTGCCTCTGATGTCCGTTTCTCGGCTTCTCCGGGAGGAGGCCTTCTGGATGTTTTCTGATGGTCCAACTGTGTATATGTCAGTCAAGTCTGTCTGTTCTTGGCTTCCTGGGGGAATTCCGTCCTGAGAAAGTTTTCTTCCCTGAGACCGCTGACAACCCCGCTCCCAGCCCTATCCGTGACTCCTTTTCCTTTAACCAGGTGTCCCACCGCCACAGAGGGTAGCCCAGACCTCCCTGTGAATATCTCGATGAGAATGTGCCAAGGTCAGAGACTGGGCTGAGGGCTAGCGCAGGGTGGGTGGGTCACAAAGTCCCCTGGCCCACTCTGGGAGATCCTGGGCTGGGCTGCAGGGCTCTGAGATGAGCCAGGCTCCAGCGCAATCAGCCTCCTCTGAGTTCTCTGGGGATAAGTCCACTGGTCTCTACAGGAGACCCCAATAAGAAAGCTAAACCAATCAATCAGGTCTCAGGATCACTGGGGCTTTTGGTATGTGACCTCAGAGCCGACTCCCTCCAAAAATGTCCAAGTTTGGGGTGTCTGTCCCTTCCCTGCCAAACCCCAAGCTGTGGGGCTGAGCAGGAATCCCTTCCTTAAGCCGCTGGACTCATCCTCTGGGGGCTGCATGGCCGCTGGTCTTTATCAGCTGGTCACCCACAGCCCCATCGGTCAGACCTGTGGCGAGGAGCTGCCAGACCCCGAGGCAAACTCTCAGCCCAGGGGAGAAACCTGGCCAGGAGGAATCCTCACCCCTCCTAAAGAGGCAGCCAAGCTCCAGCCCTGGGGGAGGGGGTGTTGCTGGGGCAGCCTGCCCGGCTACCTATAGAGCAGCCTTTGGGGGATGGGGTCAGGAGGAACTCTTGGGACCTGGAGCCTGCCAGGGAGCGATGCTCCAAGAAGTGGGAAGACTGAAAGTGCAGCAAGTCTGGAAGCTGGGTATCTGTAAGAAAGGAGGCCAAGGGGTGGGCCTCAGGGACTGGGGTGCATTGGAGCAGTTGTGGGGCTGGAGAGGCCTCTAAGGCTGGACCACCCAAGAAAGGTGCCTAGGCTCGCAAACCCGTAGGCAAACCGCCTACGCTTCCCAGGGTAATGAGGCCCTCAGGTGAGAGCTGGGGGTGGTGCAGCCCTGAGCAGCCAGCCAGGGGCAGCAAGTGTGTGCCAAGCTCTTTCTTCCCCCTTCCCTACCTCCTCCTGCTGCTAGCTAATGACAAGGGCTTTATTCTAGGGAACTGAATAGACTCGTAATTGCAGCCCTACTTTCAATCCCGTGGCTCTCCTCCCTCTCAGGGCCTCAGTGACACTTGGAACAATGACCCTGGAACTGGCCAGCCACCTCCCAGCATCCAGCAGAATGGCAGGCCGTTTGTCTCCGTGGGTGGCAACGGGGCCAAGTTGAGGAAGACTGGCTTCTATTAGAGTCATGAGAGGAGGCTCGTTGGGGTGGGCCGTGGGGGCTCAGGAAGGGGAGGCCTAGGGAGGAAACAGAAACAACCCCCATCCCTGGGGAGGAATGGGGGATCTGAAGGGGCCAAAGCAGACTCAACTGACTCACCCCTGGTGTTTGGTCCTTCCTCTTCACGTACCCGTTACTCTAGGATGGGAGAGACACTAATACTTCTTGAACGTAATATTTATTGAACATTCCAGGGATGTTGCACTAAGCCCTGTCAGTATTTTATCTCAATTTGGTGAGATAGCTATTATTCCCATTTGTAGATCTGGGATGGAGAGAAGTCCCGTGTCTTGATAGAGGGACCGCATTAATCAGTTCTGGAGGTGGAAGGTGAGCTCAAGTATAACTCCAAAATGCAACCTCTTTCCACTGAGCTGCTGCTAGGATTTTTTTCTTTTCTTTTCTTTTTTGAAGAGCACAGGAGAAACCCTTCCAGGCAATTCTTTTGATCTTAAATAACGTCTATTTTCTCTGATTATAAGTTATACTTGCTAGTTGTTGGAAATGTGGAAAATACAGAAATGTAAAGAAGAAAATAATTGAATCCAGTTATATAAAATTAACCACTGTCAATATATTAGGGTGCAACCTTCCGGGGTTTTATTTTTCTAGGCATAGGATTTTACATTTTCCCTCATTAAAAAAAAAAAAAAAAAAGATTTTGTAGCCTGCACTTGCCACTTAGTATACTGCGTCCCAGGAAAGCACCCACCCAGAGCAGCCCATCCTGTGCCCCCACCCTGTCCTGGGGCCCGGTCTGCACCTACCACCCAGCCCAGCCGGTGTGTGCTAGTGGCCGGCTGTGGGCTCTGCTGGAGGTTGCACTCCATGCCACCCTTGAGGAAGGGATTTCCTTCGGAGGATGCTGTCAGGGAGAACCCTTCTTTAGCATTGCTGGCGCCTCTGTCCTGCCTTTCGGCTCTCCCCAGCCGGCCTGTGGCGTGATCAATGGACCAACCAGTGTTTACTCAGCGATTACGGAGCAATTAAATTCCCAATCGATACAGCTCAGTCTTCAAAAAGCTGGGCTAGGCAGCCTCGGCGTTAAGAGCCCGCTCCATCAGTCACCTCCCAGGCTCTGAGGCTGCCCAGGGAGCCTGCCCCACCCGCGGTGGAGGGGGTAGGGCTCGTTCTGGGGCTGCTTCTCTGGAGAAGCACAGAGAAGACGCGGCTTCCCTAGGCCCGAGGAGGGGTGGGGGTCTCTGGGGTCTCTGCCTCGACACACGGGGAAGGCAGTAGGGCTGCAGGCAAGGCCAAGGGGAAGTTGTCTGGTTTCCCTTGGCGTCCAGTGGTTAGCCCCCAAAGGCCATGGCAAGGGTCGGGATCATGCGACCTAATGCAGTGCCGTGACAGTTCCCATGATGCCTTCCTTGCCCTGGAATGGAGAAGCTGCCAACTGTGGGGTCCAGGTGGGATTCCTGGCAATTGAGGACCTCAGTCTGGCCCGGGACACAGCGAACCCGGTGGGAAGTGCCGAGCAGCAGGGGGAGCGGAGGAGGGGGGGAGGGGGCTGCTCCTTCTTATTTGGGCTTTTTGAGCCCGTTAGGTTTGCTCTCCAGTCTCCTAAGGATTTCTGTATAGTTGCAGCAGTGAACTTGGCCGTGCTTTATACCTGAGTATAAGCACAATGAAAATGGCAGAAGAATTCAATCCTGGAGTTAGAGAAATCTGTCCCCTGATGAACCACATGGCCTGTCTCTTCACATGTCTGTGCTTGTTGTCCCATCCGCATCTCCCCCGCCAGAGGCACAAAAGACAAAATAGATGTCAAAATACTTTGATAGCTTGGTAGGGGATGTCCTCCCCCAACCCCCAATTCCAGAGAGTATTAGGGAAGCTTTGTCTTGTCATGATTTTCGACTTTCTGTTCAGAGGGTTTTCCTCAGCTATGACCTGAAACTCATGTTTGGAGTCAAGTATTTGTCCAGGCCAATTTCCTTATGTGCTTTTCCCTCCCGGTCACTCTCTGAGACCACTTCTGAGACCTAGGATGTCACCAGAGGGTACTTAGGAAACTTCCCCATCCACAGGCCTGCGCGGGGGCTGTGGAGTGTGAGGCCAGGCTTGGGTCCACCTTCCAAGAGCTACGAGTTAAGACAGACAACTTTCTGTCAGCAGTGTGTTTAGAGATGTTTAGAGATTTCCTCCTCACTCTATTTCTATTTTGTATCCCTTACCATGAGAGAGGGAAAGAGAATACTGGCTGTGAGGTATTCAGCACTTGCTATGTGCTAGGCAGATATTATCTCGTTTAATGCCCACTGAAAGTTCATAAAATGTTATTAGTCCCAGGTTTACAGACAAAGTGAGGGTTGGAGATGATGAATGACTTGTCCAAGGGCCATATACCGGGTGAAGGGCGGAACCAGCATTTGAACCAAGCATCCATGACGACTTCTGCCACCAGAGTCAGAGGACAAAAGAAGGGAGGCGTTTTCAAGCATGGGAAGCAAAAGCGTGTTGGGGGAGTGAAGAGATGGCTCCCACTTCCCCAGGGGGCTGCTTCAAGCGGGCTCCTCGCAGAGCCTGGTTTGATGTTCAGGGACCACGAAGGCTGGCCTTACCTTCCTGCTTCTCCATCCTCCAATCGAGGCTGTTTGAGCAGTCCAGGCGGCGGGAGGTAAACACATCAGAGCAACCGAACCGAAGACAGAAATGACCGAGAGAGTATTTTAAGGGGGGAAGAAAAGCTGTAGGCTTTATTATTTAAGGAAATAAACAGAACTACAGGTAATACTCCCAGAACAACAAAATGAAAGCTACCACAAGGAATGTCTAACTATCTCTGCTCAGTTGGTGCTCATTAATGCAGAGTTTTGTCCAATTTGGGGAAACAGATTCTTTTTTTGCTTACCAGAAACTTCTCTTTTGAGTCTTTTGGATATTCCTTTTTCATTCCCAGAAAGAATAACCTCTCTTTGCAGGCCTAGAGATTTTTCTAACCTCACTATCTCTTACGCTTTTTGGTTTTGTTCCGTTTTCTCCTCGGAAGAGTCAGCTTTCCCCATTCATTTATCTTTCAACCAATAACTTGACCATAAAAATAATTTATAATTTCAATAAGCGTTTCTGATCTATGACAGAAAGGGTTTTAAGTCTGTTTCATCACACCAAAAGAGAGGAAATCATCTTACTCTGCAGCAAGAGCAATTTAATCAGATCAGACATCCTTAATGACTTTAATGCCTTTGACAGAGGCCTTGGAATGGCTTGAGGAAAGAGATCTTTGGAGATTTCTTTTGTGACGATGAAACCCCCCCCAGAAAAAAACAAAACAGAAAAACAGGAAAGACAGCCATCTGTGAAGGAGGACTGGCCTATGTTACTGTCTCCATCAGAGAGACGCGCCAGCAGGAGCAAAAAGAAAGGGGCTGTTGATTTCAAACCACAGGATGTGGGCTGGAAGAGCCCCCAGGGATGCTCCACCCGTTATCACACCGATAGGAGACAGGGGACCCGAGGCTCAAGGTCTCACAGCTGGTGAGGTGCAGAACAGGTTCTAGAACTCAGGCTTCCTGAAGAGCTGGTGCTTTCCACCCCCAGACGTCTCTATGTCTCAGTTTCCTTAGCTACCACATGGAGTGGTGAACCGTCTAATCCCTGAGGCCCCTGCAGCAGGGATTTTATAAGAAGACACTCTGTCCCGGCCGGGGACAGTGTAGGCATACACGCGGAGCCCCCGGGAGCATTTACAAAACCAAAGGGGGCGAGGGAGAGCGGACCCAAGAAGCAGATGGGAACAGCAACATCCCAATTAGTGCGAGCATAAGTAAGAAATGAGAAGCGTCAGTAGGAAGGTAGAAGCCGGCAGAGATCAAGACAAGCCCGTATAAAGAGAGGGGCTGCAGTGAGCGGTGACATTAAGCCCTGCTTCCTGCTTGTCACTGTTTGAATGGGCTGCCTCGGCCACGCGCCAGGCGCCACCACCCACACAGACTGGCGGCATCTCGGTGTGGTTCCCGGGTTCTAACCGAGGCTGCAGGTTGGTAGGTTTGGAGGAGCGATTAGGCTACCCTGAGGTCCTCGGATTTCAGAAGAATGGACTCACCAGAAACAAATTTATAAGAGACTGATACAGTAGTATGAATTTATGAATGAGAAATGGTACTGGTGAATAGGATACTACTCATGATTACAATTAATATGGAACTTAAAAATATGAGAGTCCCTCTTCTTCTCCAAGGGCAGAGGGATGAGCACCAGGTGATTTTCAGGGATTCCCTTCTAAACAATATAGAGGGGAAACACTACCTGGGATGTTGTTCAGGGTCATTGAGCCACGCCCTTCAGAGAGAAGGTGTAGTTCCTTCTCCGGATGGCAGGTGATGAGCGTGGAGAAGGAGGCAGTCTTTCAGATGTTTCTATTCAAGCCTAAGCCGGGACACATGGAGTGTTGGCTAGAAAGAGCCCAATATCTGTGAGAGAGAGAGACTCTGGAAACTAAGGGACAAATTCGGGGAAAAGATCAAAGAACCGAGAGGCCCAGATGAATGCCAATCCAGCAGGACCAACAGGCATGGGGAGGAGATTTTCTAGACATCAGGGCAAGAGAGGAAATGATTTAACCCAGCACCAGGCTGTCAGAGTGCAGGCTAAGATGAGATTAAAAGCAGAGGCATTTTATCAGAAAATTTTTGCCAGCTGACAGTTTGACTGCCTGCTCTCCTAAGAGGAGGAAACAGTTGAACACTTTCGGGGAAAAGTTTCTGGCCTGGCACTGACCCCTGCCCTTCCTGGAGGGGTGGGTGGTCCCCCAAGCTAGGCTCTCCAAGGCTGCTTCCCAAAGCTAGTGTGCCCTGCAACATCTTTTCATCCTAAACACTTTTGGAGATGACGTGCGAAACCCACAGGCATATGGAAAAGGGCATGGCCATTCTGAGACTGTATACTTGTGAGCGGTTTCTACTTGACCAAGAAAGATTGAAGCTAGACATTAGGAAGAACTTCAAGTAGGAAGGCAAAAGATAAGGAAGGTGACTGTAGAGAAATAAGTAAATAACCTTGTTCCATAGCAACTTGATAGATACCCAGAGCAGTGTCACACTCCCAGCCATTTGGCCATTTCCATCTCTCATGTCCTAAGACTCCTATTTTTGGCCAGCACACGCCTAACTGCCACCAGAGACCTTTCCCCTGGCATGTGGCAAAACCGAGCCTGTGAGGAGCCCGGAGAATATCTTTCCCTGGAAATGGCTCAAGACCAAAGAAACATCCGCTCTGGTGGGGTGAGGCAGGGCTGATTTGGGTGGGACAGGAGGAGATAGAATAAAGGGGCTTTATAGTCATGAGAATACAACCTCACACCTGAGCAAACAGCCTTGGAGAAGTCAAGGCACTAGCCCATGCTGTGCAGCAAGTGAGGAGCTGGATTTTAAACCATGGTCAGTCTGTCTGGTTCCTAATCTCATACTCATTACATTCTGCTGCCTCCCTGCCCTTATACCTCTGGTAAGCTTCTCTTGACATCATCTCTAACTCAGAGCTTCAGAAATTATACCATATGGAAAAGAACAATACTTCTCCATTTCAAGAACTCTAGCACAAGAACATAAAGGAATGATAGTTCAAGTTCAAGGACAGTTCTTTATTCTGAAGTCACATCCTTCCTACTTTTTCATATTCTTTTGTAATATGATAAGGAAACCGAATGGTGCTTTCCTTTTTATTTTATTTGAACAAAATAGCATGTGGGAAATCCTAAAAAAGGAAAAAGACAGTTTCTCCTTTATATAGGGCTTACTGAGCATTGTACACAAATTCCCACTTTAATTCTCTCGCAGAGAAGAAAGTGGGGCCCAGGGAGGTGAAGCAACGTGCCCAAGGCCACACAGCAAGTCAAGGCAGAGCCGACTTTCAAGCCCAGGCAGTCTGGTGCCGAGTCCACACCTGTACTTGCTGTGTTGAGGCCCCAAAGGACGCACTGGCTGACACTGTCTGCAGCCTCATGTCCTCCCCGCTCACAGGGACCCCGAAGGCACTCATACCCCGGACCTGGCTCCCAGCCAGCTCATGGGCTGATGCCTTTCCTGAGTATGCCTCTCCCAGCCTCTCCTATGTGGCTCCCGACCGTCACCACGGTCCATTCAGAGATGATTACACCCCCGGACCACAGAGGGCCAGGGGCGGCGGGGTTCCTTAAAGAACAAGTCCGTTTTCTTTCCTGAACGTCTTCCTTGCCGAGATAATGGGTACAACCCAGCTCCCAGATCCCTGCCATTGTTTCTGTCCTGCCAGCATGGAGCTGTGGGCCATCGCCCCTGGAGGGGCTTCCTGACCTGCTTAGAGTCCAGAAGATCTTGAATGTTCCTGAGCCTCCCCCGTGAGCACGCTCGGCAGACCCGGTGCTCCTGCCAAGCAGCCACCACTGCTTATGTAAAGACAAGGAAGAAATTTGCCCCTAAGGAAAACCTAAGGAATGATAAACACAAATTCAGGACAAAGATTCCTTTGAGGAGAGCAGGAGGAATACGTGGGGGATGAAGGCCTCTCATGTGCCATTTCTCGAGCTGGGCACAAGTGAATATTTTTCTTTATACCTTACATATATGTTACTCACATTTGCATATATAAAATGGCCCACAGTAAAAGAACAAATTAAATAAAACCCAGAATTTTACGAGGCTGTAAATATCAAGTGTCGTCTGCACCAGCTTTGCGATGACTTTAGGCCGTGTGTTCAGAAACGGTTTTAAAGGCAGTGGGAGCTTCAGTGCAGGGTTGGGCACCATGAGGATGTCAGGCCTCGTGGGAAAAGTCTCCTCTTGGGGGTAATAACACAAGCACACATAAAAGGTGAGGAAATCCCAAGTGTATTTAGGTGCACCGCGAGTTCTCTGTGCTTGGGCTACGAGAAACATGCGTTTGTGGAATTGTGTGCTGCGTCTTGGGGAAGAGACAGGGAGCGGGCAGGATGTCCTTACAGCTTGATGTTGCTACCACATCCACATCTATTTGTGAGAAAATAAAATGTTCAAGACTATTAGGATTCCAGTGGCAGTAAGATGGCATTAGTCAGTGTGGCCAGCTTGGGAGCCTATGACGGAGGTGTCCTGAGGAAACTTTTAGATGAAGCTTCCCTGGAGGACTGTGGGCTCTGATGTGCCCGGGTGCTGATGTTCCTCCGTGGAGCGGGCTGAGCAGGGGGAGGTTTCCACAGTGGACGTCTGGGGTTAGTCTGCGGAGCTGCTCCTGTGACCAACCTTGCGCGAGCGCCATGCTATTATGGGCCTGGATATGGGACAGGTGCGAGTCCAGGGAAGGACTGCGGTTCCTTTGACAGGAAACCCCTACCGGCAAACCAAACTAGCCAACACCTTTTGGGAACAGCTGTGAGACCAAAGCCTGGCGTCTCCGAGGCGCCAACAGGAGAGAGAATCATTTACTCTCTCAGGGCCCTTGGGAGAGGGGAGGGAGAAGCATCTGCCACAGCCAATGAAGTCAGGGCAGCTTCTGCAAGGGAAAGAGCCCAGAAAGCCACAGCTACCCTGCTCCAGGGTTCTCTATTCTGAGACCTGGCTTCCAGCTTGGATAATGGAGGTCAAGGAGCCATGGCTGGGACAGCTGCTGCCATGGAATCGATGACGTTAGGGAAACAAAGGGAGGCTTTGGCTGTGTCCTTGGGTGTTGAGGGCAGGGGAACCAGAGCCCAGCCACTGAGCAGGGATGCTGCAGTGTAGGCCTGGGGCCCAAGGAGAGGGAAGGGGACGTGGAGAAAGCTGAGCCTCTCCTTCCTTCCAGATGTCAAAGCAGCTTGCTCAAATTGTCCATTTCATGAGAGGACACAGAGGTCCCGAGAGAGGTGGTGGGCCTAAGGTTATACCAAGTGCTGCGGGCAGAGGCAAGATTGGACCTTGACTTCCAGCCTAGTGCCCTTGCCACCACCTTGAGTAGCATTTTCTAGCCTGCCCTTAGAATCAGCACAGAGCGACTTTGTTTGCAACACCAGCCCTCTGCTCACCTCAGCTTTTCCTGGAGACCCGGAGGGCACTCGGCTTCCCTTGCTCAGTGCCTTTTTTCTGACCATCTTACCACCACCTTATTGATTCAAACACGGGAGAAAAAGAAGTGTTTTAGTAACGGCTGAAAAATCTTCAGATGTGAGTTGTGTTGTTAGCTTTTGTCTGAAAAATGCTAGTTTCTTTGTCCCAGAAGTGCTTTAAGAAAGGCAAGCAGAGTTTGGGCTGATGTAGTGCAATCGGTCAGGCCTTCTGGGGTTTCTTCTTGACCGAGGAGTTCTTCAGCCTTCCAAACCCTCCTAGCAAGCCGTCTAGTAATTACTGCTCTAGCTGTTGCACAGAAGGGGAAGCAGCCTCCCCCCGCGGCCCCCCACCCTCAACACCAACAAGCCCCTCATGGACTGGGCCTCCGGGGGCCTCCTCATTCCCTTCTCCACCTTCTTGCCAAGGGCCACCACCCACGCCAGCCACTGGTAGGGCAGCGTGGGCCAAGGTGCCCTCTCCCGGCAACCCTGTCCCTCCAACCCCTGGCAGTGGGCAACATGGCCTCGCCTGGGCACCAGGGAGGACACTCGCTGACCCAAGTCAGCTCCCTGGCAGGGGCTATGTGAGCACAAACGCCGGGGTCCCTTGCCCTTCTTCGTGCTCTGTCCTCATAGAAAGGCTGTATTTCCCGTTGTGGTCAGCATACCCATCTGTGAGCTCATTTTCTCTTTCTCACTCTCTTAAGCGAACTGAGGTGCAGCAAAGTTAGGTATCTTGCCCAAGTCAGCCAACTAGTAAATTGCAGAACCAGAGGCCTCACTCCACTCCAGCTGTCTTACCTGTGAAGGAAGCTGTCATCCATGTTAGGATAGCAATAAGCAGTGTCTGAAAGCTCTGTGGCGGGTGGTACCCAAACACTCTCTCTGTGTGACCGGAGCTGCCTATAGCCCTTGGCACAGTCCTCAGCATATGGAAGATGAGCCATGATCTTCTCTCCAGGATAGTGTTTTTAGCCTGGGTCTATGGGGTTTATAAAGCCTCTGGAAGTGGAGGTAAATTTTGGCATGCATGAACTCTCTGGGAAGAGAGTTTTTTCAAAGGCGTTGGGAACCAGGAAAGGTGCTACAGGACGGCGGGGCAGGCAGACCCTGGTTATTCGGCTGTTGAGAGAAAAAGGAAGAAACAAGGAAAGCTGGTTACCTGTCACTGATTGGGTTCTCTGGGAAGCAGAGTCTGAGTTGAGGGTGCTAAATGTTTACTAGAGGATGCGTTTGGGATCACCACTCATGGAAGGGAAGGCAGGAACACAGCATGGGGCAAAGGGAGAAGTCCAAGTGATGGAGGTCCAACAGAAGCCTCAGCCAATCCCAGGTGGGCTCTTGTGAGAATGACCTATTAAACTTGCCCCATGTTGGGTAAAGATGGATGAACCTCTATATCCCCACCTCAGTAAGTGACTGGATTTGGACAGCCCCGGGAATGACGTGACTTTGGGCCAAGGAGCTCTCTGCAGCTGAAACCATCCCTGATAGGACTGGTAGGGCTAACAACAGAGGGCAGTCTTCAACAGCACTGCCAGAGTGCGGCAACAAGTCATTTCTTGAAGGAGGGTCTGGGCAGTGCACCACTGAGCCCCCTCAGTACCTCTGCCCTTGGGAAAGTAGGAGAGATTAAATGATGCCTATCCATCCACTCATCTAGCCATCTATCTTTTCATTTAACATTTATTAAACATGTCTTATGAGCCAGCCCACTGTGATAAGCATCGGTGATAAAAGGTGTATGTGGCATAGTCTAGTGGAGAGAGACACATCAATGAATAATTGGAACACAAAGTAGTCATTGCTGAAATAGAGTCAAGTGCCATTGGAGGGCGGGACTGACTCTTCCCAGGGGCAATGAGTGAGCCCTGAAAGAGTCGACGAGGCAGAGAAAGGAGGGGTGGGAGAGTAGGAGCATGAAGAGGAGAAGGCATTGCAAAGCAGAAGGAGGTCACGTGAGAGGCATGGTGGTCTGAGAGCGCAAGGTAGGTTTGGGGAGAGTTCCAGCGTGCCAGGAGTGGGTGAGTCATTTGGTGGAAATGTGGCTGGAAGGGAATGTTGGGGTGAGATCACCAGTGCTCCTGAGTCCACACCAGTGGACTTTATCTCAGGAGTATTGGGAAGTCACCAATGCGTTTTGAGCAAAGGATTGATATTAAAGTATCTACATTTTAGGAAGTCAATTCTAATAGCAGGGATGATAGACAGGAGGGAGTGGTTACTGGATCACCAAGGGAGTCATATACATGCCATACTCCACAGGCCCCTATCATCCTTCTGAGCACAAGTCAGCTTCTGACTTGATGTTCAGTTCCAACACACAGGTCATTCTGGTCTGGGCACATGTAGTATTCCTCTGAGCAACTACTTATACCCCTATTTTCCAAAGACTTCCATTTGCCATGCTCATATCCTGTGTTCTCATGGGTGGAATAACCCCTGTGGATGGCCTGGGTCTCTGTGTGTGTGTTGGCCTAATGTCATGTGGGCACAACAAAAGCCTTCGCAGAACACTCTTGTTTTGGTATCACCCACATTCTTTTTCTTCTTGAATGGGTATCCCAACCCAGGAAAGGTTTTGTGACTAGCATCTCCTCTATGTCATCAGTGACCCTAAGTTTCTCCAGGCTAGTGGGCTGCCACTCAAGGAATCTGCTCCCACAGCTGAATAATGAACCCAAGACAGCTAAGATCACCGGGGTCCCTCTCCCTTCTCCCCTTCCCTTCTCCTTACAAGAAGCTATGCAGGTCACAGAGTGAATCCCATTCACACGATTCCTGTCCAAGTACCAGGCTGCCTGAAATCTGACCCACAAGGGACAGCAGCTTCATGATGTAAGGTCAGCCCAGCCAACTCTGGACACTTAAGGGTCACAGCCTGTGTCTTGAGAAGAGTGATGTTCTGGGCACTGGAGCAATGGGCTTCCAGTTCCATATGAGACCAGGATTGAAGTAGATGTTCTTTAAGTTGAAGTAGATGGTCCTTCCAAGCTATGACAGCTAGGATGAATATTCTAATCTCTTTCCTTGGACCATTTTTATAGACGGGGTACAAAGAGGGAAACAGAGGCTGGGAACAGTCTTTTGATGCTCAGCCGTCACATAGAGGTTTTAAGTACTCAGGCCTCCATTGCTCCCTGACAAAGTGACTAAAAGACAAATCCACACAAGGATCACTGGACAAATGTCTGCCTAGGGCATGCCTCATATTGTGGCGGGTACAGCCAAAGGGCCTGCCTGTAGGTGGTAAATATGTATGGATTCCTCAGAGGTCATGGATCCCATGATGTGGTGACCCCCCAAGACCAAAGCCCTTCACTGTGTTGTTGCTCCAGTGGCTGGAGAACAAGGGTGGGAGGAAGCCTCAGGAAGCCAATTCACCTTCACTTCTCTCCCTAAAGATCGTAAGAGTCAGTCTGGAGGTCTGGGAAAGACCATGAGATATGATGGAAAAACCCTACTGTTTCGGTTTTGTGAAGGTTGAGGTAGGCTAAATGTTGAGAAGCCCTACCACATAGGAATTCTCCATGCCGTTTTTCTGGGGATTCCTTTGGGACTCCATGCTGTAGGTCTCCAGCTCAGAATACAGCCATGACTGCTGTCACCACTTATCAAGGACCACTCTGTGCCAGGCACAGTACTAAGTTCTTTGCAAGCTATATTTATTCCTCACAGCAACCTTGCAAAGGAGTTATTAAGATGCCCATTTTGTGGAAATAGAGCCACAAAGAGGTTAGGTAACTTGTCCAAAGTCACATAGTAAGTAACAGAACCAAGATTCCAACCCAGGACTTCCTGACACCAAAGCCCATGTTCTTTACCCTCTACTATATAACTTTAAACTTTGCCACATTGATGACAGCAGCTCTGGGTCTCCAATAGCCACCTTGTACCACACAGGTCTGTGAAGCAGTCTAAGGAGGGAAGGCAAGGACAACGTTCCCTTTCTAATACTTTTCATCATTTACTCGGGAGGGCCACAGTCTCTCAGTCCCTTTGCATAGAGGTGGGCAAAACCAGAGTTGGTTCTACCAGCCAGAGAGTCTGGAACCTTGGGGCTGGTGGGCTTTGGTGGACTGGCCTTGGCGCTGGAATCCAAGCTCCCAGAATTCTAAGCTTAGGGGTAAGTAAGCCCCCATCATATAGCAAGTAAGGAAACTGACCCAGAAGGAAGAACGAATTACCCAAGGCCACAGAGCTAGTTAGAAGCACTGTATGACTGTGTGTGTGTGTGTGTGTGTGTGTGTATACACGCAGGCATGCATGTGTATGTATGTGCTGGAGATGACAGTAAGGGGTCTCCTAATTCCCAGGTCCTATGAATGAGTTCAGGAGAAGGCCTTGGAGTCTGTCTATATCCAGAGGGGTGGATCACAAAGAAGGCTATTTTTAAAATTTGTTTTGGTTTCACACAAGTAGTTTATTTGGGACAAGGGGACTCCAAGAAGTGCCAACGTAGGAGTGGGTGATGAAGAGAAGGAAGCCAATACATGTTCATTATCAGGTCACTGCTTTGACTGCTGGGCATCTTTGGGAGATGGTGTGGAAGGTGCCTTGGATTATTCCTCAAGGGACGAGGAAGCCGGGGTATTTATCTACCTGCATCCATTACCATCAGTTGAGTACTGCTATTCGGGTGCATCGACTCCCCAGAACTTCTTCTCAAGCACACGACAGCAATAAAAGAAAGCAAAGGGCTATTTTGAAAGGTGTTTGTAGCCCCGAGTAGCCACCAGTTCTCTAAAGGGCCTGGAAAACCTTTTGGGGTGAAGAAACTTGGGCATTAGTACCAAGGACAGTCGGTGTTAAGAGATGGATGAGACTGAATGGTGCCCCCTGGAGGCAGGTTGTGATAGAAAAGGGAAGGGCTATTTCTGTGGCCCTGCGGAAAAAATAGGTAAGTCCTATGACAAGAGTTGAAGTCAGGTCTTAAAAAGAACTTCTTGGTGATATTGGTGAAAAAGACATATCAGGTTGTCTAGAGCTCATTCAACTATACGACTTGATTAATGGCCATACAAGAAATGATGGAGCAAACAAATATGCATAAGGAGGGTTTCCTTAGGGAATTTGAGGCTCCTTGTTGCTAGGGTCAGCCAAAGAGCTCTCCTTTACGGAGGCAATGAGGCTGAGGAGTGCTGGGAGGAGAGATGGAGATGGAGTTAAAGAATTCTTCACCCATCCGTGGTTATTCTTGTATCAGGGGCTCCAAAGTTGAGTGGAAGCAACAGGAAGAGGTCTCTTCTCTGGCATGATTTGGGGCACCTTACATGGAGGCAAAGCCTTAGAAGAAGAAAGCCCTAGGGTTGTCTGGCTCTCTGACCAGGGCCACCCCACCTCCTGAGCCCCTGCTCCTTATCTGTAAAAAAGGGAGATTGGAGGGCTGGAGTAGATGACTTCAGGGTCCCTTCCAGTCCTGATCTTCTATCTCTGTCTGCTGGAGGGGCCATCCCTATGGCCCTTGCGCTCCCTGCAATTCATCCATCATCAAGTATTAACTGAGCACTCACCATTTGCCCAGCATTAAGTGGGGAGCAGGGATAAAACAGAATATAGGCCCTGGCCTCTAGGGCAGGATAGATGGGGAAAATAAGAATTAACACTTACTGAGCATTTACTCTGTGCCAGGCAGTGTGCTAAACAGCTTACACATACTGACTCCTTTCCTCCTCACTATAACCTCATAAAATAGATACTCGTACCTCCACCATACAGAAGAGAAAACCAGAGAGGGGCTCAGAGAAAAAGCAACTAAACATCGTGGTAGAGCTTGGATATGAGCCCATGCTGTAGCCACAATGCTTCTCCTCCTGTGAAATAGGAAGGGACTCTCTAAGCACAGCTCCTAGTGTGCTTGCAGATGAAGCAGTTACAGCTGGAGTCACTTGGAAAGGCTTCATGGACAGGTGGCTTCACACTTGGCCTTGAGAGAGCGGCAGAACTTGGAGACTGGCCAGGGAGGGGAGAAACCTGAGTGTACTAATTCTCCAGGACAGGCTGGGTGTGGGGGCTCCAGACAGAAGGTATTTTCTTAGAGTAGGGAGGTGGGTAGCCGCAACGACTCAGCCTGCTGGTGGCTTCATGGAAGGGCAGGAGGGGCCAGGAGGGGCCAGGAGCCAAAAACAGATGCTTCCCTAGACCCTGCAGGGCTAGCACCCTCCTCTTCACAGCCCCAGCCCCAGCCCCAAAGAGCTGGCGTCCACCCAGCCTGGAGGGGCTTTATGCCCAGGCCAAGCCTGCAAGGATCACTCCTTGCCCCACAGTCTCTGGGGCAGTGTAAAGGTGGAGCTGGTTCAGTGTAAATCAGCTTCTTTCCAGCTGCCTAAGCCACTGGTCAGGGACCTAGATGACTGATAACGATGATTGTTAACACTTGTATATAGCAGGGACCATGAGCCAGGCACTGTTTTAAGAACTTTAACTAACTCAAGCCTTCCAACGTTCCTATGAGGTAGGTACTATTATTGTGCCCATTTTATAGATGGGGAAACAGAGGTACAATGAGGTAGCCTGTTCAGGTTCGCACAGCTAATAAGTCAGAGACCAGATTCCAACCCAGGCATTCTACTCTTCCCCACTCTGCCATACTGCTTCTTCCCTCTGCCTGGGATACCCTCCTCAAATGCAGGTTCTCCTCCTTGCCTGAAGCTCTCCCCTAGAGGCGATGGCAAGAGGCACCCCCACAAGCCCCCACTGCTAGAAAGGCCCATCATTGCCCCAAAGGCCAGGCCAGAGCGCCCAGTCTCTCTCCTCACCCCCGCACCCACATGCACCCTGTCCCGCTCTCCCCCAACCGAGCACCGTTGCCTTTTGTTCACAGCGATGGCTCCTGCGCCCAGGCCGGTGGGGGCATGGAGGACTCCGTGGTGGCAGCGGCGGCGGTGGCAGCCGGCAGACCCAGTGCCCATGCCCCGAAGGCTCAAGCCCAGGAGCTGCAGGAGGAGGAGGAGCGGCCGGGGGCGGGGGGTGCCTCCCCGAGGGCTGGCTCCCACCGCGTGGCCTCCCCCGGCCGGCAGCAGCCTGCCCTGGCGACGGCGCTCTGCTCCCACGCCCCTAACGCCTCCGATTACGAGCTCTCCCTTGACCTAAAGAATAAACAGGTACCCAGGGCCTCCAAGGGGGGCGGGGAGGGTGGTGAAGGGGCCCTGCCTTCGGGGGCTATCCAGGGATCTCTGCACTTGGGCCCACCTCTGCTGCAGGCACATTTCTTTTGCCACTAGGTCTCCCAAACGGAGCTGTCTTCTGCCCTTCTGTGTCGCCCAGTTTGTCAGGAACCAGCCTCTCCATGGCAGGGGTCACACCTTTGCAATGCCAGTCCCCAAGGCAGTGTGTTTAGGGTTCTGTTCCTCTCGCCATGTGCAGGAAGCCTAAATTGCCCCCCCCCAGACCTTGAGGCAGGTGGCCCACTGTTCTCTAGGGAAGCCCCTACCTCCACCTGCTGCTCAGAAGAGATGGCCTCACTTACGTGCCCACACAAGGGGCAAGCCCCATGTGTAGGCACACATAGGTTCAAATGAGGTGCAGAGACAGTGGTGTCCTCCAAGGAGTTTGAGGATTCCCAAGATTAACCAAAGCTCCCTATTGGAGAACAAATCCTCTGTGTGTGTGTGTGTGTGTGTGTGTGTATTCATGTGCATATGCTTAGAGAAAGACATCATGACTGGATATTGCTAAGAAAGAGCATTGAACTTGGAGCCATAGACATAGGATCCATCCTTGGTCTTGCTTTTAGTTAACTCTGTGACTTTGGGAATGCCAGTTAAGCACTCTGGGCACTGGTTTCTTCATCAGCAAAATTGGGAATTAGACCTTGAATCATCTCCAAGATCCCTTCTAGCTTTACAGTGTATAGGTTCTAAAGAACCATTCTTTAACTCAACTGGGAAAGTGAGTCTTGGGAAGGAAAGCTAATAGAAAGATCACTAAGTCTGAGTCAGCCCATACCAAACTCATGGCTTTCCTTCAGCATCAAGGCCAGCTGTAGGTGGAATATCTAGCTGTCAGTAAAGTATTTAACAAAATCTCCCATGATCTATATGTGGACAAGATAGGAAGTAGATTAGATGACAGTACAGTCAAGTGGGTTGCTTTCAAACAGAATTCTCAAAAAAACGGTGATTTTTTTCCCATCAATGCCAATTCCTGGGGAGTTGAGTGGTGCGCTGTCCTTGGTCCTGTTCTGTTCAACCATTTCTGACAAGACACTAATTTCTGATGACACGAAGCTGAAAGGGGACAGCCAATACCTTGGTGATAGAATCCAAGACTTTGTAAAAATCTTATCCGGACATAAAGATTTAAATGAAAAAATCTAAATGAAATAAGGAAAAACATCTGAAGTTCTCTTAGCTTTGAAAAGCCCACAGCATTAGTATAAGATGGGCAGGCTTGGCCCTGGGAGAAAGACCTTAGGGCTCCAGTTGATTGTAAGCTCAAGAGGAGTCAATAACCAGCAAAGCAGCTGCCAAAGTGAGTCCAGCAGCCTTCATAGAAGGGTAGATAAAGCCCCCCGGATAAGGGAGCAGCCGGCTAGAGTCCCACACTGGTTCCTGGTCAGGGCCCGCTGGAGCCTGTCCTTGATTCTTGGGGCTTCATTTAAGAGGCAAGCAAGAATGCCGAGGATTCCAAGGTTCTCCTAAGAAGGAAAAAAGGATTGGCTGGAGTCATATGGAGAAACTGTAGACACGAAAACAAGTTTTAAATATGGAAGAGCTGACATGTGAAAAAGGAATTAGATATATTTTCTATCATTCCAGGCAAAAATAGTGGTACTAACGTATGAAAGCTACAGGAAAGGAAGCTTTTAGCTCAATCAACAATTAGAGCTGTTAAAAATATAGAATGCCCTGCTTGTGAGGTAGTGAGTTTGTGTTACCGGGAATGCCCAGGCAGGGACTGGCAGAGAGTCCATCTGGAACACTACAGTGTGATGTGGGTGGTCAGTTGGCCCAGAGAAGAAGTCTTCTCAATTCCACATGACTATGCTCCTTGAGGACAGAGACCATCTCTTATCCATCTTTGTACCATTCCCCCAGCATCTAGCAGGGTGTTTTGGATATAGCAAGAGCTCACTGAATGAATAATTTTTGAATAACTATGATGTGCAAAACAACAAGAGAGTGAGGTAACAAGAAGAGAAAAATGGTCCCTACTTACACCCTAAAGAGAGTGCAGTTCAACTTAAGGAGGGAGGGAAACCTGTGCTTCAGCTCCGGCAGGAGAATTAGTTTAATTCTGAGTAATGGTGGCATATGGAGAGTTGTACAGGGTTTTGATTGGTATCATGAACCTTTTTATAGTGGACGTCATTCTGATAGATGGGTCTGCAGTTTGGGCCAGCAGGAGTTGGGTGGGAAAGGTGAGGAAACCAGCCCCAGGGAACAGCCCACCTCCCATGTCTCCAATATCTCTCTGGGCCAAGCATAGGCTGGGGGCAGGAGGAAGAGGGTAAAAAGTGAGGGGCTAGAGAAAAATGATTAAAAATATGGCATACCATGTATAAGAGACTGAGCTCAATCCCTGTCTCTTCTGCAAATGAACTGTGTGACCTCGAGCAAGCTGCTTAACTTCTCTGGGCCTCCTTTGCCTCCTATCTCTTTAGGGCTTTGTACATGCTCTTCCCTCTGCCCTACCGCTAACGTTCCTGCTCCCCTCCTCACTCGGCACTTGACTTCAATTACTCCTTCTCTTACTTTGGGACAGAATTGTGGTTCTCCTTCCTCCTCCTGGCAGCTTTCCCTGCTCTTCCAAGGTGGTGCGGGATGCCCCTTCTCCGTGATCACCTAGCACCCAGCCTTTCCCAATCAGAGCCCTTCAGCCCTATATCCTCAGCCCCTGTTGACTGGATTCCTCCTTGAAGTCAGGGCACATGACTTATTATTCATCATTATAACCCCAGGGCCTGGCACAGTGCCTGGCATGAAGAAGATGCTTGAGGATGAAAAGGGGAAAATAGTAAGTGAGCTGAAGAGGGAAAAGTGCATGAAGCCTGGGGCAAGGACCTGACTCGGCTTTAGGTTTCTTGGAGATCTAGGATTTAGTATTCTGACTCTGTCAGTTCCACCAGTTGCACAAATCCTGTAGCAATTGGACTGGAAGGATCTTGGATGATCATTATCTCCCTAGTCCACCAACCTGCCAGACTTTTTGCTCCATCAGCCAGTCCAGAATCCCAGGCGATTTCTATGGCTTCTCGCCCTCTCCTCCACATCTGCTCCATCTCCAAACCCCACTGATGCTACTTCTTAACTATTTCCCAAATCCCCACCTTCTCCTGCCAACCCCACTGCCCCCACCCCAGGATAGGCCACCATCATCTTGCCTGAGCTCCTAGGGAACCCCCACATGTTCCCCTACTTGGAGTTGTGCTTCTTCCAACCTGATCTCCACCTTGCCACTGAGTCCTCTTGAAAGAGAGCGCATCTGATCATGGTATTTCGCTGTCTGAAAGCCTTGCATGGCTCCTCACTGTGTGTAAGACAAAGACTTCTCCAGGTTCTTCTACCACCAGACATAACCCCATCTGCTGCCCCGCTCCCATGTGGGCTTCCAGCCATTCCCATTTACCTTGCTCCAGATCTCTGTGCTATCGTTTGCCTCTGGGCCTTGACAGATTTTATTTCCTCTGCTAGGAATACTCCCCACCTGTCCCTCCATCACACTTCACCTGGGAGATCTCTGCTCACACTCCACATCTCAGCTCAGTATCCCCGAGCCTGGGTGTGTGCTTTCACGGAGTGCCCCACCGATGACTCTATGGCACCTGAGAGCTGTCCCACTCATAAGGGCAAGGACTATGTCCTTCTCAGGGCCGTCATGGAGTTGAGCAGATTGTGCACAGAACACCTTCATAGTCTGTGTGAGGAGTGAGCACTTGTTAGAGTTATGTGTTAGATGATATGCTGCTCTTGCCCACCTTTGCTTCCCTGCACCCGGCACAGTCCCTGGAGCCTAGGACATGCTCCATACTGGAGGAACACATGAGTGAAAGAACAAACAAATGAACCAACAAATAAATGAATGAGTCTGCCCCTGGGCGTCCCTGTTACCCAGCCCCCACGGCCTCTCCCCATACTCACACAATGGGGAGGGCCTCTGGTCCAGCTTCTTCTGTCCTCCGTTTCCTCTGCCCTCAGCTCTGTCACTTCACCTCACAGTGGCCCTTGGGGCTACAACCTAGGGGGACAAAGAGCATGTAGGTCCCTTCGGGGGGTCCTTTAAGAAAGTCATGTGGCAAGCATACATAGGGCACCCGAGTGATTTCCAAATTCATCCAGGCTCTCGAGGGAGTTCGTATCCTGTTCTGTGCCACCACTGATGAGCAGCCCGTTGGAGCTCATGTGGGATGTCCAAATGTCATGGCTCTCTGTGCCGTCCAAGCCAGGGGGCCACACGCTGTGGTCAGTAGCATCCAGGCCTTGCCCCACCCCCCACATCAGATCCTGGGTGGAAGTCATGTTCTCTTTTTGGATAGCAGCCCCTTCTACAACCCATCTCCCCCACCCAAGCCTGAGGGGCTAGCCTCACTTGGGGGTACCTCTCAAGGGGAGAAGTGGTGGTTATGTTTCCAACTCTCTGGCCTCAGTTTCCTCATTGGTGAAACGAGGGGTTGTACCAGAGTATCTAAGGCTCCTTCCTTCTCCGAAAGGGAGAGTCCCACCACGGCACTGGATGGCACCAGAGGGCCAGCCTACAGAAGATGATGGTGAAGGCAACGCTCATCAGGGATAGTCCTTCTGTCCACTTGCATCCAATTCAGGGAACAATATTGCACAGCTGCTATGTGCAAGGCCTGGGCCACCACATTACAAAAGATACAGTCCCAGGCCTCAGCTGGTGGGCGCTGAGGCGTAACTGGTACTAGCTAGCACTAACAGTCGTGGGCGCTGACGTGTAACTGGTACTAGCTAGCACTAACAGTCCTAACTCTGTGCCAGACAAGGTGCTAAGCGTTTCCTATGCATTACCTCCCCAGATCTGCATGCTATCCCGGTGAGCTAGGGACTACTGCTATCCCCATTTTAGGAGTGAGGGGACTGAGGCTTAGCCATATCAAGTCACTCACCCAAGGACACATCCCTAGGTGTGCATCCCTGGTACAGCCAAGACCGGGACTCCACAGTCCTTGATTTTACCCAGAGTCTTCCAGTCTCCTCATTGCAGTGAAGGGGTAGGTTCCAAGGAAGTGGTGCACGGGGCTCTGTGGGAGCACTGGAGACAGCAAGAAACCCAACCTGGGGTTCAAAGCAGGCTCCCCACAGCAGCATCTCCACCTGAGACAGTCTCTGTGACCTAGGAGTAGCTGAGTCATTAGTAGCTCCCACCCCTAGCTGGCTGGCTGGAGTCAGGAGAGGTTCCCAAGAGCAGGCCTGCTCCTAGGCAGGCCTGGAGCACTTTCTGTAGTTTGGACAGTGGGCAGGGAGGTGGGCACACAGGGAAGACGCAGGAGTCACAGCCTGCCCAATGCAGGCCAGCTTCCCCCGGGGGCCACCCTTAACATCTCTGAGCTCCTCTTACCGCGCCCCCTCCACCGCCCCCAGCCCCAGACTGTCTGCTCCTAAGCCTCACGTAAGCCTTCCCTTGCCAAGTTCTGCAGGCTCATTCCATGTAATGCTTTAACATTCTCAGCTGGGAAATCTTGGATCAGAGGAAATCCTTGCTCACATGTGAAAGCCACCCCCCACCCCAGGCTGGCTCCCTCATTCCTCAGCACTGCAGCCCCCCAGCTAGTTGCTCTCCCTCTCAACCCCACCGACCTAGCAGCCATCTCTCTACGGCCCTCCTCAGGCTCAACTGCTGCAGCAACGTGAAAAGAGGGAGCATGTTCTAATTAACACTGAGAGGCTCATTAGACACACAGAGCCCCCCGAGCCCCCCTCCACCGCTTCTTCTGGCAGAAGCTGAGAGATTGCTCTCTTGGGAGGAGGCGAGGCTACAATTACCCATGATTCATGGGGTTTAGAGAGACGTGAGCTGAGCTGCTCTTAGGCTGGTGGGCCCAGAGACTCCTCCCTCCCTGGGGCCACCCCTCACCCTCATATCCATCTCTCTTAGCTCTCTGATCTGGCCCTGGTTAAGAAAAGAAGAGGGTTAGGGTGGTAGGGAAGGCCTGGCCAGGTAGACAGAGCTGACCTGGGACACTGCCAAGTTCCTGAGCCCTGGTTGGGGGGCAGGGGTAGTGAGGGGTAAGGGGAGGATGCAGCATTTGACTCCAAGCCCACATCCAGAAGAGAGCCTAGATCTTTATTTCCCCTGGGACATAAGACAGAGCTCCAGTTTAGTTCATGTGTGCAAACACTGATTAAGCCCCAGCCATGGCTCTGGCTCGACGCTGGGCACCAGGAATGTAGAGACATAATATCATCCTGCCTGTAAGGTACAGTCCATGGGAATACAGAAAGCATTGAGGGTGGGCTGCAAAGGATGGGAAAGAAACAGTAGGGGACAGCGCAGGCTGGGGTTGCAGTAGGCGCAAGGCTGGAATAAATGGGAGATGGTTGTGTTAAATGCACTGGAACAAATGGAGAAGATCCAACAACTGAATTCAAACACCAGACCGAGGCGTTGTTCTTTGCCAGGCTCTGTGCTAGATGCTGGGCAGGGATCAGAGGCCTCAGATAACGTATGCCTTGCTGGCGTCAGGGTTGGTGGGGTGGAGAGAAGGAAGGACGGATTAGTTAAGTATCACAAAGATTAGCGGAGAGAATTGAGTGTCAAAGAGAAGTAAGAAAGAGCATTCTTCATGGGCACCTGAAACCGGGAGCTCCCTGTCTGGTCGGGGGACTGAGAAGGCTTCACAGAGGAAGCACATTTGAGGCAGGGCTTGAAGAAAGGAAAACATCGCAGGCTGAGGGACAAGGCTGAGCAAATGCTCAGGGCGGGAAAGCCTGTGTGGGCTGGGGGAAGAGCAGGAGTCGAGCCAGTGTATACACAGGCTTGGCGCAGTAGTAGAAGATGGGAGGGAGGCTGAGGCCAGATTGCTCAGGGTGGGAAGGCCAGCAGGAAACATTTATACTTATTTTGGGCGATGCTCTCAAGCAACGGAAGGCCTGTGTTCACATCTGCTCTTCAAGAGCCTTGATCGGGGTAATGTAGGGTGGATGGTAAGTGTGAGAAAGCAGGGAGGGAGTGGGGAGGCTGCCAGAGTGGTCCAAGTGGGGAGCCAAAGACAGCCCCGCATGGCAACGGTCTGGTCAGGATGATGCAAAAGGTAATAGGGGTGGGGGTGCATGGAATAAAGGCTTTGAGGCCGACAAATGCAGAGGCTGGGGTGAAGGAGAATCCATGGAAAAATGCAAGTTTCCCAGCCTGGAGAGTATAGCAGCCACATCTCTGGGGGCAAATAAAGAAATCATCGAGAGCTGGTTTAGGGAGGTGGGGAAAGACAGTGGCTTTGTAGAGGTGAACAGAGGGGATCCATGGGCTGTTGGAAACACAAGTCTAGGATCAAGCCTGGGAGTGGAAACTTGAGAGTCATTCACATAATTATCACTGTCATCATCCAATAACTACCACTTACTGTATGTCTGCTATGTGCCAAGCGCCATATGAAACCATTCGATTCTCATAACAAGCTACAGAGTGAGGCAGGATTAGTTTCATTTAACAGATAAGAAAGCTGAGAGTCAGAGATATTAGGAGACTTGCCCAAGGTCAACCAGCAGGGAAGAAGCAGGTCTGGACCTGAGTATCTCTCCTGAGGCTTGTTCATCAGTCCATTAAAGTAGAGTGAAGTTATGACAGGGGACAAGGTTCTCACTCAAGAGGCGAGACGACACTAGCCTACAGGACAACTGTAGCTTCCCTCTTGATTAGCTGTTAACTATCAGTTACCAGAGGCTACTGTAATGACGTCCAACACAGAAGCAGCAGAATGCCCGGAAGTGCATAGGAAAGTAATTCAAATGTGTCTGCAGAGTGGAAGATGGTCCACATGGGACTTGTAACTGGCATGCTTAGGGGTTTTGTGGTCAGAATATAGGATTAAAGAGCTGTATGGAAGCAGGCAAACCAAGGTAGACTGGGTCATGAGAGCTGAGGACAGAGTTTCAAGGTGATAAAAATACCAAGAGCTGTGGAAAGGAGGGAGAAGGAGGGTGGAGGATGGACCAGCAGGTTTCATGATCAAAGGTCTCTGGTGACCTTCCTGAGAGTCATTTTAGAAGACTGGTGTGAGCAGGAGGCAGAACCTGGGGAGTCAGGGCATACAGGGCTGGGTCAGCAATTCGGCATTTTTTTCCATGGAAGGAGGCAGAGGGTGCAGACTAGTCTTCCAAGAGGTCTGGTGGAAAATAGAAAGAAAGAGATTGGGTTAGTGCTCCAGAGCCGGAAGTCGAGAGGAGTTATGTTTTAGCCTGAGGAGATCTGGGAGGGTCTGTAGGGAGGCGGAAAGGGGCCAGTGACACAGTAGAGTTTGGAAATGCAAGCGAAATGCATGAGTTCCAGGAGAAGAAAGTTATGGGTTAGGTTAGGGAGGTTTTTGAGAGTCGCAAAGATAACTTTGCAATTAATTCTTTAATGTATTCAATAAATATTCATTGGAGGCCTACTGTGTGCTAGGCACTCTCTAAGCATTGGGGATAAAGGAGTGAACATGGCAAAGTCCCTGCCTTCATGGGGCTTACAATCTAGTGGAGGACTTGCTGGAACAGATTCAAGATATTTAAAATACAGTTTTCTTCTCTGCTTGGGTGATATTGGGACACTGCTAGTAGAAGTCTCCTAGGCTTAGCTCAGCCAGCCTTCTGCCTCCAGGTAGGGCGATACCGTGCCAGGGGGGTGGACATCTTTCCCATTCTGGAAACATTTCAGGCAATGTGATTTCATACCTTCCCTCTGTTGCCAATAGCATCTCATAACCTGAAGAGAATGCTCTTGGGCCCCAGGTTTCCCACCAGGTAAGAAAGAAATGTGAATTTCTGCTTGGTGTCCATTTCTCCTGGTACTCAAGGAGGGGTCAGAGGGAGACAGAAATTGACAGAAGGAGGCAGTTAGGTGGTCAGCTCCCCTTACTCCGTACACTTCCTCTTGGAGGGCTCTCCTGCCTAGTCAAGGCCAATCCCCATTCCAGACCTCAGGGAGCCTGCCAGAGTTCTGTGGGGACACTGAGCTGAACTACAGTGGTCTCTCCCCTCTGACCTGATTTCTGCGAAAGCAACAACAAAATGCCCGAGGTATCAGAAATATCTGTGTTTCTCTGGAGATCCTGGGTACATGATAAAATCCCATAGGTATGGGAGGCAGAATTCTGATGGCCCGAGATTCCGGCCCCTTGGTGTGCACATCCTGTATAATCCCCTTCCATGGGAAGTGCCATGGGACTAGAGGGCATAACAGGGTATCACTCCTGTGATTAGGTTACCACTCAGTTGGCCTTGAGTGAATCCAAAGGAGAATCACCCTGGGTTGCTTGACCTAATCAGGTAAACCCTTTAAAAGAAGGTGAAGCCTCAGAGTCCTGTTGGGCTCAAAGGGCTGAGCTACCACGTGGCAGAGAAGGGCAGGCAGCTGTAACTGAGGGCCTCAGCCTTAGAATCTCAAGAAACTGAACTCTTCCAACAACAATGAGCTTGAAGGAGGACCCTGAGCCTTGTGTGAGATTGCGGTGTCAGCTGACACCTTGATTTCCTCCAGGTGAGATCCCAAGCGGAGAAGCCAGTGGAGCAGTGCCCAAACTGACCTACAGAGCTATGAGAACATAAGTGGATGTTGTTTTAAGTGGCTAAGTTTGTGGTAATTTGTTATGCAGTGGTAGATAACTGATACACTTGGTATGGTACAGGACGCCTTATTGGCCACTCAAACCTTGATAAGATTAAGTTTTCCAGCTATCTTCAGAGAGGACAGCCAGACTGGGGAAGACAGACAGCATTAAGGCCACTAGGTTTGGGGATGGGAAGGACCCTGAATGGCAAGATGGAAGAGCTGAAGATAGGATTGAGGTTATCCCGTTTTACCCGGGATCGTCCCTGGGTGCTGGGGTTGTGTCTGTGAGGTTTCCTGGGCTAGAAGGGTGCCTCTGCTAGTCCGGGGGTGGGGGGCACCCACAGGGAGGAAACTGAGGGGAATCACTGAGCTTATGAGAGGCAGGCACTCCAGCTGCCATGGCCAGTGAGCCAACATGGGTAAACGTTATTGGTCACTCCCATCTCAGGGGGAAAGTCTCTCTGGTCCTTTCCTACGAGGTTTTGATAAGGGAGAAAGAGTGAGAGCATCGCCACGTGAGGGGGAGAAACGACCATAGCAGGAGGTGACTAAGGGCCTTGAAGACGCACGGGCCCCCTGTCACAAGTTTTCCTGGGTTCACACTGCCTACATGAGGTAGCACGCCCCCAGCAGCCCCACCAAGCCCTGCCCTGATTGTACAGCTCCCATTGTTGAGGACAAAGGTGGCCCAAATTATGGAGCATGGTAGCCTGGAGGGATTCCCACTCTTGAAACACCCGTCCACCCACTCCTCTGTCCTCCATCCATCTTTTTATTAAATTCACATTTTTTTTAAAGATTTTATTTATTTATTTGACGGAGAGAGACACAGCGAGAGAGGAAACACAAACGGGGGGAGTGGGAGAGGGAGAAGCAGGGAGCCCGATGCGGGGCTCGATCCCAGGACCCTGGGATCATGAGCTGAGCCGAAGGCAGACACTTAACAACTGAGCCACCCAGGCGCCCCTAAATTCACATTTATTGAGCATCTACTATGTGCCAGCCCTTGAGCTGGGTACCGGGAACACATTGTTGATCAAACCCCAATCCCAACCCTTATGATGATCCCAGGGTCAGGAATTTCCACAATGCAGTGATGAGGAAGAAAGGTGAACAGGAGTAGCAGTAATTTTTTTGGTAGCACTTCTGTTTAATTTTTAATTTGTTATTATTTTATTTATTTATTTTTTTAAGAATCAATAAAGTAATAATTTGTTATTATTTTAAATGTACACACAAGTAGAATAGTGTAGTAAACTTCCAGATAACCGCCACCCAGTTCCAACAATTTTTGTTAATATTGTTTCATCTACAGTTCCACTTTTTTTTTTTTTTGATGGAGTATTTTAATACAAATTCTAGATACTGGGTATTTCACCCGTAAGTACTTCCATATAGCTCTCCGAGATGAACGTTTTAAAATAACCACCGCAGCAGCAGTGTCTGATCACCAAATGCAACACCCTGACCCCTTCCCCTCCGAAGCCAGTCCTACATCCTACACCTCTAGGAGTCTTGACAAGGATCTGGTATCTCAGGCCGTGACATGCTAGAGTTTCAGAGTTTGGCCCCTCAGTACCCCCCCCCCCCGGTTGTGCATTCCTGGGCCCTGCCAAAGCTTAGCCTGACCCCCGCCCCAGGTCTCACTGCGCTCTTCCTCCTCCCTGTTCTTGTCGCAGATTGAAATGCTAGAACACAAGTACGGGGGCCACCTCGTGTCCCGGCGCGCCGCTTGCACCATCCAAACCGCCTTCCGCCAGTACCAGCTCAGCAAGAACTTCGAGAAGATCCGCAACTCGCTCCTGGAGAGCCGCCTGCCGCGGCGGATCTCCTTGCGCAAAGTCCGGGCGCCCACGGCCGAGAGCCTGGCGGCCGAGAAGGCGCTCATGGAGGGCTACGGCCTCATGGGGCTGCCGCTGGTGCGCTCGCCCTCCCTGCCGCCCACCTTCGCGGGCACGCTCACCGAGCTGGAGGACTCCTTCACCGAGCAGGTGCAGTCCCTGGCCAAGTCCATCGACGACGCCCTCAGCACCTGGAGCCTCAAGACCATGTGCTCCCTGCAGGAGAGCGGCGCTTACCAGCTCCACCAGGCCCTGCACGCGGGCGCGGGGCCACCGGGCCTGGAGGCCGGGATGCGGGAGCTCGACAGTGCCCGCCCTGCGCCTGGGGAAGCGGCCGCCGAGGCCGCCGGCCTGCCCCAGGGCCACAGCAGCACCCTCATGATGGCTTTCCGGGACGTCACCGTGCAGATCGCCAACCAGAACATCTCCGTCTCCTCTGCCACGGCTCTGTCGGTGGCCAACTGTCTGGGCGCACAGACCACCCAGGCCCCCGCCGAGCCCGCAGCGGGCAAAGCCGAGCAGAGCGAGGCCCCCGGGCAGGAGGCCTCGGCGGCCGCGAGCCCAACCCACAGGGACGCGCCCGCCGAGAACACGGGCGCAGAGGCCGGAGCCAGCGGGGCCCTGAGCGCCCACCCACCTGGGGCCGCCGCGGCGGTGGTGGAGGGGGCGGAGGGGGCCGCGGCAGCGGCGGCGGAAGAGGAGACCAGGGAGGTGGGGAAAGGCGCCGAGGCCGAGTCCGGCGACAACTCAGAGCAGCTGAGCAGCAGCAGCACGTCCACCAAGTCGGCCAAGTCGGGCTCGGAAGTGTCGGCCTCAGCCTCCAAGGAGGCCCTGCAGGCCATGATCCTGAGCCTGCCGCGTTACCACTGCGAGAACCCGGCCAGCTGCAAGTCGCCCACGCTGTCCACCGACACTCTGCGCAAACGGCTCTACCGCATCGGCCTCAACCTGTTCAACATGTGAGTGAGCCCTGGCTGCGGAGCCCTGGGCAGTCCTGGGAAGATCGGTGGGAAGGGGGTGGGCGCAGCGATTACAGGGCAGCAGGGTGCCGGGTAATTTCCCACATCATCCCAGCGCCCTCCAGGGTGACATTGGTGCTGCACCTGCTCCTCCAGATGCGGTGTAGGGATGCACATTTTATTTTTAATTGTTACAAATTTATGTTCAGGATTAGGGACAACACAACACATCGAGCCCATGCTTTCACCACTAATCCTGCTTAAGACGAAGCTGGGGCTTGAAAAGCAAGAGAATCGAAAAGAAAATGCAGTGTTAAGTAAAAGACAGTACAGGTCGAATGTGTACTGAGCAGAAATCATCCAGGGAGGACACGAAGTTAGGGAAACAGCATCATCTCATGGGGTTGATGTCAAGGAGAGAGAGCAAGGAGAAAATGAGGAAAGGCAAGGGAGGGTCTGGGTGGGGGAGAAAGAAGACACTTAGCATAAGCAATACAGGTAAAAGGCAGGAGAGGGACCGGGGTAAAAGGGCGAGACAAGGAAGCCTAGCTGGCGCAGAAAGAGAACAGGAGAATGAAAGCAGAGAAACAAACAAGTGCTGGAGTTCAGAGTCCCCCAGCCGGAGCCCCAGCCGGAACTGTCCTTGCAACTAAGAATGTAGACAGCTGGGGGCCAGCAGGATACGCACGCCCCCCTCCCGTGGAAATCTCATCTCCACCCTCCATTCGCCCCTTCCTTCAGAGCCCTGAGCCAGGAAATTGAACATCTCTCCCACCCACGTGCCCGTCCATTTATTCACTCAACTGTTACTTATTAAATGCCAGGCACGTGGACCACAAAGATGAGTAGGGCACATGCCCTGGTCTCAAGCTTATATTCCAGGGGCGGATAGCTACTGTTCTTGGCTCACCTTACATAAAACATCTGCAAACTTCCTAACAATATCTAGAGATGGCCTTATTATGCCATTTTACAGAAAAGAAGCAGGCTCACGCAAGTAAGGCGAGTTGTAACTCAAACTCACGCAGAGAGTAGGATCCCTCAAGGCAGTGGTGCTCAAACTCTCTGTAGCGAAGGACCACTTTGGGTTTTTACCCGATGGGTTGTGGGCTGACACTTTTGTGAAATGCAATAAAAATGAATTGCTAGAAAAACAATCACATGCTTGGTTATCCTGAAAATGTCAAAGTGCTATAAAAAGTTCTAAATGTTTGCCCTCTACTTCATAGCTTAGTACTTAGCTTCTCCTGAACCAATAAGATACAGTTCAGGGAACGGCATGGATTTGCAGGCCGTACTGTGAATACATTTGCCTACAGACACAGCACCCACACCCACAGTAGAGATGCAAGCATGAGAGAGTAAGTGGTGGGGAACAGGAATCTCGAGTCCACTATGGACAGTGTGGTAGGAGAGCTCACCGCTGCTCCCCAGTCTCATCCTCCCTCCCGATTCCGGGGCGGGTGCTGTGTATAGACAACAGAATAGGGACAGGGAGGAAGGGCCTCTGTAGCAGGCCTCACGGCCCTCAGGGAAGACAGAAAGAAACCTCTCCACCTGCTCTGGAATTCAGACCTCCCCCAACTCCTTCCTTCCCCATGCTATCTTCACTGCTATGTGTGTGTTGGGGTGGGGGTTGTTCAGGAGGATGAGGCTCCTGGGAGAAGCACTTGGGATGGGGAGCCCATCTGCAGTGGAAGGAATCCTGGCATTTCAGAGGCGTTCTTCCCAGAAACTTCTAGGCACTGCTGTGGGTTCCATGGGCTGGAAGAAAGGGAAGAAAGAAGTCATGGATAGCCGTGGCTCACTCTCTACTCCTTCTCCCCACCTCCGCTCCCACCCCTAGAAACCCAGACAAAGGCATCCAGTTCCTGATCTCTCGAGGCTTCATCCCTGACACCCCCATTGGAGTGGCCCACTTCCTGCTCCAGCGCAAGGGTCTCAGCCGGCAGATGATCGGGGAGTTCCTGGGCAACAGCAAGAAGCAGTTCAACCGTGATGTGCTAGAGTGAGTGCCCCTCTCCCCACCCACGGCCCAGGGTCCCATAGGACACAGGGGAGGGAGCAGGACCCCTGCAGTCTTGGCCCATCACTGTATCTTGACCAGCCTCTGTTTCCTCCTCCGACGTCGTGCATTTACTGAGCGCGCTCTGGTCAGGGTCCCATTGAAGGCACCAGGGGTATAGAAACGGTCAAAGGAGACAAAAGGCCTCCCTCCCTGCTACCCTCTGGGGCAAGAGCGTGAGCCTGGAAAAGAAGAGGACTGTGTCTACACTGGGGCCATCTCTGCCTGGTGAACAGGCCCTCAGCCCACCCTCTTGCCGCCATCTGCCCAGCCCCTGAGCCCCCACAGGCTGGCTTGCGCCCCACACGGGCTCAGTTTCATATTGGTGGAGGCAAACATGAGTCAGAAAAGAGGAGTTAGACTGAGGGTTTTTAGAGCAAGAAAATACTGTGATTCCCTAAAGATACGTTTATCACCAAGATCAACAGATGGGGGCAGGATGAGGGGCCTGCCTTCGCCAGTGCTCTGCTCTGTTTGCGTGGAGGCGCGGGCAGGTGACCACCTCTTCACTCACCAGCCTCGAGCCGCCGGGCACGGGGTGGCATCCTTGGGGCCTTGGAGCCACCTCTCCCCTGGCAGAGAGAGGGTGAGGCCCCATGAAGTCTGCTCCAGACCCCCTTCTTGAAGGCCGCCCCAACTCTCTCCCCACTTTCTTCTTGGGAGGTCAGCAGAAGTGTTTCTTGGGGGATCTGAGAGAACCTCTCCCTTTCGTACTTGCTCTTGGAGAGGCAAGGGCCTGCTGTAGGGGGGCAGGGGGCTCCTGCCCAAGGGTTTGGGAGCATGGAAGTCATGCAGCCTGACTGGCAAGGTTGTCACTGTGCCTGGAATGGGTGCTCAGAGATCTGGCTTCTGTTTACACAGTAGTCTTGGTGCTGCGTCTTTGGACAAGTCTCTGCCCTCGGAGCCGGTGCTTCCACGCCTGTGGACTGCAGGGGCTGGATTATGAGGGGTAGACCAGTGGTCCTCTGGAATCCCTGTCACGTTCCTAAATTCACAGGCAGTTGTCTAACTGAGTCAGAAGAGCCGGGGCGGGGGGGGGGGGGGGCTTGGACACATCTGAGGGACCTTGAAATCCCAGGATGCCCCTTAGTTGACAGAACCCAGTTCCCCCCTTTTGGACAATCAGGACCCCCCCCCCCACTAGTGCTTAAGATGCTCTGAGTTCCTTGCAGAGGAAAGTGAACTGATAAGTGTGCTTCCTTCCTTCTCCTTTCTTCTCCCTCTCCCTCAGGCTCCCCTTTCTCCTCAGCACCACCCCTGCCAGGCAGGGTGCCCTAAGGGGATGCCCTGAGGAAATGATAGAAAGATCAAGTTTTCTCTGTCTCCTTCTGCGGCAGACTTCCCTTCATCTGGCTCATCTCTCTGGCCTTTTCGTTTGCTTTTGTCCTTTGTCCCCATTCCACTCCTCCATCTCTGTAGGAGGGTGAGTGGGGGTGCTGTGCCTCATCACTTCGTTCTCCCCAGCTCCCCGGTTCCCTGCACCCCTGGGGGACCCTGCTTTGTCTCTCTGCTCTGGGGGCTGCCTGCTTCACTCACAGGCCCTGACTATTGTCTCTTCTGCCCTCCCCAGGCCCCGTGTGGCCTGGCCCTGAAATTCTGACCTGCTCGGCCCACAGTGACCTGGCGCGCTGGGAACACAGGGTTTGCAGCCAGCCCGGTGGTGGTGGTGGTGCCGGTGCAGAGCAGCACGATGCAAACTAACTGCCATCCTCCGGGGGAGACTGGGTGTGTGGGCTGAGATGGGGAGGGGCGCCGGCTGGGGACCGGGCTGGCAGTTGAGGCGGGGAGCAGGCTAGGGATGAGGGGCAGCGTGGTGGCAAATGAGAGCTGTGCCCGAGAGGGCCTGCTCGGAACCCTGGCTCTGCTGGTCTCCTGCTGGGAGGCTCCTCTGGGCCTCAGTTTCCTCACTTGGAAAGCGAGAGGGTTGGGCTGTGCCGTCTCCAAGGTCCCTTCAACTCCTGTGAATCTGTCATCTTACCCATTCCTTGGTGTCTCTGTAGTGCACTTGGATGGTGCAGTTTGCCCTAAACGTCAAGGCTATGCTTTGTCGGGCAACCGGGGCATCCCGGCAGCCCGCGGGCTCCGGAGCGGTGAGCTCACCATTCCTTCCACAAACATGGAGTGCCTGCTCTGGGCTGGGAATGGCGCTGCGCTGGGCATCGGTGCCAGGGCGGGATGGGGGCAGGGAGGAGTAGGTGTGGCTCGTGGCCTCAGGGGAATGTACAGACCCGGGTGAGTGGAGGAGTGTGGGAAGTGAGACAAGGGGCCAAGAAACCTCCTGCAGGCCTTGGGGTGTCAGGAGAGTGGAGTGCAGAGCTGAGCCCCCATCTACCCCAGTGGGCGCCTCGACCCCTTGTGGTTTGTTGCACGGCGTGCAGGCCCTGGGTCCCGAGACCCCAGCACACCCAGCCTCTGCACGGAACAGAAAGGGCTCCTCTTGTTTCTCCTCCGCAGAAAGGAGCCCTCTTCCCCCAAGTCCGTGTCGCCTCCTGCCTGGCTTGTCTCCCGTGGGGTGCCAGCACGAGATGGGGAGCCGGGAAGGGGCAGGCACTCACAGGGGAGCCAGACGCTGGGGTTCGGTGGGGGGGGGGGGGTTCCCTGCCAGGCAAGCCGGCTATCCTGCAACCTCTCAGCATCTGCTGCCTCTTCCTTACACCCACCAGAGAAAACACACAATAACAAAGTCACCGGTGCCATTTTGCCCAGGCGGAAAAGGCTTCATTGGGATTCTGCACAGCTTCCCTGCCCCCGCCCGGTGACATTCAGCATGTCGCGTCCGTTCTGTACAAAGCTGCTTGCCGAATAAAAGGACATAAATCACCCATCCCCTTGGAGACTGAGACAGCTCCAGCCACAGCACTCTCCAAGATGCAGCCAGGCAGGAAGGTTAGAGGGTGGAAGCCTCTAGGAGGGGACGGGGCAGGACCCCCACCACTACCACCGGTGGGCCTGTGGAGAAAAGGAAGAGAGAAGGGGCCGAGCAGAATCCTGCTCAGCTGCTGGCCTACAGCTCAGTGCCATAGATGCTGCGACATTGCTGCCCCAATTGGACCCTTGGTGCTCCTGGAAGCTGATCTCTTCATCCCTTAGTGCCCTGATTCCATAGCAGATCCGTTCCAAGAAGGAATGTCTTTAATCAGGGTGTATCGAATAATAATAGAAGGCATCCTGAGCTCAAAAGGCCACGTCCATTCCACCGTTTACCTGGGAAGGATTTGGTTTTTATAAAGGAGAAACCAGCCTGCTTCCTCACTTGTCAAATGGGGACAATAGGAACGTCATACAAATATTAAAATGAATGTAAAGTGCTTAGTCAGTTCTTTACAAATATTAGCTATTTCTATTATTATCTTTCTCACTTAAAAGCACAGGACGTCAGATGCCTCCCCACCCTGGCCCCGGCCGGGTGAGCAATTTGTCAGACACCTCAGGTCCGGTTTGCGATCAGGTCCACTCCCCAGACAGCAAGAACTTGCTGGAGCCTGCCGGGGAAGGGAGAGGCGTTCATTGGGGGACCATCCTGCACTCTGAGGAATCCTCTCTGGTGCTGATGGGGGAAGGGCCATGGAGGCCTGGCCGGAGGAGCTCCAGACATCAGCGGGGGTTAGGAGCTTTGGGCGCTGGACGCTTCTCCCTCTCAGTTTTCACATGGCTGGGAAATTTGGCTCTGCTCTATTTCCCTTCTGAAATGTTCGCCTCAGCAGTTTGAAGGCCAGGGAATGGGGGAACGTTCCCTGCTGGCTGTGAACAGGCTCTTTTCTGGCCTGGGTGATCTTTTCTGAGGGGAGTCACACACACAGGGAGAGCAGGGGTATCTGTCATTTCCATGGAAGTGCACGGAGGGCAGCTTTTGGGTTGAGTTGCCGGAAGAGTTTCCTGTGTGTTCCTTCTCTCGCTGTGTCTACTCCGTTTTTTGCTCAGTATTAGAGTTTGACATTTTAGTCAGATCGCATTATTTCACTTCTTTGGGAATGTGTTGGCCAGAGTGTAACAGATTTGTTCTTCTTAGGGGACATTTAGAAATGAAGACAGATTGCCTGTCCAACTCAACAGGCTGGGAGGCACTAGCCTTTCATGACTAGGAAGAAATTATTTGAGAATGTCCTGCCCGTCGTGCCGTGTGTAACCTCAGAATGGTTACTTCATTTCTGGGGAATTCCACCAGGAGGGAGAGAACAGGCTTGGGCCCACGCAGACCCTTATAGGTCTGGAGGAGGGTGGAAAGAGGCCCGGGGCAGGCAGGGATGGACTCTGAGCTTATTCCCACTGCTTTGAAAACTTGACACAGCCACCATCCAGCGGGATAGAGGGAGGGGGTCTCTTCTTTTTTTCTTTTTAATTTAATTTAAATTCAGTTCATTAACATATAATGTATTACTAGTTTTGGAGGTAGAGTTCAGTGATTCATCAGTTGCATATAACACCCAGTGCTCATTACATCACGTGCCCTCCTTAATGCCCATCCCCGAGTTACCCCATCCCCCTACCCCCTTCCCCTCCAGCAACCCTCAGTTTGTTTCCTGAGATTAAGAGTCTCTTATGGTTTGTCTTCCTTCTGATTTCATCTTATTTTATTTTTTCCTCCCTTCCTCAATGATCCTCTGTTTTGTTTCTTAAATTCCACATATGAGCGAAATCATATGATACTGTCTTTCTCCGATTGACTTATTTCGCTTAGCATAATACCCTCTAGTTCTATCCATGCCGTTGCAAATATATATATATATATATATATATACACCACATCTTCTTTATCCATTTCATCTGTTGATGGACATCTTGGCTCTTTCCATAGTTTGGCTATTGTGGACATTGCTGCTATAAACATCAGGGTGCATATACCCCTTCGGATCCCTACATTTGTATCTTTGGGGTAAATACCCAGTAGTGCAATTGCTGGATCGTATGGTAGCTCTATTTTCAACTTTTGAGGAACCTCCATACTGTTTTCCAGAGGGGTTACACCACCTTGCATTCCCACCAACAGTGTAGGAGGGTTCCCCTTTCTCCACATCCCCGCCAACATCTGTCGTTCCCTGACTTGTTAATTTTTGCCATTCTGACTGGTGTGAGGTGGTATCTCGTTGTGGTTTTGATTTGGATTTCCCTGATGCCAAGTGATGTTGAGCATTTTTTCATGTGTCTGTTGGCCATTTGGATGTCTTCTTTGGAGAACTTCTGTCCATGTCTTCTGCCCATTTCTTGACTGGATTGTTTGATCTTTGGGTGTTGAGTTTGATTAAGTTCTTTATAGATTTTGGATATTAGCCCTTTATCTGATATGTTATTTGCAAATATTTTCTCCCATTCTGTCGGTTGTCTTTTGGTTTTGTTGACTTTTTCCTTTGCTGTGCAAAAGCTTTTTATCTTGATGAAGTCCCAATAGTTCATTTATGCCTTTGTTTCCCTTGCCTTGGAGACATGTCTAGCAAGAAGTTCTTGCAGCTGAGGTCAAAGAGGTTGCTGCCTGTGTTCTCCTCAGGATTTTGATGGACTCCTGTCTCACATTTAGGTCTTTCATCCATTTTGAGTCTATTTGTGTGTGTGTGGTGTAAGGAAATCATTCAGTTTCATTCTTCTGCATGTGGCTGTCCAATTTTCCCAACACCATTTGTTGAAGAGACTATCTTTTTTTCCATTGGATGTTCTTTCCTGCTTTGTGGAACATTAGTTGACCATAGAGTTGAGGGTCCATTTCTGGGCTCTCTGTTCTGTTCCATTGATCTATGCATCTGTTTTTGTGCCAGTACCATACTGTCTTGATGATTACAGCTTTGTAATAGAGCTTGAAGTCCGGCATTGTGATGCCCCCAGCTTTGGTTTTCTTTTTCAACATTCCTTTGGCTATTCGAGGTCTTTTCTGGTTCCATAAATTTTAGGATTATTTGTTCCAGCTCTGTGGGAGGGGGTCTCTTCTAAAAGTGAAGTCTTTAAGTTTATGGCCTTGACCCCTCACCTCTCCAGTGCCCTTTCCCCTGACCCCCCACCCCCACCATCCCACACGTACACACACACTGACAGACAAGAGATTTTCCTTAACCATAAAGAGTCATGAACGTTTCAGACCCACTCACTCTTATGTGTAGAGATCTTTGGACCCTAAGTGCGGGGTGAACAAGTCCAGAGTTGAGGCTCCCTTTGGCTTGGTCGCATTAGTATATAAATTGGACTTTCACACAAAGCCCTACCACCCAGTCCCTTCCTGATACCTCGGGCCCTAGTTCTGGAGGGCTCTCTCAATCCCTGTGTGGTACTCAGGGGTGGCTTCAACTGGCCACTCTTCGAATTGGGATTTCTAGGGAGTAGGCTTCTAGGGAAGGGGCTTCCTGGGAGTTCCACTCCCCTGAGGTTTGTAGGAAGGCCAGCTGTGAGTGAGGAGGCTGTGAGACATAACAGTGACAGCTCACATATATCAAGCATTCACTGTGCGCCAGCAGGCAGTGTGCCAAGACCCATACGTGCAAAATCTCATTCCGTCTCTGCAGCAGCTCTGTGAGGTGAGTGCTATTAATCTGTGCCAAATGAAGGACCTGGGGAGCAGAGAGAGTAGGTAGCTTGCCCACAGTCACAGAGCTAACCAGTGGCTGAGATCTGAGGGCAGGCAGAACGGGTCTACAACCTGAGCCCATAACGCGACGCCATCCTGCCTCTCTGCCTCATCTCAAGGGAAGTGTGGTCCAAATGCCTTGTAATTTTAATCAGACCCCAGTTGTGAACTGTGGTGCTGGAAGACCCCTTACACGGCCTGCTTGTCCAGCCCTCTCACCCAGGCAGAAAGTGAGGCCCGGAGAAAAGAAATGACTAGTCCCCTGGCCAGGGGCAAGTTGAATGAAATCAGGTACTCTTCCATCCCTGGACCCACCTTTTTTTGCTCTGCTCACCTGAGAAGAAAGCAAAACTGAGAAACTGATTCATACATCTCAAGAGGTCTGAGCTAGATCCCGTTTCCTTTCTCCCTGATAGATGGATATTTTAAAGAGTTAATGGATGAACATCTAGAGGTATAATTTCAGGCAGAATTAACTGCTGATGATGGAAAGGGTCTTAATACCTATGTGAGAAGGAACTTCATATTCACTTACTCGCTTGGTACGTCAACTCAGCCTTGGTCTCCAGGCACATAATGAAAACCATCATCTATGAAGCTCTGTTATATAGCTTTACATACATTGTCTCTTTTAAAACTCAGAACCACCTGCCCACTAGATGGTATAGGTGTCAGCTCCATTCTATAGGTGGAAAAGTGAGGCATGGAGAGTCGAGGTGACCTGAACTGAAAGGCTCAATGATGGAAACAAGATTCAGCCTCGAGGGTGTCTGACACCAAAGGCCTGACTTCTCATTCTGCCCACTCTATTAAGAGTGCCCTGGAGCAGTGGTTCTCAAAGTGTGGTCCACGGAACAGCAGCAGCATCACTTGGAAAGTTGTTTGTGATATCAATTCTCAGATTCCACCCCAGACCCACTGAGTCAGAACCCTGGCGGCAGCAATGGTGGGTTCACAAGCCAGCCAGGTGGTTCAGATGCACACTCAAGTTTGAGAACCCCTGGCAAGCAGGGATGCTGCCAGGCCCAGTGAAGGGAGAGTCACCCCAGGCATCCACACTGACTTTGAATTCGTTTGGGTAGTTTAAACTTAGTTCTTTTGGTTCCTGAGTCCCCAAGGTGTGACCGGCAGTCATCCCTTCTGAGGCCCTCCCAGACGAGATGGTCTTTGTCCCCTTGTCGTCACCAGGAACGCTGGCTGGTCCTCTTGCGTCAGCTTCCCTCTGCTCTATTTTCTGAGCCACATTGCACTTTTCCAAAAAGCCTTGACCTTTGTTGGGCATGTTATGAGTTCTGCCTAACAAAAATAACTCTCTGGCGGATGGGGATATTTTTAATTGAATTGTATGAGCCAAGAACTGCAGAAATAAAACCAAGGTTCCTACATCCCGTGGCAGTGGGCGGTTTCATTTTCCATCCTAATCCTGGAGCCTGGGCTTAGTCCCTGCCTCGAGCACCAGGGCCCCCCCTGCCGTCTGCAGCACTGCACTCGCACCTCTTCTGAGCTCAGCCTGCACCTCACCTTCCAGATCTTTGCTGTCTCTTCTGGCCAATTAAAAATCCCTACTGCTATCATTACCTATTTTCAGCTCCCAGTCAGTTCCTTTGTCTGCCAGGCGCTGTCTTGCTATCGTAAAAGAAAAAAAAAAGTTGAGATGACGAAATTCATTTTGATCAGAGTCGTGTACGACGCTTCATTTCCCTGCAACACAAACTGCTTCCACGCACAGCTCAGTATTAACAATTTTATGCAAGGTCGTACCTGGTTGTACAGATGCAGGGAACATCTGTGCTTCTGCTCCCCCAGGCTCTGTGAGGTGCTTGCACAGGAAAGAGAGGGAGGGAGGCCTGAGCAGAAGTTAACAGCTCTCGTGATTCACTCACTCGTCCATCAGCGGCACCTCCCCGGGCAGGTGCAGACAGGCTCGGCTGGAAAGCGGCTTAATGGGCACCAGCCTGCCCGGGTTCTCATCACTTACCCGCTTGCGCATGCGGCTGAAGGAAGTGGGAAACCTGTGCCCGCTACCCTGCCTCACTGCCTACGGGCTGGCATCCACGGGGCTGTTTCCTAGGCAGCTCTGTCCCGTCTCGGAGGCAGCTCCAGATGATCTTGGCAAAGCAGGCCCAGCGATCCTGAGGCACCGGGCAGAGCTCCCAGAGGCTCAGGCCACTGGGCTCCCTCCCTAGCTGAGCACATGCTCCAGGTCCCATTCATTCGCCCAGCTGGTCTCTCACGCATTCATTCATCCCAGAAAGAGTTATTGAATTCATATACACGCCAGGCATGCAGAGAGTAACAGAACGGCCTCTGCTGGAAGGAGCGCAGAGCCGTGTGGGAAGACAGGCAGGTAGATGTTAATGGCACAGGGGACACCTGCAGCGGTAGACAGAGGCGTGTTCGGGAGGCCGTGGCGGTCCAGGAGGACTCCGGGAGAGATGGGTAGCTCATCAGGGACCTTGAGGTTGGGGTTGGGGGGCAGGAAGAAAGAACAGCATGTGCAAAAGTGTCAAGCTCAAGAGCCAGACTGCAGGAGGGGGAGCCACTATGTGGAAGGGGAAGGAGAAGCTGGGCCACTAGCAGGGCCCTGCTTGCTTGGCCCAGAAACTTGGGCTTCAGGCTAGGGATGTGGGAAGCCTTGGAAAAAATAGAAGCAGAAAAGTGAGTGACAGAACCAAATGGGTGTCCGAGAAGGATTGTTCTGGAACATGACTTGGGGGCAGGGAGGCTGGTTAGGAGGCCATCACAGTCACAGTCCTGAAGAAATGTGAGAAATGTTGAGACCCTTAGCCTTGGCAGTGGCCATGGGAGGGAGAAGCAGGCGGGGCCCGGAGGCAGGGCCAGGCGGTGGGGGGTGGGGGTGGGGTTGCAGGTCCAGGGAACAGCCTCCAGAGCCCCTGAGAATTCGGAACACTCAGTCTTAGCATATGAATATGTTTGTGCTTCAAGCTCTCTAGAGTAATTTGTGAAATTATACCAAATAAACGTGTATATTTTCAGTTTGGGAGGGGAGATGCTGGGGTCGGGGACATTTCATCTGAAGAATCCCTCAAACCAGGTATTGTCAAATATTTACTGAGAACAAGTTGAAATTTTAAACACCCGCTAAAACATGACATGTGTGCAGGCTGACTTCCCTGCACAAGATGCTAGCACCACCTGTGGTCTTGTGAGTATGCCCAGGCCAGCTCTGACTGCCATTCACACCAGAGCACCCAGATGAGTTCAACAGCCAAAAAGGAAATTAACTAGTTAGTGACAAATAATAAAATGAAAAGGGTGAATTCATCGCAAGAGTTACACACTTATGAGTTGTGCAGGGAGCATTCAGAGCCGTGGCAATGGGGGAGGCCACCTAGACAGAGGTTGTTAAGAGGGGGAAGGGAGGCTAGGGGCCCGGCCCGAAGTTGGAGGCCAGGGGAAGGAGGCTCTGGATGGAGGAGGGGCACCCTCAGAGACCAAAGAGTCAACCTAGGGGAGGGTGCTGTGAGGAGAGCAGGAGAGAGAAGTGTTTCGAGAAGGGAATGATTAACCATTTCGGTGCTGCCAAGAGGCTGGTGGGATGAAAAGTCATTGCCTTTGGACTTGGCAATGTGAATCCAACGTGGCTTTGACAAGAGAAGTTTTAATGGAATGCTGGGGGTAGACGCTTGGCTGGAGCGGGATGAAAAGTGAATGGGATTGAGCAAGTGCAGACAGCGTGGGTAGGGACATCTTCTAGAATTTTGGCTCCAAAGAAGAGTAGAGAAAAGGGGTAGTGACTAGAGGCAAAGAAGAGTCAAGGCAGGGTCCTAATTTGTGAAATAGGGAAGACAAGACTTTGAGTGCTAAGGAGGATGATTTAGTAGACACTAAGTGGTACTACCGAAAAGACCATCTCAGACTGAATGTGTCCCAACCCACGGTCTCAATCTCTCCTCCCGCATATGTGTCCACCCCATCATGGACTCCACTTAAAAATTAGCACCACCAGCCCTCAGGTGCTCAAGCCAGAGCTCTGAGACTCACCATTGACTCTTGTCCTCACTTCCCACCTTCCCTCCATCACCCACTCCCATCAGTTCTTCCTCTAGGAAGATCTCTGATCGTCCATTCCCTTGGCCTCCACCTTGACCCCAGCGTCATCAGCCGTTACTTGGACTTCAGCAGCAGCATCCTCACAGGGCCCCTGCTTCATTCGTGTTCCCTGCCCTCCCTTTTCCACTCCTTCTCCCCCAACAGCCAGAGAACTCCTCATAAAGCCAACTGACTCATATCACTCCTCTGATCATGTCCCTCTATTGTCTCCAGCTGCATTCAGGAGAAATTCCGAAATCCTCTCATGACTCACAGAGCTCGGACTGGTCAAGCCCCTGCCCACCTCCCTGGCCCCACAGCCTGCCACTCTCCATTCTCCCCCTTACTCCTGCCCTGCAGCCTCACTGACCCTTTCTAGGTTCTTGCAAGTTCTTTCCTACCAAGGGCCTTGGCATATCTTTCCCTCCACTGCCTGAAAGCTCTCCCCCACCCCTCCCCTTCCCTTGGTCAGCTTCTACGCATCTTTCAGGTCTCAGCTCAATGTCATGTCCCCAAAGGGGCCTTTCCAACCATCCCACTATGAAATATGAAATACATCCGCCTGCATAGGATTTGAAACAATTACAATGAAATAATTATTTTTGACTCTGGGTATCATGTTTGTCTCTCAGCAAGGCAGGGTCTGTGTTTGTGTTGTTTGACGCATATTCCAAATAGGGGAGAAAGAAAAAAGTCCCCACCAGGGGTCAGAGAAAGCACCAGAGAGGAGGGGATTGGTCCCTGTTGTGGGTTCTGTGTGTGCCCAGGCCAGCTCTGAAACTGAGGGATGGCCACGCAGCTTCTGTGTTGCCTGCTGACAGTGCAGGGGCTCCTGGCCCATGACTGTGACTGTGCCCTGTTGTGCCCCCTCCGGACCCGCCACAGGCTCCCGCCAGGCATGTGGGTAAGACAGCAACCCCCAGGGAGAGACACATTAGCACAGTCCCCGGAGAGGGGAAAGAGGCAGCCGGCTTGCCCAGCCCAGGAGATGCCAGCAGGAAATGTGATATGTGCAGCCTCCACCCCCCACCCCGCCCAAAGGACTGGCCCTTTCGTGAGCTTGTTTCTTCGTATGCAGTAAAAAAAGAAAACAGGACGATGGTTAACATCACACAGGATGGAGAGAGAAGATGAAGTCTGGGCGCACTCAGTGGAGCCTAAGAACAGTCCTTAATAAATGTGAGCGCAGAGGGAGCGACCCCCACCGGGGTTAGACCCCTGTTGGAGTGGAGGGGGCCCCGCTGCGGGGAGAAGCCTCACCAGAGCAGGAAGCATGGGGCAAGCCCCTTTGCAGTCTCAGTTTTGCCTTGTGCAAAACGGGGAGATTATACGCCAGACGAGACCACCCAGAAACGTGTGATGTTTTTGACCTTAAAGATTATCAAAGAGGAGAGACAGCCATGGGCTGTCCTGGGTGGAGGCAGCAGGATGGGTTTGGAAAACTGTCAAACAATCTGCTCCCTACAAGGATTCCGGGGTGGCAGAGAAGGATGGGAAGGGGGGCGATTTTACGGTAGATCCAGCAAAATAAGAGAAGCCGTGGGAGAGAGGGAGAGAAGAGAGGGAGAGGAGTTCGCCATGCAGGCTGAGAGCTGGCCCTTCGGGAGAGAAAAAAGCGTCAGGCTGAGTGGAGGGGCGAGGGTTTGGGTGACGGCAGGATGGCCGAGGCCCCTGAAGTGAGGGTCCGCAGGGGCAGGCTTGTCAGGAGAGAGCAAGCCTCGGCCTGGCCAGCTGCCCCGGGCGGCACAGGCCCCTCCAGGAAGGCACCCTGTGGTCCCCTGGGGCGAGGGAGAGAAGCAGCCAGTCATTGCCGACTGTATTCCAAAGCCAGCCAGGAATGATGCCATGGTATCTTGCTGCCTGTGGGCCCTCTCTGCTTCCAGGTCCTTCTCAGAGACTGGGGGGCAGTCCTGAGAGGTTCCCCTGGCCCAGACCCCAGCTCTCCAGAGAGGAAGGCATTTGGCTTCTTGGGGACAGTAATGCCCTACCACCACCAAACAGCTTCTTCCATTCCATCTGGGGGTCTGACAGAACATATTGAGATTCCGCCCCCCCAGGATCTGAGAGCCCCAGGACACCATCAGCCCCTTGGACACTGATGCCCCATGGTGGCAACTGCAGTGAGTCAGGCACACACGCACGTGTGTGCGTGTGCGTGTGCGTGAGTGTGTGTGTGTGTGTGTGTGTGTGTGTGTGAGAAGGGGGCACTGCATCTGTCTCCACCTCTCCCATCCCTCCCTCACCGCTCCCCCTGCAAAAGCAGCCCCTGACAGCCTGAAGGGGCACCTGTGTGCTCCCGGGAGCTACTGCCTGGTGGCCCGTGAGTTGCTGGATTCACATTTGTCTAAAAGCCTCCACATGGGCTGGACCCCCTCCTGCCCTGGCACGCAGCTCAGCCATTGGTTTTCAGGTTTTAAGAATCTCCTAGAGAGCTTGTGAAAATGGCTGATTGCCAGGCCTCGCCTCCACGTATTCTAGTCAGTAGATCTGGGATGGGGCTCAGGCATCTGCGTTTTACCAAGCCGTCTCACAACTCTCACAAGGGGCCCTTGGGGACGTGGGGTGTAGACGTCCCCCGCCCCACAGCCCAGGCGACCTGTCACAAAGCCCTCCCCCCTGCCCTCCCTCCTCCCCGTGGCCTGTGACCGATTTGCTCAGCGCTCCCCCGTCTGCAGGCTGGCATTTCCACCTGGCTGCGTCTCAGGCTCTGGGCTCATTACTGGAGCTTTCGGCCGAAGCCCCGAGCGAGCCAGGGAGCGGGCTGCGCGTCACCTGAGTGAAGGCCTGGAAACTAGGCCATCGTGCTTGGCCAAGCAGATCCCACTTTCTCCCAGCCGCTGCACTGCCTCCTTCCACTGCCCCCCCCCCCCCCGCCTGCCTGCTGCCATGGTGCCTGGGGCCTTGGGCGCCCACCCCCTCAGAGCACTGGGGCAGAAGGCACAGCACAGGGGCTCTGGGGCGACACTGCAGAGGGACGCAGGGGCCCCGTAGCAGTGGGCTGGACAGACTGATGGGGCAAGTCCTGGGCAGCAGCTGGATGCCCGGCCAGGGCACCGGGGGCCAGCCTGGGGCCCTCTGCCTTCCCCTGCGGCCTTGACATGTCAGGCGGGGGCGGCGATGAGCAGGTGCCGCCCCTCGGCTCCACACCCAGGCCGCCCCAGTCCAGTCCGTGGTGTTTTCCTCCACCTCCATGTCCTGTCCCTTTCCACCTCTCCTTCGCCTCTCTTTTCTCCGTCTGTCTCTCTCTCTCTCTCCCTTTCCCTGTGTCTCCCCCCGTCTCTGTCTGTCCCTTGTTCTCTGTCTCCATCTCTCCCCCGTTTGCGGGTCTTTCTCTCTTCTCCCGTTCACCTCCTTGCCTCTTTTTTTCTGTCTTGCCTTCTTGGCCTCTCTGTCTTCCTCACCGGACTCTGTACCCTCTGCGTCTCTCACTGTCTCCATGCCGGTCCCCTCCCTGTCCTTGCCTCCCTGGCTCTAGCTCCTGGTCCCCTCGTGGCAGGACAGCAGCGGCTCACCTCCTCCGACCGGCCCCGCTGTCTGGGTCCGTCATGCACGATTCATAACCCCTGACTGGGCTGAGCTAGGGGACACGGGGGTGTGGGCCCCATGATGCGGCTCTCAGGGCTCACCTGCCAGTTGGGGAGGGCCTAGGGAGGAGGTGACGCGCCGCTGGGAAATCAGCGTGGCCTCTCCCCAGGCTGGACCCGGAGGCTGCTACCACCAGTTGCTGTCTCAAATGGCCAGACACTGACATTCCAGCTGTCATCCTCGGGACACATTCTTGCCTCGGCCTCCCCCAGCGCCACCCTCTCACTCACCAGCCAGGCAGACAAGCCTGACAGAAGGCTGGGTGTGACCAAGCCGTGGATGGGCTCCCAGCCCAGAGATGGCCATCTCCTCTGTCCTTGCGAGCCGAGGACGGCTCCCAGCCTCCCTTTCCTAGAAGTCTCAGCGGTGCCCTCTCCTCCCTTTTCCCCCTGGAAGGAATGGGGGAGGGAGAGCCCACAGGCCACCAGGCCCCTGACCACAGCTGTGTGGGTGTCTCCCCTTGCTTTCTCCTAAAAATTGACACCAGAGCCAGGGTTGTGTCTGGATCTCTGAGTCTCCTAGGTGGTGGGCCCTGCACAGGAGCCGATCTTGTGGAGGAAGTGGGTCCTGTCCAGGGCTTGTCCCTCTGTTCACGCGGTTACTGGGCAAATGTTGCCTGAGTCCCCCAGGGTGCTGGGCCCTGAGCCACATGCTGGGCTCGAGCCTGGAGCTCGCCTCGCCTTTTTGGGCAGGGAAGCAGGCAGCGACCAGGCCTCGGCTGCCCGGGGTTGTGACCCTGTGGCAGCAAAGGCCAGGGCTGTGGAGGCAGAGGGGCTGCTCCCCGCAGCAGGCACTGGGAGGCTGGCTATAAAAGGACCAGGAGAGAGGAGACCGGACGACAGCACGGGTGCAGAAAGGAGGGAAATCAGTGTGGAGAGGCTGTCGGCACATGTGAGCTTCTGCAGTTCTCAGCCACTCAGGGCCACTGCTTGGCCAAGCCTGGGCTCCCGTCCACTGCTCATGCCCTAGGGACAGGGCACCCCGGAGGAGGGTGAGGCAGCGGGAGGTAGGGGCTGGGAGGGGCCTGGCCCCAGAGCCCATGGAAAGAAGGGGCCCCAGGAGCAGTTCAGGCCAGAGGAACGACATTGCCGCCTGCAGGTGACTCGAATGTGTCCCTGACCTCGCCCCACTTCACTGAAGGGGGACATTCAGATGCAGACTCTCCAGGGCTAGAGGTGACATTTCAGAGGTAGAGGGTCCCTTGGGGAGCAGGATTCTGGCCTCCTTGATTCTCAGAGAGAGAAACTGAGGCTCTAAAAGATGAGTCTTGACTGAAAGTCACAAAAATGCAGTGGTAGGCCCAGGCTCAGAATCCCGCCGTGTTTGTCACACAGTGCCCTCCCACGTGACGCTGATTTGTCATTTACTTTTCAGAGGCCACAGCTTCCCTGAGAGCTCAGGGCTCCTTGGCTGCAAGGGAGCTTAGGATAAGCCCGCTCCTCTCCCATCCTGCCTGAGGCAGAACTGAGGGCTGGTGCCGGAGAAGCTTTCAGGCACCTGGAAGCCCAAGTGGGAACGAGAAACTAGGGAGACGGACAGACTCCTACCAAGAGCAGAAGAGTGTAGCGTTCTCATCCTTATGTCAAGCCTTTGTCTGACTCTGAGACCCTCTGAGACCCTCTGAGGCTGAGAGGAAAGGACCTGGGCTCTGGAGGTGGAAGATCAGCCATCCTCTGACTGTGCAGCCCTGGACAGCCCCCCAGCCTCTCTGGGCCTCAGGTTCTTAGCTGTGCAGTGGAGCGTCAGTCAGCGATCTGCCTCACAGGGCTATTGTGTTAGAGGAAGGACGCTGTGAGGGAGGGCCCTCTGGGGTTATTCAAGGGAGAGCCCGGGGGGTGATTTGGCCTAGGAGGCCCGAGTCAGTCCCCTCCTGGGTGGTCACAGGGACCCAAATCCCTCCCCCATCCACCAGGGCAGGCGGTCCATGGGGGGAGGGAGGGTGCACCTGGCACCCTACTCCTCAGCTGTGTCAGGTTGAGAGAGGTTTAGGGGCCAACCTCTCCTCAAGACCTCTCCGCCTCACCTGCCCCCAGCTGCGTGGTGGACGAGATGGACTTCTCCAGCATGGAGCTGGACGAGGCCCTGCGGAAGTTCCAGGCTCACATCCGCGTGCAGGGGGAGGCCCAGAAGGTGGAACGGCTCATAGAGGCCTTCAGGTAGGACCCCCTTCTGTAGCCCCCGCTCCCCTCACCCAGCCCTCAAATCACACGCCTGGGGCACCGGGGACCGGAGATGCTGGGGCGGGGGGTCAGCCCGGGGCTGGGGAGAAGCCCTCCTGGTGGGGCAGCTGGGGTGGTAGGCTGAGTGGAAAGGAAGGATGGGAAGAGAAGGGATGGGAGCCGGGGAGGCTGCTAAGCTGGAGCAGCGCTGGGCCCTCCAAGTGGACTGCAGGCATCTCCCTCATTCTTCATCTATGCAAGGTGATGGGCTCCACGGGTGTGTGGCACCTGCCTTGTCCCCTCAGCCAGGAAGAGGACCAGGCTACAGGGCACATAGCCATCCATCATTAGGGACCCGATGCCCTTGGAGAACCAGCATATGGGCCCTGACCGCCCCCGATCTCTGGAGCTCAGGGAGGCGGGGAGAGGGCCTCACGCGGCACCCCACTCTGTGTCCCCACCACAGCCAGCGCTACTGCATGTGTAACCCCGAGGTGGTACAACAATTCCACAACCCCGACACCATCTTCATCCTCGCCTTTGCCATCATCCTCCTCAACACCGACATGTACAGCCCCAACATCAAGCCTGACCGCAAGATGATGCTGGAGGACTTTATCCGAAACCTGCGAGGTGAGGAGGAGGGGGAAGGAGGCGCGGGGCCACGGCTCGGGCGCCGTTCTGTTCAGCGTTAATTCTGGGCTGCCAAGGGCGGGGCAGCCAAGGGCACGGGACACTGCTGTCTGGTGCTGGTCCCGCACAGCAGTCTGGGAAAGCTGCTTGCGTGCCAGGCATCTGGGCAGTTTCCGGGAGCCATTACCACTCCCCTAGACCTTGGGCCGTAGCCCTTGCCCTCCATGGAACATCCTCCATGGGTTGACCTCTAGGCACGGGCGCCACAGCTGGTGCCAGGGTATACCAGCCCTTCCCACTGCTCGACATCTGGAGGCGTTTAGGTCTTGGGTCCATTTATGTCAGCCTTGCAGACAATGCCTTGGCACCCACCAGCCAAGTCCTTTCCTAAATGACATAGTGCAGTCCCTGGCAGGGATCAGAACAAAGATGGCAGGATGGGATGTGTGCTCAACAGAGTTCTTTTCTTTCCTAGCATTTAAGAAATCGAAGCTATACATGCTACATAATTTAATAAAGTCAGATAATTCCACAAAGCTTGTTCCAAAAAAAGCTCGTCCCTGCCTGTCACCGCTCTCCTTCCTCAGAGGCAACCACTCTCAACTTTGTTTTGCTGTTTCTTGTGTTTCTTCTATAGCACTAAACAACGTGCTTCTGCTGTTTTTCTTACACCTTGTTTCTAATTAGTATAAAATCCAGTTGTAAGGCATATACATCTGAGAGCTTGGTGAATGCTTATGTTCATATACACGTGTGTGATCCTGGTGGTAACTAGACCCGTTTCCCAGTGTATAAAAACCACTCTGTTGTACGCCTGAAACTAACAGGATTTTAGACCCATTCAGTACCCCTGCCCGAGGGCCAGCTCTTCTCACCTGCCATCCCCGCTGATGAGTTGTGCCAGTTCTTGAACTTCACATGGGTGCGATTAAATAGTACACACACTTTGGTTTCTTTTATACACTGCAACTTGTTCATTTTTTAAATTTTAAGTAGTATTAATTTCTGTCTCAATCCGTTCAGGCTGCTGTAACAAAGTACCACAGACTGGGTAGCTTCTAAACAACAGACATTTATTTCACACAGCTCTGCCGGCTAGGCTGCCCAAGGTCAAGGCACTGGCAGAGTCGGTGTCTGGTGAGAGCCCGCTTCCTGGTTCTGGCGGGGCCCTTCTGGCTGTGTGCTCACATGGCGGAAGGGGTGGGCAGCTCTGTGGGTTTTTGTTTTTGTTTTTGTTTTTTTATATGACACAAATCTCACTCATGAGAACTCTATCTTTATGACTTCCGCAATTTCTAAAGGCCCCATCTCCTCATACCATCCGTTTTGGGGGTTAGGATTTCAACGTATGCACGGGGGAGGCGGGCACAAACATTCAGACCACAGCAGTTTCCTAGAGTAGACTATAAGGATTAGCTCTTTTTCATCCACCTTGCCTAGCCCGCCCCCGCTAAAACTACACTGTGTTTATGTTATTAAGATGTAAACACAGTCCAGAGCTGAGTCTTGAAGTATGTCATGATTACAAACCCTTTCTATTTCTGCTTTCCTTGGAGTGAAGTGAGCACTTATGTTCTTTTTCCCTTTGCTTAGCTCTCTAGGTACCCGCTATTGATTCTTCTCCAAACTCCCCACCCTAAGTGTCACGTTCCTCTCAACACGTGGAGCCCCAGGGAGGTCTTTTTGGAGTCTCCCTCCCGGAGCCTCTAACTCTGCTCCAATCTGGATGGGTTGCTGGGCCCTGCAGGGCACAGCAATTGGCCTGGGATACCCTCCCCCATCATCTGGGGGCCTCCTTCTCTTTGCTCCTGTGTTCGGTCCCTGTATCCTAGATTTCATGGCTTGCTCATTTTTAATTCACTTCCATAGAAAAGGTACACTGGTGGCAAACTTTCTGAGAGCCTGTGTGTCTGAATATATCATTTTCTACCTTCACTCTTTTTTTTTTTAAGATTTTTTTATTTATTTGTCAGAGAGAGAGAGAGGGAACAGAAGCAGGGGGAGGGGCAGAGGGAGAGGGAGAAGCAGGCTCTCCGCTGAGCAAGGAGCCTGATGCAGGACCGATCCAAGGACCCTGCGATCATGACCTGAGCCAAAGACAGCTGCTTAACCTACTGAGCCATCCAGGCGTCCCAACTACCTTCACTCTTGCTTGGGTGTTCGACTCGGAAGAGAATTCCAGATTGGAAACAGGGAACTCAGAATTCTGAAGGCGTTGCTCCATTGTCGTCTTTTTTTTTTTTTTTTAGATTTTTATTTATTTATTGAGAGAGAGAGAGAATGGTAGAGAGAGAGCATGAGAGGGAAGAAGGTCAGAGGGAGAAGCAGACTCCCTGCTGAGCAGGGAGCCCGATGCGGGACTCGATCCCGGGACTCCAGGATCATGACCTGAGCCGAAGGCAGTTGCTTAACCAACTGAGCCACCCAGGCACCCGCTCCATTGTCTTTTAATGATGGTGCTGCTCTGTCGTTCCAATTCCTCACCTTTTGCATATTAATTTCTCTCTCTCTCTGAAAATTTACAGGCTCTTCTTTGTCCTTTGTGTTCTAAATTTTCATGATGTTCCACCTCGTTCTGGTTCTTTTTTTCAGTTGAAGTATAACTGACATCCTGTTAGTTTCAGGTGTACAGCAGGGTGATTTTTATACATTGGGAAAGAAGTCTAGTTACCATCTGTCACGATACAAAGTTACTACAATGTTATTGACTCTATTTCCTATGCTGTACATTACATCCCCATGATTTAATTTATATTTAACTGGAAGTTTGTACCTCCTAATCCCCTTCATCTGTTTTGCCCACCCCCCAACCCAGCTCCCCTCTGGCAACCAACAGTTTGTTCTCTGTATTTATGAATCTGTTTCTATTTCTGTTTTGTCTGCCCATTTGTTTCATATTTAAAGTCCACATGTAAGTGAAATCATATGGTGTTTTTCCTTCTCTTTCTGACTTGTTTCACTTAGCATAGTACCTTCTAGGTCCACCGATGCCATTGTAAATGGCAAGATTTCATTCTCTTTTATGACTAATATTCCATTTTATATATGTGTCACATCCTCTATATACATTCATCTTTCAATTCTTCCACATCTTGGCTGTTGTAAGTAATGCCCAGTGGACATGGGGGTGCAGATAGCTCTTCAAACTGGTGAGTTTCTTTTTGGTTCTTTTATCATCTCTTGTGCCAGCGCTGGGTTGATCCTTCAGCCTAGAAACATGTCCTCCGGTTGTGGGAAGTTTTCTTTTCTTCTTTTTTAATTTTTTTATTATTATGTTAATCACCATACATTACATCATTAGTTTTTGATGTAGTGTTCCATGATTCATTGTTTGTGCATAACACCCAGTGCTCCACGCAGAACGTGCCCTCTTTAATACCCATCACCAGGCTAACCCATCCCCCCACCCCCCTCCCCTCTAGAAACCTCAATTTGTTTTTCAGAGTCCATCGTCTCTCATGGTTCGTCTTCTCCTCCGACTTACTCCCCTTCATTCTTCCCCTCCTGCTATCTTCTTCTTTTTTTTTCTTAACATATATTGCATTATTTGTTTCAGAAGTACAGATCTGTGATTCAACAGTCTTGCACAATTCACAGCGCTCACCATAGCACATACCCTCCCCAATGTCTATCACCCAGCCACCCCATCCCTCCCACCCCCCACCACTGCAGCAACCCTCAGTTTGTTTCCTGAGGTTAAAAATTCCTCATATCAGCGAGGTCATATGATACATGTCTTTCTCTGATTGACTTATTTCACTCAGCATAACACCCTCCAGTTCCATTCACGTCGTTGCAAATGGCAAGATCTCATTCCTTTTGATGGCTGCATAATATTCCATTGTGTATATATATGTGGGAAGTTTTCTTAAATATTGTATTTGATCATCTCCCGCCTTCGTTTTCTCTGTACTTTCTGGAACTCCTATTATTTGGATGTTAGATCTCCTAGTTTGATCTAATTTTTACAGCTTTCTATTTGCCATCTTTGTCTTCTTGTTGGACTTTCTTAAATATGTCTTGCAAGTCTCCTCCTAAGGTTTTAATTTCTGCTGTCATATTTTTCATTTTCAAGAACGCTTTTGTTCTCAAAATGTTTCTCCTTAATAGCATTTTAGTCTTGTTTTATAGATGTGGTATCTTCTTACATATCTCTGATGGTATTTATTTATTTCAGTTTCTCCCTGCTTGTTTCTATTTCTTCTGGCTTCCTTTTTCTGCTTCCCCATACTTCTTTCTCTTTTGTGTTATAGACTTTCCATATATACATGATGAAACTTGGTTGTTCTCTCATATTTAAGAGTGAGCTAAAAGGCTGATTAAAAACTGTGAGTATGGGTGGGGGGTACTGACCGGTGGACTTTCTCATAGGGTGATTTAGTTGAGCTGTGTCACTGAGGGACCCCTACTGCAGCATCTTTAGATTTTTCTCTTGTGCCTGTTGATTCCTCAGAAGAGAAATGTCCAATCTGTTGCCCAGAGGGTAGGAGTCTGGCTGCTAACGTTCTAAGATCTTCTGGGTTCAATAGGACTGAGAGGGTCTCTTAATACATAGACATCAACCTCATGCCCCAGTTTTCAGCACAGACTCCCACCTTTGGCTGGGCTTGGGGTCCCCCACCCCAGATTTCCTGGCTCACCTCTTCCAGAGGACTAACCCTCAGTCGGCTGCTGGAGTGGAGGAAGGGACAGGGAGATCTAAATGTTTTTTAGACTGATGATCAAACTATTTTCCTGTGTCCAGCCCAACTTTACCTCCACTTTTGGGGATTCCTGTTGCCACCCATTCCAGAGCCCTTTGGTGGTTCTGTGATGTGTTGAGTGGCTTTTAACCTCTCTGCTGGCTTCATGTTCCACTCTCTCAGGTTTGCCAATCCATCTGCTCATTCGTCCACTTCCCAAGTCACATGGTGCCATTGTTTCTTCCCCACCCTCTTTAAAAAACTCCCTTTGGCCAGAATATTGAGGAGGAGCAGAGGTGTGCGACCTGCCATCTTCAGCTGAGAGCCTTTGTGTGTTCAGTCTTGGTTCCTGCTCTTTATTGCACCCAGCGCCCCAGGGGTGCTGCACGGCTAATGTGCCTGACTTGAAGAACCAAGATCAGATGTGAAAGAAACAGGGTTGATATAAGGAGTTGCTCGTAGAAGGTATAATGTCCTCTTACTAAGTTAGGAAATCTCCTTTGAGGACACTTGCCAAAGTTGCTTTATTTTCCACTTTTCTCTCTTATAAGAGAAACATAAGTCATTAAAAAAAGATTTAGAAAAGGTAGAAGAAATTTTTTATTGCCTCTCTTTCTACCTCCTGAAGAAATTTGTTTCCATGTTGGTCAATTTCCTGCTAGTATTTTTTTTGTTACCAGAGTGTTATGACTATGAAGTAGGAGATGGGAGTAAGGTCTCCTTACTTGCATTGCCACAGGGGGCTGTCCACTTCCTCTTCACCTAATGTCTAACCATCACCACCCCCCACGCTCCCGGTGATGGAAGAATCATGTCATACATTCAACAGCTAATCATTGAGCACCATGCTCCCTTGTGGAGGGGTGTGGAGGGTCTAAGAGGGAGGAGATCCAAGAGAGAACAAGACAGAACATCAGCTTTCAAGAGACTCTCATGTGGGGGGCAGGGAGTCGGGTGGGGGTAGACAAATACATGAAGGATAAGAGAACTACAGAAGCAAGGCACTGAGCAGGATCATGGAGGCTGTATTTGGGGATGAGGAAAGAGGTGGGAGGGGGGAATGGAGGTTCTGATTATGGAACAGCAGGAGATGAGGCTGCGGCGATGTGTGTTGGGGCCATATTAAAGTAGTTCTGTTGCCTGGCTAAGGAGTCTGTCCTTAATTCAGTAGGTATTGAATTACCTATTGCCAGTCATTGAAGGCTTTAGAACAGGGACAGGGCAAAATCAAGGCCACCCTTGAGGGGCCTCAGTCTGGTGGGGGCTTCCCCTCTCTGGCTCCAGGCCTCTAACACCTCCCTCCCTCCCTCCCTCCCCTGCCTCCCTGGCCTCCCCTTCCCACTCCACGCTGGTAGGTGTGGATGACGGTGCTGACATCCCCAGGGAGCTGGTGGTAGGCATCTACGAAAGGATACAGCAGAAGGAGCTCAAGTCCAATGAGGACCACGTCACGTATGTCACCAAGGTGGAGAAGTCCATCGTGGGCATGAAGACAGTAAGTGCCCACCAGAGAACAGCACTCACCTCATGGGGGTTGCTTCCTCTCCCATGGCTGCCAAGCCCCCCACCTCGCACCTCCTTTTGTCTCCGGTGTGACATCTCCTTCCATTCTCTTCCTTCCCTTTCAGAAACACTTTTCTATTATTTGCTCACTTCCTAGTGATTGAGTCCCCACCATGTGCCATCCACTGCACCCTCTGTTTCCCCTTGCCTCATTTCCTCATGGCTACTGGCCACCACAGCAGGAGAGCCTGAGGTGAGGTGTTGGGAAAGACTGCCCTATGGTCTAGGGTTGAAGCATCAGGATGGTCAGATGGGGAAACTAAGGATGGGCTGGATGCTGGGCTTTGCTGGATGGTCCTACTGAATAGAAGACAGGAAAGAGGCTGAAGAGCCTTCTAGACTGTGGTGTCCCAACCACTGGGTGCCCCTTAGTTATGACCTATGTACCAGGCAATATGGTCCAAGAGGGCAATGATGCTCTATAGTTTACTACTCATAAGTCAGCAGAGGCTCTTTATGCCAAAAATCTAAAGGATGTAGAGTGGGTTCTGGTATTTGTTTCCAGTTTCTCCTCCCTAAATTGCTGACCCAAGAAGCAGTGTGGGGATGTTGTCTGAACTCTGCACTGGGCTCCTCTGTGCGGGGTTGGCCCTTTTCTGCCCAGAGCCTTGATTGCTGAGGTCTTTTTTTTTTTTTTTTAAGATTTTATTTATTTATTTGTCAGAGAGAGAGAGAGAGAGCACAGGCAGGGGGAGTGGGAGAGGGAGAAGCAGACTCTCCGCTGAGTAGGGAGCCTGATCTGGGGCTCAATCCCAGGACCCTGGGATCATGACCTGAGCTGAAGGCAGACCCTTAACCGACTGAGCCACCCAGGCGCCCCGATTGCTGAGGTCTCAGCATCTGTCTGGTCTGCAGGTGTCACTGCCGTAGATTGTTCTACACGCAGCAGATCCGAGGCATGCCCGCCGTCCCCTCCCTCTGGCACACCTGGATGTAGTGTGTAGGAGAGAAGGGGACAGAGGAGCCACCCTGCAGGCCGCAGCCTGCGTGGTGGGGGGCCCGCCAGAAGGTCTTGAGCGGAAAGGGGTTGACAGCAGCCATATTTGCACAATCCGGAAGCTGCTTTCAATTGCCACGCCTCCGCTCCAGGTGCTGTCAGTGCCCCACCGCCGCCTGGTCTGCTGCAGCCGGCTCTTCGAGGTGACCGATGTGAACAAGCTGCAGAAACAGGCCGCACATCAGAGGGAAGTGTTCCTCTTCAACGACCTGCTGGTGGTGAGTTGACTGGCCAGGCCGGGGCCACCTGCTGCCCCGCTCAGCCTTAGCTCTGACCCCAGGGAGGGGCAGGGAGGGCCCCAGAGACATCCTTCAGAATGCTATAGCTATTTACCTCTTTCTGTGGCACTTTCACATCCTGGGGGCGGGGAGGTGAGGTTGCTCAGGCAGATATGACCATTCCTACTTTATAAGTTATGAAGCTGAGGCTCGCAGGGACTGAGTGATTTGTTTGTGGTTCCGCAGTCATGAAGGAAATGAACCAGATCCCAGATCATGTGCCTCTCCCACATTACGGAAAACCTGGGGCAGGAAGAGTATAGGGTGTGCTTCACGCCCCACAGCCAGGGAGGGACAGTGAGCCGGAGTGGGGTGTGCGCTGCCTGGGGCCCAGGGGTGTGTGCGCGTGCGCGTATGTGTGCACATGTGTGTGCACCTGTGCGTTTGTGGCGGGGTTGGGGGTACTCATTCTTTGCTCTGTGAAATAGGTGTCCATTGCACAATATTTAATGAGTGTCAACTATGTACTAGGCATTTTTGTAAGTGTGGGGAAACAGTGGTGGACAAGATTGGGTTTCTGTCTTTCCCTCGTACCCCACATCCTCTCTATCCATGAGTCACTTTGAGCTCCCTCTAAAATCATCCCACATCTAATGATCTGCCTCTGGGGTCCACCTTCCACAGAGCAGCAGAGTGATCCTTCTAGAGTGCACATCAGGCTGTGTGTCTGCCACACTTCCCAAGCCTAGCAAAGGAAGTCCACAGTCCCCGACCTGGGACCTCCCGGGTCCCTGGCCTCCTCTCCCTTCCCTCCACTCCCCTGCTTGGCTGCGCAGGCGCCCTGACCCCACAGGCTGAGTCCCACGGGCCAGGATCCTTCCATCTCAGACCTTTGTTCTTGCTACCCACCCCCAGACTTTGCCCAGCCACCTCCCTTCTCTTCATTCAGGTCTCAATTCAAACATCACCTCCTCCCAGAAGCCCTCCCTGTGCATCTCAGAAGGTAGTCTGCCCAGTCACCTTCTCTTCCTTACCGTATTTCATGTTCTTCAAAACACTCATCAGTTTCTGGTATTACCTTATTCATCTCTTCCTTCACATTGGTTTTTTTCTGCTTATGATGCTTTATGGATTGACCCACTGGTTTACACCCTGAAGGGGCTTCCTCCGGAGCAGCGAGGGCAGGGCTCTCTCTCTCTCTCTCTCTCTTTCTCTCTCTCTCTCTCTCTCTCTCTCTCTCTCTCTCTCGGGCTCATGTGTCCCCAGGGCCCAGCTCAAGAAAGGTGCTGTTGAAGCATTTGTGAATTAAGTAACTGGCTAAGTTTCCATTTTAGTTGGGGAGGGAGATAGAAAATAATGAAGTAAACAAACAAGATACTATGAAATTGGGAAGAAGGTGGCATGAAAGTGAGTGACGGGATAGGGAGGGGCTGGGGTGAGCTCGGATTTGGTTTGGTTTGTTTCTGTTTGTTACTTGGGCTGCTCGGGCGGGGATCTCTAAGGAGGCAGCATCTGAGCTGAGATCTAAGTCATGAGAGTAACCCAGCCATGCAAAAAGCTGCAGGGTGGGTTGTGGACCGGGGCTAGCATGTGCAAAGGGCCTGCAGGGGGACTGAGCTCGCCCAATTCAGGCCATGTCAAAGAGGACAGCAGGGCTCCAGCATAAAGCCAGATTGAGGCACGGACCAAATTGGGGGAGGCAGGAAGTGTGGACTGGCTTCTTCTAAGTGCGGTGGGAAGAGCCGTGGAGGGGTTTTATGCAGTTAAAAACACCCATATTTTGATATAGTGTGTATTTATATACATGCATATCCATGTGTGTGTATGTGTGCATACACATATACATCAATGTGTGTATGTGTGTGTTCATATAAATGTGTGTATGTGTGTGAATACATCCTAAGTATACAAGTGTGCACATGTATTCACATTTTGTATGTACTTATGTGTTCCCCAGTGTCCCTGCGTGTTCGTGCATCCGGGTGCATGCACACACGTGTGCACCATCAGTGCGTGCCTCTCTCCCTCTCTTGAACAGATTCTGAAACTTTGCCCGAAGAAGAAGAGTTCCTCCACCTACACCTTCTGCAAGTCAGTCTGCCTGCTGGGCATGCAGTTCCATCTTTTTGAGAATGAGTGTAAGTCTCCCTCGGACCCAGAGACGTGAAAGAGGCGGTTTGGGGGGTGGGGGGAGTTGGAGGCTGGAGGGAGGGGGAGGGGGCAAGCACCCCAAAGCCCTCAGCCACTCTCCCCACTGGGCTGGCTCTAGCCTCACCTGCCACTGCTCATGGCCATGGGGGCCTGGGGTCTGCTTTCCAGATTACTCTCATGGCATCACGCTGGTGACCCCACTTTCGGGCTCTGAGAAGAAGCAGGTGCTGCATTTCTGTGCCCTGGGCTCGGACGAGATGCAGAAGTTTGTGGAGGATCTGAAGGAGTCCATCGCTGAGGTGACAGAGCTGGAGCAGATCCGGATAGAGTGTAAGGCCGCGGGGCACCACACGGCGGGGGTGGGTGGGTGGGCTCCCCGTCAGCAGGGAACGGAGGCTGTTTGTGGCACAAGTCTGACTCCTTGCCCCACTCTGGAGTGAGTGTGGGGTGAGCCGAGGCCCCTCTTGCCATCCATCCCAAGCCCTCCTCCAGCCCCACTGCGCCATCACGGCCCATGTGGGTGCCATTGCTGTTCATGTTTCTTCACAATTAAAGTGGGGGGCGCTAGAGTATGCATACACACCGCATGTGCACACCTGTGTGCACACCCAGCCAGGCTATGGAGCTGCGTGCTGGCCCCTTGGAACAGAGGACTCGGCTGTGTCTGACCAGCGCAGCCGAGCCAGCCGAGCAAGGCAGGCATGCCAACCTCAACAGTCTGTGCGCCCGGGCACCCCTCTTCCCACCGGACTCCTGGGTCAGTCCCTCCCTGGGACCAAGTCAGACTCACACCTTACATCTGGCTGCTTCATTTCATTCATCTCTTTTCATCTCAAATCGTCCCCCCACTTTATTTTTTCATGATATGGTCTTTTTGAAGAGTCCAGCCTGGTTTTCTGACTATCCCTCATCTAGGAGTCACCTTTTGGTTCCTCTAAGGAAGACCTGGACTCTTGAGTGTTCCAATTCAGGCATTTTAGAAACTACGTGGGCCTTTTTGGAGGGGCAGGTGGTTTGCCAGTTAACTTGGTGGTTGAGGAGTAGAGCAGGGCTGGCCCTGCTCACAAGCTTTTGTGTGCCCACTCACAAGCTTTTCCTGCTTTAGCATCGCCCGTGGCTTCAGATTGCCCTTCATGGGAAATTGAATAACTGTGGATTCAGAAACTAAAAGAGCAAACAGATTTCAGGTCTGCCTTCTATGGTCACTTCGTTGAAAAGTGCTTCTAAATTAATATAAAACCATTAGGCAATAGGAAAGGCGGGGGGACTTTCGAGGCTGGGCACCAATAGGATAAGGCGGTGCTTTTTAATCAGCATTTTTGGAGCACCCACTAGGTGCCAGACAGTTTGTCTACAGCGCCCACAGTGAGGCTGCAAGGTGGTGCTTGTGCCCCGTTTACAGACCAACCTCAGGGAAGTTAAGGGCAGTGTTTAACATCGTGCATCTTAGAAGCAGACATGACACTTGCATTTAGGTCTGCTTCTGAGGTTCCTGTACTTCCTACTCTGACACTGACAAAAGAGATTCTGTTTATAATAGCGTAAGGAAACAGTTCAATCAGGTTGAAAGAGAAGCCCAGCAGACCAGACTGTAGGGCTCGGTAGCTGCTCGGGAGGCAGGTGGGGGTGTTAATTCCCCTGCTGCACTCTGCTGGCGTGCTTGAGCTCCGCGGCAGGACCGGAGGCTCGGAGATGCCACCTTGGCTGCTGATCTTGAACCTTCTCAAGGACACACCCTCAAAGGTCACTTCTGTCGTTGTCAAAATGTTACAGATGGCTCTTCTATTATCTAATCCTTGCCACAACTGTCCACAAGGCAGGTAGGATTGTCCTCATTTTACAAATCAGGAAAGTGAGTCTAACAGAGCTGAAGGAAGTCGTCCAAGTTCACACAGTCCAAGTGACCAAACAAGATTGGCGCCAAGTTCCTCGGACTCCTTGCTTGTAATTAGGATGCTAATTTCTCTGAAGCCAAGACAGCCCCTCTCCAGGGAGGGACGGCCCTCTGCTCAGGGAAAGTATGAAGTATTGACTGATGGTGTGATTCAGGCAGTCAGGACAAACTGTGCTGGTTTGGAGGTTTGCAGTCCAGTGTCCCTCGAGTATAGACAACGAGAGACACAGAAAATGGGACCCAGGGGTGTGGCTTTAATAAAAGGAACCTGAGTTATGTCTCCTGGAAAAGACACTGAAGGAGTGATTTAATCATTCCTGGAACAGGCTTACGGTCTAGTGAGAGGAATCAAGGTCGAGGACAAGGTGGATGCCCTGGGCTTGCAGGCTCAGGCGGGGAATCTCCTCCCCAGGGGAGCTCAGCCGGGTGGGTGGGCTCTGTCCTGCCGGGTGCAAGGTGCGCAGGCTGGCCGTCACCTGCCGTCACCAGCCCTCGCCGAGGTCCACTGTGCCAGGTGATTCATCCATGTTGTCATAAAAATTAGTATTTACTAAGCACTTGCCATGAGCTGGGCCTCCTTCTAAGGGCTGTGGTGCATTTCCTCGTGTAATCCTCTTAACAACACTTGGAAGTGGGCACTACTGTCCCCTCACGTGAGGCACGGAGAGGTGAAGTGACTTGCCCAAAACCACACAGCTACAAAGTCCCAGAACTGGAATTCAAACCCAGGCCGCCCGCCGCCCTCCCCTTTGCCTCTTCTGTTGCCTCTCTGACATTCGGGCAGCTGTCAGCATCCCCACAGACAGATGAAGAAACTGAGGTTCTAGCAGGTGTCTGACTTGCTGTGAAGTGGGTTCCAGACTCAGGCCATGTGTTAGAGCATGTGTCAGGGAGCGCCCCCTTCCTGCTCTCTCCTCACTCCTCTCCCATCTCACCGCGGTTGAGGCTAGCTTCCTCTCCCTCCTCTAGGGGAGCTGGAGAAGCAGCAGGGAGCAAAGACGCTCTCCTCCAAGCCCGGCGGGGCGCAGGTGGACCCGCAGTCAAAGCAAGGATCGCCTACAGGTGAGCCCTGATTCCGCTCCAGAGTCCCAGACCCCAGGCCTGGCATGGCCCCGGGCCCACAGGGAAGTCACTCTCTGCCCCCAGCCTTGGGTTCCTGGGGAACTGGGAAGTGCTCATTCCCATGGTCACTTCTTTCTGCTCAGGGCTCCAGGCTAATCTCACGGGCCTTAGTAGTGGGAGTGGGGAGGGCGGTGAGAGAGGAATAGGTCCATTTACAAGCTGCCCTAAGGCCCGGGGTCCCTGTGGAATGTCACTGTCCCCCCTGGAGGAGTCGGGCCAAGAGCCCAGACACCCTGGCCCGGTGGTGGGTAAACGAGCCTCCTGCCCCACCCACCCTGCACCCAGGTTCCCCGGGGACTGCTGGGGTTCACCAAGGGTGGGGGTGAGAGGTGTAGTAAAGAGAAACAGCATGAGAAAGACTGCTGCCTACAGATGGGAGCCCGGTAAGGAGGGTGGCCAGAAGGCTCTGGAAATCTCGATCTGCCAGTCAAGTCTTTCCCTAATGAGCCACAAGTGCTCCATGCCAGAGTCAGCCCACCCCAAAATCCAGATAAACCTTCAAACCCACTTTCCCAAAACCATTTGGTTTTGGGAAGAGTCACCCCCACCCCCATTCTGCAGTCCCAAATAAAAATCAGAGGGAGAGATGTCGTGAGAATTAACTCCCATCCCCACAGACCCCCAGTAAACCATCCCAAACTGTTCACTGATTGATTAATTAATTCAGCCATTTATTCTTACATTTAACAAACACTTATGGAGTGCCTGCTGTGTGCCCCCTGCTAAGCACTAGAAGACCAGGGCTCCAGCAAGACAGCAGCTTGAGCCGAGACACTCGGGTGGGTTTCATGCTGGCCCCCAGACCTCGGTGACAGCCATGACACCATGATGCTGGGACAGACGGCCTCCCAGCACTCGGTCACTCAGCTAGGAGACGCGACTCCTTTTCCCAGCAAGATCTGGGGCTCCTTTAGCTGCACGGAGGTTCTCACTGTGATGTCATCTTCCACGTGAGGTTTTGACCTGCCATCATGCATTCATAATTCTCCACCCTGCCTGATTTTCCAGCCGGCCCCTTCATTTCTATCAGGTCACAGTACACGGGTCACTGCTTGTTTGCACAGCTGTGTAAACTCCGGAGCCAAACCTCAGCTGTGATTAATTATTTGACATCCCACCCCACTCTGCAGCCCAGGCTGCCTCTTTTGGAAGCTGCACCCCCTGGTCAGACCAGGATGCATGTCTCCAAGGCCTGGTCCATCAGTCACCTCCCCAGTGGGGTTCTCCTCAGTCCCAAACAATGGCATAGCTCCCTCTTGTGCTACAGAAAGCAGAGGGATGAGCACAGCAAGGGAACTTGCGCACACGTGAGCGCACACGTGAGCGCAACATGCACACACACACACACACACACACACACACGTGCACACAGTATGTGAGCAGTCAGAGGGGCTCTGGGAGACCCGCTGAGGATGAGGGTGGCAGCCGGGAGTGACTGAGCCGGAGAAAGCCACCACGCTGTCCCTGGAGGTCCACGGGCTCCCTGGTGCTGTGCCGAGCCAGTCAGAATGCCCCATAGCGTCACACAGCCACGCTTCCCATGCCAGGCCCTGTGGTGAGTGCTGTACGGGCCTCAGTTCATTGAATCCCCACCACGGAGCTAAGTAGCAGGGATAGGAACACGGGCCCTCCCTCAAGGAGCCTGTGGTTGAAAGGGACAGGTTAACAGCGGAGCCTCCTTGTGTGTCTGGGAGCCAAGAACCAATGGCCCCTCAAAACTGACTTTCACTGTCCCTATCGGGGAGGCTTTGACTGTGGGTAAACGAAACTCAGCAGTGCTCCCTTAAAAACCCTCAGAGATCTTCTAGTCTGCATGCCCAAGGTCACACAGCTAACAAGGGGCAGAACTGGGCTCCGCCTTCTGGTCCACCGCCCCGGGGCTGCGTCCCAGTCAGGAGGGGCCTGGTACCCAGAGTCTTCTGTCCACACCGGCTAACTGCAAGGATGCTTGGTATCGGGGACAGAGCGGAGGGCGGTGGTTGGCAGAGGCAGGGATTTGTATTGGGCCGGGTAGAGAGTGAGCCCTGTGCTCTTTGCATTCAAAGCTAAAAGGGAAGCCGCGCTGAGGGAGAAGCCCGTGGAGAGCATGGTGGAGGTAAGTGGAGGCCTGGTTGCCCAGGTGAGTGGTTCCGAGCCCCCGCTTGTCCTTCTTCTCATTGTCTCTGTTGTTTCTCTTCTCAGGTATTAATCAATGCCTCCCCAGCCCGACTCACCATTTTACCAATTTCAAGAGATACAATTAAACGTTACTGCTAGCATGGGTAATGCCACTGTCCCAGCGCCTAATTAAGCCACAGCTCTTTCTGCCCATCCCCCAGCCGCGTGCCCTCCAAGGCCGAGCTCCCGGGCTGACACCTGCACATGATGCCCATGGCGCCTCCATAGCGGCCTCGCTCAGAGCCCCCCAACCCACGCCCCCAGCACACTGCTCACTGATCCCCTCATACGTGCCCTATCAGGGAAGCCACCAGTCCCTTCCCACCCTGGTGCGTCTGTCCTCCACAGCAGGGAGCCTGGGTCCCTCCGGACACTCACCCCTCAAGTCCAGCCCCAGGGACCACTTCCGGCTCGGACCCTGCCCTCCCTGCCCCTCTTGGGGTAGTCGGAGAACTGAGACAGGGGGCAGCTGAGCGCTGGGAGCTCCTCCCTGGACCAGCTGGTCCATTCGGAAACCTGGTCAAGCATAGGGGTGTATGCCAGAGCCAGGGAAGCAGAGCAGGGTTGGGTCACCTTAGGGATTTCCCTGGGGGAAGCGCAGATGTATCTGAAGACTGTCGACGTGGGAGGGGGATGCCCCCGCCCCAAGCCACATAGGGAGAGGCTGGGGAGGGAACCCCAGCAGTTAGTCCTTGCCAAGCTCCCAAGTGTCACCTGGGGGGGGGGGCATTCAGTGGCCTCTATAAGCTTCACTGGGCCACAGCCCTCCCCCACTGCTCCCCTCCCACCCCAGTGAACCCCCATCCCCCACTCCTCTGCCAGGCCTCTAGGGACGAATAGCTTCTCACACACAGACATCTCCTTTCCCAGCCCCACCCCAAGCTGGAGGAGCCCCCACTTAGAGGGAGGGAGGAGACTGCCCACCAGAACAGCCCAGGGAAGCCCAGTTTCTTCCCTCTTTTCCCATGGCCCCCCAGCCCCCACACACCTGTGTCTGGAGGAGGCACCTTTACCCGGAAGAGCTTCCTGCCCCGGCAGCCGACCAGCCCCCAGGGTGGGTATTCCATCCCCTGCCCCCCTTCTCCCCATCTTCCTGCAGCTGCCCATTTTCTAGCCTTGCAGATAAACACACAAAGCCCCCAGCCGTCCAGTTTGTTCTCCCAGCTCCACCCTGCCTGAGCCTGGCCTACCTAGGGAGCACAAGCGATCTGATGGCCGGTCCTCCCATCCCCCCCTGCCAGAGGACCATGTGGCTATCTGCAAGGCTGCCACCCCCAGCTAGCCCCGGGGCCCTGCCAGCCTCGCTGCCCCCAGCCTCTCAGCTGGACCCCAAGCTCCCTCGTCCTCTGCCCTCTCTCTGGCACTGCCTGGCCGAGCCCCTCTGGCAGGCGCTTCTCCATCTTCTCTGAGCTGTTCTGACCTGCTACTCATGATCCATCCTCTCTTTCTCTCTCTCTCTCTTCCCCTGCTCTCTCCCTCTTTCCGTTCTCTCATTAGCAGGGAGGTGAGAAGGGGGTCAGAATGAATGTTTGGCTGTCACTTACTGACCACTAAAGATAAGGGATGAGGCTGGGGTGAAGAGGAGGGAGGTGCAGGCAGTGGAGGGGTCAGATCAGAAAGCATGAGGCGATGAGGCGAAGATGAGCCAAGAGCTGTGGGCTGCACTGGGGAGGGGTGCGGGTAGGGAGGAGGAGAAAGAAGTCCCATGGGTCTGGACTAGGGCAGCTAGACGTTAGCTGTGAAATCTGGGGGAACAGAAGGCCTGCCCCCACTCTCTAGGCCCCTTTCCTCCTGGGGCATAACTCAGAATACATGCAGGTGGGGAAAGGAGCCAGTTCCCTCCAGCAGCGGTAGGCAGAGGCCTACTGCCAGAGTGAGGACCACAGAGGGCTCTCCAAGGGGAAGGTGGGCCCCCGCTCTGCCTTCTGACTGCTCTGTGTCTCAGCAGGGCACTGAGGGACTCGGGGTCTCCTTCATTTGATTGGGGGGGCGGTGTGGATCTCAGCCTAGAAAATGCTGCCAAGGCTGGAGGTTGAGAGTGAAGAGGAAAGCCTCCAATGTGCTGAGCACAGCAGGATTTGTGGATATTGAAGGGGCAGACAGAACCGGGGTTTGGGGGACTGTGGAGAGGGAAGCAGCCCATGGGGGTGCACAGGCCCAGAAGGGGGGTCCAGGAAATTGCACCTTCTGCCAAGGAATAGGGTTAGGATCTGCTGCTGTAGGGCTCTGAGATAGTTTTGAGCTGGGCATCTTGGTCTAGACTTGGCAATCAGGGCCCTTTCCCTGCAGCCTCGACGTCCCCCTCTGTGCCCTGAGCAACCCGTCCTGGGTGGTGGTGCCCAAGGACAGTAGGATGCATCCTCAGAGTGAAGGGTCTCAGCCACTGCTGAGGGCCAGGTGTTAGAAGGGGATTGTGGCCTGTCATACCTATAGCCTGGGGAGCTGGAGGGTGAAGAACTAAACACATCCGCCCCTCCCCCCCCCCGAAGGCTCTAGCGCCTTTCCTCCCATTTCCTCAACCTCCCCCTGCTAGCAGGAGGAGGCCAGGCTGGTTCACAGTGACCTCCATGGGTCGAGGGAGAGTGTAAAGATTAGAGTCCTTTCTGGGTACCCCCTCCTGAAGTGGGACAAATTTAACCAGGATGAAGCCTGGCCCAGAAAGGCAGCTGGGAACTGAGCTCTGGCCTTGGCTGTCTGGGCTGCTTTCAGATTCATGGTTTTGGCCTTGGGGAAATCTAGGAGGATAGGGTAGGTCCAGATGGCCCCTTCAGGGGTCCCGGGCTTTCTGGGTTTGGGCGCCAGGGAAGCTTCTCCTTTAACAAAGGGAAGAGGGGGCTTGAGAGGCTCAAAGATGACTGACTGTCCCTGTGTCTGGTGTCCGTTTGTCCTCACCACAGCCCGGGGAGGCAGGGAGAGGGCAAAGATCATTACCCTGTTTTCCAAGATCAGAGGTTCGTAGAGAGGGACGTGGAGAGAGGTTTACCCGTGAGATGCGACTGCAGAGGCCTGCAGAGCCCTAGGGGCCACTGGTCCAGGTGTCCATCTCACAGGTGAGGAGCCAGGCCTGAGAGCCGAGGCTCCCCCCGCCCCACCGACCACACCCGGGGTGGCACTTCTGTTCGGCAGCTGGGGTTCCTCCAGGCCCGTGGGGAGGTGGCCAGCGGGGCTCAAGGTGAGGGCTGGGAGCAGCCGAGGGGCACAGGAGGCGAGACAGGGCTGGGAAGGGAGGCTCAGGGTAACCAGTCCTAGCAGCTGGGAATTAGTCCTGTAACATTTCATGCTTCTCTGGCTGTTTCTAAACTAGGTGTCAATTCACAACAGGCTTCAAACGTCTCAGCACAACCCCGGGCTGGGGGCCGAGAGGGGAGTGCCGGTGCCACCGCCAGACCCGCAGCCTAGCCCCCTGAGGGAGCAGCCCCCGCCGCTGCCGCCGCTGCCACCCACGCCCCCTGGGACCCTGGTGCAGTGCCAGCAGATTGTCAAGGTCATTGTGCTGGACAAGCCCTGCTTGGCCCGCATGGAGCCCCTGCTGAGCCAGGCCCTCTCCTGCTACGCCTCGTCCTCCTCCGACTCCTGTGGCTCCACACCCCGGGGTGGCCCGGGCTCCCCGGTCAAGGTCATCCACCAGCCTCCGCTGCCCCCGCCCCCACCCCCCTACAACCACCCCCACCAGTACTGCCCACCCGGTTCCCTGCTGCACCGGCGCCGCTACTCCAGTGGTTCCAGGAGCCTGGTGTAGACTCTGTGCCCCCCGCCCCCGCCCCGCCCGCGCTCTCGTCCCTGGGACGAGGGACGGAGGGCTGGCCGCCGGGGGCCAGGCGGGGCCTCAGCTGCAGCCAGCAGCCCCAACCGCCCCTTCGCTCGCTGCTCCCCACGCCCTGGCACGATGCACATGCACTCCTGGCCACTGATCACCATCGTTTTGGAAAGAGATTCTCAATCCCTGGCACCTGGGTTTCGCCTCGCCCCCACCATGCTTCCCTTAGTCTGAGCACCCCTCCCCCTAATCTGGAGATCCCACCTCACTCTCCTGGGGCCCGACACAGCCAGGCACGTCCAGGCCTCCTCTTCCTCCTGCTACCACTCTGGCCACTTGGACCATGGACTGAAGCAAGCAGGAGCCGAGGGCCTAACCAGCTTCCTGGCCCTGAGTCCGTCAGGCCCCAGGCCTCAGGCCGGGTGGGTGATGCGAGGGGTGGGAGGCTTTCTCTGCTGCAGCCCCCAAGCCTAGCCATCTCAGGAGGCTGATCCTCCACCCCCAGGGATGTTGGCTGTCCTGGTCACATCCTCCCCCTCCTCCCAGGGCCTTCTCCTGCTTTCTCAGGAGCTGGGCCCTGCCTGTCCAGGGCTTCTCAGACTGCAGGAAATTTCTGAGAAACTTAAAGAGGGAAAGGGGGACCACTCTCAGCTCTCTCAAGAGTAAGTCAGCAGAGCTGTGGACTCGTGAGGTCGTATATCCACAAAATGCACCTTTTAAAAGAGTTTCTTAGTTCTCTAGCCCCAGATATTCCCCAGCCAATGTGAAGTGCAGAGGGTATAGACGTAAACACACACTTACAAACCAGGTTCTTCCAGCGTGAGAACCGACACAGGGAGAAGTAGTGGTGACCTGCCCAAGGACAGATACAGCCAGCAGAGGTAGGAACTGGACCCAAGGCAGGGCTCCCTCTTGAATGACTTCCGTGGCCCCCGTGAGAGGTTTGGAGACAGAAGCAGGCAGGAGAAGCAGGTGATCCAAAGGCACTGGCATTCCTCCTGCTGCCATCTCCAACTAGCCCGTCATCTTTAAATCCCGCTCCCTGTGCCTCCTCCAGGAAGGTGCCAGACCTGCCTCCAGTAGGCGTGGCTGAAAGAGCCCCTACACCCTCACAGTTGCACAGGAGAGCCAAGCAGGGCTCGCTGAGCTCCCCAGGGCCCACCAGAATCCGAGCGTCCGCTTTTACGAGGCCCAGCGGAGCCCAGGCAGCCCGGCCTCAAAGCCCTCGGGCCCTCCCGCGGCCTGCCCGGATCCCAGCCCTTTCAGGAAGTATCTGTCCCAAACCAGGCCGGATTCTCCAGTCCTGTGCCAAGAGCTCATTGCTGTCCTTCATTAGGATCCCCTCCCACTTGGAGCCCATTATCAAAGCCTGCCAAGAGGTGGAAGTGAATATTGGCCAGGTCTAAAGTGAGTCTGCTGCTCCCTGCCGCCTACCCCATGCCCCAAAGGGAGTGCCCTGAGCCAGCTAGGAGGCGCAGAATCCTCCCCCACTCTCAGAGGTTCCAGATGACCTAGTTTCGAGTGTGTGTGCAGTCACCCAGACGTCATATGATGTCACCCAGTGAGTTTATTTCTGGCTCTGTCTTTGTCAGCCCGGTTTCCATAACTTGTGACCAATTTGCCACCTTCTCCCGCAGTGGCTGCCCAGCTGATCTCCTCTCCTTGTTGCCCTGCCCCTCTCCTGTGCCTTTCCTCTAACAGGTGGCTCCAGTCACAGCCGTTCGGAACAGAGCGGCTGACAGATGGAGCACACAGATTCAGCCACCTCCGATGCCCTTGGCCAAGGCAGGGATCGCCCTTTGAAAGTGCAGGCCTAGACAGCAGGAGTTGGGGGCACTCGGGGTGGGGGGTGGCTGAACCTCGAATGAGGGGCCACGCTGGAAGAGAGCAGTAGTTACACTGGGCGGCAGGGAGGCTGCCCTAGGAAGGAACAGGAGCTCTGAGATGGCTAAGTGTGCTCACTGGTGGAGACCATGAGCGCCAGGGCCCGCCACTGAGACGGGCCGCAGTCCCAACCGTCGGGCCCCTGTCACCTGCTCACACAGTGCTTCTGGTTGGAAAGTGCCCTCCTCCCTGTTGATGGGCATGCCAACCTGGCCCCTCCCTCCCACCTCTGCTGTGGCCCTGACTCTCCAGGTCAGGCCCAGCAGAGGTCTTAGGGCCGGCACCGTCTCTGAGGACCCAGACGCTCAGGCGTCTCAGGGCCCCTTCCCCAGGTAGGGGCTTACCCCCTGTCACTGGGGTGGCTTCCCTGGGCCCCACCGGCAGCACAGGGAGGCCTGGTCTAGGAGGCGGACCGGCCTGGGGTCAGCAGCACATGGAGCCAAGCCTGAGCGGTGAGAGGTTTTTAAGCCCTGATGGCACCCCTCACTGTTGGGAAAACCAGAGTCCCCACTGTCTCTAACTGCCCTCCTCTGACCAGCCAGCAGGCTAAGGTTGGGACCCACCTCTGTCCCTGGTCCTAGAACCTCATCCCCAAAGTCCTGGGTCATCGGATGGGTCATCGCAGGGCCAGGGAGCTGACCCCACCACTCCACCGCTCCTCCCTGGAGGGCCCGGTCAGAGCTGCACTTGGGCTCCCTGCTCCCCAAGGCAGTGGGGGGCAGCGGAGTGCTGACTGGGCCTCCCGACACCGCGTCCTGGGTACATGCCCTGTGATCCCGAGGTGGGCCCACCAGATCAGCTCTCTAGACCTTACTTTAGGGGACCTGGGCCCCCTTCTCAATGGTATCCATATGGCCCCAACTCTGGAAGCGGGAGTGAGGACGGTAACTAGGTTTCCCACACGGTTTTGGGCAAGTCCCCCGCTAGAGCTGGACCAAGACCCTGCCCCGGGAGCGTGAGCTGGAAGCCCACCTGTCTCCGAAGGCACACCTATTGATCAGCCCTGGGCCCCTGACCCCCCCCAAAACACACACACACCTGTTCCCCCATAGCCTGCCAGAATGTCTCTTTGTGTCCAATAGGCTTCCCTGGTAGCCATTTGTCCATCTGTCCCCGTGTCCTGCCGTACGGACCTTCTTGCTGCACTCCCCACCCCTCTGCATCTGCCCCTTCACCCCATTGGAGAGAAACCTCTCTAGGGAAAGGCAGGGTGGCTGCACCCAGCGACGAATCCAAATGGCAAATATTTTGTAACAAAATAGCCCAGAGGTATTTTATCTGTTCAATTCATAGAGTTTTAGAGATTATATTGAAATATGTCACTTGAGCAAATTGCTCCTATTCCGTTTCTTTCGTTGTCTCAGAGGGAGGTCCTACCTTGAATCCAAGCATCTAGTTGGCCAGAGTCCGACACCCCTCAGCCGGACTGCCGGGCTGCTCTCCTCTGGCCGCAGTGGTGTCACCCCTGACCCCAGGATGAGGTGCCTCTGTCCCACCATGGGACATGGTTAGGAAGCCCCATATGAAATAGAGGAGACTTAGGTGTGTGTGTGGGGGGGGGTGTCATCGGATGGGTCAGAGCTGGGGGCGCAGGGCCAGGGAGCTGACCCCACCAACACCACCACCACACACCCGCACGCGCTCGCACACACACACACACACACGCATGCACACCTTTTAGCCAGGTAAGAGAGCCGCTAACAGTGGAGACTGGGGCCGCGTTAGAGGAAAGAAACCCCACGACCGTCAGTGTGCATCCCAGCAGAGTGGGAGGTGAGGGGTCAGGACCCCATCTGCCCTGTTTGGCCTCCTGCCATGGAGAGCGGGGGCAGGTTGGGGGCCCCGGGCCCCAGTGACCACGTTTGATCATCAGCCCCCAAAGCCTGACCCTCTCATCACAGGCCTGATTTGACAAGCCCTGGGGCGGGGGGGAACCCTTCCTGAGGTAGAGGGGCAACAGGCCCAAGTGCGAGGAGCACCGTTGGGGAAGCCGCACGGAGCCAGCAAGTGTGATGGAGCAGACATCTGCGGGTCACTGGAGGGGGTGCCTCTCCCGCAGGAGAGAGTCAGCACTGGGGAGAAAGACGAGGGGCTTGGGCGAGCATTTCCCACTATGGACAGGGGCTGCACAGAGAGCGCTTTCTCCTGGCAGGGGAGAGAGGACAGAGCCTTCCAGCAAAGCCGAGGCCTCAGAGGCACTGCGCCGTGGGAGAAAAGTGACTGGCCAGGGTGGCAGGTCCAGGGACACCTGCAGAGGGTGACCTGCTCTCCTGGTGACCAGAACTCTGAACACCCAGAAATCCAGACAGCTCCCCAGGCTGGGGCCCATTCTCCCCAGTTCAAGGGAAAAGGAACATGACCTCACCCTCCTTCCAGGAAACGGGAAATTCCAGGAGAAATCTGGGGCCAGCTATGACCTGTCCCATCCTGGGAACTCTCTGACCCAGGAATCTGAGGACGGGCCCCTGGAGAGCACCCCTGAAGGGACCCAGCTCAGCCCAGGCCTGGGAGAGGGCTGAAGGCTAAAAGGGCTCCTGCTGTGTGGGAACGCAGGGCGGTGCCGCCGTCCTCCAAGGCTTCTGGCCCCTGAGGTCGTCTGGAAGGAACGGCCCTTTCTCCAGTGAGAGAGGGAGACCATGGTGCTCTAACAGAAGCCCCCTGGGTCCGCCGGCCAGTGCCGCTCCCTACAGTGACCCTTTAGCTGGGGGAAACTCAAACTCTGCAGCCATTGATTTAGAACGTTTCCAATAAGGGGGACCTGAGAGCAATGGGCCAGAACAGGACACCGGTGTGAGAATTCAGGGAGCAGTCAGCAAGGTGAGGAAGCCCCAGCATGCCCCAGGCACTGGGGTGGGGGCCGGGGGCACCCAGTGAATGGGAGAGACAAAGCTCCTGCCCTCCAGGAGCCCACACTGAGCAGTGCCGACACAAATACACAAACGGACCAGCTCTCTTCACAGAGCGGGTAGTAGCACAGGACAGGGGATGGGGAGGGGGTCAACAGTCAAGGAAGGCCTCTGCAGGGAGGCAAATGCAACAAGGTCAAGGCCAGGTCCAAGGGCAGGAGAGCAGTTCAGAGACCACCTCCACACGGTCGAACGAGCACAGATGGATAGACATCGTCATCAGTGGGAAAGGAGGTGGCTTGAACGCAGGCCATCAGGCAGTTCTGGAGGCCGGCCGGGTGGGGGCAGCTCCAGTCCAGAGCAAGGGCTCTTGTATGGCTCTGACTCCTGGTGGGGAGGAGCCCACCCCAGGGCCCAGAGGGCCTGCACGTAGCCCTCTGTCCACCTCCTCCCTGTCACCCCACACCAAGGAAACTCAGGTTTTCCATTTAAAATAACAACAGGTGGACTCCGTGGCCTATTACCCACAAGACCCTGGGGCTGGCAACTTTTCTGACCTCAGCGCAAATTACACAAAACTGTGGTAGGGTCGGTTTCTCACCCCGTGGGGCTGGCAGAAGGCCGCCGTGGGGCTGGCAGAAGACCACTGTGGGCCTTGGTATGCCCCCCTTCCTTCCCCCAGCCCTGACGGATGTGGCTAATTGACCACTGCTTTCCAGGAGTCACAATCAATCAACGAACGTTGGCCCCCGGGATGAAATTAAGCTTCCACCCACCCCGGGTGTCCTTACTGAGCCACCCTGAAGGAAGCCATTTGGGATGGAGGTGATCTTAGAGCAGGAGGCCCAGGCAAACTCTGGGCTGAGGGAGCGGGGCCCAGGGAGGAAGCCTAGTGGCAGACACTCCTGCCCACTATCGTCAGATTGCTTGGGGAAAAAGGCTCGGGAGGACGCCTCACTATTCCATACCTACCAATGTTCTGCCCGTCAGATGCTCAGGCCTGCTTCCTCTTAGGGCTCCACCCTGCTCCAGCGCCCTGCCAACACCCTGCCTGGGAGGTCCCCTCACTTGCTCTACTCACCTACCATCAGCTCCTTCTCTCCTCTGACCCACAGAGTGGGCCACTGAGGTCCCAGATAGCGGCCAGGGTCACAGATGGGGAGTGCGCAAGGAGAGGGAACTCGGGAGAACTCTCCAGCCCAGGGCAAAGCATGGCCCGGAGGGGCCACCACCAGGCATGTCTGGCCCGGAAAGACTCTTCACAGGGCAGGGGGACGTGGTCCCTCCAGGAGAACATGGGGCCCGGCCAGAGCCCCGTGGCCTGGAGTTGCAGGCTGACCTCTCCTCTGCTCTCTCTCCTTCCCAGAAAGGAGCCAGGCCCAGGAAGAGGCCCCATGTTGTCCCAGCCTGAAGTCAGAACTGGTCCCACTGGGAAAATTCCATTCTGGAAGAAGCTGGAGGATGAGGGAACTGGGCTCAGGAAATGAGGAGGATGGATGGAAACTCTTTCCCCACCCTGCCCTCCCATCCCTCCTGCTGGTCTGGGTGGCTCCTCTCCCCAGAGAACCAGGCGCCCTAGCCCCACTAGCTAGCCCTGAGCACCTCTGGATTTCCTGCTTTCCTGACCCTAAAGAACCTCAAGGCAGGCTGTGGAAAAGTTGTGGGAACGGGCTGCGGGAGAGCAGGAAGCCACCAGGAGAGCTGGCTCTTGCTCTCACATCCCCAACTTCCCTCCCCCCCAGAACCCCCAATACTTTCTCCTTCTAAGAGATCGGGCTTGGAGGTGGCCTCCCCCGCAACCCCCGGAGGGAGCCTTGTCCACCATCACAGGGCGGCCCAGGAAGCAGACAGGTTAGTCGGTCCAGCTGCGTCCTCTTATGAATAAGGGGACTGTTTCCGTTAAGAAGTTAAATTAAAGCCTCAGAAAGAACAACAGCATCATCCTACAGGCAGTAGGAGAAAGGAAATAATAAAGACAAAAGCAGAAACAGTGAGACAGAAAAGACATACACAACAGAAAGGATTAACAGAACCAGAAGTTAGTTCTAAGAAATGACTAAGCAAATTGACAAACTTCCAATTGGACTGATCACGAAAATGAGATTCAGCACAGATAGGCAACAAGGGGCACACAGTTACCAATACTGCAGAAATGTTTTTCTTATAAATAGAGAGAACACTACAAATCAACTATAAATAAACTACACACCTTAGAACAACACGTTTGAAAATCATCACATAAGATGAATACTATTTAGAAAAATACCTTATCAAACTCACTCGAGTACAAATGGGAAATTTGAGATAAATGGTCATTAAAGAAATTCAAACATGTATTAAAAATCTCTTTGAGGGGCGCCTGGGTGGCTCAGTCGGTTAAGCGTCTGCCTTCAGCTCAGGTCATCATCCTGGGGTCCTGGGATCGAGTCCCACATTGGGCTCCTGGCTCAGCGGGGAGCCTGCTTCTCCCTCTCCCTCTGCCTCTCGCCCTGCTCATTCTCTCTCTCTCTCTCTCTCTCTCTCTGTATCTCTGTGTCTCAAATGAATAAATAAAATCTTAAAAAAATATATATATATATCTCTGCCACCTCCCTCCACAGAAACTACTACACAAAACCAGGCCAAATGATTCTACACAATTCCACCATACATCGAAGGAACAGATAGTTCCAATCTTTTCTTAACTCCTTCAGAGAGGGGGGAAAGAAAGAACATTCCCAAACTGCTTTTCATGAGGCTAGAGTCATCTTAAAAACAAAAACTGAACTAGACAAGGCAAGGTGAGAAAGGGAGACTAGAGGCCACTCTTGCTCCTGAGCATAAATATAACAATTCTAAGCCAATATTAACACACTGAATCTGGCGGTGAATAACAAAGACTAGGATAAACCACCACCGACTTAGATTGGTCCCAGGAATTAAAGATGGTTAAATATTAGGGAAAAAATCCATTAATAGAATTCACCACGATTAAAGGAGAAAAACGATATGATCATTTCAATCGATGCTGGAAAAGTGATCGATGGAATTCAACATCTTTTTTTTTTATTTCCTTGAAAACTATAAAGGCTATATGATTGTGTATCGTGGAAAGAAAGGTAGACCCTCTTGCTCCGAAGAAATAATTTAGCATTCTAATTTGCACAAAAATCATGCTTCAGTCACTCCTACAGTAAACAAAGGTCCTACCACCAAGTCGAAAGTCTTGATTTAAAAAAAAACCAGCAACCTTGGAACGGATGAAAAGTCATAGCCTTATAGCCCCTCTCAGGGGGACCGCCCATTCATCACCAGACCCCATTCCAACTGCACTTGCAGTTGGGTGGGTGCAGGCTACCTTCATGTACTCCCGTGGGAGCGGAGTGGGGCTGAGGGCACTGAGTCTTGCAGGGGAGGTTTGCCACTGCCCCTAACCGCACCGCTGATGTGGGCCGTGGGAGTCCTGGTGTCAGGGCCAGACCCTTGGCCTCCACTGTAGTTGTCCTCAGTAGGCCAGTGAGGCGGTGTGGCCAGAGAGAGCCTCAGAACGTGATTGCATCAGGAGTTTGGGCTGGATTCTTGTTCCATCAGTGGGGTTGGGCTCTCACCTTGCAGAGCGACCAGGCCCATGGAGGGCTCAGCCTTGGCCTTGGCAGAGAGTGAGCTCTCCTCACTGTCTGTGGCACCACCTGCGCTCACCTCCTCAGACCACACGAGCAAGCAACCTGCCCAGGCTGGTGGTCACACTGGAAACAGAGAGCACTGGAAGGCAGGATGCCAGGTCCCAGGGCCCCTACCCACCTCAGCCCCAAGTGACCACAGGGCCTGGCCTCGGCAGCCCTCTGCTGTCCTCCTGGCCTCTCTGCACCGACGGGTGGCTAACAAACTTTTCCTCCCTGTCAGATCCGATCAGCCCGTGTCACTTTCCTGAGCAACGAAACCGGAAGGGAAGCCACGTGCAGTGGGCCATCAGGAAGTGGGCACATGAGGACCAGGGTGGCAGGCAGGCCCAGGGTCCCAGGAGGGCTTTGGAGGGCCAGAGGTCGTGAGGATGTGGGAGAAAGGCAAAAGGCTCAGACAGGAGGAATACCAGCGAGGCCTCCTCTTCCCCTGAGTGCTGAGGGTCGCCTCTGATGAGGGGCCACACCTGACCCTCAAAGAGGGGGATTCTGGTATCAGGGAAGCCAAGGGCCCATATTGGTTACCTGCTGGTGTGTAACAAACTACTCCAAGGTCAGAGCCCGCCTGGCTGGACCTTCCTGGCTCAGGGCCCCTCATGAGGTTACAGTCAATGTCAGCCAGGCCTGCAGTCATCTGAAGGATCCACTTCCACGGTGGCTCATTCACGTGGCTGACATGTCAGTGAGGGCCCTTGGCCGGAGGCCTTAGCTCTGTCCACATGGGCCTCTCTATTGGGGTGCTTGTGTGTCCACATGGCATGGCAACTGGCTTCCCCCAGAATGAATGACCCAAGAGGTCAAGGCAGAAGTCACTTGCCGCCATTCCATCACTTACACTGTGGATCAAGGGCGTGGGTGCCAGGAGGTGGGGATCACTGATGGCCATCTTGGATGCTGGCTACCAGGGCCCTTAGGGGAGAAGGAGATAGGAGGTGGACTGAAAAGTTTATCCAGAGAGCTCTTCTGTGCCCCTGGCTATTTTAAGACAAGGTGCTGGCCTTCCCCATGAGCTGAGCTCAAGCCTTGCGATTATTATTATTTTTTTTTTTTTTGCCTTGTGATTATGATATCTCCCCACAAACCCCAGTCCTGGCTCCTCCCTCCAAAACCTCACACAGCTCTCCTCCAGGACTTGTAGTCTATGTCCCTCTGCCCCCCACCCCCGCTTCCCCCTTCCACCTCCGCCCACCCCGCCATCTGATTCTGCTTCTTTCTCCTGACTCAAACCCCATTCCCATAACCCTGTCCCCTCCCCTCCCCAGCTAAAAGCTCACAAGGCGGACAGGCTGGGGAGCTTACATTCTTTCTCTCTCTCTCTGACCGAGTTGGGGGGAGTAGTTCTGAGCTGAGGCCCTGGGCAGCACCGGGATGGAACAGAAGGCTACAGCTCTGCTTCTCGTCAACAGTGACAGCAAAGACAAGAGACCCAACCGGTGGACTGTGCCTCAAGGGTGGGTCTGGGAGGCGAGCTAGATGTCGAGCCCAGACAATTCCTGGAGGCCGCAAACCAGAGCCAGCTACCCCTCTACTGGGGCTCTGCATGGAGCCGAGTGGAGAAGCTGTAAAAGGGGGAAGCCAGGCTAGATAGGGGAGCAGTTTCCCCTGGTCAGACACCTTCTGGCCTAACACACACAGACCACAGCCTGCAGATGGGAAGTCGCTCCCCAGGGGGTCGGAGGCTCCAGTGTCAGCAGAGTTCGAGGCTCTCCTCAGCTCCCAGAGCTCTCCCAGCTCAGGAGGATGGGGTGGAGGGGGCTGAGCACGCCTGAGCCCAGTCCTCGGCTCTTGCACAGGGCAGCATCCCGGACCCTCAGGGAAGACGGGAAGGGGGAGAGGCCAAGCCCAGGCTGGCACCAAGGCCCAGCCAAGCAAGGGGGACATCCAGGGAAGCTAAAGTGAACAGCTGGAGACAGCAAACCCCAGCTTTGGAGGGTGGGCTCCCCAGAATCCCAGCCTGGGAGTGGGGAGGGAAAAGCAAGGGCAGTTTTAGCCTCACAACGTGGAGGAGTGCCAGTCAGATAAAAATGCTTTTGCCTAAGATAAAGGAAGGGGAGGATGATTTCTAAACACATGTGGGCGCACTGGCGGGGGTAGGAGGCGGAAGAGATCCCAAACTTCAGAAAACGGAGCCACGTTCTTTCTGGCTTTGGAGTCCACTCCTCCACGGGCGTTGCCATGCTCTGACACTTTAGATCTAGCTTCGCAATTAAACTTAGCCACCACCCTTCTTTGGGCAAGGGAAGAGCCCGTGGGAGGCGGAGCTGACCCAGGATTCATAAATTGCCTCAGAGGGTCTACAGAGTGGGAAGTTCATGAACAAGCCATGAACCACCCCCTTTGGAGGTGCCGGGACTCCTGCAACTACTTGCGTTTGGGCCCCCATCCTGCTCCAGCAAGGGTTCCGGTGCCCTCCCTTGCACAGAGTTCTCCGTTCTTCCGCTTGGGCACCGGTTATGGAGCAAATGCATTCAGGCATGAATGTGTGAAAAGGTAGGTCTGAGTAATAGGGACCGGGGTCGGGGGGTCTGTGGCAAACTGGAGGCATCCACCTTGAAAAAAGTTGTTCTTTAAATATCATAGTGGCCAAATGAATCGTGGTTGCCAGCTCAGGCCACCAGTTTAAAACTTAAACAGCCTCGATGAGATGAAAACAGATGCCAAGTTGAGTCAAATTGTTGCTCATTGCCCATTATGTGGGCCCAATGAGTGGTTTCCCTGAAGTCCCTTTCAGGGAACTCGATGTTCCCTCCGGCCCCGCCCCGCCCCACCCAGCTCCCTCTCTGGTCCCCTCATGGACCACAAAGGCTCTATACTGGGTGCCAGGATGGAAGAGGCAGTCAGAGAGGAAGGGTTATAGATACACTGTCTCCAGAGGAGGCCCCCCAGCCCCCACCCTCCCTCTTAGCGCCCCCCCCGCCCCCCCCCCGCCTCCCCACCCCCCCGCCTCCCCACCCCCGTGCCAGAGCAGAGACTTTCCCGGACAGGCTGTGAGCATAAAGCCAGGGGATCTGGAGCAGCTGAGAGTCCTGGTGAGTTTATGTGAGGAGGGCAATGGTGTCTGGTGTCTGCAGTCTACAGAGATCAAGACTGAGGCTCAGGGCCCGGTAAGCCGGGGAGAGCTGGTACCCCCTCAGTGTGCAGAACAGGGCAACCGCCTACAACAGACAACGTCATAGTCCAGGCTGAAAGGGCCCAGACTCAAAAGCACAGCACACTCTGGGGAGGAGGCAGGGAGCTGAGGAGCCTGGCTGACCTTAGCCCCCATGCCCTTGCAGCTGAGCTCCCCCAAAACAAGCCAACGTACTGGGGAGCCCTGCTGAGGCCACGGGAGGATATAGGAAGTATTTTGTTTCCAGAGGGCGTGAGCTTACACAGGAAAGAAATGCTCAGCCAGCCAGCCAGCAAGGGCAAGGGTGAGAGCCCCAGAGGCTGAGGCAGGGCCAGGGAAGGCGGCTCTGCTCCCATCTGCCACCAGGTGGCAGCAGAAAGCAGCACACCTGCACCACAGGTCCCCCAGGCTCAATCTGGCTGAAGCAGTTTCTCTCTATCCCTTTCTCCTGGACCTCCTTCTCCAACTAGTCCGACCAAAGTGAGCACAGATGTGCAGAGCAGTCTGAGAAAGGCAGAATCCAGGGGTCTGGATGTCTGCTTGTGCCCAGCAGAGAAGCCCTGACAGATCAGGGGGAAGGATGCTGGGTGCTCTGAGGGTGGAACTCACCCTGGCTGGACCATAGATTTTTACTCTGGCCACTGGGCAGTGGCTCTGGGTGACATCTATCCATTCATCACTGCAGATGGCTATCTATAGATATACAGGTGTATGCGGGCGGCTTCCCTTCTTCCAGCTCCCAGGTCCTGCCCCAGGCCACTGTCCCGAAGTGGCCCGCCCCCACCCCCACTTCTTCTCCTCCTTTGCCTTTGGGAAGACCTGGCATCATTTGATGGCGACCTGGGGAGAGGAGAGCATCCCACACGCAATACCTCCCTCTCTGCGGGAGACCAGCGGGCTTTCACACACTCCGAGGAATCTCCGGAGGCAGAGGAGATGGAAAATGGCAAGAACGAAAGGGTCCAGAGAGGAAATCTGGTCAGAGGAGTATGGGCTGGCAGAGGAAATGCCAAGGTAGGGATGCCAATGTGGGGAAAGCTGCTCAGCCCTCTACAGAGGGGACCCTCTCCCTCCCACCCCAAGACAGCAGACTAAACAGGAACAGGGCGAGGCAGAGAAGACTAGCACACGGTAGCAGGCAATCCAAACATGCTTGTTAACTAAGGCAGGAGGGTTTCATGGGAAGAACCCTGGCCTGAAAAAAGGAAGCCAGGTTTTAGGCATAGCTATGTGAACGTGAAAAAGTCACTTTTTCTTTGGTCCTCGGTTTCCTCACCCATGAAGTCAGGAGGCAGGACAAAAGCAGGGTGGCAAATGGAGCTTCCTGGAGCACTGTATTTGGAAGGACTGTGAAGTGGGAAAGACTCTGTAATCAATTAGCAATGTCTGCCTCAGGCACAGGAAAGCAAAGAACAGTCTAAGGATCGTCTCTAAGTTCCTTCCATTCCAATGCTCCGTGAGTTGAGGACACATATTGCAGGAAGAGTGTGGAACCAGGGACACCTTGAGAGGCCTCCAGGAAAACTCAAGACCATGATGGCTTGTGAAGGCTTTTTGTTCTCTAGTTCCTTCCCCATGGACTCCAGAACACCAAGCCTAGGGAAGGACCCCCTCTAATGGAATGTCAGAATCCAATATGGCGTGTTCAGTTGTCACTTCCAACACGTTGTGTTCCATCGGGCTCTCTGAGTCAAAGTGTGATACGTATTCCCGTCAGCGCTACCCTCCCAATGCGCAAATACAGGAAGCTGGAACATCCCTACAGTGGGAGCTCCCATACAGCGTAATGTGTTAGAATCAGATGGTGGACTCAAAGAAGACCACCCTCCTTTATAAATAAGAAGGTGTGTTCCAACAGGATGGCGTGTTGCAGCGGGACCACCCCTTGCCCACCAGAAGGAGCTGCCCCAGCTGAGAAGAGAGCGGCCTGGCCTCTGGCTGGGGGCACCCACGGACATCACAGAGGTTCCCAGCCAGACAGCGGTAAGAGACAGAGGCGAAGGCTGTCCACCGTAGTGGCCCTGACAGAGGTTCCTGGCTCCATAGCCACCTGGCTGCTGGCCACATCCTACAAGTGGGTCTCCTTCTCCCCAACTACCAGCCCCTCCCTTGCTGGGGAAGGCCCGCCGTCCTGGCTGGTACCACCATCCAGATGTTTCTTGGGCTGTGGCAGGCTGGGGTCAGGGGTGGTGAGCTGTCGCAGGCGCTGTGGAGACAAGAGGGAACGAATGGGTGCTACTGGTGAGAAAGACACAGATGTTCCGTCCTGTGTGTATCCCCAGGGCCCAGGTCAGAGCCAGGCACATGAGGGTAGTCAGTAGAATCTGAGTGAATACGGGAATAAATATTTTGAGAAGAGAGAAGAGACAACACCATGGTGACTAGGACCAGGAACTGGCCAGGTTCCCATCCTTGCTCTCTTACTACCTGCGCAATCGTAGGCAACCCATTTAACCCCTCTGTGCCCTCTCTGTACATCGAGGATGATAATAGTACACAGTTCAGAGAACAATGCCTGGCAAAGGTAAGTTGATCAATAAGTGCTTATTTTTGTTCTTCTTACTATTACTATTATAATGTGATCAATAAGTCCCTATTATATGAGTAGTAGTACTACTATTATTACTGGTGTTGGTACCATCTCCTCCCCCTCCTTCTTGCCTTGAATGCAGATGTGATGACTGGAATCATGACAACCCTATTGTGACCATGAGGTGGTGAGCATGATGACGAAGACATGCTCAGACAAAGGTGCAGAAATATAGGAAGAGTTTGGTCCCTAGTGACCTCTTTAAGCAGCTGAACCAAATGCCAACAGCATCCATCTCTGGTCCTTCTCGATGTAGAAAGAAAATAAGCCTATTTGCTTATTGCAGGTTGGGTTTTTTGGTAACTTATAGGCCTGTTAGATTTTGACGAGTATAATGTCTTTGTGGGACATGCTCTACCCCCTTCCAGGAATGCATGTCTTAGATTCTAAACAGGGAGACTTTGCATGTCGTTCCCCAGAATTAAGATAAGAAAAGAAGCCAGGAGGCTGTGTATGAAATGAACTGTAATAGCTGGTTATTAGTTTCCTGGGAGCGAAGGATTTGTGCTCTCTAAATCTCTGTGTCTGGGTGCCTTTCTTTTTGGGACTCAGTTTCCTCCTTAAGCCTCTGACAGTTTACCCTTGGTCAACCTGCCCACATGATCTGCTGGAGGTCAGATTCTGAAGGTCTAGGACTCCAGGACTTTTTAACATTTCTGAAAATGAAGCCATTGGACCGGTCTTCAAAGATTCCATGAGACCGAAGCGCTGCCCCACACTCAGAGCTGGGCTCCACCCATGGTGTCCTGCCTACAACCTCTCTCAGCAACCCCCTTTCATGCATCACTTGCCCCGGCCCCTACCTTCTTGAAGGAACCCTGGGTCTTCAGAAGGCTGATGATGATAAAGAGTGGGACGCAGACCATGGAAGAGAGAGCCAAGAACCAGCCGATGGAGTAGCCCCAGGGAGGGTACACGTAGATGTTGTTGTATTTGAGAGGTGTGTACTTGCTCAGGGAAAAGAGGAAGGTGGCCTGGAAGGAGGGAGAGGTGGACACAGATGAGACGGAGAGCCCTTGAAATCCTCTCTTCACCTGCTTCAATATCCAGGGACAGAGGACAAGTTAATGCACTGTAGTGCATCACTGAGGTAGACTAGTAAAAGCCATTACAAGCCCTGGGCCAAGGCATGTCCCCACCCCCCCACCCCCGCCCAAGGACTGAGACAGGAGGAGCTCTGAAAAAAAGAAAGAAGGTGGAGGAGCCCTCGGCAGGCAGACAGAAAGAGACCACTAACTGGGAAGTCGGGCAACAGATGGAGGTGCTGAGAGAAAGGAATGGAAGAGGAACTGGAATGAGGCAGGGGAAGGAGACAGCCCCCGAAAGGAAGGGCAGGAGAACCAACCTAGAAAGGGAAACGGACCAGCCGCCCCAGGTAACTGGATAGGCGGGGAAGCAGCCCCAGAACTCAGGCATCCTGTTCCCTGTCCCCAAGTCTTCTGGAGGCAGGAGGGTAGCTGGGTGGGCACATACCAGGCAAAGTCCAGGGGTCAGAAAGAGCCAGGAGATCTTCACCAAGGGCCATGGCCTATAGCCAATCATGTCCTCAACGTTGTCATAGAAACGATCTGCCCCTGCCCAGGTGCGGTGGGAGAAAAGTGTGAGAACAGGAGGAAGGAGACAGCTTGTGGGTATTTGGGGAGGACTTACCTGGCTTTGCCCTCTTCCCCCCACCCTGTGAGGGGAAACTGGATCAGGGCACGCGAATGAGATGGGTCCCTGGCACCCCAGCCACAAGGCAGGGAGTGAGGAGGGAGAAGGGGCTGCCACCAAAAAGCTGGGAGCCCTCGAGAGAGTCACCCAACCTCCCGGTGCAATCCTTCGTCCCCTTGTCTAGGGATGAAGACCCTAAATCCTAACCACAGAGGAGGATGTGGGCCTAAAATGGCACAATGGCTATGCAAATGCTCATTTATCTATGCTGCAGAGAGGAATTCGGTTTCAAGTCAAAACAGCAAAAACAGCAAGGGTCCCACTGTACCAGCTTAATACGCTAAACTCACACAGGGCCAGAAAGCCACTGGGAAGGGAACAACAGTCTAGACTCTGGAGGAACCACTCTGCGTTCTCAGGAAGGCATGGCAAAAGCCTTGATCTGTGTTTGGAGAAACACTGACTGGTTTTGTTTACTGTCCTTGTTTGCTCCAGATCCAGGCCCAGCCAGTCCTCTAAGGAGGAGAGAGCCACCGATCCATCAGGAAAGACCCTTGGAGGGCCTCTCTGGCCCTTCCTCAGCAAAGAAATAACTTCCCACTGATCACCGGTGTGCATGAAATGCCCCCATTAGGGAGTCATTCCTTTGACTTCCAAGTTTCTCCCCCGGCTAACAACCAAATACTGCTGGGAGGGTGTAAACTATTACGGTTCCTCAGCTCTTTAGAACTCACTCTGATGGAGTTTATCAGATCCTCTTTGGGAACAAGTTCTGAGAAGAAGCAGAGGAAAATCAGAAAGACATCAGATGCTTGAGGTGAGAAGAGAGGAGACATGTCCAGGGAGAAGGAGGGCACCAGACAGGAAGGCTTAGGGTAGCGAAATAAAAACCTTCCTACTCGTTGCTTTCCTACTCATGCCCACTACATGGCACCCACCTACCCTCTCTGCCCCAAGCCTTGTTACATTGGCAGTGCGTTCCCCCAACCTGGTGCAGTGGAGCCCGAGGGTCCTGGGGTATGACGATGCCTCCTCCACATACTAGCTGTGTGAGCTCAGGCAAGAGACCTACCTCTCTGAGCCTCGCCTCCCCCTGCAAAGGGCTGCTGTGTGAGCTGCAAGATTATGTATGCCACACGTCAGCACGTTGCTTGGCATTAGCAGTGCATTGACTCAATGCATAAAGGATCCCCCTCCCTACTGTCATCAGGCAGGAACGTTCTAACACTCAGCACCACTGGCGAGTCACCCCAGCACTGAGGGGGGCTGGTGGTGGAAGTCAAAGGAAGGCAGAATTCACTTCAGCAGAAGAAAGGAATGCATAACAGCCAAAAGGAGAAAAGCTACCTCAGAAATAGGGGAATGAGTTTCCTGTTCAGGGAAGTATTCAAGCAAAGTCTGGGTGATAACCTAGAAAGGGAATGTGGGGATATGGGGATGCTCAGACGAAGTGGCCCTAAATCTCTCTTCTGGCTAGGATTCCCACTGGCGAAGGGCTTCCAGCAGCTTCTGTATCAAGAAAACTGTTCCCTGTTGTTTCTAATTCCTCTCACTATTGCGGGAAATCAGTTTTGTAGAAACTACCTTACCCGAGCTCTATCTGCCATAATGAGAAATGCCTGGGTTCCCAGCAATGGATGAACGTCCCAGGGCAGCAATACAAAGACCTATAGAAACCGGAGGGCCGGCACAGCCGATCTCTCCTCCTGGGCAGATCACGGCCTTCCGGGGAGGGGGGAGCCCAGAGGCTCCCCCTCCCTCTCTTCCCTCCACTTACCGTACACCCAGCTGATGCAGAGCACTTCAAACACGGCCAGGAAGAGCAGGCATATGCCACTGGAAGCGTAATAATCAAACAGCTGGAAGATATACATCCCGCCCTGCGGAGAAGTCAGTGGAGCTAGGCAGGGCCTTGGCCAGGGCGCGCAGGGGACCCACTCTGCAGTGAGAGTGCAAACACCCAGCTGGGCCCCCATCCTGCCCAGCCCGTGGGAAGTCACTCCTTGCAACTAAAGGGAGTTGGCCTTGCCTACCCCTGCCCCCAGGCCCCTCATTTGACCTCAGGACAACAACTTCCGACATACACTGTTTTTTCTGCCCAGCATCCTATCTCGTAGAACCTGGCACCACCTCACTCTGAGTGTGCTCCTCAGCCTGCTCCAGGCCCGAAGCAGAGCCAGTGCTGGACGCTCACCGTGTTCTTGGGAGACGGTCCCTCTCTTTCCTTGGGGGCTGGTGGTGGGGGTGGCAGCAGGTCAGCCTGAAGCTGTACCAGCATTCTTTACTATCAGGGGGGGAATCTGGCTGAGAATGGCATTCCTGACCATGTCAGGAGAGCAGCTGGATCCAACCATACCTGAAACCAATTATCTCTAGACTTTTCAGTTTCCTGGCCCCCCAAAAACTCCCTTTTCCACTCAAGCTGGCTAGCATTTGGTTTCTGTCACCTGACACCAAAAGAGCTAACTGAACACAGGTAAGTTTCTACTGTGTGGTCCCTACAACCTTACTGTGACGAGGGTAGAGCCGGTGTCAACACCGCCAAGGAGCCACTGAGGAAGGTGTGCCCCCTGGCTCCCTCCCCTGGGCGGGGGGGGCGGGGGGGCTCACACCTCTGCTCACCTCCGTAACCAGGAAGAGCCCCAACAGATAGCACACGACCGCAATGGCCAGGATGAGGAGCTCTCGCCGCCCACTCTTCCGGAGCTGACTGGGGAACATGTCCACGGAGGCTGTCACCAGGCACTCCACACAGACAAACTGCGGGCAGGAGGGGAGTTGGGGTGAGAGGTGCAGCTTGCCCTTTGCCCTGGCCCCCTCTCACCCCACTCACCCATGCTGACGCACAGGAGCATGGGGGCGGGGTGCTCAAGGGCAGACATGCGGTGGCCAGCCCCGCCCCAGCCACATCTCTACAACAGAGGGTTCCAGCATGGGGGCTGGAGGGGGAGACATGTTCTTTCCCCAAGGCTGGGGGGCGGGGCTGGGCAGCTTGAGCTGAATGGCTGGAAGGAGGCTGGAGGGCCATCTGGGAGGGGGGTGTCCATGTATGGGGAAGGGTCAGGCCTGGGGGGAAAAGGCAGGTGGCCCCCCCACAGAATAGGTTGGTCTTGAGACCAGGGGTCACCCAACCAACTACAAGGACAAGCCCCAGAAAGTGGAGGGGGATCTGGAATGTATGGTCAGTGGGAAAGGAGATGGAGGGAAGTAATGGCCAGAAACGCAGAAGCTGGCAAGAGGGTCGCCAGGGCAGGGAGGGGTGCGGTGGGGTGGGCGGGGTGACAAACCTGGCTATCCAACCCTAGGAAGATGAGCATGATGAAGAAAAGACAGGACCACAGCTGGGACAAGGGCATCATTGTCACAGCCTTGGGGAAGGCGATGAAGGCCAGACCAGGACCTGCCAGGCACAAGGCGTGGTCAGCAGAGTTCCCTCCTGCTCTCACTGCCCTCAGGGAAGAGCCTTCTCCCAAGGCACTGTGTGAGTGTGCATGAGTGTGTGCGTGAGAGAGTGTGAGTGTGTGTGTGGAGGAGTGGTGCAAGAGGGGAGGGTAGTTTCATCCATCACTTGGCTTGTCTGGTTCTGGGAAGCTGGTGTGTGCATCCATTCATGCTTGCAGCTGTGGGTCTGCCCACCCACCCTCAGTCCCGCTCCCTCCCCACCCCCCATGGTTCAGGAGGCCCTCCTCGGTGCCAAGCAGGGGCCCCAGAGGCTAAAAATTTTCCCATCAGCCAGCTCCTGGGACTCCTGCCTGGGACCTTGGTGGAGGGATCTGTGTTCTCCCCTCAGGGTCCAGAGAGCGAAGTGGTACCTACCGGACTCGGCCACTTCGGAGATGGGCACCCCCTGTTCTTGGGCCATGAAGCCCAGGATGGAGAAGACCACGAACCCGGCCGCAAAGCTGGTGGCACTGTTGAGGAAGCATAGGGCGATGCAGTCCCTGTGGGGGGCGGGGAGGCAGAGGAACCGAGGGAAAAAAGAGGAAGAAATCCCTCAGGGGAGGAGAGATCCAAAGTCAGTCAGTGGGGAGCAGGGAGGGAAAAGGGAAGTGAAAGACACGGGAGGAGAGGGATGGAAGAGAGAATGGGGGAGGGACCAAGATCAAGGATCATTGGAAGGTAGGGAGGGAGGGAGAAAAGGAGGGGAGAAAGAAATTCAGTCTGGGAACTGAAGCTTAGATTCCCTGTGGACACTCCAGGAAGACCAGCCCCCCACCCCAGGGTGCCCAGCACCCCACCCCTCCGATCACCTGTAGCAGTTGTTGTGGTACTTGTTGTAGCTGCCCAGGGCGGTCAGGCACCCCTGGCAGATGGCAAAGGAGAAGAAGATCTGGGTGCCCGCGTCCATCCACACCTATATGAGACCCCAAGAAAGTGGCAGGGGGTGGGGGGGGCACCTGGCCATCACCCCTCAGACCCCACTGGCCCCCAGGTGTGCCCCCAGGAGTCACTCACTCGCCACCCTGCACTCACATGTCACTTCACAGGCAGGCCCATTTAAATGTGGCTCTGGGGGCACTCAGAAGACCCCACATACTCGGATTTCCTGGGTGGAGGGGCGGCGCCCAGATAAGGCAGGGCAGAACTGAAAGCACGGGGCTCACTCCAAAGCACTGAGGGCCTCAGGCAGCCAAGACTGGGGCCAAGAGCCACTTCATTAGAATATAAAGAAAAAAACCTAGGACTCCTTGGGGAAGGGGGGGGTGGAGCAAAGAATGTGCTCAGACAAGTCCTAGAGGAGGAAATAAAAGTGCACAGTAAATCTGTGTGGAAATGTCCCACCTCACAGTAGTAAAAAAAAATAAATTAATTAAAACAACAAAATGATACTATTTTCTTTAAGATTTTATTTATTTGACAGAGAGAGACACAGTGAGAGAAGGAACACAAGCAGAGGGAGAGGGAGAGGGAGAAGCAGGCCTCCCACTGAGCAGGGAGTCCAACACGGGGCTCGATCCCAGGACCCTGGGACCACGACCCGAGCCGAAGGCAGACGCTTAACACCTGAGCCACCCAGGCACCCCAAAATGATACTATTTTGATCTCTCAAATTATTGAAGGTCAAGGGTTAAAATGAATTATTATGGAATCTCTCATGGGCCCTGGAGAAAAAAAGGGTACCTTCCAATACTGGTGGAGAAAGTCTATATTTCTCTAAAGCCAGTACATTTCAAGACACTTAAACGCACATATTCTTGGACTTAGTGATTCCAAGTCTGACTACTGTCAGGAAATAATCAGAGATGTGGTCCAAGATTTAAACACAGTGTCCATTGCAGCTATATATAAGATCATAAAAAAAAAAGTGCCTGACCTGAATGTCCAAGAATAAGAGCAGACTGATGACACCTGCCCCACGTGTGAGTGCTCAGAGGACCTGGTCTATTGTGCACACTGCCCACTCCATTCTTAGAGCACTACCTGGCCCTTAACCGGTCCTCAGTACATTTTGGGTGAATGAGTGACTGAATGGATGATAGATGGAGAACATAGTATATGCAAGTGTTTAAAATGACATTTACAAATGAATTTAATAACATGGAAAATGCTTACAATATAATTTAAATGAAAAAAGATACATCTCTATATAATTATCTCAACTATGTTAAAACACAGACACACACGAACTAGAAAAAAAGAGTTGGGGCGGCTGCGTGGCTCAGTTGGTTAAGCGACTGCCTTCGGCTCAGGTCATAATCCTGGAGTCCAGCGGGGATCAAGTCCCATATCGGGCTCCCTGCTCAGCAGGGAGTCTGCTCCTCCCTCTGACCCTCATCCCTCTCGTGCTCTCTATCTCTCATTCTCTCTCTCTCAAATAAATAAATAAAATCTTTAAAAAAAAAGAAAAAGAAAAAAAGAGTTGGAAGGAAATCTACTAGAATGCTCATAGAGATATAGCCAATTACAAGAGATCTTTACCTAATTGTTCTCCAGTGGGGATACATTGCCTTTATTTTTTTCTTATTTTTTAAAGATTTTATTTATTTGACAGAGAGAGCACAAACAGGGGGAGCAGCCGAGGAAGAAGGAGAAGCAGGCTCCCTGCAGAGCCGGGAGCCCAATGCGGGACTCAGTCCCAGGACCCTGGGATCATGACCTGAGCCAAAGGCAGAGGCTTAACGACTGAGCCACCCAGGCGCCTGATATATTGCCTTTAAACCAAGAGAAAAGCAACCAGAGATTTTCAAAAGTACAGCTGTGGTTTGGGGTGGGAGACAGCGGGGAACTGGTCCCCAGCACAGCTCCTACCTGGGGATCCTTGAGGCGAAGCAAATCGGGCTTCAGGTAATAGATGATGCCCTCATAGGCTCCGGGAAGGGTGATGCCTCGGATCAGGAGGATGATCAGCATCAGGTAGGGAAATGTGGCTGTGAAATAAACAACCTGGAGGGAAACAGGCTCAGGTCACTCCTGCTGTGGACATAGCCGCCAGGAGGTGCCAGGGAGCCTATGGCCGTCCTCCTGTCAGCCCTCCTCAGGCAGCAAGAGTGACACCCAGCTCAGCATCAGACACCTCCTTAGAGACGCCAAGAGGGGCTGAGCACCTGCAACTCTCCACACCTTCCTTTACACATTCTAGCGGGTCTCGGGCTTCGAGGCACGTGGAGTATGAGATACATGTCCGCAGGGCAACGGGGAGGGGCACAAGCTTCCAGCCATAACATTTCGAGGACTATTTTAAAATCCAGAATCTGGTCTCCCAAAATCTCTCATCCTGGCTGTTCTCCCTTTGCCCCCTGGTGAAGGCGGGTCCTGGTGACAGAGGGGGAGCAGATCCACACAGTGACCTGTGGCAAACCTTAAACTGTACTTTTCCAGGCTTAAGTCTGGAGGGGCAGCAGTGGCCTGAGCTCTGGGATATGGAGACTGTCTGAGGGGTCCACTCTGCTCCCTGAGCATGCTCAGCTCCTTACCGGAGGTGACGGCAATATCTGTGTTATTATCACTATTACTAGTTTTATTATTATTACAACAATCCCGGGAAGGGGAAGGCTGCCCCCAGAACTGGGTAATCAGAGCAGTCAGTATCTTGTCTATTCCTGGCTTTGAAAAGCACGAAGCATCAACCTCAGATTCCCTGGGTTGGAAATAATGGCTCAAATCTGAACTCTCTACGCGTACAATAAGCCACTGTTGTCCGTTCTTGGCTTGAACCCTCTTGATGATTGGAAACTCACCACTTCAAAGACAGTTCTGTTTGCTGATTCATACCACATGCTACAAAAAGCGAGTCGTAAAAGTGTATGATCCTAATTGTGTCATGTACACACATAATAGATCCAGAGACACACAAACACACCTATAAAGGAAACTAGAAGGCAATATCAAAATATTAACGGGGATTACTAGATCCAAATGGCCACCATGCTGGCTGGTACAGTGATTAGGAGGACTTCCGTGTTTCTTATTTTGATCTGTATGTTACTTATGTAAACAGGTCTTTTACAGTCATATTGAAAGAGAAAGTCTTTCCTTGTACTGAGCTAAACTCTTCCTACTGTTCCCCTGTTCTCACCTTGCCTCTCCCTTACACTACTCTTTCAGTTCTCCAGAGGGACACTGTGAGTGTCCCCATGGCTTCTGGGGGCCACAGAGAGCTTACCAGGAGCCAGAACACCTCACCTTGCCTGTGGTCTTGACCCCCTTCCAGATGCAGAAGTAGCAGATGACCCATGCCAGCAGGAGGCACAGGGCCAGCTCCCAGCGCAGGGCCCCCAGATCATGGATGCCTGAGGTGATGCCCAAAACACGTCTCCTGAGGATGGAAAAAAAAAAAATAACCAGGTGAAAGACAAAAGGGGACAACTTGACATTTGTCTTCAAGTCTCTTGATTCTTAGAGCTGACCCCCCGGGTCTCATGTTTCAGACTTCCCCTCTGCATCCCACTGCAGCCCCCCATGGCTATGCCATGTTCCCACCTGTGGTCTGTATGCCCCTGCTGTTAGAAGACCAAATCACGTAATCCCATAGGTATCTTTGTCTTTCTAACCATCCAGCTTTCTCTGTTGTACAGAGAGAGATAGAGAAAGAGAGAGAGAGTGAGGGTGGTAAGTAATGTATGGATGAGCAGATGGAGAGTAGATACTTACATAGGCAGGTTGATGCACAAGTACATGGGTATCAAACGGGGGCTGAATATGTTTTAGTATCTAAAGAATGCAGGGAGTGGTGGAAATGTGTGTGCGTAAGTGTTGGTGGATGTGTGAGTTCGGGGTGACATGAGGGCATATGCGTATAAGGGTGTAGGGTAGACACATGTGGGTGTTGGCAAATACGTGTGGGTTTTGGGTAAGCATGAGGGTACAGGCAGACCTTTGTAAGAATGAAGGTGGACACGTGTGGACATGGGCAGATATAAGGGCATAGCCATGTGGAATGGCAGAGGTGTGAATATAGGGTTTGCCAATTTCTGCAGTACCAATACGCTCACTTTGGCCAATTTCGAGCTACTAACATAACATCACTGAACACGGAGCTGGGGAGTGATGTGTACCATCTGCTCTCCTGAGCTGGGGCAGACCATTTGCCCATTTGCCATGCACCAGTGAACACAGCACACATGTGGGTAGGTGTGAAGGTGTAGGTAGGTAGGTGCCTGGGGGTGTGGATGGGTGCAAGGATGCAAGTCGACATGGGTCAGTGTGTGAGTCTGGCTGGACACAGGTGGACTCGGGGTCATTGGGAGTGTGTCAGTGGACAAGTATGGGTAGTTGTGAGTGTTCGCCCAGGTCCCAGTGATGTGCCAGGGGGAGGTGGGTAAGCACTGGAGAGCGTGCACAGAAAGGCTTAAACTCGCACTCCAAGTCCCAGACCTCAGACATCCAAATTTCCTGCTTGTGGCCCCTGGCACGTGGCATCCAAGCCCAGCACCTACTCCCAGAATTCCATGACAGGTGAGGTGAAGTTCTCAGAGGGGGTCACTGTTCGGGCTCCCGAGCGGTTCAAAAAGTCCATGCAATGCTCTGTTGGGGACAAGGGGGGCTGTGCATCAGCTAGGGACCAGATGGGGAGAGATGCCCTTTCACCCTCGTCCCCCCTGACCCTCTGACCTTACAGCCTGGCAGTCCCCATCATTCCCAGTCCCAAGAGCTTCCTGTGGAGCCCCCATTTTCCAGGAGTTGACCAGCCAGGCAGTTCATGGGACCAGCCCCCTTTCCCCATGTTCCTCCTACTGTTCTTGTTCTAGTGAATCTGGCAGTTTCTCTGGCCACCCCGCCACCCAACCTCTGACACAGAGCTCAGATCCCTCAGCCCCCAGAACTGGCCCACTCTCTCCACTCAACACACAAATGGACTGTGTCCTCATGCCTGCTCTCCCCCCAGACAGCCTGCTGTTCACATGGTGGGCTCCTCCTCAGTCTTCAGCCCTCAGCCAGCAATTTTCTTCCCACTGTGGTACCATTTCGGCAGTTTCATTCACCCATCGCAATTTCTAATTATTTGATTAATTTGTCCCTTTCTACCAGTAGACCACACGCTCACGGAGCGCTGGGCCACGGGGCTTATGCTCAGCCTTCTATGTCTAGCACCCGGCACGGAGTGAGTGATGATAACCCCTCACAGTGGCACAAAACATTCAGTCGGGTGGGGTTTTCGGTTCTCCTGGTGGCTAGTCCAGATTCCCACAGAAGGGTCAGCCAGCAGGACGGCACCAGAGCCTGCACAGCCCAGCTCTGAGGCAAGGGTTGCCGCCTGGCCCTGCCCCCAGGGAGAGGCCCCAGCTCAGGGGCCGAAACCATGGATACCTGTGTTCCAGCTATTGGTACAGGTCGTCCAGGGCAGCTCAGAGGTGAAGGAGCTGAACAGGTAGAAGAGGGCCCAGGCGAGAATGATGATGTAGTAGATGTTCAGATAAGACTCGATGACCACAGAAGCCAGACCAATGCCTACGGGGGGAGGGGAGGCACAGGGTAGCAACAGGGAGAACCCAAGAGATCAAGTTAGCCCAGCAGAGCCACACGGAAGCCTCCCGCCGCGGCTAGAAGGGGATTGGGTGCTACCCGAAGACAACCACCAGGATTTCTTTATTGGCCCAAGAAGCCTCAGACAGCACATTTTTCTAAGAAACACAGGTTACAGAACACCACGGTTTGCATTCTTCGTTTTGCAATATATATATTTGAATGTATATCTTCTTTTTTATTTTTTTATTTTTTTCTCATTATGCATAATTTACTTGACATTTTTTTTTTTTTTTTTAGGAGATAAACTCTGGAAGGATTGTCATCCAAAAGCTACCTGTGGTTCTTGAGGTGATAGGATTTTGGTTCACTTGTTAAAGTTTTTTTTTCCTTTTGTCCATCTGCATTCTCTAGTTTTTCTATGACAATCACACATTACTTGTAAAATGAAAAAGGGCAGGAAGAACAAAGGAGTAAGTAGGGAAATCTTGGTAAGAGTCAGTCTCAGGATAAGAGCAAAAACCAAAAGAAACCAGCAAAGAAAAAAACAAAGGAGAAGAGGTCGCTGGTTGTCAAGAGCCCTGGAGCCTGAGTTGGTCTCAAAATGCCAGCTCACCGCCCAGCAAGGGGCAAGAGTGTCAGCCGAGGCGGGACCTGTGCGCCCAGGTCGGACGCGGGGGAGCAGTGTGGAGGCTGGCGGTGGGGCTGGGAGGGAGCAAGGGCAGGCGCAGTCCCCCCACCCCTCGCCTCCCCCCTCCCCAGCCCGCCTGTTCCTGCAAACGTGGGATCTTTTCCACAGTCATTTTAAAAGTAGCACGTTGCCAGGGCGGCCGTTAGTCCCAAGGTGTGAAAGCGGGCGGAGGAGTGGGCGCCGCACCCTGTCCCAGGTCCCAGCCGCCCCGCGTCCTGGGGAGGGGCCCGTGGCCCGGGAAGCCCGGGCTCCAGGATGACTTAACGAAGCACAGCCCCGAGGCAGGTCGGAAAATCAATGCAGACTGTCCACAAAACCAGCCCTTGGCCGGGCGAGCCCACCCTGATTGTCTGTTCCCGCGGGCCTGGCCAACTCGACCAGAGCACCGCCCCCCCGCCCCGTGTTTTCCTGCGTTTGGGTCTCTGCAAAGCATGCAGGCGTGGGGGGCGGGGGCGCCCTAAAGCGACCGTGGGCTGGGGCCTCGGGAGGAGCGGTGGCCGGGGCTGCTGATGGCGCGGAGGGTCCCCGGGGACCCGGGCGGCCGGGCTGTTCGGAGCGCACACACACAGACACCCATACACCCAAACAAGCGGCCACTGTGCGGCCACTCGCCGCCGGAACGCGCTGTGCTCCCACCGCCTGTAAACACCCGACCGGACCCGGGAGGAAGGCAGGGAGCCAGGCTGGGGGGAGGGGGTGCCCCATCTCTGAGGAAAGGGATGACCTCTGGGGAGGAAACTTGTGCCTGTGTGTAAATTGAGGAGGGAGGGAGGGAGGGTGGGTGAGCACAGGGTGGGGCCTCCGTGTGCTGGAAGGGTGAACTGTGGGGTGGGTGCCTTCAGGCCGGTGGAGGGCAGGTAGCAGGCAGCCTGGACCCTCCCACCAACATCGGTGCACACACCCTGAGACTCCAGGCCTTGGAGTCTCTGTCTCTTCAACTTGGCCAAGAGGGAAGGAGCAGGAATCCCTCCCCCCGACCCCCCTCCAATGTTTGGTTTGCTCACCCTATCTGTGGTGACCCCCTTGGAGAGTTAGTAGATGCGTTCCAGAGAGGCCAGCCCTACCTTTTGCCACCCAGGAGCTCGCTTGGTCCTAGGGATAGAGCCCAACTGGGTGGGACATTAGGCGACTGCTGGGCTCCAGAGCAGAACGCTGCTCTGGCTAAGGCCACAATCGTCCAGCAGGACTCGCCACTCCTGAGTAGAAACGTATGTGGGCCAAGCTTCGCCCCTCCCCAGCCCCTCACTGCTGCTCCTCCAGGGGTCCCATGGGTGCCCCAAGAGGAATCAGTACCAGACGAGCCTGGTCCCCGCAACCAAACCCCCAATCAGTGGTCAGGTTCCCAGCCTGCTCAGGAGCCAGGGTTTCCCCACCTACTAAGCTGGGCTGTAACCCAGATAGCCTAGTCCCTGGGGCTGCCTCAGAGACTGACGTGAGGGAAAGAGTCCTCTCCTCATTTCCCATAGGCAAGGAACCTCTCAGAGACAAGGGTTGGGGAGCCCCCCCCAAGGGGACTGGCCCAATCAGCTAAAGATGGGGTGGGGGAAGGACACCCCAAGCCGCTCACATTAGTGCCAGCAAGTCCATGGAGAGAACAGGAGCTGTCCCTAACCTAATCCCTAACCTAATTCCTAACATGAGAAAAAGCATGAATTTTCAGCTCAGGGAGACCTGGGTTCAAATCCTCAGTAAAGGATCTCATTTTCTCATCTACAAATAACTAAGCGAGTTGTTACTGGAGGATCCAATGAGGAAATGCACGTAAAGTGCTTACCTGAGCCCTAACACGTAGCGGGGCTCAGGGGATGTTAGCCATCATCATCATCATCCCTATGGTTATGTACCTCGGCGGCACGTCTGGGGCCGCGCCATATACACAGGAACAGCTTTCCAGGAAGCTGATGAAGATGAAGCTCCAGGATTCCTCACTTGCAAGAACTCCTTCCAAGCTCTGCATCTAATTTTGCACTGGTGATTTTGTATTGTCTTTCTTGAGGAGTGCCTTCCTCCCCAGGATCTATAAGCTTTGGGCCCGCCAAAGTCTGACAACTCTTCCTGTGTCCCCCACAGCACTTCGCACAGGATGAGAGTAGATGAATAAGAAGGTGGGGGCAGGGAAGGAAAGGGGAGGAGCGATGGAGGGATGGAGGCGCTTGGTGACCCTGGTAGGAGGGCACAGGGGAACACTCACCCTGGAGAAGGGGACAGATCTTCCTCCAGGCTGTCACGCTGCCTTGGCTGGTGTACTGGCCCAGCGCCACCTCCAAGAAGAACACCGGGATGCCGCAGGTGAAGAAGAAGATGAAGTAGGGGATGAAGAAGGCTCCTGTGGAACAAGAGGGGGCAGGGGCTGAGTCCTCGACCCATCTGGGAGGCCAGCGTCCCACTGCTCGGCATCCTTAGTCTCCCTCCCCACCCTCCCAGGGGCCCACATCGGCTTCCTCCTGTCTGCGAACAGGGACGGGCAGAAATTTTCCAGTCTGAACCCCACTCAGGATAGGAAAGACCTTTGAAGAAAGAGGAGTGAACATTTGGGTGGATATCCTAATAGATGCACTATTTATTTTCTCAGTGTGCTTTACAAACTTAGTCCATTTATTATTTTTGGAACCAAAACATGTGTTCTGTATAATTTGATATGCTTATTAAATTATCAAGTGTGTTACATTTTAGAGAAAAACAAACAAAACACCTTGGAAAAATTATTTTTCCTCTAATAATTTTCAGATGGTTTTTTCCCTCCACCAGGCTCTGATCCAAACTGGGGTCCCAGCAGAGAAGGCCATTTCTCGGGTACGTTTTTCAGCAGTTATGTGATTAGGCACTGACCTACAGGCCCCCACAGGAGGCCAGGCCGAAAAAGCATCCAGCACAGTAGGGAACTTAAAGACAATGCTAAGTCGCCGGTGCCCACTTCAGTCACTAAGATGTATACCTCACCTCAGAAGTGTACCCATGGGTAAACAGATTATTGTTTACTGCACCAAAATAACACTTAGCCCTTATGTTGTGCTTACTGTGTGTAAGGCATTCTTCTAAATGCTCCACCAACATCAGAATCCTCACAGAACCACCTCCCATGGGGCAGGTACCACTGTTATTCCCATTTTACAGATGAAGAGAGTAAGGCATCACACCAAGTGGTCCGATCCTGAGTCTGTGCTCTTACCCAAGTAATCCACATTACTTTGTAGGAAAAATAGAAAGTACAAAGGGGGAAAAGGAAAAAAAACATTGTACAGCCTTCCAATTTTCTTATAAACACACACACACACACACACACACACATACATACATATATATATTTTTTTTCTCTTTTTTGGGCAAAAATAAGAACCTACTATATATTCCTTGACTACCGTTTAAAAACCTATCATGAACGTATTATATCAATAAATATAGAAGGCATCATTTTAATGGCCGTATCATATTCCACCATAAGCATGTACCCTAGTTTATTTCATCGATACCTCCACTGGCCAGGTATCTTTGGTTGTTTCATTAGAAACCCCACTGCGATCCTGTGTCCACATCCTTGTGCACTTAGCTAACTGTCTTCTTCGTATAAATTTCCAGTGGGCAAATTGGTAGGTCAGAGGGTATGTACATTTTTTTTGTGTGGTAAAATGTATATAACATAAATTTTACTTTTTAACCATTTTTAAGTGTAAGGTTCAGTGGCCTTAAGTACCTTCATACTGTTATCCAACCATCACCACCATCGATTTCCAGAACCTTCTCAGCCGTCCAAATCTGAAACTCCGTAGCCATTAAACACTAACTCCCTATTCCCCGCCTCTCCCCGGCCCCTGGTAACCACCATTCTACTTTTTGTCTATGAATTGTTTTTCTAGACACCCCATATAAGAGGAATCACACAGTACTTATGATTTTGGTGTCTGGCTTATTTCACTTAGCTTCATGTCCTCAAGGTTTATGCATGCTGTTTTCAGGCTGAATAATATTCCCTCATGTGTATATATCACATTTTGTTTATGCATTTGTCCATTGATGGACATTTGGGGTTGCTTCCACCCTTGGGGCTTGAACAGTTTTTTAAGGACTTTGACATGCATTTCCGAATCGCCCTCCTGGCCTCTCCTACCCATCTGCACTGCCAGTAGCAATATGTTAAGAGTGAAGGAGAAGGATCTGTGAGTCTTCTGGGCCCTCCGGAGCCACAGTAGCTGGTAATTCTCCAAGTCCTGAAGTCCTTTTTAACCCCAGCTTTGCCTGCCCATCCTGAGTAACACCACTGACTCCGGTTTACGCGGCTTAGGTGGTTACAGGGGTGAGGCTGAGGGGCTCACCCAGAGGGCGCGTCATGGGAAGTCTTTGGCGGCATGTGACCCATGGGCCCCTTCCTGCTGGCTGTGCGAAGTCCTTACCTCTCCTGAAGGGGACGGCCTCAGCCCTATCCTTGGCACATAGACTTCTGCCCCACAGACACGGGCGAGAGCTCAGGAGGCCTGGAGCTGGGCCACCCTCAGGCTGAGTCAGGCCTGGAAGGTCAGTGCTAGGCCCCGGGCCACAGCAGGCAGTGGGAGGAGGTTGGTCCTGGAGCGCCTACAGGCGTCCGTTCTTGGCTTTCTCCCTGGGTTTTCAACATACTATCACTGCAAACATCCTCCCCTCCAGTGAACGGCTGAGAATCCTCACTCGGGGAGATTGACCTGGCCCACAGTTCTCTTGGCATCTGCCCATGCTCTGGGCATGGGTAGCCGGATGAGGCCCCCCAGGGATCTGTGAGGACAGGGTGACTTGGGACGCATTTATAGTCTCTCTCCCTTTGTTCTAAGGTATGCCTTATTAGCTCTGCCAAGCACTCACTCCGGAACCACTAGCAATCTGGAAACTCAGAATTCATAAAATTCTCTTTTGGGGTGAGCCATTTTTTGAGGATGATCTAGTTTAGCGACTCCCTGGGGTTTTTTTGTAACCAAAGATATTATTACACCAATAACACTATTTTTTTCATCCCTCTTGAAAGATTTTTCTCTACAGAACTGTTGGTTAACTAATTATTAATTCATTATGAATTAATTAATATATCAGTAAACACTATATTTAACTGCTTTTTTTCTTATTTATTTCTTTTTTTTTAAAGCAAGGCAGACTGCCACCTGCAGCACCTCATTTGGATGTGTCTGGAATCTCGGAAGCTTGACTACCCTACGTTCTCCCACAAATGGACCTGGAGAGCTTGTTTGGGGGTCCTAGCAGGGGAGCGCAGCTACTGTATACCCTTGACCGAGGAACGGTCCTCCCCTATCAGGGAAGGTCGTCCTCTTGGACCAAGCACACAGCTTCGGGCGGGGCGCCCGTGGAGTGGTGAGGGAGGAAGGGGACACCTGCCTAGCCAGCCAGATCAGCCGCATCAACCCTGGCAATCAACGGGGTGACAGATGTCGCAGCCAGATCGCCCTCACATCCTAACCGCTAACTAAGGAGTTACGGTCAGCTCAAGATAAACCCTATTATCATAGTGAGTTAGTACAATTCTAGCCTAAAGCAAAAAGGTGACATTTGAGTTAGTCGGTGAAGTCATGTTCCCACATAGATCTATTATTAAGTTAACTGAAACAAGGAAACCTACGTTCCTACTTTCCTGGACCCCCAAAGACCAGTGACCTGAGATTTCCAGAACCTTCTCAGCCATCCTGACCTTGCTCCACCCCTCATCTGGGGGAGGATGAGGGAGACAGGATAGAGGGGTGGCAGGGTAGGTGTCCTCCCCGGTACTTAGGTTGAGACAGAGCTAACACGAGAACACAGACTCTGCCGGCACTGCCTCTTCACAGACAACCCAGGCTCAGCGCCGTGTCCCTGCACACAGTCCTAGGCGCTTGCATCCCCATGCTGCCGCACAGCCAGGACCGAGGCCACGGCCACAGTGCAGTCACCAGGCAGGACAAGGAAGTGTGGGCACCTGAACCCGAAAACTTGTCCCCTGGACCCTCCTTCTCCCTCCTTTTCAGATGGCAGGGCAAGTGATGTGCAAGCCAGTGAACCAGGCGCCCAGGGCCCGCAGCTCCCAACCACTTCTATAATCTTGGGCAAGTCGCTAAACATCCCAAGGGGATTCTGGGCGCTCTGTGAAATGAGTGCTCAGCCTGGATCATCTTCAGCTCGAGCACGAACGCCCCGCGTGTCCGTGAAACTGGCCGGGGACAAAGAAACAAGTCAGTGCCCCTACCACTTCTCCCTGCCCCCCCCTAATCTCTGGCCAGCATTCACCCCCCACTTCCCAGCCTCGCCCCATAGCCCTCACCTGCCAGGATAACCCATTTCTATTTCTTGGAGCCATTCGTTCAAGTAGTTGGTAATAATACTATAAGGTTGGAAACACAAAACAAGATACCTGGTAGATGCTCAGTAAACACCTGTCAAAGTACATATGGGGGCACCTGGGGGGCTCAGTCGGTTAAGCATCTGACTCTTGATTTTGGCTCAGGTCATGATCCCCTGGTCATGGGATCTGAGCCCCATGTCAGGCTCTGCGCTCAGCGGGGAGTCTGCTTGAGAGTCTCCCCCCCCTCGGCTGCTCCCCCCCATGTCCAAAATAAATAATCTTTTTTAAAAATTAAATATGAATAGTGTTATAAGGGTTTTCTATTTTTTTAAACGATCTTATTTACTTATTAGAGAGAGGGAGAGAGAGGGAGGGAGAGAAAGAGAGAAAGCACAAGGAGGGGGAGCCGCAGGCAGAGGGAGAAGCAGGCTCCCCGCTGAGCAGAGAGCCCAACATGGGGCTCAATCCCAGGACCCTGGGATCATGACCTGAGCCAAAGGCAGACGCTTAACCGACTAAGCCACCCAGGCGTCCCTATAAGGGTTTTCTAAACAATAATTATCTTTAAATAGGAATGTTTCTTCTTTTTACCTTTCTGGAATATTTCAGATTTCACAATAAATGTGTACAATTTCCACAAGAAGAATAAAGGTATCTTCAAAAGGCAAAGATGCATCTGTCTAGTCACAAATAAATTCATATAAATGAATACTTCCATTTGTATGGAAATTCCAAATAGGTAAACCCATAGCCACAGAAATAGATTCGTGGCTGCCAAGGGCTGGCAGCAAGAGAGTGACTGCTAATGGCTTCAGGCCCTCCTTCTGGAATGATGAAAATGTTCTAAAGTCAGTTGTGGCGATGGTTACACAATTCTATGAATATACTAAAAGCCTTTAATTGTGCACGTAAAAAGATTAATCTGGCCCTTTCCCACCATATCCCTGCTCATTTTTACTACCAGTGCTGAAAAATAATAAAATTATGTTTCTTAAATTAAAAAAAAAATCAGAGACAAGGTCATATTTCTCTGCTCAAATTCTTCAACCGTTCCCATCGCAGAGCAGAGCCTACAAGATGTGAGCCCTGTGACCTCTCTGATCTCTTCTCTTCTCCACATCTGTCATTGCCCCACTGTTCTTCAAACAGGCCAGGTGCACTTTCACCCCAGGACTTTGCACTTGTTTTCCCTCCGTTTGGAATGGTCTTCACCTGATCTCCATCTGTAAGACTCACTCTTTTACCTCCTTCAAGTCTTGGCGCAAATGTCACCTCCTCAACGCAAGCTTTCCTGGGCACCTTACTTCACCTTTCCAGCCCTTCCCCCCGTCCCGCACATCGCCAACGACTCAGCATTCCCTACCCCTCGTCCCTGCTTGGCTTCCCACCATTCCACTCCTCACCATCAACATCCCATGCATTTTACCTCTTTGTCTGTAATCTGCCACCACGCGCTAGAATACATATAACACACAGAATGTGTTCTGTGCTGTATCTAGAACAATGCCTAGCCCAGGAGAGGCCCATAGTAATACTGGCTGAATGAATGACTCCTAGCAGCAACCGGCATTGCACAGAATCATGAGAGGCTAGTATTATCCTATCTGGTTACACACTCAGATTCCTTGGTCCTACCCATTGCCTCCGTTACCCTTCACTGTGGCCCTGGGAGGCATCAACCCTATTTCACAGAGGAGGACCCTGAGAACCCCTGGGCTCTCTGACTCTGTGCCGGCCTCCTTCCATTCTACCACATCCCCAGGCAGGAGATGCCCAGGTAGGCCCTGCCTGCGGTCAAGGCACAGCTCTCCCCACCACGCCTACCTCAAAGTGAACTCACCACCTCCATTTTTGTAGCAGAGATAGGGAAACCTCCAGACATTCCCCAGCCCAATGATCTCCCCGGCCACTGACAGCACAAACTCCATCTTGTTGGTCCATTGGCCCCGATCCTTCACCTGGCCCTTGCCTTCCTGGTCCAACTTCTCTCCCTCCTCAGGGAGCCAGGAGACCACAGGAGGCCCGTCCTCGGGGACTGCCACTTTTCTGTCCATGGCGACGTGATGGACGGGGAGGCTGTGGAGCCGGGAGATGGTGAGCCTGGTGTGACAAGAAGGGGTGAGCCGTACCACCCCGAAGCGTGCCCTCCACCCCTGTTTTCTCCCTCCTAGGCTTTGATTATTGTTGGAATATTGCAGTAACATTTCCCATTGTTGGAATATGGTTTAATATCGTTGGGCTGGTGATATTCTTCCCAAACTCTCCATGACTTTTACACTGAAAGTTACACTTTGCTCTCAAGACTTGGAGAACAAATAGGGAGCCAATCTTCATTTGCCCATTTTGCAGAGGGGGACATCCAGGCCTTGACCAATGAAGTGGCTTGCCTACAACCATACAGGAGTAGACTGGGAGGAAAAGGCTTGGGGTCTTTCATTGCGAGTCCCTTCTGATATTTACAGCCAGCCACCGTCCCTGCTTGCCTGTCCGCCCAGCTCCACAGTGTCGGGTGAGTGGCACCCGCCCAGCCTCCGGCCTCCAAGCCAAAAGGGATCAAAGCTTGCCAGGGGTGACAGGAGGTCAAAGGGCAGGTGTGGCCCAGGTGACTGCACGGTCTTCCGCTAGCTGGTTGTGTGCTCATTCCTATGCCAAGCAATCGATCAACTCAGGGTAAACATGGGAGCCAGCTAGCTCTGGGCGTCTGATTGGGAGGGAAGGAGAAGGTGGGGCCTCTGAACAAGGCCAGATGAGACCTGGGATTGGTGCCAGGACCAAGTATAGGCCTTCGAGGGAAACCTGGTTCTTCTTCCTTCTCCGTTGTACCTCTGCCCTGAGAACAAGCAAGGGGTCCTGGCGGTCGATCCCAGAGCGATTCTCACTGGGGTGGTGGTCTCCTCAAGGGAGACCCAGACGTGGCTGAGCATGACAGCAGGTCACTGTCCTTCCTGACTCCCCGCTCTCCTAAAGAGCCCAAAGCTCCCTGGACTGCCAGAGAAATGACGTGGACTCTCTTGGTCTACTCTGTCCCTGTCACTGTCCATTTGTCAACCTCCAGGAGATAAACTGGGGCACTGCGGTGTTGTACCTGGAGTCCTTGTTTGCCTTCCCCCCCATCCCCCACACACAGCCACCCTGAAGCCACCTCCACCTTGGCTCCCGAGGAGCTGCCAGGAGGAGGTGCTCCCGCCCCAGAGGGAAGCACCCACCCAGTGCCCCTCACCTCCGGGGGGCGCTGGGGAAATCAAAGTGACCCTAAGCTACCAAGTGCCCCATGCCCCTCCAAGGCTCTAGAGAAACACAAGGGATTCTTTTTACCAAGTGTCTGTGTTTATTCGTTGGTCCTTTTAACCCAGGCAACAGCCCAAGCCCAAGTCAGTTAGAAAGGCGTGGCAGGAGCCATTTGAGGTTATGGAAATTTTTGAAGGTGACTTGGAGGACAGGTTATCCCAGGAATGGGAAAGCCTGTCGGGGTTAGATTCTGGTATTGGGACCTACTCAGAGGTTTCCACTGAAAGCTCAGCCCAGGAAGAAAGATGAAGAGAGAGGAGCCTAATGGAAATCAGAGGTCTTCGGCCCCCGATGTAAGGGAGGAGGAGGGAAGGAAGGGAGAGGAGAAGGCTTCCAGGTTCAGAGGAGACCATCAGACCCTGGGAGTGGGGGAGGCTTTGAGAACCAGAGTGTCAGGTTGGAAGAACAGGGCAGTTTGGCCCTGGGGGAAAGAGTTGGTGCTATGGTGCTACCTGACCAACTGTAGAAGTTGCTACAGAATTGGGGCTCGGGCACCCTGAGGAGTGGCCCCGGAATCGTTATCAGACCAATGAATGGATGAATGAATGAATTCAAAAACATTAACGGAAAAAACACCAGGCAGGAATCCTAAGGTCTAGTCCAGACCCAGGCAATAATAATATTAATAAAAGTTAACATTTGACTAATTGTTGTGCCAAAAACCTGTACTTCTTCATATGCGTTATTAAATTTCATCCTCATTAAAATCTTTAAAGTAGGTATTACTATTAAGTCCATTTTATCAATGAGGAAATGAAGCTCAGAGAGATGAAGGAACAGGACTTGACACCTTGCAGGTGTTCAGTAAAACTATTTTTGAATGAACTTACCAATACAATAAGTGATGGAGCGGAGTCTCTAACTTGCTGTGTGAACTTAGGCAACTCACACGTCCTCTCTGGGCTTTAAGTCTCCCTGGAAGAGAGAATGAGCCATTCAACAGCGGTGCTGGGAGGGTGGGGCATACAAATAAAATCGATAAAAGACAAGGAGAGATTTTTTGCCTTTGCTTGCCAAGCCATAGTGTAGCTCAGCTCAGAGTGAGCCCAAGCACAAAGGTCTCCAAGGAGGTGGGCGGGAGAAAAGCCTTCCTGTTCTCAGACCAGAAGCAGCTATGTCAGGGCCAAGCTGTCCTCAACAGTGGAAGGAAGAGAGACCTGGTGGGGCCAAGGAGTGAGCTAAGGGAAGACCAGAGGCGAGTGCAGGGTGGGGAAGCAAATCTCAGAGTCCAGTTTGGGTGCAGGGTTGGGGTTGTATTGGGATGGGGAAGACAAGAAGAGAACACACACTGATGAGCTGATACTGGTGCAACATATTTTTTTAAAGGTTACTGGAAAGATCATAATTTATGGGTTAGAGTGAAAAACCGGAATGGCAGAATGAAAGCAAGAGCATGTGGAAAGGAAAGCTGGCCCTGAGCCATGGTAAATCAAGAGGAAACAGGCCTTCAGTGCAGCAAGTGGGATTCAAGTTAGACTCAGGGAAGAAATGTCGAGGTGGAGGTCAGGCATAAACACAGGCTATACAGAGCTCTCCCGTGGGGGTTACTTTTCAAAGCCAACAGGACAACATGCCCCCCTACTCTCCTTACCCAGTCCCCACTGTGCCCATCTACCCCTAGCCCACTCGTGAGGAATAAACCGTGTTATCCACAATCAAGATGACTTCCAGAGATCTCCCCCTTCCCGAGATCTCCCCTGTCCCAGCTCTGCCACCTCTCCAGCCCCTAGCACCCCCTTCCCACCTCTGCCAAGCTGGAGCAGCATACGGGGTCATGCATTGGAGTGCACCACACGTCAGTGCCCTCCAGAAGCAAAGACACCTACATCCACACTGGGCTCAGTGGTGCCCACCAAGAAAATCTTCAAGAGGCTAGCAAGTCCAAAATTAACCGTTTTCAGGAGCTGGGCATGGGTCTAGGAGGAGGAGGTCTGGTCAGGGCCTAGCAGAGGAGCAGACAGGTGGAGAAATGCCGCTCCCCTCCCGTGCCGCTGGGATCCCAGCTCGGGCCCGTCACCCTCCCAGTCCAGCACAGGAACGGCCCAGCGCTGGACCCAGGGTGGGGGGCGCAGGGGGCACAGGAGGCACAGGATGCCCCAGGCCCTGCTTCAGCCCACACCCACATACCAGTTCCCATTTCTGTACACACACTGGTGCCATTCCTGTCACGTCCCTTTGCACACACATACCTGTGTGCATGGCACCAAAACCTGACTCCGGCTAGTCCCTCACAGCCTGGGGGCTGCCAGGTTGGGCTGCTGGCCGCCTGCACCTCCCCACCGCTCCTTTGTTGCCCTTCTCTGGCACAAGCCTGCTTATGCCTCCGCACAGCCTGAGCTGGGGCAGCTTCCTCCTTCTGGGAGACGCTTGGCTCCCTGATTGCCCTGCTTGACCCGTGGGGGAGGGCAGGAACCCCTCATCTGCATGGCTAATTGCAGGTCATGGATCTTCAGGGATGCCCAAGGTTTGTCCCGTCTGCTCTTCCTTCCCATCTCCCTGGGCTCTGTCTGTTTCCCCTCCTTCCCTCAGTCAGGTGATCACCCCTCCTTCACCTACTCCCTAGGGCCAGCCCCCCACCTCGGGTCTTGGGTCTTTCCCGGGCTCGTCCCTGAGCAACTTAGAAGCTGTGGGTGGCTTGGGGGAGCTGGGGTGATGCCCCTGGTCCTAAGATGCCCCAACATCAGACTTACCTTTAGCCCCAGTCTTTTGTACCACAGACACACACAATCCTACAAAACCTTGCCTCCCAGGACTCACCCCTCCAGCCCCTCTCAAGCACCCTCTAAGGGACTGCAAAGACACAGCCCGTCCTCCACTTCCTGCTCACCTCGGTCCCAAGCTCAGCTCCCGTGGTCAGCTCAGCTCCATGCCTCCGGTGCCCGGGACAGTGATGGGGAAGCCCACACAGCCGGGACCTGAGAGGGGAACCAGCCTCCACCTTTGCTCCTCCTGTCCCTCCCAGCTCAGAATCCCATCCGAGTTGTTGTCCCGGGACTCCCAGACAGAAAGCAGCTGTGTGTGTGTGTGTGTGTGTGTGTGTGTGTGTGTGTGTGTGCGCGCGCGCGCGCGCGCGCTCACGCACACCAGTGTACTGGGAAGTGAAGGGACAGAGAAATACCACAAGCAACAGGAGGGACTGAAGCCAAAAGTTTGTGCACCAGGATTACAACATCCAACCTCAGGAAGCCAAGTCCTCTGTCCCCAGTCCCCCACCCCCAGCTCCCTCCCACGGTGGGAGCCCCCCCCCACAGCCCTCCCACTGGGCTCTGTCCCTCCAGTCCAGCTCAGACTTCCATCTGATCACGTCTCCCTGCTTTTGTCCCTCATGTCTTCCCCCTCCTCACCGTGCCCCTCCAGTACGGGCTCCTTCCGAGGGAAGAGATGAGGATGAACAAGGCAGGGTGCAGCCTTCTCTTACCAGAGCAGTAGGAAGGGAGCCACCACCCCCCGGGCTGGAAACTGAGAACCTCAGGAGGGGAGTTGGCCTCACTGACGAGGGCTCAGGAGGAGGGTGAATCACGCGCTGGAGTTTTCCACCAAGTACCTGCCCTCTGTGGTTTCAAGGCAAGGCTCTGGACCTTTACAACCACTACCCTTTTCCTTGGGATTTTCCTAGAGAAAGTGCCCAGAGCATACCTCGAGAAGCCTAATCTAGAAAGGACACAGGTTTATAATCACACAAGACCTGAGTTTGAACCCCTCCTCTGTTCTGTCGGTCAGGTCAGCTAGGCAAGGATCTGAGCCTCAGTTTTCCAATCTGTAAAAGGTACAAAACAAGACCTACCTACTTTTTATAGTTAAAGACAATATGGTAAATTGCTTAGGAGATTGTAGATGCTTCAGCAGGGGGGTGGGGGGTCAGTGGTGTTTGCTGTGTGTCCTCTGGAAGCGGGGGCAGGGATGGTGTGGCGTCTGGTCCCAGGCAAGAAATAATAATGCTCTGGTGATCTCTCAGCACCAAGGCACGTAACTGGGACTCGTCTGATTGCCTGGCCGCCATCAGTGGTGAACTGGTATTTGTTGAATGAACGTGTGTGGCCCCTGCTATGTGCCCAGTGAGCTTATGCAGAGTGGGGTGCTCCTCACTGGTCCTGCACACGCCCTCATGGTGCTGGGTGCAGGACCGTCCCGTGGTCCTTCATTCAGAACAGCCAGTGCCTCTTTCAAGACAATGAAGGTAATTTCTCAGCCCCAGGTGGTGTGGAGGGAGGGGAAGTTGTGGGGAGAAAGGGAAATTTCCCTTTGCATGAGCTTCCCCTTCGTATTTTAGAACTTCCCAGCAGGGCTGGGGTGTGAAGTTAGAATCTCAGTCTGTAGTTTTCCATCAAGCAGCCTCACTGGGTGGCTCGCAGGCCCCTCACAGCATCTCCTATGGGGTTCCCCAGCGCAAGAAAGCGCGAGTGAGTCTCAATTCTCAGACTCCTTGCCTCTGTGAAACCAGAAGGCAGACAGGGGGTCAGCCCTGGCAGAGCTGTGCATGGCCCCAACCGGAATTTACACTGCAGTTACCCCTGCCCGCAGCTGGGATGATGTGACCTGCATTGCTGCATCTGTCCCTGCAAGTTGGGTCTACCACAGGTCAGCCATAGAGCTTAGTGCAGCGGGGACACCAAAGTCCACAAGATACAGAACAGCAGCGGCAGCCTTTCTGGAACAAAACACCCAGCCTCCCCATGAAGGGGAGCAAGAGGAAAGAGAATCAGACTGGGCAGAGGGGAAATTTCCTGGCTCATTCATTCATTCAAAAATTATATTTCATGCCTACAATGTGTCGGGCTTTCCACAAAGACCTGGGGTTACACATGGACAAGCAGTCCTGCCTCCTCTCCTTCACCTTGTAGGAGAATTAGCTGCCTTGTTGGTCCCGGACTCCTTTTAACTTTGAGCCCCACCTTCCTCAAGGCTCCCCTCGCTCCTGCAACTTCCAACCCCTAGTGGGTATTCAGACCAAATAGTAAACTCCTGGAGGCCGGAGATGCCCATCTTTGCAAAAGGTAGGAATCCCTAAATTACCTGGAAAGCCTACCTAAGACGGTTTCCAAACTGGGAAGGGCCCGGAGACAAGTTGGAAAATGGTTAAATGCCTCAGTTATCTTGCTGCGGTGAGAACTGTGAACCCCATAAAATGGTCTCCTCACCAACTTCATCTAAGCCCTTGCATGCCTTTAGAGAGCCTGGCATGGAACTTGTTTCCTGAGCATCTAACTCTTGTTCTGCAGCATAATTGTTTCCCAGACCAGAAATATCTAAAAGATAGGGAACACATTTCCTGATTCTTTGTTTCTGCCTTCAACATTTAATACAGTGCTGACTCAGTAGGCATTTGATGTTTATTGGATGGATGGATGCAACTTGAGGAAAAAATTGATCCGAGTTTTCCATTTTCTGGAAAGGCACTGCTCTCCCAGAATCAGGGGATAGATTAGGGCTTGGTGGACTCAGCTCCTGCTTTTCTTGGACAATACTGCTGGTGCTGGGCAGGACCCTGGGACCACAGGATGCAGAGTTATTCTGGGGCTACCTCTCCCTTGCCCCCCACCCCCAGAAATGCCTAGCTCAGGAAATAGGTAGCCTTTTTTCTGGGCCCAATGCCCCTTGATGCGAGGGGCTGGGGAGGCCAGCAGACTGCAAAGATGCCTCTGAACTCTTCCTGGGCTTTTGTGTTTCATTGATGGCCCAGTGTTGTGGGGCTGGAGTCTTGGGAAAGAAGCTGGATTTGCTCAAATATGTCCCCATGGCAGCTCTCCCTACACCCTCCACTGGATTCCAACAACACACTGATCTAGGTCTTATTATTTCCATTTTATAGAGGAGAAAATGAGGGTTCAGAAAGGTGAACTGGCCCCAGGTCCCAAAGCTAGTAGGTCAGAGGGCTCGGACCCAAGCCAAGACTGCAAGCCTCTATAAAGGAGTGCACTGAGCTGACTGTGGTGCGTTTGAGTTGGTGCACATTTATCTGAGGATAAGGAAGGAAGGACCGTGTGTCCGTGTGCACACGGATGGATGTGAGGCATGTGCAAGGTCTGAGGTATGTGACCCAAGGCTCCAAGGCGGCCTGGTGGGCTCGGCGTCTCGTCGGTTCTTCCCTGTCTGCAAGGCCTCTGCTTGCAGCTCCGGTGAGCTGTGTCGCTTCTCTCCGTTCAGCCATCACTTGCCCAGGTGCCCCTGTGCCTGCCTTTTGTTATTTGTTTTTTGTTTTTTTAAGATTTATTTATTTATTTCAGAGAGAGAGCACGCACGCGCAAGGGGTGGGGTGGAGGCAGAGGGAGAGAAAGCCTCAAGCAAACTCCATGCTGAGCGCCAAGCCCGAGACGATGATGCAGGGCTTGATCCCACCATCCCAAGATCATGACCTGAGCCGAAACCAAGAGTGGGATGCTTAACCGACCAAGCCACCCAGGCGCCCCTGTGCCTGCCTTTCTTCTCTAACAGGTGGAGCTGCTAGACAAGAGGGGTCCCCTTCCTTTTGTGTCTTCTTCCTCGAAGAACTGCAGGATCCAGTATCTGCCCTTCCAGGCAGAGAAAGCAAATGGGACAAATAGCAGCCCCTCCCCTACCATCTCCGCTAAAGCCAAGTCCAGGTATTCCTGCTCCTGTTCCCCGACCCCAACACTGACAAGTGGTTTTTCTCTCGCAGCTTTGCCTGTCACCCCCCTGGGTTCTTAGAGCAGATCACCCTCATCCATCCCCCGCAACTGGTTTAATGACCTCACACTGCTTGGCACTGAGTGACTGAAAGGGCTCTCACACCCATGACCTCATTTGAGCCCTACAACAACGCTGTGTGCAGGCAGGGGCATGGTATTCCCTCCATTAGAAACACGTGAAGACCTCAATTGTGTGTGACTTCCACAAAGACAAGTTAGGAGCAGGTCAGGGCTGGGCTCTGCATCTCCTGAGCCTCGGGCCAATGGATTCTTTTCACCCTATATTAATGAATCTCCTAAATAGGATTCGAATCGCCATTACGGAACTGCCCGCAGGCATCCCCTCCCTGGTCCAACAGCTGCTCGCAACTGTGGCCAGATGGCTGGAGATCCAGCCAGCACACCCTCAGAACGGCCTTCCCAGCCCACACCACCTAAGCCAGCAGCCTCCTTCCCAGACCCCAGTCACTCTTCATAGTACTTTGCTTTCCCTCCATAGCATCAGCCACAACTTGTTGTTGCAGAAATTCTATCTATTTTTGCACCCCATAGCATGGAGCCACATAGTAGGTGTTCTGGAAATATCATCAGATGGATGGAGATGCCAGGTTTCTCTCGCAGATTTACTTTTCCCACCTACGGCTGTGACTGAGCCTGGCACGCTTGGGGGATGCCCAACCAGGCGCTGTCCAGGAGGGAGCAGCCAACGCCAACAAACGGGAGGGCTGCGACCACTAACTTTGATAAGTTTTCCAAACAGCAACCAGAAAATCAAAACCTGAAGACTGGCAATGATTTCAGTGCCCTTTCCCACTAACTGACTGGTAAAACAGACCAGGGAAATTGCCCAGGGAATGCTGGGCGCCCTTGGTCTGCAGCTCTAAGAATCGCAGACACTCCCCCAGACACCAGCAGAAGAAGGACCATCCGAGTGGGGGGGACACGGGCAGATACGGAAACCTCCACACGCTCAGGGAGAAACGCAGCTGTGTGTGTTCGGGCACTTCACACACACACACACACACACACACACACACACAGAGGTAAGTGTGCCCCAGCTCCACACACAGAGGCTGCAGACACACCTGTGGGATCCTCTGGGGCCCAGGCCACGCCCACTGACCCGGAGGTTGGACAGGCTTTGCCTTCCACCTGCATCCTCTCTGCAGCCTGACCTCAAGAGCTCCTCTGCGCCCCTCGGGCCTTGACCTCGAGCCGGGGTCATGGCAGTGCCGCCCCCTTGTGGCCACGTCCTGCGGCGCCGCATCCGGCATCTGTCCTGAGCAGAAGAGCGAGGTGGTCCCGAGGAAGTGGGGTCCCTCTGCTGGCTGACCTGGGGTAGTGCCCGTTCTGCCAGGGCTTGCCGCCACCTGCCGCCTCAGGTCAGCAGTCACTGCTGTCCCGCGCGTGCCCCTGGCGCAGGCCCTGGGCAGGCGCGCGCGCACACACCGTTTTGGCAGGCGGGGTCAGGGAGGGGAGCGTAAGGGGAATGTGGGCGGAAAGAAGCCCGACCACGCTTTCCTCATCCTTCCTCTAGCTAGGGCTTAGGTCCCCCTCGTGCCCACCTCGTTGCCCTGCTCATTCCGCCCAGCGAAGGAGGAGGGAAAGGGCTCTGGGGGGAGCATGGACAGAGTGTGACAGACCCCTCTGGTGTGAGTGTCTGAAGATGGAGGCTCTCAGCTAGGCCCCACTGTCCTCCCCCCGCACCACCATCCCCTCTGCTCATGGGTCACAGGAACTCAGTGAGGGAAGGAGAGACAGAGAGGAGGCAGGGGGCGCTAAGCCACAACTTTAAAGCGAGGAGGTGCTCAAGGCAGCCAAGGCAGAAGCGCAGGAACCAGGCGGAACAGCTGGCCATCGGTGGGGAGAACATGGATTTAATGGAATGAACGGTAAGAGGGGCAGGGCTCTCACTCTACCCACCAGCCCTCACCCGGCCTCCCCAGGCCTGTCTCAAAGGGGGCGCTCTTGATACCAGCATCTCACATCTGTTCGGCCACCCCTGGAGCAGGGAAGTTCTGGTGGGAGGCACCGAGCCCCCGGTGGGTTCCAAACTATCCCCTTGCGTCTCATCTACCGCAGGTGGAGACAGAGATGCACCGTGGAGCCGCTTCGGCAGCCGTCCCCACAGCCAGGCCCATGAGCACAATCCGGGGCCCCGCGGCCCTAGCAGTGAGACTCTAGTTCTGTGAGTATGAGAAGCGATGTCCTGGGTGTGGCAGGGGCTGAGGGTTCTGCTCGCTTCCATCCAGGCAGGTCCTCAGCTGGGCACATGAGCTGGCGAATTCTCTGCAAGGGGAGTGGAGGTGGTTATCATGAGCTGGCGTCAGGCTGCCCGCTTCCCCCATCGGCTCACCAGGGTCTGCCTGCCGCCCCCCGACACGTGCCCTCCAGCTGCCAGGCCTCTCATCCCAGCCTGTGGCTTGGAGGCATCAGTCTCTTTTTGAGACTTGTGAGCACTCGCTCTGTCCCTCCCCAGCAGCCTCACCAGGCTCGGTGGCGCTCCTGTGTACCAGCTCCTACCCTGGTGGACATCTGTCTATCCTCATGGGGCCCTACGTCATTGTCTTGGGCTCCTGCCCTTCCCCATGAACCCCCTACCTCTCTGAAGGAGCCCTTGAGGGTGCCGAGTTTATAGAAGCTCCAGGCAGGAATGCAGACCATGGAGGACAGAGCCAGGAACCAGCCCAGGGCATCGCCCCACCACGGGTATGTGTACTTTTTGTTGTAGGTCAGCGGGGTGTATTTGATCAGGGAGAAGAGGAAGGTGGCCTGAGGAGGAGAGTAGAAGAGAAAGGGGCTGGGAGAGCAGGGGCCTTGCATCCTCCATGACCCCTGGAAGAGCTCTCAGACATCAGTCACACTGCAAGCCTGGACTGGCCTCTGGGCTTGTCTGGGTCAATCAACCCCCAATCCCCATCCACATTCTTCTTCTTCTTCTTCTTCTTCTTCTTCTTCTTCTTTTTTAAGATTTTATTTATTTATTTGAGAGAGAGAATGAGAGAGAGAGAGCATGAGAGGGGGGAGAGTCAGAGGGAGAAGCAGACTCCCCGCTGAGCAGGGAGCCCATTGCAGGGCTCGATCCTGGGACTCCAGGATCATGACCTGAGCCAAAGGCAGTCGCTTAACCGACTGAGCCATCCAGGCGCCCCCCAATCCACATTCTACTCAAAATCCACACCCCCCAATAGAATTTCCAGGGTGCTTCCCTATCCCTGCAGTGCCCCGTGCCCCTGGGCACCTCTACACAGGGCTGTCCCTCAGCTAGGACATGGTTACATGGCTGCTGGTGTTTTTGGGTGTTTAGGCTCCAACATCATCAGGTGGGGCTGCGAGGGCCTCAAGGGCAGGGGGTCATGCCTCCTGCATTATACCCTGCATCTAGTGGGCGCTTGGGGGAGCAGCTAACACACAAGATAAAGCCCCAGGAGGCAGCACCTAGTGGCTTACGGCCTAGACTCTGGAGCCACGCTGCTGGGTTTGATCCTAACTCACTGCCATTTTCTCGCTAGGGCAAATTGCTTACCCTCTTTGGCTTCGGCTTCATCCATAAAATGAGTATAATAGTAATTCTTCATGGGGTTCTTGTGCAGATCAAGTGGGTTAAAATGTGCAAAGCACCTTATGCCTGGCACGAAGTGCACGCTCTGTAATGGCGTTATCGCTGTGGTTATTAGTATCACTATAAGCAGCCCAATGCATTTGGGTTGCCGTCCTGCCTGTGACACTTGACTCACATTGTGGTGTTGGTCAAACCATCTGGCAGCTCTGGACCTCAGTTTAACCTTCTGTGAATTGGAAAGGAAGAATCTATCTTGCTAATCATTTTCTAGAATCCAACAGGAGGATGAGTGAAAATCTGAAATGATTTTCAATCCCCGTGGAGAAGTCCCTTCTAGAGCTAACAGCCGATCTATCCTCCTACCACCACCATCTCTCTTTGCCTTCATGTCGCTTTCCCCCTGAAGGTTCTCTTACTGTGCATACAGCTGGGGTGAGGAAGAGCCAGCAATATTTGATAAGAGGCCACGGCCTGTATCCAATCATATCTTCAATGTTGTCATAGAAGCGCCCGGCTCCTACCAGGAAGAAGAGAAGGAAGGAAGGGGGAGAAAGGACATTCTTCAGCATCCGAGGCATGGGCTGGATGAGCAAGGACCAAGAAATAGAAGATACCATGGCTGTCTTTCCAAATCACTGCTGGAAGCATCTCTTCCCGGGGATTCATAGGCGTATGTAGCAGGGGGCAAAACTTGGCGTAGGCAAAGATAATGACTTTCTGAACATCAGGGTTGTGAAGGGCAGACGAGGTTTGGCTAGAACAGGATGTGGGCCCACTCGGGGCAATCTGGGTGCGGCCATAACCAGGAGGGTGCCAAAGCAACCTCTGGAGGGCCCTTCCAATGGTGGTGATTTGGGATTCTTGAGATTTTTGAGGTCGAGCAGGGGAGGAGTCCCAGGAAAATGTGGGTGAGAGCAGTAGATGACTCTTTTGTCCAAGGGCCCTGAGGTGGCGATGAGCCCTGGGGTTAAGACCTGGGGGAAGAGTCACTCACCATAGACCCAAGCCACACAGAGGGACTCAAAGATGGCCACAAACAGGAGGCACATGCCACTGGCTGCATAGTAGTCAAAGAGCTGAAATACGTACATACCGCCCTGCCGGGGGAAGAGAAAAAAAACCAGAACTGTATCCAGAGGGAACAGACAGATTTACCCCCCTGGCCTCCAGCCTCACACCCACGGACACAGAGTAGACCTGGTGAGGATCACAGGGGACAGATAATAAAACAGAATATAGTTTGGGAGCTGTGAGGCACTAGGGCAGATATGAGACAATAATTTTTTTATTATTATTTTCGGAGAGAAGGTGGATAAAACAGACAGCTATTGTTAGCTCATCCCTGAGAACATTTAGGGATTGACCCAGAAGTTGGAGACGAAGCGTGTACTTTCTGGCAGACGATCAGGACTGAGGCCGTCATCAGTACTGTGAAGCTGACAAGCTCCATCTCCTTCCTTCTCCCTTGAGACGAAACACAGCATAGTACCCATCCCCAGGGCTCCCTTCCTCCCTTTGAAGTCTGTCCCGGGAACACGGTTCCGCTGCCTGGAAGTTATGGGAGCTTGCTGGAGAGGCAGTTTTTCCTAGCCCAGAACTTCCTGACCATCTTTCTCATACCTCTTAGCTTTCCACAGAGCCAAATCACCCCTCAGCCACCCCCAGAGGTAGGTGGCTAATGTTCCAAGGCCAGAGGAAGGCCTCAACTACTTGGAGCTCCCTGTGGCTGGAAAAGGAGGGAGTCCCAGAGCCCTGAAGCCCGGGGGGCCTGCCCAGCTTGACTTCTCTTCCTCACCCGGTCCCCACCTTCGAGCCTCCCAGACCCTCACCTCTGTGAGCATGACCAGCCCGACGAAGAAGGAGGTGACAGACACGCCCAGGATGAGGAGCTCCCTCCGGTTCTTCTTGCGGAAAACACGGGGGTACATGTCCACCAGCGCCGTCACCAGGCTTTCTACGCACACAAACTGGATGAGAGGGCAAAAGAATTGGAGGGAAAGAGAGCTCCCAAAATACGCTGCTGCATCAGCCAGCTCTGGCTTCTTGCTCCCAGGCTCAGCCCTGCCCTGTCCCTGTCTCAAGTCCCCAGGGCCGTCCTGGTGTGCTTAACTCTGGACCTACCCTGCAGAGCCACTCTTGGTCCCTCAAAGGGCCTCCACCTGTGACATTTGCCCAGTCCCCAACTGTCTTAAGGCCCCTCGGGACTTGGGGCTCAGCCTCCTGTCCACGGCTCCCCTTCCTCCAGCCCACACACACCCACTTTTCTCTCAGGCTCCGCGTGACCACCTCTTGATACCTGGCTGTCCAGTCCCAGGAGGACGACCATGAAGAAGAAGCAGCAGGCCCAGAGAGGAGAGAAGGGCAGCATCACCACAGCCCGGGGGTAGGCGATGAAAGCCAGGCCGGGGCCTACAGCAAGGAGCAGAAGAACACAGCCCAGTTTCTGGGCTGCCTCCAGGCCACGTGTGATCCCAAGGCTGCCTGGCGTGGGTCATGCAAGCACAGGAGCCAGAGGAAACCTCGCCCCACAGTTACAGTCATCACCCCCAGCCTCCCCTGGGAGAAGCCACTCGAACCTCCACCTGCTCCCCAGATCTCCAAGGCACCGCCCACTGTGTTCTCCTGGGAAGGAACAGAACCTACAGGCTGTGGGTGTAAGGACTTTGGGAGACGGAAAGGGGGCAGATCACCTGCATTTCTGCAAGCCCTATCCCAGATCCTCAGGGCTCATTCTCAGGACCTATTGCCCCAAACCAGAGGTTTCAGACTTAAAAGGAGCTCAGAGCCGCAGGTCATGATTCTGGAGTCCCGGGATCGAGTCCTACATCGGGCTCTCTGCTCAGCAGGGAGTCTGCTTCTCCCTCTGACCCTCTTCCCTCTCGTGCTCTCTATCTCTCATTCTCTCTCTCTCTCATATAAATAAATAAAATCTTTAAAAAAAAAAAAAAAAAAGAGCTCAGAGCCGGGCAGGCCACGTATATTTGTGCAGCTGACCCAGGCTCAAATGAGCACAGGCGGGGCTCAATGATACCTGCCGTCATCATGACCCCACCAAGGCAATCGCTGTGTTCTTTCTGCAGAGATGCTCCCAAAGAAAATACCTCCAAGACTAAATTGAACCTGGGGCCACCAGTTTGCCACCTCTGCACCCAGAGCCTTTCCTGTCACCCTACAACGAGTGACCAGGCATCAATTTCAGAGTACCATTGACGTACGGCCTCTCAAACAAATTAATGTTCCTCTCAGCTGGCTCAGATGACAGGAGCAGATACACATGCCCACGCCCGGGTTCATCCAATGGAAGCTTCCTCTGAGAAACAGTATGACTGTGACCTTGGATGGTCATTTACCTCTTCGATCCCCACCTGCCACACTGGTGGGATGGGGATAATACCAGTCCTGCCTCAAAGCTTTCTATTGCCTGGTGCAAACAAACTGCTTCCTGCAGTGCCCGGCATAGAGCAAATGTTTAATAAAAGTGAAACAGCATCATTTTTAATAAGAATCAGTGATGTCAGTTCCCAGTGCTTGTCACTCTGCGTAACAGGGCGTGCTTGGGAAGGCGATGATGAACCGCTGTCTGGCTGCAGAGGGCCAGAAGGTGGTCCTCAAGAGTAGGGGAAGGGCAAGAGACATTTACAGCTTACCCAGGTGGGGGACTGGTTCTTGATTTTATTTCAAAGCAACAACAGGGGGCGCCTGGGTGGCTCAGTGGGCTGAGCCTCTGACTCGGTGTCGGCTCAGGTGCTGATCTCAGGGTCCTGAGATTGAGCACCCCCCCACCCTCTGGGGCTCCGTACTCAATGGGGAGTCTGCTTGAGAGTCTTTCCCTCTGCCCCTCCCTCTACTCGTGTGTTCAGTACTCACGTGCTCTCATTCTCTGTCTCTCTCAAATAAATGAATCTTTTTTTTTAAGATTTTATTTATTTATTTGACACAGAGAGAGAGAGAGAGAGTACAAGCAGGGGGAGTGGCAGAGGGAGAGGGAGAAGCAGACTCCCTGCTCAGCAGGGAGCCCAGTGAGGGGCTCGATCCCAGGACCCTGGGATCATGACCTGAGCCGAAGGCAGACGCTTAACGACTGAGCCACCCAGGTGCCCTCAAATAAATAAAACTTTAAAAAATAAAATAAAAGCAACAACAGGGGCACCTGAGTGGCTCAGTCAGTTAAGCGACTATCTCCATTTCAGCTCAGGTCATGATCTCAGGGTCCTGGGATCGAGCCCTGCGTCTGGCTCTGCACTCAGCCGGGAGTCTACTTGAGATTCTCCCTCCCTTTCCCTTTGCCCTCTGTCCCTCCCCCAGCTCACGCTCTCTCTCTTTCTCTCTAAAATAAATAAATAAATCTTTAAAAAAAATAAAAAATATAAAAGCAACAACACTGCATGGTGAAAAGGAGGAAACTGTGCCAACATAAACTTATCTTTCAGATACATTTTAAAGTGAGCAAAACAAGGCAAAGCGCAGAACAGTGTCTACAGTATATTGTCAGTTGGTTTTCTAGAAAGGGGGATAAGAAATAGAAATAGTGATATGTTAAGCGTGTATGAATGTTCACGTACGTGTGTATGTGTGTGTGTACTTTTCTTCTCACAGATGCCTAAATTGTTTCTGGAAGGAGAAACACAAGCCTGGTCACACTGGTTGCCTCCAGGGTAAGGAAGTGGAGGCCAGGTGTGGGAAACACTCCCCGTATACCCCTCCACCCTTTGAAGCTGGGGTGAGTGTGGATGTGCTCCCCTAGGTCTTCCCAGGGATGCGTCCACTGAAGGGTGACCGTGGGTCAACCCTAGTGTAGGTGACAATAGAAAGGCGTCCAGATCCCAGTTGGCGAAGGTTCAAACAAAGCTCGCAGAACCCACCCCTGGCACCCGGGCCCCCAACACTCACCAGATTCGGCCACCTCAGAGATGGGCACCCCCTGCTCCTGAGACATGAAGCCCAGGACAGAGAAGATGGCAAACCCGGCCACGAAGCTGGTGCCGCTGTTGAGGAAGCAGAGGGCGATGCAGTCCCTGTCGGGCAGGCAGGGGGGCAGAGACAGGCCAGGTCAGCAAGAGGATGCCAGCAGGAAGCCCCTCAGATGGACAGACACTCACCCCAGCCCTTCACGCAGGCCAGACGGGGGCTGCCTGGCAGGATCCAGATGAACATTCAAGGGGTGGGTTCTGCCTGCCCGCCCCCACCCATTAGCTGAGACTTGGAGTCAGTCACAGTAGTCACTAAAGAATAAGGTTCTAAGGAAGTAAAATATTCATCTTAAAATTACGAACTGCCGCACAGCCTCCCCTCCCGCCATATTACCACCACACCTCTTGGGACGCTACCCCTCAGACACAATTCAGTTTGGCACGCTAATGTGGAGGATATGTATAGACACGGACAATCCCAAGCCACACATAATCCTCATCCCCCAAATTTGATTTTGAAATGCATGATGTGATTTTTTTTTTTGTTTAGCTTGAACTTGGCTGAGATGGTCTGATATGAACCCAGTCGGCTGGAGGGAGCCCTGGGGAGGGGGACATGAGATGGGGAGCAGTGAGGTAAAAATAGGTAAGGGTCCAGCGTTGGCTGGGGCAAATGAGGCTCCCCTGCATGGCATGATGAATGACTTCTCAGGCTCGAGCCCACTAACCTCTCCATTAGCCAGCGGGCTGGGCCCCCACTGTGGCTTCCCAGCCAACCACAACCATCCCAGCCTTTGGAGGCAATCCCTCTGCCCATGCTGCACTTGGCTCCCTTTCAGCAACTGGGGGCCCTGGGGCATGGGAAAGTGGGGTGAAGGTGGGTGGGGGGAGGCAAATCCATGAGCGGTTGCACCCTCCAAAGCACCCCTGACCTGGCACGCTGGAGGGGCAGGGGAGAGGCGGGTCGGCGGCCCAGCCCCCACCCCTCCGATCACCTGTAGCAGTTGTTGTGGTACTTGTTGTAGCTGCCCAGGGCAGTCAGGCACCCTAGACAGATGGCGAAGGAGAAGAAGATCTGGGTGCCCGCGTCCATCCACACCTACACAGGGAAAAGGCAAGAACGTTGCGCCCCAGGAAACCCAGGCCGTCTGGGCTCCTTGGGAGCATGCAGGCCGGTGGCCGACGCTGCTCTCCGCCTGCGACCCGGCTCTCCCAGCGGGCCCCCCGACAGCGTTCCTCGGGCACTACCGGGATGGCATGGGCAGCAGGCACTAGGCGAAGCCTGAAGGACCCAGGGTGGCGGAGCCTGGGAGGGAGCTCTGGGACTAAGCCAGGCCTGGCACCAACTTTCTGCAGCGGAAATAAAGCCCTGATTCTGCCTCCACTTTCTCCCTTCCTGGGCCCTCCTTGCAGTATGACCGGTTTGGAAGGAATCCAGGGGCAGAATCTCTGGAGCTAGGGGGTCCTTCATATCAGTGCCGTGGCGAGAATATAGCTTTGCCCCTCGCCCCTCAAAATCCGCTGTCTGGAAAGCAGGAAGAGGCATCCTCAGCTCACAAAGTCAAGAGGCTGGACAGGAATGCGTGTACTTTGTACTCCTTGCGGGGAAGAGCTCTGTGGCTAAATCCGGGGCCCGGCTAGGACCGGTATTGTCTCAGCTGGCCTGGCCGGCCCCGGGCATGTTATGATTTAGATTTAACAGCTACAATAACATCCCAAAGAGAAAGCACATCAAGGCGAACAGGACTAGGCAACCCTGACGATCCGCGGGAGGTGGGGTCCCGGGGCCGCAGACCCTCCCCAGGCGACTCCTGTCTTCAGAGGATGTGAGCGCCACAAGGGAGCACTAAGCTACGGGTGGCACAGGCTACCAGGCAGGCGGCCTAACCTCTCTGGGCTCCCCATTTCTTGTCTTTGCCTTGTCCTGCCCTAGCAGCCCTCAAAAAGGCCCCTGCTTTCCTTCCCCTCACGTCAAGCTCCCAAAGCTCACACCCACCAAAGCCTCAGCCGCCATGTGTCCGAAGCTCCTCAGTCCCTGGCCCGCCTCTCGCTGCTTCCCTGACCATCATGACTGCCCCCAACCTCCTTCGCTGTCTTGTCACACGCGCCCCTACCAAAGTGCCCATTTCCCCAGCGTTGTGGTGGGTCTCGGGGACCCATCGGCAAGCCCCCGTTGAGATACTGGATCTCTAGGACTTCAGGAAAACGCAGAAATCTATTATTTTCAGAGCTTCCCGAATGATCCTAATGTCAGCCAGATGTGGGAGTCGCTGTCCTACAGGTCCTGAGAACTGGTGGCCCGCACCCTCTCCTTGCGTTATATTCCATTTCTGCGGGAAGCGGGGAACAGCCGGAAAGACGGTGAAGAAAAGGGGGAACATCTCTAGCCTCCTGTCCCTTCTGCTCACTGTGAACTCCGTCCCCTGACCCAGGCCCAGAGAGGGAGGGCTGGGAGACACCCCTATTTACCTGGGGGCCCACAGCCACCAGCCCAGGTCATCTCTCCCCAACAGGCCGTCCAGGAGATGGCCCAGGAGCCTCAGGTCTTGGAAGTTTGCTCCCCGGGCCTGGCAGTGCCCAGGCTGCAGACTGACCCACGAGTTAACAGGGAAACGCTCCGCTGCCCTCAGAGCCGTTCTGCGGCTGCCCACACACAGGCAGGGGCCGCAAATCCCATGGTGCTGAAGTTTCAAGAACTTGGGCTTGGGGAAAAAAAATAAGAAAAATTGTGACTTGGCAGTTCACCCTGCCTTGAGGGGGACAGACTACGATTGGGTTGGGGGCAGAGGTTAATGAGAACAGAGGAAAATGCAGCAGGAGGGCTGAGAGTTCAGAGGGCGAGGGTCAGACCCAGAGCCTCTGACTAAAGCCCGCTTCCCGGGAAGCTTGGCAAGCCCCCCCTGCTCTTGGCCCAGCTGCAGCCTGACAGGCCTGCTGGGATGGGGAGAGGAGTGGGGTCAGAGAAGGGGCCGCAGGAATAGCAGAGCAAGCTGTTCTGTTCCCCACCACAGGCGACCTGCTCCCTGACCATGCCAACAGCCCTGGTTTCTAAAACAAAGCCCCGATGTGTCTTTGGCTATGACAAGAGACTGACCAAGAATAAAACAAGTGTGAGACACACCTGGTGGAGTGTGGGCAAAAGGGAGAGGTCTTCGGGGGAGCAGAGGAAGACAGGGACCTCTAGAAGATCTAGGAAAGATGTTTTCAACTTTGAGCTCAATCCCAACGATGATTATATTTACTATTTGTAGGAAGGCAATAGTGCGTAATGGAAAAAGCCTGGGCTTTGGAGTCACATTGAACTGGGTTCAACTCTTAACTCTATTAATTACCAGCTGTGTGATCTTGGGCAAGTCACTTAACCTCTCTGAACCTCACTTTTCTCATCAGGGAAATGGGTATAATAACAAATAAAATAATATATGTGAAGTCCTTAGCCCATAAGTTAAGTATGAGTTCCCTGTCCTTCTGGAATAATTCAAAGCAGCCCTGAAAACTCTCAAATTCATACTTTTTGGAAAATGCATATCATGGTCATCAAGACAGCAGACTCCTGAAGACTACTTGGCATAAAACCCAAGCTCCCCCACGTGCTAGTTGTGTGGATTTGGGGCAAATTTCTCAAGTTTTCTACGCTTGAGTTTCTTCATCTGCAGGATGAAGCTAACAGGGACTCATGGGGCTGTGTGGGGTCTCCCCGGCATCATGCCCTCAGTAAAGCGCCTGGCAAATAGCGAGCGCATAATAAGTGTGTTTGTTGTTGCTGTGGTTACTTCAAAAAGGCAACTCACCTTTCAGTGATGATTAGGTCCCACAGATGTCAAAATAAAAAGACCCATTCTAATCAATGTTCCAACCACCTCCCTAAACAAACCCTTCATTAGAAGAGCTTCACATGGAGCTTTCAAAGGTTCCACAAGGGCTCTTTGAACACCCTACCCCCGGCCCCCGCTGCCCTATCCATCTACCGAACAAAGGCAGCAGAACAAAGGGCCGGGCAAGGGAAAGAAACGTGTCCCCGGGAGAGTCCGGAGGCTCCAGGAGCCCCTCCCATGTGTGAAAGGGCTGAGCCCCAGGGAACCGGGAGAGGCAGCCCCCTGCCTGAGCTGCCTGACACTCAGCAAGCCTGGCAGCAAGAGAGGAGGGAGCCAGATAAAGCCAGCATTGTCTCTGCCTGCCTCCCCCTCCCAGACTGAGTGCTTGGCAGACAGAGATGTCTCGGGTCTTTGTGCCGGCTAGCAGGAGTTTTGCACCTTTCTCAAGTGCCAGGCAAATGCCAGTTGGAACTCTCACACTTCCTGGGGAGTGCCAACTACATTCAATTAGGGCTCCGGCAGGGGCATCACCCCTGCAGACTGCTACTCTGTTCGACAACAGAGGCCTAGCTGCAGCCAGAGACTGGGACCCAGAGGCCAAGAAGGCAGCTGGGCAGCGCAGACCAAGCCCGGCCCTGGAAACATCTCCCTCCTCATGGCTTCAGAGGACTTGGAAGGCACATGCTCCCTGCACAGCCTACAGCTGGCTAGAGTTGGAAGGGTGGTACCCTGGACGGCAGATGAAAAGAGGTTTTATTCCCCGCAGTAACCCAGACACGGAATCATGGCCTTGTTAGCGCTCAGAGTTTAAGGCCGTCTGGTCCACCTTCTTCACGTTTGCTGCAAGCTGTCATCTAACAACGATGACACCTAGAACAGACCTGTCGCATAACAGATGTTCTGTAAATATTTTGCTGAATGGATGAGCTTTGAGAAAAACAAAGATGAGCAGATGGGGACTTTGCCTTCAATTCAAGAGATCGTAAAGCATATGGGATTTGTCATCATTCGGACCCAGCTGCCAGTTGCAAATGTGAGGATGGGAAATGCGTTAAGCTCCCTAGGCCTCCCTTTCCTGTAAAATGGGGACACCTCACTGGTCTGCCGTGAGGGTCAGCTGCGATGCTGCATGTAACAACGACGGGGACGTAGTTAGTGCTCGATCGTTGTTGACTATAAATAGCTGATCAGGACAAACGAGGCATTGGTCACAGAAGCCGAAAATCCGTTCCAGAAATACCAGACCCCTCCCTCCTATTTCTCTGTCAGCCTACCTGCCCGTCTCCCTGCCTGAACATGGCTCCTCCTTCCCAGCCTGACCCCCAAGCGAAGGCGGACAGCTGCTTAGCCACTGGTTCACATGTCTGCGGTTCCAGAACAACAGTGGAGCCCTCCCGCACAGGAGATCCAAGCCACCCTCCAGCCCTGGCCTTCAAAGCTGGCCCCCACGACCTCCTGCTTGCTATGGACTCTCCACCACAACACTTGGGTTCCAGAGAAGTCAAAGGGCTTATGATTCACAAGATAAAAGTACACTTTGTTTGGCCAGCCACTTACTTGCTATGTGACCTTGGGCCTTGTTTGCTCATCTGTTCAGTGAGGAGTTTACACTGGTTGATCTCTGGGGGCCTTTTAGTTTCAATGACTACAGTTCCACCGTTTGCTCCCAAGCCTGACTACAGCCCGTGGGCCTCCCGTGGAGATGAGGCAGCGTCAATCCGCACCTCCACTATGTCTAAGAAATGCGGGAGGGAAGGATGAGCCCATAGCCCACCAGATCATTGAGCAGGACCTAGCACACAAGGCTGCTGGACTCCGTGGGGAGCTTTTGGAAGATGAGTGCTCTGGCAACTGCCGGTCGCCAGTAGAACTCAGGATGGCAGGACTTAACTCTGCCAGGTTGGCTGGGAGCCGTGAGAAAAATGCAGCTGCTGGATCCCCCCCAAATTCTGCCCAACAGGGAACTCAGTATCTGCAACGTCTGCAAAGCCATCCAGCTGTTCGCGTCTCTTCTGTGCTGGGAGCCTCCCGCCCTCTGTCTCCTCAGGGCCCCCTTGCAGACTCGGAGAGCTCCTCCAGCCCCCAAAGGGAGGGCGACCTCTGTGCCAGGGAGGCAGAGGCGGGGCACGTAGCTGGGCAACGCATTTTAGGGGCTCTGGGGTGGAGCTTACCCACGCTCCCCTCCGGCCCTCGACACCTCCTGGCTTTGCCAGCTTTCAAAACGGCTGCCAAACAGGAGAAGATAAGAAACCCATCAGCCGCGGTGGCTTCTTATTTCAGGCCCTGCTCTCCAAACCCCTCCAGTGAGCAAGCAGCACCCCCTCCCTGTGCCAGGACGCGAGGAAGCTGGCCGAAGCAGACCGAGTGGACGAGTGGACGTGAAGGAAGGGCTGGAGGGGAGGGAGGAGGCCAGGAGGCCAGGGCCTCTGGACAACTGACAGGAAACTCAACACCAGCCCAGCCGGCGCCGGGAGGGGCTGGGGAACTGGGGCCTCGGGCTGGGCCACGTGAGCAGAGGGACGGAACCAGAGGGGCTGGTGGAGGGGTAAGATATCGAGGTGAGATCACCCAGAGGAAAAATGGGACAGGGGGACGGGGAAGATGGTGGTGGGGACGGGGCCGCAGCCTGTGGGTGACGGATCCGCAGCCCCTGAGCATCATGCCTGGGCTCCCTGGCAGCCGCGGACCAAGCGGGGGACCACAGACAGCTGCTGACGCAGTGCTGGAGACCCCCCGCGCCACCATGGATGCCGCAGGGTTTGGGCCAGGAGCAGGGAAAAAGCCTCCAGAGCCACGGGATGGCCCCTGTCTGTGGCTTCTTACCTGGGGATCCCACAGACGCGTGAGGTTGGGGTACAGGTAAAACTGAATTCCTTGGGCTGCCCCGGGCAGCGTCACCCCTCGAATTAACAGGACCACCAGCATGAGGTAGGGGAATGTGGCTGTGAAGTACACCACCTGGCCAGAGGGCAGATGAAAGACAAGGAACCTGTGAGTTTGGAAGGAGGGGCCCCGAGCCCCGCCCCCTCCCCCCCCCCCCCCGCCGCCCCCAGGCAGCAGAGGCAGGAGGCAGGAGCTCCCCTTTCCACACGCACACAGAGGAGGTCAAGAGTGTTTCTCTCTGCCCCCTCCCTCTCACCCCTGCAGCTGTTTGGGCTCCACCTGCCCTCTGCCTTAAGCCACAACCACCCCTACCCCTCTCTCCCTCCAGCTTAAGGCACACCCACCCTCCCCCTGACACATACCCGGTAAATATTTGTTAAGTGACTAAATGAACTCAGGCATGCTCCCAACAAGTGTGCTTAGAATTATGGCAAAGGGCTGTCAGGCATGAGAAGCTCTCCAACACATGATCCCTGTCCTCACAGAGCTTACAAGCTTAGCACAGCCAGGCAGCCAGATTAGGAAGGAAGCCTTGTCAGAGGCCTCCAGGGCAAGAGTCCAGAAGACTCAGAATGCCCTCTAACACCTCATACACTCTCTGGCAGAGTCCCCCCCAAGTTCTCAGGGTGGTTGCGAATCATTTTGAGATAAATAGTCTCAGTAGGATTCTTTTTCCACTGTTGAATAAATCAGGGAGCCATGACGTCTGTTCAATTTGCAACGTGCCCCCACGTGCGGTATACTGCAAGATCACATTCCTTGGAAGTGTCCTTCCTGCCTTTCTCTCTCCCTCCTTTCCATTCCATTTCCCCACATACCAGAGTGCACAGGAGCGAAGCAAGGAGAGGCACAGAATCAAGGGAGGGAGCCACATACAATCTTGACGAGCTCATTCCCTCCCGTCCCTGATCAGGTTACAGCTCAGGGCGCTCCTGGGTGACCAGGCCCCCAAGGGAGGGCAGGGAGTCCTGGGACGAGAGGGGCCAGGAGCTCTCCAACACGGACCTTGCCCGTGGACTTGACCCCCTTCCAGATGCAGAAGTAGCAGATGACCCAGGCGAGCAGGAGGCACAAGGCCAGCTCCCAGCGCAGGGCCCCCAGGTCATGGATGCCATTGGAGATCTTCAGGACTCGCCTCCTGGGGAGAGAAGGTTGAGCCAGGCTCCACTTTCAGCCCCAGCCTCAGTTTTGTGGCCCACATGCCTCAGGCAGCGGAGCCATGCCTCCAGGCTCTTGTCCAAAGGCTCGTCAGCTCTTTTTGCTCAGATCCATGAGGCTCTCCTTTGCCCAGAGATGGGGATAGATAGCAAGGGAGATAAATATAAACTGTTCCCAGCTAAGTATGCTCTGGGAGGCTGAGTACCAATTTAACCTAGAGAGGGAGGTGCAAACCCATTATCTTCTCAACCAGGGATTCGGGATGTGTTGATATTAGGAATCATGTCCTAGGTGAACATGGATACAAGGGAGGGGGGCTCGGAGGCAGCACACACGCAGCTGCAGGGGGAGGGGAGGTAGGAGTGTCCACACAAAAGCATGAGCGCCATCGAACATGGGGGTGGGGACGGGGGAGGGAAGGCAGGTGCGGCCCGAGGAGAGTTGCAAAATTCTCATCTTTGAAACCAGTTCTGCATTAACCACAGATACAAGCCCAACAAGAAAAAAAAAAAAAAAGCCACTTAAGTGACAGGGCCACCAAAGAAGGAAACAGAAATTCTTCTCTTGCTGTCCACTGAGGGTCAGCACCACATGAGCCCATCCCCGCGGCCTCCTTTCAAACCCACTGCCCACACTGGGATGGGGAGAGGGCCTCACTTACTCCCAGAACTCGATGACAGGAGAGGTGGCATTCTCAGAGGTCACATTCAGGGAGCCATTGGTCCTCTGGAACTCCACACAGTATTCTACCCATGGGTCCCAGGGAAAGAAGCAAGAGAAAGATCATTCACTATTTGACATGGCCAGAGAGAGGGGTGTGAAATTATAGGGCAATGGGAAGTAAGGGATCTGGAAGGAACCGGGCTGAAGTTGTCCACACAAACATCCTCGAATGCAAAATAACTTCAACAAGCTTATCTCACTTTCCCCCACATGATTTTACGTGTGGGCTTCTAAATGTATGGGTACATACTCTTACTAAAGCATGATCAGATGGCATCGGGAAGGATGCCCTACGTGCTGTCTGCTCCAAAGTTTGCAAATATTTCTAGGTCACTGCCTTGTATGAAGGCACAGTCTCTGAGGGATAATAAAAATGCTTTCTAGGGAAGACACGTAGCCGAGTGGCCAAGAGCTCAGATACAAGGTCAGAAAGTTCTGGCTCGAATCCTGACCCTCTGGTTATTTGCTTGTGGCTCTCTGACTTCACTTCCCTCGATTCTAGAATGTACATAGTGACATCCAGTTGTGAGATTGACAGGGAACTAAATGAAAACCTGAGGGGAAGGTGCCCGGTAAGTAGTGGCTCTTAATTATCTGTAAATGACTTTGACGTTTCACAACAGGGGCTCGCATTCTTTTTTACGTTGTGTTAGTATAATAATCCTAGAAAATATTAAGCCAAATAGTGTTTTCCCCATTGTACACATGAAGAAAGGGAATCTTCTTAGAAATGGGCTGTCACAGTTCATAAATGACTAATTGAGGGCTAGAATCCAGCTCAGCAAATTGTATGTCCTACCTTCAAAACGATCTACAATCAGACATTTCTCATTATGGCCACTACCGGCACCCTGGTGCAGGTGCCCACCATTTCATGGCTCCTTCACTGGCCTCCAGTTTCTACTCCTGCCTCCCTCGTGCAATCTCCACACAGCAGCCAGAATGATTTTGTTAAAATTTAAGTTACTCTATGTCACGTCTCAGTTTAAAACTCTCCAATGAGCTTCTCACCCCACGCAGAAAAAGAAGCCATAACCCCTATAATCGCCTCCCCTCGTCAATCTACCACCGTCAACTCTGACCTCATCCCCCGGGGCTCCCCCACTCACCTGCTCCAGCCACACGCCAGCTGTTCCCTGATGCTATAGGCACAAGGCCCCGTCATGGCCTTTGCACTGGGTGCTCCTCCTACCTAGCACCTAGCAGCTGACTCCCCACCCCCTCCTGCAGAGCATGCCTCCTGTGTCATCTCAGTAAGGCCTTCCTGGATGACTCTGTTGAAAATGACAACTCCCACCCCTAACACTCCCAATTGCTCCTCCCTGTTTTATGTTTCTCCCTAACACTTCTTCTCAGATAATACATATTATACATTTATTTTGTTTATGGTCTGTGTCTCGCCACTGGAACAAAAACCACATGAGGGCAGGGATCTTTGTGTGCCTTATCATAACCCCAGTGCTTAGAACAGAGTCTGGCACAGGGTACGAGCTCAACAAACATCTGTTGAATGAATGCCCATCAAGCATTCTTTCCACTAAACCCTCTCTCTCTCCTTGAAGCTTCGGCTCACCCAGAACAGTGTTGTTTCATCTTGACAGGATGGGATGTCCTCTACTACAAAAGATGCTAGGCTCTGAGTAAAACCAGACTCACTAGGAGAAATGTCAAATATGTCAAGAAGCAAAAGACTCAGGTATAGAATTTGCCTCAAGATTGTCTCAGAGATCCCCCAGTCAACTCCAAGGGTTGTAGGCCTAACAATGCCCTGAAGCAAAAACCCTAGGCCACCAAAAATTTGCAACATTTCTACAAAAGGAACTCCCCTGAGATCTGGATCAAATCAGCATCTGACAAGCTGCTTGTCAAGGGTGATTTCAGTGTAAATAGAATGATAGAATGAATGAGGGATGGAGAGAGGGAGGAAAGAAGGGAGGAGGGAAGAAAGAAAGAAAAAAAGACATAATAAAGAAAATACTGGAATAAAACTGATTTTTAAGACTGGACTCATCCAACAAAACATTTTTTTGAGTGCTTATGATGTCGCCAGCACTGTACTAGGGCACAAAGGAGACACAAGATAAAGACGCCTTTCGGTCCTCAAGATCTTGCTGACCAACAGCCAGAAAGTAAGGTAAGTGCCACAGTGAGTCAGGGCTCAGGGCAGGCACTACCAGGTACATTTAAGAAGAACCTAAGGAATTTTGGGGTGTGGGGGGAGGAGCCTCCAAGATTGGAGTCTTCACTTGCAAACTGGTGGAATGAAGGTGGCAGGGATCAGTAACAGAATGCCTGCAAAGGGATCAAGGGTCTGAGGGCCAGAGGGGCCTTGCTAAACATTGCAAAATATGCCTCCTTGGCAAGCAAAGGACTCAAACTCCAGGTCAGAACTGACTACCTCACCTACACACAACAAAACAAAACAAAAGGAATCCTGGCACAGGTCGGGCCTCACTGACGGACACTGAGGGAGATTTGGGCAGTGAGCACAAGAGGTGGCACTGGGTCCAAACTGGACAGCTCCTCACCTGTGCCGTCCATGGAGTAGCCTCCAGCCCCATGTGGCTACTTACATTTAAGCTACTTAAAATTAAACAAAAACTTAAAAACTCAGGTCGTCACACACACTGGGCACATTTCAAGCACTCCACAACCACGGGTAACTGGCAGCTACCAAGTTGGAGAGTACGGACAACGTTTTCCTCACTGCAGAAAGTTCTCTTGGATAGCACTACCCTAGGGATTTTCAATTTTTGTTACTTTCAGTCAAATCGACTGGGTAGTCCTATGTCCACGGGTGGCTCCTGTCGTCTTCTAAGAGTCACACGCAGTCTTATAAGCACAGGAGAAATCAAGTGTTCTTAAAAATTGTAATGAAGACACACAAAACAGCTTATTCCCCAGTTAAATCAAGATGGACTGTGAGATAGAAAGACCCAAGACAGAATCAGAAAGAAGATGTGCAGAACACACGAGTCAGAATGGCTAAAATCAACAAGTCAGGAAATGACAGATGTTGGCGGGGATGTGGAGAAAGGGGAACCCTCCTACACTGTTGGTGGGAATGCAAGCTGGTGCAGCCACTCTGGAAAACAGTATGGAGGTTCCTCAAACAGTTGAAAACAGAGCTACCCTATGACCCAGCAATTGCATTACTGGGTATTTACCCCAAAGATACAAATGTAGTGATTTGAAGGGGTATGTGTACCCCGATGTTTATAGGAGCAATGTCCACAATAGCCAAACTGTGGAAAGAGCCAAGATGTCCATCGACAGATGAATGGATAAAGAAGATGTGGTATATACACACAATGGAATAGTATGCAGCCATCAAAAGGAATGAGATCTTGCCATTTGCAACGACATGGATGGAACTGGAGGGTGTTATGCTGAGCGAAATAAGTCAGAGTAAGACATGTATCATATGACCTCACTGATATGAGGAATTCTGAATCTCAGGAAACAAACTGAGGGTTGCTGGAGAGGTGGGGGGTGGGAGGGATGCGGTGGCTGGGTGATAGACATTGGGGAGGGTATGTGCTATGGTGACTGCTGTGAATTGTGCAAGACGGTTGAATCACAGATCTGTACCTCTGAAACAAATAATACATTATATGTTAAAAAAAAGAAGAAGAAGAAGATAGCAGGAGGGGAAGAATGAAGGGGGGGAAATCGGAGGGGGAGACGAACCATGAGAGACGATGGACTCTGAAAAACAAACTGAGGGTTCTAGAGGGGAGGGAGGTGGGGGGATGGGTTAGCCTGGTGATGGGTATTAAAGAGGGCACGTACTGAATGGAGCACTGGGTGTTATATACAAATAATTAATCATGGAACACTACATCAAAAACTAAGGATGTAATGTATGGTGATTAACATAACATAATAAAAAAATAGTTTATTTAAAAAAAAAGACATGAGGAACAAAGATCATGGACAAACAATACATACATACACCAACGCGATCAGACTTCAAACTGAAATAAATAAATGGCTAACCTACATAAAAAGAAAGCAGGTCTGTTTGCAAAATATGTGAATTCACAATCTATGAACTGAATACATTAATTTTTTTTACTTTGAGTACATTTGACAGGTTTTTTTTAAGTCTGTGACATCTCGTCTGTGATGCTGGTGAATTCTCACATTGATCTTTGATACAAGTTGTCTGTGACCTACTTGGTGGGTTTCTAGTATGTCCCAAGTTAAGGTTGGGGATGGGGTGCCCGGGTATGCGGCTAATCCCAGTCCTGGTTAATGTGGCAGAGCAGCCGGGGGAAATGGACTCTCCAGGGATGACCTTACCTGTATTCCACTCATGGTGGCAGCTTCCCCAGGGTAGGTCGACGGTGAAGCTGCTAAAGAGGTAGAAGAGGGCCCAGGCCAGGACAATGATGTAGTAGATGTTCAGGAGGACGACAATCATCTGGGAGGCATAGCCGATGCCTGCAAGGGAAAACTGCAGAATTGGGCTAGGGACAGTGGACAGAGTTCTCATACGCCACCCATCCCAGTTTAGGAGGGGGTTTGTTCTCCACTGTCAGAGCCCTAAGACAGTGCTGGGCCCAGGTTCTCGGCTCTCTCATCTCCTTCCCTGGCAGGTGAGAAGGGGCTTTTCTCCCTGCCTTCCAATTGCACTCTACCCTGGCTTCCTGTGTCTTTCCATCTTTATCAGTTCTGAAAATTCACCGAATTAAAGTTATTTTTTAAATGTATAAGACTAACTCAAAGATTCCAATAGTTACTGTTCTCTGGAATTAAGATTCCAATAGTTAATGTTCTCTGGAATTTTTATATTTCAAAAATACATGTTAAGAGCAGGAACAGGGGCGCCTGGCTGGCTCAGTCCATAGAGCATGCAACTCTTGATCTCAGGGTTGTGAGCTCAAGCCCCACATTGGGCATAGAGCCTACTTGAAAAAAAAAAAAAAAGAGAGAGAGAGAGAGCAGGGATAGACAATTCACATAGGAGAAAATACAACTAGATCCTCCTTAATAATTGTAGGTGTGCAAAAGGAAACAATGGTGAGGTACCATTCTGCATAGACAGCCATAGTGAAATTTTTTACAAATGATGTAACTCAGTGTTTCTAAATTTGTCCACATATTAGAATTACCTGGGAATATTTAAAATTTCAAAGCCCAGACCAGACCTGAGACCAGTTAAGTCACAATCTCTGGGGGTTGGGCACAGGCCTCAGGATATTTTGAAGGTCCCCAGGCGACTCCATTGTGCAGACAAGTTGGGAACCCCAAATACCCAGAGTTGTGAAAGATATGGGGGAAAGATGCTTACTCAAATATAATGACATGGCAAGTCAGTATAATACTTGCATAGGACAACTTAATAAGCCAGATCAAGAGACATCAACTTGACTGTCCATTTGATCCAGCGATCCTAAACCTGGAAATTTATCCCAAAGAAATAATTCCCAAAAAAGAAGGGCAAAGCTATCTCAACAATTACACATGAAAGCAGAATATAACAATTTTATAAGTAATTGAAAATAAGCGAGGGCGCCTGGGTGGCTCAGTTGGTTAAGCGACTGCCTTCGGCTCAGGTCATGATCCTGCCCGGGATCGAGTCCCACATCGGGCTCCCCGCTCAGCGGGGAGTCTGCTTCACCCTCTGACCCTCTTCCCTCTCATGCTCTCTATCTCTCATTCTCTCTCCCTCTCAAATAAATAAATAAATAAAATCTTTAAAAAAAAGAAGAAAATAAGCAAAAAGCCCAAAACAGAGAACTGTTAAATAAATTGTGATATATGCATTCAATTGAAGTTTACGCAATCGTTAAATTATTGTTGTGTAGAAAATGGAAAATAAGGGTGCTTGGGTAGCTCAGTCGGTTAAGCATCCCGACTCTTGATTTCGGTTCAGGTCATGATCTCAGGGTCATGAGATGGAGCCCCGAGTTGTCAGGATCTACACTGGGCATGGAGCTTGCTTAAGATTCTCTCTCTCCCCTCCCTCTGCCCCTCCCCACCCTCTGTCTCTAAAAAAAAGAAAGAATGGGAGAGAGAGAGAAAGAAGAAAGAAGAAAGGAGAAAGAAAGAAAAGAAAGAAAGAGAGAGAAAGAAAGAAAGAAAGAAAGAAAGAAAGAAAGAAAGAAAGAAAGAAAGAAAGAAAGAAAGAAAGAAAAAGAAAGAAAGAAAGAAAAAGAAAGAAAGAAAGAAAATGGAAAATAACACTAACTGGAAAGTGGGGACATAAACTGTGCATATCCCAGATTAATATATATGTAAGCTCTATACAGAGAAAAAAAAATGAATGAAATGAATCCCCAAAACTGGAAACAACACAAATGTTTTTCAGCCGGTGATAGTTAAATGAACTGTGGGATGTCCATACCATGGACTACTACTCAGCAATAAAGAAGAATGAACTCTTTATACAAGAGCCTGGATGGATCTCAAGGGCATTGTGCTGACTAAAAAAGTTAATCTCGAAAGGTTGCAGACTATACAATTCCATTTATATGACATTCTCAAAATGACAGAATTATAGAGATAGTGAACAAATTAGTGGTTGCCAGGGGCTAGGGATGGAGCAGGGAGGGGCAGGTGTGACTGTAAAGGAGTAGCGTGACCGAGACCTTTGTGATAGTGGGGCAGTCCGTACACTGATTGTGGTGATGGTTATATATATCTTCACATGATAAAATAACAGAATTATCTTTTCTTCCCCGCCATCTTGGAGCCTGTGGAGGCCTGCTGGGAACAGGACTCCTATAACGCCAAATAATTTCTGGGAGGCTGTGGTCCGAGGCCATTTTTGCTGGCTATAAGCGGGGTCTCCGAAACCAGAGGGAGCACACAGCTCTTCTTAAAATCAAAGGTGTTTATGCTCGAGATGAAACGGAATTCTATCTAAGCAAGAGACGTGCTTATGTGTACAAAGCAAAGAACAACACAGTGACTCCTGGTGGCAAACCAAACAGAACCAGAGTAATCTGGGGAAAAGTAACTCGTGCTCATGGAAACAGTGGCATGGTTCGTGCCAAATTCCGAAGCAACCTTCCTGCTAAAGCCATTGGCCGCAGAATCTGTGTGATGCTGTACCCCTCAAGGATTTAAATTTAATGAAAAGTAAATAAAGGTGTAGATTTGTTCTCTTGTAAAAAAAAAATAAAATAACAGAATTATACACACACACACACACAAATAAGTGCATGGAAAACTGGAGAAATCTGAATAAGATCTGTGGATAGTACCAATATCAATTTCCAGGTTACGATTTTTTTTATAGTTAAGTAAGATGCTACCATTGGGGAAAACTGGGTGAAGTGTACATGTGACCCCTCTACTAGTTTTACAATTTTCTATGAATATATAATTATTTTAAAAGAGAAACTTAAAGAAAATCCTATAGAGAGAGAAATATTGAAATAAAACATCCTAAAATTTAAATAGCTATTGTGTCAAGACAGAATTATTACTGATATTTCTTGTCATTTAAAATTCTCTTTTTAAATGTCTTGCAATTAATTAAATGTTTTGAAAACTACAAAGTCATTGTTATACATTCGTAAAATACAGAGCTAAAATAGCTTTGCACTCTACTTATTGAATCTAAAGCTTTTTCCCATCCTCAGCCCTAACTTCTCCATTCTCTGATAGATCGGGTGATTAGTGCAGCACTGGGCCCACAAGTGGAGGGCTTAACATGAAGACACAGAGTCCTATGTCAATCAGCACTGCTACTAAACCACCCAGTCATCCCAAATAAGGTTAACATGTATGCATCTATCCTGGAAGCAGGCACGAGGCTACTCACCCTCAAAGATGGGGCAAATCTTCCTCCAGGCTGTGACGCCTCCCTGGCTGGTGTACTGGCCCAGCGCTGTCTCCAAGAGGAAGACAGGAATGCCGCAGGTAAAGAGGAAGATGAGGTAGGGGATGAAAAAGGCACCTGTGGGTGGGAAACAGGGTTTCCGTTACCTGGCACTAGCCTCCTCGTGGTCCACATTCATCTCCTCCCATTACCACTCCACCCTGCCAGTCAGAATCCCCAGCGGTGCAGGTCATGTAAAACTGTGGGGGACTTCTCTGCAGATGTCTGGAACCATAGCAGAGATCAAGAGTCACCAAGTTACCTAACCAGCCCTTTCTTTCACTCTGAAAGTTTCAATCTATACCTACGAAAGTTTGCTCCCCATCAAACATCAATTATTACCTCAATTACACATAACTTGGCAACAGCAAGGAGCTCATTGAATAACAGACATCCGGGAACATTAACATAGCCCACAGACTATAATTCTTTTCAAGGAAATGACTGTTTTTAATGCTAGAGACTTTCAGCAAACTAAAATCAGATTTCCCTTTAGTAATCCTTTCTGCTTCAGTTTTCACAATCCTTTCTGCTCAGCTTTCTGCTGAGACAAGCGTACTGTTGCCAGAAATGCTGGTATTTTATCCACTGTGGACCTCTATCTGTTGCTAAGGTAGACAAAGGAGTTCACAGAGTACCAGAGAAAAGAAAACAGCACACAGAGGGAGGTACGAATATCTGCAGGGAGTCCACTTCTAGCTTTCAACTGAGTGCTGGTCCAATAAAAAATAAGCACATATGTATGAGGACACGACCTAAGGTAAGGGAAAGAACCGTTCAAAAAGATGGAGAATAATGGCGCTCACACAGGGCTGGGATAAGTGCTTGCTCCCGCCAGTCAGACTGGATAGTCCCAGAATTCACAGGGCATTGGAAAGAGAAGGCATTTCCTCAGAAATAAGGAACAATTAGCCCTAGATTCAGCACAACTCTGGTTCTAAGAAATCTTAGAAGCAAGGGGCACCTGGGTGGCTCAGTCGTTAAGCGTCTGCCTTCGGCTCAGGTCATGATCCCAGGGTCCTGGGTTCGAGCCCCACATCGGGCACCCTGCTCAGCGGGAAGCCTGCTTTTCCCTCTGCCTGCCACTCCCCCTGCTTGGGTTCCCTCTCTTGCTGTCTCTCTCTGTCAAATAAATAAATTTTAAAAAATCTTTAAAAAAAAAAGAAATCTTAGAAGCAAAACCCAAAAGTATCAAATAACTTCACTGGTTCCAAACAAAGCTCAAGAATATTTATAGAAATATAAAAATACTCAGCAATCAATAAAGCAAAAATCACCAGGTCTGATGTCCAATCAAAAATTACCAGGAAAGGGCGCCTGGGTGGCTCAGTTGGTTAAGCGACTGCCTTCGGCTCAGGTCATGATCCTGGAGTCCCGGGATCGAGTCCCGCATCGGGCTCCCTGCTCAGCAGGGAGTCTGCTTCTCCCTCTGACCCTCTTCCCTCTCGTGCTCTCTGCCTCTCATTCTCTCTCTCTCAAATAAATAAATAAAATCTTAAAAAAAAAAAAATTACCAGGAAAGGGGCACCTGGTGGCTCAGTCAGTTGAACATCTAACTCTTGATTTTGGCTCAGGTCATGATCTCAGGGTCATGGGATTGAGCCCCATGTTGGACTCCACACTCAGCACAGAGTCTGCTTGTCCCTCTCCCTCTCCTCCTCCCCCTACTCTCTCTCTCTCACTCTCTCAAATAAATACATAAATAAATAAAATCTTTTTTTCAAATTACCAGGAAAACAAAGAAGCAGAAAAATATTACTCATAATGAGTAGGTAAATCAATTGACTGAACCCAACCCATAGCTTACACTGTTAGAATAAGCAGATATGGACACTAAAGTGATTATTATAATTGTGTTCTATATATTCAAAATGTTAGACAGAGACGTGAAAGATACTGAAAACACCCAAGTCAAATGTCTAGAGATGAAAACCACAGGGGCACCTGGCTGGCTCAGCTGGTAGAGCATGCGACTCTCAATCTCAGGGTTGTGAGTTGAAGCCCCACACTGGGCGTGGAGCCTACTTAAAAAAAAAAAAATTAGAGGGGCGCCAGGGTGGCTCAGTCGTTGGGCGTCTGCTTCAGCTCGGGTCACGATCCCAGGTCCTGGGATCGAACCCGGCATCGCATCAGGCTCCCTGTTCCATGGGAAGCCTGCTTCTTCCTCGCCCACTTCCCCTGCTTGTGTTCCCTCTCTCACTGTGTCTTTCTCTGTCAAATAAATAAATAAAATCTTCAAAAAAAATTAGAGATGAAAACCACAATGTGTGAGATGAAAAATACATTGAATGGGATTAGTGGCAGATTAACAGCAGAAGAAAAGATTAGTGAACTTGAACCACAGAGTAGAAACTATCCAAAATAGAGAAAAGAGGTTTAAAAAGAAAAGGTATCAGTGAGCTATGGGACAATTTCAAAAAGTCTAATATACTAGCAAGTGGAGTCCCTGGAGGAGATAAAAGATGGGGGCGAGTCAGAAAAAAATTTGAAACAATAATGGGTGAAATTTTTCCAAATTTGATGAAAACTATAAATCCACATATCCAAGAAGCTCTATGAGCCCCAAGATAAGAAACATAAAAAACACTATAACAAGGCACATCATAATCAAATTATTTAAATCAGTGATTAAGAGTTTTTAAGAGGAAATCTTAAAAGCAACCAGAGAGGGACACCTGGGTGGCTCAGTCAGTTAAGCATCTGCCTTCAGCTCAGGTCATGATCCCAGGGTCCTTGCTCAGTGGGGAATGCTTCTCCCTCTGCCTGCCACTCCCCCTGCTTGTGCTCTTTCTCTCTGACAAATAAATAAATAAAATCTTTAAAAAAATGAAAATAAAATTAATCAGAGAAAAAAAGACACATACCTACAGAGGAACAAAGATAGGATGACATCAAATTTCTCATTGGAAACAATGCAAATGAGAAGACATCAGTAAAAGAGCACATTAGTTAAAGTACTGAAGGAAAAAAGAAACTATTAGCTAGACTCCCAATAAAAATACTGTTCAAAAATTAAAGTGAAGTAATGCTTCTTAAGACAAGCAAAACCTGAAAGAATCCATCACTAGAAGATCTGCACTATAATAAAGGTTAAAGAAAGACCTTCAGGCAGAGGGGAATGATGATGCCAGAGAGAAATATGATTCTACACAAAGGAACAAAGAATGTTAGAAATGGTAACTACATACATAGGTAAACATCTAAGAATTTTTTCTTATCACCCATATCTCTTTGAAAGATAACTGACTGGTTACACAATATGAGGTGGAGTTTATAACATATGAAAAGTAAAATGTGTAACAATAAGAGCACAGAAGTCAAGAGGGAAGAGATGGAAATGTATTATTGTCCTTACAATAATACATTTATCTTATACGTAAAGTGATATAATATCATGAAGGTGAACTGTGATAAATTAAAGATGCATGCTACAAAACCTAAAACAATCATTCAGGGACACGTGGGTGGCTTAGTTGGTTAAGTGTCTGCCTTCGGCTCCAGTCCTGATCCCAGGGTCCTGGGATCGAGTCCCACATCAGGCTCCTGGCTCAGCAAGGGAGCCTGCTTCTCCCTCTGTGTCTGCCCCTCCCCCTCTTTGAGCTCGCTCGTGTGCGCGCCGACTCTCTCTCTGACAAATAAGTAAATAATAAGTAAAATCTTTAAAAAAATAAAATAAAACAATCATTCAACTAATGTAACAAAGACTTGTGGCTAATAAGCCGTCAAAGGAAAAAAGCCAACAATGAAATAATAAAAAATATCCAATTAATTCAAAAGAAAGCAGAAAGATAGGAAAAGGGGAACAAAAAACTGATAGGACAAGGAGAAAACAAATCGTAAGATAAGTGATTTAAACTTAACTAGATAATTGCTTTAAATGTAAATAGTCTAATTATCCCAAATAAAAGGCAGAGATTGTGAGAGTGGCTTCAAAACAAAAACTAGCAAGACTCAGCTATGTGTTGCTTAAAAGAAATGCACTTTAAATATCAAGACATGAAAAGAAGGAAATCCTGCCTTTTGAGATAACATGGACGGCCCTTGAGGACATTACATTTTCAGAGAGAGAATAAGAAACATAGTATGTTCAAGGGCTGCAGCATTCCCCACCTGCTGGCCTGGATGGCAGGAGACCTTGGTTCTCCTCTGGCTTTGGCCTCTAACTTCCTGGGGGCCCTAAGCAAGTGTCCTTTCTCCTTTATGTTTCTCATTAGCAAAGTGAGGAGTAGAGTAGTGATGTCAGGTCCCTTCTGAACCTGACGGCCCAGATTTTTGTCATCCAGGGTCCCTTTGCTCATGTCCCAGCCCCAGACCAGTAACCATAGCCCAGAGCACCAGAGGCCTTGTCCACCATGAGCTCAATATCTCAGCAAACCTTATATGTTCTCCTTTATATGCAGACCTCAAAAAGCCAAATTTGGGGGTGCCTGGCTGGCTCAGTCGGAAGAGCATGTGAGTCATGATCTCAGAGTTGTGAGTTCAAGCCCCACGCTGGGTGAGGAGATTACTAAAACAAACAAACAAAAAACTTAAAAAAATTTTTTTAAAAAAGCCAAATTTGTGGAATTAAAGGGTACAATGGTGATTGCCAGAGGCTCAGGGATGGGGGAAATGAGGAGATAAACTTGAAGCTATAAAATGAATAAGGTCTGGCAATCTAAAGTACACAGCATGGTGCCTATAGTGAACAATACCGTATTATAGACTGGAAAGTGGGTAAGAGAATAGATCTTTTTTTTTTTAAAGATTTTATTTATTTATTTGCGAGAGAGAGAGAATGAGAGATAGAGAGCACGAGAGGGAAGAGGGTCAGAGGGAGAAGCAGACTCCCTGCTGAGCAGGGAGCCCGATGCGGGACTCGATCCCAGGACTCCAGAATCATGACCTGAGCCGAAGGCAGTCGCTTAACCAACTGAGCCACCCAGGCGCCCAAGAGAATAGATCTTAAGTGTTATCTCCAAGAAAAGCTAATTATGTGAGGGAATGGAAGCGTCCAATAACCTTATTGTAGTAATCATTTCACAATAGACACGTGTATCAAATCCTCATGTTGTACGCCTTCAACTTAGCATATGTTAGGTCAATAATATCTCAATAAAACTGGAAAGACATATTCAAAAAAACAGGTCTGTGGCTGCACTGGGACAGGGTGGCAAAGGTAAAAGGTAGGAGAAAGGGACAGGAGGAAACTTGGGGGAGTCATGAATATGTTCATTATCTTGATCGCGGCAATGGTTTCATGGGTGTACACACGTCAAAACTTATCAAACTGTACACTTTAAATATGTACATTTTGTCGTAAATCAGTTATATCTTCATAAAACTGTTTAAAATGAAAGTTAATAGGAATAGCATTCTGCAGTTCTTCACCTTCCAGATCTCTGGCTTGTAGTCTACACAACCATAAGTCACATTGAGGAAAGCACCCGATTACCACAAGGGCAAAGAAATAAAGATCAGGGGCGCCTGGGTGGCTCAGTCGTTGGGCGTCTGCCTTCAGCTCAGGTCATGATCCCGGGGTCCTGGGATCGAGCCCCGCATAGCGCTCCCTGCTCGGCGGGAAGCCTGCTTCTCCCTCTGCCACTCCCCCTGCTTGTGTTCCCTCTCTCGCTGTGTCACTCTCTGTCAAATAAATAAATAAAATCTTTAAAAAAAAAGAAATAAATATCATAAACAGCTCAGCCTAATAAGTCCATAAATCAATCCAAGACTTATTGAGCAGGAAGGGAAAATTCAGGAAGAGAGAACTCAGTAGCTGATATGAACGGTTACTGCTCAGAGTTGAAAACATGGCAGAAAAAGAGAACAGAGAGAGAGAGAAAGAGAATTTTCAGCCCAGCTCGAGCCCCTCCTCCCCATCTTTATGCTACCCGCTCTTTCCCAATAAACCGAGCCAATGTTTAACGGCAGTGGGTTCCATGGTCAGCTCTGCTTCCCTCATCCTCTGCCTCTTGGAGCACGTGGGCAGCTGGCCACAAGGGGCAAGGTCCACACTCCATAAGCTGAGCCACTGGCTCTACAAGGGGAAGGGGTCAGAAGAGTGATGGGCTCCAGAGGGACCCAGGTGCAGACGTGGGGGTCCCATGGGGCACCCTGCCTCTTTCCCCACCCAAGCCCCGGTCACCACGATTAAAAGATGGAGCTAGTCCTAGAGATGGAGGATGGACGTCAGTTACCTGCTCCCCCATTCCAGCAGGTTAGTCTCCTTCCCCAAATTCTGAAATGTCCTGGCATGTTTCCCCATGGGATGGGAAAGTCCACAGGCCCAACCTAGAAATTCTGCAGGCCACCCTTCTCAAAAGGAACCCATTCTGTGGTGTCCTCTGTAATGTTACAGCTAATATTTTAAAGCCGAAACTGATGAGGTTCCACATGAGCAACCCAGCGGTGACCATACATGAGCTGTTACGTGCCAGAATCAACACTAGTCTGACCACTACTGGGGGTTGAGTCATTAACTAACAATGGTAACAAATTATCACACACAGTCATTATTCCTATATGGAGAAAAAAGTGCTCCTCATTTCCCTTTGTTCTTTATACTAACAAGCAGCATCAAGGTGATCAGTCTCCCCCAGGCCAGGTACGTTTTAATCCTCTTTGCATTAGTGTCCCTGTGGCCTCTCTCCCTGTGGCCTAGGGCTGCCCTCCCCCCACAGCCTGCTGCTCTAAGATCCCTTATTCCTAGAGATCCAGCTGTGGGACATTCTGTTGTTGCCTCACGTGGGGTCTCCAGGCATCCCGGGTGTGGAGGAACTGCCAGCAGCCCGGGTCCAGGGAGCTGGAGAGACCCCAGCTGAAGCCCCATTAGGATCTGAGTGTCTGGAGACTGAAGATCAGAAGGAAGGAGGCACAAGGAAAAAGGAAGCATCTGTCTTCACACAAGATGACTTCCAGCTGGTGTTCTATGACTAGCAAAACCAACGATTCCTTGCACAAGTGACCTCTGCCCCTGGTTTTCAGCAACCTGGACTTAGAAATTAAGTATAGAGGCACCTGGCTGGCTCATTCAGAGGAGCGTGTGACTCTTGATCTCGGGGTCATGAGTTCAAGCCCCACAGTGGGTGCAGAGACTACTTAAAAATAAAATCTTAAAAAATAATAAGTCAATAAAATCTTTTTTTAAAAAAAAGAAACTAAGTATAAAATGGTTGGCAGATGATCTGTTTTTGTCTGGGCTGAGACTGGTGGACAAGTAATTTATATTCCCTCCTGGCAGAGTTGAATCCTATTACTAAAACCCTCTCCTACCACCTTCCCCCAACATCAAGCCTTTTGGGTTATCCAGAGACGTCTCATCCCCATGGCTAGAGCTTTAGGGGACAGGCCCCAGTGGAAGGTCATGTTTGCATTTCCCTCCAGCGAGCTGAGGGTGGAGAGCTTGAGAAATAGCACAAATGTGCAGCGTCTTCGGCCACTTGGCCAGGCGGAGACCCATCCCCACCACCGCTGGACGCACGGGGCACACGGTCCTGACTACGCAGCCCTCACATTGGCTTCTTCCTAGCCAGGAGGGAGAACACACAGCAGAGGTGCACTCTGCCCACTCCCGAGCTTTGCCCAAATAACCCATACTTCCTATTTCTAATTCCTCTCTGCCCCCATTACCTCGAACCCACCGCAAGCAGTCATTGCCCCGGCCTCCCGCTGTGACTGCTCCTACAAGGTCACCAACAGCCCCCATGCCACCAAAGTCAACACTCCATTCTCCTCCATAACTTTCTACCTGCAGCGTCTGATGCCGTTGTCCCTCCGGCCTCCCTGACCTCATCACTCTCCTTGCCTCCCAAACACTTCAGTGTCCTGGTTGTTGGCCTTCTGCACTGGTTTCTCTTTCTCTGTCCCCTGCTGGTCCTTCCTCTTCCCCCACTCCTTGTTCTCTCTTCTCACCATGAAAGTGCTAATCACCCTCAGGTTTATATCTCCGCATCTTCCTCCCAGACTCCAGACTCCTGTGTTTTACTGCCTAGTGGACAGCTCCCCTTGGACAGCTCAGAGATATCTCAAGTCCGCGCTCCCACAATGCAACTCCTTGTGTTCTTCTTAACACCTGCTCCTCTCGGGGCCTTCCACATCGCAGCGGAGGGCACGTCCTTCCTCCAAGGGGCTCAGGCTGCAGCCCTTGGACCGCTGAGACCAGGCAGGAGCAATGGAGGTGACAAGAAGTGGCAGATTCTGCGTACATCATGGGGGGCGTCTCCAGTCCCAGGCGATTCTGGGTGTTGAGGAGCTCAGTCTGTTGGCAGCCAGAGTGCAGAGAGCCCAGCTGAAGGCTCATGTTCGGAAGCCCCCAGAACCTGGGTATTTAGGTAGATCCAACAGTTTGGGGGAGGGGGAGGAACCGAGGATGACTCTAACATTTTCAGCCTCCTAACTGGTCCGCTTCTGCCCTGACTCCTGTACACCCAGTTCTCAACAGCAGCCAAAGAGATTATTTTAAAATGTAAGAGCACAGGGGCGCCTGGGCAGCTCAGGTTAAGCGTCTGGTCCTGGGATCGAGTCCCTCATCGGGTTCCTTGCTCCACGGGGAGCCTGCTTCTCCCGCTCCCTCTGCCTCTCTCTTCACCCCACACCCTGCTTGTGCTCTCTGCTCTCTCTGGTGCTCTCTCTCTCTCAAATAAATAAAATCTTAAAAAAAAAAAAGTAAAATGTAAGATCATGCCACTCCTGCTCAAAACCCCGCCCTTTCTCCCATGTCACTAGAGCCAGAGCCAAAGTCTCACAATAACTGACAAGGACCTCCATGATCTGCCACCCCCATCCTATTTACTTCTCTGACCCCAGCTTCTATTTGCTCCGCTCCTCACAACTCCTCAAACAAGCCAGCCAGCCTCTTGCTTTATGACTCTTAAATCTTGGAGCACTTTTACCCTCAATATCCACACAACCAACTCTCTCACTCCTGGCCAACCCTGGCTCAAATGTTCTCAGTGTCCCCCACCCTGCGCACACACACTCCTGATCTTCTTTCCCCAGCTCTCCTTGGTCTTTTTCCATAGTGCTCCTTAACTTCTGCTATACTATACAATTTTCCTATTTAGTATGTTTATTGTGTATTGTCTGTCTCCCTCTTCTAGAACGTAAGCCCCACAAGGACAGGGAATTGTTCTGTTCTGTTCATACATGGATCCCAACAACTTAGAAGCATTCTGGGCAAATGGAATGTAGCCAGTAATTGCTTTTGAATGACACGGTCGGGGTCGGGGCTTGGTGGGCTGTGTGCGGGGGCAACTGGCTGAGATTGGAGACTCCAGAAAGCCACTGGGGGTGGGCTGGCCACAGGTTTTAGACAGCAGGGAAGGTGCTCACCGCAGAGATGATTGAGGCAGGCATCGCTCTCATCCATCTCCCTGAAAAGCCTACTGGTTGCTTTTGATTTGAGATGGGCTTTATATCACTTTCTCAGCTTCTCTGGTTTTCGACTATAGTGTTTCACTGTTCACCTGCTTTTCTATCATATTCTTGTCTCAGCCCTTTCTCTGCTTGGGAACTCACTTCTAACTGGGATCTACCAAATGTTAAAGCTGAAAGGAACCAAAGAAGACATCATTTGTATTTTACGTTTGGAACTAAAATTATGTTTGGGGGACTTTTTCATCCGTGACCTCACCACCGAACAAATACGGATAATAATAAAGTGCCTAGCTTATCCTCCCGCTCTTCCCCCAATCACAAAAGTGGCTGTTCAAGGCTGGGAAGTTGAAGAAAGGGCCCAGAAGCAGGCTGATAAGGTCCATTACCTGAGCACGGTACACCCCAGAGTACCCCAGCATCCTCTCCAGAACTTGCTCAAAACATTCTGATCCCCTGGGAGTCCAAATCCCAGTTGGAGAACCATGGGTTTAAACAAAATCACTACACCAGGAGGAAAAAGGGTCAAATCAATGTAAGTGATCTCCATTCTCCTCACCTTCCTGCCCCATACAGGTGGCAAAGGGTCCAATCAGAAAGAGGCATCAGTCTGTTCCTTGCCAGACAAGGAGGTGAGAAGAGGAAGTGTTGGGGCCCATTCTGTGTAGGAGCTTGCTTTCCCAGGAGGGTGAGGGGAGTTGAGTGATGACAGAAAGGTTAAACTGCTGGGAACACCCAAAACCAGGCCTGTCCAGGTCCCTCTAATGACTGCACATACCCTCGGTGAGTCCCCCTTACCTTGGCAAAGGACGCTTGCCATTAATACGCCCAGTGACCCTGGATGACTCCTGCCCTTCAGAGCAAACCTGGGCATCAGCCTCTAGCTCCAAAGCCCCTCAGAACACTTCCCTCCAGCTGCTGTTGTCCATCAAGGAAAAGAGGAGTCCTAAGGCCCTGCTCTTGACCAAGGGAAGAGACTGTGGGTGGCAGTGTTACGGATTAAACAGAGTTTGACTGGATCCAGGACCCCTGAAAATGTCTCCACTCTTGATCAGAATCAGCATGCAGGGAGGCAGGCTCTATCCAGGGAGGAAGCAGCCACAAGCCGTCAGTCACACCCACCCCCTTCCATCACAAGCCCATGGCAAGAACCAAGGGGCCCTGATACGCTTCCTGGGCCTGCACAAACTTACCGCAGAGCCCTGAGGCAGAGCTCAGATCCAAACACTGCCAGACAAAACCCCCTCAACGGGTGGAGCCCACACCCCCCACTGCTCCTGGGCACAGCTCCCTTTGCTTCCCCTTCTTCAGCACAGTGGTTTTGCGCCAGAAATCACTGGAAATCACTCCCTCCCTCCTCTTCGTGCCACTCCTGCTAATTCCCAGGCCAACCTTTACCCAATTCCAGAGAGGCTTGGGGAAAGCTGCTCACCTCCTAATCTTCCTGCCATGTGAGGAGCTAAGCTGGTTACTAGGCTCCAGGTACAGAGTCCCAAAGCCCCACTTAGCCCCCAGACTCCTCCTCCGCCCTGGAGCAGCCTCGTCCCTCCACCCAGTTCACTGAAGGCAGGCATGTGGAGTGTCCAAAGCTAGGTTCGAAGTGGGATGACCTCCTTCCTTCCCTCACAGAGCACAGGGAAAAGTCCTGTGATTTCAGGCTGCTGGCCAGAGATCCCTGGGAAGAAAGGATACATCAGCCCATCCCCTCCCCTCTGGAAACATACAAGTTAACTTCCAACTCCAAGGCCAGTCCTCCAACTGCCACAATCCTGAGAATAGGGCTCCAGAGTTTCAGAGCGCCTCTGTACCCCCCAACCCAGCCCTCCCACCTTCACTGTCCAAAACCACGGGGAGGAGGAGCTCCATGCATTTGGAGGCTCCTGCTTCCCTGGAAAAGGGTAAGTGTTTACATGAGGGTACTGTCCAGTCCCTGTGGCCCACAAAACAACCACTGCCCTCAGCATTTCCCCACGTGACCTACCTCGGCATTTCCCTTTCCCCCAGCCCAGACTGCAGCCTCATTTCCAAACCAGATCTGGGGCGCTCCAACGCCTGGAAGCTTTACCCATCCACAAGGCGATCTTCCTAACCTACGGCTCACCCGGGACGCTTCAGGACCTGAGAAATCCACAGAGGTCTGGGATGCCCTGGGAGTGAGTTACTGGTCGGAAAATAACCACCACTGCCGGTGGGGAGTAGAGCTACCTCAGCGGGCTGCAATGGGGTGGGGGGAATGAGAAGCCAAAAAAGACCGAGGAAACAGTTGGAGTTAATACCACCTACCACAAACTTTCAGTGGGGAATTTTTAAGGGAGAGACACTGGTATCAAAGGTTATGACACAGGGAGGGGTTGGGTAATGACTGCCTTGGGGAATGTCATGACGCCAGCAGCATAGGGGAAGACACAGACTGAGGGGTCTCATGACCGCAGGACAGCTCAGTATCAACATCGTCTTCACCGTAGCTGCCATTTATTAAGCACTTGACACACATTACCTCTAATCGTTACAACAACTTGAAAGGCAGGCACTACTATCTTAATTTACAGGAAGAGCAGTTGAGGCTCCGAGGGGCTTACATGACTTGTTCAAGATTACACAGAGATTAAGCAGCAGAGCCAGAGTCCGAACTCTGATCCATCTGGTTCCAAACCTACGTTCATATTCCTAGGATGCCATACCAGTAGAGAAAACCCCCGGGGAAAGTCACGTAACCTGTCTAGGTCTCAGTCTCCTTCAGTGTCCTTCCTGACTTGTAAGGGTCTTTCCAACTCCAGCATTTCTATGCACCCATGGGACTCCCCAGAGGGGCAGTAAGTGCAGGAGTTGGAGATAGCCTCCTTCCAGGGATGGGTGGGGTGGCGCAGTGGCTCTCACCTCCCCCATTTTTGTAGCAGAGATAGGGAAACCTCCAGACGTTGCCGAGGCCAATGATCTCCCCGGCCACTGACAGCACAAACTCCATCTTGTTGTTCCAGTGTCCCCGTTCCAGGGTGCCATCTTCCTTCGCCTTTTCCATGACTGGGTATGCTGGCTTTGTCTCTCCATTACTGGTTGTGCTCGAGACCCTGCTATCCATCCCACCTGGAAAACAAGCAGAGTGCTCTGTTGCTGCTGGGAATCCTGGAGGAAAGCCTTCCCCTTCCTTCACCAGCAGATTTCCAAGGGAATGAGTGCACTAGAAGAAAAAGTAGATCCCTACCCCTTGCCTGAAGACCCATGTTCTCCTTAGCAGCCCTTATTGGTAAAGGCTGAGTAACAGCTGCTGAGAATGTATATTCCTTTCCTGTTCAGGAAAAAAGCATGGATACTGAGGTACAGGCATGGCTTCCACTCGGCAGGTCCTCTTGGGTTGGGGCTTGTGTATATGGAAGAATTGACATGGCCGCTGAGTTGTCTAAGTTCTCCCTGCCAGCCTACGACTCACTTTGTCTGTATTTAGCATGCCCTTCAGTGTCTGTATTTCTGTATGCTGGGGACAGTTGAAAGGATCCTCAAGGCCACCAACTTCCCTTGCAGGAATTTAGTCTAGCGAAATAACTGTGACTGTGGGTATGGATTTGGCATCGAAGATGCCCATTGTTTACAACAGCAAAAAATTAGAAAGTACATAAATGTCCCCAAATGGTAGATAGGTTAATAAATTATGGCACATACATACACTGGACTATTATACAATGATCAAAAATTGTGTTGCAGAAGAAAGTGTAATGAAATGAAAGTGTTCACAATATGTGAAGCAAAAAGTTATAAAAGAGCATTTATGATATGATTATGCTTGGAAAATATTTTATAAAGTGTATACAATTAAGCCTTTCTTTCCTCTCAGTCTAGGGTTCTCGTCCTCTGAAGCACATGGTCCCTCAAGTCCACGGCCACTGGAGCTTCAGAAAGCCCAGAATATAGCATCTAGTCTTTGCACATGCACACATAAATGGCAGGACATATTTTCGAGAAGGATCAAAAAATCCTTTGGTTGTAAGTCCTATGATCTTACCAACCTGTAGTCTGAGACCCAGAAACAAGAAAGAGCGAGAGAGGAGAAAATGTCACCAACCTTAGTGCAGTTGCTGCCAGAGGTCCGGTCAGGGGGAGAAGAACTATCTAAGGGGAAAGGGGAAGGTGCTGGCTATTTAAAGTGTGGCTCTGACCCCCAGCCGCACTTGTAGATTAGGATAGCCACCAAAATGGTTCTCTCTCCGTGGTTGGATTATAGGAATATTTTCCTTATTTCTATTTTCTACATTTTCACCAAAGAACATGATTTATTTTACAATATTAAAATAAAAACAAGTTTTTTAAAAAACCCTCCCAGGTGCCTGGTGGCTCAGTCAGTTAAGCGACTGCCTTCGGCTCAAGTCATGATCCCAGAGTCCCAGGATCGAGTCCCACATCAGGCTCCCTGCTCAGTGGGAAGCCTGCTTCTCCCTCTGACCCTACCTCCTCTTATGCTCTCTGTCTCAAGTAAATAAATAAAATCTTTTAAAAAAAATGGCAACATCATTTTAAAAATAAATAAAATTTAAAAATCCTCCCAAAGGAATGAGAGAGGCTGAGTGGGCCCTGGAATTCTGATGAAGATGGGCTGATCTTCCATGTCTCTCTAAAGTCAACATAAAAGAAAGATGAACTATGGGTTCTTTTTTCTTTTTTGGTGATGACACACATGGGAATCTGTTATGGTATAAATAAAGAACCACTGTTCCAAATGCTTCACTGCCCTATTCTAGACTCTTACTGGGATTGAAGATAAGATTGGATATGGCTCACATTTAGTGAGCAACTACTACTAAGCGCTTTACATATATTTGTTTCCTTTAATCCACACAACCACCCTGATACGTAAGCAGTATTAGTTCTGCTTTGTAAATAAGGAAGCTGCAGCTCAGAGAGGTAAAGTAACATGTTTGCTACCCCACAGCGAGGCAACGGCCTAGGTGGGACTTAAATCCACTCTGTCCCTGCTCTTTCCATTACATTACATTACCAGCATGTCTCCATAGCATCTTCTGATGACTCCCTCCTGATTTTATACAATGGTCCCTTTTCTGGAGAAGTAGGCAGATGGACTTTTTCATACACCTCAAGAAAAATTCATGTTAACAGAACTTTCTCAGTGGGAGCTTCATCTGCCCAGACCCCCCTATGGTTCCGCCTCCCCAGCGGGGCTACCCCAGGGATTCAAAAAGTCAGGGAGAAAGTCAAGAAACAGTAGGCATCTTTGCTTATTTGATAAATTAGGGAATAGGCTCCAAAGATCGTGAGCTAAGAAGGAGAAACCCATCCAGCTGGTCCCAAGAAGTTTCCTCAGTCCTTTCGAGAAGCTTGTCTAACGTCTTGTGCTGGTTCAGAGCCTCCCTTTACCATCCGATGGGTGCCTTCTTATGGTGGAACGTCATCTCCCTCCACTCCTTCATCCTCCCAGACCCTAAAAGAAACAGCAGTCCTCCTGGGTCCCTGGCCTCATTAGGGTACTGCTTCTCAGAGGTGGCACGGTGCCATGAGAAGGTGTACAACCAGACAAGCCAGGCACAGATCTTAGCTCTGCGCTGCACCACTCGCTGACTCAGGGGAAGTGAATTAACTATGCTGAGCCTCCGTTCACTCATCTGTGAAGGTGAGAAGGACTAAGCGAATTGATACATATAAAGTAAAGCACTTAGTAGAATAACAGGCGCTCAAATTTGTATTTGCTTTCAGTCTTGCCAAAGAGTTGTTCATTGTCTCATCTCACAGAGAAGAAAGGCTTTCTTTCCTCTCAGTCTAGGGTTCTCGTCCTCTGAGGCACATGGTCCCTCAAGTCCACGGCCACTGGAGCTTCAGAAAGCCCAGAACATAGCTTCTAGTCTTTGCACATGCACACATAAATGGCAGGACATATTTTCGAGAAGGATCAAAAAATCCTTTGGTTGTAAGTCCTATGATCTTACCAACCTGTAGTCTGAGACCCAGAAACAAGAAAGAGCGAGAGAGGAGAAAATGTCACCAACCTTAGTGCAGTTGCTGCCAGAGGTCCGGTCAGGGGGAGAAGAACTATCTAAGGGGAAAGGGGAAGGTGCTGGCTATTTAAAGTGTGGCTCTGACCCCCAGCCGCACTTGTAATCCTAAACTTGGCCCGGCCCACATTCCGCCTCCCGCCTCCCCACCCCTCCCTCCCCTGAGCACCAGACCACTCACACGCGAGTGATTTCACAGCCCAGGGAGTGTGAGCACACCCGGGCAGGTCAGGCCAGCCTTTTGTGAGGCCGGCCGGACAGCAAGCTGTCTTCCCCAGAGCTCACCGCTTTTTCCCTCTGGCAACCTCCGGGGCTCCCTGGAGGGATCCCTCCTTCCACCCCTTCTGCAGCTCCAGCACTCCTATACTCCCATCAGAAATAGGTGTTCCTTTGGTCGGGTGCCCCGTAGACTGAATGTACTTTTCTCTTATCCTTATGCAGTTTATGATTTGCTGTGGACCGTGATGAAGAATAAAGATACATATGGGCACCTGAAATTAATGTCATATCAACTATAATCAACTATACCTCAATAAAAAAAATACATTAATAGAATGAAAAAATATCAATCATTATTTTAGCAGGTTGTACCATATTATTTATTTATTATTTTTTACTTTTTGTTTTACTGGCAAAACTATATGCATAAAATTCAGTAAAAGAAAACTTGCCAGAAAAAAAGAATAAAGATACGTAGATCACAGAAATCTGAGAAGTCAGAAAAACTTCCTCAACACACACACACACACACATTTTTTAAAGATTTTATTCATTTATTTGAGAGAGAGAGCATGAGCCCGGGGGGAGGAGCAGAGTGTGAAGCAACCCCCTGTTGAACAGGGAGCCTGACAGGGGGCTCCATCCCGGGACCCCGGGATCGTGACCTGAGTCCAAGGCAGACCCTTAACCGACTGAGCCACCCAGGCGCCTGGTGCACACACATTTATATACATACAGAAAAGTCTGAAAACGTATTCACTAAACAATTAATACTAGTCCTATCTGGAGGGTAGGGTTGGGGCCCAGAAATGAAACATGAGGTAAGGGACATTTGTCACTTCTGCTTTTGAAGCTTCAGGGATTTTTGGATTGTTAAACAATGTGCTAGTTTTGATTTTTTTAAAATAATTTTTAAAACCAATAAAGGGAAAAAAGTGCCAAGCTTTAAAATAAAGCAAAGCCCTAAACTCATCCTAAGCAGAAGAGCTGGGTGGGAAGAGGAGGCGGCCACTGGCCAGTCTCGGACACTTGGTACTTCGTGTGGGGGCAGGAGCAGAGCAGGGGGGCAGAGCCCCCAGGCCATGAGCTGGGGTGCACGCTGGGCCCGGACGTGCCCTGGGCGCCCAGGCCAGATGCTGCAGGGTGCAGTACCGCCTCCATCGCTTTCCACTTTGTGGCCTTGTTGCTCCAAAACCTTGTTTTCGAGAAATCTATAAAAAGGGGTGCCAACTCCTTACCTTGCGGGGTTGAGTGAGGTTTCGGGAGATAATGAGCATTCGTGAAGGGCCTAATACATAGCAAGCCTTCGAATGGTAGCTGGTATTAATCCTTAGGAAATCATTCACAGTGAGCAGGGTAGATTTCCTGAAGTGGATGAGATCAGGAGATGGCTGAGTAAAGCTGGGCTCAGGCCAGACAGTAAGAAGCAGTCAGGGGGTGGGGGCGGGAGTGGGGGTGGATGATGGAATGGGATAAAACAAATATGCCTGGGGGTGCCTGGGTGGCTCAGTCGGTTAAGCGTCTTCCTTCGACTCAGGTCATGATCCCAGGATCCTGGGATCGAGTCCCCCATCAGGTGGGGGCGGAGGAGGGGGTCCCTGCTCAGCGGGGAGTCTGCTTCCCACTCTCCTCCCTGCTCCTGCTCTCTGTTTCTCTCTCTCAAATAAATAAATAAAATCTTTAGGAAAAAAACTATGCCTGAACATACGCGGAGGAGGAGCACATCATGATACTACCCAGGGAGGGGCGTCTGGGTGGCTTATTCGGTTAAGGAGCCGACACATTTTTTCTTTTTTTAAAAGATTTTATTTTATTTATTTGAGAGAGAGAGTGAGAGAGAAAGCACAAGAGGGGGTAGGGTCAGAGGGAGAAGCAGACTCCCTGATGAGCAAGGAGCCTGATGTGGGACTCGATCCCAGGACTCCGGGATCATGACCTGAGCCAAAGGCCGTCGCTTAACCAACTGAGCCACCCAGGTGCCCCAAGGAGCTGACTCTTGATTTCTGTCAGCTCAGGTCAAGATCTCAGAGTCCTGCGTCTGGCTGCCAGCTCAGCTCTCTCTCTCTCAAATAAATAAATAAATCTTTAAAATAAAAAATGTCCAGGGAACCTCGCAGAGACTATTATTCCTGTGTTTCAGCTGCCCCTTCTCTCCCCTTCTAACCATCCCTCCATCTTTTTTTTTTTTTTTTAAAAAAGATTTATTTATTTACTTTTTTGGAGAGAGAAAGAGAAAGAGAGCTCCTGTGCGTTCTGGAGGGGCAGAGGGAGAGGGAGAGAGAGAGAGAGAGAGAGAGAGGCAGAGGGAGAAGCAGGCTCCCAAGGAGCAGGGAGCCCGATGCGGGACTCGATCCCAGGACCCTGGGATCATGACCTGAGCCGAAGGCAGACGCTTAACCATCTGAGCCACCCAGGCGCCCTAACCATCCCTCCATCTTATTTAACTGTTAAACAAGAGACCAAAAGTGTTTTCCAAGAGAGGTTGCAAACTCATACAAAAAAGTCCATCTTCAAAGGCAATGCTCTTAACTTCTATTCTTACTTACCATCAAGTGGTACTTACTAATGACCTATTAAATGAGCTGCTAAGCATTAGAAACCTAGTATATTTGTGCTCTAAAATGACCAGATAACTGGAGTGTACTGAGGCCTCGGATGAGGATATATGTATAGTATTCTAAGTTAGGACACCATACAACATTTAGCAATGTTGCACAGCCCTCCTATGTCCTCTATGTGCAAAAATTGGGGTTCCCTGTTTCCAGGAAAGATTCTCGGTGACCAGGGCATCATCAGAATCAGGCCGAGTTGCTTTAGACTTGTATTAGAGTTGTTTAGAGTTGCTGGCCTTGTACTAAGGAATGTTTGGCTTTGCTTGTTGAGCCTATTGTTTTTACATAACCACTTACATATTACCTTTTTTTTTTAAGATTTTATTTATTGGGCGCCTGGGTGGCTCAGTTGGTTAAGCGACTGCCTTCGGCTCAGGTCATGATCCTGGAGTCCCTGGATCGAGTCCCGCATCGGGCTCCCCGCTCCGCGGGGAGTCTGCTTCTCCCTCTGACCCTCCCCCCTCTCATGTGCTCTCTCTCTATCATTCTCTCTGTCTCAAATAAATAAATAAAATCTTTAAAAAAAAAGATTTTATTTATTTATTTGACAGAGAGAGACAGCGAGAGCAGGAACACAAGCAGGGGGAGTGGGAGAGGGAGAAGCAGGCTTCCCGCTGAGCAGGGAGCCCGATGGTGGGACTCGATCCCAGGACCCTGGGATCACGACCTGAGTCGAAGGCAAACGCCCAATGACTGAGCCACCCAGGCGCCCTATTACCTTTTTTTAAAGATTTTATTTTTAAGTAATCTGTACACCCAACATGGGGCTCAAACGTACAACCCCAAGATCAAGAGCCACACACTCCGTCGACTGAGCCAGCCTGGTGCCCCTTACATATTATCTATGATAGCTATTTTATTCCTCTCCAAATCTTTGTTATCCCCAATTTCTTTTTTTCCACAAAGGAGGAATTGATGCTATAAGTCTTTTGCCCTGTTTAGGTTGACCAAAGTTTTAAAACATTTGAGAACGACTGGTAAATGAGTGTTCATGACGGTTCTTCACAACTCCCTGTCTGGGGTTTAGCACAAATCAGGCAGGACTAGCTTTGCTTCTACTTCACGTCGTCACCATCCTTTGCCTTCCTGGGTCAAGAAACCTGGAAATAGGGAACACTAGAATCCGTCTTCAAGAGTTCTCACTCAAGAGGCTGCATTCCTTTTAAGACTCACTGGAGACTGTTAGGATAATGGAAGGCTGTGCTCCCCAAACAGGATGTATGAAATAAAGTGAACCATGGAGAAAGTGGGCCTGGCAGGTCTTGGCTTCTATCCTGTTGACTCTGGGCATATTTCAATGCCAATATGCCATGATATACCCCCCACGCAATTTTTTCTCTCTGCTAGGAGTGGCACAAGGGCAAATAAATTTTCGAAGAAGCATGATTCATTTCGGAAAGAATATTTCTGAGCAACATCAGTTTCAACGTTGGAATGGGTTGGTGAAGGAAGTGGTGGGAGATCTTTAAATTAATAGGCATTGGGGCTCCTGGGTGGCTCAGTCGGTTAAGCGTCTGCCTTCGACTCAGGTCATGACCCCGGGGTCCTGGGATCGAGGCCCGCATCGGGTTCCCTGCTCAATGGGGACCCTGCTTCTCCCTCTCCCTCTGCCTGCCGCTCCCCCTGCTTGTGCTCTCTCCCTCTCTCTCTGACAAATAAATAAATAAAATCTTGAAAAAAAAAATAAAATAAAATAAAAAATAAAAGTAGAAGGAAAGCAAGAAATAGAAACTCACCATTAGACAAACACCTCTGTAATAATTGTTGGAGACAAGATCCACTGATGACTGCTAAAATTAGTGGGTGAGAAGTTTACATAGTCTCAAAGCATCTCCCCCAAGATGTTTATTAACTACAAAGAGAGAGTCACTTCATGGCGGAGATGTCAGACAGAAACCACCAGAACCAAGTGACCCAGGCCAACATCTCCAGCAATAAGGCATATCACTATCCATACCACAAACCGCAGATGATGCACTAAGACAAACACAACCACAGGACGCCTGGGTTGCTCAGTTGGTTAAGCGTCTGCCTTCAGCTCAGGTCATGATCCCAGGGTCCTGTGTTCGAGCCCCGCTTCGGGCTCCCTGCTCGGCGGGAAGACTGCTTCTTCCTCTCCCACTCCCCCTGCTTGTGTTCCCTCTCTCGCTGTGTCTCTCTTTGTCAAATAAACAAATAAATAAAATCTTTAAAAAAAAAGACAAACACAACCACACTCTGCCAAAAACGCAGCTCAGTCGTGAGGAAACATGAGACAAAGCCAGAGTGGGGGACACTGGACAAAATAACTGACCAGTGCTCTTTAGGAAGTGTCACAGTCATGAAAGACAAGGAGACAGGGACTGTCTTAGGCCGCAGGAGACTGAGGGGAAGTAACACTCACATGTCCCCTGGGATCCTACCTCGGGTCCTAGACGGGATGCTAGAACAGAAAAGGGCCATTAGTATCAAAACTGGTGCCATTTGAAGAAGGCCTTTAGGTTGATGGTGGTCCACCCACGTTATGTTCCTGTTCTGACAATCGTGCTACGGTCGGCTAAGATGTTAGCTTTTGGGGGGGTCCAGAAACTGTACCATTTTTACAACATTTCCTTAAGTCTAAAATTAATTTAAAATAAAAAGGGTTTTTTTCCAAAGATCCTGGTTTGCTCCCTGACTGTTGCTGTCAAAGCACTTGACCCTGTTGGGAAAAGCGCTGGGACCACAGGTGTACTGAAACGCTGACTACTCTTCTCTTGTGCTCTGTCTGATTCCAGGTAGGATAGCCTAAACTCTGTAAGCCCGAGGTCTCAAAGAAATCAAACTTATGACGAAGAATATTAATATCGGTCATCACCATTACTTGTTTTATCGGGTGCTTCCAACATACCAGGCACTGTGCAGAGGGCTGGACACGCACCATCTCATTTTACCCTCAGAATAAGCCTATAAAACAGATGTAGAGGTCGCTTGTGGGCAAGAGGCTTGAACGATGGAGGCCTGAGTGAGGTAGAAGGGCCCCCAGTGTCCCCAACCCCCTGGCTGAATACAGACAGGCCCATCAGGCGACCCACCTCAGAATAGCTATAAGCTCTAGCTGACCGATGGGTTACTTACACCCGAACTCGGGGACCAAAAAAGGAGAATCCCATATGTTCCCATACCTCCTCATCCTCCCTGCTTAATACAGCCTTCACCCACTGCCTCGTGCCACACAGACTCTGCTCTGCAGTCCTGCCTGCAGCGCCCTTGCCCTGTCTTCGATAAACCTCCATCTCCTTTGTTCTGCCTCTGGTGAATGCTTTCACCTCCCGCGCTGCTGGCTTCCACCCAAGCGGGTCCCCCCACATTTGGGGGCCCCCCTCCGATCAGGAGAGACAAAAGAGATTGCTAGTATGACCTCTTAAAAAAGAAAAACCAGTAAATAAACAAACAAACAAACAAATAAATAAACAAAATATAAAAATAAATAAAAACCTAGAACGTAAATGATTTTCTTAAGGTCACATAACTAGAAAATGGTTAGAGGCAGAATTTGAACTCAGGCTTGTAAGATTTCAAAGTCCACTACTTACAGCTACCAGGCTACACTTTAACTCCGGGAGGAAAAAAAAGACAAGGGCTAACGAGCACAGCTCTGGCACTATTTGGGCTATTGCTGGCCCATGGGCTTTCTTAGGAAAGAGGTCAGTAATGAAATGCAAGGAAAAAAATATTGCTTTCACTGAAAACTTCATCAGACTTGAAGAATATTTTAACAATCTAATTAGAGGCGTTCTCCTATCCAGATGTGTGTACAATCCGCCCCCCCTTCTCTGCCTTCCTGAGCAAGGTAGGAAAAATCCTAACTTTTCTCTATAACTCCAGAAAATTGTTCTTTTCCAATTGTATCCAGTTTCTTCTGATCCCTGTTTCCCTGGTTTCTCATCTGATCCTCATAATACACAGAGAGGAGAGTTTGCAACATTGATGTAACTAGTCTCAGCAGGAAACTCTTGGCTGATTAACAGTGAGCGATAAGGAGCTCTGACTGAATGGAGAAATTCTCAACATAGCTTCGACACCCGGACACTATAGCCCAGAGCCACAGTGAGAGATTAGGGCAGAGGGACCACACGTAAAAAGAACAATTTCAACCTTTAGACAGTCTTTTATGCTAAACATTTTTAAACAGCACCGCAGGAGTTTATTTGATAGGCAAGAATATACATCAATGCACTGATCACTTCGCTAATGGATACGGAATTGGAGGTACGCCCATAATCTCATCTCTCACTGCTGATGACTCTCTGTCTCTGTTCCGCCAAACTAGAAAAGAACAGGGCCCACTCACACTGTTGGGTCAATGTCCACCTGCCAAAGGCCCCAGGGACACTCCCGGAGTTAAACAGGTTAACTACTCACTGCAACGAGGGAGAAGCAGAGCACAGGAAGTGTGGAGCATCTCAGCAGGAGGGGGTTAGGAAGGATTTGTCATAAAATGAATTTGTGTTAGGTGATTTTGTGAGGGTTCAGGAAGCAGCGCTCTGCTCCGGATTGGATGCTGTTAGGAAGCAGAGATCATTTTACGATTGGATCTCTTAATCAATTTTATCTGGAGAGCAGGACGAATAAAGTGAAGCTAGCCATGGGGACTAGTGGGGAAGCAGCAGTCCTCTGTGTCAGCCAGCACAGGGAGATGTTCGGTCGTTTCTCGTGATCTGGACACTGTTCGTGTCTTTGTCTCTCGTTGGACATGATCACAGAGCCGTCTTATTTCTGTCTTTACCCATCATGATGACAACGTGGCCTTGTCTGATGCTGATGTGTGAACAGCTTTATGTTCCCCGGGAGAATGCCGGGCCCAACCGTGAGTGTCAAGGTCCAGCAACAGCAAGGTTTTGGCAGATGCCGCTGCAGGTTTTAGCTGCCATGGGCCTCTTTTCTCCATCATAGCCACATGCACTCATGGAACTGAGTGGGGGCTACTGACTGCTGACAGGAGGAAACCTAAGTTCACTCTCAGAGGCCTTGGCCCCAGCTCCTTACATGCCCTTTCCTCTGTTCTCAAGCCTCTGAACAAAGCCCTACCCCAACCTTCTTCACTCTTGTTACATCTCACTCCAGGGAGCTCCACTAAGAAAAAGGAAAAATTTTTCTAGAATAGACTAACATCATTTGGCCATTTTCCTCTCGATTCTTCTAAGATTAATATGCAAAATCTTCTGAATCAGAAATCACAAAGCATTACCAGGGAGTCTGGAGGAAACCTTGCTTCCATGGGCCTTGTGTCAGCTAGGAAAGAAAGGATTAGAAGCGGATGACCTCCCTGAGGGGTTTCAAACCCTTCTTTGACATTAAGAACTCAACTGCTCCAGGAGGTTGCCAGCTTTGTTAGAAAGTTTACCACTGTGAGGGGCACCTGGGTGGCTCAGTTGGTTAAGCGACTGCCTTCGGCTCAGGTCATGATCCCAGAGTCCTGGGATCGAGCCCCGCATCGGGCTCCCTGCTCTGCCAGAAGCCTGCTTCTCCTTCTCCCACTCCCCCTGCTTGTGTTCCCTCTCACGCTGTCTCTCTCTCTCCCCATCAATTAAATAAGTAAATAAAATCTTAAAAAAGAAAGAAAGAAAGAAAGAAAGTTTACCACTGTGGCTGATGGCCTTGCACACGAAAATTTGGCCCACGCACTCATGCCAACTTTGCTCCCCTCTCCTTTTTTTTTTAAAGATTTTATTTACTTATTTGTCAGAGAGAGAGCACAAGCAGAGGGAGCGGCAGGCAGAGGGAGAAGCAGGCTCCCCACTGAGCAAGGAGCCCAATGCGGGGCTCCATCCCAGGACCCTGGGACCGTGATCTGAGCCGAAGGCAGACGCCCCCGCTGACTGAGCCACCCAGGCATCCTTCCCTCTCCTTCCAAACATGGTCCTCCCCTCCTGTCAAATGCTTTTTCTCAAAGTCCCCAAAGATGTCCTACTTGGGCCCATCTCACCTGGTCTACTCTTCCTCATTTCCTCTTTCCAGATCCTACCTGTTCTTCAAGACCAGCTCAAATATCACACTTTCCATGAAGTGTTCTTCAGAACTGGACTTCTGTAGCAGTCTGTACCACTTAAAGATTTATTTATTTGAGAGCGAGAAAGAGAGAGCGAGAGAGTGCGAGAAAGAGCGAGAAAGAGCCCGAGTGGGAGGGGCAGAGGGAGAAAGAGGGCATCTCAAGCAGACTCCCCACTGAGCGCAGAGCCGGATGTGGGGCTCGATCTCAGGATCCTGAGCTGAAACCAAGGGTCAGACAGTTAACCGACTGTGCCACCTAGGCACCCCCCGCTGCCTGTACCATTTAATTCAACAGTTAGTCTCTCGTGTGTGTTTCCTAATCGGTTTCAATGCAAGAGTTTGTGAACTTCTTAAGAAGGAAGAAAAAACTTAAGTTTTCTCTACTCTCAAAGAATACATAGTGTTAGACACACAGGAGGTTCTCGATGATATCTGCTGACTGATGGCTGCCAGGCTTCCACTTCAGGTAAGCATGTGTGGAAAGTGGGAAAGGAGGCAATGAACATAGATTTCTTCCCAGGTACACAGCCCAGGGTGTTTTTCAAGGCAAAGCTAATGCCATCAAAATCTGCAATATCTTTCCCAGAGCAGATGTTAGTGAGAGGTGCTGCTAAACTAGGAAATCAGGAGTATGTGATCCTTTCCTAGAAAGTGATTCCCAACACTGACTGTACATCAGAATCACCCATAGAGCTATATAAATGTTAAGATAGCTTTATTTAACTATATGTGTGTGTGTGTGTTTGTGTCAATCTAGCTAGCTATATATACATACTATATATAACATATATAAATTTATACTCTGGGTCCCACCTAAGAGATTTTGATTCAGTCTTCTGGGGTGGGTTCCAGATAGCTCTGTATTTTTAAAGCTCTACAATGTGATCCTGATGCACACTGACCCTGATTCTAACAAAGATAAACTTGATGCCCAACCAGGGTTGAGAACTACTGCATCTGTAGGCTACCACATCAAAACCTCTCTCTAAGGGATATAGAGACAGATAGATGTAGATACAGACAGATACCTGTATAGACATATCTATCTATCTACACCCTAGGAAGCTAAGGGTCTATTATATACTTAAACCATTTCCAAATAGGAAGACTACACACTCCACTCAGAGTCCCCTCCCAAATCACATCACTCTTAGCAGGTAAGGAGCTTTTATCTTCACTCTTAACCTTGTTTGCCCATTGGAATCACCTGGAAAACATTTTAAAAACTACTGATGCTTGGCTCCCAACCCTAAAGATTCTGATTTCATCGTTCTGAAGTGCAGCTTGGCCATTGACTTTTTTTTTTTTTTTTTTTTTTAGATTTTATTTATTTGAAAGAGCGAGAACTCGAGGGCACACAAGCGGGGGAGTGTGGGGAGGGCAGAGGGAGATGGAGAAGCAGATTCCCCGCTGAGCAGGGAGACCAACATAGGGCTCAGCCTCAGGACCCCGAGATCACGACCTGAGCCAAAGTCAGACGCTTAACCTACTGAGCCACTCAGGGGGCCCCGGGTCATTGACTTTTTTAAAAAAGCTCCCCGGATGATTCTAATGGGCAGCACAAGTTGAAAACCTCTGAGCCAAAATCCTCTTGCTGCAGTTATCTTATTTCTCATTCCATCCTCAGGGAAGATGTACTACAGCTGGCCTTATATTTGAAACTCTTTTTGAAAGCCACCCTCAGCCTTTTCTTCTCCAAGATAAATAATCACAAATCCTTTTATCTTTTCTAAGAGTTCTCCTTCCTTACTCCACGTACTGTTTTCATTGCTGTCCTCTGGATGCTCTCCAGGCTCTTCATATCTCTGTCAAGCCGGAGTGCCCAAAACTGCCCCATGACTCCGCCATGCCCTATTGCTATTGACGAGTTTGGATTGTGTTTGCTTCAACAGTGGCTCTGCGTTGCAGACTTAATTCTTGGTTTCCACCAATCAAGAGATCCAGCAATCAAGGCATTCCACTTACGCACTAGCAAACTAAGAAGCAGAAGCCTAAAGAAGTGACTGTTGGAATCAGGTGGTAAATCCTACCAGGTGACCAATGGCAGGTGCTTGGAGGAGGCAAAAAGAAAGGGCATAAATGCAGAATGAGGGAAGAGCAAATCTCAGTGCGATGGAAAAAATGGGTAACCTGGAAGGCAGTGCAGATACGACTCTGGAAAAACATAGCTTAACAGAGAAACCCCTTCAAACCTGGCAATTTCATGTGAACTCAGCACAGTATCTCCTTCTCCCTCCACCTGTCCAATCATCATCTCCCATAGCCTCCACGCATCCCACAAACCAGACAAAGCTTTGCTTGGTAAACAAATAATTATTGTACGATGGTAGTTCAATTAGTAAATTAGAAAAAACAAGGTGGAACTAGGCTATTTATACATAATATTTCCCAGACACGTTTTCCATGCAAGCATTAGCCATGTTTTAGAAATGAGTTAGATGCTATTGTACTGACAGCAAAAGTATGAAAAAGTTGACATTTGGATGCCTGGAAATGTTAGGGCTGTGTCATTCTAAGACATGATTTAGGATATATGTATATATGTGCATATATACATAGAACTTAAAGCAGAATATTAAATATATCCCAGAAAAGACCTGCAAAACAAGACACAAAGCCGGCACTCACTCATGCCCTTGCTGAGGTATAAAAAGGTCTATAGACAAGTAGATATATAGGAATCACCCATCAGTAACAGAGATGGAAATCTTACTACCTTCAGAAGAAATTACTATTAGTTTACAAACTTGCGATGAGAACCTTTAAAACTCCGAATTCTTCATCTAGTCCCTTGTCTCCTATCTTTTATTACATTTCAAGAAATCAGCTTACGAAACTCCCAACTAAACCATCCCTAGGAACAAAATAGAAACTCTCAAGATACACAGGAAAGATAAGAGTGTAATTTCAATGATGAGGGAATCCTCACATTTCCATATTTGTGAATGAAAATTAGGACTGGAAAGCACAGCAACGTTTGCTCACAGCCTCCAAAAGCATGAGGCTACAGAAGACAAGAAAATGTATGGAGAGGAGGCAAATTTGCCAAGACTCTTAGCTATGCATACTGTGAATCTTATGAATTAAGAAATCCAAGAAGATTTGATTCCTTCCTCCAGAATTATAGCTTAAAGATTAAAAGAATGCTTTGCGCAGTCATTATAAAGGATAGGAACCATTTGGAATGTGTTCAGAAGGGAACTACCAGGAGGGTCAAGGAACTCAGAACACATAGGAATAGACGTGATGAGATCTGGAGATTTCTATTTCTCTAAGAAGCAGAAAAGACTTGTTCCGCTGAATGCAGGAGGGGATTGGCCAAAGGGCAATTATAATTACTCCAAACTGCAGCAGTCTTATAGAAGTTTAGCCCAAGTGAAAAAAGTTACTGCTTTTCTTTCTCATGAACATTAGAAAAACAAAGCCATTATACTTTTTTTTCAATCTAACTTGAATAGGAAAGTACAGGAATTGTGAATGTTGCTAAGCCTAAGGAAGTCAGTTTCTTTCCTCAGGCACTGCAGTCTTAAGCTGGTGCAGGGTATTACTCACACTCACTGTGTGTGGGGGGGACAGACAGACGTAAGGTGGCCCCCCAACAATCACTGCCCCTTGGTATCCTTCGGTGATCTCCCCTTGAGCGTGAGCAGGACCTGTTACTGCTAAGAACAGAATACAGCAGAGGTGACAGGATATATGTGATTAGGTGTACATGATTATGTAAGACTGTAACATCTGTGGGGCGCCTGGTGGCTCAGTCAGTTAAACGACTTCGGCTCAGGTCATGATCGGGTCCTGGGATCGAGCCCTACATTGGGCTCCCTGCTCTGCGGGGAGCCTGCTTCTCCCTCTGCCTGCCACTCCCCTTGCTTGTGCTCTCTCTTGCTCTGATAAACAAATAAATAAAATCTTAAAAAAGACTGTAACATCTGTCTTGCTAGTAAACTCTCTCTCCCTTGCTGGGTTTAAGGAAACAAGTGGCCAGGCTGGAAAAACTCATGTACCAAGGAACTGAGGATGGCTTCTGGGTAGCAGCCAATAAAAACAGAGGCCTTTAGTCTAACAACCCACATGAACTAAATGCCACGACAACCACATGAGCTTGGGAGGGATTCTTCCCCAGCCAAGCTTCACATGAGACCACAACCTCAAACACCACCTTGATGACAGCCTTGTGAGACCCGGAAGCAGAAGAACAGCAACATCGTGCCCTGACTCTTGACGCACAGGAATTGTGAGGTAGTAAATGTGTGTTGTTCTAAACTGCTAAATCTGGGGTGTTATCGATACACAGCAGTAGATAATGATTGCAGCCAGTATGTGGGATGTATCCACATACGTAGTTATGTTTGCATATTAGAGGTTTGGGAATGACTATGTTTCCATATGCATAGAAATGCAAAGCTCAAATACTTTGAAGAGTAAATGAGTATGCTATAAGGAACTTAAGAAATGTAGTCAACAGGGTGCCTGGGTGGCTCCGTTGGTTAAGCGACTGCCTTCAGCTCAGGTCATGATCCTGGAGTCCCGGGATCGAGTCCCACATTGGGCTCCCTGCTCAGCGGGGAGCCTGCTTCTCCCTCTGACCCTCCCCCCTCTCATGCTCCCTCTCTCTCTCTCTCATTCTCTCTCTCAAATAAATAAATAAATAAAATCTTAAAAAAAAAAAAGAAATGTAGTCAACAGAGGGATAATCTAAAGAAACTTGTCATTCTTCACACCAATTAATTCGGGATGGAACCAAAATTTAGTATAGAGAATACAACTAGAAATGCAGTAAGCAAAATCACAGAGGTATTTTTATTATCTTGTAGAAGTCATTCTAAGCATGTCAAGAAAACCAGGAATTATAAAATTAAAGAAGTTTACATCATAAAATAATAACGTTTATAAAGTAAAAAATAGTAAAAGACCAATAACAGAGTAGTCAAAAATTTGCAACCAAAGACAAAGAAATAATGTCCTCAATATACATAACTCTTAAAAATCATTAAGATTCCATTCAATGTAAAACTATACAGCCATTAAAAAGAATACTAATCTGTATTTTTGTCTTATACAAATGCTCTTATTATTAAATAAAAGAAGCGAGTTACAAAGCAGCAGAGTGTGACCTCATTTACGTAAAGGTCTACATATTTGTATATACGCCTACATAATACAGCAGAGAGCTGTCAGAAAGTAAATCTGGTTAAATCTTAACAGTGGTCATTTTTTGGTGGAGGGTCATTTTTCATTTATTCTTGTACTTTTCTTAAACAAATGTGCATGTACTATTTTTTATTTTTTTAAATTTTTATAAAGATTTTTATTTATTTATTTGGAGAGAGAGGAGTGGGGGAGGAGCAGAGGGAAAGGGACAAGGAAACTCCACGCTAAGCACAGAGCCCGATGCAGGGCTCAATCTCACAACCCTGAGATCATGACCTGAGCTGAAATCAAGAGTCAGACACTTAACAGACTGAGCCATCCAGGAGCCCCTGTACTATTAAAAAAAAAAAAAAAAAAAAGGGAGGGGTGCCTGGGTGGCTCAGTCAGTTAAGCGTCTGCCTTCGGCTCCGGTCATGATGCCAGAGTCCTGGGATTGAGCCCCGCATCGGGCTCCCTGCTCTGCGGGAAGCCTGCTTCTCCCTCTCCTACTCCCCCTGCTTGTGTTCCCTCTCTCGCTGTGTCTCTCTCTGTCAAATAAATAAATAAAATTAAAAAAAAATTTTTTTAAATAAAAAAATAAAAAAAAGGGAAATATATTTTCCCCAAAACGTTTTGGAAATATTAGTGCAAAAATCTATATTTGGCAGAGAAGTTAAACAGAAAACATTCGGTGAAAAAATACCAATATGAAAGATACTGAAAGGAAAACAACTTCATGGATGGGATCAATACCAGTATGTTGCAGTCATTTCTGGAGATTACATTATCTCAGGGAGAACGCTCCTGAGATCACTTCTATCACTGGTAATTTACAAGCAAAAGGGATAAAAGCAGACTAGACATGTTTTAAAATAGCTTGAGGCTTGGCGCCTGGGTGGCTGAGTCGTTGAGTGTCTGCCTGGCTCAGGTCATGATCCCAGGGTCCTGGGATGGAGCCCCGCATCAGGCTTCCTGCTTGGCGGGGAGCCTGCTTCTCCCGCTTCCACTCCCCCTGCTTGTGTTCCCTCTCTCGCTGTGTCTCTCTCTGTCAAGTAAATAAATAAAATCTTAAAAAATAAATAAGTAAATAAATAAAATAGCTTGGGGAGAGCATGGGAGGCAATTCTTTTTTAAGATTTTTTATTTATTTATTTGCCAGATAGAGGGGAGGGAGAGAGCACGCAGAAGCAAGGGGAGGGGCAGGCAGAGGGAGAGGGAGAAGCAGACTCCCTGCTGAGCAGGGAGCCCGATGTGGGGCTCCATCCCAGGCCCCTGGGATCATGACCTGAGCCGAAGGCAGACGCTTAACCAACTGAGCCACCCAGGCGTTCTGGCAATTTTAATTATGACTCTAAGAGGTATAAAAGGAAAATAATAGAATGGTCTATTAAGTTCCATTCAAATTAATGATCTTCTCATACTAGTGATGGGTGAATACACTGGCATAGGTGGGAGGCACACACGTAAAAATATGTGAAATATCCTTATTACACACAGCTCTTAAAAACCATTAAGACTCCCTATAACGCATTTAGAACTGTGGTTCTCGACCTTTGGCTGCATTATTAAAATCACCTGGAAACTTTTTTTTTCATCCTAATGCTTGAGTTTAAGAAAAGGCAAAGCTATAGAGACATAAGTAGACTCATGGCTGCCTGGAGCTGGGGGTGGAAATGGGATGACTGTGAAGAGGCATGAAGTCTCTTTTTGGGGTGATGGAAACATTCTAAAGTTAGACTGTGGTGATGATTGCACAATTCTGTAAATTTATTAAGAATCTATGACTCATGAAACAAATGAATTTTATGGTATTATATCTCAAAAAAGCTGTTCAAGGGCGCCTGGGTGGCTCAGTTGGTTAGGCGACTGCCTTCGGCTCAGGTCATGATCCTGGAGTCCCAGGATCGAGTCCCACATTGGACTTCCTGCTCAGCAGGGAGTCGGCTTCTCCGACTCTCTTCCCTCTCCTGCCATCTCTCATTCTCTCTCTCTCTCAAATAAATAAATAAAATCTTTAGAAAAAAAATAATTTAAAAAAAAGCTGTTCAAAAAAATACTGGCACCTGGGCTCTACTCCGAGATACTCTGATTCAACTGGTTTGGGGTGGGAGTGGCAGGGATGGTTTTCTAAAGCTCTCCAGATGATTCCAATGTGCTACCAGGGCTGAGAACCACCAATTCAGTTATAGGAGACCACTTCACAGAATTACACTCATGTTACCAAGGCCAGATTCTTTGAGATTGGGAATATACAGAGCTTCGGACCACCAAACAGAGGCAGTTTAACTAGTTTTCATATCCTCAAAAGAATCAGGATTGATGTATGAGGCTACAGGAAGATGGATTTTAGTTCTTTGTAAGGAAGATCTTTACAATAAACTTGTTCTAGGCATTGTTCTAGAAGCTGGAGATATAAATGCAGTGACTATGGTTCTCAAATTTTGGCAAGCATCGCAACAACCTGGAGGGTTTGTTAAGATGCAGGTTGTGGGCCCCACCCCTAGAGTTTCTGATTCAAGGTGTCTGGGGTAGGGTCCAAGAATTTGCATTTCTAACACATTCCCAGGTGTTGCTGATACTGCTGATCCAGAGACCACACTTTGTGAACCACTGTATAACCTAAAATGCTATCAGCTCCATGAAAGGACATCTAAATCAGATTAGGAGGAAAGGATTAATCTGAAAGACTTCTCAAAAGTTTTGGGGATGAGCTGAATGTTGAAGAATGAGGACGTTTCAAAAGACAACCATAGGCCCAATATGGAGTCACTTACATCAGGCCACATCACCAAACTGGGGCATAATACCTAACCTAATTGCAGTTTCAGCCTCCCCCAGAGATGTAGTCATAATCAGTCAGTCGGGAATTTTCTGGTGAGCACCAATAAAGTAATCTGTTGCTTGGGCCCTATCTATCCCCCTTCCCAAAAGAAGATATGGTAGTCAGCCTGAGATCTTCCCCCTAAGGGAAAGTGACCTAGTTTGAAACAATCCTTTCTTTTCTTTTGCTAATAACTTCATTGCCCCACCCTCCTTCCTATAAAAATTTTCCATTTTGTACAGGTCCTCAGAGCTCCCCTTTAACTTGCTAGATAGGACCCTGTCCTCATGAATCAATAAAGCCAATCAGATCTTCAAATTTACTCAGTTGAATTCTTGTTCTTTAACAGGAGGCAATGTGGATGAGGGCATGGCGATAAATTGAGAGATAATGTATAGGGAGGAACAAAGGCACGAAACAACATTCATTCAAATCATTTATTGAATGCTTACCATATGCAGGGGATTCTTCTAGTTGCTGGGTATAAAGAGATGAAGGAAACAAAGCTCCTGCCCTCATAGAACTCATAAACAAATACATCACCTGTTGCCAAGTCCCATAAGGGAGTAGAACAAGCTGTTGTGAGAGAACAAGGGGCCTCTGAAGAGGTAGCATTTAAACTGGCATCTTGAGAATGAGAGAGCTAGAAGAACATTCCAGAAAAAGCCTAGGAAACCATCATCAGTGTCTGAAGCAGTGACTGAGGGTGTGTGTGGAAATAGCTTAAAAAGGTAAATGGGGCAGATTCCCTAGAATTTGGGGGTTGTTTTGTTTTTTTTATTTTTTTTTTCATAGGACAAGTTGAACAGACTGGCTCTTCAGATAATTCATTGTAGTAACTTGCAAGATAAACTAGCTTGGCCAAAAACTAGTGCAGAAATCCAGGTGAAAACTGAGGAGGGTGTGAGTTAATGCATCACAATGGGAACAGAGGAGATAATTGCATACAGGAAGGGAGGGGTCAGAAAGAATATAGGAGGGTTCCCAAAATTTTGGCTTGGGCACTTAGCTATTCTTTTGGAGGGAATAAAGAAAGAGGAACTGGTTTGGGGTTGGGAAGAAAAGTTCGGTTTTTGACACAATGAGTTTAGAGTGATTAAAATACTACAAATAGAAACACTTACCAGGCAGTTGATAAAGGAGCAAAGAAAGCAAGCACGGGCAGGTGATATTGATTTGGGAAACATCTGAACAAAAGTGGTAAGTGGTAATTGGAAGTGAACTCGGGCATCCAAATAGGGTATATCGAGAAGAGCCTCTGATGAAACCACTTTAAGATATTGATGGCATAGGTGACTAGGGAAACTCAGAGCTCTCCTGTTAGCTTCAATTTGTTCAAGTCGGTGTTAGGAGTAGGCCTCCGCTGAGGGAAGAGGTGGCGGGTGGGGATTTGACAACAGTGAAAGTTGGAAGTAGGCTTTACAAATGGAAGAGGTTGCTGGACCATTGGGGCTTTGAGAGTCCACCTACTTGAGTCAATTTGTGGTGCTACCAATCAGGGGTGTGTACCCAGTAGTATTCAGCAGCTCATGAAAGCAAACAAGTCAGATGGCTAAAACCCAGAAATCGGTTCTGCAGGGCCAGAGTGTGGGAAACACCATGAGTGATAAGCCATGCAGTCTATGCTACATGGAGAAGAAAGAGGGTGGAATATTCAATATAGTCTGTATATTCCCTCATCAGAGTGAACTGAAGGTTGAAAGAAAAGAGCGACTGGATGTTTCTCAAGGTCACAGAGTAAACATACCAAGAAGGAGAGATCAAAGGACAAGATGTTAAAAATCAGACTAGTATGAATAGGATCCTAGACATTAACATTTCAGAAATAAGGTTTTTTTATTGTTTCTTTATTGGTTTTTTTTTTAGAGGGGGGAGAGAGAAAAAGGGAAGGGGGTGGAAGGGAAGGAAGGGGAGAGGGAGACGAGAATCTTAAGCAGGCTCCACACCCAGCATGGAGCCTAATGTAGGGCTCAGTCTCACAACCCTGAGATCATGACCTGAAGGGAAATCCAGAGTCAGATGCTTAACTGACTGAGCCACCCAGGCGCCCCCCAAAATAAGTTTTTGAGAGTCCAAGCTATGGCCTTGGAATTGGTTTGCTAAATGGAGTGAAAATGATTATTGGAGGTGGAAGTCCAAGAACGGTAAAGTTATCCATGATCAATGATATTGCCCAAATAATGGTAGGGCTGGAGGCAGAGATGCCTTTGAACCATCAAAGTCCTCAATGAATGTAAAAGAATAACCAGAGATGACAGTAATGAGGATAGATGGTGGTACAGCTGAATATCAGAGGCCTCAATGTGTGGCAGTGGAAATCAGTAATAACATAAGCACAACACCCTTATAATCTATCAGTTCACACCTGTAGTAGTGAGAAAATGAACACCCTCAACTTGAAATAGCCCTAAGGTAAGTGTGGCTGAGAGCCAGGTTCCACTTAATGAAAAAGTAGGGAAGTTCACAAAGGAATAGGGAAGCCAGAGTCTCTATAATGCATACTTACTTATTTAGGTAATAATCTTTCCACCCATCCTGGGGTTTGAACTCACAACCCCAAGAGAGCCACATGCTCTACCAACTGAGCCAGCCAGGTGCCCCTCTATAATGCAAGAAATTGGAAGAAAGGGCAGCAATGGGACCATGAATTGGGGACAGTAGGTAACAGCAATGAAATACAAGAGAGGACTGATGACTGGATGGGCTATCATTTATTTTCTTTCTTCCTTTGCTTTTTCTTTTACTATAAGTAGGCTCCACACCCAACATGGGGCTTGCACTTACAACCCTGAGATCAACACTTGAGCTGAGATCAAGAGTCGGACACTTAACCGACTGAGCCACCCAGGCACCCCCCTGGACATCTATTTTAGATGGCAGCAATGAATCACTGGGATGGGAAGCCAAGTGTATTAAACCGGCCTTAATGTTCCAACTGGAACTCTGAAGTAATGTGTCTATAACAAAATAAATAGAAGCACTGAGCACTGCCCAAGACTAGGTGTGCTTGAACTGTTGTTCTGGGTTCCAAAGAGTATTAGTAATTATTCATTTTGTGTCTCGACAGAGCTTAGCCCCCAACTCGAGAGGATGGCAAGGTTAGGCCAAAAAGAAAACTAGCCTACTAAGACTAGGGATCAGTGAGTGACATACTGGTTTCAGCACAGTGCAGCCTAGTGTGGAGAGGGAGGGAGCCTTTGCTTTGAATGGTAGGAAAATATTACTAAGGCCAAATACCAATTCAGGAGGAGGGAGTGGTACAGTTAGGTCCATCAAAATGTGTCTGATACTATCACCTTACTTCCACAGAGTTGGGCACTGGATAGAATGGTGAGATGTCAGTCTTGGGGCATACATAAAAGCGCTTGAACTCTGCAAAATTCAGACCCAAGTGAAGACTATGGGTAAGCTCTAATATGTAAGTGATTAATATTTACATTTTCTAAAAATAGAATATTCACTATAGTCTGTATATTCCTTCATCAGAAGTACTGAATAGATCTATCATTAAATAGGGATTTGGACTACATGTCCAAAATCCCTCTACTATCTTCCTCTCGAAATTCTATAAAAGTTTTATTAGGAAACATCCTTAAAAATCATCATCTGGGGCGCCTGGGTGGCTCAGTCAGTTAGGGCGACTGCCTTCGGTGGAGTCCTGGGATCAAGTCCCGCATCGGGCTCCCTGCTCGGCGAGGAGCCTGCTTCTCCCTCTGACCCTCCCCCCTCTCATGTACTCTCTCTCTCTCTCAGAATAAATAAATAAATCTTTAAAAAAAAAATCATCTGTCTCACCTTCTCTCAAGGGAAGGGGCTATGACTTAATGTCTTTCTATCCACCTGAACCCACACATGGTAGGAAACTTAAGTCTCAAAGAAACTAATATAAGGTCATATACAGAGCTAAAACCCATTATTTATTTGATTCCTAAATCTATGTTCTTTACTTTATGTAATCCTAAAGTCCTCTTTTTGAAGTTTTTGTTCGTTTGTTTTTGTAAGCTACAAACAATTCTGACTTCATCCCAATATTCCGGGGGAACTCATCAGGGTTCCTTAATACAAGGTTTACCAGCTGGATCCATTAAGCCATTTTCTAGACTTTGTGTGGTGCCTTCTTTCCCATTAATAATATACTCAACCTAGCGCCAAAGACAAGGTTAGGGAAAATCTTTGGTAAAGAAATTTCATGGAACTTTACTAGATGGAAATGTGAATTACATCTTTCTTCCTCCTAAAAGTAGTGTAGAAATATACTTTAAAGAACAAGTAGGTAAAAAGAATCAAGAAATTCCAAAATCATTCTAAGTTTATTCATATAATATAGTATTTTTCTGTGTTTTGTTTTCTCTCCTTGTATCATGTGTTGACTTCCCAATTAATGGCTAATGGCCAAGATTCTGGATCTTCAGTTTATTCATAAAATCAACCACAATGGCAAGGCCCCATGAAATACTTGCTTAACTGGGAGGATCCCACATAATTTTTAAACAAAATCTGTCACTGTACGGAATTTCAGGGGTCTTTTTTTGTTGGTAAGAAAAATATTTTCCAATTTAATAACTAGATTTTTTTCCCTCCTTCTTCCTACCATTTTTTCTCACCAACACACATATATACACAGTCACATACTTCATATTTGAGGCCAATTTCATTGAAAGCAGAAACTTAACATTTTCAGCAATGACCGCAAGACCTGGTAATTTTGGCAATAAGTAAAAAATGCTATCTTTGAAGTAAGCTGCAGTTTGAACTAATTTAAGCATTAGGAGGCCAAAATTAAAGTTTTTTCTCGTTTTCCCTATTACTGGTTTGCTGCAAGGAATAAACTGCTCAAGAATCAAAGGTGGGGGGGCACCTGGGTGGCTCAGTCGTTAGGCGTCTGCCTTCGGCTCAGGTCATGATCCCGGTGTCCTGGGATCGAGCCCCGTATCGGGCTCCCTGCTCGGTGGGAGGTCTGCTTCTCCCTCTCCCACTCCCCCTGCTTGTGTTCCTGCTCTTGCTCTGTCAAATAAACAAATAAAATCTTAAAAAAAAAAAAAAAATCAAAGGTGGGGAAATGTCTGCTGGTCATCACTGGATTCTTGCTGAAAATAGAGGACAAGTGAAATCTTCGAGAATCACTTCTTCCACGTCACACTTTCTGAAAACACTATGCTCAGGAATAGGCTAAACACACCACTGAAAATTATTTGAGGCCAGTATTTTATTTTATAGAGAGCAATTGCAATATTAGAAACTGCTTTGGCACAGGTTAAAAGTGGCTCTCATATACTTGCCAGTTTTCCCCAGGATCATCAATACTCATTACCAAAATTGACCTTTATGTGGTTACCATTTAGAGTTGCCACCAATGTAATGACAGAGTAGGGGGGATCCTGAGCACACACACAAAACTTTTATTTTTCAGATGTAATGCAAATAACCATATCTAATATTCTTTCAGAAAACAAATGAAAAACATGCTCAAAAAAAACAAGAAATCAAGTTATACTTTTCATAAGGCACCACAAAAACCCTGGTAAATTAGAGTCCATATTATATTTAAGTGTCTCACTAACAGGTAAATAAATATGTAAGAGAATAATCAATAGAGGGTCTTGAGGTTTACAAAAGACATTCCTGTTCAGACATCTTGGAGTATTGCAAAAGTAAGAATAAGCAGGGTTATATCTGAACCCGGCATCTCCTTTCCCAGGGCACATCATTTGTTGCATAGTGGTGACTGGATATGATCCAGGCCAAGAGAAGACTGCAATTCCAAAATATATTCACATCCCATTCTTTCCTTCTCATGTTGTGAATATCACTTGGCACATCCATATCCAAAGAAGTAATGATATGCTTTAATTTTAAAAGGGGAGGGGTTCAAAATGTAAAAGACAAATCAGTTGCCTGCTTTTTAAAATTAATACTTAACAGACCTACTGCAAAAGCAACTTTCTACACACATATGAAGCTAATTCCATATGTAAACCTTTATTGAACCTGGTTATATGTGGGACTTTAACAGCTTAAATTCTTCCACAATTTACAGTTTTTAAATCCCACTCCAAATTGTCACTTTCTCCTTTAAAAAGTAGATAGTCCCACCGTTTGAAAGAAGAGGCTTCTCAATTTCTCCTTTCATCCTCCTATTTTAAGTACTGGCTGATATTCACACAAATGTACTACAGAATTAAAATATTGACAAGCAGGGAGTTTCTTTTATGTGCACTGAACTGCATCCAGAATCTTAAAATTAAGAAAAACAAATAAACTGACATTTTTTGGACACCAAAGACAAAAGCAGAGAAGAACAGAAGTGAAGCACAGGTAAAATTATTCTACTCTTACAGGTCTGCTAGCCTTTGCTAAGATTTTGATTATTAAATAAGTACATGGTGGGCAATCACAGATTTAATGCTTATCTTTTCAATTATTCAAAGTATGACATACAGTAATTTGTAATTTTACTGAGGCACAAATTTGAATCATGCAGTGCAAAGGTGGTTTGCAGCAACTCAGGAAGGGAGTCTTAGCATCTAAATCTCAACATGGCTTTGTTGCAATAATTATCTGTAAGTAAAATAAACATTTGTGGGAAGAAAATGTCCCCTCTTCTGCCAACAAGAAAGCGAACTACTAATGCTATAGTTGTAAACTTGGGGATTTGCATAGTTCCAATGACCTACCCACTTTGAAAATACTAAAGACCTACATAGCATTTTTTCATTTTTCTTTCTATAACCTTCCCCAACATAGTTATAATGAAGGTAGTAAGAAACACCTTTGATAGAATTCACATAGAAGTTAAAATACCAATGGTGAAAATTTGCAACTTTGGAGAGAAGGGTAAAGGAACATTTTAAATCAGGTTTTGATATGAAATGTTACAACGTTGAAGAATGGAATAAATTGTAAGTAATTTCCTCTAACTGAAAACAATGTTTTATATTATGACACCGGCATGTCTTTAAATAGATGAATCTTAGTTCATTATTTCCACAATTACAGACTTGTATATGTTCATTTTTCTTCCCCCCGCCCGCCTTTTTTTATTTTTTTAAACTACTTTCTCTTATCTGTTCTTCTCAGCCTTGGTCTAAATCTACGGTCAAGTCAGACCAAATCCTCTGTGACTTTCAAATAAATACAGAAAAGCTCATAGTATCAACTAAATCATATATTTAAGTTTCAGAATACCAGAAAGTAAACAGGGAGCTACTCATGGTTGGAGACTGCCTTGCATCCCTTTCTCATGTCTCCAGCAGGTAAATACCGTATTAAGGACATAAATTATTCCCTAAACAGCCACCTACATCCATCCACCATATTCCAGGAAGCAGAGCACCTTAGTCATCTTTCTCAGCATCTTCATGCCCCTCCACTGATGGCTGAGTAAGGTTAATAGGTGACTAGGAAGAAAAATGAAATATTTTTAAATGTATTCCACCCAGGCAGCCATCATTTAAAACTGCATTCAATTTTTTACTCACAAGTATTTGAAGATCTTTACAGAGAAAAGGCAAAAAAATATTGTGCTTTCTTTTACAACATCAACCAGATGAAATTTTTTAACTAAATAATACCTTTATATAGATTGGCAAAATGAAAACTTGTGAAACTGGTTAATAGTTACCTTGAATATCCACTGAAATCTTAAATCATATACACACTTAAGATCATGCACAGTGACACGTATGAACCTCTTAACAGGTCAAAACACTAAAAATACTATATAATATTAAGGGAAGAATGATCAAAAATTAGGTAGTATGAACCATAGAGAATGCATTTACAGAAACTGGGTTTTACAGGAAAGCTTTTGCTTTTTTGTAGTAAGATGCCTTTTGAGTTAAATCTCATACCCACTCAAACTGTAACTGGACAGTACATTTCACTTCTAGTTACTAGAAGACATTTCTTTAAGAGATTGGGGCCAAAAGGGAAAAGCTGTTCTCTAGGCTCACCCTGCTCCTCCCTTTTAAAAAGAAAACTGATGGATTAAGTCAAACCACAGATTTTTAACCAAAATAAAGGGACACAGGATAGTGAAGACCAAACACTACTTTTAGGTTTTTTTGGTTGGTTGTTGTTTTTTTTGTCCTTTAAAAAAAAGAGTCCCCTTCTAATAAACGTTTCCATATAGCTTACCTAACACCTTAACAAGAATAGAGAACACAACAGGGGGAAAGAGGACACAGCACCATAGTTTCAAACATTCACATACGAAAACAAAACAGCCACCACAGATAGAAACACCAAGTTTCCCAACAGACAGGGACAAGTTCCAACACACAAAGGAAATGTAATTATCTATTTGAACAAAAACAACATGGAAAATCTGGTCAGGCTAGGACGGAGAAGGAAGTGCTAACTCCTTGTACTACAAGGAAGGAATGGGGTTGATTAAAAAGCAAAAAAGAGAAAGCAAGCCCCCAAATGGATTTTTGATGCTGAAACTCTGTCATATGCTGCTGGTAACAGTAAATATATATATTTATATATTCATATATGTATATTAAAAAAGGAAAAATAATCTATTTATAGAACAGTCAGTAGTCAGAGACATTTAGAAAAAAGTAAAAACAAGTCCTTTTTTTCTTTTTTTAAAAATGGATTTACTAAAACAACTTTATCACCCAGAGGTGCTACAACCCCACATTCTCTGATGAAGCCATGGTGTTATTCAACAGCATCTGCTGTGGGCCACAATCAGAAATTGCCAGTGTTGGAAACAGCAGACATTGGGGTCAGGGCTGCAAGGCAAAAAGCTGTTATTTGCTGGTCTTGCTCATGGCCATGCCTGAAGCCTGGTGGTATCTGGTATACTTGTGAATGAAGGTTTCCCCGAAAAGCATGCATCACTGTGTCTCAGTAAAACATTCTGACTTGTCTTCTCTTCTTTTGCAGGAGGCTGGATCCATGTACCTGCTTGTCTCTAAAATGCAGACCCAAGACAGCAAGACTTCTCAAAGCCAAAAAAGGCTCCTTGACTTGAAATAAGAAAAACTCTTCTTCCCAGAATCCAATCTAGTCAGACTTCTCAACTAGAGGACATACTCCTCTCCTTAGGAAAATAAGGGGATCTGCCTCTCACTTGGGGTTTTCTTCTTGGTACAAACACACACAAGTAGCTGGGATCTAGACTCTGGCTACTATCCCATGACTAACAGGAGTAACTTTGGCCCTGTTGCTCCCATAGTTGTATCTGTAGGGCATTATATGCCAGGTAACAGTATAAGGAGAGTGGTACTCTCACTCCTCTCCAATTGTCCTAAGGAGTGCCAAGTCATCAGCACCTCCAGATGGTGCTGCCCCCAGGCTGTACACCACTAACTAATATCGACTGGCCATAAGCCACAGCCTACATGCCCCGCTAGCATACCAATGTATTAATGCCAACCAGCATTCTAGAGCTCAATCACATGTCTGGCTGTAAAGTAACAAACCATACTCAGAGGAGACATAAATTGAAATACTGGCTGCTGTACCAAAGACACCCTCTGCATAGATGTGTTGAAGAGAATGTAGGTCACACAGTCCATGCAAAGAGGAAGTCAGCTAAGAGGACTTTCTCTGAAGGCCATTCGTCTTTGGAAGCAACATTCTGAGTGGATCTACACCACTCTACTTGATGACTAAGGTCTCAATGTGGTCCATTTCTCCCCATGTCCCAAACTAACCCAGCAATTGCTAACTGGTCTCCTTAAGATCCTCCATTGGTAGTTTGTAGCTCATTATGAAGGAAGGAGGTGGTGCTTGACCTGGGCTATCTGGCCCTTGCTTCTTTGCACAGTTTATACAGATGTAATCTTCATTTTCAGCCATTTCTGGAGATACACCCACACAAACTTGATGAAACCACTCATCACAGCCACCATCACATTGTACCCAGTCTACCTGTAGGAGACAAGATTGGGGAATGTTTAGGTTACATAAACATTAAGCCTAGGAAAAAAAAAACAAAAAAACAAAGAGCTTTCTTGGCTTAAATGATAGCAAATTAACTGGGATGTCCAGAGATAACTTCTTATGGGGCTACTTTTTAAAGACAGAAATTGGGAAGTTAATACATCCCCAAATTCTATTTTACCATAATATGTCCACAAAATTGGGCCTCTTAGGTACTCCATTACCTCATAATTACCCGGGGCTCCTTTTGAGGCAGAAACATGTTTGAGAAAAACTTGACAAAAAAGGAACATCTAATAGAGCAGCCAAGTAGTTTTAGCTAATATTAACAATTTCTAGGCTCTAAGACAATGCAATTATCTTAGATCAAGAAAGGAAGAGTACAACAATGTGAAGGCAATCCTGTGTATTAGCTTTATTTCAAAGAGATAAGCCAAAGTACTAAGAGCATTAAATACCTTTTTAGAAAAGCAGTCACATAGGCCACTTTTAAAACTAATATTTTTTATTCTTCTCTTCTTCCGTTACAAATACAACTCCCTATAAAAAGTTAGCAAATATCAGAGGTCAAATCTTACAAATTAACCAATTAAAACAGTCAAAGTCACAGGTCAATAGATCACCCTGGGGTTTCAAATTAAAGTCATTTGTAAAATAGGTCAGTGGCAGATACTAGGCAAACTTGGACCCTCCAGAGAATATCGTGATTATAGGAGGCTAGAGAGCAACTGTAGTTTGGTGACTTTAAGCCTTGGGCCTAGGGTTAACAATAAGGTGATCTGGGGCTTTGTATCTGGAGGGTGACTGTTGGTACTTTTTATAGCTGACGTCACAGCAGATGAGAACCTTTAAGATTACAAATGAGCTACTCTTCCTCTCCCCAGCACAAAGTGGATCTGGATCATCTCACTGGCAACTTTCAAAGCCACTTAAAACACTGAGCTCTGCCAGATTTCAGAGCCAAGAGGCATGAAAGGATCAAATAGGTACCTCAGTGCAGCTTAGGAGAAAGAACAGAGGAAGGAGGTTTTGGCTAGGTAAATGAGTTTCAGAGAAAGGGAGTAGTTTCCAAAATTAGTTTCCAAGTACTATAAGTAAGAATCATCAAAATGATGATACTCATGTTAGTGGTTTTATGGTTGTGATACAGCGTGGGAAAAATCATTTGTCAAAATAATCTTTCTATTCCAGAGTTCTAGATCTTAAGAGATGGTGCTGTGCAAAATGAAGATTACTGAATTCAGTCACAAGTTCTGAGTTCTGATACGTATAATTTGAGGCCAATAACTTAATCTCATTAAGGCTCAATTTCTTCATTTGTAAAATGGAGATAACATCTTGTTTACAGGATTATTTAGAGGAACAAATGAAATAATGTATGGCAAAACAGTTCACTGCCTAGGATACTAGACGTGTTTTTTAAGATCACAGATTCACGGCTCTACTCATTATTTTATCTTATACGAAAATCATTTTGCACCTTGAAATAACTGCTGCAGCACTGTTTCTCAAAACGTGTAGACCACTTACATAGAATTACCTGTTGTGTTTGTTAAAAGTGTAGCTGAGACCCACCCCAAACCTACAGCCTCAGAATATCTTGGGGGTATAAACTAGAAGCCTATATTTTCAGTCAGATTCTAGGTAATTCTTGTATATTCTAAATTTGATCATCCCTGGCACTCTGTGATACTGCTTGCTAGTAAATTCAGAGCCATTTTACAATTCGTTCCTAAAACAAATTCTGTTTTTGTTCTGTAATTGTTTATGTAATATTTAGCTTCTGAAGTCTGTGTAGTGAAGAAAATTGATCAAAATGTTCCTACTGCAGCTAGTAAACTAGTACCTGAAAGACAGACAGGGGCAGATAAATGACTTCTGGGCAACAAACTAAAAATATAGGTACCGCAGCTATGGAGATTTATGAAGTGCCAATCTGATGGTGAGTGCTTTGGCTCTCTGGAGCTGGTAAAAAGAACTGGGAAGATGATCTGTTTCTTTGAGCTGCCCAAATCTGAGATATTACCCTCTTTATAATGCCACCCTGAACCAAGAGACAACTCTACTCCTACCTCCAACCCTCTTAATCCAGTCCAGTCCTCAGTCATGCTAATCCACAGGATAAGAAAGTTCCTAATTTATCAGTATTTGCTGCCAAGAAAAGTGGTTCCATGTTTCTTAAAATCTAATTCTGCACTATACTCACTGGCTTCCAGGTTTCCTCAAATTAAATCTATCAATCTCTCTCAAGTAAGTAAGAAACGTTCTCTTTTGTGATTTTGGCTACAGGTCCATTCCTAAGCCTAGCTCTCCCACCATTCCAAAAAAGTATAAACTTTTCTTGAGATATTCATCAGTACACAGATTCTATCCCAGTCTATAGATTATATAAAAATTCACCCCAATTATCTAGCAGGGAAAAAATTAGTCCTTCCCTTACTAGCATCTTTTTATCACATTCATGTACTAACAATCCAACTCCAGTGCTACTTTTGTTTGAAAAGGCCCGCTGGATCATAAAGCAAACTAACGTTTGGAATGTCAACTCAATCCACTGATGATTTTGACACAGGGCAACAGACTATGTAGTGGCCTGAAGACTCAAGAAGACAGAATGTGGTTAACTGCGTATTAAGTGCTAAAAGTCACTTCCCCTTTCATTATTTTTGAGAGATCTACTTATCAAATCACAAAAATAATTATTAAAAAACTTCACAGCTATGAGCTGTTCAAATATTAATGGATAAGAGGTTTAGAAGTATAGTACAAATAGGTTACCAGTTGGATTTGGGGAAATTTTAAGAGAAATATGTTAAATACAAGAAATAATGTTAATTTGGTATTTCATGTTTTGCTATAGGTTTCATATTTACACTTAAAAATATTTGGCATATTTCATCTTGTTCACTTCATAGAGCATATTACTGCAATGGGGAAAAAGGAAGGCCTGGAGATTTAGTGATATTCTTAGCTTAGTTCCCCCACGGAGCTTTTGTTATTTTGGCATTCAATCTCTACTGCACCAAGATTCCTTGCAAAAACCAGATATGAAAAATTAAAACAATCTACTCAGTGAAGTACACTTTAACAATGTTCAGAATCCTTGTATTTTTTGGTGCTCTCAACATTAAGTGACCAACCTTCCTAGCCAGCCCAAGATTGGTATTTCCCAAGACACAGGAATTTCAGTGCTAAAATTAGGAAAGTCCAGGCAAATTGGAACAGTTGGTTAGCCTATCTCCACATGGCTGAGACATCACATCACCATGACAATCTTTTAAAATCAGAATGACTAACAAATAATAAAAGTGAGAGACATAGGTTTATAAACTTAATCTCTACATCCCAAACTTCTTATGGAAATAGTAATGGGTAAGGAAAAGGCCCAGAGGAAGGGGGGGGAGGAGTCTATTTTCCTAAATAAGAGGATTATTTATTCTAATACAGAGGAAAAAAAATGTTACTTAAATGTTAGCTTGAAAGAATTTGCTCCTTCAAGTTAACTTGTTTTATTCTTGGTAACTGTATGATTGAATGAAAGGGACAGACCTCAGGGTGAAAAAGATTCTGAACCTTAAAACTAGTTTTTTGAAAACAGTTCTTAATATTTTATTTTTTCATTATTTTTTAAATTAATTTCACCTTGAAGGTAATTTGATAATGATGGAAGAGACAGTTTTTTTTTTAACCCCTTACAACATTATTCTGATAATATTTTTCTTTTCTCTTTCTAAAACATCCTGAAATTGAGCCTAGGTATGTTTAGGTAGCCCTTCAAAGTTTTCTCAATCTGCATGTTTTGGGGGAAAAGTAATAGTAATTACTGGTTAGAAAAATGGTAAATGTACATTTACCTAAATATGAAGGAATCCTAGAAGTTATTCTTTGCTGCATGTTTTAAGAACACAGACTTCTCTAAAAACATTATCATCATTTTGTTCTGAAGATATGTGTCATGCATCAATTGGTTTTCTTAGAGAAATACCATACTTCAAATTGAGAAAGTTGTAAAATTCTTTTACAAAGCAGTTAAAGAAATATACCTTTTCTTTAGTAAAACTAGTGCTGAGAACAAACTTGGAGAACCTTAAATATTGCAAAACAGCAACGATGGGCAAAATGTTTACAATCTGGAATAATTTCTGTTTAAAAATTAAACACATTATAGAAATACAACATTTACCAAGTTTCTTTTATGTAGGACGATGACAGGTTAAGGCACACCTTCCTCACTTTTGTATATGTTTTAATAGTTTGAAACAGACATTTTCTCTGAATGTTCAGCTAAGTCTCCCTTTGTTCTATTAAGACAACTTTGCAGATTTTAAAAAAATACCTTTAATGTTAGGAGCAAATCTTAGGGCTCACTTAAAAATAACCATCACATTTTAACACTGCATTTTGTTAGCAAATGCTTTCATATAGATTATCTCCTCTTATTCTCACAACCCCGAGAGTAGGCAGGGTATGTGTTAATTTAACAATTTTACAACAGATGAGGAAAAAAAAACTGCCTATAGTGTTTATATGCTACAGGAAGATAACAGATGACCTGAGCGATATTTAAAAATGCTGAGCAAAGGGGAGGGGAAAGATTAAGTGAAAAGGTGAAAAAAGAGAAAGCAAAAGGTTCATGATGGATATAAACATTGTAGAGGAAGGATAGGAAAGCTTGAAAAAGAACCACTACTTCTTGCTGCCAGTCTGAAACTACCATAAAATCAGTTAAAAAAGAAACAAAGGGAGAAGGTTCTGCCAACACTAAGTTGCCAATACTTCAGTACCCAAAGAGAAACAGTTAACCTTTCATCAACCTCTTTAATGAACAAATTCAGATGAGAATAAATTCAAAATGAAAGAAAAATACACACACATATATATAAGGTAGCTACTAAAATACTTTAAAATGTTTGTAAAATAGAAACATATTTAATCAATAAAGATACAAAAGTGAGTAGATAGTATGACATGATATAAAATTATATGGAAAAAGGACTAGAAGGAAACACACTAAAACATGTATAGGTATTGTCCTTGGAAGGTTAGACTATGGGGATATGTGTCTTACCAAAATATATTCATTTTCCAAAAATGAGTGGAAAACATTTAGTAAGTATAATTTAAATATAAGTGTCATTTAGTTTTGGAATGTGTTTTTGTACTTACATCTTAATTATCAGTGGGGTGGGGATATTAGTGGTGAAAACCTGGTCTGGGAGCCAGGAAACCATGGTTCTACTTTTGGCTTTGCACTACTTAGCACTGTGACTTTGGTCACATCATTTATCTTCACTGAGTCCTGGTTTCATCATTTGTAAAATGAAGAGCCTGGACAAGGTTAGACCTCTTCAAGCTCTAAGAAGTATTTGACTGAGGAGGGAAGTGAGGGAATAATGATGCAGTATATTTATTCTGTTCATATATTCAAATTGAGGAGGTATTAAAATTTTAAATATCAAGTGGTATAATGAGCATAATAAAATTAAAACTATGAATTTACTAATAATCTTGATGGGAACCATAACAGACATCTCCAGTCACTGAATGAACTGGGATTTTTCATAAAGTCTATCCATCTTTCTCAGAAGTTCATAATGTCAGTATTACCTAAAGAACGGCCATCATATAATTACTATACTTAAAATTTAGGGCTAAAACTTTTAAAATAAATCTTCAAAGGTTTTAATTATTTTTTGCAAGGTATTTGAAAAAAATCTTACTCCATTTAGAAGAGTGCACATAGGCCTGAGTGTGGGTAAGGCACAGACCAAAAGGTAAGATTTAACCCCTTAGTTTTAGGTCTTTAGAACAAAAATCGTAATGCAATTTGCCACAGCTCTTAAAATACTGGCTCAGAACATTTTGAGGCCACTGTGACTAACTAACTGACAAGGTATTTAGTTCTCTGAGTCACCATACAGGGAAGGCAGAAGGACTAAAATACTACACTGCACCCAGCTATGCTAACAGCACATGAAATGCACTGCCACCCAGGGTTATCACACAGCTTCTCTCTGCTCTGGTCTCGTTACGTTCACGAAGTCCATGATTTTGAAAGCACGACATTTCTTCCATTAAGCACACTGACCTAAGAGCCTCATAATTCAAAACAGTTTATAGAAACTGTAGAAAACATATTCTGCTGGAAGCCCAAATCCTGGAATCAAAACCAGATTCTCATGACATCAGGCCTCTGTCTCGCGCCTGCTGCTGCTTGGCCGCTCTCCCAGGGGTGTACACGGTTAGAGCTCACCTTGTCCTTGCAGGGCCGCTGGCAGTTCTGTGCGGCGCACACAGCATTTTCGTCATCGGACTCCTCTGCTCCAGACCAGTCGTACTTTGAGGGGATGTCCAGCACCTTTTTCTCTCTCTTCTTCTCAGTAGTCTCTTTCACAAGGTCAGCTTTGGCTGCAGCAGCCTTCTCCTTCTTTTTCTTTCTCTCTTCTTCTTTTGCCAATTTCTTGGCCAGTTTATTCAGCTCCTTTGATTTTTCTGCACTTAGTTTTAATTTCTTCTTTTTAGGTTTATCCATTTTCTTTAACTCCTTGGACTTCTGTTTTCCTTCTCCAAAAAGCTGTTCTACTTTTTCTAGCTTCCGTTTCCGCTTCTTCTCTGAAGAGTCTTTTCCTTTTATTTTCAATGGTTTCTCTTCCATGCTGTCATCCTTCAACAATATAAAAGTAGAAAGAATTTTAAAGCAAGACATTTAAAAAAAGTTTTATTCTCTTGCAGGAGGTACCTTGAATAGACAACTTCATAGAGACAGGAAGGAGAACAGTGGTTACTGGGGGCTGACGTAAGGAGAAAATGGGACTTACTATTTAATGAGTACAGAGGTTCTGTTTGGGATAATTGAGAAGTTCTGGAAATGGACAGTGGCAATACTTGTGTAACACTGTAAATGCCATTAATACAAGTGAATTTTATACTTAAAATGGATTAAAATGGTAAATTTTATGTTGGGTACATTATACCACAATAAATGTTCTAAAGATATTTTAAAGACATTTTAAGAAAGCAAATATTCAATGAAAATAGAAAATAATGGCAAGCCTATAGAAAACATCTGACTTTAGCTTACTAGGGAAAAAAGATCATTGTCAGCCTATATTAGTATAGTACTGTAGCATGTCTAATTGAGATAAAACATACATATAAAGCTAAAAGTACTAAATGTACACTGAATTATGTAATAACTTTCTTGGTCTTCATTTACCACTACTAGAGTTCTTTATTAACTCACAATTAATAAATTCCTGATGGCTAAGAAGTGATTAAAATTGTTGGTAAAACAAAAAAATTATATCCATGATCTCATTACAAAACACATGTAGTGACTTTGGCAAGGGCTAGAGAATAGCTGATGTGACAAAGCAAAAAAAACCCTTATTTTTCAATTTTCTAATATTGTTCCAATTTCTACTATATGTCAATGTAATAAACATTAAAAAAATTTAATTTTTTAAAAGATTTTATTTATTTATTTATTGGGGGGGGAGAGAGAGAGAGGGCATGCATACGAATGGGGGGAGGGGTAGAGAGATAGAATCCCAAGCAGACTCCCTGCTGAGCACGGAGCCCAGTGCAGTGCTGGATCCCACAACCCTGAGATCACAACCTGAGCTGAAAATAAGAGTCAGGATGCTTAACCTACTGAGACACCCAGGTGCCCCAGCATTAAAAATTTTTAATAGTAAAAGTATGTCTAGCAACAGGAAGAACAAGGAGGAGGTAGAAAAAGAAATACTGAAAAACATAAGCTTGATAATTACTTAAGAAATACCACCTGAGAATTCATTTTGTGACATATTTGAGACTGAAAAATCTTTGACAGGAACCTAAGAAACTGCAGAATGCAGCAGAACACTGCATTATAAATGTCCTAAGTCTATCACATCTCGAACTATGTATCTACCTTCTCAATAGTTTGTGTTTGCTTATGTGTAAAATAAAGAGGATCAGATGAGATAATGGATGTGAAGAAAACCTTTTGTATTTTGGAAAACACTATCTAAATCAGGCTAACTTTGATCTGAATTCCAAACCAAAAGCTAACTATCATCTGCCCAGTGTAGTATCAACTGTCAGTGACACTGTATCATTCCACTGCATCAAAATAAGTAATGGAAAAGAATAATGTAAAAAATACTAGGAGTCAAATGCCAGAGTTGGAATCCAGTTCTCTCTGTTTTTACCAAATGTCTGACCTAGGGAAGTTTCCACCTCTCTGACCCTTAATTTTTTCATATGTAGAAATAGGTCTATCCTTTCCTCTCTTCCATTCAGGATTATTTATGCTGAGGACTGAGTGAGATCATGGATATAAAAACACTGTATAAACTACAAACTGCTATTTAAGTATTAATATATGAATGTAGTAGACGCTCTCTCCCACCCCAATCTGCTTTCTATTTAACCCTTCCCTCTTGTTGCCCCCCTCCTCCCCTACTTAGCCCTTCCCTTGCTTCTTTTTTTTTTAACCGCTGTATTTTCTTGAGCCTTCTTTTTTGGGCCTTTCAACAGTGGGAATATGGGCTAAGGAAGCTGTTCCTTCCTTAAGAGAAAAACTGGGGAGTTTTCAGTACCCTCCTTTCTTTTTAGTGGAAATGGTGTTTGGTTTTTTTTCCCCAAAATATTACATAAAATCGCAGTAAGACCATAGAGCAGAATTACATTTGGCTTAATGGAAAAGGAGGACAGCCACAGTACTACCCACTCAGCCATCCCCATCCTGGCATTTGTGGCACCTCCAAAGAACCAAGGCATTCTAAAATGTTAAAACCACTGTTTAAGTAAGCTTTTTAAATCCTTGCCTCCATGATATGCAGGAATCTGTCTTCAGAAGGTGGATGTGTGGCCTGCAAAATCCGCCATATGTGTTGAGTCTCATCCAGAGATACTTCTAGGAGATCTCCAACCATCATAAGTTCTTCCAGCTGGGCTTTAGCTCCAGGTGACAACTCTAACACTGGAGGTTCCAAACTTCGGGGCACCAAAGGGCTCTTCCGAGGTTGTTTCCTTGGGGTGCTAGAACCTTTCCAATAAAATATAAGACAAAACAAAAAAATGAAAACTATGGAAAAAATGTAATGTTTCCAAAATAAATATTTAAGGGAATGGTCCCTCCTCCTCCAATACTGACTTTAGATATCTGAAATCACTGTATCCATATGAAAGTGAAAAGGAAATCTTCAAAAAATACAAAACAAAAAGATCTAGAATTCTAATGCCCACTCTAAAAAATTGGTTAGAGTAAAACCCTGGTTTCTCATTGATTTTTTATTCTGTGACTGAACAGTGGAAGGAGAATGGGAAAGAATCTCTTAATCTATTCTCTCTCCATTTTAGAGGGGACCCCAAAAGATTAAGCACATGAGCTGCCTATAATAAACTAGCAACAGTAATTTGCTAGTCCATAAGATCCTGAATTTTACTATGAAAAGAGAAACACCCCTTACTTCCCAGACGTGTGACCTACCGCAGTGTGATGTATTTTCACTAGGGAAAAGCAAAGTAGACATATGAGGGCAATTATCTACCAAGGGAAGGAAGAAGTTCTAGCACTTAAAACTTTCTAAAACAATGAATATTCTCAAAAAGCAGCAAGTTCAACAACTGGTAATGAACAAACAGAGGCCTATCAGAGATTTTATATAGAGATGGGACTAGAGGGCCTCTAAAGTTCTTATTAGGATTCAATAATTCCATATAAGTTTTTTTTAGGTTACCACTTAGTAACATAAAATGCATATAGAGACTTAGCTTTTCCTAATCAAAATTGCATTTTTAGGTTTTACTAGCATTTCATGGCCAGGATGTACATTTAAAGAGGGATTCATAGTCTGGGGCACCTGGGTGGCACAGCTGGTTAAGCATCTGACTCTTGGTTTTGGCTCAGGTCATGATCTCAGGGTCGTGAGATCGAGCCCCGTGTCAGGCTCTGCCCTTGGCATGAGGTCTGCTTGAGATTCTCGCTCCGTCTCCCTCTGGCCCCTCCCCCTCTAAAATAAATAATCTTTAATAATAATAATAATACATTTTAAAAAGAGGGATTCATAGCCTTGATTAATACAACGTTTTTCGTCACTGGTTTCAGGTATATCTTCTTCACACTGTTTTTTTTTTTTTTTTTTTTTTAAAGATTTTATTTATTTATTAGAGAGGGAGAATGAGAGATAGAGAGCATGAGAGGGAAGAGGGTCAGAGGGAGAAGCAGACTCCCCGCCGAGCAGGGAGCCCGATGTGGGACTCGATCCCGGGACTCCAGGATCATGACCTGAGCCGAAGGCAGTTGCTTAACCAACTGAGCCACCCAGGCTCCCTTCTTCACACTGTTTTAAAGGGTAATACCTTGAGAACAACTCTTAGAAGCAGAAGAATAAGCATGTTCTGCACAGAATGAAGGCGCTGTCCACATGTGAGTGACCACCTCTTCAGACTTGATGGGAATTTCTTCATCACAAAAAAGATTGGGTTCCAAACTACTAGAGGACTTCACACTGGCTGTGTCCTGCGGAAGAAACCAAGAAGGGTATTCAGGATTAGAACCACTTCATTTACCGTGACAAGGATTTAAATGCAGGCTTTCAAGTTAAAGCTTGCAATATACTAAAAATATGACCTTAATGGAATACTATTCAGTCATCAAAAAAACTGAAATTTTGCCATTTGCAACAACATGGATGGAACCAGAGGGTATTATGCTAAGCGAAATAAGTCAATCAGAGAAAGACAATTATCATATGATATCACTCATATGTGGAATTTAAGAAACAAAAGAGAGGATCATAGGGGAAGAGAAGAAAAAAAAAATGACAAAATCAGAGAGGGAGACAAACCATAAGAGACTCTTATCATAAAAAACAAACAGGGTAGCTGGAGGAGAGGAGGGTGGGGGGATGGGGTATGTGGGTGATGGGCATTGAGGGCACGTGATGCAATGAGCACTGGGTATTATGTAAGACTGATGAATCACTGAACTCCACCTCTGAAACCAATAATAAATTATATGTTAAGTAACTGAATTTAAATTAAAAAATAAATAAAAATATGACCTTAAAATTAAATAAGACAGAAAATGCCCACAATGGGGGGGGGGGGGAGGGGGACAGTAATGACTACAGTTTTAAGCCAAAAGGGAAAGAGTAAACCTCAAAAACAATCAACAGAGATAAAAAACCTACAAGAAAATTACTATTAAATAATCTACCTTCTTCAGTCTACAACTCATAAAAACTCCTATACCCACAAGCTGGAGAACCTTGAAACTTAAAATGGACTTAGGAAGGGAAGAAAAGTTTAGATGTGACATCAAAAGGACACAAATCATTTAGTTCTCTCTAAAGGTTTTCAAACCTAGAAGCTTATCAATTGCTCTTCCTTACCGATTGTTCTTACTTAATACAATGAAGAGCCTGACAATATTCAAATTATACACTTCTGACAGCTCTAATTAGTTCTAAGATGATTCTCCCCTGCAGTTAGTTTCCAGAAGCTCATATGTACAGCTTTAATGGTAGCATGCAATCAGGAAGGCAGAAATCACAGGCATTTCAACAAGGATAATTTAATTAAGTGAACTGATTAGATGTACGTTAAAGGCCTGAAAAGACAAAACAGAAACACCGAGCTAACACCAAGAAAGAGTTGTCAACCCTAGAGTTTAAGGTAGGAAAGGGAGGAAGTGGGGTTATTAGAACCTACAAGCTCAGAGAAGGGGCCCTGCAGAGGTGGGAGCCAGACCTCTGAGAAGGAAGTGCTGGCCAGTTAGTTCTGCTCTCTCTAATGGAACGTGATGTGGTTGGTTTCGGGGATGTGAAAAAACAGCTACAAACTAGACCCAGGTCCCACTGCCCGAGTAAAAAAAAGCAAAAGGAAAAAAAAAAAAAAAACGGGGTGCCTGGGTGGCTCAGTTGGTTAAGCATCTGCCTACGGCTCAGGTCATCATCTCAGGGTCCTGGAATTGAGCCCCGCATCAGGCCCCCTGCTCCACGGGAAGCCTGCTTCTCCTTTCCCACTCCCCCCTGCTTGTGTTCCCTCTCTCGCTGTGTCTCTCTCTGTCAAATAAATAAATAAAATCTAAAAAAATTAAAAAAAAAACAAAAGCATGCAGTTCAGATAATGATACACACAGAAAACAAAACAAGGGAAAGATCATGTCCCTTCTCACTGTCCAGGCCTTTTAATATTTCCTAATGTCCTCTATTGGCAGAAGGAAGGCAGCAGGCGGGGAACAAATATGTAGAGCAGGAGTTGGTTGGCATACTGCGACCCAGTTGGCAGCTCATTTTTTGTATGGAGTATGAGGTAAGAATAGTCTATGTTTTTAAGGAGTTGTGGGGAAAAAAAGAATATGCACTAGGGATCATATGTGGCTTACAAAACCTAAAATATTTACTAAGCTTTACGTGTGTATGTGTCTGTGTGTGAATACACATGCACATATGTATACACTATTAACATATATTATTGCATATTAATGTGTATTGACATATATACATTACTTTACAGAACAAGTTTACCAGCCCCTAGTGTAGAGCCCAAGGCCCAGTATCACAAAGCAGAGTACGGAAGTGTGAGTTAGGAGAGGAGCCAACAGCTTCATGACTAACGTGATACCTGATTCTCTTGGTGGGGTACACGAGAAGATCTACTATTATCATGAGATAATCCTTAAATAGGATACTTAAAAGGTTTTGTAAGAGGATTCTGGAAACAATGCCACTCACTGAGAATTTAGGAATAGCAGTTCATAGTCTTCTTCCCTATTCAAGAATTTAAGCCCTAAAAAGCAAGAGATTGAAGAGTACTTTAGTTCTCTCCTACTTTCGTTCCCATATGCTTTTTCTCATAGACCAGAATTGTCTTTTCTGACTTTGACTCTACTCATTTCATTGTTACTCATACAGGGAACTTTCTGTTAAATTTCCAAAATGGAAAGCACAGTGATCAAAAAATAATGACGGAAAATAATGATAGCTAAAAAGAGATTTGTAAAAAAAAAAAAAAAAAAAAAAAAAAATTACTTCCCCCAAGGTGAAGCATGAAAAGTGAACACATACAATACTGACTTTGATAAGTTAAAGACACATTGTTAATCCTGGAACAATCCCTGAAAATACATAAACAAACAAAAAGAGGTATAAGGCAAGAAGTCAATAAAGGAAATAAAATCAAACATTAAAATTTTTTTTCAATTAACCCAAAGAAGGCAGGAAAAGAGCAACAAAGAAAATACAAGAGATTAAAAATTAATAGCAAGATGATCAACTTAAACACAACCATGTCAACAACTACATTAAATGAAAATGGACTAAACACCCACAATTAAAAGACAGAGATTGTAATACTACTTAAAAAATAAAACACAAAAAACAAGACTCAACAGTATTTTACAAATACATACAGATGCAGAATTACAGTCCAGAAAGGACCCTACTATATATGCTATCCTCAAGAGACACATTTTAAATGTAAAGAAAGAGATAGGCTGAAAGTAAAAGAACTGACAAGCTTAAACAAACTACTCTCCCTAAGGAGGAAAATTATAGTTCAGTCCCATTAATGGCAAATATACAGGAAAGGCAGAATGTCTTCTCTGTGAGAAATGTGTTTTATATACAGATCTGTCACTCCATCTTATCTGGTTATCATGCTGGACTAAACTCTCAGACAAAACCGACTCAATTTCCACCAAAGCTCAAGCCGTCCAAGCATTAAAAAGGGTGGAGATGAAAACCTAAAAGAATCTAAGTGTTTTACTTGCCTTTCTCATTTTTAAAATAAGCAATTACTGGGCTGCAAAGAAGAACTTCCCGGAAGATAACAGCTACTACTGTTGTATATCCTCCTTTATGATGTGCAATTCTGCACATACACGCATTTGCAAAATATAAACTGTGATATGGATAGACAGTTTCTGTAAAGGGAAACAATATGCCTTAAAAGGAAATGATCATATGAGTATATGAAAGGTTATGCCACGCACACAGGCAAAAGATCCATGACAGACTTCGCTTCATTAAACATATATTTTCCTAAGTAATGATTTTCCTGAATTGCTGCTCAGTGATTCAGTGGTGATTACAAGATATTACATGCAAATGAAGTAATCCAACAACGCAAAGCACAAATTAAATGCTATGATAACTAAGATCAAATGACTGATTTTATTTTTCTATGTAATTACCTACTCTTCTTCCTAAACTGGTAAGGGGCTCTCTCTCAAGCCAAGATACTACTAAATTCAACTATTTTAAAGATGAATTCATGGTCACCATCAGGGAACATCATATAAAGGGAAAAATCACCAAACTAACTAACTAAATCAAACAAATAAAATTTTAATTATGCAGTAAGTGCTTATCTATGGGAAAATACTCAAGAGTTTAATTTTTTAAAATATTTTTAACCTACATTAAGGTAAATGTGACCCTGAATTACCTTTTTTAAAAAAATTTAAATTCAATTAGCCAATATATAGTACATCATCAGTTCCAGATGCAGAGTTCAATAATTCATCAGCTGCCTATAACACTGAGTGCTCATCATCACATCATGGGCCCTCCTTAATGCCCACCACTCAATTACCCCATTCTCCCACCCCCTTCCCCTCCAGCAACCCTCAGTTTGTTTCCTATAGTTAAGAGTCTCTCATGGTTTTTCTCCCTCTCTGATAACTTCTCATTCAGTTTTCCCTCCCCTCCCATGATCCTCTGTACTGTTTCTTATATTCTACTTATGAGTGAAACCATAGAACTGTCTTTCTCAACTGACTTATTTCACTCGGCATAATACCCTCCAGTTCCATCCACATAGATGTAAATGCTAGTATTCATTGTTTCTGATGACCAAGTAATATTCCATTGTGTGTATATACCACATCTTCTTTATCCATTCATCTGTCAATGGACATCTCAGCTCTTTCCACAGTTTGGCTATTGTGGACATTGCTGTTAAAAACACTTTGGGTCACTACACTTGTATCTTTGGGGTAAATACCTAGCATTGCAATTGATGGGTTGTAGGGTAGCTCTATTTTTAACTTCTTGAGGAACCTCCATACAGTTTTCCAGAGTGGCTGTACTAGCTTGCATTCCCACCAACAGTGTAAGAGGGTCCCCCTTTTTCCGCATCCTCACCAACATTTGTTGTTTCCTGATTTGTCAAGAATTACCCTAAGTCTTGCACCTACCATTCTTCTATTCTTCTAAGCTGTCAAATATATTGCTAACACTATAAATTTCTAATTCATATTATAAAGTGCCCCCTACCAAAGGAGAGCCCATAAGCTAACAAAGCTATATAAATTTTATAAAAAAAAGACAACTCTATACAACCGTATCAAACCAGTTTTGGTCCCTAGCCCTAAAATCATGTAATACTTGTGATATTTTGTTTTCATAGGTTTCCAAAATGCTTCCAAACAAAGTCCATCCCATTTAGCAATTCTAGAGTACTGGCTGATACTTACTGTGCTAGAAAGAGAACAACCCAGGCAACCCAGGTATCAAAGGCCTCTAAGCATAGTAAACCAGCAATTCTAGTATTAGCTAACTAACTTATATGTGGCATGGGCTGCATTCCTGTTCCGCTGCTCCTTTAGACCTTTACCTTGGTTTCAACTTTGCTCAAGTCTTTAATTCATAAAACTAAAAATACCCTCATTAAAACATTCCCCCGAGATCAATTTTTATCTTGAGAAAAATATTTTACAGCAGATAATTTATAAGCATCTATGATGGATGGTTTTAATTTTATATTCGTTGAGTTTTTCTTTCAAGATTTTATTTATTTATTTGACAGACACACAGCGAGAGAAGGAACACAAGCAGGGGGAGTGGGAGAGGGAGAAGCAGGCTTCCCCGCGGAGCAGGGAGCCGGATGCGGGGCTCGATCCCAGGACCCTGGGATCATGACCTGAGCCAAAGGCAGATGCTTAACGACTAAGCCACCCAGGTGCCCCTATCCGTTTTTTAATGCTGATGATATTCATGCTCTAAGAATGAGCTTACCTACCTGATTTGCACACTGAAAGGACAAAGGAAAAGGTAGTTGAAGAGTAGGGGGAAAAAATGCACCCTCATTTTTTCACATATCAGAGTATGAACTCTCTGATTACAGACACAAATTCTACAGTTCAACAAAGACTAATATAAAACAGATCAATGAATTAACTGTAACCTGGCAGAGTTTCTGCCTAGATCACGTTATTACTAGGTAAAAGACAAAGGGCTTGGGCCTGACACAAAATAATAAAAGGCCAATAGGATCCAACACAAAACAAACTTGCCAAAACCAGTGCAGTGTCATTATCAAAAGACCACATGGGGGGGGGGGGGCGCGCCTGGGTGGCTCAGTCGTTAAGCGTCTGCCCTCAGCTCAGGTCATGATCCCAAGGTCCTGGGATGGAGCCCCACATCAGGGCCTGCTTCTCCCACTCCCACTCCCCCTGCTTGTATTCCCTCTCTCACTGTGTCTCAGTCAAAGAAATAAAATCTTAAAAAAAAAAAAAAAGAATCATATTGAGGGTAATTTGTTCTAGCTGCAGCTGTAACTCTGCAAATCTGAACCACGGGCCCAAGTATAACTCATCTCTGAATAGGACATTCTATCTAGCACCATCCAGGTGAGAGATCAGAGCAAAAGAATCGAAACACAGCTAGAATGGGTTCTTAAAACGTAACTATACAGATTTGAACAACTCAAAGGAAACGAAATACTGAAATAAGCCACGAAAGCTTTCAGTAATCTAAATGCCTAATTTTTCCAGTCCCTTTAGGTCATAAGGAGTTACAAGGTGAAGAAAATAAACACAGATTTTTTAAAAATTCCATCCTTTAAAAAAAATTGTTTTATCTATATTTTGGGGGGCTTAGAAAAAAATGCTATCACCATAAACCCAGGATAAATCGATTAGCTTTCTCTTCTACTTCCAGGCTTCAAACATCAGTGTTCAATAGTTTTAACAAGCCCAGTGATCAGGTACGCCTGTCCATTAATTACCTTCATGTCATAGCCATATGTCTCCCGGATATCTTCATCAGAATCTGTTTCTTCATCATCATAGTCCATCGTTTGTCGAGGGGAAGAAGATACACTGCTCACCACCCGGTTAAAAGCAGATTGCTGGAAACTAGGTAAGTGTCCCTAAACAACAAACAATTCCAAGATGAACAGAGGGACATACTAAATAAACAAGGGTAATGAATGTGCACTTAAGACCACCTAAATGTAATGAACTTGCAAAGTGGCCAACAAAATTCAACAGTTAGTACCGATCAAATTATTTGGTTATGATGCCAAGGTCCATCTCAATGATATTTCCAGGTAATGGTTCACTAAAATGACCTAGGTATATACCCAAAAAAATCCTATAGGTGTATCCAGAAAGATGTTATGGATAACACAGCTGCTGGCAACTTGCTGTTGTTTTCCTAATCAGCTGATAAGATATGTTTGATTTACTATTTACACACATAATCCCATGAAATAAAAAAAAGAAAACCCTAAACTTGCCTGCAAGTCTGGATTAGCAGCTGCTTTCTGGAGTTCTGCACTGATGATCTTCTCAGTCTTTTCTCGAGCTGCCTGCTCCACCATGCGCTGGCTCAACACAGACAGTTTGGCTAGGGCAGAGGACAGTTCATCTGTGGCTAGGGCCTGCCGTGCTCTATCTTGCCAACTCATAGCTCGTTCTGTCAAACACTGCAGGGCCTCTCCTTCGGGCAAACGTACAGGCAACTTCTGAAGGGATACCAGGAGTGAGAGAATAGTCTCTAACCTTGGCCTTCGAGACCGCATACAAAGAGGGCAAAGGAATTTTACTTCTTTAGCCTGCCAGCTAGACCCTTTTTTTTGGGAACCTGATTTAGGAAGGGGAACACAGCTGTTATGGAACCAGTCTTTGCAGAGCTCACACTGTAGCATAAACCCACTGGCTGTCTTGCGGCAAATGCAAAATTTTACTTCTTCTATGCGGTCTACCATTGTCATCTTGGCTAGGTTGGCTGCTCTGAGGGAATGCATGGCTTCAATCTCTTTTTGCTCCCGTTCTTTGAAAACCGCCACCTGTATACAACAAACATTTAATTAAAAAGAGTCACTGCAAAATATTCCAAAAATGCCAAATCCTCAGAGCTGAGGGATCATCTCCACGTTGTGCCCTCATTGTAACAAATTATTGTCCTTAAAAACAAACATTTATCAATCATTTCCTGTAATTTGGGTGCAAACATTCCTCATCTGTGAAATGGGCAAAGTGCTACCATATTTGGACAATTTATATCAGTAGGGTACTTTGAACTCTTCTGTAGGGTGCAGTAGAAAGATAATATGCCTTGGAGTCAAGCAACCTGAGCAAAAAGCCTGGTGCTTGTACTTAGAAATGGATGATCTGGCGCACAAGTTTTCTGAATCTGTTTTCTGAAAAATGAGGATACCAACCAACCTCATTTTGTTGTTTTGAGGATTAAATAACACATGAAAGTGCCTAACTTGGTGCCTCACACAAGGTAAACATCCAATAAATATTACTTCCCTATCCCCTTGTAATTCCTTCCCTGGGGGTGACTTCTATACAGTCAATTCTTTTTTCTTTTTTTTTTTTTAAGATAAGCTTTTATTTTTTTTTAAAGATTTTATTTATTTATTTGAGAGAGAGAGAATGAGAGACAGAGAGCACGAGAGGGAAGAGGGTCAGAGGGAGAAGCAGACTCCCCGCTGAGCAGGGAGCCCGATGCGGGACTCGATCCCGGGACTCCAGGATCCTGAGCCGAAGGCAGTCGCTTAACCAACCGAGCCACCCAGGTGCCCAATTCTTATTTCTTTCTAAACAGCCTCTCCAACTCATGTAGAAGTAGAATAACAAAGTCTGATGGCCAATTATAACAAGGTTTTATGTAATTCATTTCAAAAAAATAAATAAAAGTAAACAATTTAATTATCAGGAACACTGTCAGTATATTTTCTTTTTCAAACTGTGGTAACTCTGAAACAATTTTGAAATAATTTCCAGTTCTATTCATCTGGCAAGACTGACCTGTTAGGTAGGCTCGCTAATAAATCATTTCTACTGGCCTCAAAACAGGATCATTTGGGGGCGCCTGGGTGGCTAAGTCAGTTTAGCATCCAGCTCTTGGTTTCAGCTAAGGTTGTGGTCTTGGGGTCAGGGGATTGAACCCTGCATCAGGCTCCCCCCTGTGTGGAGAGTCGGCTTCCCTCCACTCTCTCCTTCTATCCCTCCCTGCCCCGCTCATGCATTTGTGTGCTCTCTCTCAAATAAATACATCTTAAAACAAAACAAAACAAAACAAAAAAACCCAGGATCATTTGTAGGCAGAAACATCTGTTATCAAGTGACTTAATGTATGTAATTCCCTACTGTTACATACAGTCCAAACTCATTTTTTATTTCTCTTTACATCCTCAGGCTCGTAGTCATCTTCACACATTCCTCCTCCTCTCCAAAACACCCATCATTCTAATGAGTTACAAGTATTTTCCTGAGCACTCAGTATATTATGAATGAGACTAAGAAGAGAAAGGAGATATTTTAAATAGCAGCTGGTATCATTAAACGGATATAATTCCTTTTAAAAGCACAGGATTAAATGTCACAAAATGCTATTAAATTCTAACCCAGTAATCACATTCCTAAGAGCCAAGTATAGGAAAATAATTTGAAAAAAGTTAAAGACTTTATAAAGAAGTTCACGTTATATTATCCATAATAGCAAACATTAGTAATAATGAAAATATTTGATGTATCAGAAAAGTGTTAAATTATGGACAATTTGATGGAATATTAGACAACTATTAAAACAATAATAAAGAACAGAGATATGGAGGGGTGCCTGGGTGGCTCAGTTGGTTGGGCAACTGCCTTTGGCTCAGGTCATGATCCTGGAGTCCCGGGATCGAGTCCTGCATCAGGCTCCCTGCTCGGCAGGGAGTCTGCTTCTCCCTCTGACCCTCCTCCCTCTCATGCTCTCTGCCTCTCATTCTCTCTCTCGCAAAAAAAAAAAAAAAAAAAAACAACTTAAAAAAAAAAGAACAGAGATTATGGAAAAGACAATTTTAGGGAGAGAGCAGACTAATAAACTTCGATTACAAATACAAAAAATGAAATATTTTACTATAAAGCCAAAGTATACACAAATAAAAATAGTTAAGAACATTAAAACCAGTGCATCTGCTAATATCCTCATAGAATTTTGTATTCACGAAGTAGACTCAAAATGCATTACATAATTTCTTACCACCATAGCTGTATCTCTGGTTTCCTCCAATCCTTCCTCCAGATCACTCAGAGGTTCAAGGTCCAGATCCTTTTCTTTTTCTTTTTCTATTAGTTCTTTTACTTTTTTCCTTCTGTTTTTACCACTCCCGTATATACCAATGTCAGTCCGGGGACTTAGCACCTACAAAAATAAAACCAAACACTGAGTTCTAGTTTTAAAAAAAAAATCTTAAAACTGAAAACAATAAAAAGGAACCATTTACTGACCACTCATCTTGTCTGAGGCACTTTCTTATGTACCTTCTACACACACCTAACTCAAACCTTAAAACAACCCTCTGTAGTAGGTGTATCATCTGTATTTCACAAACCAGGGAACTAAGGCTCAGAAAGAAAACAACTTACCCAAGGACACAGGCTTAGCAATTAGAGAGCCAGTGCTCAACATGAAAGTACCTTACTCCAAAGCCTATGCCCTTTAACTACTAGGATGTTCAACTGCTCAAGATGAAAAGGGTAAGGAGTATAAAATATTTCAAGGACAGAATCCATTAGTAACAGAGATAAGATCCAGGCTGATTACTTTATCTGGACACAGTACAAGATGAACTGGAGATAAGTCTGCCTAAGGCTCCAGATTTCCAGTCAACATTTGATATCACTTAATAGGAATCACTTATATAACCATGACCAGATAAACTGAAAACAACCCTCACCAATAAAACCCCTACCTACAGGTATTAAATTACCAACTGTTCTTTACCTGCAACAAGGTATGGCTAGAATTCTTCTTAAGAAAGGTCCGCCCGGTCCGTTCTCTCCATGCCCGTGCAGCTGCTACTTGTGATTCTACCTGGGGCAACGCATCCAGGCGCACAGGGATAGGTCGCCCTTTAGCAGATAAGCTCTCCAACTGCTCCAAGTAAGCATAGTTGCTGCCACTCTGAAAAACAAAAGTGCATTCTCACACAACTTGCACTTTCTTATGGAGTCTATCTAGTGATATTGGTTGGAAGATCTTACAAAGAGTTTAATGTTAAGTTTTTTATTAAGTGTTATTCTTTAAACTTAACTGTATCTCTTGAACTAATAGAGCTTCCAATGTCCTTTTTAAAAATTCTGTAAGTTCATACCGTCAAAGATTTTTATTAATTAATGAGGGAACCAGTTAAGACGTAAAAATCAGTTCAAAAGAATCTAAAGAACAGACATATAGGGGCACCTGGGTGGCTCAGTCGGTTGAGCGTCCGACTCTTGGTTTCAGCTCAGGTCATGATCTCCTGGTTAGGAGATCAAGTCCAGTGTCCAGCTCCCTGCTCAGCGGGGAGTCTGCTTCCCTTCTCCTACTCCCCTGCCCCTCTCCTGTTCACACACACACTCTCTCTAAAATGAATAAATAAATCTTAAAAAAAAAAAAAAGAACAGACATATATAAATACAATCAGGAATGAGAAGAAATTTGCTAATAGATGGAAACAGATATTTAATATCATATGGGACAATTCAATCATCTTTTCTACCATGGGGAAATAAATTGTTCTGTTATAGATAAATTTAATTTTCTATGGACATAATTCATTTGTATTACTATCATTTTTTAATAATTGACAGAGTTGTAAAATAGCCTGGTCAAAGAAAATCTACAGCACACACTCCTAGAATGAGATAATCCTGGAGAGTTCACCAGACAATATCCAGTACTCCACAAAAAGGACATCCGGTAATTTCTTTTGCCTATTTCAAAGTCTTTCAAACTTTTCCAACAATTACAAAGCAGTATTTTAGTTCTGATAACCACCTCCATTTTATGTTACATAAATACAGATGAGAACAGATATTTGCCTAAGTCACAATGGTTCAGTATTTCCATGTAATGAAGTCTTTAGAACTATTACTGCTGTAAATTTACTAAATAAATCATTATATGAGGTGAGAGGGTTAGTAAGTAATCCATTCCAGGGATTTGGCAAGAACAGCTGAAGTGGGTTGGCAGCCAACAGGCAGTAATTCAGATAGCTTAGATTGGATGAATCTCCAGGCAGACAGAACACATAACCATTCCTGTAAGAAACTGTATATATGTCCTTAACATTCACTGTTACTCAGAGGCCCTGAATGAGGGAAAGGCATAGTTACATGCTATAAATAGACATTCCAATAAAAGGTTATTTCCTATGTTAACTGACTCATTTGCCTATAAATTCATTTTGAAAGTTATACTGAAACATGTGGAAAAATAAAGGCAAAAAACTTAAGTGATTTTTTTTTTTAAAGTAGGCTCCACACCCAATTTGGGGCTTGAACTCACAACCCCGAGATCAAGGGTCACACACTCCAATGAGTGAGCCAACCAGGTACCCCAACTTAAGTGAAATTTTAATAATAATAATAATAATAATAATGGGAAGGTTCTAGCCCTAAGAGATATTATAATGGTATAATTAAATCACTGTGGTATTAGGATTAAAGAATAGTGAAATGGAAGAGAAAAGAAAACTCAAACAGATACAGTTGAGAAATACCATGTTTACTGCTACTCCTTCTTGTACCCAACTATAGCTGTTTGACTAGGAAAGACCTCCTGGCTAAGACTTGACTAACCCTGCTCCCAAGCGCTGTATCTTAAAGAAGAGTCTGCCTGTCAACAGAAGTTATCCACTTACTTAGAAACTACGAGTCAGTCTCCCCACTGAAGGGAGGGCTTGGCAGAGGGCAAGTCCTTCAAAATTATAGAGGAAACACAAGACAGCCATCTATACTTGTAGACTTGGTCTTGTGGTCATAAATTAACAGCCAACCAAGGGTTATCAAACATTTGAGGACAACCAACCTCCTCAAATAGGTTAAAGATGAAACAGAGGAGCTGTCCTGATGAAAACAGAGATAATTTTTTTTCTTCCAATATTTTATTTAAATTCAAGTTAGTTAACATATAGTGTAGTACTGGTTTCAGGAACAGAATTTAGTGATTTATCACTGAGAGAGAACACCCAGTGCTCATCACAACCCATGCCCTCCTTAATGCCCATCATTCATTTAGCCTATCCTCCCACCCACCCACCACCCCTCCAGCAATCCTCAGTTTGGAAAACAGAGATAATTTTTTAAATAGCATAGAAATATGCAGCTAAGAAGCTCCCAGAAAAAGTTAACTGAAAACAAACTAAAACAGAAGTCATTAGAACTTGACACCTAGAATATGTTCTTCTCTTGGGACAGCCGAGAGTTGGTTTCATTTTCTTTGGATATAATTCTACAATAAAGAGTAGGTACATCCTCAATACTGAAAATGCTGCAAGGTTTTTGTAATTCAGGAGGAATATTATATATTGTTTTAAATTAAAATATATAATACATGTCTTTCTGAGGGCCAGGTACTGTCTTTATACCCTTCCCTCACATTTCTACTCCCAAACAACTAGAATACCTACCATGAATGTTACGGTGTTCAGTAATATTAATTTCATTTTCTTTTTTCTGCCTCTTATTTTAAAATTTATTTGCACACATGGCAAAGATTCAAAGAATACAGCAGGGAATAAATTCCCTATTGCTAAGAGTTAAATAAATAGCTAATTCTGTCATCTTTCATAGCAGGGAGTCAACAGAAACAAGTAACATTTAAATAGGTAATATTTATTTTGAATGCAAAATCAGAAAGAACTGAATTTTAAGCACTATTATTTATTATGGTTATTCTACTCTAAAGAATTAAAGGCTTAAAGGATTCATCTGTAAGAGAGCATCACCCAAATGGTGGGATACTTCAAGAGGCTCCTTACCTGAATAGCTTCCACTTTAGCCGTCCATTCTCGAGCCTTTTGTAATGCTTCTTTCAGGGACAACACATTGGGTAGAAAGGCTGGAATGTTCTTGGCTTCATTCACTATGCTTTCTAAACTTGCCACGCTGTGCCGTGGTCTTAAAAAAAAAAACACAAAGATAGGGCAGATACATGAGGAAAAGTCAAACTGCTACCAACATTTAAATAACATTTTAGAATGTGCATAGAAATTTCATATACATGATTTCATTTAGTTCTTACCACATCCTATAAGGGAGGTAAAGCAGCTATTACCTTTATTCCCAATTTACAAATAAGAAAACCTTAACTCAAAAATCAATTATTTTCCCAAAGTCATTTAATACAATGAATGGCACAGCTGAAATACTGATTCAGAATGAGTCTCAGATCCCTTGCTCTTTTCACTACACTAAACTGGATCTATTTTAGTTCTCCACAATATCTGAAATTGTCAGAGACACGTATCAGCAGTGTGGAAAGCAATAGTCTAGAAGTCCAGTAATGTTGACCATATACATTTAATTCAACTACGTTCAATACCACCCAGTTAAAAGATGAGTAAGATAGACCTTATCCTCAACAAATCAGAATAAAAGATAAGAATTAAACATGTACTGGGGACGAAGAGCAAATCACTACAGGCTCACCACTATGGGAAGTTGTGATTAATTCTGCTTAGAGGAGCTGAGGCTTTGAGCTGAGGCTTAAGAAAGTGTGACTTTCTCAAGTGAAAGGTTAAGGAAAAAAACCCAGGAATATAATGAACAAAGACATGAAGAAACATTTAAAAATAAGTTAGAGGTCCTGGAGCACCCGGCTGGCTCAGTGGGTAGAGCATGTAGCTCTTGATCTCAGGGTCAAGAGTTCGAGCCCCACTTGAGGGTAGAGATTATATATATTTTTTTAATTTAAAAATTAAATCTTAAGTGGTGGGGGGTGGGAGGGATAGGGTGGCTGGGTGATAGACATTGGGGAGGGTATGTGCTATGGTGAGCGCTGTGAATTGTGCAAGACTGTTGAAGCACAGATCTGTACTTCTGAAACAAATAATTCAACATATGTTAAGAAAAAAGAAAAAGAAGAAGATAGCAGGAGGGGAAGAATGAAGGGGAGTAAGTCAGAGGGGGAGACGAACCATGAGAGACGATGGACTCTGAAAAACAAACTGGGGGTTCTGGAGGGGAGGGGGGTGGGGGGATGGGTTAGCCTGGTGATGGGTATTAAGGAGGGCACGTTCTGCGTGGAGCACTGGGTGTTATGCACAAACAATGAATCATGGAACACTACATCAAGAACTAATGATGAATGTGTGGTGATTAACATAACAAAAAAAATTTTTTTTAATTAAATCTTAAAAAAAATTAGTAGTCCAGTTTAAGATGGGAGCTGGTGTGAGGTAGGAGTTAAGAGCAAGAAGTGGGGAATTTGACAGGAAAGAAAGATGCAAAAAGATGTAAGAGGTCTCGAGAGCCATGAATTTTGCCATGGAAGCAACAGGAAGCTGAGGGTGGGAACAGTTTCATTATCCATGAATCCTACTATGTGCTAGGCATTGTGGTAGGTCCTGGAGATTATTAATATACAGGAGTAATAGAGCCCTTGCCTCATGAAACGTTTTAATCTTGTGGTGGTAGAGGGGGATTATTCATAGCACTGTAAGACGCTATCAAAATATACAGCAGGAGGACCCTAAACTAACTCAGCAGGTGATGGAAGGATTCCCACAAGTGACTTCTAAGCTTTCTTATCCTTTTTGAATAGGAGTGAGTCAGGAAAGCTGGGACCAGAGGCTGGGTAGTGGTACACCATAGGGGATGGGCAGAAGGGAAGAGTGTTCCAGAGGAGAATAAAATGAGCATGTGCGAAGGTCCAGAGACAAGAAAGAACATGACATATCTGAGGAAAGCAGGGGGATCACTATGCTTGGAACACAGAATGCAAAGGAAGAATGGCAAGGGATGAGGCTAGATCCTTAAGCCCTTGCTTAAGGGCTAAATTACAGATGGTCTTATGAATCAGATGAAGGACTCTAAATGTCATCCCCAGGGGAATGGGAAACAGTGAAGGGCTCTAACCAAGGGAGTGAAAAAGCCACACCTGTATTTTAGGAAAATACTAGTTGCAGTGTAGAGAATGTGAGAGAGCAGGGTGAGGTCACGGAGCCTATGATTTAGGCCAACGATGACAGCACCCCAAAGAAGAATGGAAGTGATAAACATTGAGGGAGTATAATCAACATGACTTGGTAGTTAACTGAGGTTGAAGGTATGTAAATGGAAAGGAAAGGTCAAAGTTAATTTCCAAAGCTTGTTTAAAGGAGGGGGGAAAAAGGTGTAATTCAAAGAAAAAAGGAGGAAAGGAAGAGATGATGGGAAAGAGTTAATGAATCCAATTCTGGATATGGGGAATTTGAGGTACCAAAAGGACATCCGATGGAACTACCTAATGGGCAGATGGTATCTATGAAAACTATGTTATAGATGAGAATTTGGAGTTAATGAGTATAAAGATGGCCAATGGAGCCACAAAATATATTAGATGAAATTTCCAGGGAGATGTACAGAGTGAAAAAAGAAGTGGTCTAGGCCAGAATCTTGAGGAAAGGCATTATTTGAGAGGCAGGGAGAGAAGGCCAAAAGCAAAGAAGGAGGATATTGAGAAAATAGTGGTCATGTGTTAACCAATGCTAAGAGGCCAAGAACATTGTAGATGTGTTTCAGAAAGCTAACTTTGACAGAAGTTAGAAAACAAAAGATTCTACTTTCCACTATCCCCACCAAACCCTATCACCCTCTGTATCTTCACTAATTTTATTTTCTTCATGACACTTAATTATCTGAAATTCATTCATCCATTTGTTCATTCACTTATTCACCTCTCCCTCCCCACTAGAATGTTGGCTCTATTTTACAGCAGGAACTTTGTGGGTCTTTTCCCCTACTATCTCTATTGCACTTAGAAATAGTGCCTGGCATGTAGTAGGTACTCCATAAATACGGAATTGCAAAGATTAAGGGAAAACACAAGAGCACCATAACTAAGTCAGCAACAATGGAATTGAAAAAGACAGATATGAAAGACATTTTGGAGGCAAACTCATTAAAACTTAGTGATTGATTAAATGTGGAAAAATGAGAGAAAGTAAGTTTTCAAATATTACTACCAATAAAATCTCATTCTGTAGACTACAATAAGTTGCATCAAGTATATCAAATCATGATTTTGCATTCCAAAGTTATTTAACTTTTCCCATTTAATATGCTCCTGGAACTGTCATGAATCTGAAGACACAGAGTAATTTGACGGTTTCAAACAAAAAGCTATGGATACATTTTAGTATGTATTCTCCATGACAACTAGAGAGCAAAATATCCAGCAAAAATATATGCAGCCTTTTCTTGATTAAAGAGAACTGTGTTCACTGAATTATCTAAGGCTTCTCCTATCAACTGAACCAAAATAAGTGGCTGGCAAAGTAGTTAAGTACATGAAGACTTTGGAATGAAGTGGAAGACCTTGGAATGAAGTGGAAAAGGCTTTAAATTTGAGCTGTGTTGGGGCACCTGGGTGGCTCAGTCAGTTAAGCGTCTGCCTTTGGCTCAGGTCATGATCCCAGGGTCCTGGGATCGAGCCCCACATCGGGCTCCCTGCTCAGCGGGAAGCCTGCTTCTCCCTCTCCCATTCCTCCTGCTTGTGTTCCCTCTCTCGCTGTGTCTCTATCAAGTAAATAAATAAAGTCTTAAAAAAAAAAGTTAGTTGTAATACATCCAGAGAGACACTTATAAATAAATAAATAATCGATCAATCAATCTGACCTGTGTATTTAATAACTATGGACTCTAAGTATGCCAGGTTCTTCATCCTCACAAGAGAAGTTATAGATCTTAATTTTAGCTAAAGAAATACTTTCATAGAGAACATTACAGTCTAATTAGTTGATATACAGTCAAGTATGGTGAATGCTTTACTGAAATCTCAAAAATCCAATGGGAGTGCCAATGCTAATACAACTGCATAATGTTCTCCTTTCTTGCTTCTTCTTTCCCACTACTTTCCTACATAAATCCTCCACTCCAAGAAAGCCCATTTAACTTTTGTCACCTAACCCTATATATATATATATATATTCCTTAAACTTAGCTTGATCTTTCTCTCACGCCCCTTCCACTTCAATCTCACTCATGCTTCAAAGCTCTACCTAAAGTTCTTTCTTTTCTCTCAAGCTTCTCTTCTGACCACCAAAGGTAACAATGACCTCCCCTCCTCTGAATTCCTATAGCATTTTTCTGTACCTCTCAGTTAATAACATATTGCAGTGAGCTTTACATTTCTTAGCTCTGAACTATAGTATAGGTAATGGGAAGGTTCTAAACAAAATAACTACTTTGTTTCACTTAAAGTACCTAGCAAAGTACTCTGCACTAGCGTGCACACAATATCTGAAACTGTTTATATGCAGACCTATTTGATAATTAAGTGGCTGCTCAGGGAAGGCATAAAACATCTAACTAAATATTTAATGAAACAGAGCCTTATGTTCCTCCTTCGGTTCTACCCTTAGTTGTTAAAGACGCAACAGTCACCAATATATGTGTTCACCTTGCCTGTAGGCAGACCTTAGCCTTTTCTTCCCATCGCTCAGAGACTGTAAGGAGCTCCTGTAGTTCAGCCATTGCCTTCTCCACAGCATGGTGGGGTGCTAATCCCACCCCAGAGTCTATCAGTTTCTTCATGACATCCAAAGTGACCTGTTGTGGATCTGACAGGGTCAGTCTTACTTCATCCAACCATCGAGCCTGCTGTAGCTCTTGCTTTAGTCGGGCCAGTTCAGGTAGCTCCACATAGAGACTAGAGCCCATGTCTATCAACATTTGGAGTTTGGAAGAATCTGGGGTTTCATCCATCATGGCCTCTTGAGCACGTTCATGAAACTCTTCCACATCATCCAGCAGATTCTGAAAAAGTCAAAAGAATAAAAATAAAAAACAAATTTAAAAGATACAAAATGAGTTTGGAATAGACACAGTTCAGGCAAACTATCAGATTCTAGACTATCCAATAATCTCACCATTATAGCACCAGATATGATAGTTAAGAACATAATTATGCTTCTTTGTAGTTACTTACACAGACTTACTTTAAAACATGATTAATTCATTCAAACAATATTTAATGACTACGGACTTAGAGCAGCCACTGTTATAAGCACTAAAACATACAAAGTCCTTATCTTTAAGGAATGTATTTTATTTTTTTTAAGTTTGTGGGGTTTTTTTTTTGACAGAGACACAGCGAGAGAAGGAACACAAGCAGGGGGAGAGGGAGAGGGAGAAGCAGGCTTCCCACCGAAGCAGGCTTCCTGCCGAGCAGGGAGCCCGATGTGGGACTCGATCCCAGGAACCTGAGATCATGACCTGAACCAAAGGCAGACGCTTAATGACTGAGCCACCCAGGCGCCCAAGGAACATATTTTAATATAAATAGTCACACTGAATATATGAATAAAATGTTCCAGTTAGTTTTAAGTGCTGTGAAAATAAAACAGGGCAACACAATAGAGAATGACCAGAAGGGGTGGGCATATTACTTTGCAATGGTGGTCACAGAAAACAGATGAACTGAAACTAAAACGAGGAGTTAGAGGTGGGAACTATATGAAGATCTGGAGGAAGAGCAGTTCAGGCACAGCGGATAGTAACTGCAAAAGCCTTTACAGAGAAATGTCTTGCTCTAAAGTGGATGATGGGGAGCAAAGTGGAGAAATGCAGTTAAAAAATAAGCAGAGGTCAGATTACATAGTGCCACATAGATGAGAAGTTTAGATTTCATTCTAATGGCTTTGGGGAAGCACTGGAGAATTTTAACCACACAGAAGTGATATGATTTGATTTATAATTTACATGGTCACACTGGCTACCGAATAAAAATAAACTGTCAGGGACAAGAGAAGAAGAAGGGAGACGAGGTAAGAGCCTATTACAGTGATCTCAGGGGCAGAACTTAGAGGTTTGGAGCACAGTGTAAACAATGGAGATGATGGCAAATGGTTCACTTTGGGAAACATTCTGAAGATAACGGTAGCACTTGTTTAGAGACTGGATATGGGGTATAAGGGAAATAAAGGAATCAAGGATTTTTGATTCATTAAAAGGCTTTTAAGATGCCTTTTAGTCTGCCATGGGATACACAGAGTATGCAACTGTACGTACAAGCCTGTAGGAGAGAGCAAAGGCATTGAGAGTTGATGATCTGGGGATCAACAGGATACAGGTAATACTTAATGTCACTAAACCAATAAGATGTCAGGACCTAAAGAAAGAGCTGAGACTCTTAATACACTCCAACACTTAGAAGTCAAGCCAAGGAGAAAACAAACAGCCAAGAACACCGAAGAGAAGGAGCTGTGAATGAGTGAAGAAAACTAGAGCGTGTGATGTCACAGATGTTCAGAGAATAAAGTCTCTCAGGAAGAAAGAGCAGTCAACTACCAAAATGCTTCTACGACATGGAATTAACAGCAGAAACACAACCGATACTAGATTTCACAAGCTGACAACCTTTTTTTTTTCTTAAAGATTTTCTTTCTTTCTTTTGACAGAGAGTGAACACACAAGCAGGGGGAGTGGCAGGCAGAGAGAAAGGGAGAAACAGGCTCCCCACTGAGCAGGGAGGCCGGGTGATGTGGGACTCAATCCCAGGATGCTGGGATCATGACCTGTGCCAAAGGCAGACGCTTAGCCGATTGAGCCACCCAGCCACCTCAAGCTGATAACCTTGATAAAAACCATTTTAGATACCCTGCCCATGGCCAAATCACAAAACACACCACAAACTATCAGAGGATTAAAACTATGCTGATTAATATATTTGATAGACACTTTTTGAGACTGTGTACAAATTCAAGAAACCATCAGGGATCTAGTAATTTCAGAGCTCACATTTTTAAAAGCTCATGAACTAATAACTTACTGATACATTCAGGTTCTTTTAACTATTTTCTTGCATTTCAATTACATCTATGCTAAATGGGGATTCTGATCTAGATTAATGCAGAAAAAAATTCTAAACTAACTACCCTTGGTTCCAGAATTTTAAAAGGAGAATTAAAGGCTAAGAACGAAACCAGGGGATTCTTACTGCCTACTGAAAAACTTCAAACAGCAGCACTTATGTGACAAACAAACAGAATAAAAAGCTAGTCTAGACACACTGTTTACCCAAAACAGAAACCCAAACTACAAAGGATATTACCCAAGAAAAGAATGTAATACTCCACCTTTACTTGTCGAGCTTGGTTGATGACACATGGAAGACTAAAAAGTTGTTGGACAAAGGCCTTCAATTCTTCCACTGTCAGTTTGGTCCGAGTCCTCCCACTATCTGGGCTCTGCCTGATGTGAAATAATATCGAGACATAAGTAAGAAAAATCCATAGTCATCTGATATCAAAGGGGCTTCTAGTCTCTCTAGAATTCTAACCCAAGCTATCCCAGAATGTGAGTGTTTGAGAGGTTCCACTGTAATGGTGATCACTTCCAAATTAGGTTTTTACCTCATTAGTTAATGACTCAAAGATTCAACTCTCCAAGTTATAGTTCCTCCAATCTTGTAAGTATTGAGCATTTGAAACAGTCAATAAATTCCTCAGAGTAAAATAGTATGTTTGTTAATAGAACTAAATCTTCCACTTCAAAAAGCTTAAAATGTGGAACAAGGGCCTTTAACTTGGCTGGGGGCTAATAAGCCCCTCTGAAACGGATTCAGAATTGTATATGTATGTGCATTTTTCTAAGAAAAGGGTCCCTACACTTTTGCCAGATTCTTCAAGGGGGTTAGTGACCCAATGACAGGTGAAAATTCCCTGATCAATGCTTCAAAGAAAGGTTCTCTAATCAAATGTACAAATAAAAAACGTACAAAGTAATTTAAAACCCAATGTGAAGGGCCACAGCAAAAGCCGTTCAGATACCAGGAAATCGTTGGCATGAATACGAAACAATACCACAGAAAATTTAACACGTGAATTCCATTAAATTAAGGGCACATACTTCTACACGTAATAACACAGCCTCTCCAGCATCCCTCAAGGTTACTCTTTGCTGCCACCTGCCTTCAGCGTGTAGTATCATTTATTTATTTACAAATATTTATTGCACATCCAGTATCTGCCAGATACTGTTCTAAGCACAAGAAATAGAGCAACGAGAAAAGGATAAAAAAATCTCCAACATTCTAGTCTAGCAGGTGTCTAGTGGGACTGGGAAAGAAAGAAAGGATAATAAATAAATTAGTATGTCAGGAAGTGACAGGGCTAGGAGAAAAACAGAGCAGGAAAGAAGAATAAAAAGGCTGCAATTTTATAAAGGGTTGTCAGAGAAGGCCTCTTCAAGAATGTGTCAGCTATCTGAAAAAGACCTGAAAGAAGTGAGGGAACAAGCCACCTAGATATCAGGGAAGAGCACTCAAAGAGCGAAGAATTAAGAAGGCCCTAAGCAGAACCGAGCCTGCCGTGTATGAAAAGCACAAAGGGGAAGAGGACTGCAGAGTGGAGCAAGAAAGAAGGGACAGTAGTAGGAGAGAAGATTGGGACATGATTGGAGGGAGGGTGGGAGGGGAATGGCCATGACAAGAGCTCAAAGATAATATAGGGAGGGGCCAGCAAATAAACAAAACCAAAAAACCCCACAGGAAACCACTGGAGAACTCTCCTTAGTCTTACCTGTGTTTCTGCTTTTTGCTCAGAAGCAGCTGAGCCACAGAAGCGCAAGTCTCAGCTTCTTTCACAGCATCTCTGAGTTTTCTAAAGAGATCATTCTCTGGGTATTTCCTATCCTCAGCATCTTCCAGCATTACTCGTAATTCAATCAAATCTGTAAAAACAAAGCTATATACTATGACCACAGACATAAAAAGTCATTTAAAAATACTCACCAACCTCTCTCAAGTTAGTCATCAATCTATTAGTGGAAACACTGCAGCTCTAAAAATCTCACCACTGCAATAAAAGCTTAAGAGCAGGTGCTCATTCCTAATCCTTACGGACAATTTCTCTCCAGGAAGGTAATTCCTTTTTCTTAATTAACCTTCAGTGGCAGTCCACTGGTAATAATGGCTCCCCAAAATACGTATCTACTGCCAAGTTAGCTATCTGTCCCATTTTATATTAACTTTTTATGTAAAAGAGAATTCTCAAATAGAAAACTAAATCTATAGTCAGTCAACCAACCCATTAGTCGCAAATCGCATATGAAGCCTACAATTTTTCCTTAATGGAGGAAAAGCACATAAAACAAAACAAAGCCTCTTTCAATGTGACAATAATTTCAGTATATGCATACAAAAGGAGGAAACTTAACCTTTCTTGTGGTTGAAGTTGGCAGATAATGCTTCTGTAACACGGCTGACCCACGTGTCATAGGATTGTGCCCTGACCTTCACACCATACAGAAGAGAAGGGAGGTCCTCTAATGGGTAACGGTACCTAAAAACAAAGAAAAACAAACAAAAAACACAGAAATTTAAAACTTTGCAAAAAACCAACAACTTGAAATAAATTTTAAGTACAATCAGCTTAATACAATGACCAAGGAAATAGGGTCTTAAATCAAAGCCACCCACAGAGTTTTAATGCAGGGAGAGACAGGGAACATGTGAAATCAATTGATTAAAAAAACTAACATTTGTTGTCAAGTTTAGGGCCAACTTTAAAGGACTCGTCCTCGGCAGGGAGGCAGAGAGACAAGGAAAAGTTACCAGTGCACACATGGGGAAGGGGAATTACAAAGAACAGTGCATTTGGTTTTAAAAGAAGTAACAAGTTTTACAAGAAACGTAAGGATACCTAAGACATTTCTTCTGCATCGGGCAGGGGCACAGATCAGTTGGATGGTAGAGACACACAAGGCGCTCAGGATTACAGGAACATGTGAGAGCAGAGAGAAAACATGTGGTTCTGCAAGCTGAACACTGTCGCTCATCATCAGGAACAAGTTCAAATACTTCTTCTTCTGACATTAGGACACCCTGAAATACAATTCACATCACTACATCAAGTCTTTCTAGGCTCTCAAGCATCAAAGAACTTAAAGTTACTAAATTTTTTTCTACAGGTAAATCTGACTTAAGATATATACACGGGAGGTAAAATGACACATCAAAACACTTTCTAAAATTAATCATTCTTAATTTTTTTAAAGTGGGAAAGACTAAACCTTGGTGTGGAAGAATACACATCTGACTGAAACAACTATTTTTTAAATGCAAGGAACTTACTACTACAAATGTCAAATCAGTCATTGTTGAGGGGAAGGAGGGAAATTGTAATTGGGAGGTACTTTTGGGGTGGCTAACAAAGTTCTATTTCTTGACCAGAATTGTGATGACAACAAAGTTTACTATATAACAATTCATGAAGCTATATATTGTTTCATATGATTTTGTCTTCTCCTTAAAACAAGAAAAAAATTAAAAAATTTTTTTTGTCCCAGGGATAATACACCCCTGAATCCTGAATACAGATATATTAGTTATCAAAGATCCAAAAAATAACACTAATAAATACAGATGCAAAGATAAAGTAGTAAAAATTAAACTATGCAAATCAAAATAGAATCTACTTCAGCAAGACATCAAAAAGGTTAATTAAATTCAATCTGCCAGCTTAGTAAGAGCATTTGAGTGCATTTTATAAAGACTTCCATTTAATACACAAGAAAGCAAACTTTTTTCACTTACCCAAGGTAAAACCCCGAAAATTTATTCACTGGCAGACACAATTCAATTCTTGCAACACAGATTTTGTTTTTGATACTGGTTTTAATCTACATGTCTCTTAACTATGCTCTCATATCTTCCCATTTCTCATATTAGCATTTAATATTTGCTTTAAAAATTATTTCATGTAAAAATGGTTCCAAAATGCACTGCAGGTATTTCTTAGCTTACAAGAATTTACACAGTGTCAGAACAGCTGGCAAACAGGACATTAATACATCGAGATCTGGGGCACCTGGATGGCTCAGTCAGTTAAATCGGCGTGGGATTCTCCCTCTCTCTCTGCCCCTCCCCCCCACGCTCGCTTTCTTTCTCTCTCTCTCGGTCTCAAATAAATTTTACACCAAATCCTATATGCTTCAGGAACCCTTAGCCCTAGAAGATACTCTGCAAAAAACTTAGTCTACGGGGAAATGCTATGTATTACTATATCCCCCACAATTTAAGAGATTATCAATGAACACCAGCACGTCATAGAAGTTTTACAGTAAAGAATCATTTATTATTTCTTTATCCCCAGTTGATTTTTTTCTTAATCTACCATGTCCTAAGCTTTGCTATCACAGAACAATTTTTCCTTGTAATGCTTTCTAACATTACAGCTCAGAAAATTATAAATTATTAGGAGGAAGTGGAGAGAAGAAAAAAGAGATACAAATTAAAAGGCTGTTTGAAATAACCAAGGTGAGAAAATTAAGGAATGGAACTAAACAGTAGCAGTAAAGAAAAAAAGGGGGGGGAGTAGAAGTGATGAGAGACATTGCAAAATAAACAAATAAAAACTTCAAACTAGATAGCAGATGACTATCAAATAGACAGATGAGTCAAGGATCACATTAATTTTTTAAATAATTATCCTGATATTTACCAGCAATTAATAAAGTGGTCTGTGAAAGGAAGATGGAGAGGAGATGATATTCTATGTCAGATGCTGAAAGTGAGATTACAAAAAGCTAAACAGAAATGTACAGTAATCCCAAGGAGACCCGGATTACAAATGGGTGACGGGACATGACACGTCTTTCAGAGTGACAATAATTCCTGTGTTTGCACAAACTAGGAGGAAATATCAAGACCTGAGAAATGAAACCACAAGGTAATAGCTGAAAGAGAGGTAAAATCCTAAGAAAGGCTAAGAACTCCTTGAAAAGTAGCACAAAAGAAAAACAATAAAACATCAAAGGCTGCACCCTGCAAACACTGGCAATTGAGGAAGATGAGGAAAATGATTAAAAGTGACTGGCAAGGGGCGCCTTGGTGGCTCACTTGGTTGAGAGGCCGACTCTTGGTTTCAACTCAGGTCATGATCTCTGGGTCCTGGGATGCAGCCCCAAGTCAGGCTCCATGCTCAGCAGGGAGTCCGCTTGTGGATTCCCTCTCTCCCTCTCCCTGTCCCTCCCCCAGCTCGCTCGTTCTCTCTCTCTCTAAAATAAATAAATAAATATATCTTTTATTAAAAAGTGACTGGCAGGGGTGCCTGGGTGGCTCAGTTAAGCGTCTGCCTTCAGCTCGGGTCATGATCCCAGGGTCCTGGTATCGAGTCCCATATCAGGCTCCCTGCTCGGCGGGAGGCCTGCTTGTCCCTCTTCCACTCCCCCTGCTTGTGTTCCTGCTCTCGTGCTCTCTCTCTCTGTCAAATAAATAAATAAAATCTTTAAAAATAAAAAAAATTTAAAAAAGTGACTGGCAAGTATTATCAGATGCTGAAGAAACAGGAGAGCGAGTGTTAGGAAAAGGAACAAAAGCAAAATATAGTGCAACAAAGAGGTCATGGGATAAAAGACAAAGAAACAACTACACTTGGCAATAAAGTCACCAGCAAATTCTGAGTTTCAGAATGACAGTGACAATTAAGGGATAAAAAGGAAATAAGGGCAGTGACCACAGAAAAACCACTCAAGAAGTTTTCTGGAAGGAAAAAAATGAAAACTTTTTCAAGATAGGAAAGACAATATGCAAAGAAAGGGTAGAGATTAGTGTCTCAGGGGCACAAGAAGTTTATAAGAAAAGAGTCCCTAGAGAAATGTGATCAAAGGATAAATAAAATGATCAAGAGATGTGATATTCAAATTATTGCACAAAAAGGAAAAACAATGCCCCATTAATAACACAAGTTAAACCCGAAATAAGACTATACCATAAAACTGACTTCATGAGTCTCTACCAATGTACAAGCAGACCCGGAGATATTGCGGGTTTGGTTCCAGACCACAACAATAAAACGAATATCATAATAAAACAAGTCCAATGAACTTTCTGTTTCTCAGCACATATAAAAGTTCTATTTCCCCTATACTGTAGCCTATTAAATGTGCAATAGTATTATGTCTAAAAAAGCAATATATATACCTTAATTTAAAAATATTGCTAAAAAAATGCTCAACATCATCTGAGATTTTCACTGGTGGAGGGTCTTGTCTCCATGTTTATCATGCTGCTGACTGATCAGGGTGCTGGTTGCTGAAGGTTGGGGGTGGCTGTAGCAATTTCTTAAAATAAAACAATGGAGTCTGGGGCACCTGGGTGGCTCTGTTGGTAGAGCACATGACTCTTGATCTCAGAGCCATGAGTTCAAGCTCCACAGGGGGCGTGGAGCCTACTTAAAACAACAACAACGGAGTCTGCCACATCAATTGTCTCTTTCTCTCACATGTGACTTCTCAAGCATACAATGCTGTTTGACAGCATTTTACCCACAGTTAGAATTTCTTTCAAAACTGGAGTCAATCCTCTAAAACCCTGCCACTGCTTTATCCACTAAGTTTATGTAATATTCTAAATTCTTTGTCGTTGTTTAAATAATCTTCACAGCATCTTCACCAGCAGATTTCATCTCAAGAAACCACTTTCTTGGGGCACCTGAGTGGCTCAGTCATTAAGCATCTGCCTTTGGTTCAGGTTATGATCCCAGGGTCATGGGGATAATGATAATAAAAATATGATATGATGTATGATATGATATGATAATGTTAAATAAAAAAAATCTTTAAAAAAAAAAGAAACCACTTTCTTTGCTTATCCGTAAGAAGCAACTTTTCATCTGCTCAAATTTTATCATGAGATTATAGCAATTCAGTCCCATCTTCAGGCTCTACTTCTAATTCTAGTTCTGCTATTTCCACCCCATCTGCATTTACTTCCTCCACTCAAATCTTGAACACCTCAGTCATCCATGCCAAGATTGCAATCAACTTCTAAACTCCTGTTCATGTTGATATTTGGATCTTGTTCCATCTATCACGGATTTTTTTTTTAAGATTTTATTTATTGATTTGACAAAGAGAGACAGCGAGAGCAGGAACACAAGCAGGGGGAGTGGGAGAGGGAGAAGCAGGCCTCCCATGGAGCAGGGAGCCCGATGCGGGGCTCGATCCCAGGACCCCGGGATCATGACCTGAGCCGAAGGCAGACGCCTAACCATCTAAGGCACCCAGGCGCCCCGCCCCTATCATGGATGTTCTTAATGGAATCTAGGATAGTGAACCTTTTTTCCAGAAAGTTTTCAATTTACTCTGCCTAGATCCTTCAGAAGAATCACTATCCATGGCAGCTATAGCCTTACAAAATATAGTTCTTAACTAGTAAGACTTGAAAGTCAAATGACTCCTTGATCCACGGGCTGCAGAACAGATTTTTTTTTTTTTAAAGACTTTATTTATTTATTGACAGAGAGAGACACACAGCGAGAGAGGGAACACAAGCAGGGCGAGTGGGAGAGAAGCAGGCTTCCCGTGGAGCAGAGAGCCCGATGCAGGGCTCGATCCGAGGATCATGACCTGAGCCAAAGCAGACGCTTAACGACTGAACCACCCAGGCGCCCCTGCGGAACAGATGTTCTGTTTGCCGCATGAAAACAACATTCGTTTTGCTGGACATCTCCATCAGAGCTCTGAGGTGACCAGGTGCACTGCTAACAAGCAGTCATATTTTGAAACCATCTTTTTCTCTGCAGAGTAGGTCCAAACCATTTGTAAACAGATGTGCTGTCATCCAGGCTTTGTTGTTCCAGTTATAGAATACAGAGTAGATTTAGCATAATCCTTAAGGACCCTGCTTTTCAGAATGGTAAATGAGCACTGGCTTCAACTTAAAGTCATCAGCTGTATTAGCCCCTAACAAGAGAGTCAGCCTCTCCTTTGAAACTTTGAAGCAAGGCATTAACTTCTTTCTAGGTACAAAAGTCCTAGACGGCATCTTCTTCCAACAGAAGGCAGTTTCGTCTACAATGAAAATCTGTACTTAGTGTAGCTACCTTCACTGATGATTTTAGCAAGATCTTCTGGATAACCTGTTGCAGCTTCTACATCAGCACTTGCTGCTTCACCTTGCATTTCTGTAGTATGGAGATGACTTCTTTCCTTAAACCTCATGAACCAACGTCTGTTAGCTTCAAACCTCTGCAACTTCCTTACCACTCTCGGCCTACATAAAACTGAGGAGTTAGGGCCTTGCTATGGATTAGGCCTTGGCATAAGGAAATGTTATGGCTGGTTCCATCTTTTATCTCAGATCACTAGAACTTTCACCATATCAGCAATAAGGCTCTTTTGGTTTCTTATTGTTCATGCGTTCACTAGAGTAGTACTTTTAATTTCCTTCAAGAACTTTTCCTTTGCATTTGCAACCTGGCTAACTCTTTGGCACAAGAAGCCCAGCTTTTGAACCATCTAGTCTTTCCACATGCCTTCCTCACTAAGCTCAATCATTTCCAGTTTCTGATCTGAAGTAACAGACATGTGACTCTTCCTTCTGCTTGAACTTAAAAGGACGTTGTAGGGTTATTAATTGGCCTAATTTCAATATTGTTGTGTCTCAAAGAACAAAGAAGACTGACAATCAGACAAAGAGATACGAGAAAAGAGCCAGTTGGTAGAGCAGGCAGAATATACACAACATTTACCTACTAAGTTCACTGTTACATAAGCACAGGTTGTGGCACCCAAAAAAATGACAACGGTAACATCAAAGATCACTCATCAAAATGACCATAACAAATATAATAATGAAAAAGTCTGATCAAGTAAAAATTGGGCAGGGGTGCCTGGGTGGCTTAGTCGGTTAAGCGTCCAACTCTTGATCTCAGCTCAGGTCTTGATCTCAGGATCGTGAGTTCAAGCGTACTTAAAACAAAACAAAACAAAACAAAACAAAACAAAACGAAAAAAACCAAAGGGCAGAAGACATAAACAGACATTTCTCCAAAGACATACAGATGGCGAAGAGACACATGAAAAGATGCTCAACATCACTCATCAGAGAAATGCAAATCAAAACCACAATGAGATATCATTCCACACCTATCAGAATGATTAAAATAAAAAACGCAAGAAACAAGTGTTGGCAAGGATGTGGAGAAAAAGGAACCATCATGCACTGTTAGTGGGAAGGAAAACTGGTGCAGCCATTGTGGAAAACATACGGAGGTTCCTCAAAAAATTAAAGATAGAATCACCACATGATCTAGTAACTGCGCTACTGGGTATTTACCCAAAGAATACGAAAACACTAACTGGAAAAGATATATGCACCCCTATGTTTATTACAGCATTATTTACAATAGCCAAATTATGAAAGCAACTCAAGTTGAATGGATAAAGAAGATGTGATATACATACAGTGGAATATAAAAAGAATGAAAACTTGCCATCTGCAACAATATGGAAGGACCTAGAAGAGATAATGCTAAGTAATATAAATCAAAGACAAATACCATCTGATTTCATTCATACGTGGAATTTAAGAAACAAAACAAAGAAAAAGAAACAAACAAAAAAACCCCTGAGACTCTATTAAGAGTATTCCACTTTCTTTTTCTAAGTAAGCTTTCCACCCAACATGGGGCTCAAACTCATGACCCTGAGATGAAGAGTCACCAACTGAGTCAGCCAGATGCCCCAGATCCTATTAAATACAGAGAATAAACTGGTGGTTACCAGAAGGGAGGTGGATGGGGAGATGGGTAAAACAGGTGAAGGGGATTAAGAGTACACTTATTGTGATGAGCACTGAGTAATGTACAGAATTGCTGAATCACTATATTGTACACCTGAAACTAATATAACACCGTGTGTGTGTGTGTGTGTGTGTGTGTGTGTGTGTGTGTGTGTGTGTATAATTTTTAAAGATTTTATTTGTTTGTCACAGAGAGAGAGAGCAAGTACAAGCAGGGGGAGAGGAAGAGGGAGAAGCAGACTCCCCACTGAGTAGGGAGCCTGATGTGGGGCTCGATCCCAGGACCCCGGGATCATGACCTGAACCAAAGGCAGACACTTAACCGACTGAACCACCCAGGTGTCCCTATAATGCTGTATATTATACGACAATGAAAAATGAACAGAGTAAATAAATGAAATAAAATAAAAAGTCTGAAATATTGTGAGAATTACCAAATGTGAGAGAGACACAAAGTGAGCAAATACTGTTGGAAAAATGGGGCTAATAAACCTGCTCAATGCGAGGTTGCCACAAACCTTCAATTTGTAAAAAACACAGTATTTATGAAGCACAAGAAAGCAAAGGCACATTAAAATGAAGTGTACCTATGCTTAAATTACAAGCTTCAAAAGACAGACACCAAGCAATGGGAAAGGAATTCCTTTTTTTTTTTTAAGATTTTATTTTTAAGTAATCTCTACACCCAACATGGGGCTCGAATTCACAACCCCAAAATCAAGAGTCACATTCTACTAAGGAGTTCCATTTCAAATAAACATATATAAAATGAATAACCTAAGTTTCCACTTTAGGAAACTAGACAAAGAAGACCAAATTAAATCCAAAGAAAGCAGAAGAGGGGCATGGTGCCTGGGCGGCTCAGTTGGTTAAGCATCCAACTCCTGATTTTCGCTCAGGTCATGATCTCAGGATCATGAGATCAAGCCCTGCATTGAGCTTCATGCTCAGTGCATAGTCTGCTTAAGATTCTCTCTCTCCCTCTCCCTCTGCCCCTCCCTCCACTTACTCGCTCTCTCTCTCTAAAATAAATAAATAGGGCACCTGGGTGGCTCAGTCGGTTAAGCGTCTGCCTTCGGCTCAGGTCATGATCCTGGGGTTCTGGGATCGAGTCCCACATCAGGGTCCCTGCTCAGCGGGAAACCTGCTTCTCCCTCTGTCTCTCATGAATAAATAAAATCTTAAAAAAATAAAATAAAATAAATACGTAAAATCTTTTTTAAAAAAAGAGTTAGAGGGCTGCCTGGGTGGCTCAGTTGTTAAGCGTCTGCCTTTGGCTCGGGTCATGGTCCCAGGGTCCTGGGATCAAGCCCTGCATTGGGCTGGCTCCCTGCTTGGCGGGAAGCCTGCTTTTCCCTCTCCCACTCCCCTTGCTTATGCTTGCTCTCTCTCTGTCAAATAAAAAAAATAGTATCTTTTAAAAAATAAATAAATTTTTAAAAAAAGGAATTAGAGCAGAAATCAGTAAAATTAAAAAAAGGAAATCAATAGAGAAAAATCAATAAAACCAAAAGCTGGTCCTAAGAGAAGTTCAATGATATTGATACGCCTCTAGCTGAGCTAACTAAAAAACAAAAAGACACAAATTACTAAAATCAGAAATGAAAAAGGAGACATCACTAAAGATCCCATGGATATTGAAAGTATAATGCAAGAATACTATAAACAACTCTATGCCCACAACTTTCATGACCAGGTGAAATGGACCAATTCCTGGAAAGACAACCTGTCAAAATTCACACACACACACACACAATCTGAATAGCTCTATACTTCTATTGAGGAAATCAAATCAATAATTAAAAACCTTCCAAAACAAAAAGCACCAGACCCAAATGGGTTCATTGGTGAATTCTACCAAACACTTATGGAAGAAATTATACCAGTTCTCTATAATCTCTCTCAGAGGATAGAAGCACCGGAAACACTTAACTCATTCTATGAGGCCAACATTACCCTGCTACCAAAAACCACTACAGGCCAATATCTCTCATGAACATAGGTGCAAAAATCTTCAATAAAATTAGCAAGTTGAATCCAACAATATACAATATGATTACATGACAAAATCAAGTGGAATTTATCCCAAGTATGCAACAATTAGAACTTCTTTCAAAACTGGAGTCAATCCTCTCAAACCCTGCCAGATGATTCTATCAATAAATGCAGAAAAAGCATTTGACACCCATTCCTGACAAATTTTTCTACTATGATCAGGTATAAGACAACAATGTCCCCTCCCACCACTCCTTTTCAGCAGGAAGGCCTAGCTAATACAATAAGAAAAGAACAGGAAATAAAAAGGATACAGTTTGGGAAGGAAGAAACCAAACCATCTTTGTTCATGGATCATAAGATCATCCATGAAGAAAATCTGAAAAAACTGACAAAAACACTCCTGGAACTAATAAGCAATAATAGCACAGTTCTTTCCTATATGCCAGTAATAAACAAGTGGATTTTGAAATTAAAAACAAATTACTATTTATATTAGCACCCTCCAAAAACGAAATACGTAGGTTTCTAACAAAACATGTATAAGAAAGAAAACTACAGAACTCCTATGAACAAATTCAAAGAAGAGCTAAATAAATGGAGAGGTGTTCCATGTTCATGGATAGAGGTGTTCCATGTTCAGTGTTGTCAAGATGTCAGTTCTTCCCAACTTAATCTATAAATCTAAAAAAAAAATTATTTTTTTAAAAGATTTTATTTATTTGAGAGAGAGAATGAGATAGAGAGAGAGAGCATGAGGGGGGGAGGGTCAGAGGAAGAAGCAGACTCACTGCTGAGCAGGGAGCCCAATGCGGGACTCAGTCCCAGGACTCCAGGATCATGACCTGAGCCGAAGGCTTCGCTTAACCAACTGAGCCACCCAGGCGCCCCCAGCAAGTTATTTTATGGATATTGACAAAGTATTCTAAAGTTTATATGAAAAGGTAAAAGACTCATAATAGCTCAATACTGCAGAAGAACAAAGTCAGAAGACTAACACTATTTCACTTCAAGACTTACTATAAATAGTACACCTGAAACTAAATCGTGTGTTAACTATATCAAATAAAAAATAAATAGAACTTTTAAAACACTACAAAGCTACACTAGTAATGAAGACTATGTGGTATTACAAAATAATAGACAAATCAATCAATGGGACACAAGAGAGGATGTAGAAACAGTCAACTGATCTTTCACAAAGAAGGCAACACAATGGAGCAAAGATAGTCTTTTCAATAAATCATGCTGGAACTGGACAGTCACATGAAAAAATGAAAGGCAATCTGAAAAGACCACACACTGTATGATTTCAACCATATGACATAAAGGCAAAACTACAGAGATAGTAAAAAGATCAGTATTTGCCAGTGGAAGGGCAGGTAGAGATGAATAGGTGAAACACAGTGAAATTTTAGTGAAGTGAAAATATTCTGTATGATACTATAATGATGGATACATGTCATTATATATTCATCCAAACACACAGAATATACACCAAGAGTGAACCATAATATAAACTATGGGCTTTGGGTGATTATGATGTGTCAATGCAGGTTTATCAACTGTAACAAATGTTACCACTCTGGTAGGACACGTTGATAATGTAGAAGGCATTGCATGTGTGGGGATGTAAGATATATGGGAAATCTCTGTACCCTACCCTTTCCCTCATTTTGCTGTGAACTTTCAACTACTCAAAAAAGAGTCTTTTTTTTTTTTTTTTTTTTAAGATTCTATTTGTTTATTTGACAGAGAGAACAAGAAAGCACAAGCGGGGGAGCAGGAGAAGGAGAGGGAGAAGCATGCTCCCTGCTGAGAAGGGAACCTGATGTGGGGCTAGATCCCAGGACCCTGGGATCATGACCTGAGCCAAACGCAGACGCTTAACCATCTGAGCCACCCAGGAGCCCCTAAAAGACAGTTTTATTTAAAAAATAATAATTGGGGCACCTGGGTGGCTCAGTTGTTAAACATCTGCCTTCGTTGGCTCAAGTCATGATCCCAGGGTCCTGGGATCAAGCCCCGAGTCGGGCTCCCTGCTCAGTGGGAAGCCTCCTTCTCCCTCTCCCACTCCCCCTGCTTGTGTTCCCTCTCTCGCTGTCTCTGTCAAATAAATTTTAAAAATCTTTAAAAAAAAAAATAAGAGGGACGCCAAGGTGGCTCAGTCATTAAGCGTCTGCCTTCGACTCAGGTCATGGTCCCAAGGTCCTGGGATCGAGCCCCACATTGCGCACCCTGCTCAGTGGGAAGCCTGCTTCTCCCTCTCCCACTCCCCCTGCTTGTGTTCCCTCTCTCGCTGTGTCTCTCTCTGTCAAATGAATAAATAAATAAAATCTTTAAAAAATAGTAATAAATAAAAATAAAAAATAAAAGAGACTAATAAAAAGCAATCAAGAAAACTTTTAAGAATATAGGCATAACATGAGAATATTAATTATATCAGTCATCCATTCACTTACCTCAAAAGATTTTTTTAAAAAAACAAAAACAAGATTCACTTGTATCTTGTTCTTCCTTTTTTTTTTTTTTTTAAGATTTTATTTATTTGAGAGAGAGAGAGAGCATGAGCAGGGCAGAGGGACAGAGGGACAGGGAGAAGCAGACTCCCCACTTAGCAGGGAGCCCACCAAGGGTCTTAATCCCAGAACCCTGAGATCATGACCTGAACTGAAGGCAGACACCTAACTGACTGAACCACCCAGGTGCCCTTCTTGTTTCTTATCACAGGTAATTCAAACTAGAAAAAGAAATCTATTTAGTAAAAATTCTTATTTTCAAGTTAACTTAAATTCTTAAAAATAATTAGCTTACAATAATAATATTTACATCATTTGTAATATGTATAGCTTTATACAGCTTTATATATAGCTATACATGGCTTTTGTTTAAAGATTTTTTTCCCCATTTATGCCCATAAAAAGAGTGGTGAAATCGATTTCTCTTTTACTTTTCAGATCCAAATCGCTATCCACTACAATAGTTTTCTTCAGCTTAAACCTATATTCATTTTCTTAAAACTCTTCAAATCTAACAATATGTATAGAGAGAGCCCAATATTTGAAATTCTTTCAAAATAGAAACAAAGTCCTTAATTTTGTGATTATATAAACTTTTCTAACTGAAAATGCTGTTTTCAAGAAAATTCTGATTTTATTGAGAGGAAACAAGGCTTCTGTTACATTCTACCACCTTGGGATATGTCAAAAAATAAAGTGCCTTCTCAACCTACCAATTGTTCTTGTTATTCTTGGTTACTTGGTTATTAAGCCAAAACAGGAGATCTCAAATTAGTAATCTTATAAGTGGGCGTGAAAACATAAGTGACATATGCAAGAAAATAAACTTGGATCCATAACTCATTCCACATACAAAAATTAATTTGAAATAGAGGCATACACATAAATGTATGAGCTAAAACTAAAAAAATTCTGGGAAACATAGGAGAAAATCTGTGATCTTGAGTTAAGCAAAGATTTCTTAGATATAGCCTTTTGGCTATGCCAAAAGCCATAAAAGCCATAAAAGAAAAAATTGATAAACCAAAGAAACTCCTGTTCTTCAAAACAATACTATTAAGAAAAGGAAAAGACAAGCCACAGACTGGAAGATAATATTTCCAAATCACCTATCTGGTAAAGAATCTGTATATAGATTATATAAAGAACTTTCAAAATTCAGTAACAATCCAAGTTTTAAAAGTTGGGCAAAAGATTTGAACAGAATCTTCCCTCAAAGATACATAGACAGCAAATAAGCACCTAGAAGATACTCATCATCATTAGTCATTAAAATTAAAGCCATGATGAACTACTACGACAAACCTATTAGAATTCTAGTTGGGGAAGCCTGGGTGGCTCAGTCGGTTAAATGTCTGCCTCCTGCTCAGGTCATGATCCCGGGGTCCTGGGATCGAGTCCTGCATTGGGCTCCCTGCTCAGCAGGGAGTCTGCTTCTTTCCCTCTGCCTCTCCCCCAGCTTGTGCACTCTCTCTTGCTCACTCACTCTCTCTGTCCAATAAGTGAATAAAATCTTTAAAAAGAAAAAAAAAAAAAGAGTACCTAAAGTTAAAATTCCAAATATCAGTGAGATTGCAGGACAGGTGGAACTCTCATATTCCTCACAGAACTATAAAAACTGTTTTTGGAATACAGTTTGGCAGTTTTCAGAAAAAATTAAACACACACATGTCATATGACCCAGCCATTCCAGTCCTAGTATTTATCCAAGAGAAATGAAAGTATATGTCAACATAGAAATTTGTTCAGAAATGTTCACAGCAGCTTAATTAACTCATAACAGGCAAAAGTTAAAAACAATTAAAATGTCCATTCTTAAATGAAGAGATAAACTGTGGTCCATACAATAAATAATACTTGGCAAATAAAAAGAATAAACAATACATAAATAAAATAACATAAATTAATCTCAACCACTATTATGTTAAGTGAAAGAAACTAAACAAAAACTATAAACTGTGTGATTCAATTTAAATAATACACTTTTTTAAAAGGCACACTAAAGAAAGCAGATTGGTGTTTTCCTAGAAGGGGGTGGAGTGGGAGTAGTGAAGAGGGGCAATGGGACAAAAGGGAATGATCATAAAGGGGCATAAGAAAAATTTGAAGGTGATATGTTCATTATCTTGATTGTGACAAAGGTTTAGTTTATTCTAAGTATTCAAAATCCCAACACTTGTGGGGAGGGTATGGCCACCCCACTGCCCAGCCACCACCATTATAAAGAACTCCACCAGAAATCCAACTGGCTTCCAAACTGGAGGGAAAAAAAGAAAAAAAAAAATCCTAACACTTGGTTATTCAGTACTTCCTACTCATTAAATTACTTAGAAAGAGGAAAAAATAAAACCAAACCACCAATCAATGCACCCCAGTTGGAATCACAGAAACACAACTTTTATTCAATTTCAAAGCTCAAAGAAAAGGATTTGAACTTTCTCATTTAAAGAAATAATACTGTATGCAGAAGGCTTAAAAAAATATATACCTAAGAAATTCTACATGACAAGATTCCATTTTTTAAAATCTAGAAGTGAAATAAAGATTTCTAAAACTTTTCAATTTGTAGAACCCAAAAGAGCAAATATAAAAATATACCTTTCTCCAGGGTGCCTGGGTGGCAGTTGGTTAAGTGCCCAACTCTTGATTTCGGCTCAGGACTTGATCTCCTGAGATAAGCCCCATGCTCAGCAGCAGAGTGTACTTGAGATTCTCTCTCCCTCTCCCTCTGCCCCTCCCCATTGTGTGCGTGCTCTCTCTCTCAAATAAATAAATCTTTAAACACACACACACACCCCTCCAAACTTGTGATTTTTGTATTCAACTTCTAAAGGAATCAAAGATGAAAATGGATTCTTTCTACAAGTTCAATTTTTAGTGTATTCCATGAGCAGTATCAAATACAGAAAATGTGCTCCACAAACTCACCATTTGTACAACAGACTCCCTTAATCTTGTCTCTTCTTCAGTCATGAGAGTCAATTCTTTGCACACCATGGCAGCCAGCCCCACGTCTAAGCATTCTGGATCTGCTGCCATCTTGAAAATGAGTTCTTCATGTGAAAAGACACAATGGCGCCTCAGCCTTCGGTAATGATTGACACACTGACGTCCAATGGGCAACTGTAAACAAGATTGTTAAATTAAATTACTTGCTTATAACACCTTCCAGAACAAAACCACTATTTAGCCTACAGATCCTCTGTTTTATTATAAAAAAGGCAGAATATCAAACTCCATTTGAACATAAGAGGAAATGTAAATATTAAATCTTTATGGCCCAGCAGGACTTTCAAAGGCCTTCCCACAGAAAATTTCCATAATTTGAGATGCTAAGCTTCTAGCCTAAGCTATTAATTTTCTAGTCATTATGTACAAGTACAAGTTCCTTGATATTTAAATGAAGCAGCAAACTCTTTTAGACCACTTTAACATAAGCTGCCTTTAAAGACAAAAGGAAAAACATTTAGGTAATAAAGGGTTAAGTGGACATATTCAGCATGGAGGTTTCCACAGACCAAAAAGCAAAGATGTTATTAAAAGTTAAAAAAAAAAAAGAAGAAGAAAAAGGGAGGAAAAAAGCACTACTTCAGCAATTCACATTAACTGACTTTTATTATAAGAACCAAAGCAAAAGATGATTTACATTTTAGCATCTAAAAATTCTTTTAAAAACATCAGTCTGGCCTAAAGAGAATCCAAGTGAAATCATGAGATTATACACTTTATTCTCCCTAAGTGAATAAACAAGTCACTAGATGATCACTTTTCATAAATCATCAGATACACCCTTCAAGATAAATTCTGAAAATTATTTACCCATCAAGCTTTAAGCCCAGTTATGATACTAGTTATACTATATAGGCATACCTTGGAGATACTGTGGGTTCAGTTCCAGACCACCGTAAATAAAGTATCACAATAAAGTGAGTAAAATGAGTGATTTGGTTTTCCAGTGCATATAAAAGTTATGTTTACATTATACTATAGTCTATTCAGTGTGCAATAGCATTGTGTCTAAAAAAAAACAATGTACACAACTTAATTCAAAAATACTTTCTTGCTAAAAAATGCTAACCATCAGCAGAGCTTCAACAAGTCATAATTACTAATCACAGATCACCATAACAAATAATAATGAAAAAGTATGAAATATTGCCAGAATTCACAAAATGTAACACAGAGACATGAAATGAATAAATGCTATTGGAAAAATGGTGCCAAAAGACTTGCTGTCTTGACACAGGGTGGCCACAAGCCCTCAATTTGTAAAAAATGCAGTATGTGTGGAGTACAATAAAGCAAAGTGCAGTAAAACAAGGTATGCCTGTACACAAAAACACACACATATATACACACACATTTCTTCCATCCCTCCTCCCTCCTCTCTATCTTTCCCCAACTTCTATCCTCCTGCCCAGTGGAAAAACTTGGGTAATTTAAATGGGAGTTTTAGTTTATATTTGAAAACTATGATAGAGAAAAAATAAGAAAATGGATCTTTAAGAACCTTTAAGAATTCACATTTTGAGAAAGGCAGAAGACAATCACAGGAAACACATTTTGAGAATATAAGACTATCTCTAAATCAAGCAGTATTCTCATACTTTTTTTTTTTAAGTAGGCTCCACGCCCAGTGTGGAGCCCAATGTGGGGCTTGAACTCATGACCCTGAGGATCATGACCTGGGCCGAGATCAAGAGTCGGATGCTTAATCAACTGAGCCACCCAGGCGCCCCTACATACTCCTTTAAAGAAACAATCTTTCCAAAGAAAATAACAATACTGAACTTATGATTAGGGATTATCTTGTCTATTAACAATATACTCTTTCATTTACTAATTCATAAATATTTACTTGTTAAACATTTTTCATATAGCTTATTAACAATGGCAAGAAAATATGCAGATCTTAATTATTACAATCTATGAAGAAGCCATCTAAAATAGAACTGATTATCCAATGTAGCTTATAAAACTTAGTACCATCACTATATTCTAAATCTAAAGCTGCTATAACTCTTCATTTCTATCACACCCTTCTTCTAAAGAGTTTCAAGGACTTCTACATATATCATCTCACTTGTTTGAGGTTATTAAGCGAATCTTAGTATCTTCATATACAGGGTAAAAAACTTAGGCTCAGTGAAATTAAAAGAGCTGCCCAAGGCCACACATCAATAATAGTGAACACATTACAGGCAGAAATTATCTCTAATTCATTTCTGAATTATCTCTACTTCCTACCCTACATCTAGCCAAGAAGCAAGTAAATCATAAACATTTTAATAAATGTTAGTTGAATTTTAAAAAATAGACCTCAAACCCAAGGGAAAGTCCTAAGCTCAGTCTTCCTCCTACTGCTTCCTAAGCCTAATAATGTTTTAAATTACTAGATCAAATAAGGTTACTCAACATGTCATTCATTAACCAAGGAAACAAAAATTGTGAAATCATGAATCATGAAATTTAATATATTAATGTGCCTATAGAAAACATAAGACCCAGTACTACTAAAAATATCTCCCCCTTGGAGCGTTTGGGTGGCTCAGTCAGTTGGCATCTCTTGATTTTGCTCAGGTTGTGATCTCAGGGTCCTGACCTTAATGAGATCAAGCCACATGTCAGGCTCTGTGCTCAGCATGGAACCTGATAAAATTCTCTCTCTCCCTCTGGGTGCTCTCTCTCTCTCAATCAATCGATAAATAGATAAATAAATAAATATCTCCCCAAGTGTTGAGAGACCAAAAATAGAGCATCACTAAAGGAAAAATAAAGTCAAAGAATGTATCATAAATTTGCAGTCTTTTCCCAACATGACATAATCATAAATAGTTACTTTTTGATATCTACCTCATACAAAAAAGCAAAATAGCAATCACTGGCATTATCATTTACTTTATTTTTTAAAAGATTTTATTTATTTGAGAGAGAACAAGCAAGACAGCATGAGCAGGGGGGAGGGGTAACGGGAGAGGGAGAAGCAGATTCCCTGCTGAGCAGGAAGCCCAATGCAGGACTTGATCCCAGGACTCCGGGATCATGACCTGAGCTCAGTCAGATGCTTAACCGACTGAGCCACCCAAGCACCCCTGGCATTATCATTTAAACAAAAGTATATCCCACAGAGATCTCAATACTATAGTTATTCTCTAAAATAAGTTTTTTTGGGCGCCTGGGTGGCTCAGTTGGTTAAGCGACTGCCTTCGGCTCAGGTCATGATCCTGGAGTCCCGGGATCGAGTCCCACATCGGGCTCCCTGCTCAGCAGGGAGTCTGCTTCTCCCTCTGACCCTCTTCCCTCTCGTGCTCTCTCTCTCATTCTCTCTCTCTCAAATAAATAAATAAAATCTTAAAAAAAAAATAAAAAATAAAATAAGTTTTTTTAAAAGAAATACAAAAAAACCCAAAATGATAGGAAGAATAAAATCATCTAATTGTCTATAAGAAGGAAAGTAATAAAGGGATTATTTTAAAATAAAAATCTGAGTTAGATATTTGAAAATATGTTGTCAAAAAAAAAAAAAGATCAGCAGCAATGTCCACAATAGCCAAACTGTGGAAAGAGCCAAGATGTCCATCGACAGATGAATGGATAAAGAAGATGTGGTATATATACACAATGGAATATTATGCAGCCATCAAAAGGAATGACATCTTGCCATTTGCAACGACGTGGATGGAACTGGAGGGTGTTATGCTGAGTGAAATAAGTCAATCAGAGAAAGACATGTATCATATGACCTCACTGATATGAGGAATTCTTAATCTCAGGAAACAAACTGAGGGTTGCTGGAGTGGTGGGGGTGTGGGAGGGATGGGGTGGCTGGGTGATAGACACTGGGGAGGGTATGTGCTACGGTGAGCGCTGTGACTTGTGCAAGACTGTTGAATCACAGATCTGTACCTCTGAAACAAATAATGCAATATATGTTAAGAAAAAAAAAGAAGATAGCAGGAGGGGAAGAATGAAGGGGAGTAAATCGGAGGGGGAGACGAACCATGAGAGACGATGGACTCTGAAAAACAAACTGAGGTTTCTAGATGGGAGGGGGGTGGGGGGATGGGTTAGCCTGGTGATGGGTATTAAAGAGGGCACGTTCTGCGTGGAGCACTGGGTGTTATGCACAAACAATGAATCATGGAACACTACATCAAAAACTAATGATGTAATGTATGGTGATTAACATAACAATAAAAATTTTTTTTAAAAATGATTACAAAAAGGTAAAAAAAAAAAGATCTAGTCATTATAAAATCCTTAAGTTGCTCAGAGAAAGCAAAGACTAGAGGAACGACAGTCTCTCAAAAAAGAAAGATTTAAAAACTATCGAGTGCTCATTTAAAATTCAAACAGAATGAGGAAAAGAATGAATGGATGAGAAGTAAAGAACTATAAAATCTTCCAAATAAAAACTGTAATGGAAACTCTAACCAAACTTTCTAAATTACAATAGCCATTCCAGTCTCTACTGAAATATTCATGAATCCTCCCCTCCCCAACTAAGTAAATATGGCCACTAAGACACATTGTCCAGGAGTGTTAGTAGACGTACAACAGCTACTTGCTATAGAACAGACCCAGTCAGCAGTACAGAAGTTCACAGCTTCAGCAAAGTTGTAGCCCTGGTTAAATCCAGAATGATAGGCACGAGGAAATGTCACAACAAACTCGCCAGCACACTGATTGGTCCTGTACACCTAAATGCAAAGTGGGAACAGGGATACAAAACAAAACAAAATAAAAACAACAAAAAAGAGGAAGAGATTTTATCAGTCACTTTCAGAAGCATTTTCTAAAATTAAAAACAGTAAAGCATTCACCTACACATACCAGAAAATAATACCAGGGTTTAAGAAGCAGCCTGAACTCTTCTTACCTTCTTAAAATAGTCAATGATAACAAAATACAGTAATTCACAACAAGAAGTAGCAGACAAATTCTCAAAGAGAAAACGTTACTCTCACCGAGCTACTAGTTTCTGAAACTTGATAAAATTTTTACAATTAAGTGACTTTTTCTTTTATTCCTTTTATCCTTGTGTCAATAACATTAAAGAATGGAATTTCCTCCTACTCTTATGTAATTTTTTGGAAATTAATTAATTAGATATGTTATATGGAGATAGCCCCAAAATCAGTTTTCCTGGATCCCACTTATTTTTATAATTATTACATCTTTACTTATTTTAGAGAGTGTGCGTGCCACCCAGCCACCCGAATACTATGTGTCTTTAGAAAAATCCCAGATTCTAGTATGAATTCACTCTGCTTTCAGCTCAGGTCATGTTCCCAGGGTTCTGGGACTGAGCCCTACATTGGGCTCCCTGCTCAGTGGGGAGTCGGCTTCTCACTCTGCCCCTCCCCCTGGCTCAGTGGGCATGTGCATCGGGGCACGCGCTCTCTCTCCCAAATAAATAAATAAAATCTTTAAAGACAAACTAACACTGGATGCCTGAGTGGCTCAGTCAGTTAAGCATCCGACTCTTGATTTCGGCTCAGGTCATGATCTCAGGATCGTTGAGATCCAGCCGCACATCAGGTTCCATGCTCAGCACAGAGTCTGCCTAAGATTCTTTCTCTCCCTCTACCTCTGCCCCTCCCCCCATTCATGCTTGCATGCTCTCACTCTCTCTAAAATAAATAAATAAAATCTTTTAAAAAAAGTAAAAAAGATATTCATAGTATTTCATTATCGCATATAAAAAGAAAGCTGTGAAATCTTTAATGAAATATGATCTCCAAAGGATAAGTATTAATTACTACAACTATCACTTAAAATACTTACACTCTGGTTAAACAAAGATAATACAGATAATAAATAATATGGAGTATTATTATATACACTAGATAATAAAGAATTTGTCAAAACCAGTATATAATGGTTTACTGAAAACAGAACGCTATTTTAATAGGCAGCTATACATAAAGTATGATTAATATTTAAAACACCTCTTTCTTACCAAAGAAATGCTGTTCCCTTCAGAATATAAATTCTAATCTGGCTAGAAGATGAAATAATCTTTTGCTTCCAGTTATAAAAGATATGTTGTGTTCCTAATGAAAAGCTAACATAACCTTAAAATAAAAACACTAAAAGACACAGTAAGACTCACAGGCACACCATGCTCCATCAGTACATTGGGGTTCATGATGGTGACTAACTGATGCAGGAGATCAGGCTGGGATTCAAATAACTCAGGAGCCAGCTCCCTCATCACCTCCTCCAGTTGTTCGGCAGCATGAGATGGCACACCATACCATGTCTTTGGCTCCCCCCTAGCAAAAAGAAATAACTGTTTAGCTAGGTGAGCATGGTACCAATGAGGCCAGGGTCTCTCATTCGAATCCTGTAAACTATAATTAATTTTATCTTGTTCCATGGTCACAGATTATATACCCCGAATCTTGGCAAATCAACTCATAAATCTGTTCATAACAGGAGGTAAGGCAAAGTATATAAATAGGTAAATACATACTTATCACTATTATTAGAATTAATTCAATTCTAAATCAATTAATTTAATTAATTCAATTAATGCAATTCAAAGCACATGAACTCTTTAAGGTGGATCACTAAATAGTTTCTTCAAAACGGAAAGACACTATATGAAAAATAAGCATCATTCCAAAGAATACTGACATACTACCTTGTTTCCCAAGTCTACTGGACATTCAATTATCCCCACAATGCTCAAAGTTGAAGTCAACACTCTGTAGAATACCTTTTCATTAAATTCATTAAGTTGGATTTTACTATCCAAAAAACTAAGGCAAGGATAGAAATTGTTGAAACCTTGAAAAGAGTTCTATCTACAAATCCTAAGGACCAAAAACTTGACATCATTAATGCACTAGACTTTAGTGGACTAGAGTTCATTTATGATACTAAGTTGTACTCCTAGGAAATGGATTTAGTGAGTCATGCTATTTATAAAATAGCTGAATTCCCTAATCCAAATACAATCCACTGCTGTATCCAACAGAACTTACTGCAACAATGAGAATGCTCTATGTCTGTGCTGGCCAAGACATAGGGCCCTAGTCACCAGTGACCATAAATCACTTGAAATGTTTCCTGTAACCGGGGAAGTACATTTTTAATTTTACTTAATCTTAACTAATTTAAATAACCAAATGTAGCTAGTATTACACAGCACAGTGATGAAGCAGAGAAATAAAATCACTATAGTTTTCCAGTACTACATAGTGTGATTTGAATAGTATCATCCAAATGGAGAAATATCATTTAATTGATATTATAATAATGGACAAGGAACTGGGCAAGTAAATAAAAGCTGTGGGGGAGACACAAAAAAAATTCAAACAAAGAATTTAATGAATATGCATATAACAGGCATTTTTAGGGAAAATGTTATTAAAAAGAAAAAAATCATTTAATAATTTCCAACTTCCAATTTCTAAACCTAAAGGTTTAGTCAGATCTTAATTATACATACTTTTTAAAATTATACATCCTTTAAAATCCTACCTTGCATATCAAAAGATGTATCAAAGTAATTTTCATGTATACCAAATTAAGTATCATTTGGTCTAAAACTCCAGGCTCCACTGCATGTTGCATGCACATACTTTAAAACGGAAGGTGTCTGAGATGTATATACCCTCAGGACCTTCTATACTTCTCAATATATTATCCTACTTTGGGTAGGAAATACTTTTAAATTCAGTTCTTGCTAATATATCACCTAGTATCATTATAACTTTAAAAGGTTCCTAAGCATGTAACAAAGATCATACATACCAGTGTAAGTAGTTGATGGAATAACTCCAGTGATCTTCAATGTGCCAGCAGAAAGAAGAGAAACACATTCCTACATAGAGCCATGGCACTTTCATACCAGAGATGTCTACATTAATATGTGCAAGAACAGACTGCTCTAGGACAGGCATATTATTCAAATTCCAACCAGAAAGCGCATATTCCTATCAAGAAAAAAAAAGATGTAAATGCAAGATCAGAAATCACAAGTGCCCAAGAGAAATTTCAAGGGAGTCTTAAAAAAACAAGTAAAAATTGTATATATTTAAAATAATCTAGTCCATCTGTGCTCTTTGCAACACATAACTCATATACCTATTTAATCCTATCTCCTGTGTAAGTGGTATTCATATTTCCCTTTAATTATTTCAGATACCTCTGGTTTATTCTGAAGCATATAAGCATTTTTACACTACTCCTCCCTAGCTTACTAGTAAAATGTGAGACTCATTTTAATAGGTCAGTATTATATTTCTATTTTACCCTCAGTAGTGTAACTTCCCAAAATGTTTACCACTTATTTACAGAATGGTGTCAGATACTATGATAACAAAAAATAGTAAGACACATAATCCTGCATTTATGTCAACACCAAAGACTAAGATGATGCAGAAAGTCACCACTACCACCCTCACTACAAACACATCTAGAAATATTAAATTATAATAATAAAAACATGTTTCATAGATGAACTCAAAAGAAAAAACAATTTCCAGTTTCCAGAAACAAAGAAAGGAACGAAAGGCAGAATGAAAAAGGAAAGCTATTGTCTTGAGTTTTCACTGAGGTTTCTAACTGGTTGTTAAGAACCAAGTTGCAAAGGGCGCCTGGGTGGCTCAGTTGGTTAAGCGACTGCCTTCGGCTCAGCTCATGATCCTGGGGTCCCGGGATTGAGTCCCGCATCGGGCTCCCTGCTCAGCGGGGAGTCTGCTTCTCCCTCTGACCCTCTTCCCTCTCGTGCTCTCTCTCATTCTCTCTCTCTCTCTCAAATAAATAAAATCTTAAAAAAAAAAAAAAAAGAACCAAGTTGCAAAAACCTACCCCTGAAGCCATATGAAGTAAAGCCTTAAAGTGCTTATCATCCTTCTGAAGAGCAGTTCTCAAAGTGGAGTCTAGGAAACCTAAGACTATTTCAGGGAATCTGCAAAGTCAAACTATTTTCATAATAACTGTAAGATGTTATTTGCCTTTTTTACTCTCGTTCTTGCAGGTACATAGTGTGAGTTTTCCAGAGGATACAGGATATGTGACATCACAACAGACTGACAACAGACTGAATGCAGAAACAGATAAAAGAATCCAACTGCCTTCTATTAGGAGGTTGGTAACTGCTGAACCTGGATGCCAGGTACTGAGGGAAGGAGGGAGATTCCTTATTATGTATACTTTTATACATTTGAAACTTTCTATAATACAGAGTTTAAAAAATAAAACCTGCAAAGTAAGGGGTTTAACAGCCAACAGCAAAGCTGAAGAGAGAATGTGTCAACTAGAATTCAGATTTGAAAGTATCATCCATAATGTAGCACAAAAAAAATGAAAACTCTATGTGTGATTAAGAGTCACAGAGGATAGAATAGGAAAGTCCAGCAGAGGTTTAAGTAAGAATTCCATTAAGAAATAAAGACACATGATTCATACCCTCAATAGGCTTTTTAAAAATAAGGCTTTCAGGGGTGCCTGGGTGGCTCAGTCAGTTAAATGTCTGCCTTCAGCTTAGGTCATGATCTCGGGGTCCTGGGATTGAGCCCCACATCGGGCCCCCTGCTCAGAGGGGTCTGCATCTCCCTCTCCCTCTGCCTCTCCCCCTGCTTGTGCTCTTTTACTTTCTCTCTCAAATAAATAAAATCTTTTAAAAAATAAAAAAATAAAAGACTTTCAGTTGTTTTATATTTTAAGATTTTATTATTTGAGAGAAAGATAGAGCGAGCGAGAGAGTGCTCATGAGCAGGGGAAGGGGCAGAAGGAGCAGCAGACTCCCCACAGAGCACAGAACCTGACTCAGGGCTCAATCCCAGGACCCTGAGATCATGACCTGATCCGAAGTCAGACACTTAACCAACTGAGCCACCCAGGTGCCCCAAAAGGCTTTCAAAAATTACTACTCAATATGTTTTTTAGTTGGTCAGCTGGTTGTCTGAAAACATAATGAGCCAGTTGAAGAGATAAGGCCTACATACAAAAAGTTTCAAGACAAGGCTGTATAGGGGCGCCTGAATGGTTCAGTTGGTTAAGCATCTGCCTTCAGCTCAGGTCATGATCTCAGGGTCCTGGGCCCCTGCTCAGCCGGGGGTCTACTTCTTCCTCTTCCTCTGCCCCTTGCCATGCTTGTGCTCTGTCTCCTGCTTTCTCTCTCTCTCAAATGAATAAATAAAATCTTAAAAAAAAAAAAAAGACAAAGCTGCATATATTAACCTCCAGATACAGATAAAAGAGCAATCTCTTTAGTTCTTCAGGATGGGTTTGCATCATTAACAAAACTTCATAGAAAAGGAAGAACCCCAGTACAGCTTGGAAAAAACAGATTAAGCTCTGACAGTAAATAACAGAGACACCAAAAATATACTGTTCTGTCTGGTGAAGGGGAAGAGTAGAATAGTCACACTCAGAAATACAGGAAATAAGATTAGAAAAGAAGAATCTTGGACCTTTAATCTTACATTTCAAACTAAGAAGCTTGGATTTTATCCTATACTCAGAAGGGAAATAAAACAGAATTTGAAAAATGGAGTAATATAAACATAGTATCTTAAGTATTTTTAAACTTTTGATTATGAAAAATTTCAAACATAAACAAGTAGACAGAACTGCATACTGAACTCCCAAAGACCTTTCAACCTTAACACTTTAAATAAAGGAATATATAAAAAAGACTACAGAGAAAAGCAGTACGAAAATGGTTAACATAACAGGCCTAAGATTGCAAAAAGTCTGCTCAAAGTTCTGTCAGCTGGCATATGCAAACTTAACATGATAACAGTTCCCTACACTAATACAGAGTGATTCACAATGCCTAGGATGTACAATGTGGTTTATATACACTTGTTTTCCTTCTGGGAGTCTGGGATTTTAGTAATGTGTTAAGTAGAGGATGCCTATGTCACCAGCCTCCAATAAAAACCTTGAGCCTCTAATGAGCTTCCCTGGTAGGCAATACTTCATACATATTGTCAATTTGATACTAATGCATCCTGTGTAACTCCACTGGGAGAGGACTCTTGGAAGCTTCTACCTGGTTTTCTCTGGACTTGGACCATGGATCTTTTCCCTTTGCTGATTTTGCTTTGCATTCTCTTTCACTATAATAAATCATAGCCATGAGTCCTCCCAGAAAAATCACTGAACCTGGAGATGGTCTTAGGGACTCCCAACACAAGTGGTCATTATGTAAGACCATGGCAAGCATCCCAACATGATGTGATAGGACCTAGACAAGGATGGTAGCAGTGGGTATGAAAAATAAGGCAATCCTACAGAAAAATAATGAAAAGTGAATTAACAGGATTTAGTCAAGGATTTAATATGGAGCAAAGACAAGAAGAAAAAAAAATGTTCCCAAGGTTTCAAGTCCTATGCCTCTTTTTATTTCTCAGAAGCCCTGTTGGTAGACCACACTGTACTCATAAGACTATATACATTAACTTCGGAAGTACTTTTCCAGTTAACTACGATACCAGAGAAATATGCTATCAGATATCAAGAGCTAACCCATACAGAAGTTCAATATAAATGTACAACTCCTGGTGAAAAGCTAGCAGTTATCTGCTATTCTAATACAGTAACTTTCAGAGAGGAGTAATGAACTGATATAAATATATTTAAAAAGTCTGAAGGCTTTTTTTTTTTTTTAAAGATTTATTTGAGAGAGAAAGAGAATATGTGGGGGAGGGGAGGCAGAGAGAGAATCCTTAAGCCGACAGTCCGCTGGGCACAGAGCACAACTCACGAGTTGATCTCACCACCCGGAGATCATGACCCAAGCTGAAACCAAGATTCAGCTGCTCAACTGAATAAGTCACCCAGGCGCCCCTAAAAAGTCTGAAAGTTTTATACACATTGTCTAATTAGTCCTTAAAATCCCTTTATAATAAACAGGTTCTCTCATTCCATCTTACAATACAAAAACAATATCCTGAGAAAAACATTATTGCTTAGAAAATGAAGAGCAAATCCATGACCCAATCTAGAAAAAAAGGCTGTATCACCTGTCTCTGCATACTATAGTTTGTTACAATCCAGCATTTCTCCACATCCTTACAAGAAGGTGAACTGAGCAAAAGCAGAAGTAGATAAATGAATATTCATTCAAAACTCAAACATGGAGGCTTATTTATATTATTAATATTAATCACTTAGGTTTGACACTGAAAATAATCTTTAAAAACTCTATGACCTTGTCTCTAAGATTAGAAGATATAAATACCCATTCAAGAACAACTTAAAAATTCAAAACAGAGGGGCGCCTGGGTGGCTCAGTCGTTAAGCGTCTGCCTTCGGCTCAGGTCATGATACCGGGGTCCTGGGATCCAGCCCCGTGTCGGGCTCCCTGCTCTGCGGGAGCCTGCTTCCCCCTCCCGGAGTCCCCCTGCTTGTGTTCCCTCTCTCACTGTGTCTCTCTCTGTCAAATAAATAAATAAAATCTTAAAAAAAATTCAAAACAAGTAAAATTCAGAAAAAGGCAAGAGCTATATAATGAAATCTCTTCCCAATAATTTGATAACTGCCTACCATTTGGCAATGGAAAGGTATAAAGAAACTCAGACTGATGCACCTCTTTATACTTATATAAACCAGCTTTAATTCAGTGAAACAAACCATCCCTATATAATTTATGTTCACTATCTATTGTAATCATTCTTTCTCCCTTAGTAAAACCCAGTACGTATTCTCTAATCTATATTATCCTAACCTGATTATCGTAACCTGTACTCCATCTTCACATAAAGAAAAAAGTCAATTAACGAGGCTAAAATAATAAAAAACCCAAAAGACACTCACAACTTTTGATCATAAAAACAAACCAAAATGAAAATTTCACTCCGCACATATTAAGTGCTCAGTTATTGGTTGGAATAATACACAGTGAGATGGTACTGTGAATAAACTGGGTAGGTAATGCTATAAGGAATTAGAATGGACTGGATAGGGCCTGAAGGGATTCAAAAACAAAAAACAAAAAAGGTTAAGTCAGGTACAGACCACGTATGTAGTATATTCCATTTCTGTTTAAAAGGAATATGTAAGGGACACCTGGGTGGCTCAGTCAGTTAAGTGTCCAACTCTTGATTTCAGCTCAGGTCATGATCTCAGGGTTGTGAGATGGAGCCCCCCATCAGGCTCCATGCACAGCAGGCAGTCTGCTTGAGATTCTCTCCCTCTGTCCCTTCCCTCTCCGTGCACTCTCTAAATAAATAAGTCTTTTAAAAAAATAAAAAAACAAGTAAATAAAGAAGAGTATGTAATTTTGTATGTGTGATATATAAATGCTTGTATAGATATACTATATCTGGAAGGATGCACTAGAAAGTAAAATAGGGTCTTCCTCTGTCACACTAGAGATTTGGGTAGGAGGGAGACTTTTTTTTAAGATTTTTTAATTAAGTATTTGAGAGAGAGAGAGTGCAAGCAGTGGGGTGGGGGAAGGGCAGAGGGAGAGGGAGCTGAGCAGGGAGCCCGACGCAAGGCTCAATCCCAGAACCCCAAGATCATGACCTGAGCCAAAGGCAGATGCTTAACTTAACCAAATGAGCCACCCAGATGCGCCAGAAGGGAGACTTTTAATCGTAAAGAATTTCCAGCAGTGGTAATATGAAGAGGTTGGGCAATTCCTCCACAGAAAACAAAGATAAATCTGGACAAAATTACCAAAACAACCATTTCAAGGCACTAGAAATCAACAAAAGGAAAAAAAAATTGAGAAGCATTTACTGCTGAAAGACTAAACGAAGGCTGAATAAAAAACATTCCCAAATAAGCAAAGACTGAAAGAACTCATTGCTTAGGAGATCCACACTACAGATAAAAGCAGTCCTCCAGGGTGAAAGAAACGAACACAAAAGGTAACTCGGATCCCACAGGAATAAATGAAGAGCATCAGAAATGATAAACTTGTGAGTAAAAATGTAACAGGGTATATGTGTGTTTTTTTCTTTTCTCTTAATGTTTTTTAAAAGTAAAATGGTTTAAAGTAATAATTATATTGCTATGTTGTAATTATACAACATGTAAATACAATATATAAGGATAGACAAAAAAGAAAGCAGGAAATAAAGAGACACTGTTTCAAAGTTGTTACAGTCACCAGAATTAAGTCAATATTAACATGAAAAAGACTGCACAGAGATGTACACTGTCAATAAAACCATTTAAAAAAAAGATGCATATTATAATTCATAAAACCACTAAATAACTAAAAAAATATACAGCCAAACAAAAAAATCTGGAAAAATTAAAATGGTATTATGAAAAATATCTGTTTAACACCAAAAAAAGGCCACAAAGGAGAGTTGGAGGAACAAAACATACGAGACATAACAAAAATCACAAAATGACAGACATAAGTCAACGATATCAATAATATTAAATGTAAATGGACTAAATAACTCCAATCAAAAGGCAACCCTCAGACGAGATTTTAAAAAAGCAAATCCAATCATATGCTGCCTACAAAAGACATACTTTACATCCTAAGATACAAACAACTTCAAATTAAAAGAATGGAAAAAGATATACCTTACAAACAGTTACCTTAAGAGAACTGGAGTGGCTGGCTATACTTTTAACTGTATATCCTATCGCACTATGTAACCTTTTCTTCTGTTTTTAACCATGTGTTGGTTAAACCTTTTTGAAGGTTTTATTTATTTATTTGAGAGAGAGAGAGAGTGTGAGAAAGAGCATAAGAGAGAGAGATCACGAGCATGGGGAAGGATAGAGGGAGAAGCAGACTCCCTGCGGAGCAGGGAGCTCGATGCAGGACTTGATCCCAGGACCCTGGCAGATGCTTAACCAACTGAGCCACCCAGGCGCCCTCATGTGTAACTCCTTTCATAGGAAATAAATTTTTTTTAAGATTTTATTTATTTACTTGAAAGAGAGAGAATGAGAGAGAGAGAGAACACATGGGGGGGGTCAGAGGGAGCAGCAGACTCCCTGCTGAGCAGGGAGCCTGATGTGGGACTCAATCCCGGGACTCCAGGATCATGACCTGAGCTGAAGGCAGTCGCCTAACCAACTGAGCCACCCAGGCACCCAGGAAATAAAACTCTTAATCATTGCCAATTATAGAGGAAAAGAAAAAGTAAAAAGGACCAAAATAATGAGAAAAAGAAATGAATGATCATCTTAATTCAGCTTTGTAAATAGAGGCCATCTCCAATGTGACAGGACTTCATTGTATGTTACAGTTTAAACATATTTGAGGGGCGCCTGGGTGGCTCAGTCGTTAAGCGTCTGCCTTCGGCTCAGGTCATGATCCCAGGGTCCTGGGATCGAGCCCCGCATCGGGTCCCTGCTCCGCGGGAGGCCTGCCTCTCCCTCTCCCACTCCCCCTGCTTGTGTTCCCTCTCTCGCTATATCTCTCTCTGTCAAATAAATAAAATCTTTAAAAAATAAATAAATAAATAAATAAACATATGTGAAAACCTACCTGCTCAGTTACTGAAAGAAACTTAATTTTGGACCTATCAATGAAATGTAATTTTTTTTAAAAATTCTTAAATCACCTTATAGATTCTCAAACAGAAAGAGCTAGGCAAAATTCTTTTAACTGGAATAATAGTTTTAAACTAATTAAATTGGTTTTAAAATGCAAAGTTAAATTTAAAAAAAAAATTTTTTTATAAAAGCAAAGTTTGAGTGATAGTACAAAGCTCCCAAAGAAAGAGGCGACCCAAAAGGGTTGCCCTAAAGTTAAATTTTTTAGATACTTTGAATATATTGTTTTTAAAACTGAAAATTATTTATAACATCCAAATCCTATATATTTAATATTTTAAATGAAAGTAAACCCTTAAGATTAGATTATAGAAAGGTAGCTTTCTACTAAGCAAAGGCTAAATCAACTTGAAGTAAGTTTCAAGTACTACTATCTGCTCTGCACCTCTTCTTCTGGCAGCATCTTTCTCCGACCATCCTTTACAGGAAATCCACTTCCAAAGTCTTTTGAGGAGATATCAGCTCCATACTCTACAATAACATCTTCTTCAATGCTGCTCACCAGCCGCCAGAATTCCTTTTCTACTAGTTCTGTAGGAACCATCTATACAGGGAAAACAAAGATTACAGATTACTCACTATAACCATAAACTTCTAAAACATAATATGCAGGTCAAGTGAACACAAACCCATGATAAAATGAAAAAATCTTATTTCCAGAGCTGAAAAGACCAGGGTCCACTATGCTTTTCCCACTAAGGCTAGGGAAAAGCTAAAGACAAACTAGATGTTTAGAAAAACATAATAAACTTGCACTGCCTTTTTGTGTAAGCTATTTCCTAGCTAAGAAATGTACACATGACCCGTCAAGCACATCAAAGAGAAAAAGGAAATGCAAAAATTCAAGGCTACATTTTAACAGGTCCGGCAAATTTTTTGGATAGGGATTTTTAAAAAGCCCAAGATCCCCTAGGAAAAGAAGCAAACTTCATATTACAAATAACAAAAGGAGCAACTGCCACATACTTCATGCTTTTCTATAAAAGATTACTCACGCAAGGCTAATAAACAATTCAAAGATCAAAGGAAATTTCTCAACAGAAGAGTACACACTGCCACATTAGTGAGTGAAAGATACAGAAACAGATACCAGGCCCCTCAATCTTTAATATTCTATCATCTTTTTCATGCTGTCCCTGTTTTCCACAAAATGATGAAAGCAAACCAAAAGCTTTAGACTCAGATAAATCTTCATACCTCCCCAAACTGACCTAAATGACAGATACTCACATGAACTGGCATATTGAAGTAATCAGACTTAAAATTATCTGCCATCTCTCCAAAGCTCTGAAGTGTATACTCTCGTACAGCTTGTTCAAATCCAAAGGCCTCTCGAGGTTTATTACATTCCTAAGAAGAAGAAATACCTAAGATTAATTCACTGAAAATGAACTAACAAAATATTAAAGCTCTTGGTATTACCTTCTTTGATCATTTCCCTAGGTGAAGCAAATCCAATCAATCTTAGACAGCAAAACAAGTATTAACTACTTGCAATATAGAATCAGGAAATAATGTTCTAGAACCTCAACTACATTTTCACAGCCTTCCATAAGGAAGGTGGTAATGAGACGGCTTCAGACTCTGGAGTTGACATTAAGCTCTGGCACCAAGACAAACACCAGGAGAACTATTGACATGCAATCAAGCCTAGCGATGCCTATCATTCTGTTTCTCAGTGGATTTAGCTAGAGAGAAAATAAATGTTCATGGAAGAAGGAAATATAATAGATAAAGGAATATCCACTGGATTGCAAGAATATCTAGCCACAGGAATGGTTGTTTCACACCATCAATCACCCTGACCAGTATTTTAACACAAATCCTCAGAGCAGAACTGCTTCTGAATCATCTCACCTTGAGAATAATAATAACTCAAAGCTCTGAATACACCTATACACAGCCCAGCCAAGTCGTTCCCTTCCATGTCCTATCACAGTATTTTGTTAAAATAAACAAACAGGGGTGCCTGGCTCAGTCGTTAAGCATCTGCCTTCGGCTCAGGTCATGATCCCAGCATCCTGGGATCGAGTCCCACAACGGGCTCCCTGCTGGGCAGGAAGCCTGCTTCTCCCTCTCCCACTCCCCCTGCTTGTGTTCCTGCTGTCACTATCTCTGTCTCTGTCAAATAAATAAATCTTTAAAAAATAAAAAAAAATTTAAAAAATAAAATAAGTAAACAGATTAGGTATTTCAGGCCAATAATGTCTTTGTAATCTTTCAATAAGAATAATCCAGTATAATCAAGTAAAAATTAAACAAGCTAGATACCATCAGTTTATCTGGTAACATGAAAACTGGATGCATAAATCCTAAGTTCTAGAGCTTCACATCTTTTACATTTCTTTTAATTTTAAAAAGACAAATAACCTACAGTTTTTCTTCATTTTTCTTATTTTCCAAGAATACTAACGTTCTGAATAAAAGTATCATTCATCTTCAGCAATAAACAGAATTATCTAACCCATAGTCAAAAAAAGAACTTTTGAAAGGTAAGCTGCCACAATACAATTACTATATTTTCATTCAATATTGCTCTTAAACAAATCCCAGAGGTTTTTTTTAAGATTTTATTTATTTTTTATTTTTATTTATTTATTTTTTTAAGATTTTATTTATTTATTCATGAGAGACAGAGAGAGAGAGAGAAGCAGAGGGAGAAGCAGGCTCCCAAGGAGCAGGGAGCCCGATGCGGGACTTGATCCCAGGACCCCGGGATTATGACCTGAGCCGAAGGCAGACGCTTAACCATCTGAGCCACCCAGGCGCCCTTTTATTTATTTTTTTATAGAGAGAGACACAGTGAGAGAGGGAACACAAGCAGGAGGAGTGTGAGAGGGAGAAGCAGGCTTCCCGCTGAGCAGGGAGCCGGACATGGGGCTCGATCCCCCTGGGATCATGACCTGGCTCAGCTTAACGACTGAGCCACCCAGGCGCCCCAATCCCAGAGATTTTAAACATTGAAGAACAAAGCCAAGAGCTTTTGAGAATGGGTTTACTGTATGTGTGTATGTGAACATCACTGCTGTTAATTAAATAAGGATCTGTAAAGGTTAGGCTTGTACCTCAGCAACACATTTAGGACACCTCCAGTCTCCTTTGGGCACATCAGGTAGTGGGGGAATTAAACAGAATGTATGATAGCTGTCATCACATCCATCACACAAAAGCAATTTATCTTCATTATTTCCCCGACCACAAAACATACAAACATAGAGATCAACCTGTTAGAAAACAAACAAGATAAAATAAAAGTCTATTTTCTATAATAATAATATTAAATTTTTACCAGGAACTCCTTAATTGAAACAAAATAATGTACACTAAAAGTACACATAACTTAAATCCTGATTTTTTAAATGATTGTATTTAGACAAGTTTTCATAAAACTTCCTCAATTTCCTCAGTGCTTCTACAGGCAAGTTAATAAAAGCATATCAAGTTATCAGAATAAAGAAAGACCACAAATCCAGGTTACTTGAAAGTCAATTATATAAATAAAATACACCATGTCATCCTTCCTACACACACCTCTTTGACAGAGAATGAATACTGAGCACTGTCCACATTACAGCTCAAGAATTTATAGATTCATATTCATTCTCTCACTCACAAGGTACATGTGAGGATAACTCAGGGAAAGAGTCAATGTAAACAGACAAAGCAAGGTTCACATTACATAAATGAAAGCTGCAACTTTAGATTTACCATCTAGTCTTCTAACCAAACGAACTAACTAAACGGCATACCAATATATAGCGAGATAAAAAGTGCAAAACTAAAAATAAATCCTTTCCCTCCTGACACATCTCAGAACACTTACAAAGTTAACAGAGAGAGTTCCTTTCCGTTGTCTCATTTGCATGTTAAATGCGTCTGACCTGTTGGTAACTTTTCGTCTTCGGGAGACCTCATCTTGAAATAAAAATAGTTATATAATAATAGTAAAAACTAATGTTGAGAGCTTACTATGGACCAGACACTATTTAAAATAATTTAAATTAAATCTCAAAACACTATGAGGTAGATATGCTATTATCCCCATTGAAGATAAAGAATCTAAGGTATAGAGAAGTTAGATAACTTGCCCAAAATCACACAGCCAGTCAGTGGCAGATTTGGAAATCTAATCCAGGCAATCAAGCTCCAGAGAGCTTAACTACTAATTCTATACTGCCTGTATGTAGTGCTTCTCAGGGACTAATTGAGACGAGTTTTAAGATCACTACCAGCGAATGCAGTAAGTACAAGAATGAAAAAGATAAAGTGCTTAATTCTTAGAAGGGTGATAATAAACATCATAATGTATTTAGTAGGTCCTATCACACTGAATGTTTTTAAGAGTGATGGGACAATATCATCTGACCCTCCAGAGTTCTCGTCCACAATCTGAATTGTGACTTAATTTCTCATATCATGAAAAGGGTAATAATATGACTTGTGATTACAACATTTCATTAAATTCAAATACACCAAAAACAAATCCAACACAATCTTTGTAGAGTTTTAAAACTGACAGGTACATAGAGAGAATAGTGGAACTTGATCTTTGCATTAGCAATTTTACTCAGAAAGTTTCAAACATTTACTAAGCTGAGAGTACAAGGCTTTCTTCAAACACGGAATTTAAATGAAGTGTCATAATATATCAAGGCAATTATGGAAAAATAACAAAATCAGAATTAGAATTTTAGTCATAAGCTCTCCACAGTACATTTTGTTACTAAAGGTCAGAGAATCCTTTCTTTGAATTTAGAGGTTATAAGCTATGGACTACTTGGTAAGAACCATTCATTTCACCATTCTCTCCTAAACTAGCCTTTAGAAACTATAAATTTCTGCGTAACATATTAGAAATGGAAAAGGAAAATTTCTCTCTTCCAAATATTACAAAAATTCAATAAAATATGGTTCCTCAAGCCTTAAATTTAAGATTATATGCCATAGAAGGTGATCCGTCTAGGAACCACATTCCAATGTTTATACTCATAAGAAAATCCCAAGGCAAAATGCAATTCAAATATTTAAATCTTATTAGAACCATATGGCTATACATTATTTCTTTTCATGACCGAATAAGAGATTTTACCTTCTTTATCTTTTGCTCCCATTGCTAGGCCCACGACCTTAGGCCCAGCCCCAAAAATTCGAAGTTTCTTCAGTTCCGTGTTTCTGTTTACTTCTCCAGATTCTGACTAAAAAAATAAATAAATAAACAAAACTCACATTATCTAATCATTCTGATTCATACATTTATTTTCTTACCTGAGGAAAGTTTCAAGATCCTCTTCAATATGAAGAAAAACATATTTTATTTCTTCTCTCTAAATCCACTCACTGCCTCATTACAAGAGCTGAATAGTCATCCAAACACTATGCAACACCCAGCTTCCTTTCCACAAAGAATCTATCTTTATTAAAAGCACAATTGTCAATTAGGTTCTGTCCAGAGACAAATGCCACTGGTTATAACCAGTATAATACTGGCAATAATAGAAATCCTCACTCTTACTTTGCTAATGGACACCCATCTTGATCAGAAGGCAATATGCCCATCCTATTAGATGACTAATGATTATCCTAAGCCAATCATGCCATTTCTCTTTGTTAGTGATGACCTAGCTAGGGGAGGAAATGTTATCCTGGTCTAGACCTATGAGACATAGAGAACATCTACTAGAAGCCTCGGGAAAGATTTTCATCGTCTAATAAAAGAGAAAGCTTCTTAAAGAGTAATAAGACTTTTACCCCAACTTCTTTCCCCATTGTTAGGAGATTCAGCCTGGTGAAAGCATTGCGCTGGACTCTAACAACCACACTGCAATTAGGAAGAGACATACTACCCACACACTGAAGAAAGCAAGGTAGAAAGATGGAAAGAGCCTGGCCCTTCATGGCGATGTGCAGTTGCTGCATCAATCCTAGAACTACCCATTTCTGGAAATCTTATGTGAAAACTGTGTCCTTATGTGAAAATTGTGTTGTTAATGTTTAAGCTGATGTCAATTGGCACTCCAGTACTTGAAGATGAGAGCTTCCTGATAGATGCAAATGTTATACCATGAATTCAGATGGACCATACACACTGAATGTACACTAAGTAAATAACTAAAACTTATTAAAAATACAGTCAATAAGAATAAAAATAAATCAGGATAAAATACAGACTTTATAAGTCTATGATCATATAAGAACCAAACCAACTAAAATGGCATTTTAATATATATAAACTTTAGTAGATTGATTTAATTATACTAATCAACCTCTACAGTCAGTCCAATGATAAACACGACACTATACATTCTTCATCACTATTAATGCACAGTACATAATAAGAAAACCTAACATACACTAAGTAGATACTATGTGCCATATAAAAGTATTTTAATCAATTAATCCTCACAACAACCGTTTCAGACAGGCAATAAAGTTCCAAAAATTACAAATAATAAAACATTATCTGATCTTAATAGAATAAACACTAGAAGTAACAAAATAAAAAATAAAAAGACCTGTTAGAAATCTTTAACTTCCTATTAAAAATGCTAACAACAACAAAAAAGACTATACATCAGAATCTCCAGAATAAATTAAAGCAGTGATCACAGGAAGTTTTATAGTCTTAAACATCTCAGTCAAAACAGAAGAATGGAAATAAATTAAGTTTCCAACTCAAAAAGCTAGGAAAAGAGCTACAACATAAACCAAAAGAACTCTGTGATGCTAGATTAGAACTGGAATTATCAGTCCATTTCTGAAAATATAAACTCATAATGTTTTAAATTTTATTTCCCAGCCCTAACCACTAAAAGGGCCTACCAAAAGCAATGGCATCCCAGTAGGAACAAGCACACCTTGTGCTCAGATCTGGGTTTCTAAGTATCATTTCACACTAAAATGAACCAGAATTCTGTGGAAAAATGGCTGATTCCAGGTCTAAAGCAAGGCAAGAAGACAATGAGCCTTTTTGTGCTAAATAAGTGCTCAAAAAGGATGGAGACATGTCAAAAGAGTATCATGAACCAGCTTGAAGGGGTTCCCATCAGCCAAATTTGGAACAATAGGATTACCAAAAAGGAATAAGAGCTTGTAATAAACTACATTATATTTTTAAAAAATCATGATCTATAGTTATACTAAGAAGGAGCAGGGGTCAGTCATGGTCCCACTGGTACACACATTCATCAAAATTCACCAAACTGTACACTTAAGATATAAACATTTTACTGTATGAAAAAAATACCTCAAGAAAGTGTGGGAGAAGAGTTCTCCTTTAAAGAAAAATGTTAACAAATGTAGAAAATGACAGAGCTAGAAAATCACCCAGCCTGCAACCACCAACATAACAACTAACTCAGGTAAGATCATCAGTGAATGTGCAAACCACTGGGTAAGACTTAACTGGAAGACAGGTTATTCACACTATTTTATAGTTTACCCTGATTACTTTTATTACAAAGAGCATAAGTATGATGGAGAAACCTGACTCAAACTTAGTGTCACCAATAATGAGATACACTGGCATTATGGGCTTCATTCTAATGTATAAATGTGTTAAGGGTCTAATAACCCTTCATACAGACAAACTGTGAATCCAGCTTTCAAAAAGCTCACAAGTGAGGTCACGGATGAAAAAACAATCATAGCAGGGGTGCCTGAGTGGATCAGTCGGTTAAGTGTCCGACTCTTGACCTTGGCTCAGGTCATGATCTCAGGGTTGTGAGATAGAGCTCCATCAGGCTCTGTGCTCAACAGAGAGTCTGCTTGAGATTTCCTCTCCCTCTGCCCCTCCCCCCACTTGCATGTACTTTCATTCCCTCTCTTTCTCTAAAATAAATATTATTTATCTATTCTTTAAAAAAAAAGAATAAAAACAATCAAAGAAGAGTAAAGCAAGGGGGGGATGTGATAGAAGAAAGGGGAGTAGGATAACTTTCATAATTTCTGTTTCTTGTTTAAGAGACTAGTAGATGGCTGTGCTTGTCATGGACATTAAGCTAGAAAATAACAAAGGAAAAACAGATTTCGAGAAGGTGGTAATGTTTGAGATACACTGAATTCAGCATACCTGCTGTGGCCACCAGTATGCATACAGGGGTATACACATACTGTATGCACACACACATCCCTGGTAAACCGAAAAGAAACATGGGTGCCAAGACATATTTAGGAGCCCTGAGTGTATAGGTAGTAATCGAAATCATAGGGGAGGTAAGATAGCTAGGGAGAACAAAGCCGGGAAAAGACTTAGAACACCACGTAAAGGGCAATGGTAAGAGAGAACAAAGATGACTGAGGAGAGGTCAGAGTGAAGAGGATAACCAAGAGACAGGCATCACAGAAGCCAAAGAAAAATCAAGTTAACTGAATTTCAAGGGGAGGAGTCAACACCCATATTAAATGTATATATGACCAGAGATGAAGAAGAAATAAAAAAATGTCCTCAGCTTTTGACAATTATTAACTCGGTGGTAACTGGGGTGGTGCAGTTTCAATAAAATGATTTAGCTCAATGTCAGATTACACAGTACAAAAGCTAGACAGATACTAAGGAAACTGAAACAACATCGACCATTTTTTAAGAAACTTCATGAAAAGAGGCAAGGAGCAAGGCACAATCTAGGAAGGGAGATTTTGTTCTAAGATGACAGAGACTTTAAACACGTTTACATTGGGGGTAGGAGGAGATCCAGCAGACAGAGGTAAGAGAGATTTCATAAGTGATATATTAAAATCCCTAAAGAAGCCAGAAAGGACAGATGTGGGAAGATTATCCTTAGAGACGAAGGTACCCTATGCTCACAGAGATTGGCAGAAATTAAGAAAGAATACCAACAAGTCTGTGTATGGGGCAAGAAGTCGAAGGAGTTCTACCAGAAAGCCTTTCTCTTCTTTCTGAAATTGAAGACTAGGAATGAGGCAGACTAGGCAATATAGTAATTAAGGACAAACTGTGAGTTGAACGAATTCTTCATTGAAAAGCCTACAATGGTTCTAGTTTCTACCTGGTACCAACCAATATGACTACAATGACAATTATTACAATGGGTAAAAACATTCTATGTGGTCCTTTTCATATATATAGGCAATGAGCAGCCGCGCTTTTTCATGGTTTCAAAAGGAACATTCAGAGAAATTTCATCACAAGCTGTCAACTGATTAGAGGAGCAGGGCTACCTGGGGCAACTCTTCAAAAGTGAGTCACCAAGTCAGAGACTAGTCTTCAAGTGTTTCGGGTGGTGAAATAGAATCATCACTATACACCCAAAGATGATTAGAACTTTTGAGATCAACCACAGTACTAAAAATCACTTAATGACTAAACCAGAGTTTACTAATTTGTAATGGTTTATAAATAAGAATTCTCATTATGCTAAATATAAATTATAATTATACTATGATGCAATAAAATAATTTAATTATGAATTACAAAACAATTTATAGTACATATTGGTAATTTACTAATAAATGAACATAAGTTTGTAATTCACTTTCCAGTGATTTTCCATTGAATTCACATTCTCAATCCAAGATACCTACCTTTTTCTTATCAAAGTACCTAAGAAGCTAAATTATTATTCAAGATGTTATTTAAGGAGCATAAATTCAGAGCAAGAAAAGCAGCATCTTACTGTCCTAACCTATGGACCTGTCACCTTTAAAAACACACTTTGAGGGGGCACCTAGGTGGCTCAGTCAGTTAAGCGTCTGCCTTCAGCTCAGGTCATGATCCCAGCATCCTGGGATTCAGCCCCACATCAGGCTCCCTGCTCAGCGGTGAGTCTCCTTCTCCTTCTCCCTCTGCCCTCTCACCCTTGCTTGAGCTCTCTCTCAAAAAATAAATAAAATCTTTAAAGAAACAAAAACAAAAACACACTCTGAGGACCACAAATGAGAATGGGGAAAGGAGGACAGATGCAGACAAGAAGAAATTAGGGCATTTTTCTTCTGATGAAATTATTTTAGGCTACAAGAACACTATAAAAGTTAACACTGGAATGGTTCAAACACTAAAACTTATACTCTAGCTTTTAAAGGAATGAATGAAAAATAAAACCACCCTTTCCTACTCCTCTCATTTTTGCTAACCACAAAAATAAAATAAACTACAGTTCATCGGCATGTCTATAACACTGGCCCTACAGTACCCAGAGTCACCCTCTGATTTGTCCTCCTTGTCAAAACTGTTCAAAATTAACAAAAAACTTTCTAAATGAGACTGAATTTTACAATTTCTTCCTTGTTCATCTTAAAGGTAAATGAAAGACAGGTCTCTTCACGTTCTAAAAAATAGTACGTGAATGACTCCAATAACCACATAATTGTTCTGCAGTCAATACACTTAAAACTCCTGTTAAAAATGATCCATGGAAGTTGATACCTGAGACTTGACACGCCTTGTTCTCTTCGGCAGAATGTTCATTCTTGTGCCTGGCTCTGGGGAAGTTTGGACATCAGTGCCAAGAACCTCAGGCTCTACTTTTTCCTTAAGATCTAAATTAGGCATCTGTACACCCTAAAGAATCAGAGCACAGAAAGAGAACAGGTTCACTGATAAGAAATCAGACTGGAGAATGAGGGGAGAAATAATAAATTTCCAATAAATCCCCAAAACTACATGAAACCAGATGACAAGTCTACCCACCAAACTGATCTATAGATTCAAGACAATCCCTATCAAAATCCTAGCAGGCTTTTGTTGTAGAAATTGAGAAGTGAATTTCTAAAATTTATGTGGAAATGCAAATTCTTTGGATATTCTGAAAAAAGAAGAACCAAGTTGGAAGACTAACACTATTGGATATCAAAACTTACTATAAGGCTACAGTACTCGAGACAGTATAGTATTGGTGTTAGGGTGAATATACGGACCAAAAAACAAAACAGAGACCAGAAATAAACCCACATTTGTAGTCAACTGATTTTCAACAAAAGTGCCCACCAGGCAAATCAACAGGAAAAGGGTAGTAGTCTTTTAAACATGACACTGGTACAACTGAATATTCATATACATATACATTTCCCCTCCCTCCCCCAAAATGAAATACTTCTACCTCATACTATACACATACAAAAAAAAAAAAAACTCAAAATGATCTCAGACCTAAATATAAAAGCTAAAACTATAAAACTTCTGGATGACAACAAAAAAAGAGTATCTTTGGGGCCTTGGGTTAGGAAAAGATTTCTTAGATATGACAACAGAAGCACAATCCATAGAAGGGGGAAGGAAATTAATAAACTACTCTTCAAACAGACACCATTATAAAAATGAAAAGATAAACCACAGACTAGCAGAAAGTATTTGTAAAATCATATACCTGATAAAAGACTTGTATCCAGATTATATAGCAAACTCTTAAAACAAGTGTAAGATGACAAACAATCCAATAAAAAAAAGATCAGAACAGACACTTCATCAAGGAAGAAATACAAATGGCTAATATGCACATGAAAAGATGCACAACACCATTGGTCATTAGGGAAATGAAAATTAAAACCACAATGAGATACCACTACACACCCACTAGAATGGCTATAAGCAAAAAAACTGACAATACCAAGTGTTGCCAAAGACGTGAAGGAACTGGAAGCCTCTACATTACTGGTGGGAATGTAAAATGGTTCAGCCACTTTGATAAACAGTTTGGCAGTTTCTTAAAAAGTTAAACATAAACTTACCATATAACCCAGCAATTCCACTCCTAGGTATCTACCCAAGAGAAATGAAAACATAGGTCCACACAAAGACTTATACATGAATATTCATAGCATTTATTCATAATAGCCATAAACTGGAAACAATCCAACTGTCCACCAACTGGTAAATGGATAAACAAATATGGTATATCCATACAATGGACTATTATTCAGCCATAAAAGGAATGAAGTACTAATACAGGCTAAAACATAGATGAACCTTGAAAACATTAGGCTAAGTGAAAGAAGCCAGACACAAAATTATATTGTATAATTCCATCTATGTGAAATTTCTACAAAGGCAAAAAACTACAGAGCCAGAAAGCAAATCAGGTGTTTATCTGGGTTTGGGGGTACGAACAGGAACCAACTACAACCAAACACAAAGGAACTTTCTGGGCTGATGGAAATATTCTAAAACTGAGCTGTGGTGATCACTGCATAAATGTGTAATTTATTAAAGCTTATTGACTGTGTATCTACAATGACTGAATTCTACAGTATGCAAATTATAACTTCAAAAAGCTGTTAAAAAAATACATGAAACCAAAAGGAGGAATTTTTCAAAAAGCTTAAGTAATGAGAATTTATTTTAAATAAATAAGAAAACATCCTTCATTCCCATTAGCCTCTATCTTGTAAACCACCAAAACTAGCTGCAATTTTTAAACCACACCTTGCTACCCCAAATATTGATACCTGGAGAAATCTTTTTAACTTGCTATGCTTAGTGAACTGCTAACTTGTTACGGTGAACACAGTCTAACATTCATATCTGGCAGACTGGATTTATCCACTCCTAAAAAAAAAAAAATGATGCATCTCACCATAAGGCTGACACCAGATTGGAAAAGTTCATATGGGTAGAGAATTCTTTCATAATGTGACTTCAAGAGAGACCCAGTTCCTTTTCCCGGCAGATATCCCAAGCGACTACCCACTTTAGACCATTTCTTCTCTTTTGTGACCATTTCAAAACCTCCTTTGCTGGCAACAATCTGAAAAGAAAGTAAAAACTATTTAGAGAAAGAAGGCAGATTCATGTATTCTGAATCTGTATCTTGCCTGCTAAATAGAAAAATTACTCTGAGCTTAGATTTCTAATTTCCTTTCCATAAATATCTGACAAAATTGAAAACTGTCAACATTTAAAGTATGAAATGGATGATTTTCGGAAGTTTTGAACTCTACTATTTAACTAATGTTAATGTGCCCATTTTCACATTCAAATACATTTAATGAATTTACACTTTGTACATTATACACCTTGAGAAAACTAAACAGATTATGTACTCGATATCCACAAGGAACTCAAAATATAAAATAAAAATTAAAAAAACAAACATAAGCATAAATGTAAGTTATGTTGTACAAAATGAACATAAATCCTGAAATTGGGAAATTACCAAATAACTTACAGAATTTTAACAAAAATGTCAAGGAAAAAGTGGATTCAAAGGCTATTTTGGAAAAGGCTGTAATTTTTCAAAAGGAGTTTTACATGGAAGATTATGAAGGAACGATGGGGAAAGATCAGATTACAGTGGTAGACTTACTAGAAAATATAGTACAGAATGTATTAATGTAGGAAGAGTTAAGATAAATTGGACAATTTTGCTGAATGCTCACATCAAACCAGGCACTATATAGAATATACATATATCAAGGTTCCCTCTTCCAGAAATTGATACTGTATATCTCTCACACTCCAAAATATAGGCAGTCTTCAGTTGACTGATAATAAAATAAAAAGGACTATGACATGGTTATTTGAGCTCAAAAAAATCTCCTTGAGTGTACACTACTGTTATTTCTCTGTATCAAAAAGCCTGGCTGACTCAGTCAGTGGAGCATGTAACTTGATCTCAGGGATGTGAGTTCAAGCCCCACATTGGGCGTAAAGCTTACTTAAAAAAAAAAAAAAAAAGTTGGGATGCCTGGGTGGCTCAGTCGTTAAGCGTCTGCCTTCGGCTCAGGTCATGATCCCAGGATCCTGGGATCGAGTCCCGCATCGGGCTCCTTGCTCAGCAGGGAGCCTGCTTCTCTCTCTGCCTGCCACTGCTTGTGCTCTCTCCCTCTCTCTGACAAATAAATAAAATCTTTTAAAAATTTTTTTCTAAAAAGTTAAAAGAAAAATTAAACATAAAATTACATGATTCAACAATTCCACCCAAAAAAAGTGAAAACAGGGATTTAAATAGATACTTGCAAACCAATGTTCACAGCAGCATGACTCACAAGAGTCAAATGGTGGAAACAACCCAAAGGTCCATCAAGAGATGAATGAATAAACAAAATCTGATATATACATATAATGGAATATTATTCATCCTTAAAAAGGAATGAAACTGATGCATGTGACAACATGGATCCTTGGAAACATGATCAAACACAAAACGATGAATATTATATGATTCCACTTACATGAAATACCTAGAATAAACAAATTTACAGAGAAAGGAAGTAGAATAGAGGTTTTACACCAGGGGCCCGAAGGGAGAGGGGAAGTTCTGGAGTGATGGTTGTACAACATTTTGAATGTACTTAATGCCATTAAATTATACACTTAAAAAAAATGGTAACTGTTATGTTATGCATATTTTACCACAATTTTGTATAAAAAGGTTAAGAACATGGACTGTGGAGCCAGACTGCCAGAGTTCAAATCAACTCCACTACTCAGTAACTGTGTGACCTTGGGCAAGTTATGTCATAATTTGCACTTCGGAGTCCTATTATTAAAATATTAATAATTTAACAGCACTTACACTTTATTATGAGGCGGGTGTGAAGACAAATGAAATAAAACATGAAAAGCACCAGGACAAAATAAGCACTGTGTAAATGTTAGCAGTATTATAATATCTGTGTGTGTGTGGGCAAGTGGGGGGTGTGAATGCTATAAATAAATGAACGTTTTGAGCTCTTATACCCTACAATGCTCTTATAGACAAAGATGAACCTATACCAAAGCAAAATTTCCCTCTACTGAAAATGTGAAAGCTTGGTGGCAACATATAAGTTCACATGCACAGGAGTTGAACACATCTCTAATTCTTTAGCTTCTTTTAGCACATACTCAGAGAAGCCAGCTCTCTTAAAAAAGGCTAGCCAGGGGAAAATTATAATGAGAAAAAAGTTTATTTTTCCAATGTTGTAGTGTAGAGGAAAACATGAGGGTGTTTTAGAAGGCTGTCTGGAAGCAAGTGCATGAATCAGGATGCCTTTCATTCACACCTTTCCAGTGCTTCTATAGAGTCAGGTACTGTTCTGGGTGCTTGAGATACATCTGTGAATAAAACAAAGATCTTTGCCCTCATGGTGCTTACATTCTAGCAGGAAAAACAGGCCGTAAACATAGTATGTAAATTTTAAAGTGATAAATCCCATAGAAGAAACTTTAAAAAGCAGTTAAAAGACCTCACAAGCAGCAAAGTAAGGGTTTAACTTAAGTATTAAACGGTCACAAAAAACTTCATTATAAAGGTGAAATTTGAGCAAAGACTCCTTCAAGGTGAAGCAGTTACCCAAGCAGATATACAGGAAATAGAGCAGAAGCCCCATGTTAGAAGCATACCTCAAATGTCCGAGGAACAATAAGGAAGCCAATGTGGTTGAAGCAAGTGGAGAGGAGTCCGAAAGGAAACAGAAACTCTCTTAGTAATCTTCATTATACCATACATTTATCACCATTACATACTACTCTAGTTTGTATGCAAAGCACTTTAAGTTAAATTTCCATTAGTAACGATATATCTGCATGGATCCAGTCAGGCTGTCCCATCCAGTTAAGATGCTTACTGGCATGCAGTTGTGAAAATGACAGCCAGCACAGAGTATGGCTAAGAAATAAGATAAAACTATCTCACAAAGAAATCAACACTATGACTTTGGCTTCGTGCATACAAACACTCTAACAATCTAACAGGGCCTGATACTATAAAAACACACAAAACTTTAGCACGTTTCTCTTCAGCTGACAGATTCAAGAATTATTATGTATAATTTCAAAATATAATGCAGTCATTAAAAAAAAAATGAAATCGGGGTGCCTGGGTGGCTCAGTCGGTTAAGTGTCCACCTTCGGCTCAGGTCATGATCGGATCGAGCCCCACATCAGCCTCCCTGCTCGGTGGGAAGCCTGCTTCTCCCTCTCCCTCTGCTGCTCCCGCTGCTTGTGTTCCGGCTCTCGCTAACTCTCTCTAATAAATAAATAAAATCTTTAAAAAAAAATGAAATCTTGCCATTTGCAATGACATGGATGGAACCAGAGGGTATTATGCTAAGCAAAATAAGTCAATCAGAGAAAGATAATTATCATATGATCTTACTGATAGGTGGAATTTGAGAAACAAGGCAGAGGATCACAGGGGAAGAGAGGAAAAAAATGAAACAAGACGAAACCTGAGAGGGAGAAAAACCATGAGACTCTTAATCTCAGGAAACAAACTGAAGGTTGCTGGAGTGGAGTGGGGTGGGAGGGATGGGGTGGCTGGTGATGGACATTGGGGAGGGTATGTGCTATGGTGAGCGCTGTGAATTGTAAGACTGACGAATCACAGACCTGTACCCCTGAACAAATAATACATTATATGTTAATAATAAAAAATAATAAAAAAATAAAATAAAAATAAATTTCAAAAATTTCAAAATAGGGGCGCCTGGGTGGCTCAGTCATTAAGCGTCTGCCTTCTGCTCAGGTCATGATCCCAGGGTCCTGGGATTGAGCCCCGCATCGGGCTTCCTGCTCAGCGGGAAGCCTGCTTCCCCCTCCGTACTCCCCATGCTGTGTTCCCTCTCTCACTGTGTCTCTCTCTGTCAAATAAATAAAATCTTAAAAAAATTTTTTTTCAAAATATAAAACCATTTACTCCATTTTGTCATGAACTGTATCACACCATTATCACTAGAAAAATATCACTTATAAGCCATGCCCTATAAAAAGATACATGACAGGGGCGCCTGGGTGGCTCAGTTGGTTAAGTGACTGCCTTCGGCTCAGGTCATGATCCTAGAGTCCCGGGATCGAGTCCCACATCGGGCTCCCTGCTCAGCAGGGAGTCTGCTTCTCCCTCTGACCCTCTTCCCTCTCGTGCTCTCTCTCATTCTCTCTCTCAAATAAATAAAATCTTTAAAAAATAAAATAAAATAAAAAAGATACATGACATGCAAAGACAAACTGAACAAAATGGAAACAAGCCCTTAATACTTGACCAAAGAACAATGTCAATCGAGGCCAAAATTTCCATCCAATGTAAAACTAAGTCTGCCCAGTAGAAGACAATCTTAACAGACATAGAGTAGCAGTACTTTTCGACTTAAAAGTTCCCTCTCAAGCCTCCACTGAAAAGACAGTAAAGGAACAAAAAGGCATAGGACCAAGAGAAAGCAGATACACAAGTGATAATCTAGCAGACAATATCAAAAACCAACCAAGCACCTTCAACAGAAGAAAGCCAAGGAGAAGCTTTTCCAATACAGAGCCTAGAAAGGCCTAAGAAATGGAAACAACAGTCCCTTTAAAATTAGAGATGGCGGGGCGCCTCGGTGGCTCAGTCGGTTAAGCGTCTGCCTTCGGCTTAGGTCATGATCCCAGGGGCCTGGGATCGAGCCCCGAGTTGGGCTCCCTGCTCAGTGGGGAGCCTGTTTCTCCCTCTTCCTCTGCCTGCCACTCCTCCTTGCTTGGGCTCTCTCTTTCTCTATCCCTCTGCCAAGTAAATAAATAAAATCTTAAAAAAATAAAATAAAATAAAACCAGAGATGGCAATAAATAGAGAACAGGACTGGCTGAAAACCTGTATGAAAGCAATTAGACCTCCTCCAGTCAGCACAGCCAGGCAACTATTGCTCTCCAATCCCAGGACAAGACTAGAGATTTACTCTCAGGAGAGTTTGAAAAGCAGGGACTCTAACCTAAGAGAAATAGGTAAGCAAACTAGAGGATCAGTCTAAACTCTAATAGTCTAACATCAAGTTATTAGTCTAACATCCAACTAATAAAAGTTCAGAAAGAGAGAAAAGATAAGTGGAAGAAATTATCAGACTACAGAAATACAAGAAAAGTTTTAAGACCTCAAAGACATGAGTTCAGATAAGAAAAGTTATCAAGTGGGGAGGGGGTGGGAGGATGGGGTGGCTGGGTGATGGACACTGTGGAGGGTATGTGTTGTAGTGAGCGCTGGGTGTCGTGTAAGAGTGATGAATCACAGACCTGTACCCCTGAAACAAATAATACATTATATGTTACTTAAAAAAAAAGAATTAAACGTACATGCCCGAGTGCCTATATCAAGTTTAAAAAAAAAAAGAAAAGTTATCAAGTGCAATAAAAGTATTAAATGAGATAGTGGACATTCTCTCCTCAGAAGTGGTTTCATAGAGAAGGGTATCAGGAAGCCTATGAAGAAGGCAGTAGTTTGGGTATAAATGGAGGAAGACAATATGGTACATCACATGGAGCTAAAATTGGATCCGAGATCAAGGGCTACTAAAATTTTGCTTTTGCTTGTAGAGGTCTCCTGCATAGTTGTGCCACTGAGAAAGACAGCAAAAAGATGAAAGTCTTAGAATCACTGACTGGAATGATTCACCAATTCCCTTATGATGACCTGACTTACAATAAACTTCATGAAGACTTAGACAAAAATAAAAGGTAAATTTAAAAGCTTTGTTCATTGTTAAATGTTCAAGTGGACTTAAAATTAGTGCTGAAGATTCTAGACTTTCATTTTAAGGATGACAGATGAACAAAGATGAAACATCAAGGAATAGATGTCCATCTATTAAGTGTTTAAAAATGTGATAAAAAGCAAAACAATAAATAAGTAAATAAACACGTATGTATACAATGAAAATAAACACATACCAACGCATTCAGCACTGTGAAATCTCAAGGCACTGGAAATAAAGATTAGATTCTACATCTTCAAGAAAAAGAAAGCCACATACGAAGGAAAAAGAATTAACATAGCATCCGTCTCTCAACAGTAACACTGAAAGCTGAAAGATTATGGAGTAAAGCTTTCAAAATACTAAAGGAAAACAATTTACAACTTAGACTTCTAAACCTCACCAAACTACCACTAAAGTATAAGTGTAGAACACTTTTAAATAAGCAAAAAATTTACATTCCATTTATCCTCTTGTTCAAGAAACTAACAGAAGAAATGCTTCACCAAAATAGGAGGAAACCAAATAATATGAAGACTTGAAATAAGGGAAGAGGCAAAGGGAATTCCCAGAATGATAAAAGCAATAGGCGGTTCCAAGGTGACAGCTGACCTTAAAAAACAAGGAATCTGGATTAGAGCAGAAAAAAGAACTCCAGAGAAATGGCTCCAAGAAAAAATGGAACTGACAGATTACCTGACAGGTAAAGATTTATACTGCTGCTGGAAAATCTGAAAATAAATTTTTGATGGTTGCAAAGAAAACTTAAAAAATAAAAACAGGGAGGGGGATTATTAACTCCAAGGAAAATAAAAATTGGTATAAGGGAAACAATCATAGCACACTATAAGGCTCAGATACAAATATTTGTATTTATAGTCATAGTAATAACTTTTGATTAATAAAAAATTGATCTAGGACACTTGGCTGGCTCAGTTCATGGAGCATGAAACTTTTGATCTGGGGGTTGTAAGTTGGAGCCCCATGCTGGGGGTAGAGATTACTTAAAAATAAAATCTTAAAAAAAAAAAAAATTTGATCTAACTATACCAGAATGGAACAGGGGAAGTATGTAAGGATTTAAGTTTCTTACACCCACTCTCCATCTCTAATAGTAGAAAATCAGTGTATAATATTTAAAACCGAAAAGTGAAGAACTAGCATGAGCACATTATTTGGAAATACAAAGATCTAAATCAGAAACAGCTAAAAGAATTGAAAGTAATTAGTTCTGAGGACTGGGAATGGGAATGGAGAGGTGGAGAGGAAGAATGCTGGTTTTCATTTTAAGCCTTATATTTTAAAAAGTATTACACTGAGGGAAAAAAGTTTTTAAGGGCTAGAATGAATGTTCCTTGCTGCACTGATTATAAAAGTAATTGTTAATGTAAAACTCCATTAAATTACAGACATTCCAAGTAACACTTTTTATTATTAAAAATAATAAAACAAAGTGATAATTTAATCAACACAGGAAACCATCAAAATGAGAAATTAATGACTAAGACCTGATTAACTGAAAATTTGCTTCCCATTATAAACTAGTGGAAAGCAAAGTGTTTCAAAATCATGTCTATAATAACACAACCTCCAGAGATGCTCACCAGCTGTCAGCCAAATATATTTTTTTTAGTTTTAGTATAAAATTTAATATAAAATTTTTAGAGCATTCTGGCCTGACACTAAATTTAAAATGTATTACAAAAAGTAACTTAAATATGTTTGTCTTATTTTTCCTTGAAAGTGAAATCTCCAAAATTCATTCTATAATTTGAGTAACATCTTATTTCAAAACAGTTTATCAATCAGAGGATATGAAAGGCCACACAGAAAAAGATATTTTGCAAAAGTTCCTCAGATAATCAAGCTATCTTCACTCACAAGTCAGAAGGATCATAAATTTTTATTATTGTATTAACAAAACATGTTTTGAAGGTAATTTAAATGCTGTTGTAGGTCAGTTAGTTCTTTTCACATTAGGAACAAAGTTAACAAGTTTAGGCAAAAATTAATCTAAACTCTTCACCCTTAAGTTTTCAAACTCTTATTCATTCTGGAAAATGCTGGCTTCAGTTAACCATTAGCACTACTTACAGATATTGATACATATCACACATGAGAATGGTGAGTAACATAAATCTCTTTTAATATAACAAATTTTCGATTAAGAAGTAGAAAAAAGATGACAAGGTCAACATAAAACATTATACACTCAACACCAAGATAATATTAATAGATTGGTGTCATTTCTTTTGCATATTGTTTATCACAGAGCCCACTAATCTGTCATTAAATATGTTAAGTCTTACAATATAAAATAATTTTAAAGATAACTTCAAAATCTGTCATTTACATTTACTCATGCTTACATTTCATTGTCAAACAAATCCTGCACAGGAAACGGTATTTTCCATCAAGTTTATTGGAAATTCCTCATTTCATAAATTCACTAGCCTCTGCTCCAATTTCTAAACCAAGTACAAGCCTCACCTTGCTCAAAGCATACAGATCCAGGATTTTTCTCTCCACCACTGGAATCTTCAAAGTAGATCCTTGGAGTTCCCAAAATTTTGCTAATTGATCCAAGAAGTCCAGTCTCACTCTGGTCATTGCCTAAGATTATTAAAAAACAGAAATCAGAAATAGGAATTAAGTTATGATTGAAAATAAATGAGTTTTACTTAACAAAGTTACTCATTTCTCTAAAGAAATCCAAAGACTTCATTATTGCTTAGTCTAATCCTGTAAAATAAGGCAATAATAAACAAAATACTTCTAATAAACTTTATTCACTAAGGCAAAAAAGTCAATCTCTAATATATTAGAAATGTTCTTATATTTAATCAACCAAAGCAATTTTTTTGTAAAAGTTGGCTTAACTTTAAGCTAACCAGAAAATTTAGTATATCGGATTATTCTGTTTCTAAGCATTCTATCACTTCATCCATAGAAAATATGCCTACCTCAGGTACACCAATTCTCCACCCTACTGATATTAAGATCCTTCATGTATCTAATTACAAGAAACTAAAGGGAAAAAAGATTTAAAATCTCAGAAAATAAATGTTTCAGAAACATCAAGGGGGAAAAAAAAAACTTCACTATGACATATTAAGCCTCAGCTAGCTAAGATTTCTCTTTTGTACTCTGAAACACTTTTCTACCACACTGAAGTATCTTCCGATAACCCAGCAGAGAGGAAAAACAGCAATATTTAAATAGACTTCAATCTAGAAAATTTAAGAGACTAGTAATATTTAAAGAGAGAGTTAATAAATCAGATTAACAGTCCTGGAAAAGTTCTGTTAAAGTTAAAAATAACCTTTGAAAACCTCTGATAAAATATTAAAGCCTACTTTTCAAAGACCCCCAAGAGACAGAATCTCCCAACATTAACATAAAATTTCAGTAGAATAATAAGTGCTGAAGAAGTAGAACTTAGAATTTCAGGTCTCAAAATGAAAAAAAAAGAATTTCAGGTCTCTGCAGGTAAGCAATGGATATTTCCACTATGAAAAACATAGCTAGAGATAGTTTCCCATAGTCCCAGTTAAGCGGAAAAACTGTTAACAACTACTTTTTACAATTTTTTTTTTTTTTTAATCAGAAACTTCCATTCAGGCGCACCCGGGTGGCTCAGTCAGTTAAGCAGCCAACTCTTGATCTCAGCCCAGGTCTTGATCTCAAAGTTGTGGGTTCAAGCCCCGTGTAGGGCTCACCCCCCAAAGTGGATCCTACTTAATAGAAAGAAGAAAGAAAAGAAAGAAAGAAAGAAAGAAAGAAAGAGAGAGAGAGAGAGAGAGAGAAAAAGAAAGAAAGAAAGAAAGAAAGAAAGAAAGAAAGAAAGAAGAAAGAAAAAAAAACTTCCTTCCATTCAATCCCAACTAACATTAATTCTAAGCCCCAGTACATGAGTTGCTCAAAGTTCTCTACTAGAGCCCTGACATTTAAATGAATCAGGAGGCAGAAATCCTGATACAACACTCACCTCAAGTTCATTCAGGCGCTGGACTCTGGGAGTGAAACGAAAACTTTTTACTTCACATGCAAATGGAGGCTGCCAATCCTAAATAGAAATATATATATATATATATATCTTTTTAAACACACTGATGTACAAGCAAAGAATGCATTATTCATTCCCTTAAGAGATGAACAGCCATAAATCATAATGAAAACAAGTCTTTTTCATTGTAGAAACAGAAAGAGTAATATTTTTAGATGAGATATTTTTAATATTACTTATCTCCAATCATTCATCTCTCATATCCTATTATTAAAATTATTTTATCTATAAATCCTCCTCAAACTTCACCAGTCCCATTATTTATAAGCCACAATTACGCTTTCCCCAATTACTCAAGTGGAATGCAGTGAACTCATGTATCATAACACAATGTCTAATAAACACCTAAGTTTACCAAATTATAAACAGAATTTGAAAGAAACTAAAAAAGGTAAAATTGAAGATTAAAAAGTGATTTTTTAAAGTACTTATATAATTGGTTAATATCTTTTTTTATTCATGTCTAATGTGACACAGCACTTTACAGTCTATGTTACATAAATGTTTTGTTCAAAGCCTGGTATTTCAGCACCCAAATATTAAAAAAAAAAAAAAAAAAGTAAGGAAATCCACAGAAGAGAGGCAATTTCCAGATTGGAGTTGTGGTATAACTGAAATGAGATAGCACAGTTCAAGCAGGGTTCTAGAAAACATATTTTGCTTTGGCCTAAATAATAGTAAATCTACTTAAACATGTGAGAAGTAGTCAAAAAAATTCTTTTATCTTGGAAACTAAAGAACTTCATCAATATTGAAATTAAATTCTGCTTATAAACAAATTTATTTTTAATAATAATATAACATACAAAGAGAAGCTACATTATTTCAATCTTTTTTTAGTAATAAAAGGCATACATATACTTCTTTTTTTACCTAAAGGAACCGTGAATACACTTCCTAATTCATAAAGACAACAGAGTAGATGAAAATATGGTTTAAGAAAAACTTCAGTGCTTAAAGTTTTGCCAGTATTAGAGGTAATTTTGATAGCTAAACAGTTAAATGAAACTTTAGGAGGATGGCAATGCATATACCATCACTCATCATAGCAATCAGCTTTTAATCTTTTGCCTGTGATTAATAGTTTATAAATCTTAATCAAATTCATTAAGCACCAACAGGTTTAGCAGCATGTCTGGGTTTTGGAATCAAATAGATTGATCTAGGTTCAAAATACACTTTGCCACACACCCAAGATCATACATTTGATAAGTTATATAACTTATTCAAACTTGTCTCATCTGTAAAATGAGATGTTATTTACCCACTAGGGCTTCAAAGAATATTAAGTGAAATAATCTGTAGGTGCTAAATTAGCTCCTCCTCCTCCCTCCTACCTTAAGCTCTTTTTATTCTCTATGGTGCACACCACTGTGGTAGTGTGTGGTGAGAGTGGACGCTTCTTAAAATGCAATATGGAGAACAGTACTTCACCATTTATTCTTATAACTGGTAAACAAAACACAAAGCAAGGAGTCCGTTTAAGAAGCACTGAAGGCAACAGTTCACAAACGTTAATGTGCATTTAGCTTCATCTGAGAGTACGTGCTAGAAAAGCACATTCTAGAACTTCCACATCTAGAAATTTATCCTAGTCTGAAAAGGGGCTTAGAGATCTGCATTTTAGCCTGCATCTGGTTGAGCCTTGTGCAAGTGGACCAGGAACAGCATTTGGAAACGTGGGTCTTATGGGTAAAGAAAAAAAACCTTTTGACCTTGGGCAAATCACTCAACCTCTTGGGGCACTAATTCCCCCAAAGGAGCAGTTTCTGCTTTCCTTGCCTTAACGATGGAGGATTATAAAAAACCTACAGGCAAACAGTTATCTGCAATTGCAATTCATAAATCTTTGAACCTTGGTTTCTTATGTCAAGAGTAAACGTTTTCTTCCACCTCTATTGTTGACTAATTCCTCTTAAACCACCAAATTCTAAAATAAATGCTGCTCCTCTTCCCCTGGGAAGACTTTTCCATTGCAGCAACAAAGTCTAGGATTCTTACTTTGTAATAACATTCTACGGGGCAACTGGATCTCAGATTACCGTTTAAGAAACCTTACCCTTGAGATGAGGCCCGCAAATATTTAATAAATTAAGCATTAACAGAACTTGGATAAAAAAAAATAGTCAATGCAAGGGCAGTTTTTACTATAGCACCATAATGAGAGAGCGCCATACATGAGGTAAGACATGTCCTGTCCTAACACTTCAAACACCTTCTCGGCCAACGAAAGGTCTTTTGTTACCCTCGCCTACAATCAAAGGAGAAGAAAAGTACCAGCTCTCAAGTTCTAGGCGGAAAGGCTCTTGGGACACCGCTCTCGCGTTCAGACGTGCCTACCACATAAGGCTGCGAAAGAAACCAAGGCAAGAACATCCAGAAACTTAGCTTCTCGTTGTTGAGAAGCAAGAGAGTAAATACGAAAGCGCAGAAGAACCGGAAAAGTAAAGCTAAAGCACTCTCCCCTCTCTCCTCGGACTCCGGTACCTTGGGCGGTCGGATTTTGCAGATGCCGGTTTTCTCCGCCAGAGGCCGGATGCGGCCGATAAAGCTGAGAGGGTCCGTGAACTCCTCCCAGCTGGGCTCAAAGACTGGACACTCGGGAGGTGGCACGAACTCCGCCGCGTAGCCCCCCGGCCCCACGCCTGCCATGGCAATACCCGGGAGGCCCCCGGGGGAGGGGGGGGAACAGGTGGAGAAAGGCTGGCTGAGGCCCACCGAACCCTCTCACGTCTCCTGACAGGGGCCGAAACTCATCTTCTCGGACAAGAACCGCTCAACACAGGAACCCCACAATCGCTTCCTCTTCTCGTTTGTTATTGTTTCCTTCAGGGTTTTTCCTCTCTGGGTCAGGACGTTTCCGGAAGTTAACGTACTGTCAAATCCCTCCGCCACCACTGAAACAGAATCCCTCCGCAGCAACGCGACGCCTCGTCGTAGGGCCTTCCTTCTTCCACCCTTTGCCGGCAGCTGGGTGTGGTTCCTAGACTCCTTGCCTGCGAAAGTTCTGCGCTGTCCAAAGACTACAAGCGGCACAGCCCGGAGGGCCCACAAGCTCTCCTTTAGGAAAGAGCTCTGAGAGGAAAGCAGCCTGGGCTCAGGGGGAACGCACTCTTCCGGCGCGGAGGAATGTGTAATGCCCCAGAGGGCAGAGGTTCTACTTCCGGTGAGGAGGGTTCTGTACCCCTTTGTGTATAAAAACACGAAAACAAACTCGGCCAGCCTTAGGTGGTACTATCTCGCTTAGTGGGTACCGCGGTTTGTTTTAACCTGTCTTTTTCCACGTAACTAACTTTTTCGGCCTCTGTCTCTTTATTTAGTCTTTTGACTGTTAGTATCCCTTCTAAATACTCTCACTCGGCCACTTTATAGCCGCCTCATCTCCATGACAACAGGTTAGGATCTAATATAACCCCCAAATCCTGCCGCCGGCCTTAACCACCATCTAGGAATTGCTTTTCGTGCACGTGGAAGCAACCGCTCTTGGCCTTGCTTTTCCAGCAATTAACCCCAAGTCATCTCAACAGCAAGCACTTTACTCTGCTACCCCAGGCTCCGTAAACCTTTCTCAGTATGCTGTAAAAGCTATTACAACCTCCTGATCCTACTTGTCAAAAATTTCTATGCCAGTGTACATCTCCACTTACTACAAATTGTGGCAAATAACGTAGAAAGAACTAAAGAAGAAACCGTGAAAATGTAGTTCCAGTATTAAATATTTATTGGAAGTAAGACTTCCTTTCAAAGGACTCCCTGTGCAACCTCAGCTACCCCAGGGCCTAAATTGCCAACTATGGATGATGATTCCCAAAAACTGCATTTCCAGCCAAGATTTTTCTTTCGAGTTACCAGTACATCTAGCTACCTACTAGATCTCCCACTTGCTTAATTCAAGTACCCTCTCTTTTTTCTGTGTTTCCAGTTTCCACGAATGACTTCATCCACCTACTCAGCCTGAGGCAGAAATCCTTGACTCCTCCCTTACTATGTATAATCAAATGTCAAGTCTAGAGATTGTGTCCCCTAAAAATTTTAAATTCACTCATGCCTCTTCATTCTTATTATCACTATCCTTATTTAAGTTCTCTCCCGCCTGAACTATGATAGCTCAGTTCTTATCCCCTCTCAAATCCCATTCTACTCCGTTGTCAGATTGCTTTGTCTAAAATCTATCTTACTCCCAAGCTTCATCTGTTATGCTTCTCTATATACCACACCCAGAGTTTTGTGATGGCTTTGATGCACCATACTTTCTCTCATCTTTGAGCCTTCACAGATAATGTTTCCTCTGTCTGGAATATGTTTTACTGTCCTGATCCCACCCCAGAGTTTCATATATCCCCTTTCTGACCTACTCTTTTCTTTTTTTTTTTTTTAAGATTTTGTTTATTTGAGAGAGAGAGAGCATGAGCAGGGGTGAGGGGCAGAGGGAGAGGGAGATGCAGACTCCCTGCTGAACAGGGAGGCCAATGTGGGGCTCGATCCCAGGATGCTGGGATCATGACTCAAGCAGAACGCAGATGCTTGACTGACTGAGCCATCCAGGCACCCCACACAAACACTTGTTTCAGTTAGTCTTTGTTACGTAACAAACCACTTCAAAACTTAATGGCTAAAAGAACTTAGTGGCTAAAAATGAAAACTATTACTGCAGTTCTGTGGGTTGGTAATCTGGTGTTCTCGTGGTTTCCCCTGGGATCACTCATGCAGCTACAGACGTCTGACAGCTTAACTGGAGTTGGAGGATCCAATGTGGGCCTCATCACCTGTCTGGCAGTTGGTGCTGGCTGTTGACTGGGAAACCTCAGTTCTCCACATGACTTCTCATCCTTGGTAGGATAGACTGTGCTTTTTCACAGGATGGTGAAACATTCTAAGTATGAGAGTGGACTTAGGCCTAGGCTCCAAAATATACAAGATCACTTCTGTCACATTCTGTTGGTCAAAGCAAGTCATAAGGCTAGCCCATATTCAATAGAGTGGTGAAACAGACTACATATCTTGAAGGGAAGAACAATAATATCACATTGCAAAGGGGCGGAGAGAAAGAAAAGTATAATTCATTACATACAATCATAATGATTCATAACAAAGTGAGATTTTGTACTATTTAAATCTGAAAACCCATATGATTCACAAAAAAAGAAATAATGAAATTCTAAGTAAAGCAAGTAACATTGAAATAATCATTAAATATGTAATTAATTAAAGCATAATAGTTTTGCTTTCATATTATTAATAGAGCAGCAAAGCCCTGATTGACCCTCCGAATAAGCACAAACTCCTAAAAGCTTTGTTTCTGTTTATTTCCTTTTAGTCTTTCGAGTTATACTTACCAAGTACTTTATTTTATTTATTTTTTTTATTTTTTTAAAGATTTATTTATTTGAGAGAGCGAGAATGAGAGAGAGAGAGAGTACATGAGAGGGGAGAGGGTCAGAGGGAGAAGCAGGCTCCTCGCCGAACAGGGAGCCTGATGCGGGACTCGATCCCGGGACTCCAGGATCATGACCTGAGCCGAAGGCAGTCGCTTAACCAACTGAGCCACCCAGGCGCCCAAGTACTTTATTTTAAACTGTCTCCCTAGAATATAAAATCACAGAGTAATTATCCCCAAGCATGTCTTTGCTTTGATATGCCCAAGAAATCTGTAGCAGTCACTTAAGCAGTGAGTCTGTAGGAGAAGGGCAGTGAATATCTCCGCTGGGATGGAAAAAAGTTCTCCAGTTTCACCCACATGAGATTCTGATGCTCCCTCAGGAAGGATAGGTGAAGCCACTCTCACCCTTCATGCCCATCCCTTTGAAGATTTTATTTATTTATTCATGAGAGACAGAGAGAGAGAGGCAGAGGGAGAAGCAGGCTCCCAAGGAGCAGGGAGCCCAATGCGGGACTCGATTCCAGGACCCTGGGATCATGACCTGAGCCGAAGGCAGACGCTTACCATCTGAGCCACCCAGGCACCCCTCATGCCCATCCCTTTGAACATCACTATTGTAAAGATCCAAAACTTGTGTTTAATCAGCTCGTATGAGGGCTTTCTGCAAACAGACTGTTAAATTGACCGTCAGTAGTATTTGGGTCTCTGGGCAGAAAGAACAGTTAGGTTTAGCTGGAGTTTAAAAGTGCTGTTTGCATTATTTAAACAGTTCCTAAAAACTTTTGAGAAAAAAATTAAATAATATTAAAGTATTAGGTTTTATCCAAAATTTGCTGTCCTTGGTGTTAAGAATAGGATAAAATGAATACCCAACTCTGATAATCATTTAGCTAGGCTGTGATCTCTGAATTTTCTTAAAAAAACATAACAAAAGTTCATAAATTCAGACTAATTGAGGGAAGGCTAATTTCAGAGAGCCAACAGTCAAAATTACTGAATTTTTAAGGAAAAGCTATTTGGTTTTAAATATAGTTTTTACCAGTGGTTCTCAAACTTTTTGGTCCAACTTTCGGTCTCAGGACCACTTTTATTAAACCTCTTGTTTATATGGATTATATATGGATATTTACTATATTAGAAATTAAAACTAAGAAATGTTTAAAATATTTACTCATTTAAAAATAAAAATAATAAACTCATTACATGTTGTATTGGTCAGCTTTCTCCAGAGAAACATGACCAATAGGATGTGTGTATATGGAGAGAAATTTAGTAGGAGGAATTAACTCACAGTTATGGAGGCTAGCAAGTCCAAAATCTGCAATGTGGGCTGGCAGGCTGGAGTCCCAGGAAAGCTGATTATCATAGAGATGGATTCTGATGGCACTCTGCAGGAGAATTCCGTCTTGCTTGGTGAAGCTGGATTTTTGTTCTATTCAAGCCTTCAGCTGATTAGATGAGGTCCACTCACATTATGAAGAGCAATCTGCTTTACTCCAAGTTCACAGATTAAACATTAATCTTATCCAAAAACCATCACATATGTTAATATAAATATATTTTATACATAATAACAGTATTTTCCAAAAGGAATTTAGTGACAGTGGGTTTGGTTTACATTTTTTGAAAAACTTTTTAATGTTTGGCTTGTGGGATCAAGCTCGAGTCTTATATCTGTTTCTGCATTCAATCTTCTGTGATACGTTGTTTGGGTTGAAATATACGAAAAAATGCAACATCACATAGATATGTAATTGGAAAAGAAATAGTATTTTTTCAATATTGAGCCTTTTCAGATAACTAATTTCTTTTTTTTAAGATTTTATTTATTTATTTGAGAGAGAGAGAATGAGAAATAGCACAAGAGGGAAGAGGGTCAGAGGGGGAAGCAGACTCCCCACTGAGCAGGAAGCGCGATGCGGGACTCCAACCCGGGACTCCAGGATCATGACCCGAGCTGAAGGCAGTCGCTTAACCAATAATTGTAATTTCTTAAAAGCTAACAATGTGGAATCTAAAACTTTATCAATGAACTTTTTGACTCCGTTACATTAAAATTGGCAATCAACATTGTCCTTGAATGGATTTTTTACTCAATCATGATTTAGTGACATCGTGCATTGATCATTTCGAAAATATTAGTTCAATATTATAACTGAGTTATACAGGTATTCCCAATGTTTATGCACATAATTATAATATTTAAAAATCATAAGAATATCACCATTGATGTTCTCAGAAAATTGGGAAGCTGTCAAACTCAGAGTAACAGAAACAAGTTTTCCAAAAAATAATTTTCACTTAAAGCTCAAATTTTCATTGTCAACAAATACCATCAGTTGTTTCCCTTGAATAAATGGGCTTACATTGTTCATTTTCAAAAAAATGTCAAATATCTAGATCGAAATAGCCGTAGTTTATCTGTTAGACCCTCAGGCATTCCATGAAAAAAGTGGCTCGTTTAGCTTGTAAGTCCTTCTCCTTGAGGAAACCCTCCTGCTTCTCTACGCAGTAGAACTGCTTTATTTGTACTTCCTATTTCAGCACACAGATTATTAAAAAGACAAGTTCAAGAATCACAGTTTATTGGGATGCCTGGGTGGCTCAGACGATTAACAGTCTGCCTTCAGCTCAGGTCATGATCCCAGGGCCCTGGGATCGAGCTCCTGTTCAGCGGGGAGCCTGCTGCTCCCCCTGCTTGTGCACTCTCTCTCTCTTAAATAAATAAGTAAAATCTTTAAAAAAAAAAAAAAGAGTCACAGTTTATTAAAACTAATCATTTTTACTGCCTCATCATGGACATTCTTAAATGAAAGTGGCTTTTTTTTTTTTAAAACCATTAGTGTGTGGGGGGCACCTGAGTGGCTCAGGCGTTAAGCGTCTGCCTTCAGCTCAGGTCATGATCCCAGGGTCCTGGGTTCAAGCCCCGCATCAGGCTCTCCCTGCTCAGCGGGAAGCCTGCTTCTCCCTCTCCCACTCCCCTTGCTTGTGTTCCCTCTCTCACTGTGTCTCTCTCTGTCAAATAAATAAAATCTTAAAAAAAAAAAAACATTAGTGTGTGTAATGAAGACAATGGTTGCAAGTACAATTTAGTGTCACTAAAGAACCAGTAGTTTTACCCACCATTGCTTTGCACTGTCAATGCCAGTGTCACTGGTAAAAAAAAGCAAATAGCATCTTAGTATTAATATGAAAATAATTTTGACTTCAAGACCTTCAGAAAGTATCTCAGGGACCAACATGGGCCTGGGGACAAACAAGATCTGTTGACCACACTTTGGGGACTGCTGGTTTATCCTATCATTTGAATTAACATAAACAATGGAAGAGCTGAAAGAGACCTGCTTTAAGAAGAAACTACTTATAAATTATCACTCTCTATTGTCCTCCCTTAATTAAAGTATCAACAACTACTTTCCAATCAGATTATTTGAACAGTCTTATTTAGTCTATGTCTACATTCCCTCAAAGTACCCACAGCTTGTTTTGCCCAAGATATTTGTATTATTTATTTGAATATGACTTATACTCATATGACCTTTAATGGATTCTTAATCATCTATTCTTATGTACTTAGCAGATAAAGGATTGTTGTAAGGCAAGGCACAAGATTATCAATAAATTTAGGTGCATTGTAAATTGTTCTGTTCAGTAGTAAAACCATGAATATCCTTCTAAGAACATCTTGTAACCCCTTCTAAAATAATATAATGTGGGGTGCCTGGCTGGCTCAGTTGGAAGACCATGCAACTCTTGATCTTGGGGTTGTGAGTTTGAGCCCCACACTGGGGGTAGAGGTTACATAAAAAAATAAAATTTAATAATATAATGTATTTTTCAGTTTATAAGGTCCTTTGCTGTCTTTCCTGGGTTATGATTTAATTCTGGAATTTAATTTGATATCCTCTTTTCCAAAAGGTAGTAAGTGAAAAATTATATTTATATCCTAGAATAATTAGTGGAACTTTCAAAATGTACTGTAAAAAATAATTTAGCCAGGCAAAACATATCATTTGAATCTCTAAATCTGTGTTTACCAAGATATTTGCATAATTTGTGAAGTAATGTACCAAGAGCTTCTATCCTGAAAAACTGGGTGAATTTAAGAATAAAGTCAAATGCCATATTTAAAAAAACAAAAAACAAAAAAACAAACCTGGGTGAAGTATTCTCTCACATTTGGTTTGGATTAGCTCAAATTTATTTCAAAGACTTCATCAATAATATTCTATATCACAGATGCCTTCATAGAGAACAGATAACACAGACCTAATTCACTATTATGTACCAACCTACACATGACAATAAGAATACAAATGGGGGCACCTGGGTGGCTCAGTCGTTAAGCGTCTGCCTTCAGCTCAGGTCATGATCCCAGGGTCCTGGGTTCAAGCCCCGCATCGGGCTCCCTGCTCGGCAGGAAGCCTACTTCTCCCTCTCCCACTCCCTCTGCTTGTGTTCCCTCTCTCGCTGTGTCTCTTTCTGTCAAATAAATAAAATCTTTTTTTTTTTTTTTTTTTTTTTTTTTTTTTTTTTTTTTTTTAAAGATTTTTTTATTTTATTATTTATTTGAGAGAGAGAGAATGAGAGATAGAGAGCACGAGAGGGAAGAGGGTCAGAGGGAGAAGCAGACTCCCCGCAGAGCAGGGAGCCCGATGTGGGACTCGATCCCGGGACTCCAGGATCATGACCTGAGCTGAAGGCAGTTGCTTAACCAACTGAGCCACCCAGGCGCCCAATAAATAAAATCTTAAAAAAATCTTTAAAAAAATAAATAAATCTGATGTTAGGTGGTTGTGAGAGAGGGAGGGGTTGAAGATAACCCTTTGGCATTTGAATGAATGATGACCCATTTTAACCTTGACATAGAATGGAAGAAGAAGAGCAATCTAACAGGAGAGGCAATACGTGTGTAGGGAGGAATGTTACGTACGCATTTATTCATTTGGCGACAACTTTTGAGCACCTGCTATGTGCCAGGCACTCTTCCAGATGCTGGATATATGATATGAACAACAACAAAAAGACACAGAGCTTAAGTACAAGCCAATAAATATGATTTTAGGTGCTCATAAGATCTCATAAAAGTAGAAAAGGCAGCGAGTGGAAGGGTGGTAAGGGGGGATAGGGTAGTCAGAGAAGGGCTTAAGATTGATGACATTTGAACAGAAGCTATGCTGTAAGAATAAAATGACCAATTGCTAATTGAGTATCAAAACAGAAAAGATTACCTCCAGTAAAGGAGATGGTATTTGTCTTGGCCTTGGTAGGGATTTTATGGGTAAAGATTCATGGAAATGGTCAATCAAGATAAAAGGAAGGGTATGAGCCAAAGCTAGGAAGTCCATGCTACAGTCAGAAAATAACCAGTTAATGGGGCACCTGGGGTGGCTCAGCTGGTTAAGCAACTGCCTTCGGCTCAGGTCATGATCCTGGAGTCCTGGGATCGAGTCCTGCATCGGGCTCCCTGCTCAGAGGGGAGTCTGCGTCTCCCTCTGACCCTCCCCCCTCTCATGCTCTCTCTCTCAAATAAATAAATAAAATCTTTAAAAAAAAAAAAGAAAAGAACCAGTTAATTATTATATAATAGGGATAAGTAGGGGTCAGATTGTTTCAGTATTTGAATGCCATATTACTATCAGCACTTACTCTCTACTCTTCAGGAGTCACCAAAAGTTTATGAGCAAGACTGTGACATGTCCAGAAGTGTGCTTTAAAAAAAAGTAATCACCTTTTACAGAATGGATTGGAGAAGGAAAAAAACACCAGTTAGAAACCTATTGTAGTAGCCCAAGTGAAAGGTAATGAGACAGAGAGTAGAAATAAATAGGAAGAATATCTTATAGAATATATAATATTTGAGAGCCAGTATGAAGATAAGATCACCACGATTTTGTTTTTTTTGTTGTTGTTGTTTTGTTTTGTTTTTTAAATGTAAGGACAGAAAGAGAGACAAAAATACTGAGTTCATATGTCTGGGAAGATCTTTTTTTTTTTTTAATGTCTGGGAAGATCTTGATGTAACTAACAGAGAAAAATCACAAGATAGAAAAAAGTAAATTTAGGAGATGTCAAGGGACACCGGCAAGAAGTTCCAGCTTTTCCATAGCAGTAGCTGCAGCTCTGAGACTGAAGTGCCTTTCCCCTACCCCTATACCTTGCTCTTCTGGACGGATGAGACTACAATTGAGTTTTGAACTAGTTTAATATGATTAAAGTCAGTTTTTCACAAATTTCAGGAAAAGGAAGTAGTGTCTGCTATCTGACAAAAATAGTAGCGGGGCGCCTGGGTGGCACAGTCAGCTAAGCGTCTGCCTTGGCTCAGGTCATGATCCCAGGGTCCTGGGACCGAGCCCCACATTGGGCTCTCTGCTCCTTGGGAAGCCTGCTTCTCCCTCCCCCACTCCCCCTGCTTGTGTTCCCTCTCTCGCTGTGTCTCTGTCAAATAAATAAAAATAAAAAAAATCTTAAAAAAATAGTAGCATTTATATACATAATCCTCTTGACTGTAGAAATTGAACCACAGGTCCTATCTTGGCTCTAGGCTACCAGGTCATTGAAGGAGAAACTCTATCTTCTTAGAATCTTCATCTTGATATAAGATTGTAAATTGCAACACATACTAATCCCGTGATCCATTCCATAATTATGCATCGCGTTCCTGCGTAATTTTTCGTGAAAACAAACTAGTTGAGCAAATTTAAACTGGGTATGCCCAGAACTACTGCGTTCTGACCCCAAATATCACACTGCCAGTACTGGAATGGGCTGAGTTTCAATTGGTTTACATGCTCCACCCAGGGAAGCTATGTACACAAGTAAGACTACACTTCCCGGCGATCTCTGCGCGGTTAGACGCGTAGCGAGGAGGGGCGGGGAATGGGGGGGGCGTGTCTCTGTGAATAGTCTTCCTATTGGTGCGCAATCCAAAGGGCGGTGTAAACTCGTGGGCGATTGGACGGATTCGTGCACGCTCAGTGGCGCCGCGACGCTACCGGATTTAAGATTTGTTTTTCGGTTGGGGTCTCTGACTCGAAGGCTTAGTGTGGCGTGAGTACAGAGTTTTGGGTTTAGGTTACTGGGGTTAGGGAATGGGACCTTGGGCTAAAAAAAACGTGGTGAGGGAGAAGTAAGTGCGGGGACCGGAAGAGGGAAGTTAGGACGTGCAATGTGAAAGGTTTCGGGGGTGTTGGAGGATTGGGGAGCCATAGCAATGAAGGAGTCGACAACGGGATGAAATGTAAAAAGGAGTATAGAATTTGGAGGTCATGGAAATGCGTTCCAATATTCCCTCATCCCAAGATAGTCTAAGCCCTCAATTTCCTCATTTGTAGAATTAAGGAATAATAAAAATACTTGACAGTTATTGTGGGGGTAATTAAAGTAAATGTCAAAATGCTAATCAGGATTTAATTGTGGGGCGCCTGGGTGGCTCAGTCGTTAAGCGTCTGCCTTCGGCTTAGGTCATGATCCTGGGGTCCTGGAATTGAGCCCCGCATCGTGCTCCCTGCTCTCGGGGAGCCTGCTTCTCCCTTTCCCTCTGCCTGCTGCTCCCCCTGCTTGTGCCTGCTCTCTCTCTGTCGAATAAATAAATAAAATCTTTAAAAAAAAAAAAAGATTTAATTGTAAGGAGGGATAAGGCTATATTAAAAAACAACAACCCTAAAGGAAAATACCACAGGAGATAGAGGAGTAGAAGCTACCTGAAACCCATTAACTTATCTATAAACAAAGACATTGTTCTTTTGGGAGATACAATAATGAGTAAAACCCATTTTCTTTTCTGCAAGGAACATACCCATCATGAGAGAAATGATAGTAACAAAGAAGTCTATTATGTTAACTTTTAGAGAATTACAAATGGGGTTCTTTTGCAGTTAGCGCATTTTGATCAGTTTGGTTGGAGAGACTCTGGAAAGAGATGAAGGAGATAGTATGGAGTTTTCAGGTACTGACTGGATTCCACTAAGTGAAATTATGACAGTGGAGGGAGTTATGTTCCAGTTGGAGGGAAGCTCACCAACAAGGGCATGGAGGCAAGAAAGTTATCTGCAACCGGGTGTACGTTTAGGGGAGTAGAGGGAAATTAGGAGAGGTAGGTTTGATTCTTAGCCATGATGTCTAGTCTGAGTTTGATTCAATTCATTAGGCTATGAGGAGCTACTGATGAATTTTATGGTTTTTAAGAATATGGTCCAAAGGAGGCAAGGGGTAGGTAGAACAGTTAAGCCCTTGTAGTAGAGTGGGTAAGAAGATATGGAAATCTTGAATTAACATGGTCATTGCCCAGATAGAATGTACAGGATTTTCATATGGTTGGATGAAGGTCAAGAGAAGGAGTAATGAAATGATGACTTTAGATTTTAAAGTCCAGGTTGCTTGGAAGATGCTGAATTAGCTTTGAAATGCTAAAAAAGTATGTGACTTGAGTGATTTTTTTAAGTTAGACTTTTTTTTTTAAGATTTTCTTTATTTATTTGAGAGAGAGAATGAGAGAGCGAGCATGAGAGGGGGGAGGGTCAGAGGGAGAAGCAGACTCCCTGCTGAGCAGGGAGCCCGGTGTGGGACTCGATCCCAGAACTCCAGGATCATGACCCAAGCCGAAGGCAGTCGCTTAACCAACTGAGCCACCCAGGCGCCCTTTAAGTTAGACTTTTTTTGAGTTAGACATTTCAAGCTCCAATGGGACATATAGGTGAAAATGTCCATTATGTAATTGGAAATTCAAGCTAGGATATTGAAAGATGGCATTTGTTCATTCAATAAGTTCATTCACACAATACTCTGTGCCAGGTAGTGTTTTAGATAATAGAGGTAATCATAAAAGCAGTGGGAATAATGATGTTCCCACAGAAATGGATGGAGGAAATAGAAAAGAAAGTTGAAGACAGAACCTTTTGAACAAAGAGGAAAATTATTATTAAAAATAATAATCGCCATTTATTGAGCACTTATGTGTCAGACACTGTGCTCAGCCCTTTTATTCATTATTTCATTTAATCCTTACACCAACCTATGATATATTCTCCCCATCTTTTAATAAGTAACTGGATTGTAGAGAGATGAAATAACTTGCCTTGTCACACCAGCTAATAGGGATAGAACTTTGACTGAAACCCAAGTCTGTTTGATTTCAGGGCCCAAGCTCTGAACTACAATATTTTTTAAAAAGGTGATCATCAACACTGTCAAATTAAGGATACAAATCAAGGAGTGACTTGCTGGATGGAGGATGGGAAACCAAGAAAGCAGCTGAATTTATTCATTTGGATGTCTGCTGACCAAGAAAAGTAACTTCAATTCAGATGTTGTAGTAGGCGTTGGCATAGGCAGCATAGCTGCCTTCCAGATGTTGTAGAAGTCAGATTCTGAGAGATTATAAAACTAAGTGAGATGTGAATGTAGACACCATTTTTGTTGATGTGCAGTAGTCACAGGAAAGTGAAGGAGTGAGGACAGTCACTAATTATGAGGAAGAAGAGAGGTTACAGGTTGTTAGAAGGCTCTTTTAAAGTTCCAAGTTATTCTGTGGCGCCTGACTGGCTCAGTTGACAGAGCATGCAACTCGTTTTGTTTTTTTTTTTTTAAGATCTTTTATTTATTAGAGAGGGAGAGCAGGCATGAGCAGTGGAAGAGGGAGAAGGAGAGAGAGAGAATCCTTGAGCAGACTCGCCACTGAGCATGGAGCCTGACTCTAAGGGCTCAATCCCAGGACTCTGAAATCATGACCTGAGCCAAAACCAAGAGTTGGCTGCCCAACCGACTGATCCACCTAGGGTCCTGAGTATGCAACTCTTGATCTTGGGGTCTTGAGTTTGAGCCCCACATGGGGCAGAGATTACTTAAAAAACAAACAAAATAACTCAAAAGATTATTTTAAAAAAAAGTTCAAGTTATTCTTAGTTTTAGAACAATGACCTTCATCTTTAAGATATCACCTGTATTCACAAAGTGGAATATTACTTGGCCATATAAAGGAATAAAGAACTAACACATGCTACAACATGGATGAACCTTGAAAACATCATGCTAAGTGAAAGAAATCCATCATAGCCAATCACAAAAGGCCACATACTATATGATCTCATTCATATGGAAGTCCAAAATAGATATATAGAAATAGAAAGTAGATTGGTAGTTGCTTAGGGCTTGGGGGTAGGTGGAGCACAGGGGTGATGGCTAAATGATACAGGATTTATTTTTTTTTTAAGATATTTATTTGAGAGAGAGAGAGCATGAGAGGGGGGCGGGTCAGAGGGAGAAACAGACTCCCCGCTGAGCGGGGAGCCCGATGCGGGACTCGATCCCGGGATCCCAGGATCATGACCTGAGCCAAAGGCAGTCACTTAACCAACTGAGCTACCCAGGCACCCAAAGATACAGGATTTCTTGAAGTGATGAAAATGTTCTGTAATTGTGAGGGTTGCACGTATCTGAATATACTAAAATCATTGAATTGTACACTTTGAGTTGTATGGAATGTGAATTATATAATTATATCTCAAGCTGTTAAAAATGTCACTCGTAATCCTACCATACCAACCCAATTACCATTTTTATTTTCTAGGTGGTTTTCTACAAGAGACAAATTCACCCAATTTGAAGAAGTTTTGTGGAAGGAGGTGAGTTTAAAGGAGGAGAGTAGTCATTTTAAAGGAGAGAGTAAGAAAAAGAGATGGTGTACTCGAAGGGTTGGTTGGCAGAAGAAAGCTAATGGAAGACAGAAGCAGAAACTGATTTTCTAGCTATGTCAGGCAGTGATAAAGTAAAGCAGAGAAGGTGGGTAAGGGAATGCCAGATGATCAGGGAAGACTTCACCAAGAAGGTGACATTAGAACCCTCAAGGAGAGGGAGCAAGCCATATATAGATAAATGGGAAAAGAACATAAATGAAGTAGAAGTTTGAAGTCTGAAGTAAAAGTTTGGCATGTTTGAAGAATAGCAGAGACCAATGTTGTTGGTGGAGTGAGCAGGGGGAGAGTTGGAGGTGGGGTCACAGAAGTCCTGGGGTAGGCGGATCACGTAGGACCTTGGAAGCCATTTTAAAGACCTTGGCTCTCTGACTAAAACTAAGTCTTAGGAGGCTTTTGAGCAGGGGAGTTTTGTGTTTTGACTTACATTTTATTTTTGTTTAATTAACCATCACAATAGGTGTAACATTTTACACTTGCACTAGTAGTGTGTGTTCTATTTGCTCTACATCCTTGTCGGCACTTGATATTATCTCTCTTTTTATTTCTTTTTAATATTAGTTACACTAGAGAGTGTGTACTGGTATCTCATGGTGGGTCTTTTTTTTTTAAGATTTTATTTATCAGAGAGAGAGAACACAAGCAGGGGGAGCAGCAGAGGGAGAAGGAGAAGCAGACTCCCCACCACGCAGGGAGCCTGTTGCAGGACTCGATCCCAGGACCCCGGGATCATGACCTGAGCCGAAGGCAGACGCTTAATGACTGAGCCACCCAGGCGTCCCTTGACTTACATTTTAAATAATCACTCTAACTGCTGTGTTGAGAGTAGACTGCAGGGGCTAGATTTGAGAGTGGAAGCAAAGAGACCAGTTAAAGAGGCTCTTGTAGTCATCCAGGCAAGAGACTAGTGGGTTGGACCAGGGCGGTATTGGCCTGAGCAATTGTCAGATTCTGGATATTTTGATGGTAGAGCTAATAGGATTTGCTCATGGATTGAGTATAGCATGTAAGACTACTCTAAGAGGAGTAAAATTGCTCCGACCAAGTTTTTTGGTCATAAGCAACTGGCACGATCGAGGTAGTAATTACTGGAATGTAGAACTCTTTTTTTTTTTTTAAGATTCTATTTATTTATTTATTAAAGATTTTATTTATTTATTCGACAGATAGAGAGACAGCACAAGCAGGCAGAGTGGCAGGCAGAGGGAGAGGGAGAAGTAGGCTCTCCGCTGAGCAGGGAGCCAGACGTGGGGCTCCATCACAGCACCTTGGCTGGGATCATGACCTGAGCCGAAGGCAGCCGCTCAACCGACTGAGCCACCCAGGCGCGCCCCTAAAGATTCTATTTATTTATTTGACAGAGAGATAGAGAGAACAAGTAGGCAGAGAGGCAGGCAGAGGCAGAGGGAGAAGCAGGGTCCCTGCTGAGCAGGGAGCCCAACACGGGGCTCGATCCCAGGACCCTGTGATCATGGCCTGAGCTGAAGGCAGCCACTTAACCGACTGAGCCACCCAGGCGCCCCTGGAATGTAGAATTTTGAGAGAAGAGCAGGTTTTGGTGGTAGGTGTTTTTGTTTTCTTTTGTTTTATTTCCGCCCCACCCCCACCCCTGCCGAAGCACTAGTGGTGGTAGGTGTTTATCAGGAACTTGGTTTTGGACTTGTGAAGCTTGAGAGACCTGTAAGACATCCAAGTGGAGATAGGGAATAGGGCAGTGAGATAGGTATGAGTGGAGTGGAGGGCAGAGTCAGCACTGGAGGTAGGAATTTGAAAACTATCAGTGTGTATATAAGAATGTCAGTCGCCCTAAAACTGACACTTCATGCAGTCATCGAGGCAATAAGTATAGATAAAGAGGAAGAAGAACTAGCAGAGACTGAAAATTAATGGCCAGTGAGGAGGAAAGAAAACTGGGAACCTCTGGTGTCCTAGAAGTCAAATGAAGAAAAGGTTTCAGGGAGGAGGAGCAGGGGCATTCTGGGGTTCCGAGTGGGAAAATGGTATATAGAATTAACAAAAGTGATTATCTCTTTTCACTCTTGTTCACAAAATTCTTCTCCAAAGGACTGAAGATTATAAGCAGATGCATACCAATTAAAAGAGTACAGGAACAGAATATTACATCATTGTGCTCAAAATCAGAATGGGTTGACAAAGCATGCTTGATAAGCCAGCTTTCCCTAAAGCTAATAAAATAAACTCTCCCTTCCCTCCTCCTCCGCTCCTCCCTCCTCTCCCTTTCTTCTCCTCTTCCCTCCCTGCTTTATGAGGTTATCTTCATAAAAATCTCTGTGATGAGATTATTCAAATAGAGGAACCCAAGCTCCATGTTAGCTATTGGAATGGAGATTGTAAATGGACCTTAGAAAGCTTGTAATTTTTTCTTTCTTTAAGATGAAACAATATATAAAGCTCACCACGTCAGTGGCTTTGTATTTATTTTAAATGTAGTGTAATTGGCCCTCTACCTTAATTTCCATTTACTGTCCCTTACTTCTTAGAAACTTTTCTGCATCTCCCTCCTCTTTCAGCAAAAGGATTGTAAATTCGTTTTGCATTGTTGTTAAGGAGGCTTTTCTTTTGTGTGTGCTTATCTATCCAAACATTAGATGCCATTCTGATTTTATTTAAAAATAGTAATGACGAACGAACGCCTTATGAAAATTCAAAAGTCATTGATTTTCAGGATTTGGGACTACTATAAAGAATCCTACATTTTAGAGCATCACATTCTCACCAGTAGGTACATCTGGTGATGGTGGAAAGGGAACATGTCTGTGTATCCTGTACTGTTTTGGTTTTTTTTTTTTGTCTCTTCCTGACCCTTCATTCTGAATTTTCGTGTATTTGACAGGTGTGAAAAGGACACCATGAACTTTACCCCAGTGCGTACCCCCGTCTGCAGAAAGTAAGACATTTGCTTATTTTCAGGTTGTTAAAGAATCAAGACTTCTGTAGCCGTAAGTGCAAGTTAGCTTAGGAACTAGAAAGGGTTTAGAAGTGTGTTTCCAAACTCTGGATTTGAACTATATTAGGCCTTATTTCTCTGTTCTTATTATGTGCAATTTGGTTTTAAAACTAGGACATATTAAGTGTGAATACCCGAATCCAGGCAGTTTGAATGGGCCTGGTATAGTGCCCGTGGATCCTGGATTACAGAGGAAACAATCAACCAGCATGCAAACAGGGGACTTTTAATTCTGGTTCTGCCATCAACTTCCCGCATGAGAGACATCGTCATCCTCATTGCCACGACTCTCAACTGCAAAATCTCAGCAGTACCTCTTCGTTCATCTACTGATCTATTTCCCAGAGTAGTTATAATGCAACTCCCTTTGAAGACATGAAACATTAAGTAAAAGAACATTTCTGTCACGAGCTTTTAGTGATTGAGAAAATGCTAGGGGTTTTTCCTTCATGCTAGCTGAAAGTAAATGTTAACATCTCTTCTATACATGCCTACTTATTAAAGGTGCTGACCATCTCCTTTGTTAACTACAACTCTGGGCATCCAGTATAAAGTTTCTCCACACTGTCTATATCTTCTACATATGCATCTATGCACATTTTCCCATTTAATGTTGCTTGGATGATTCATTCATATTTGGATATCTCTAATGCATAGTTTCTAATGACTTTGAGTAATGTTCCGTTTATATAAATATACCACAATTTATCCATTACCCTACTGAGTGGATGTCTGGAAGGTTTACCATTTTTGTTATTACAATAATGTTGCTATGAACATTTTCGTATGTGTCACCTTGTACACGTATGCATGAGTTTCTCTAGGACAAGAGGAATAGCGGTTTTACTAGATTCTGCCAAATTACTCTCTGTAGTGTCAAGTTAGACTCCATCAGCAGTGTATAGTGTTCTTTCGCTATGTATCTTAATAGTATTAAATTTTCTCTTTTTACCTGGTCTTACTTGGGAAATATTTCATTTTTTAATGATCTTTTTACTTTTTTAACATATATTTTGAATCTAGCTTTAAGCCTTTAATACTTGGAAACCAGTTCATAAAATTCGTCACTAACCCAGAATATCAAACTTTGAAGGTTTATGAGCACCTTAATTATAGCACTTCAAGAACATAAACTTTTTTATTTAAGAAATTATAATGTCTCGGGACACCTGGGTGGCTCAGTTGTTAAGCATCTGCCTTTGGCTCAGGTCATGATCCCAGGGTCCTGGGATTGAGCCCTGCATTGGGCTACCTGCTCAGGGGGCAGCCTGCTTCTCCCTCTCCCACTCCCCCTGCTTGTGTTCCCTCTCTCGCTATGTCTCTCTCTGTCAAATAAATAAAATCTTAAAAAAAAAATTATAATGTCTCGTAAATGTTCAAACAGTTTAATGAATATGTCCTTTCTGATTTCTTACAGGCCAACAACTGTCTCCAAACATGATGTTCCCTGTGACTTCAGTGGTCCCACCAAGTGGAAGGGAATGTCTTTCTTGGATTCGATGGAGTCAACTCCCTTGCCTTCCACGGAAGATCGTCTGGCTGTCCTCTGCCCTTCTCAGGAGCTTCTGGAATATTACCAAAAGAAGATGGCTGAGTGTGAGGAAGAAAATGAAGACCTGTTGAAGAAACTGGAACTCTACAAAGCAGCTTGTGATGCACAGGTGAAAGGGATGATGTGTTATACCCTTTTAGGACTCCGGTTGAGTCTATTCATTCCTGAGAGAAGTGCCAGCTCATATTATAAGCAGATATTTTATTTTAAAAATTCTTTTTTTATTCCTTTCTACCACAGCATAGCTACCTATCTGCCCTTTGGGTCCCTCACTAGATTATAATCTCTGCCAACTGCTAGACCTCTAAAACCTTAGAGGTCTCTTTTATACTTCTAGTTCTTTCACCCCCTTACACCTGACTTCATTTAACTTCATTGTTAGCTCTGTAACTCCTTGATAGTTCAGTTTTCTCAGTGTTGCCTGCCAGCTTCTGACCTCACATCCTTCCTTTCTAACCCAAACTCCGCTGTGCTTCACTTCAGTAACTGTACTGTCTGCATGGGACCCCTTGCTTATTCTTCTGACCCTGCTTGCATAGCACAAACGCTATAATTTCATCCAGTTCACCACCACCTCTTCTCTTGGAGCAGGATTTCTCAACCTAGGCATTATTGACATTTGGGGCTTGGTACTTGTTTGTCGTGAAGACTGTTGTGTGCATTGTAGGATGTTTAGTAGCATCCTTGGCCTCCACTCACTAGATACCAGTAGCACACCTCTTCCCCCATCCCCCCGACCCCCAGTCATGACCATCAAAAATGCCTGTGGACGTTGCGCAATTTCTCCTGGGGGCATAGGCAAAATCGCCCCCAGTTGAGAACCATTGTCCTAGAACGGTTACATATCATTACAGAATAAATTCATGGTAAACGTGTCCATCAGTATCCTTAGTCACTATACAGCAGTTTTCTTGCCTGTGCATATCTGTGCCATACCTTCCCCCTCCACCAGCCTGCAAGCCTTCTTAGCGCTCTTCTCTCAGGCCAGCTTGTTTCCTAGTTCGCGGAGGAGACACCGGCTATCACACATGCGCTCCCTTCCTGCCCATCCACACAGGTCATCTACGTCTATATCCATCTTTCTTTTTACTGCTTCAGGGACAAGCTATCTCTGCCTGTTCAAGCTGCACTGATCCAACAGTCCCCCTAGCCCCCATTCCTTTCTCCTCCGCAGAAACCCTGCTTCATCATCTCTCTTTTCTGTGTGTTCTGTTTTTAACTTCTTGCCTGATGTTGGCTTTTTGTCCTCAGTATATAAACCTACTCAAGTCTTTCTTCTGTACTTGTGCTTCCCTCTAACTACTCTCTTATGTAGATGGCTCTTTTCTCAGCCACACCTGTAGAATAGTTTGAGTTTGTCACCTACTCAGTGACCTCTTGACTACAGTTTGGTCTCTGTCCCCATTGCTCCACTAAAAGTGCACCTCCTATGGTCTCTGGAACCTGCTAGTCAAAATGATCTCTTCGTGGCCTTTGCAGTATTTGTCACTATTGATCTCTCCTTTCTGCAGACTTGGCCTTTCTTGATTTCTGTGTCATTTCCCTTTCCCAGTTTCTGTCTTACCTTTCTGACCAGTTCTTCTCAGTCTCCATCAACAGCCCCCCTTCCTTAGTCTTAAATATCAAAGTTCTAGATTCCACCATATATGGTCTCATCGTATTCATGTCTTCTACTGCTACATCTGAGATGATGACACCAAATAACTACCGCACTTTTCTCCTGAGTTCCACATTAACCTGTCCGTGTCTGAACTACTCTCCTCTTTCCTACCTACCCACACATAATCTGTACCACGAACATTTCCCCTCCCTCCATTCCTTATCTCTTCACTTTTTCTTTATTCCACGTCCAGTAAATGGTATCGTTGCCTACAGTTCTCCCCAGCCCCTACTTCCGTCACTTGGTAAGTCCTCTTCGTTCTGCTTCCTAAATATCACTTCATGCATTCCAACAACTTAGTCACTGTTTCCTCAACACTAGTTCCAACTTTCATTATGTCTCCCCTGAACTATTACAGTGTCCTCCTTACCAGTATCCAGCCTGTGGCCTCATACTTCCCCACTCTGCCTCTGTCCACTCCAGTGACACTGAAATACTTGGGGTTGCCCAGACACTTAAGGCTCTGATGGTTCTTTCTTTCTCTTTCCCAAGAGTACCCGCCCTCTGCTTGTCTCTAGTAGTTTTCATCTTTCAAGTTCCAACTTTGGTTGTGTTCTCTGACTTCCCAATACCTGCAGAGGTTTTACTCCTGCTGTACTTTCCCTTCTACCATTTTACTATGCATGCTCTTTCATGAAATAACTATTTTATTTTAATTGTTTGCATGTCTCTCCCCCCACAAAATCCTTCCAACTCTGTAGGCAAGAATCATACCTTTTTATCTTTGTTTTTCCAAAATTATATAATCCTTATTACATAGAAAGCATTAAAAAAAGAAGTGTGACTAGAACAGGTAAATCATATGGCATTATAGGGTTCTGTAATCTGTAAAAGAAAGATAGAGCTTTGATGTTATAGGCAAACATCACACTCACCCTGTAGCTTTTTTGTTTCATCCTTCAGCTTTTAAACTCAAGTCTATACACAACCTGTTGTTGTCATTTGAATTCCGTGTTGGTGAAACCATTCACTTTGTAATATTTCTGCATGAACTGATCCACCATATCCAATCAGAGATACTCCTGTAAAGTGCAATATCTTTTCAACTACCTTTTTTTCCTCCCCCCAGCATAAACTAGAATGGGATTTGCAGCAGAGGGAGGAAGAGGTTGCTGAATTGCAGAAAGCTCTAAGTGATATACAGGTCTGCCTCTTCCAGGAACGGGAGCATGTTTTACGCCTCTACTCAGAAAACGACCGACTGAGAATCAGGTACCAAGTGGGAGAAGGGAAATATTGGGGTTCTGTTTCCTAAATTACACTAGACAAGGGGCACCTGGGTGGCTCGGTCATTAAGCGTCTGCCTTCAGCTCAGGTCATGATCCCAGGGTTCTGGGATCGAGTCCCGCGGGAAGCCTGCTTCTCCCTCTCCCACTCCCCCTGCTTGTGTTCCCTCTCTTGCTGTGTCTCTCTCTGTAAAATAAATAAATAAAATCTTTGAAAAAAAAATAAATTACACTAAACAAGATACATTTCTCTATGGTCCTCTTAGGTTGTGTTCCCCAGGAAGCAGACTCTGAGATGGATGTGAGGATAGTTAGTAGGGGGACTCTGAGGAATAACATCTATGAGCAGATTTGGGCAGAGGGAGAATTTGAACTGTGATTCCGTGGTAGCAGAGGCTTCAGCCAACCGCACAGGGAGCTCTGAGGCCAAGACAGCCATTCAGAGGCAAATGGGTTGACCTTTTATACTCACTGGGTGTCGGCTGTCACCAGGGAGGGGATGTAAACCTGAGAGAGGCAGCCTCCTTCAGCCTAGGGCAGTTCCTGGAGAAGGACTCAGCTCTTGGGTGATGGGTGCTTGGTCCTGAAGGTGGCATCTGAGCAGTGTTCCACAGCATCCACTACTAAATTTTTTTAATTGTGGTAAAATATACTTAACATAAAATTTACCATTTTAGTCATTTTCAAGTGTATGGTGCAATGGTATTAAGTATATTTATGTTATCATGCAGCCATACCACTATCCAGCTCTAGAACTTTTCCACTGTCCCTTATAGAAACTCTGTACCCATTAAACAATAACTCCTCATCAACCCCCCCCCCGCCCTTAGTAACCACTGTTCTACTTTCTGTATATGTATTTGACCTCAAAGAAGTAGAATCATACAGTATTTGTCCCTTTGTGTCTGGCTTATTTCACTTAGCATAATGTTTTCAAGGTTCATCCATGTTGTAGCATGTATCAAAATTTTATTCCTTTTTAAGGCCAAATATTATCCCACTGTATGTACTTACCACATTTTGTTTATCCATTCATCCATTGATGGACATTTGAATTGTTTCCACCTTCTAGCTATTGTGAATAATATTGCTATGAACATTGGTGTACAAATACCTATTCAAGTCCCTGCTTTCAGTTCTTTTATGTATATACCCAGAAGTGGAATGCTGAATCAAATGCTAATTCTATATTTTTGAGGAACTACCATGCTGTTTTTGATAGTGACTGCACCATTTTACATTCCCATCAGAAGTACAAAAGAGTTTCAGTTTCTTATTCATACCAACATTTGTTTTCTGGGTTTTTTAATAATAGCTATCCTAATGGGTGTGAAATAGTATCTCATTGTTTTGATTTGCACTGCCCTAACAATGAGTGATATTGAGCCTTTTCTCACATGCTTATTGGCCAGTTGTGTGTCTTTTCTAGAGAAATGTCTGTTCAAGCCCTTTGCCCATTTTTGAATTGGGTTCTTGGATTTTTACGGTTGTTTAGTTTTTAAGAGTTCTTTATATATTCTGGATTTAATCCACTTTAATCCAATAGATAAGTGATTTGTAAATATTTTCTCCCATTCTGAGTGTTGCCATTTTACTCTGTTGATAATCCTTTTGATGCAAAAAAACTTTTTTTTATTTTCGTAAGGTCCAATTGGTATACTTTTCCCTTTGTTGCATCTGCTTTTGGTGTCATATTCAAAAAATCATTGCCAAATCCAATATCACTATAGTTGTTTTGTTTGTTTTTAAGAGAGAGTGCTCATGAGTGGGTGTGGGGAAGGGGCAGAGGGAGAGGGAGAGAGAGAATCTTAAGTAGGCTCCACGCCCAATACTGGGTTAAATGAGAGTTGTGAAAGTGAGCATCCTTGTCTTGTTCTTGATCATAGAGGAAAACTTTTGGTCTTTCACCATTGAGTATGATGTTAGCTATGGGTTTTCCATACATGGCTCTTAATAGGTAGAGATTGTTTTCTTCTTCACCCAGTTTGTTTTGAGTGTTTTTATCATAAAAGGGTTTTGAATGTTGTTATATGAGTTTTCTTTATAAATTGATGATTGTGGTTTTTTCCTTTATTCTGTTAATATGTATTACATTGATCAATTTTCATATGCTGAACTATGCTTGGATTCCAGAAATAAATTCCACTTAATCATGGTGTGTAATCCTTTAAAATGCTCCTGAATTTGGTTTGCTTGTATTTTGTTGAGGATTTTACATCAGTGTTCATGAGGGATATTGGTCTAGAGTAGTTTCCTTGTAATGTGTGTCTGGCTTTGGTATCAGGGCAATGCTGGCCTCATAGAATGAGTTAGTAAGTGTTGCCTTATCTTCAATTTTTTATTTTTTTTAAAGATTTTATTTATTTATTTGAGAGAGAGAATGGGAGATAGAGAGCACGAGAGGGAAGAGGGTCAGAGGGAGAAGCAGACTCCCTGCTGAGCAGGGAGCCCGATGCGGGACTCAGTCCCGGGACTCCAGGATCATGACCTGAGCCAAAGGCAGTCACTGAACCAACTGAGCCACCCAGGTGCCCCTCATCTTCAATTTTTTAAAAGTTTGAGAATTATTGGTGTTTGTCCTTTAAATACTTGGTTTGAGTTTACTTGTGAAGACATCAGGTCGAGTTTTTCTTTGTCAGGAGGTTTTTGATTACCAACTCAATCTCCTTAATAGTTTTAGCCTTGACCTAATACAGAACTTCCTTTCAACTCTGGGCCGCACTGAAAGCTCACCTTTCATGTCACTTGATATTTGGGTCAGAGCAGTATTCCAGAGTATGGAATATGTTCTCTGAAGAGACCTGAAGAGTCTTTTTTTCTTCCTGGTTAAGGGTAAGGCACAATAATTTGTCCTTTACTTTGAAGGGAATGTCCTGTCATGCCTAGATCAGACCCCTAAAACTTCACTGATGTGCTTTGTAAGGTTTACCTCCAACTCTCTGAAGCACATGTATCTTACCAAGGGTTCTAACACATCTGCCATTTCTTGTCTATCCAGTCTAATTTAATCTGATGTCATTAGTAGTGAACTGATGAGATCTGTGGTATGGCCAGATCCAGGTCTTTTTAGACTTACTTGATAGCACACAGAAGAGTTAACCTGGTTTTATGGAAAAACTGTAAAAGTATACTGTGTTCACCCCACACAAATGAGAACTTTTTCCGCTCCTGTTAGGAATGGAAAAGAATACATTTACTTAATCAGTATCCATATACCATGTACCTAAAACCAAGTTAATCTGCTCTAGCAAAAACACTACATCTAGCACCGTAACTGAAATTGGAACTACTTGGTAGTAGTCCACTGTTATCCTTCTGGTTTTGCATAGGTCATCCTGTGAATTAAATGGGGATTTGATGGTGACCTTGACCCCTACATCCTTTAAGTCTTTATTTACCATCTTGGCAGGGGTAGGGAGGGGGCAGTTTCAGAGTCTTCCTCTTACCTTAACCCAAAAGCCAAGAAATTTGTTGAAGGTTTTGCCAACTACCAAATATGTCCATTGCAGTTACACATTTGGAGATGGGGAAACTGACCATTGATTGGGTCTGGACCCAGTGGACCCACTGTGAGCTGGACCTGGAACAAAGTTCTGTTGATTACATGATTCCTATATACTCCAGTGCCATGATAATGGCAGGTATCAATGTCATTTCAGACCCTGGATCCATCAGTTCTTGAATTACCTGGGTAATTCCTTTCCTCCGGTGTATAATTACTTAAATAAATGGCCGTGGGTCTTTTGGGGAAAGACTAGGGGACTCATTTTCCTGGACACTTGCTGTCTTACCCAGTCTTACCTCCTGGGGACCCAGCTTCTTTGTCAAGTAATAGTCTTAAAACTGGCTGAGGTGTGGAAGATGGGTCAGAGATTGTGATTTTGTATAGGGTGCTGCCCTTAGCCTCCCTCCATCTTTGATTTATTTTATTTTATTTTATTTATTCATTTTAATTAAGCTCCACATCTAGTATGAAGCCCAATGTAGAGCTTGAACTCATGACCCTTATATCAAGACCTGAGCTGAGATTAAAAGTTGGATGCTTCGGGCTCCCTGCTCAGCAGGGACTCTGCTTCTCCCTCTGACCCTCTTCCCTCTCGTGCTCTCTATCTCTCATTCTCTCTCTCTCAAATAAATAAATAAAATCTTTAAAAAAAAAAAGTTGGATACTTAACCAGCTGAGCCACCCAGGCACCCATCTTTGATTTATTTTAATTTTTTAAGCTGTACCCTGTTAACCACCCATCTGTCTTGCTCCTAAGAACACTATGTTTTTTTTTTTAAAGATTTTATTTATTTAGAGAGAGAACGAGCACAAGTGGGGGGTGGGGTAAAGGGAGCAGGAGAGAGAGAATCTCCAGCAGACTCTCTGCTGAGCACAGAGCCCAATGCAGGGCTGGATCCCATGACCCCGAGATCATGACCCGAGCCCAAATTAAGAATCAGATGCTCAACCAGCTGAGCCACCCAGGCGCCCCAAGAACACTATGTTCTATTAAGGATCTCCATATCACAGGCTCTGAAATCTCGTCTTAGAGTTTGCTTCCTTGGTCCATTTCTGATATCAATGGTCTCAGGTTGGGTTCCCAAGAAAACGGACTCTGCAGTGGATATTTCCTTGCAGGAGATTTATTGGCGAGTGCCCTCAGGAATAACCACCTATGAAGGAATAAGGAAAGTCTTGATTGGGCAGCAGTTGAACTATTTAATTAATTTCAGAAGACCTCAGCCAATGCCACAGGGTGCACTGAAGCTGAGATGGCCCTTCAGAGATATCCTGAATTAAGGCAAGGGGATTGGACTTTTCTGCCCTCTCATTAGCCAGGCACTGGGTGCAGTCTGTCCATTGGGTATACAGTTAGTTAAGGCAGTCCCTCTTGACTGAGGACAATTCTGGAGAGAGATTCAGCTGTGAGCCACAGTTTGCAACATTGCTGGCAGTTGGAAGAATGAACCCATCAGTGCTAAAGAGGAGAATCTGAGCGGTGTACCCCAGCATCCACTATAATTCTCTTATAGGACCAACTAAGAAATTATTTTCTGGTCCCTTCTCTCTGAATTCCTGAATATAAATATCTGATGTTTTAAAAATTAGAGCTAAGGTCTCAATAAATCTTATTCAATTTTAATTTGATGTTGCCATTGTCTTAAAAATAAATCAGAAAGGAGATCCTTTAAATAGAAAATTTTACTTCCTCTGAACACAATGTGTGCTTACTCTCTATGAGAATTGCAGGGAGCTAGAAGACAAGAAAAAGATTCAGAGTCTCTTGGCTCTTGTGGGCACAGACACTGGAGAAGTGACCTATTTTTATAAGGAGCCTCCAAACAAAGTAAGTAATCTTTGGTACAGCATGGTAAGCATGACTTTTTACAAAATGCAGGCTGGGGTCCAGAATAAGAGCAATTTTGGTACTTGCTAAAGAAGATAGAAGAGAATTAGCTGTCATGGTCTCTAAGTCTTCAAAGCATTTTCTATACGTACAAAGAGCTTTGTGCTTTTACTTACTCTTTTTTTCCCAAAAAAAACATCATTTACCCCATTTCACTGTTTGGAAACCTTAAAGCACAGAGGAGTGGATGTTTTGGGTGAGATTAGAGAGGAAAGCAGGAGCTGACTTAGTATGGGAGCAAGTTTGCAATACTCAGGTTTCTTTTTTAATCTTAGTTTATGCTGATGACAAAAGTAATGATGGTCTTTATTAAAAACAGACACATTTCAGAAATCTGTCATATAAAAGTGGCAGTCTCTTTTATCCCAGAGATAAAGCTCTTTTTCCATTCATATAGAAATATCTATGTGTGTATATATAGTGTCTCCAGTTTTACTCTTCTATAAACTGCCTCAGTGAGCATCTTTATACGTATCTACATATGCATGCTTTTGTGTTCCCATTATTTTCCTAAAGGCCCTTGCCGAAGATCCCCTGCCCCTTTCTTTTAGCAGATATTATTAAATAACTCTGAAATTCAATTTTTTAGTTTATATCACTAGCATTGAGTTTTATCCACTTTGTTACTTTGTCCACTTTGGTGTCTCCCAAGCATGACATCCTTACATGATTATGGTAATTTTGACCAATTGGATTTATGAATAGTGTCTTGATCTACAGAAGTAAAGCTAAAAAGTGAAATACGACATTTATAGGAAAGCTAATTCTATACTTTTTGGGTTTTTTTGCTTCTTCAGGTCAGCATTCACTCAAAGACTATCCAGGCTGTAGGTATATGTGAACAGAATGAATCTTCCTCAGCTTTCAGAGCAGGTACCAGCCATATTATAAATTCTCAATGCAGAATTCAAAAACGTGCAAATAATTAGATTTTGTTTCCACTATGTAATAATAATAAATGTTCATAATGATGCCTCTGCCGGTTTAAGAACTCACTGAGCTTTTTTTCCTTTAACCTTCCCGTGATGTTTTAATAAAGGAGAATAAAAAATACATAATAAACATGCTTACAGATGATAAGTCATAGAACAGATTTGGATAACTTCTGGGATCACAGAATGTTAATTAGCTTTTAAGCCTCAGTCTCCTCTCTTTTTTAAATGGAAATCCCAATTTTATTTCTTTGCCTTCTTTTAGAAAATTGAGATATAATTGACATATAACATTACATTTAAGTATACAATGTAAGGATTCACTAATTGTATATATTATGAAATGATCATCACATAAATCTAGATAACATTCATCACCACACATGGTTACAGATTTGTTTTTCTTATGATGAGAACTCTTTTTTTTTTTTAAGATTTTTTATTTATTTATTTGACAGAGGCAGAGATAGCAAGAGCAGGAACACAAGCAGGGGGAGTGGGAGAGGGAGAAGCAGGCTTCCCGCCGAGCAGGGAGCCCGATGCGGGGCTCGATCCCAGGACCCTAGGATCATGACCCGAGCCGAAGGCAGACGCTCAGTGACTGAGCCACCCAGGCGCCCCATGATGAGAACTTTTTTTTTTTTTCCCCATGATGAGAACTTTTAAGATCTATTCTCTTAGCATAAGCTTCTTGAATCATCCTAGGAATTTTGTTCAGTGTAATTTTAGTGTTGCTTATTTTTAAAATAATCTTGTCTTTTGAAAATTGGGTGATCCATCATAACCAAATGTTTAGACATACTTTTCCTTATTCCTTACCTTTTCTGATTAAATAAGATTTTATGAAGAAAATAGATACAACTCTGAAGGAAAATTTAGTATATTCTTTAGAAAGATGAATATTATTATCCAGGAGACCTCCTGGCAGAATTCCTTTAGAGAGATTCCCATTTGGAAAAGTATTACTATAGTCATTGTATGCTTTCCTTTTTTTTCCTTTCCTTCTCTTCTAGGTAAATGAAACCTCCACTGCAGAGGGCTGCTGATGCTCAAATAGCCAAAAGAAAAACTAAGTAAAGGTCTTGATTAATTTTTGTTTTCTATTTTAGAGTCTAAAGTAAACAAAAGAAAACCAGCAATGAGAGAGAAGGAAGAAAGTTCTGAGCAATACCAAAGAGACGTACAAACACTTATCCTACAGGTAAAGCAGACCAGAACAGTTTCTGTCCACAAGTTTAGCTTTGTGTAACATATCTTTGTTATCATATAAGTATCTCCTTGCACACATATTTTTTTCTTTGTTGTGTGTGTGTGTGTGGGCATATGTTTTCATTTCTTTTTTTTTATTAACATATAATATATTATTTGTTTCAGGGGTACAGGTCTGTGATTCATCGGTCTTATATAATACCCAGTGCTCATTACAACACACACCCTTCCCAATGTCCATCACGCAGTTACCCCATCCACACCCCCCTCCCCTCCAGCAGCCCTCAGTTTGTTTCCTAAGATTAAGAGTCTCTTGTGGTTTGTCTCCCTCTCTGATTTCATCTTGTTTCATTTTTTCCTCTCTTCCCCTATGATCCTCTGCCTTGTTTCTTAAAAAATTCCACGTATCAGTGAGATCATATGATAATTGTCTTTCTCTGACTTATTTTGCTTAGCATAATACCCTCTAGTTCCATCCACATCGTTGCAAATGGCAAGATTTCATTTTTTTTTTTTTTGATGGCCTTGCACACATATCTAGGCATCAAGTGATTAAGAAAATTTAGGTTGTTCCTAATTTCTAAGACTTTATGTTTTAAAACCTTTATTCTCTGTTCAGCCATTCTAGAAGTGCTATTCTGAACCTTATGTTCGTTCAGCTTATATGCTTAGCCCTACCCAACAAAACTGTCATACAGTAAGAATTCCCTTTGTGGTTGGCCTAGGGGAGACACACAGTTAAAATTGTCTCTTCTGATAGATTAACCTGTAGGGGTATATCCATTTATTTAGTGCATGTGTTCTAAAGTCCTCAATCATCCTTTTACCACCTGGTAATTGTGTATTATTTGCAACCATGATTTTTTTTCTAGGTGCACTCAAGTTCCTGTCCTTACAGGGGTGCAAGAGGAGTCTGTTGCTTTAAATGACAGTTTCTACCTGTGGCCAGTATCTCCATTTGGAGTCATGACAGCCAGAACCAGAGAAGGAAATTACATGATACTGATTTTGCTCCACTTTTTTAAATTAAAAAATGAAGAAAAGAGTCATTCTATTTCTATGCAACCAGGGAGTCTTCGAAGGGAGATAGTCCTAAGAATCCCAAAGGGGAGATAGTGAAAAGCTGAAACTGTTAGGGTAGAGGAAACTGGGTTTTCTAGCTTTTTGTGTGTGATGCAGATGCTTTGTTTAGTGTGGACAGAGCTTGCTCTTGTGTAACCTAACCCCATTTATAAGACATTACATAAAAAGGAGTACACTTAAGATTTTTCTTCTATTTGTTTTGTTGCTGTGCTTTTGTTTGTGGATTTTTTTTTTATTTTTTAAAGTTTTCTGGAGAAAGACTCGCTTTTCGAGGTAAGAAATAAGTGGAAGCAAGACAGGAGTGGATACTTCACCCCTTTTGGCCTGTCTAGGTGGAATCACTGCAGGCTCAGCTGGAAGAGCAGACCAAGCTTTCTAGAGAGCAAGTTGAAGGGCTCATGGAGGATAGACGGATTCGCATTGAGGAAATACAAGTTCATCACCAGAGAAATCAGGACAAAATCAAAGAGCTTACCAAAAAGTGAGTGTTCAAGAAAGCTGTACCTGACAGATTTGTAAATTTTTCTGAGTGGCGTAAAAGTTAACAGTCCTGTCCTTTAGCAGCATAGGACTGTGGAACTGAAAGAGACCTTGAAAAATTTGTCTTCGTTAGACACCCCTGCCTCTATGTAGGTGGGTGTCCAGGCTTCTCTAGGAGTGCTGTTGATTCTTTTCTTGAAGTATTGGCAAGTATCCCACATGCTCCGTTTAACCCACTTTAGAGTTTTAGCTTGATCTTAGTGGTTAAGAAATGTTCTCTTATCCATTGACAGGTTATCCGACTCGGCCCAGTATGGTAGGGACCTTTTCTTTTGTTTGGTCTTTCATGAATGTGGGAAAAATGACTACGTACCTGTGCAAAAACCACCTTTCTGTCCTCACTGCTTTTATTTCCTCACCTGCCTTTCCTCACCTTTCTGCAGGCTGGTTTCCTCTGCAGTCTGGTTTCATCTGCACCGTTTTACTAAGCATGTCCTTTCTCAGGTCATCAGTGACTTCTTAATTCCCATGGCCAGTTATCTCTTTCCAGTCCTCATTGTAACTAGTATCATTCTGCATATTTGGTACCTCTAACCACCCTTTCTTTGAAATTAGTTCCCTTTGATTTCTGGAACACCTGTCTTGATTCTTCTACCTGTCTGACCTGCCTCGGCTTTTTGTCTGTTCCAGTGGCTAGACTGTGCTGTACAGATCTCTTCAGTTGAATATGTTTGAACACCTCCAATTTACCGCGACTGAAACAGTTTTTCTTTCCCAAGAAACACCCCCTTGTCCCATGTCAAGCCTACTACATTCTTTTTCCCATTTAGTTTAATGATATCCATCCCATTTCCCAGGCTGCCCAGCCTTAGAGTTATCTTCAACTCCGCACTCTCTTATTCCTGAATCCGAAGCCCTATTGAGTATGAGCCTGGGAAGGCTCTCCAGTCCGTTCTCTCCCTCTCATTCTTGTCACATTGGTTCAAGCTATTCTTTTTTTATTATTATTATTAAGATTTATATTTTTCTAAGTAATCTCTACCCCTAACGTGGGGCTTGAATTCGCAACCCTGAGATCAGAGAGTCGTGTGCTCCCCCTCCTGAGCCAGTCAGGTGTCCCCCAGCTCTATTCTTGTTTACATTGCTGTGGTAATCTAACTGTTCTTCCTATTACTGATCCCACTGCCTTCCACAGTCTTCCTCACTGTTATGAGTTAGCGCCTCCTTTAGGAGTTACCAACAGCTCAAAAACATGCGATAGCTCCCCATTTACTTATGATAAAGTCCTGCTACCTCAGCATGAATTACTAGAACCTCCGTCATCTCGCACCAAATTAACCTTTTCAGTCTCAGCTCTTCCTCTACTGCTGTGTTTTACCCTGTCCTTCAGTCTGGCTACTAATGTCTGTTGCTTGTGGGATCCTTGCTGTGTGGCAGGCACTTTGCTGTGCATGTTCACCTCTTCTCTGAATACTTCCCCAGGCAGAATTCAGTTTTTCCTCCTCCACATTCTATGATGACTCGCCTGCCCCCGGTGGCACTTAGAGCCACCTATTAGAGTCACGTCTGTTCCCCAGCGGTTTGCTATGGCCTCTGCCCTGCCATGTATGCATAACAGGCACACAATAAACATTTGTCTAACACTTGGTGATCCTTATCAAGCTCCATCTTACTTCTTTTTGCATTAAACATTCTATGTTTAAAATTTTTTTTCATGTTGCATTTTTAACATCCTTTTATCTTCTTTTACTGTCGTCTTAAACTTCTCTAGTGCCTCTTCCTCCACTTAGCGGTATGGCGATTGGAGCACCTGGGTGGCGCAGTCAGTTAAGCGTCCGACTCTTGATCTCAGCTCAGGTCTTGATATCAAGGTCATGAGTTCAAGCCCCATGTTGGGCTTCAGGCCCAGCGTGGAGTCTACTTAAAAAAAAAAAAAGTGTGATGATTAAAATTGGTTGTGATTCTTAAATTAAGATCTCTAAACAATACAGGATAGAAAATGCCTTCTGGCTCTTGTAGGCTCTGTTTCTTTTAACACAGTGTAATATGTTTGCATGTGGCCAGCACGTCGCCATCTTTATTTTTATTTTTGGTAGTTTGTGCTTACACATAGCATATTCACTTTTCATTGGATTTTAATTGTTTTTAAGGAAACAGTGTTTTTATTTTTTTTATTTTTATTTTTTTATTTATTTGAGAGAGAGAATGAGAGAGAGAGCGAGAGCATGGGAGGGGGAAGGGTCACAGGGAGAAGCAGACTCCCTGCTGAGCAGGGAGCCCGATGCGGGACTCGATCCTGGGACTCCAGGATCATGACCTGAGCCGAAGGCAGTCGCTTAACCAACTGAGCCACCCAGGTGCCCCAGGAAACAGTGTTTTTAAATGGTCAGAGTAATTTGTAATTTTATATGTGTCTTCTAGAATCTTAATAACCATCCTGGTGTGGCATTATCTGTACATCTGAGCATATAATCAGTCCCTTACATTAGATAGATCATCCTAAGGATATTGAATGGCATGAAATCCAAGGCCTTTAATGACTATCCTTTGGGTCTCACTTTCAAACCATTTATACATTAACAAGACTATTACTTGCCCAGTTTGTAATTGAGAACATAATGTAAAATAGAATAAAATAACTCATTGAAAGCAAGAGAGATCTTGTGGTAACTGAATCAATCTCTTTATACACATACATGTATACCTGAGTATATATACATTCGTTTGGTGACAGTTACCCTGCTTTGTGCCTGCATTATGCTATCATGTTTCCCTTATCTATGTATCCTATTACTCATGAAAAGAACTAAGTTTTTCTGACATTATTTAGTCAGTGGAAAATTACAGTGATTCCCTCATGGTATTTAATACTCCTTGCAAGCAGTTTGATCATTTGATACAGTATTTTTCTAGAAAGTGTTGATGTTAAACTGATGAGTTGCTAACTTTTAGGGATATCCTTTTTTGAAGATAGAAACATCATTTGCCTATTCCTAAATCTCAGTAGTCAGCAGGAATCTGTTTAGTACTCTGTGTGTTTAGTAGTTGGTACTGTTCTTGACAATCTGATCGTAGCAGGGCAAAAGTAAATGATAAATAAGGGATATGCTTTCACTTAAAAAATATGCATGTTGGGGTGCCTGGTTGGCTCAGTCAGTAGAGTATGTGACTCTTGATCTTGGGGTTGTAAGTTTAAGCCCCACGTAGGGTGTAGAGATTACTTAAAAATAAAATCTTAAAAAAAAAAAAAAGAAATGAAACTATGCCTTTTGACAGTTAAAACATGACAGGGGCGCCTGGGTGGCTGTCAGTTAGGCATCTGCCTTTGGCTTGGGTTGTGGTCCTGGGGTCCTAGGATCGGGCCTGGAGTCAGGCTTCCTGCTCAGTCGGGGGTCTGCTTCTCCCTCTCCCTCTCCCTGCCCCCCCCTGCCCCGCTCGTGCTTTCTCACTCACTCACTCTCTCAAATAAAATCTTTAAAAAAATAAACAAAACATGACACAGTGTATGAGCAAGTGTCAAATTACAACACAGGGGTAGAGATTTAAACTGATAATTTCAGAGAATGGAGAAACTAAATGGGCTAAGGTTATCACGATCTCTCCATGGAGGAAACTGATCTTGAGAAAAGGACAAGATTTGATATCGGGCAGTTTACATGTGGAGCACAGCATAAAGAAAATCAAAACTATTTTTGACATTTTAGGACCTGTGTTCACCCTCAGTCAGGGAATAGTCCATACTTATGCAGGCTATATATAGATATTTCTATAAATCTTTTAGTTATATAACCTGGAATTAGCATTGGGAAAATATCTATAAAGACCAGTCTATGTTCAGCACCTGGGTGGCACAGTCAGTTAAGCAAGTTAACTTGATTTCAGCTCAGGTCATGATCTCAGAGTCGTGAGATGAAGTCCTGCATTGTTTTCCACGCTCAGTGGAGAGTCTGCTGGAGATTCTTTCTCTCCCTCTGCCCCTCCTCACGCTCAATTGTATGCACGCATGTTCTCTCTCTCTCGTTTTTTGTTTTTTTTTTAAGATTTTTATTTATTTATTTGTCACAGAGGGAGAGCACAAGCAGGGGAAGCAGCAGGCAGAGGGAGGGCCCTGCTGAGCAAGGAGCCAGATGTGGGACTTGATCCCAGGACCCCAGGATCATGACCTGAGCCGAAGGCAGATGTTTAACCAACTGAGCCACCCAGGCATCCCATGTTCTCTCTCTTTTTAAAAAATACTTAATTTTTTTATTTGAGAGAGATCATGAGGAGGGGGAAGCGGTAGAGGGAGAAGCAGACTCTCTGCCGACCAGGGAGCCCGATGCAGGACTTGATCCCAGGACCCTGGGATCATAACCTGAGCCGAAGGCAGAGGCTTAACCAACTGAGCCCCCTAGGTGCCCAATAAATAAATCTAAAAAAAAAAGACCAGTCTGTGAACTAGTGCACATGGGTAGGTATATTATACTTTGTCCAGTAAAACATGTAAGTTTGCCAGTGATCAGATTGTGTTTTAAATACTGCTAATGATATTTTTTAGAATTTATATATTGTACCATTTTTAAAGAACCTGTATCTTCCCTTTGTTTGGGTAACTATGCATCATATGTACTAGTAAGCATCTTGGTGTCCACATTTGTACTTTCTTTCATAGTCTCCATCACACCCAAGAACTTCTCTATGAGAGCACAAAAGACTTTTTGCAACTCAGATTTGAAAACCAAAATAAAGAGAAGTCATGGATGCTTGAAAAGGATCATTTGATGTCAAAGATTAAGCAATACAGCATGCAGTGTAAGAAGAAAGAAGATAAACTTGGAAAAGTTTGGCCAGTCATTCATGAGACTCATCATAACCAAAATGAATATATTAAGGTAGTTTTCTTATGTCTTACAGAAATTGTTAATTTCTCTAGAAAAGTTGAAAGAACTCAGAGAATTCCAAAGAACCCAAGAATTATCATACAAGATCCATTCAGTCCAGGAAGCTGTTGTAGCAGCACCCTCAAGAGATGGGTTTCAAAGAGTAGCTTATCATTATAGTGTTTGGGGATTTAGAAAAGTGAACTATTGATTGGTTCATTTATTCATTCAGCAAATATTTATTGCACTCCTACTATGGGCTAGGCTCCGGGGCTATAGCAGTAGATAAATTAGACCAGGTCTGCCTTCATGGCATTTACATTTTAATGGGTGAGAAGGTTGGGGAGGGGCACCTGGCTGGCTCAGTAGCAAGAGCATGTGCCTCTTGGTCTAAGGGTCATGAGTTCAAGCCCCACATGGGGTGTAGAGATTATTTAAATAAATAAATAAATAAATAAAAACTTTAATGGGTGAGAAGGTACAGAAACAAAACAAAATGATAGCTTATTAAAAAGTGGTATTAAGGAATTAAAAAGATTACAGGAAGATTATATATAGTTGCTGAAAGTCTGCTTTTGTAGGGAAGCACAGGGACCCTCTGTGAAGTCTAATATTGTTGCTGAGACCTATAAAATGGTACTGAGCTTGCCATAAAGACCTAGAGGAAGAGCATTCCAGGCCGAGGGAAGAGCAAGTCTAAAGTATGTTCAGGGAAGAGGGGGAATATCAGTGTGGTCATAGAGGAATAAGCAAGAAGGAAGTGGTAAGCAAAGAGGTTGGAAAGTGGGCAGCAGCCAGTCATGGAGGGCCTTACAGGGCCTTTACTTTCCTGGTAAGAATATTTAGCTCTAAACATTGTATGTCTTTGAAGGATTGTGTGTAAGGAAGAAATGTGATCTGATTAAGGTTTTTACTGATCATTCCCACTGCTCAATGGAACATATATATTATGTGTTCTTGTTGTTTCTATTTAAAGAAGGGCTTTAGAAGTGTGTCCCAAAACATATATTGTCACGTACTTGGTACAGTTCTGAGTTCCATTATCTTACCCGTCTCAGAGCCAAAAATATTTGTTTTATTTTAAAGAATTTCTGGGCGCCTGGGTGGCTCAGTCGTTAAGCATTTGCCTTTGGCTCGGGTCATGATCCCAGGGTCCTGGGATCGAGTCCCACATCAGGCTCCCTGCTCCGCGGGAAGCCTGCTTCTCCCTCTCCCGCTCCCCCTGCTTGTGTTCCTGCTCTCGCTATGTCTCTCTCTGTCAAATAAATAAATAAAAAATCTTTAAAAAAAAAAAAAATAAAGAATTTCTAATATGGACACCTAAGAAAAAGGTTAAGAGAATCATCTAGAAAGAGGGGGGTTTCAAATGTTCTCCAAAGTTCCTTGCCATCTTGTTCCTTAACTTGTTTTAGACTTAATGGAAATCATTTCTTTCCTTTCTTTCGTTGCCTAAGTACTACTTGAATTACCAAAATTGTAATTTTATTTTCCTTCTGACCTGCAGTCCCTAAAGGATAAGTTAATACAAGAGAAAAAATTATCCAACATGTATCAAGAGCAGTGCATTTCCCTAGAAGAGGAACTTGCCCGAATTCGTGAGGAAGAGGGAATGAGGAGAGAGATCTTCAAGGTACAAAATTCTCTTCCACTTCTGACTTGAGTGAGAAGCACAGATGCTCTGGGAATGCTTCCCTCATCTTCACAAATGCCTTGCCATGTCCCTATATTTAGGATCGTACTAACAAGATGGGGAAGCGTTTACAGGTGATGACAAGACGCTATGAGGCCTTGGAGAATCGGCGTATCTTGGAAGTAGAAGGCTTTAAGACGGATATTAAAATTCTCCGGCAGAAGCTAAAAGACTTGGAGCAAATCCTCTATAAGGTAATTGATGACTCTGAATTACCGGGGGGGAGGAGGGGTGCAGGTAAGGAAACATGGTCGTGAGGGCTCCTCAGAAGAAAGATGGGCTGTTTCCCTGATGGTAGACCCTAGCGGATTACCATCCTTTAAGTCTCTTTAAAATTAGCTTAAGTACACACAGGAGAGAGGACAAGTAGACTGAAATCATTGCTAGCCTGCACCATCGTACTTTGATCTGAGTTAAACTTGGAAAGCTTCATCCTTCCCAGATCAAGAAGTAGATGAAAAGAACTGTGTCTGTTTTACCAATGGGGAGAGTGAGTAAGTAATGAAGTAATTTCTCCCTGTCAAACACAGCTTTATTTAGAATTCAGGTTGCCTCAGAATCCTTCTTAAAGAGATTTAACCAGTCATCCACATATCCTAAATGATTGCTATGCGCCAAACAAGGTTAGTTATAGAAGAGACACTTTTTTTTTCATTCTTTGGCAAATTTATCAGTAATGTTTATATCGATCTCTTTTTTTTTTTACTCATTATTGTCTGTTGATCTCTATCCTGTGGCTTCTTTACTATCGTAGAGGAAAGCAGAGTCTCATGCCTTTTCTGCTTTAATTCTACTCTACATTTTCTTTCTTTTAGTCACTAAGCAAGCTAAGGATTGAATTTTTCTTATGTGCTAGAAGTCTCCCAAAAAGGAGCCAGCATAGCCTAGTCCTTATGATTTCTTTTCCCTAGCATGTGCCATAATCATTTCTTCTTCTTTTTTTTTTCAAATCTCTAGGCAACACTTAATGCCCGGGCAAACCAGGATCTTGCCATTCTTTGTGAGGTGCGTGACAGCAATAGACGGGCACATAAGCTACAAGGAGAACTAAAGAACCTTAAGTCCAAAGTCTTTGGTCTGGAGAATGAACTTAGACTCTGTTGATATTTACGTTTAGACATGGCCCTCATCTGGAATAGGTCTGCTTCCTGAAATCTGAGGAAAAGGTCCTCTTCTCCCAGAAACTACACAGAGAGTTGGCTAGAATCATGATATCCGTTATTAAGAAGACAGGGCTAAGAATTAGGGAGCACTAAAAGAGCCCTTCTTGCATGCCAAGCTTTAGCTATCATTTTTGCTGTCCTGTTAACCTTTTTTGTGTTTTTGGTCTGGATTACTGAATTACCTGAATTACGTAGAGACTTTCCCATATTATTTCTCCCATTTGTGATATATTGACAGTTTTTGTTTTTTTAAGAAGGCAGTGATGATGAAAATTCCGGAAGAAAATACTGACTGTCAGTAGTTGAAACTGCCTGAGATCAAGGCATCCTCTGAGGTTGCCCAAGGCAGCAAATCACAATTTGTCACATGTAAACAGGTAGTAATTCTGTTATTTAACTTTCTTCCGTCATGAGCTGAATTACTTTTTTGGATACCCAGTCTCAGGAAGTTTCACCAGAGGGCACTAGAGACCCTAGTCTTGTCTTTTTCTTTTTCTTTTCTTTTTTTTAAGAGACCCTATTTTTAAGCAAAATGTTCATCTAGGAAAATAAAGGTGCCACTTTGGTAAGAGTGAGTGAAACTTCAGTGATCCTTATATGAAAGATCATTATTTTACCAATAACATGCTTTTAAAAAAACAATATATATTTTAAATCAACTATTTTTCAATAAAAATGCAATTGGGAAAAGATTCTAGTTTCCTGTAATTTCTTGTTAAAAACCACATTTATAACTTTGTTAATGACTTGGTTTACTTACTTGTTCTATGGTCTCTGCAGTTTTGTACAAGTATTAAAGTTTTACTCTGAAATTTTATGATTTAATAACCTTTTTGTTTGATGCGTAGCATCAAAACAGCAACTGTAATAAAAAGTCAGTTCCTTAAGTGTTAGAACAAAAGGAAGAACCATCCATTATATATGTCCCTCTAAAGCCCAAGACTGATCCCTCTGGGAATTTTTGGATTTATTCATGAAAAAAAATGTGATCTGTTGTCATAGGCTTAAAAAAAAAAAGCATCTCCTACTGGCAGTTCAATCACCATTTTCCTTTAATACAAATGTGAAAACCTGAGTTCTTTCCTTTGTCCTGGGTGAATCAGAATGATGCTATATACTAAGCTAAGATCCCCTAACTTTCCAGAGGCTGTCCAGGGACATACGCAATTATTTTGCCCCAGATGCACAGCAATTTGCTTAAAAAAGGATATAGGTGGGGGCGCCTGGGTGGCTCAGTCGTTAAGCGTCTGCCTTTGGCTCAGGTCATGATCCCAGGGTCCTGGGATCGAGCCCCGCATCGGGCTCCCTGCTCCGTGGGAAGCCTGCTTCTCCCTCTCCCTCTCCCCCTGCTTTTGCTCTCTCTTTCTCTCTCTTAAATTAATCAATAAAATCTTAAAAAAAAAAAAAGTCACACATTCTACCAACTGAACCAGCCTCCGAAAGGTTTGTTTTTTGTTTATTTTGTTTTGTTTTAAGCCTCTACATTGCTTTATGGGTCTAAGCTGTGAAGTAGTCCACTCCTAGACTGACTGGTAGCTTAGTTTCTAGTTAGTCCTACAAAAAGCAAGTGTGAACACAACCGACCTCTGAAGCACTTACTTGATTACTCCGCTTTCTAAGGTGGCATCACAGTCTACCCATGTTATGTACGGGGTAGCTCTCAGTTTGGAAATGACATAATTTATTTCTGAACTACCAGATGATATTAGTCACATCTTAAGTGGAACATAAGTGTATGGAGTAAGTTGTTACTAAGAAACCCACCGCCCTTGCCATAGCAGGTTTCTGGGAGTTGGCCTGTCAAATGGCAGTGATTACTGCTTTTGTTTGCAGATCTTTTTGGTAGCTCTTCCTCTTTGCTTCTTGGACTGCGTGGCTTCTTTTTGAAAACTGAGCCAGCCACGCCTTTTCTTTTTTTTTTTTAATTAAATGTGTTGTATTGACACATGAACAGACCAACCAGTGGCACAGAATATGAAGTGGAGAAATAGGCCCAGTTAAATATTGGAATTTAGGTTATGATCATAGAGTCAAGTCAAGTTGGTGTGCTAAATATATATTTGTTTTAGTTAAATATTTATTATAAAATCCTATGCTTGAAAAGTTAGCTCATTTACCTTTATCTATTGATACCTATGTCAATCTAGATAATTGCAGATTCACATGTGGTTATAAGAAATCATACAGTGATCCTTTTTGTCCAGTTTCCCGCACCACTCCATTTTGACATGGCTAGTCTACAGTTTTTGCATCCCAGCCAACTCCAAACAGGACCACAGTGTTTCTGATGGGCCTTGTGTTGGTTTTGTGACTGTTCCCCCCCTTTGGCTCACAACTGTCCTACCCACTAAGCATCTTAGTATTTAACCATATCAGTGCTAATTTTAAATTCGTACAATCTTGATACTGCTATTGCTGACTGTTTTTCGCCTTGACGTTTAGAAAGGGATAATGAAATATTAAATAGAGGGATCTAAAATCTGAGTAATGTAGTACTGTAGTATTGTCATACAGATTTCTATTAAGATTTCATTTGGCCCCAAGCTCCATGATCAGTAAAGATCGAACTGGTCTGTCTGCAGTTCTTTTACTTAAACTAGAGTGATTCTCCACTCCAGCCCTACAGCTCTTATATCACTCCCTACACCAGGCCAGCACCTGATAAGCTTCTGCAGAAAATAGCTATGTTCTCTGTGTGCCAAAAGCTGTGTTCTCTTTCTTGTTTTGTGTCAAAGCAATGAGTTCCTTCCCCCAAAAAATGACCTTATAAAACTCTTCTTTCTCTGTATGTTCTCTGCTCAAGTCCTCTGTAACATTTTCGGGATTCTATATTTTGCCTCTACTCAGCCTGACCATAAACCTCTTGAATTCACACTGCCCCTCTCCTTGTGTGTCACACCTGGTCTCCCAGCTTCACCTCCTGAGCACTGGCATCTCAGGGTGCCACCCTGTCCTCACCTGTTCTCCCTGCTTTGTAGACCTCTATCCTGACTCCTCTGTCTGCTGGGTTTGCTCGCTCCTTGTCTGACTCTCTTCTGCTTACCCCAACAAAGTGTTGCCAGGACTGTCACCTGCATGATCCTCCCTAGGTGATCTCATGCTTTTCCATCATGCCAACAACTAATGATGAGAATGTTGTGGGATTTCTTTCCTAGAGTTCTCAAAAAGCAGGAGTAGTCTTCCTTGAGAGCAGTGTGGAATTTTTTTTTTAAGAAACTTTTATTATTTTTTTATTTTATTTATTTTTTAAAAGTATCTCTACACCCAACATGGAGCTTGAACTCATGAGTTGCATGCTCTACCCATTGAGCCAGCCAGGTACCCCAAGAACAGTATGGAATTTAAGGGAAAACGTAGCTGAAAGCAAAATTTTCCACGTAGTAAGCCAAGGTAGCACTGGGTTGGGAAAATGTATAGCAAAGAGTGACTGAACCCCGATGAGAAAAATAAATCAGAGACTGATTTAAAGTCCCCAAGTTCACATTCTAATAATCTGAAGGAAAACAGAGCATGAAATGTCCCCTAAAAAGATCTGAGATGATGGAATGCAGGTTTTTCCATGCATATCTCTCGCTGACCTGCACTGACAGCCCACTTTTTTTTTTAAAGATTTTATTTATTTGTTTGAGAGAGAGAGAATGAGATAGAGAGCACGAGAGGGAAGAGGGTCAGAAGGAGAAGCAGACTCCCCACTGAGGCAGGGAGCCCGATGCGGGACTCGATCCCAGGACTCCAGGATCATGGCCTGAGCTGAAGGCAGTCGCTTAACCAACTGAGCCACCCAGGCGCCCGACAGCCCACTTTTGAGGGTAAGATGTCAGGTTGAAGAGCGAATCTTTGTCAAAGCAGAATTTTTTTAGAAGTTCTAGGGAATATAAAAGTTTAGGAAGACTCAGCACTTCACATTTTCTAAAAGTGCTTCCTTATACCCAACACCCACCCTGACCACCCTCCACTACCACCATACACACACACTGTGAATGTGTTGAATATATGAAGGGCCGGGAAAACAAAACAAAAAACCTCAACACATGACTAGTTGCGCTGTCCTTGTCCCAAATCACTAGACTGCGTTTATCTCCTCTCTTCATAGCTTAGCCCAATGAGAATGTTCTATTTCAATTGGTTCTTGGAAACTGACTTTATTATTTTTTTATGGTGAAAAATTTATACTTAGATTTAGCCAGCTGGACTCAGTTTAGATGATCCCAGTTTTGTTGGTAGCATCCAAAGCATCATAGTCAGGAGCCAGTTAAATCAAACGTACGCCTTCTTCTCTCTATCGGGCCTGATCAGGGTGTTGACCTTGGCCATGACAATGTCATAGAGCTTCTTCCCAGCCTGTTTGATCTGGTGCTTGTTGGCCTTGACATCCACAATGAACACAAATGTGCTATTGTCTTCTATTTTCTTCACGGCTGACTCAGTCGATGGGTCAGGGAGAACTTGATGATGGCATAGTGGTCAAGCTCGCTTCTCTTGGGGGTGCTCTTTCGAGGATATTTGGGCTGCCTTCAGAGACACAGTGTCCTGGGCCATCAAAAGCAAGTGACATGCAGATCTTTTTTCTGTGACTGTGGACGCTTTTTGGCACCCCTGTCTTGGCCTGGCTTTGGCTTTGGCTTTGGGAAGGGCAGGGGCTTCTTCCTTCGCCTTCGGTGCCATCTTCATGAAAGGGCTGGTTCTTGTAAACTGACTTTAAATCAGACTCCCCTCCTCAACATCTTAGTGTTGACCATGGAAGGAAGTGGGAGCCTCCCCCACCACCAAGAGGGGCAGAAATCCTTCTTGTCCTCATTCTAACCCCTTCCCGCTCCTGACAAGCCTCAGCGTTCACAGCGCTTGCCACCTGCAGAGGGCGTTGAGAGTGGATGAGCAGTGTTGCTCTTCAACTTCCCCTCTCCAGAGCCAAGTTAAATTCCGGAGAACCACATACAGTGAGGATTTTTGTTTTCTTTCTTCCATCCCCAGTCCGGGTGGCGGCAGAGCTCAAAGGGTAGTCTGTTCTGGGGAAAAGACGGCGTCTGCCTCTCTCCCAAACCAGCCCTGATCAAATCCCAAGCAGCCGGTCCTTAGATAACACAGCTGAGAAACCTGAAACCAACAGCTCTGACTCTCATCAGTGCCCAGCATCACCGTCTGGAAACCGAGACATGCTGCTGAGATGCCACAGTGATTGAGTGTTAAGTGGCATGGCTGGGGCTCTCACCAGAGTTTATAGCCTGGACCTATGAACTTAGACAAAGAAGGTTTTCAGAAAGTCTGTCTGGGGCTTGAGCACTGGAGCTGTTTTGTGGCACTCTGCACATGTACCGGCCGTTAGGATCATTGTTCTTCCCTAGCAAAGCCATACGGTAGGTTAATCCAGCCTGCTTTCCACTTGCCTGGGTTGCCTGCAGCTTTCCCAGCAGGTGAGTAGATTTGATTGTGTTTGAGGCAAGGGAAGGAACATCCATATTCCCACTTTTGCTTTAATAGAGGAAGCCATCCTTAAATGAGTGGGCTGAAGAGAAGGCAGAGCCTCCTAGGATGGAGAGTAAGAACACTTTCCATTATTACAGAGTATTTACAGAATGACTTCTGGGCTGGATGCTATAGAAGGAGTACAGGTTGTGGTCACTGACAAGTCCCATTAGGGATTTGAGAAGCTGTGAAGTCTGGAGTGGTAGATGTATATGGAAGAGTTTCTTCAGGATGAAAGAACAGAGGTCGGAAATCCAGCTTCCCTCAGAGGCTTAGAGACCCATAGTTTATTCTGAAAATGCTGAGAACACCCTCAGCGCTGCAGAAGGTGGTGCCAGAGAGCTAAGTCAGGCAAGAAAGCTGTCTCCGAGTCTACCATCTGTACAGCGCCCCCAAAGGGGAGTGTGTGTATACACCTGTATTTGTACTTGGGACCAAGCCTATGGGATGTGTCTCGGGAGAAGAGAAGAAAGCACCAAGAGTTCACGCAGAGGTATGTGGGTCAGAGGTTTCAAGCCATGGCAAGCCACATAGTTCTCAGACATCAAACATTACCGGGACGTGGGAGTGGGGAAGAAGCTACTCAGAGCTGGGGGTCGCTATGCCTTAGCTTCAGTTACAAAGCCCCTCACCATTATCTGCAGTAGCAGACTGCAGACAGGAGAGAATGTCTTTCTTTCTTTTTTTTTTTTTAAAGATTTTATTTATTTATTTGAGAGAGAGAGAATGAGAGATAGCACGAGAGGGAAGAGGGTCAGAGGGAGAAGCAGACTCCCCGCTGAGCAGGGAGCCCGATGTGGGACTCGATCCCAGGACTCCAGGATCATGACCTGAGCCGAAGGCAGTCGCTTAACCAACTGAGCCACCCAGGCGCCCGAGAATGTCTTTCTAGTGAGGTTTAGTGGTCAGAGAGATGGGAGGTGGAGCTTCAGGGAAGGCTCATTTAGCCTCTGTTTCAGCACCAACTAATGAGCAACGAAGAGTGCCGTTCACCCTTTCTTCTTGTGGGTTTCCCAGCAACAAAGCAAATCTGAGTGCAGGGGAATAATTGCTATTACTCAGTTGAAAAGCCAGAACAAGTCAAAGTTAATTTTTTGACTTAGATAATTGTCTGTTGACTTGCTAGAGAATCCCTTTCCTTGGGGGAGGAAGGCAGGAAGAAAGGTTGTAGTAATTTGGAGGCATTCACACTGCAGACTGGAAAGAGAAGCAAGACCTAGCAATAGATGCCAAATTTAAGCTTTGAAGCATATAGTTCCGGTCTGGGTCATGCCTTGCATTTGCTGAAGATCGAATCCACAACTCACTTGCTTGGGAGGGAGATGAAACCATAAGCTCTCAGTATGTGAACTGCCTGGGATCCTTTCCTGAAAGCTAAAGAGCTTTGTTCTGACACATAACATCTCTGCCCTCTGTTTGTCTTTCCTTTGACTCTTTTCACCTGGTTCCTTTGGCTCTCTATGATGCAATCTTGTACACATTCTTCTATAAAGATGGTAAATATTCATCTGTTTCCCCATCCAGTATGCAAAATTATTTAGGACCACAAACGGAGGGAAACTAAGGCTTGGGGCTTGGCCAGAGTTCATACAATTCTTTCCACCATCCAGAGAGAAGGACCCAACTACACTGGCAATCAAGAGAAGTAGCCAATAAGAAGCCTTCAGTGAGGGTTTCCACCTTGGGACTCGCCTCCACAGTAGCAAACTCTGCAAAAAGACCTGTAGAAGATGGACTTGTGGAAGGAAGAGAGAGGAAAAAGGGACCTCCTCTGTAAAGAGCAGAGCAAGCAGCACTGAAGAGGGTGGGGAGGAGGAGAATTATTATCATGTGGCTCAGTGAGTTATGGATGTGCTGAGAGTGAGCTCAGAGTTTCCAGGGTGAATATATTGCTCCAGGGAAACTTCCAGGGAAATATGTGCAAAGGAAAAAAAAAAAAAGGCATTGGATCTGAAGTTAGAAAGCCTGAGTTTGAGTGCCATCTAAGATACAAGTCACCTACATCACCTTGAACCAGTTACTTAACGGCTTATCTGTAAAATGGAACTAGTGAAATCTATAGGCATGATGTGTTACATGAGCTGAAAGAGATAAATAAATGCTTGCTAAGATGGGCATGGCACTGAGAGATAGCTTCAGCACTGTCCTTTTCTCTCTTAGGAATTCTCTCAGAGTATGAGAATGGAATTCTCTGCATTGTCACAGTCTAAGACATTGACTTAGCAATGGCCCAGAAACCCTCACTGAATTAGCATCAGAATTCCCGCTAAGATATCTCCATAAAATACTTCTGAACAGCAGAGAAGCTCCTGAAGTAAAAGACAAGAGCGAGGGTCTGTATGGGCAGAAGGCAATATGGAATGTCAGGTCAGAGAAGGAGTTCTCTGGGTCCAATGGAAAGAGAACCAGAGGCTAAAGATCTGGTTCTAGTTCTGATTCCACCACTGCAGTGGTCATGTGAACTTGGTGCAGATCACCTTGGAGAAACTGAGGTTTGCACAGTTCATCTGTCAATAGAGGAGAATACCTGTCCTGCTATTCTCATGTGGTTGTGAGAAAGAAAACACATATGATAAAGATGTAAAAATGCTCTGTAAGCTCAAGGTGCCACATTATAATATAGGTGTCAGGTTTGAGGAAATGGGAAGGGGGCCCTGGGATCATGGGAGTTACTTAGTATAAGCTGCCATCCCTATGACTAGAATAAGTATTGCTCTGGACACAAGAGTTCTGCTACCACACCTACTGGTCACTGTACACATTTCCCTTTTGAATTCTCTACAAAGCAGGATTTTCTGGCCCCTGTGCTAGCCTCAGCCCATTTTAGAAAGCTTCGACTGACCTCTCTCACAAAGCCTCTGCAATTTGGGAGAAGAGACTTTGTGGTTTGACCCTGATGCTGACATCCTAGCCAAGCCAAAGACCAGAGCCCACCCCATCCATATTACAGGTGACATGATGGAAATGCTCTTTCCTTTCAGGTGTGATTTGTGCAATGTGACCCTGGGCCATTCTGGACAGGGGCCAGCACTGAAGTGGGAGACTGAAAGGACAGTGAAAGTCATCAGAAGAACCAGTGAGTATCCAGATAAATTGACATGACAATGAACAGACATCGGTGGCAATATTGTGCCACTAAAATTATACCTCAACCTATATACTTAACTCTGGACCGGAGGGAGAATGACAGCTAGCTCAAATGATTGAAAAAAGAATTTGGGTCTCAAAAGTCTGGATGCTGCTTTGCTATGATATTAGCAGTCAATAGGGGATTTGGAGCAAGCTGTCTGAAAGCAGCATCTGGGTGTGAGGGAAATCTCAGTGCTGAGGACATAGAAGAGGGAGAGCCACAAGGGTTTCCTGGCCTCCTTCTCCCTGCCCACCCCTGCACTCTCTCACCATAAGTAGAGAAAAAAGGATTTTTAAGAATTTTTTTATATATTTACTTTTTAAAAGTAATCTCGACATCCAACGTGGGGCTTGAACTCACAGCCCCAAAATCAAGAGTCACATGTTCTTCCAACTGAGCCAGCCTGGCATCCCAGAAATGAGCTGTTTAAGGTATAAGAACCATAGAGTGGGAAGAGGAAGGCAAAGAAATGAGATGTACAGAGTGATCTCTTTCCTTTTCTGAATTTCTTTGGAATTTACTATTTGGACTAGAAACTTAGCCTTTATATTGTCAGATCTCTTTTTCTGTGGAATATCTTTTCTCCTCAATTAAATGGCATGCTGTTTTTTTATCTCTCCTCGTTACCACATAGCAGATACTTCAAGCGTTTGGTTGATGGAAGTGGTTACATGTGTTCTCTTAGGAGGAACAATCTTGAGGAGAGGATTATAGTAGGGGCTGCCACCTGTTTCCATGACAAAGCACCTGAAAGTGACTCAGCCTAACAGCCAGTCTGGTTGCTCTCAATGAGAGAGAGAGAGAGAGAGAGAGAGAGAGAGAGAGATAAAGAGACTGTATTTACAGAGACCCTGATCACCTCGCATCTGCCTCAGCCAAGGTTGTCCATGCAGGCTGTTCTTGCCTCTCAGCCTTTTGGAGAGAAAGAAAAACATGGCAAGTGTACACCTCTCTGGTTTGGAAATTTGTAGAGACATTTCCTTGGGGCCATTAGAGAATTGTTCTTTAGATCTACCTTTTGTTAAAGAACTACACCAGAAGTTCCGGCCGATGTTTGCTCCAAGCGCTGTCTTCATCCTCAAACATTACTAAAATGGACATTGTGTACCTATTGAAGAGGCAAAAAAGTTCCCACTTTTGAAGCCTTGCAGTGAGGTTGAGGAGTGTGTACATATCCGTGGGACAGGCTGTCAGTTCTACTAAAACTCCAAGCAGGATAGGGTTGCTCAAGACTGGGTTGGTCCAAGAAAACTTCAGAGAGTCTGAAATAGACCTTGAAGCAAGGGTCAAATCAGACTAACTAAAAAAGAAAATATATTGGGGGGAGAGGGGCAATAAATGACTTCATTTTAGCTCAAGCAGATTTCATATGGTCACATAAAGTTGGAAAAGATTTTGGAAAGCCTTGAATTCCGGATTTACAGTTTGCATTTTAATTAGTAAGCACTAGGAAGCCATTAAATGTTTTTGAGCATGTGTATGAATGTGTCAAAGAATTGTATAGACTATCTGGTGGTACAGGAGAGGATGGTGGGGGTCGGGTGCTAGTTGGGAAAAGTTAAACAGTCCCTAGAGATCACTGGACTATTGAGCATCCAACTAAGGTGGTAGCAGAGAGAATGGGAAACACAGCACTCAATGCTGTGAACTTCTGTTTTGGAACACTACTTGCATGTTGTTTGAGTTAAAAATCTCTGGGAATGCTTCTCTGATTCTTGCTTTCTTTGTAGTCTCCTGACCACTTTCCGCAGGAGAGTGGAAAGAAAACTGTACTATGATTGTCCTTAAGGCAACTCACTCTGCTCCACTGGACCTTATCTCACTTAAATCAGATGATAACAATTTTACCTGCCGGAAGGCAGAGCACTGGAATACGGAATATCTTGATGATCTTTTCAACTCTTTGAGTGCCTTTCTTGTTTACTTGTTGTTGTTGTTTTTTTTTAATATTTACTTATTTAAGTAATCTCTGTACCCAACGTGGGACTCCAGTTCACGACAGGGAGATCAAGAGTAGCTTGCTCTTTCAACTGAGCCAGCCAGGCGCCCCTCTTTTTGATTTTTAATTCTTCAGAACTCTCCAACATCTGCTCTCCCCCAATAGCTATTTCATCCCAGTCTGGGAAAAACCACTTGGGATTCAGTCCGGGGTGCGTATAACTTCCCCAGAGTTTCTTGTTGAGGTGGTTGAGGCTGGGATGGAATGGTCTTCAAATCCAGCCCGGACGAAGAAACTGGCTGATTTAAGTGGCCACTGCCTCCCAACTAATACCATGTCTACTCTTATTACTTAAATTAGGAAGTAGGGTCGTCACTGGCCCGGAGAGGCCCTGAAGCCAAACCTCGGCGTCACCCCCCAGCTCTTCCCCAGAGTGACGGCTCCCCCGACTCCTCCACTCCGCGCCCCGCCTTCTATCCAGCTTCTACTTCACTTCTGCTTGGGGCGCAACACCACTAAGTGCCTGGGCGGTACCTCAGTTTGTTTCGGTCACACAGATTTCGGATCAGAACTCGCCCCCTCCAACACCCCAACGGTCCTGAGTCGGCAGAGGCGCCAGGCAATCTCTGGCCGCTTCTCTCGCTTCCCCAGGGAGGCCAACAGGAGCTCTCCCCGCTTCCGCGGGACTTCTCAGGGGCGGAGCCCACCTGTGCCCCGGGGGCGGGGCCTGGGCGGGGGCGGGACAGGTGGGTGTGCGGTCGCGCCCTGGGCTGGGAGGAAGAGCCCGAGCGGGAGGCGGCGGAGGAGAGGCGGGCAGGCGCGCACCTAGGGAAGCCTTCTTTTGGGCAGTGAGAGCCGGCGAGCGGGCGAGGAGGCGGGCGGGAGGCGGCGAGCCTGCGACGAGGAGAGGCGTGGAGAGGAGAGCCGGGCGCGGAGGACATTCGTGGGGGGAGGCGCCGGCTCTGCTCGCGGAGAGAGACCTGAGAGGCGGCGCGAGGCGCCCGCGCAGCCGGGGGGACCCCTTGCGCGCGGAGCATGAGCCGGCGCCCGGCTGGAGAGCGGCCGGGGGAGGCGGCCTCGGCGCAGCCCTGAGACGCTGGGCTGGGGCTGGGCCACCGTGCGCCCGGGGCGCTGGGCCCGGCAGGGGGGCGGGGGCTGGGTGCGGAGCGGCCCGCGCTGGCGGCGGCCGCCCGGGCGCCACGCCATGGGGAGCCCTCGGGCCGCGCTGCTCCTGCTGCTCCTGCGCCCGGTCAAGCTGCTGCGGAGGCGCTTCCGGCTGCTGCTGGCGCTCGCCCTGGTGTCCGTGGGGCTCTGGACTCTTTATCTGGAACTGGTGGCGTCGGCCCAGGTCAGCGGGAACCCTCTGAACCGGAGTAAGTAGCGCCAGGGGGACGGGGAGGGCGCGGAGGTGGGAGGAGGCAGGACCGGTGGCTCCCGGGTTGGGGAGACCCGCCTCTCATCCTCAGACCCGATTTCCAGCTCGTTTTCGTCTCCAGGTGCCCGGCGCCGCCCCGCTGCCTACTCGGGGAGAGAAGGGGGGCGTGGGGGCCGGTCGCCGAGTTCCGAGACCGGGCCTGCCCGCCGGACCGTATGGGGCCGGGGGCATCCTCGGGGCTGCTCGCTGCTCCCCTCGGAGAGGACTGCGGGGAGAGAGACTCCCGCCTGCCCCGCGGAAGTGCGGGCCGAGACGCGGGGCACCTCGCGCGCGCTAGGCTTGCGGCCGCCCCCAGCGAGAGAAACGCGCGGTCCAGTCGTGGGCTCGGGGTTTGTGCCCGGGGTGCCGTCGGCCGTGTGTACCCCGAGGAGGCGCGCTCCGGTTAGCGCGGCCCAAACTTTGCTCGCTGCCTGCTCTGTGGCTCGCTACGTTTCCTCTCCCGCTGCGCTTTCTGGGGGTTCTTTATTTTAACCATACCTTCGAGAGCCCCCTCACCTCCCCCTTCCCCTACACCACTCCCCCGCCACCCCCTTCCTCTTCCTTACTGAGCCGGCCCCCTCTCCTAGTTCTGGCCACCCCTCGAGCTAGTTACCTGAGGCTCTCTTTGGAACCCTTCGCAACATCCTTAACTCACCAGACCCTGGTCATGGAGACAGTGGACGGCACAGTGGACCAGGCAGTGGCTAGATTCCTACTTCTCTTTTTAACGTAGCCAAAGCCACTTAATTTTTCTGTGCCTCAGTTTCCTCCTAGGAAAATATGTGGGAACGGTCTCTTTCTCGTTTTCCTTCGACACCCATGGCTATGCGACGTCATTTTCAGTTTACTATTGATGGAGCTAACAAAGTAAAATTCCTAAAGTGTCAGGGACTGTAAAAGGTCAATGTAACAGCAGCAAAAAGTGGAGAAACTCCCAGAGAGGAGCCTCCCTGCCCAAGCCTGAGGAGTGGAGGTTCATAGTTGGAGCACATTGTCTCCCATGCGTTCACTTCCCCCACTGAGGAAATTCTGAAGGTCTATGTGGTGATGAAATTGCTGGTGAGAAGATGCTTCGACATGTCCTTGTGTCAACTGCTTTGCCCAGAGTTGGGTGTGGTGCTTTGCCTCCTCCTCTGGCCAAAGAGAGGGAATTACTAGGGTCAGTAATTGAGCTGGTTCAGGGTAGAGACATATATTTATGGCAGAACTTCCCTGTTGAAGTAATTCTGACTGTGAGTAGGGAGACTGGGCTTCCAGGCCTGGTTCTGCCACTAACGAGTTGGGGGATCAAAGGGGAAAATGACAGCTTCTCAGGTAGAAGGAGGAAGTTGGACTAAATGACCTCCAAGGTCCCTTTGAGTCTGGATGCTTAGATTGTGTGATCGCCCCTGCTTGAGCTTTTCCGGGGCCAGAGGGCTGAGCGCATCGTGAAGACGCTCTGCTTAGTCACAGCTCCACAACTCTAAATAGGAGAGTTCTTCCTTCTGATGACCAAAATTTGCCTTCCCATAGCTAGTTCTGCCCTCCCCTGAGCCTTGTTCTTCTCTCTGAAAGACAGTGCTCGTACATACTATGGCTGCTCAGTCCCAAGTTGGTGAGCCCCGTTGGAGTGTGTGCAGGTGGGAGGCCCTGGGAAGGGATCTCCCTTCTCTCCTCCTTGGGACACCCCTTCTCAACGTGGCCACCTTTTTGTTAATGTGGTAGCCAGTGGGATCCTCTGCACAGATTAAAAACAGAGGAAAGCAGTTGCTTTGTGATGCTGGAATTAGTGTCTTCCTCTCACCCTCCGCCCCCACCCCAATACACTTTCCCTTTACCTCAGGTGTGCTTTCTTCTCAGAGACCAGAACCAGTTTGCCATCATCATAATCTCACGCTCTGGCTCCTACCCTCTGACTCCTGTTGGCTGTCTCATCCTTAGCTATCAATTCGTGGGTCAGTTTGGTTTCCCTTCTAGATGAATCTTAGCTCTGGGTTTCCTTATTCTTTGTTTCCTTTTCCAAACTGACCCTTCTCCAGAAAGATGTTCCCAGCTTCCAATTCCAGCAACATCTTTGTCTAACCATCATTTTTAACGAGAGCCCAAGCCCAGGCACTGATGGGTCATCGCTTCCTCATCTCAGCCTCCTAGAACCCTGAGACCCATCTGCTCTGCAGGGTGACTTTTCATGCTGGGCTGTCTCATTGTATTCTACTCTTGCCTGGATTTCCTTTTGGAGTGAGGTTTAGACAGTGGCTGTGGTTTCTGGCTCCTTGTCTCCCATCCTTTGTTTTTAAGAAGCCCAGACGTCTTTCATCAAAGTCCTCTCTTGTCCTATAGGTCTTATTCCCAGCTCAGAGCTATTCCTCTGAGGGGAGAGCAGGGGAGGGGGAATTAAAGAATAGAGGTACGGAAAGGTTTGCTCGCATTCCCTCCTTTACACCCCGGCATACCAACAGCAACCAGTAGAACTTCCCCTCCCAGGACTGCACCCGTGGCCTTTACCACAGCAACCAGAGTCCCAGCTTGGCTCAGCTTCCCAACAAGCCACCCTGCCTCCTCTTTCTAGCAGTCCCTGCCAGCTCACTACCAGCAGCCTTCCTGTTATCTGTAAGGCCGGCCTCCTTTACCAAAAACCTTTCATTTGCCTGTCCCTGTGTGACGGGTACATTGATCTGACGCTGGAAGAAGTGTATGGAGAAATGGCAGTCACAAACTCCAGGGTGGGAAAGTAATGACAGGGGAGCGTGCTTCCTGCTTCATCTTCATGGAATAACCCAGTAGTTTAAGATATGGACGATGTGCAATTTGGGCTCCATATGTAGAAAGAGATACAACCACAATTGGAGTAACTTCAGAGAAAAACAACCCAGATCTTTAACAGATAGAAAACGAGTCCCTTGGACAAAAGAATTAGAGCTGTTCACTCACTCATTTAAACAAGTATTTATTTAGCACATACCTCAAGCAAGGCATTGTGCTAGATCACTTAGATATAATGATGAATAGATTATGGTTTCTAGCCCTCTCAGCAGCTTTCTCTCTAGGAGGGGAGTTCAGGTGCATATATAAAAATAATTGTAATATGGAATAATCATTAAGTTTTACAACTGGGGAACCTAGATGTTGCTGTGACACTTCCGGAAATGGGATAGGGCTCTTTCAACTAATATTTCATGCAAGTGGTGACATTTCAGGAGATCTTGAGCTGGTAAGATTTTAATGGATATGGAAAGAGAAGGCTATTCCAGACAGAAAGCAGTATAAACAAAGACCAGGGAAAAGTTAAGAGTTTGGGAATGTCGAGCATCTGGGTTTGATGAAGCAGAGAGTAGGAGGGAGAATATAGGATGGTGCTATATTATGAAAGACTTTGAAAACAACCTTAAAGACTGGCATTTAGGGCGCCTGGGTGGCTCAGTTGGTTAAGCGACTGCCTTCGGCTCAGGTCATGATCCTGGAGTCCCAGGATCAAGTCCCACGTCGGGCTCCCTGCTCGGCAGGGAGTCTGTTTCTCCCTCTGACCCTCTTCCCTCTCGTGCTCTCTATCTCTCATTCTCTCTCAAATAAATAAATAAAATCTTTAAAAAAAAAAAAGACTGGCATTTATTCAGTAGATAAGAGAAGGCAGTTTTAGAATAGGGTAGGTAGGGGCAACTGGGTGGCTCAGTCAGTTAAGCATCTGCCTTCGGCTCCCGTTGTGATCCCAGGGTCCTGGGATAGAGCCCCACATGGGGCTACCTGCTCAGTGGAGAGCCTGCTTCTCCCTCTCCCTCTCTCCTTCCCCCTGCTTGTGTGTGCGCTCTCTTTTTCTCGGTCAAATAAATAAATAAAATCTTAAAAAAAAAAAAAAAAGAATAGGGTAGGTAGCCTTGTAGAATGGAGTCAGCCAGGGTCGAGCAGTTTTATGATACTGTGGTATGGAGGATGCCTGAATAGGGTCCTGAGGGTCTCTCGCTGTGGCTGGCATGAGCCTTTTAGCTGCTGAGTCATGAAGCTCTCCTGGGGACAGGTCAAGGTGGTAGTGGAGCATTCAGAGGGCTTGGGGCAGTCACTATATGCCACCATGTTCATAAGTCTTTCAGTAGCTTAATAACTGGTACAGCTGTACTGGAGTGTACCAGCTGAAAAGCAGCCCTGGGAACAGACTATTAGGGGAGGTTAAAGACTCTCCATCCTGGCAGGTTTTAACAAGTTATACCTATTCGTTCAGATTGGATTAGCTAAATCCTGCCCGAGGGCAGAGGTCTGGACCAAAATGGTTTCTAGGTTCTTTGCTCTATAATTGACCTACTGCTGGGACCAACTTGGTGCTGGAGTCAAGAGATTGCATTTGGGCATGGAGCCAGGGCAGAATGATAGCATGCACCAGCCTCTTTCGAGATCTCACAAGGCCGGTTCCAATGTGTCCCCATTTTTAAGTGTCAGCTTTACCTGCTGAACTCCAAAGTGTTCTCAGGCTCAGGAATGAATCAGCTTTACACCTCTCTGGTTGGCCCCTGTGACTTCCGGGGGACTTTGAATGGGCTGAGGGAGCCACAGCCACAGATGTCAGGCAGGCATCTGAGCTCCTGGGGTCACCACAGCCACGCTGGTTTGGAAAGGATACAAACCCTTCATAGCAGAGGTAACTCAGGGCAGAACAGTAATCTGAGCTGCAGGCAGGGAGAGAGGGGGAACAAATGAGACCGGTGTGTGGGCAGAGCGGGCATGGCGTGGCTTAGGGCTGACACTCAGAGCGGAGGTGAGTGTTGCAGGGGAACACGACTCCTTCTGTGCTCCCTGTGGCCTGGGACCATGTCTCCTGCTGCTCTGGCCGGGCTGCCCCTCGCTCCCGTGGAACCTCTGACTCACGTTCCTGTGTCCTACTTACGTCTCTTTATGCTCTGCCACCCTGGCCACCTGGCTGCCGTGTGTATCTTCAAATCAGTATTCCATTCTGGGCACACACTAGGCACTTGAATAAATACCTCCTGGTTATGGATGGCAAGCTCTGAATTTCCAAGCACCTGATATTTTCCACTGGCAGATACTTTGTTTATCAGTGACCGATCCAAGAATAGAACCTAGGAATTCTTGTTCCTTGTACCGTAATACGTATAAACAACAATAGCCTTTCAACACATATGCAAAGGGTGAGAATTAAGCCATCAATGCCTTTTTATATAAGAGTGTTTTCTTTGGACCCGGAACCGTCTGTACCCAGAACGCCGTGTGTGACAGAGAGTAGGAGACCTTACCCAGACTTGGCATCTCCTTTCCCTGGTCTCTTCCGTTCTCCTTCTGACGTGGCCAGGACAACTGTGGCAACACACCTCGCCATCTTTCCTGCCCACACTGCCCAGAGACCCTCAGTCCGAGTTGAGGGTTTGCCTGCTCGGGGTGCCAAGGCTCCTTACCGCTCCCTGTCCAGGAATTGTCTGGACGCCCTGCATGGTTATAACTGCTTCGCAGCACCAGGTCTTCTGAAGCAACCACTTCTGTGCTGGTTTTAGGAGCTGCTGGTACTCGGACTGCAGTAATTTTCCAGGCCACAGAGCCTGCTGGTCTTGCCCTCTAGTGCTGAGCTTTATGGAGCAGAGCGGAGCGGCCGCCATAGCAGAGTTTGCTTTGGAAGGGGGCCTAGAGGCTGTTCTTGGAGCCTAGTTCTGTACCAAGTTCCACCAGTCTCAAAATCTACTCTTTTTATTTTCCACAAATACTTTTCCTTATATCCAAGGAGGTGAGGTCTAAACCAGGCCAGCTCTATAGTTTGCTTTCAGACCCCTTTAACCTTGTGATCCACAATTAATAGCTTTATGTGTTACCCGATATAAAAAAAATACTACTGGAAGAGGTGAGAACAGTTTGGATGGTGTATATAAAGGGCGTTGGGCTGAATATGTTATATATTCTAAGCAAAGCATGATGGATAGCTCTTTAAATTTTGCAGACTTTTAGGTTCTAACAAGTGCTGCTTTCAGTGTTATAAGTATCCATGAGACAAGCAAAAATGAATATTATTTTTATCCTTGTGATATTTTTGTATGTAATTTATTTTTTATGCTATTTTTTTTTAACTACTAACCCAACTTTTTTAGAAAATAAGGATACAAATTATCCCTGTGGTCCCTGGCTGTGTGTGTGTGTTTTGTTTTGTTTTGTTTTGTTTTTTTGTAACTTTTCATTGAAATATATGTTCAGAAAAGCACACATATAAGTATACAGCTTGAATTTTCACAAACTGAACATACCTGTGTAACAAGCAGCCTGATGAAGAAATGGAACATTACCAGCCCCCCAGCAGCCCCCCTTGAATTCCCTTTCAGTCATTACCCTCAGGACAGATTCACTTAGCCTGTTTTTATACTTTAAATACGTGCTTTATTTTAAAGTTGATGTTTACGATTATAAAAATAGTGCATGTTCATTATACCAGATGACAGCTTTGTAGCTGGACCACATTAACCCCTGTAAAATCACTTTTTTGTGCTGTAGGTACCCCATTACAACTGATAGAATAACTTAAGGAGTGGCCAGTGAAGACTAGGACCTAAAAGCTATGAGATAGAGCCCCGTGAAATTCTTCATTAGAACTGCTACCAGGGTGGGGTTGAGAAACATTGCTTATCCTGTGTGTGAGAACCATCCAAAAATGTTTCTCTGGTCTTGATATTAGAAATAGCTGTGCTTCTTTTGAGTAGTCAGTTTGTTTAAATTTTTATTGGCCATATAAATTGTATAAATACCAGGTTTTTCCCTTTGTGTTGGTTACTAAAAAGCTTTATAATTATTCAGTTTTTGGTCCATCTGGAAAAAAGTGTAAAAGGTTTTATGATCTGCCTCTTGGTTAATTTTATGCCTCCTATATCTTTATTTTTCCTTTTCCCCCCACAATGACTTCTAGTTTATGTCATCTTACATTCTGTGGTCCTTGTAAATCACTTAAACTTTTTCGGAGCAAATCAAGGCATAAAAGAAGTCAAGAGAAGTGCTATGGTGTATATAAAAGTATGAAGAAGAAATTAAAAATAACCTATAATCCCACTCCTTTGACCTAGAGATTATTGAAAAGAAAAAAAGTATAATAAGCTGTGATAACCAGATGCTGGATTCTGGAATACCTTAAACAAAAATTCTAGATTAAAAAAAGCCAAAAAATAATCTTCCCAGTCTTCTTCTTCTTTTTTTTAGTTTATTTAGGTGTTGAAAAGTTGAATGGCATTCAAAAATAAATTCTCACCTCTTTATGAGTATCATTAAAAGCTTAGAATTTACTGACAGATGTTGGGGCCTAAGCCAGTGTCATTGAGAACAGTGACATGAATACAAGGAAAATTCAGTAAAGCTTGGGGAGCCCCATCACCACTGATAAAGCAACTGAGGGGACTGGTCAGGAAGGCCAGGAACCTCAAGTTTGTCATGTGGATTCTTACCCTGCCAGACCAATGGTGAGACCATAAGCGTGAAGACCTGTAGCCACTGCCCAGCCTGTGGTTATGGATGCATAAAGTTACAAACATCAGAGATCCAGTCCCTTTACTAACAGATGAGAAACCAGGTCCAGGGAAGAGATGGTATCTACCTCCTCTACTAATTTCTTGTGAACCGTATTCATGTGGTGCCTAGCAGAGGCTATGCATGCATCCTACTCTAGTATCAGGACCTTTTCCCAGAGCCCACCGATAGGAAAAGGAGAAAGACAGGTGGGGGTGGGGATAGAGAAATGACATTCCAAACAGACCAAGGATTTTATATGTAAATGCCCAGAAGTTGAGTGATGTGTATTTTTCAATTTTTATTTATTTTGCAAATCTTGAGTGGCTGCAGAGGTGATTCATTTTCAAACTTAAAATGTTTATGGAGCATTTACTTTTTTGTGGGGGACTGAGTGGGGTAAAAAGCATTGATAGTTCCTGGAAAAAATTATGGACTTTGAAGACAAGGCAGGGCTCAAATCCAAGCTCTATTACTCACTAGTTGCAGGACTTTGCATAAGGTACTTAGCCCTTTTCAAGACTCAGATGCTTCATCTGGATAAGGGAGGGTTGGCGGGTTGGGTTATAATGCCCTCCCTGTAGAACTTTTCTTATGACTAAGTAAGATTTAGTGAGCCTAGCACATATTAGGTGCCCAATTAGATTTAACATAAGTCTTGCACATTTTAAGAGCTCAGTGCTTGTTAGTTCCCATCTCTGCCCCCTGAGAGTTTATAGTCTGGTAGGAATTGGAAAATGGCTGGGCAGGCGGAGTGGGTAGATACATTCCTCAGCTAGCCCTTTGCCAGTGTCTCTTTGGCATCTCAGTCCATGACACAGCTGTGCCTGGTCCTCAGCAGTCCCCAGGCCATCTATGTCCAGCACGTGCCAGCAAATACATGTTCTTCCTTTTTTCCTTCTGTGATATTCAGCACCGCCTCCATCTTTCTAAGAAATTTGTTGGTTTTTTTTATTTGTTTGACAGAGAAAGCACAAGCAGGGGAGCGGCAGGCAGAGGGAGAGGGAGAAGCAGGCTCCCCGCTGAGCAGGGAGCCCCATGCGGGGTTCCATCCCAGGACCCTGGGATCATGACCTGAGCCGAAGGCAGACACCCAACCAACTGAGCCACCCAGGCACCCTCCCCGCCTCCCCCATCTTTCTATCCCCATCCCAGGCAAAGACTTGCATTAGGGGGTGGGAGGGGCGGGTCAGAAGTCAAGGATTTTGCTGAGAATGAGAGATCTGTTGGGGATGTGTCAGGGCACAAGAGCTCTGCAATGGGAAAGTGGTAGCCGGGCACTGTGCTGCATGTCCCTGGGCACACTCTTGAGGATTTCTGGGACTGGAAGGCAGAAACACTGGGCACTTATCTTTGTTTAAATCCTACCTTTGTAGGGGCGCCTGGGTGACTCAGTCGGTTAAGCAGCTGCCTTCGGCTCAGGTCACGATCCCAGGGTCCTGGGATCGAGCCCCATGTCCGGCTCCCTGCTCAGCAGAGAGCCTGCTTCTCCCTCTCCCTCTGCCTGCCACTCTGCCTACTTGTGCTCTCTATCTCTCTGTCAAATAAATAAATAAAATCTTTAAAAAAAAAAAAATCCTACCTTTGTAACTGACTTATTGAGGTCCTTGGGCAAGTGCCTTTTCTTTTGAGGGCTTCAGTTTCACAGTCTTTGGAAGGAGATGCCCCCTTCAGGAGTAGGTTTGGAACCTCTCCGGTGTCACTGAGGTGTCAAGGGGACAGCCAATCTTTGCCATTCTGGCACTTGTCTTTCATGACTCAGTTGCCTTGAACTGAGAGGTGGCAGCTATCCCAGTGCTTCTGGCTACTTGGTCTCCAAGGTCACTTCTGACAACGTGGTCTCCATACAAGCAGTTGCCTCAAAGATTAAAGGCCTCTCTGCTGAGATCTTCTTACAAATCCTCTGACCCACTGCTTTCCACCCTGCCTGCCAACCCAGGGTTCAAATGGATGCTTGCAGGCATGTGTACATACACACCCTCCTCTCACCAAACAGCTGGTCTCCTGACTACACACCACCGCCTCTGAGTCAAGGGTTGGCAGGAGGAGTGAGGACACTGAGGATTTCCTCATGAACCAGGGACTAAGTGTTAATGGAGCATCTCAGTTCTTGGTGGTCTTTTTTGTTCCAGCTGAGCTGAGGGCCTGGAAAAAGGGAGAGGATGATGGGGAGCAGATCTCAGGTGAACAGCTTCCAGGAAAAGGCAGGGAAGTGTACAGCACAATGAAGTGGCGAAATTGAGAGAGAGACATTATCCCATTTTCTCAGTTGGTTCAGTGACTGTTTTTCAAAGCTATAAGTTTTATTTGGTTTGATTTCAAATTTGGTTCCTTTAAGAATACTATTTAGAAACTATATTGTTCTATTTAGAAATATGTCACTATAATCTATTCTAATTTTTTCTAATCTATTATCTAAAGTTGAAGCTGCCAAAGTGTTAGTATCTGCTTGCTGCTCTTTCAGTTCATTTTTTTTTTTAACGTAAACTCTACACCCAACATGCAGCTCGAACTCACAACCCCAAGATCGAGAGTCGGATGCTCTACCGACTGAACCAGCCAGGCGCCCCTCAATTCTTTATATTTTGGCCCTTGGAGATTTCCTTTGCTTTATGGAACTTAAGCGTTCTCTGTAAATAAAAAGTTTGTCATATTTTGTCCAGCATTTCTTAGTATTTCACTATATTTCCCAAAAGGAAGTCCTTTGGCTTGAATGTTTAAGACCATTTCCAGCCCCGATAGCCTGTGATTATTGGGAGTTGTGTGTGTAAGCAAAGGTGAATGTTCCCATTTGAGGAATATAGTAGAAGCTCGGTAAACGTGGAGGGAATGCAAATGCTGTAGCACAGAGGCTCACATGGTCTGAAGATGAGGTTGGGACAACGGTTGTGACACGATTGTGGTGTCTCAAGTGCCAGGCTGCTGTGGTTGGATTTGATGGAAAGCAACATACATTTTTTAAAGCAGGGATTTGATGTGATGAAGGCAGTGTTTTCTTATTTTTTATCCACCGACTTTACTTTGATTTCTTCAGACGTTTGTTGAATACCTTTTATGTCCTAGGGAACTGTGGCTGTAGGTAGATGGAACTGTGGGAAGCTTGCAGGATGGTGTGGAGAGAGAGGGGCCACTCAGTGACTTATCATAGTGACCTAAAGTGTGGGCAGTGAGTGTCTAGCTGAGAAGGGTGACAGAGAATAGATGAGACCTGTCAAAGAAAGAAGTGACAGAATTTGGTGGTAGAGTTGATGTAGAAGGTGACATATTGGGTCGTGAGTTTCACACACGGTTCTCTGGCTACGCTGCTATGATCAGTTTAATTATGGGCAACCCCGTACAACCAGCATCTCAGAAGATGTTCTCATGAGGAAAATTGTGCTTTCATTTCTCCTTACAGCTTCCTCTTTGGGATTTAGATATTGTGCTGGTCCTGCAGGACAATACAAAGGGACAGGAGACAGACGCTCATTTATTCAACAAATAGTCATTGCACCCTCATTATGTCCGGGCGGTGTTCTAGGTGTCAGAATATTGAAGGGAACCAGAAATTCAAAGCTGTCACGGTGCTTACATTTCATGAAAAAAAAAAAATAAAACCCATAATAAATATGTAAACAAACACAAGAATTTCAGATGGTGATTAGTTCTTGGAAGAAAATGAGACACGGGAATGGCACAAAATTTCTAGGCAGAGGGGTGAGAGGTAAGACTAGCTTGGGGAGTGGAGTCTCTGAGAAGTGACTTACCCAAAATAGATAGCTATGGGTAGAGGACATAATTGAGCACAAAACGAGTGAGTACCTCAGGAGTTCAGAGAATGGGAACTGGGTAGAAGAGGGAGAAAATGTAGAACAGAGTCATTGCTCATTTTGAGGAAAGCATCTCCTTGCTACCGCCTCCCATCGTCCTGAAAGCAATGTCCTCCTTCGCCTCCTTGGCGGGAATAGGGTCAGCCTTAGGCTCAGTTTTCACTGGGAGTGAGAAAGAGGGGCTAGCCAAAGGCTCTGTCTGGGCCTGAGGAGAAGTAATAGCGGTTGTTTTGGGGGCGCCTGGGTGACTCAGTCGTTAGGTGTCCACCTTCGGCTCAGGTCATGATCCCAGGGTCCTGGGGTCGAGCCCCGCATCGGGCTCCCTGCTCCGTGGGAAGCCTGCTTCTCCCTCTCCCACTCCCCCTGCTTGTGTTCCCTCTCTTGCTGTCTCTCTCTCTCTGTCAAATAAATAAATAAAATCTTTAAAAAAAATAGTGGTTGTTTTTCCTTGTTACAGACTTGGATCCCAAAACCAGGATGGGGGGAGACGCAGTTGGATTCCACCTCTGTTCCCCTTGCCTCACGGCTTTCTTCCTTCCTTTCTTTCTTTCTTTTTTTTTTTTTTTTTGTACCTCCATTAGTGCACTTATCAAAGTCTGCCTTCCATCAAAGTTATTTATGTCTCTGTCTTCCCCCACGGGATAGTGAATTTCTAGAGTGCTGGACCTGGGCATTCCCCCCCCTTTGTCTCCCTAGTGCAGAGATTTTTAACCTTTTGTGGCTCATATACACTTGTAGAATCTGAAGAAGAAACTGTGGAAATCTGTGCAGAAATTTGCCTGCCCCCTCGAATGTTTTGCATGCTATTTTGGGGAGGTACACAGGCCCCTGACTCCTATCCGTGGATCTCTAGTCAGGAACTCTGCCTGAGTGATTTGCCCAATACCTGGTACACAGTAAGTTCCCAGAGTTTGATTGATTTGGGGGCATCTCCCAGTTAAATCCCTTTACTCTAGTTGCAGGGGACAGATGTTACGTGGGAAAAAGAGAGCCAGGAAGCAGTCCCACTGGTAGGTGATGGAGAAGAGCGTGTACAAACTAGAAGTAACCATCCAGAGAGCAATAGCTTCGCTGTCACTTCTTGTCCCCGCAGAGTCAGAGTTGGTGTATCCTCCCTCTTGGGCTGGTCTTCTCCCTGACTCTTAAATGCTGCTGTCCAGTCTCATATGATATTCCTTGTGCTTGCTTTTCAAAGATCTGCCCATTCTTTCAACCCTATCTCTTCCCTGACGCCTTCCTCAGTTGTTTCTCTTTCGGCTGACCTTACCCTTTTAGGAACTTCTGTTGCACTTAAGTTTTCTGCAACTCAAATGTTGATACTTTGTTTTGTTATTTTGTTTTATTTTATTTATTTCTTGAGAGAGAGAGAGAGAGAGAGAGAGAGAGGCAGGTGGGCAGGGACAGAGAGAGAGGGAGAGAGAGAGAATCTTGAACAGGCTCCATGCCCAGCACGGAGCCCAGTGCGGGGGCTCGATCTCATGACCTTGAGATCATGACCTGAGCTGGAATCAAGAGTCGGGCGCTTAACCAACTGAGCCGCCCAGGTGCCCCTGTTTTGTTATTTTAGATATTTTCTTTTATCTCTGCTTTGTCTGGGTTGGTCTTATGTACTCCAACTAAGGTTGTTAGAGAAGCCAAAGATGGCTCCAGAGGATCTGGTGATGGCAGTTGGCTTCACCCCTCCCACAAGCATCAATGAAGTGCTTGGAAGAGGTGGGTGGTGAACTTGGAATTGAGTGGGCACAGGCTTCATTGTGCCCACGTTTCCTCCATATGGATACAGCCATCCTTTCTACCTTAACTCTGGAGGTTGCTGTTGTGTCTTCTGTGCCATCTGCCAGTGTCTCTACCCACCCCCTACTCCTTTTCTTCCTTTGTCATAGCATAGTCGTCAGGAGCAAGTCTCTGAAGGCAGACTACCTGGGTTTGAATCCTAGCTCCAGTTCTCGGTATGCTGTGCTTAAGTGAGCAGGGTACTAAGATTTCAATATGCCCCAGTTACTTATCTGTGAAATGGGAATATTAATAGTTCTGCCTTGTTGGGTTTTTGTTGTGGCAGTCAAGTGATATAAGACATACAAAGTACTTAGAATAGTTCTGGATACATAATGTTTAATAAATGTTAGCTGCTTGTTTTTATCATTGTCTTATTTTTTTAATTCTTGTTTTTTTTTTAAATCATTTAATCAGCCTTTAAAGCCCCTTTGTTTCTCTTTTGACTGGCTTTTGGGAGCTGTCCTTCACATATCATAGAGAATCCTGGGGCAGAATGGATCTCAGAGATTTTTAAATTCTGAGATGGAAAATACCTGCAATTTTTACTCCAGGCGAATGGCAGACATCTTCAGTAGATCATGTAATTCTTCTACTAAGCCCAGATGCAGTCTCAAAATCTTTCTCAACACATCTCATCAGGCAGTGGCAAGTTGCCTCTTCAAGTATAATCTGCTCAAACTCCTCATTTCACCAATAGAGAGTTTAAGGCTTAGAGAGTTTTAAGCAACCTTCCTAGAGCACAGCGTTGGGCTCAGGATTCCTGATGCTTGAGCAGTGCGCTTTACAGCATACCATGCCACTCACCTTTCTGCCATTACTTGTTCCCTTTTTATTTGCTGAGAGTGCTTTCTTTTCATGTCTGAGTTTCATGAGGTCCTTTTTTCCTACCCATCCAAGGTACGAAGCAGGCATATAAACCATTCTCAGATCTGTTAATTTAACCTTTCTTGCCAGTGAATGAGCGGAAGTTATTGTCACCTGGTGGGGGTGGATTGTGGGCCCACCTCAGCTGCTGTGGGGTGACTTGTGTGAGTTTTCTGAAATTTCTCTAGTGACACCCTGAATTGATATTGATAGCTGAGGGTAACCTGCAAAGAGGCTCTTGTTGATGTTGAATTCTCATATTGCAAAGGGCAGGCCAAGACGTGACATTTCTCATCCAGCAGGTACCTTTGTTTCCTACACCCTCTTATCCTCAGAACAGCCCCTTCTAGTAAAGGAGTAAAGAGCTTCTTTAAAAAAAAAAAAAACAAAACAGGGCGCCTGGGTGGCTCCGTCGGTTAGGCGTCTGCATTCGGTTCAGGTCATGATCCCGGGGTCCTGGGATCGAGCCCCGCGTCAGGCTCCCTGCTCAGTGGGAGGCCTGCTTCTCCCTCTCCCACTCCCCCTGCTTATGTTCCTGATCTCGCTGTCTCTCTCTGTCAAATAAATAAAATCTTAAAAAAAAAAACATTCAGGGGTGTCTGGGTGGCTCAGTTGGTTAAACGTCTGCCTTTGGCTCAGGTCATGATCCCAGGGTCCTGGGATTGAGCCCTGTGTTGGGCTCCCTGCTCAACGGGGAGCCTGCTTCTCCCTCTCTCTGCTCGTGCTCTCTCTCTGTCTCTCTCAAATAGGTAAATAAAATCTTTAAAAAAAATAAGGTAAATCAAAAGAGTCTTGAAACATATAAATCATGAGATCCTCTGGTAGAAAAGTACATATTTTTAAAAGATGTTGTCATCTCCTTTATTCCCATCTCTGGAGAAAGATAAAAGCTGATAAGGGCTGATGTTTTCATAATGCTAGCCCTTGTTAGCAAATGGAAGTCCACTGCCAGCAATTCTATGTGGGGGTAAAAAGTGAAATGGATGACAAATTGAAGATAAATTGCAGAGAGGTAGTAATAAGTGGGTTCAGAATGTGTTTGGAAGCCTATAGAGAGGAGGTGGAAAAATTAATATTCAAGTTTGATTTAACTTGTTGAATAAGAATTCAACTTTGTTCTGATGCATGAAGGTTGGAAAAATATTTGCATAAGGAACATTCTACAATAGTGAAGCTTTAATTATGTTTCTCAGGAAATACCACCTGTCTGTCATGGGATGACATTTATCAAAGCAAGAAGTATTAAACTGGAAGTTGGTATTTACTTTGAGAGAAAGAAATGAGCATAATAAAGTGCCTAAGGGACTTTTTGATACAAAAATTAGAGAGTTTCAATTTCTGGGAAATGGCAATATATTGTAATATTTTTAGGGAAACAATTACGAAATTTTTTAGTGCCCCTTACAGATCTAAACTCATTTTCTGTTAGTTTAGCAAGATAAACATATGTCATACATAACTTGGTTTGCTCAAAATAATTATGCTTGGTATATTTAGAAATTGGAAAGCCTGAGAGGCGGTGGGGGGGGGGGGCAAAAAAAACCAAAGTTGTTTCTTCTAAAACGGAAAAAAAAAAAGTCCTCAAGAAGGGGTTGTTTTTCTATATTTTCCTGCCCCTTTCTATCTCTTAATAAAGGTTTAGAAAGTTCCAGAGTAGTGAACACTCCGCAGCTGGCAGGGGTTTCATGATCCACTCATGTGAGGGAAGCAGTGGAAGGCGAGGGAGAACAATAGTACCTTGTTTTCACAAGGAACTTTTCTCCTGGGAACTTGGAGCAACTTAGGCTGCATCCACATTTTAGGATCAGAGATTGCTACTTCTCCCAGAAGAAAGATTGCTCCTTTCAGCCTGTCTGGAAAGGTGTCCTCTGCCATGGTCTAAGGATGCATATGGAGCAATGTGGGTGGGAAATGATACTCATCCAGCGTGATGAGTGCTGGAGTTTACTTGGAAGACAGAAGGTGCAGCCTGCTGCCTACTTTACAGAGGGAAAACCAAGGCAAGAGGTGGCAAGAGGTACACACAAACCTGTAAGCCTGCTGAGGAAGGAAGTTCACTCCAGTGTGCTGGCTCTCAGCTCTAGGTCAGGGCTACAGGATGGCCCAGAAGCTCAGCAGGCCTCAGTGTGCAGTCTAGAATCTCTCTTGAGTAACTTAACCTTTTGTTTCATGACTGTGGCCCTGCCCAGAACCCTCCCCTAGACCAGCTAGCTGACCTTCGTTGGATTGTCAAAACTGGGGTAGAGAGAGCACACAGTGGAGTCTGGTCACCAGCAGGGCAAGGGGGGACCCTTGGTTGCCTGCAACTAGCCAATAAGGGAGACAAAATGAGCAATTACGGAAATGTGGAAGAGGGAGTCATTCTTGTAAGGAGTCTTTTTTTTTTTTTAAGATTTTATTTATTTATTTGAGAGAGAGAGAGCATGAGCGAGCAGAGGGGCAGAGAGAAGCAGACTCCCCACTGGGCAGGGAGCCGGATGCAGGGCTCCATCCCAGGACCCTGGGATCATGAGCTGAGCTGAAGGCAGATGCTTAACTGACTGAGCCACCCAGGTGCCCTTAAGGAGTCTTGATAAGGAAAAAGGTGAGCAACAGTGTCAGGTGCAGATGAAAGGTCCAGAAGGATGAGACCTGAGAGGAAACCAGCATATTTGCCCACGGAGCGGGGAGAGTCACTGGTGAATTGCATGATCAATTGAGATCTGTTGTAACAGAAGGGGGAGAGTAGAAACCAGGTTATAGAATCAGAGAGTATTTGGGCTAGAAGAGAACTTGGAGGTCTTTTACTTTTAGGCACATGGTTAGGGCTAAGAATCCTGGGCTGGGAGTCAGGGCACCTGGGTTCCAGTCTTCGTTCTGATATGAACTGGTTCTTTGACTTTGAAGAAGTCATTTCTGCCTCTGGGCCTCAATTTTCTTTTCTTTCTTTTTTTTAAAGATTTTTATTTATTTATTTGATAGAGAGAGAGAGAGTACAAGCAGGGGGAGCGGCAGGGAGAGGGAGAAGCGGGCTCCCACTGAGCAGAGAGCCCGACGTGGGGCTCGATTCCAGAACCCTGGCATCATGACCTGAGCCGAAGGCAGATGCTTAACCGACTGAGCCGCCCAGGTGCCCCAGGGCCTCAATTTTCTTATTCATAAATGAGAAGGCTTAGCTACTCGGTCCTTGAGGTCCCCTCTGGCTCCAACATTATTACCAGAGAAAGTGGTATTTGCACCAGCATTGAGGATTCCGAGCTGGAAGTGGCTAGAGAAAGATTGGAAAAAAGAGATTCGGAGAGATGCCTGGATTCGAATCCTGGCTCCAGTAGCTTGCTATGGAACCCTGCCTTCTCATTCAAGCAGGACTGGGAGTTGGGTCCTGGGCCCAGCTCTTATCCCAGAGACCCATGCCCACCTCCACCTTCCTTCTCTCCTCCTCCCCTGACTTGGGAAGGACAGGTTCCATAGGTGGGGACAGTGAAGGAGAGGTTGAGGTATGAGCCCAGGGCAATGATTGTTAGCAGCTAATGATCATTAGGGTCTCTGGGAACCTTTGGTTGGAGAGGCTTAGTGACTCTGCAGGACATTTCTGTGGGCCCAAGTGACTGTGGTCATCTTTCCCATAGCCCTCCCACCTACTCTTCCTGTGTCCTTCTGAGCTGCGGACCCCCTGCCCCTGCAGCTCAGCCCAGGGCTGGGAGGGACTTGTGCCCAGGGATTGGCCCGGGCGTTGGCTGCTTATTTTAGCAGCTCCAACCACAGGCTTCCTGACCAGACCATCAGAAGCTGGGGGACCTAGACGTGGGGGTCAGTGAGTCATGGGCTCAGGTCCTGCCTCAGGGAGAGGTGCCCCTCCAGGAAGCAGACTTCCCCTCCAGAAGAAGGGGACTGATACTTGGATTCTTCCTCACAGGGTCACTGACTTAGGTCAACTAATTTGATGAGCATCCTTGTGGTGTTCAGTATAATGGGAATAATGATCCTGACCTCATAAGGTTATGGTGGCAAATTGAAAACCTGGCACATCTTAAACTTCTGCTTTCCTTTCCTTGGCGTGCCTTGAGTGAGAATAGGACAGGGAAGACCCCATAGGTAGAGACACGGAGGAAAAGCAGAAGCGAAGCAAAAGTCAAGGCCCACAGGCATGGATGTTCTTGCTTCCCCCGTTTCCCCAGTTCCATCCTGTGGCTGACCATGATGGGAACGTGGGACTTTGCTCTGTGCTGCCTTCTCCTAACCCCTTGTTGTCTTGGGCCAGACAGGCTCCCAGTCATTACCTCACCGCAGGGCCTCCTCTGCCAGAGTGAGTGGTGGAACTGCCTGGGTGGAGAGCCGGAGGCTAATTTTAGACCTGGAGACTCCCTGCCAGCAGCTGTGGCTGGGCCCAGGCAGCTGGGCTGGGCTGCCTGCGGGGAGTTCTAAGGCTCCTTGCAGGGAGCCTTGGACACAGCCCTCCAGGTCTGCTCCCGGGCACATTCCTTCTTCTGCCTTTGCTGCAGGGAAAGCCCAGGACTCGGGTTCCTCTGCATGGAGGGTGGGGCCTGGAAGCTGCCACTTCCTCCAAGGCCTCTTGCATTAAGATATTTCTATCTTTTATCCCTTTCCAGGTGATTGATACAGCACCTCCACAGGGGGCTGGTGGTTTCTGAAAAGGGGCGCTGGAGGCATTAAGAAGAGCATGTCCCCAAACTGTCCTGGATTTATAGACTAAATCCAGCCTCCCCCTCAACACCAAGTGAATCTCAGCCTTTTTCGTTCTGGCACACAAAGAAAGTGACAGGAAAAGATATTTGTATCCCACATGAGGGTAAAGAGATAAAGGTATTTATGGATGAATGCAGCCAGCCCTGGAGTTCCACTGTCCCAGGACCCCAAGGGGTTGATTCTTGGCACGTCTGTTACCCATTTGAAGCCCACTAGAAGGCCATGGCGCAGCAGGTGGGAAACATATTCTTTCAGCAGCGTGCCAAGTCCCCAGCCCCAGGACACATCTCCTGGGGTACTTGTAGACTTATACTGAAAAGAAACCCGGAAAGCATGGAACCTATCCTCTTTTTACAGATGAGGAAACTGAAGGTCAGAGAGGTTACTTACCTTGTTCAGGGTTTTGTGGCGAATAATCTTTGCAGTCAAGTGAGAGCACTCACATCTTAGCCAATGCACACTATGATGCAAGTGAGTTGTCTTGCACAGTGAGCTGGCCTGTGGGGGTGGGGTAATCTCTCTAAACTTGTTTCCCATCTATAAAATGGAACTCATTTTACTTGCTGCTCCTTCTTGTGTAAACACTTTGAATATGAATATAAAAGTACTATATCACTGTAAAAACTGGCATTGATTGAGAACGAATGCTATGCCAGCTACTTTTCAAGTATTACCTCTTTTTTTTAAAGATCTTATTTATTTGTTTTTTTTTTAAAGATTTTATTTATTCATTTGAGACACAGAGAGAGAGAGAGAGAGAGAAGCAGACTCCCCACTGAGCCAGGAGCCCGATGTGGGCCTCGATCCTAGGACTCTGGGATCATGACCTGAGCCGAAGGCAGATGCTTAACCATCTGAGCCACCCAGGCGCCCCAAGATTTTATTTATTTATTTGAGAGAGAGAATAAGATAGAGCATGAGAGGGGGGAGGGTCAGAGGGAGAAGCAGATTCCCTGCTGAGCAGGGAGCCCGATGTGAGACTCGATCCTGGGACTCCAGGATCATGACCTGAGCCGAAGGCAGTCACTTAACCAACTGAGCCACCCAGGCGCCCCGGGTATTACCTCTTCCCTTCCCTTGACCCCATCAAGACCACATGACTGCTATTTTACAGGGCAGTTTGCCTCCTTGCTCTCAGCATTCCTCTATTAACAAATCTCCTCTCCCTGCCTTCCCCAGGGTGCTGGCTTCACTTTGTCAGTGGCAGTCATTCCAGGGCTGAGATGCTAGAGATACGAAGCATCTGTCCTTACCCCATCCCAAGTGCAAGCCATATCACTATTGGCACATGCCAGCTTCCATGGTTATCCCAGGGGCCATCACCCTCCGCTGACAAGGTGGAGGCTTTGAAATCCCTAATCTGTCCCAGTGGTTCTCAATCTGGCTGCACATTTGGATCACCTGGGGAGCTTTAAGAACGATCCATACCAAGACCTCACCTCAAGTCAGTCAATTAGGTATGAGAAGAGGGAGAATGAAGCATCAGCTTTGCAGATGATTCTAATGGGTAGCCAAGGTAAAAAAAAAAAACAACTTAGATCTGCACTTTCTCTCCAGATGGGATGAGCTAAGAAATAAAGGATGATGAAAAGATAAGGGAGTACAAAGCTAAGCAATGACCCAGAATGCCCTGGGCCCCAGGCTGATCCAGGATTAGGCCAGTGAAGACTGGAAATGGGACAAGTAACAGAGAAGGAAGGAGACACTGAAGTAGAAAGGAAAGAGGAGAAAATGGGGGAAAAAATGCTTGGTGTTAGAGGATGCTACATTGCCCCCTGTAATGACCCCATACCTTTCCAATAGTACCTGTTTCATGAGTTGTTTCACCCAATAAATATTTGATCATGTGGTATGTGTGAATTGCAGGAGATATATAGAAGTGTGAATTCCACCCAGTTAGTATTCCAAGAGCTATGGTGTTCTTGCACAGATGGATGTATATGTCAGAAATAATGTATTCCCTTGACAGTGCTCTCTCCAGTATTCAGAAACCCTTTCACCTTGGGTAGAGCTTAGTACACTTCTTTAGAGTCTTTCATGTAAGGCAAGAAACATGTCTGTGTTGTGTCTTAGTCACCACTCTATCACCCAGAACCTAGCATTATGCCCACTTAAAGAAAGCCCTCAAATGATTCCATATTTGTTTATTGAATTTGATTATTTGAAACAAGTAAAGCAAGGTGAGCTGTAAGGACATTGGGAGCATGATTATGTGCTCAAGTGCCTGGTAGAAGTAACAGAAATAAAATCTAGCTAGGGGCGGAAGCCTTTGTGGTAGAGATGGGATTTGAATTAGGACTTAAATGGTGCAGAGGGCTTAGATAAAGGAGCTTGAAGATGGAACAAAAAGGATCTGCCAGGGGCATGATGAAGAGCCTGGTCTGATAGAAGAGGCTACTACATTCCTTAGGGAGGGTGGCCAGGGAGGGGAAAGAGGTCCTTGTAGTCCAAGGGCAGCTCAAGTTGAGAGAAAGGGAGGAAGGAACCAGCTGTGGGAAATGGGTACAGGCTCAAGAGATACATGAAGGATAGATGAATCACTTGATCATTTAAATGAATTTTATATTTCCATTTTGAGCCTGATTCTATAACATGAGCAGTCAGCAAATTGAGACCCCTTCTGGTGAGATGGTTGTTTACAAGTGTTGGATCTAGGAACAAAAGATGTGAAGAAACCATGACCCAGAAATAAGTGAATAACCTCAGGATTGGCAGTCCCAGGGCCTAGGTTGGCAAGGAAGAAAGGCAGAGCAGTGGTTCTCAACCGTGGCTACATACTGGGTCATCCAGGAAGCTTAAAAAATAATTGACACAAAAGGGTCATACATGTCAACACTCAGAGGACTGTTCACTTAAAATGGGTACATTTTGTTGTATACAAATTACACTTAAGCATAGTTAATTTTAAAACAAAACATACTGGAGCAGAAGCTTCCATGGGAACCAGTGCCAGCATAGGAAGACCTAAACTGTAATTGACAAATTGCTTGAGGCTCAGTGTGGACAAGTCTGAGAGTTAAAAACTTCAAGGGGAGATCTAATGCACAGTGTGGTGATTATAGTCAACAATACCGTGTTATAAACTTCAAAGTAACTAAGACTAGATCTTAATTGTTATCACCACAAAAAAAAATGGTAATTATGTGGCACAATAGAGGTGTTAGGTAACACTACGGTGGTAATCATATTGCAGTATATAAATGTATTAAATCATCACGTTGTGTGCTTTAAACTTACACAATATTGTAAGCCAATTATATCTCTAAAAACAAAAAAAAATTCAGGGGGACCCATTCATAGGGGAGCCCTCCCACTTTTGTGTTTTACTTCTAGGAGTTCTACCAGGTCCTCTCAGTGGATACGGGAGAAAAATACCCTTGTGCTTCCACCAGGTGGAAGAGAAAAGAACTACTATGAAATACTCCAGAGCAGTCTGTTTTACTTAACAAGGCCTGCCCTACAGAGAAACTATTTTACCAGGGCCTGACTTACCTGGGGGAAGGGAAATACCCAAATCCAGTCCTCTCTAGTCATTCTGTCCCACCTCAGGGCAGGGACTGGGAATTGAGAAGCACTAGTGAAGGTCACAGTCCAGATGGACAGGTTCACCAAAAGATTGAGACCTAATCATAGGACTCTAGAATACTTCCCCTTACTGTCATGTCCCTAATGGCCTATTTACTGCAGTTCCCTTTACCTAGTATTATTGTGTCTACTTTTCAATTAAAAATTACAAGGCATACTATAAGGCAGAAACACAGTTTGAAGAGACTAAACCAACATCAGAACCAGAGTCAGATAACGTGGAAATGTTGGAAGTATCAGATCAGGACTTTAAAAAAAAATCTATGATTAATATGCTAAGGGCTTTAATGGAAAAAGTAGGCAACATGCAAAAACAGATGGATAACATAAGCAGAGAAATGGAAATTCTAAGAAAGAATGCAAAATTACAGAGATCAGAAACACTGTAGTGGAAATGAAGAGTGCCTTTTTTTTAAAGAGGGACTTGGGGGAGGGGCAGAAGTGGGGAGAGACTCTTAAGCAGGCTCCATGTCCAGCATGGAGCCTGACACAGGCCTGATCTCACAACCCTGAGATCATGACATGAGCCGATATCAAGAGTCGGATGCTTAGCCAACTGAGCCACCCAGGTGCCCCTGAAGATTGCCTTTGATGGGCTCATTAGTTGATTGGACATGGCCGAAGAATCTCTGAGCTTGAGGATATGACAGTAGAAACTTAAAAAACTGAAAAGCAAACAAACAAAGGAAGACTGGAAAAAAAAAAAAAACTAGAAGAGACTATCAAAGAACTGTGGGACAACTGTAGAAGGTGTAACAAATGCACAATATTCACCAGAGGAGAACAAGGAGAGAAAGGAGCAGAAGAGATATTTGAAGCAAAAATTTCCCCAAATTAATGTCAGTCCTCAGACTACAGATCCAGGAAGCTTGGAGAACACTAAAACAGGCTTCCCTTCCCCAATCATATTCAAATTTCAGAAAATCAAAGATAAGGAAAAATCCCTGAAAGAAGCCTGAGGCGGGGGGGCGGGGGGGGGGAGCCCACCTCACCTATAGAGGGGCAAAGATAAGAATTATATTTGTCATCTCAGAAACCATGCAAGCAAGAAGAGGGGAGTAAAGTTTTTGAAGTGTTAAGAGAAAAAAACCCTAAAATTCTGCATCCTGTGAAATTATCCTCCAAAAGCAAAGGAGAAATACTTTTTCAGACAAACAAAAATTGAGAGAATTTATTGCCAGTAGACCTACCTTGCAAAAAATGTTTTTAAAAAGTTCTCCAGAGTGGGGCCTGGGTGGCTCAGTTGGTTAAGTGACTGCCTTTGGCTCAGGTCATGATCCCAGGATCCTGGGATCGAGCCCCACACTGGACTCCCTGCTCCTCGGGGAGCCTGCTTCTCCCTCTCCCTCTGCCTGCCACTCCCCCATGCTTGTGCTCTCTCTCTCTCTGACAAATAAATAAATAAAATCTTAAAAAAAAAAAAAATAAAGTTCTCCAGAAGCACCTGGGTGGCTCAGCTAAGCATCTGCCTTTGGCTCAGATCATGAGATTGAGCCCCATGTTGGGCTCCCTGCTCAGTGGGGGAGTCTGCTTCTCCCTCTGCTGTTTCCCCTGCTTGTGCTTGCTCTCTCTCTCTCTCAATAAATAAAATTAAAAAGTTCTCCATAGAGAAGAAAAATGATATAGGTCAGAAGCTCAGATTTATATAAAGAAAGGAAGAGCATTAAAGAAGGAATATGTGTGGGTGCCTGGGTGGCTCAGTTGGTTAAGTGACTGCCTTCGGCTCAGGTCATGATCCCGGAGTCCTGGGCTGCATCGGGATCCCAGGTCAGCAGGGAGCCTGCTTCTCCCTCTGACCCTCTCCCCTCTCATGCTGTTTCTCTCTCTCTCGCTCTCTAATAAGTAAAAAAATCTTTAAGAAAAAAAATAAGGAATATGTGAAGGTAAGATTAAAACTTTAATTTTTCATATTAATTTAACAGACAACAGTTCAAAATTTAACAGCAGCAATGTATTTGATTATGTATACCTATCCATATTCTTAAGTATGCTGTAAATATCAGTGTTTAAGTACACCAGTTAGAAGACAGATTGTCAGATTGATCAAAAAACAAGACCCAACTATATGTTGTCTACGGAAAACCCACTTTAAGTATAAGGTACATATAGATTAAAAATAAAGGGATGGAGAAAGATACACCATGCTAACATTAATTAAAAGAAAGGAGGAGTAACTATATTAATTTCAGACAGAGTGAAACTTTCAGACCAAAGGAAGTTATCAGGGATAAAGAGGGGGCATTATGTATGGGTAAAATACAAGAAAACATAACAATCCTTAATGTGTATGTGACTAACAACAGAGCATCAAATATATCAGGCAAAAAATGATGGAATTGCAAGGATAAACAGATGAATCCACTATGATAGTTGGAGACTGTAACACCCCTCTATCACAAATAGATCTAACAGGCAGAAAATCAGTAAGGACATAGTTGAACTTAACAGCACCATCAATCACCTGGATATAATTGACATTTATAGACTATTTCACCTGACAACAGCATATATTACACATTCTTCTCAAGCTCATATGGAACATTCACCAAGGTAGAGCACATTCTGGGCCATAAAGCACACATTGACAAATTTAAAAGAATAGAAATCATACAGTGTCTGTTTTCAGAGCACAGTGAAATTAAACTACAAATTAATAACAGAAAGATAGCTAGAAAATCTCAAAATACTTGGAGACTAAACAACATACCTATAAATAACACATGAGTCAAAGAAATTTCAAAAGAAATTCTAAAATGTTTTGAACTAAATGAAAATGAAAATACAACTTACCAAAACTTGTGGGATAGAGTGAAAGCAGTGTTTAGAGGGAAATTATTGTATTGAATGCATTTATTAGAAAAGAAGAAAGATCTGAAATCATTAAGCTTCCACTCTAGGATACTAGAAAAAAAAGCAAATTATATACAAAGTAAGCAAGAAAAGAAATAATAAAAATTACATCAGAAACCAATGACATTGAAAATAGGAAATCAGTAGAGAAAATGTTCTAAAAGCTGGTTGATCCGGGTGGGTGCCTGGGTGGCTCAGTCGTTAAGCGTCTGCCTTTGGCTCAGATCATGATCCCAGGGTCCTGGGATCGAGCCCCGCATCGGGCTCCCTGCTCTGCCGGAAGCCTGCTTCTCCCTCGCCCACTTCCCTCTCTCGCTGTGTCTCTCTCTGTCAAATAAATAAATAAAATCTTGAAAAAAAAAAAAAAGCTGGTTGATCCTTGGAAAGATCAATAAAGTTGATGAGTCTCTAGTCAGGCTAAGAAAAAAAGAGAAGACACAAATTATATTCTAATCTCAGAAATGTAAGAGGGAACATCATCACAGATTCCATGGACATTAAGAAGATAATAAAGGAATAGCATGAATAATTCTCCCTACAGATTTGGTAATCTAGGTGAACTATACCAATTCCCTGAGAGATACAATCTGCTAGAACTTATACAAGAAGAAATGAACCATTGTAATAGGTCTACATCTATTAATGAATCAATAATTAATAACCTTCCAAAACAGAAAGCACCAGACCCAGATGGGTTTACTGGCGAATTCTACTAAATATTTAAGAAAGAAAGCATAATACCAATTCTCAACAGTCTCTTTCAGAGGATAGAAGCAGAGGGAATACTTGTAATTAATTCTATGAAACCAGCATTGCCCTAATACCAAAACCAGACCAAAAAATTACAATAAAAGTACAGATCGTTGTCTCTCATGAACATAGCTACAAAAATCCCTAACAAAATATTAGCAAATCATACCTGACAACTAATAAAAATAATTATACATCTCAGCCATTGGGATTTATCCCAGGTATGCAAGGCTGGTTCAGCATTCAAAAATCAATTTAATCTATTACATCAACTGGCTAAGGAAGAAAAATCACATGTTTGTATAAATACATACAGAAAAAAACATTTGACAAAATCCAACATTTATTCATGATAAAAACTCTCAGCAAACTAGGAATAGAGGTGAACTTCCTCAAGTTGATAAGGAATGTTCTACAAAATGCCTACAGCTAACATCGTACTTAATGGTGAGAAGCTCGAAGTTTTTTGCCGAGTTCAGGAACAAGACAAGGATGTCCTCTATCACCACTGCTTTCCAATAGAAGTCCTAGGTAATGCAATAAGACAAGAAAGGGAAACAAAAGGTATACAGATTGGAAAGGAAGAAACAAAATCATCTTTGTTCATAGATAACAAGCTCATCTACATAGAAAATCTGAGAGAATTGACAAAGAACGCCTGGAACAATTACAGTGAGATTGTAGGACACGAAATTAATATACAAAAGTCAATCTCTTTGCTATACACCAGTGATGAACAAGTGGAATATGAAATTAAAAACACATTGCTATTTACATTAATGCCCCCAAATGAAATATTCAGGTATCTAACAAAATATGTACAAGACCTATATGAAGAAAACTACAAAATTCTGATGAAAGATATAGAAGAACTAAGTGGAAAGATAGTCCATGTGCATGTATAAGAAGACTCAATATTGTCAAGATGTCAGTTCTCCCCAACTTGATCTATAGATTCAGTGTTATCCTAATCAAAATCCTAGTAAGTTATTTTATGGATATTGATAAACTGATTCTAAAATTTATATGGAGAGGCAAAAGATCTATAGTAGCCAATTAATATCGAAGGAGAAGAACGAAGTTTGAGGATTGACATTACTTGACTTCAAGACTTAATATAAAGCTATTGTAGTAATCAATGTGGTGTTGATGAAAAGAAATGGACAAATCAGGGGTGCCTGGGTGGCTCAGTTGGTTAAATGTCTGTCTTCGGCTCAGGTCATGATATCCGGGTCCTGGGATCAAGCTCCACATCAGGCTTCCTGATCAGCGGGAGTCTGCTTCTCTCTCCCTTTCTCCCTCCTTCTTTCCCTCCCCATTGTTCGTTCTCTCTCTCTCTCTCTCAAATAAATAAAATCTTTTTTAAAACAAAAAGAAAGAAATGGACAAATTAGTGAAACAAAATAGAGATCCTAGAAACAGACCCACATAGGGCAACCATCTTGGGTCCCCTCTCTCCTTGGGAGCTTTGTACTATCACTTTGCTGTCATTCAATAAACCTTGCTTTGCTGCCCACAGAAAAAAGAAAGAAAAGAAAAAAGAAAGAAAAGAAGAAAGAAAAAAGAAAGAAAGAGACCCACATATAGTCAATTGATCTTTGGCAAAGGAGCAAAGGTGATACAATGGAGCAAAGATAGTCTTTCCAGCAAATGGTGCTGGAATAACTGGATAGCCACATGAAAAAAAAAAAAAAAAAAAAAAAGAATCTAGACACAGACCTTACACTTCTCACAGAAATCAACTCAATCGGATCACAGACCTAAATCTGAAAAGCAAAACTATAAAACTCCTAGAAGATAACATAAGAGAAAACCTAGATGACCTTGGGTGTGGCAATGACTTTTTTTTTTTTTAAAGATTTTAGTTATTTATTTGAGAGAGAGCACAAGAGGGAAGAGGGTCAGAGGGAGAAGCAGACTCCTCCTGAGCAGGGACCCCGATGTGGGACTCGATCCCCAGGACTCCAGGATCATGACCTGAGCCGAAGGCAGCCGCTTAACCAACTGAACCACCCAGGCGCCCTGGCAATGACTCTTTAGATACAACACCAAAGGCACAATCCATAAAAGAAATAATGGGTAAGCTGGACTTTATTACAATTAAAAACTTGCAAAAACCAATGTCAAGAGAATGGGAAGACAAGCCTCAGACTGGGAGAAAATAATTTCAAAGAGACACATCTGATACTGGACTGTTACCCAGAATGTACAAAGAACTCTTAAATTCAACAATAAGAAAAAGAATGGCCTGATTTAAAAATGGGCAAAAGACCTGAACAGATACCTCACTAAACATATCCAGATGACAAATAAGCAAAATACGTTCAACATTATATGATATTAGGGAATTACAAGTGAAAACAGCAGTGAGATATCACTGCGCACACTGTAGGAATAGCCAAATCCAAAGTATGGAGAACACCAAATGCAGGCAAGTATATGGAGCATTCAATGCAAAATAGTACAGTCACTTTGGAAGGCAGTTTGGCTGTTTCTTTCAAAACTAGACATACTCTTACCATATAATCCAGCAATCATGCTCTTTGGTATTTACCCAAAGGAATTGAAGAATTATGTCCACACAAAAACCTGCACACAGATGTTTATAGCAGCTTTATTTATAATTATCAACACTTGGAAGCGATCAAGATGTCCTCCTGTAGGTGAATGGTTCAATAAACTGGTACATTCAGACAATGTACTGAAAAGAAATGAGCCATCAAGCTCTATAAAGACATGGAAGGACCTTAAATGCACATTACTAAGTTGAAAGAAGACAATCTGAAAAGGCTACATGCTGTGTGATTACAACTAGTTGACATTCTGGAAAAGGCAAAACTATGGCTGCATAAGAAAGTGAGTGATTACCAGGGGCTAGGGGGAAGGGCGGCATGAATAGGCAGAGCAAGGAGGATTTTTAGGGCAGTAAAAACTACTCTGTATGATACCACAGTGGTGGCTGCATGTCATTATACGTTTGTCAAAACCCACAATACGTACAAAGCCGAGAGAGACACTAGTAACCCTATCATAAACTATGGACTTTGGGTGATAATGATGTGTCAGGATGGGTTCATCGATTGTAATGAATGTACCATTCTGATGAGAATGTTGATAGTTGGGGAGTTTGTGGGTATTTTGGATGAGGGTATATAGGAACTCTGTACTTTTTGCTGAATTTTGCTTTGACCCTAAAATTCCTCTTAAAAAAATAAGTTGATTAATTTAAAAAATTGTGGGAGGGGTCTGTGGGGTGTATGCCCCTAGGTCTAGAGTTCTAAAGAAACAAACAAAAAATTGCTGTTTTCCACCCCCCCCATTCCCCAGGTACTTTGATTTATTTGGTCTGGGCAGGACCCAGGCATTAGCATTTTCCAAAAGTTTCCTGGATAATTGTTATCCACAGCTAGGGGTTCCACTTATAAGTTAAAAATTTTGGAGCAGAAAGAATCTCAAAGATAATCTGGGCAAACCTACTTGTTTTACAAATATGTAAACGGACTGGACATGAAGCCTCCTATTGACCAGACCTAACTGACATTTTTTCCAGCCATTATCCTCAGCTTCCTTAACCTATTCTCTTATAAGCCTCCTAGGCTGCACCATACCTGTGTTCTCAGATTCTTAGACTAACTTCATCTAAATTCCATTCTCTAAATATGATAGCTCTTTCTGAAAAAACAAGTCAAGTTTAAGTAGCAAGGAGTTCAGTTCCATAGTGATTTGAGGATTCATGGTACCCTGATCTGATTTATGTGTATCTTACATCCTCATTTTCTCCACAAGGCCTCCATAAAAGCTGTGCATCTTGTTTTCCCAGTAAAATCCTACCCATCAAAAGACCCATTTGTATTTGGTCTCTGTATTCCTGTATTTTTTTTCTTTATTGAGGAATAATTTACATGCAGTAATATGCATGTAGATTGCATCTTAATTGCACACATAGTTCAGGGTATATGCCCATGCTACCATTACCCAAATCACAGAATATTTTCAGCCACCTCAGAATATTCCCTAAAGCCCCTTTTTAATAATTTCCTCCCTAGGGTACCCACTCTTCTGATTTCTGTAGTAGGTTTGCTTTGCCTGTTCTTGAACTTCATATGTGAATGGAGTCATACAATATGTACTCTTTTGTCTGGGATTTTCACTAGATGTGGTTTTGAGATTTGTCCCTATTGTTGCTTATATCAGTAGTTCCTTTTTGTTTTTTTTTTAGGCTGTTTTATTTTTTTTAAGAGTTTATTTATTTGAGAGAGCAGAGCGAGGGAGAGAGCACATGAGTTGGGGAGGGAGGGGCAGAGGGAGAGGGAGAAGCAGGCTCCCTGCTGAGCAGGGAGCTGGACATGGGGCTTGATCCCAGGACCCTGGGATCATGACTTGAGCCGAAGGCAGACACTTAGCCAACTGAGCCACCCAGGTGCCCTAGCTTGAGTTTAGGTTTGTGATCCTTTTTTTTTTTTTTAAAGACTTTATTTATTCATTTGACAGAGAGAGACACAGTGAGAGAGGGAACATAAGCAGGGGGAGGGGGAGAGGGAGAAGCAGGCTTCCTGTTGAGCAGGGAGCCCGATGTGGGGCTCAATCCCAGGACCCTGGGGTCACGACATGAGCCAACGAAGGCAGATGCTTAACAACTGAGCCACCCAGGCGCCCCTTATGATCCATTTTGAATTGATTTTTTGTGTACGGTGGGAGGTATGGATTAAGGTTAATTTTTTCCGTACAAATATTGATATGTACCAACTCTGTTGGAAAGATTTTCCTGTTTTCCTTCTCCGTTAAATTGTATTGAAATCCTTATTGAAAATCAATTGTGTGTGTGTGTGTGTGTATGTATTTGGATTCTCTGTTAGGCTGTTAATCCAGATTTGACACTAGTATCACATTCTCTTAATTGCTATTGCTTTATTGTAAGTTTTGAAGTCTTGTAAGTCTTCCAACTTTGTTCTTTTTCTTTATGATTGTCAGGGTTATTTATGGTCCTTCAGCCTTCCATTACATTTTAGAATCAGCTCGTTAAGTTCTAGAAAAAAATCTGCTGGTATTTTGAATGGAATGAAATTGGGGAAGAATGGACATCTTAGTAATATTGAATCTTCCAATCCATAAAAATGGAATATTTCTCTACTTATGTAAATTTTCTTTCATTTCTCTCAGCAGTGGTTTATAGTTTTCAGTGTCAAGGTCTTATACATCTGTCACTAAATGTATTCCAATATACTTAATGTTTTATGATACTATTGTAAATCATATCATTTTATTTTATTATTATTATTATTATTTTAAGATTTTATTTGACAGAGAGAGAGAGAGACAGCGAGAGAGGGAACACAAGCAGGGGGAGTGGGAGAGGGAGAAGCAAGCTCCCCGCCAAGCAGGGAGCCTGATGCGGGGCTTGATCGCAGGACCCTGGGATCATGACCTGAGCTGAAGGCAGACGCTAATGGCTGAGCCACCCAGGTGCCCCAATCGTATCATTTTAAATTTCATTTTCTTTTTTCTTTTTTTTTTTTAAAGATTTTATTTATTTATTTGACAGAGTGAGAGAGCACAGCAGGGGAAGCAGCAGAGGGAGAGGGAGAGGCAGGCTCCTTGCTGAGAAGGGAGCCCAATGCAGGGCTCAATCCCAGGATGCTGGGATCATGACCTGAGCCAAAGGCTTAACCAACTGAGCCACCCAGACACCACTTTAAATTTCATTTTCAGTTGTTTATTAATAGTATATAAAAAATACAATTGATTTTTGTTTAGTGACCCTCTATCTTGCAACCCTTCTAAGTAATTCATTAATTCAAATATTTTCTCAATTTCTTTGGGTTAAATACATAATCTTTAAGTTAAGAATGAAAGTTTTATTCTTTCCTTTTCAGTCATGCCTTTTATTTTTCTTGTCTTACTGTGATGGCTAAGACCTTCAGTACAATGTTGAAACACAATGTCATTTTGATCTTAGAGGGAAAGCATTTAATAATTCACCATTATTTCTAGCAAGACTTTATTTTTTTTTAAATTTTAAGTAGGCTCCACGCCCAACATGAGGCTTGAACTCATGACCCTGAGATTAAGAACCACATGCTCTACTGACTGAGCCAGCCGTGTGCCCTTCTAGTAAGACTTTAAAAGCTATGTCAGCATCTCAGCCACTTTCCTTAGTAGTTCCTGCCTTTACCCACTAGCTTTTTACATAATCTTGGGTACATTTGCCATCTCATTTAAACATGAATCATCAAGATTTGGAAGCAGTTTAAAAAAATAATAAAAAGTGGGGCACCTGGGTGGCTCATTTGTTAAGCGTCTGCCTTCGGCTCAGGTCAGATCTCAGGATCCTGGTATCGAGCCCCGCATTTGGGCTCCCTGCTCGGCGGGAAGCCTGCTTCTCCCTCTCCCACTTCCTCTGCTTGTGTTCCCTCTCTCGCTGTGTCTTTCTCTGTCAAATAAATAAATAAAATCTTTAAAAAATAATAAAAAGTTATAGTAGCCATAGAGATGGGTGGTAGGTTTTCTGTATCTCTTGAAACTGATGACACAACATCAGCTGAGTCCTCATAGGTCATAGGTCACTCATCTGGATACCTTCTCAATGAAGTTCTCGTCTTCATGGGTATAGGTCATCTTTAGGAAAGGACCTTATTGTCTATTCTTTAAAATGTAAAGGATCTTAGCACCATCAGTCAGAGAGCTCCATTGCAGGCCCTGGCATTTCAAACAACCAACTCCATACATTAAACTGATTTCTCCTTAACCAACCCTCAACCTGAATTTAAGAGGCAAGAGTTCAGGAGAGTGGTCTTTGAGCTCTGGAGTTTCTTCTCTCTTTTCTCCCATTTCCACCATTCCATAGCAGCCATGTAGGATTGGAAGGGACTGTAGTTGAAGGTGCTGGAACAACACCCAAGTATAACTTGTATGGCTTGGGAGAACTTCCTGAAGGATATGGTTTTCCTGTTTCAGAGACTGATGAATAGTATTAGAAGCTGAGGCTTTAGTACAGGGATGTAGGAACACCAGCAGATCGGCTCCTTGTCACCAGCCATGTCGATGAGCAAGTGGCATGAACAGCAAAAAGTGGAGCACACAGAGCTCCTGAGGGCAGTGATGGGAGAGTACATTGGAAAGACAGGCTATGGCCTAATGTTGGTGGGGTGTCTTTATTCTTTTTTTAGATTTTTAAATTTATTTTATTTTTAGAGAGATAGAACACACAAGTGGGAGGAAGGGCAGAAGAAGAGGGAGAGAGAGAATCTCCAGCAGGCTCTGCACTGAGCGGGGAGCCTGATGCAGGGCTCAATCCCACGACCCTGAGATCATGACCTTAGGGAACCCAGGTGCCCCATGTCTTTATTCTTTGTTAACAGATAGTCATTAATCAGAGCATTTTCAGGATTTAGACTCAGATTTTACTTGCTATGTTGGGGATATTTTGAAAGCCCCTACATAGCCCCTTTGGTTAGGAATTTAAAAATCTGGGTGTATGAAAGGAGATGCAGAGTTTTAATTAGCTTCAGGATCTGGCATAAACATGGTGCTGGAATTTTAGTATTAATTAGTATTTGTGGGGGTGCCTAGGTGGCTCAGTTGGTTAAGCCTCCAACTCTTGATTTTGGCTCAGGTCCTGATATCAGGATTGTGAGATTGAGCCCTGCATCAGGCTCCACACTAGCCTGCTTAAGATTCTCTCTCTTCTATAACAATAAAAAAAATTAAAAAAAAAAAAAGATTCTCTCTCTTCCTCGCCTTCTGCTCCTCCCCCTGCTCTCTCGCTCGTGCTCTCTCTCTGGAAAAAAAAAAAATAAGTGTTTGTGGAGCACTTTCTATGTACAGGCCCAGTGTGAAGTACTTTGCATGCAGTAGCCCATTAAAATCTTCAAAGCTTCCTCGCAAAGTAGGTATTGTTTTTCTTTTACAGGTAAATGAATTGAGAATCAGGAAGGTTAAGTAATTTACCAGTCCTTATTTGAAACCAGGTCTGTCTGCCTTCAGAACCCATGCTCCTAATTACTTTAGTATACCTGCTCTTCTAAAGTGATTTTGGATTACCTTTGGTTTGGGGGTTCACCTTACTGGGGGAGGATTTCCGGTTGCCTTCTTTGAGGTTCCTCATTCTCTCCTGAATTCTTCGGACTTTCTCTCTCCCCTTAGTCACTTTGACTTTCATTGTAAACCTTAATTCAGTTGATCAATGTGCCCTTCCCCAAATACACTATCTGAAATAAGAAACTGAAGAGTCATATAGACCTCAAAAGTGCCATAGATGAGATACGGTTACCTCTAAGGTTGGTTCCTATTTTCAGCACTTGGAAGTACCCGCTGTATTTCCAGGCCTGTGCCCAGGGGTTATTATGTACAGTTGTACAAGTTGTATACTGCATAGGTGCTCCCCTACGAGGGTGTGAGTGAGAACCAAAATGTAGCATGAGCTCTACTTACCAAGCTGCATGCCTGCAGGAAGGGCACAAAGACACTAAATAGACTAACGGTGGACGTGACTGTGCTAGAGCTGTTCAGGGGTAAATCTTGCCCTTGGGTAGCTATCTTATCTTTACTTAGAATTGTATCGCCATGAAATAATGGAAGCAGGGGCCACTTGGTTTTAAGAGTACAGGAATATGTGTTCATGAATGATTTAAAAATTTTTTTAAAGATTTTATTTATTTATTTATCTATCTATCTATCTATCTATTTATTTATTTATTTATTTATGAGAGAGAGCGTGCAAGCAGGGGGAGGGCAGAGGGAGAAGCAGACTCCCCACTGAGCAGGGAGCCCGAGGTGGGACTCGATCCCAGGACCCCCGGATCAGATGCTTAACTGACTGAGCCACCCAGTGCCCATGAATGATTTAAATTTTAAAAGTATGCATTTATTTTATATTTTACTGATAGTATATGTATATATGTATGTTTTTTAAAGATTTTATGTATTTATTTGACAGAGCGAGAGAGCACAAGCAGGGGCAACAGTAGAGAGAAAGCGAGAAGGGGACTGAGCAGGGAGCCCAATGCGGGGCTCGATCCCAGGACCCTGAGATCATGACCTGAGCCGAAGGCAGGCGCTTAACCATCTGAGCCACCCAGGCATCCCCTGATAGTATATATTTTGTGTCTGTATATGTATCTATAATGTAAAAGCAGTTTTACATCCTTGTCCCTCGCGTGTATTCCAATACCCTTTTCTTGAGGGGTAGAGAAAAGGTTGGAATTTGTTAGGTTCTTGAGAATTGTGAAGAACTCTAAAATATGCCCATAGATACATCATGCCCTGTTACCTGTCAAGGATCATGGCAGAAAAAGGATTGAGAGCTCCAGAACTAGAGAACAGATGGTAGTATCTCTGTCACTTGCCCACCTCTGGTTCCTGCTTTTCTATTTGAGTATCTCTAAGCCTTGTTCTCTAGACTCCCTTGCTGCCTTCATTCATTCATTTTTTCAAATTGAGGTGAAATTCATATAATATTGACCTTTTAAAGTGTATAATTCAGGGGGCACCTGGGTGACTCCGTCGTTTAAGTGTCCAACTCTTGATTTCGGCTCAGGTCGTGATCCCAGGGTCGTGGGATTGAGCCCCGCATCAGGCTCCATGCTCAGTGCAGAGTCTGCTTGTCCCTTTCCCTCTGCTCCTGCCCCCCACTGATACACACTCTCTCAGTCAAACAAACAAATAAATAAAATCTCTAAAAAATAATAAAGTGTACAATTCAGTGGCATTTTTTACGTTGACAATGTTATTTAGTTCCAAAACATGTTCATCCATCCCTGAAGGAGACTCTGTACCCATGAAGCAGTCATTCTCCATTCCTTTTGCCCCCAGCCGCTGACAACCTCTAATCTGCTTTCTGTCTCTTTGGATTCACTTATTCTGGATGTTTTGTATAAATGAATTCATATAATAAATGAATTCATATATGACTTCTGTGTCTGGCTTCTTCCACTTGGCATAATGTTTTCAAGATTCATCCATATCATAGCGTGTTAGTAGTACTTCATTCCTTTCTGTGGGTGAATAATATTCCACTTGTGCAGGATATATCACATTTTGTTTATCCATTTATCTGTTGATGGACATTTGGTTTGCTTCTACCTTGGCTGTTGTAAGTAGTGCTGCTATGAACATTGATATACAAGTATTTCTTTGAATACCCACTTTCAACCCTTGGGGATACCCCTAGGAGTAGAATTGCTGGGTTGTATGATAAATACGTGTTTAATTTTCTGAGGAACTGCCTTCATCCATTCTTGTTGCACTGAACCAGGTAGTAGCTTCTTCTCTGTCTTGATTGGTCTCTCCCTCTCCATTCCTTTTTTCTCCCCCAAGGATTTATTTGTTTATTTGAGAGAGAAAGAGCATGCGAGCAAGTACATGTGCGAGCTGGGGGAGGGGCAGAGAGAGAGAGAGAGAATCTCAAGCAGACATACCACTGGGCTTGGACCCCAGTGCAGAGGGTTCAATCTCATGCCCTGAGATTAGAACCTGAGCCAAAACCAAGAATTGGATGCTCAACCCACCAAGCCACCTAGGCGCCCCTCGCGCTCTCCATTCCTACACCTCACTTTATCTCCAAGTCAGGATGTAGACATTTTATTTTTCTTGTTTTCATCACCAGCGTTCCCAAACCCACCGTTCCTAAGCTGTTCTTGCCATCTTCTGGTCATGCCTCTTGTTCAATAGCACAACCATCCTCCAAGTGTTTTGATTTTCTACTCTAAGCACTTCCTAGCTTGTTTCCAGTGACTGCGATCCTTAAGTCCCCTCCTGGGGACAGTGCACATTGGGTTACTTAGCTCTTCCCACCCTCACCCCTCCTCTTCCACACCCACCCCAAATTTCCTGTGTAGTAGGGGCTAAATAACAGATAAACAGACCTGCCTCTACTTTCTAGTTTTATGCCCTCCTCACCCTCCCTACCCTGGCCATTTGCCAAATCTTCTGTGCTTTCTCCTGGCCTTATTAATACCTTACCTGTGCCCTACCTTTACCTCGAAGAGAGACTGTTTTTCCCTCTTCCTATTTGATGCTGCTTCTGATTGGGTATCGTGAAGCCAACTTTCATGTTTGTTACTGCTTAGAGGTAGTTTTGAATGAGATGCTCAATTCCCCAGCTCCCATACCACAATTTCCACCCAAGTCCAGTTGCCACCCAAAGAATAGACACTTCAGGCTACAGGTCATTGCTAGGCTACACTATGCTGCTTTGGATGCTCCAAACCATTGCCCCCTGCCATGCACTAGAATGATGCTGTCTGACCCATGTTGAATTTATTTATTTATTTTTTAAAGATTTTATTTATTTACTTGACAGAGAGCGCGAGAGGGAACACAAGCAGGGGGAGTGGGAGAGGGAGAAGCAGGCTTCCCGCTGAGCAGGGAGCCCAATGTGGGGCTCGATCCCAGGACCGTGGGATCATGACCTGAGCCGAAGGCAGACGCTTAACGACTGAGCCACCCAGGCGCCCCCCATGTTGAATTTAAATAACTATATCTGTGACCCTGTTGAATGTTGACTTCCTGATTTTACTTTGTTCTTGATACGTTTCTTGTATGTTTATATATACCCACATTGTGAGTTTCAATTAGTTCTCAGGAAGCAAGGATTCGTACATGTGTAAGATGACATGCTTGAGGTAGGCAGGAGAGGCAGGTATGGCTAGATGGCAGCTACAGAAAAAGAAAATTCTCAGATTGGAATAATGAGCTGAGGAAAGCAGACATGTGGGGCTGGGTTAGAAGACCCAGAATGGCAAACTAGAGGAATTTATACTGATAAGGCAGCGTGTATAACTTTGTCTTCTTGGATATTCCCAAGTCCATCCTTAAAGAGGCTCCCTCCAGCAAGCTGGACAGTCAAGGGTGCATTGCCCTGCCCTGAAAAGAATCTCAATGATGGTGTCACCTGGATAGTAGAATTGGGAAATCCAATGATAAATGGCAAGTTGATGAATCTAGGGGCACAACAATGGAGCTTTGGTGTGGAGAGAAGACCCAAAATCTGGTAGGAGTCTGGGTCAGAGCCCAGAGACCCCAACAACGTAAAATCTGAGTACAGGACTCTAATTTTAGGGCACTGGAGAAGCTTCTAGGGACTGATAGTCTCCCTTCAGGAAGCTTGAGCTGGTGCAGGGATAGCATTATGAGAGTTGCCTACCTGGCGTTGGCCATTCTGACCTTTGTACATTTAGTTCAGAGTGTGGGGGTGGGGTGTCAGAAGTTTTATGTCCAACCAGGTGACTTAAGTAAATGAAGACAGGCTGTAAGTGCAAACACACCTTTGTGTGAGTTAGATGGCCCACAGTTCAATAGCACATGCTCTCTGTACACAAAATAGTGCTTTGCTTATGGCAGGTACTCAGAAATTCATTTGTTAAATGAATGAACGAAGGGGGGGGTGGCCACTACTTGGCTCCAACCCTTTATTTCCATTTGGTTATGGGTCCTGTTCTGCCAGTTTACCCTACTTTTCAGGAGAAACTAGAAATTTGGAGTTTTATGTGAAATTTCCCAAGTTTTAAGTATTGGCTCAAATTTATTTAAAGCACCATGAACTCTAAGGAGTTTGCAACTCCTAACTTACAGCTTTTGATCTAGCACATGCACAAGGTTATAGGAGAAGTATCTCTTCAAAATGTTTTCATGCACCTATCAAGCTGAATAAAGGTTCTCAGAGCAAAGAGACTCATGGGAAGAGGTAAATCTAAGATATTGACTACTTAAGTTGTACTTGTGGCTTGGTTCCTACCATGTCTTCCTGTGTGAATCAAGTTCTACCTGTAAAAAACTCCAATGGTAGGTGGAGGGGGCCAGGATAACTGAACTGGGCAGAATGGTGTCGTGGAAGAAGCCAGGGATTTGGAGCATGGGTGTTCAGCTGATATGCATCAATATTGAAATATTTCTGCATTGAGAAGTAAATGGATGCTGCCCTGAATCCCCTGGGTGCCGCTCCCCTCCCCCACCCTCCCCCCCAACTGTCTAAACCTCCATTCAGTCTAATAACCAAAGAGGCGACGCCCGGCCATTAGTGAGTCTCCAGTACTATGCTCCATTGCCAGGGCCGGCATCTGTGTTCTCAGTAATCAAGGCTGGTGCTATAGCACTGGTCAAGTATTTGGAACTCACCCCTAGGTAAACCTGAGTTTTAATCCTAGCTCCACTTCTTACTGAGCTGAGTGTTCCTTGACAAATTACTTAACCTCTTTCACCTTAACTTTCTTCATCCACAAAATGGAGATACTACTACTCATAGTACCCTATTGGTTAGGGTTGTTGTGAAAATTAACTGAGATCAGGCTCCTATTATTATTGTTTTCCATATTCTAAGCAGGAAACAGCATCCTTTCTAACCTTATTTTTACACAGAGCTTAGAGAAGTAGAGGTCAGAGACTAGAGGCCGGGGGTTTGCACAGTGATGTGACCCATTGGGTCCCCAAAGTTGACGGTGCTAATGAATCACTGAGTGGTTAACTATAGATCCCTCATGAAATTCTAATTCTGGAGGTATGGTGGGGTCCAGGAATCACTATTTTTATCAAGTACTCTTAGATGATCCCGATTGGCAGCCAGATCCAGGAACTATCCTATTCTCTCATCAAGGTGAGTGCCTCTGCCTCTTCACACAGAACCCAGTGCCACAGTCTACCTGCATCAGGTGCTCAGTGCACAGCATTGTCTGATGGGCCAGTGTGAACGGATGAGTGTTCCTTAGCCAGTTGGGTTGGGGGCCTTTTCCCCATGCTTTATTGCTTCCCCTGTCATAGAGCTTGTCCCATTCCCCCAGTGGGATCTAGGTGTCCCCTAAGGCTGATCACAAAGGACAAGGGGAGAAGCAGCACAGGGATCTCGTTGGGCTTCAAGATAAACTAAACACACAGGGCGAGTATTGGGTTTCCATCCCAGGAGGGGACATCCGGTCTAGGCAGATGAGCTTGTTTATGAGTATTTTCTCCATCATATCCCCTTAGGGCGTGGACCCAGTTGGCTGACCTTGTTCAAGCCACCTGTTGACAGGGCTTCCTGTGTCCTGAACTGGGCCTCCAGCACCCTCCTGCCACCTTGTCTTCGTCAGATGCTCTGACTTGTAGTAGCTGTCATTGCTGAGCGCCTCTTCTGCCTGGCAGCTGCACTCGGTGCCTCATAATTATACCCTGGGGGGCCTTCCTTGGTGGTGGAATATTATAGCACTGCCTTGAGAATTCTGCTCCCAGTGCTGCATTAGTTCCAAGTGATAGGGACATGGGAGGCCGCATAGGGATAGAGGGCTGAGAGACAGATCCAGAGAGATGGGAAGAAGAAGAAAGGAGAAACCAGAGACAGAAAAAAGAGGAAGTGACAGAAAACAGTCCCACGAAGAGAGGCCAAGAAAGACCTAAGGAGAGAAGTTAAAATCTGGGAAGCCAATGAAGAGGTGAGTGGTATTCTTAGCACACATGTGCAGAGTGTGTAAGTCCTTGCTATTATTTGAGGAGGAGTGACATCCATGAGCATTGTTTCCTTTTTGTTTAAAAAAGTTCCTGAGTAGGAACCCCTAGACAGATGCCGTGACTCAGTAGAAGCCATAGGTAGGATGTTTGGGGTTTGCAAGCACTGACTGATGTTTCCCAGCAGTGAGATCCTGGGAATTGTAGGGTGTGTGTGCAGTGACTCACATGACCGCAAGGCCTCCCTGCTTCACAGTCTCGGCCTTGCTTACCTGTTCTCTCTCACCTACACACCTATCCACCATCCACTCAGAGACCACGCCCCACTATCTCAGAGGTCCTCAACCGTGCTTTCTCCACCACCAGGCAGGGCTCTGAGTGTGCTCACACACCATCTTCTTCCCTCCAACCGCCACCTCCCTCAAGAGTTTCCTGGGAGCCATGACTTCTCTTCCATCAGGTGTCAAATCCTTTGCCCGCTCTTGCACCAAGCCTCCTTCCCGTCTGTGTCTCAGATTTCTGACCTGTGAAATGAGTCTCAGGCTCACTGCTAACTCCTCGTTGCTGTGTGGAGCAGTGAATTGACTTCTTTAAGGAGCGTGGAGCTTGTCAGATGAAAGGTGCCACAGTCAGCTTCTACTTTTCTTCCTCCCACCCCACCTCCCCTTCACCCCTGAACCAAATTCTGCTCTTTCCTTTCTTGGTGTTTCTTGGCGTTTACCAGGCCGGTGAGCCCTTGATTACCAAAGCAAGTCACCTGAGGTCTGTGAACCTTGGTAGACCCCAATTCGCCAACCTCATCCCACTCACCTCTGCAGCATTTGATGCTGTTGACCACCTACTTCCTTTTTAAGATTGTAAAAGTAATGCATGCTCATTGTTTAAAAAAAAAAGAAAGAAAAAGAAAATCCAACATGTAGAGTTGAATTTAAGTAAAATATAAAAACTGTTATTAGTCTTCTCACCTCCCGCATATGGCATGAAGCTTGTCTCCAATTCAACCCCCTCTCTTCATCCCCCTTTCTAAGCATTTACCATATTCAGGTGTTAAATGTCTGTTACCTCTTATTTGGTTGAGGTCAGTGACTGTTCATGTGTATGTCTTCATTGTTGGGCACAATGCCTACCATATAGTAGGCATTCATTAAGTATCTGTTGAAAGAATAAATGAAGGCATGAATGAGTTAGTAATAAGAAAATTGTACTAGCATTCAAATCTCTGCTGCTTCCTTGTTGGGTGGACCTGTTTCTTCACCCTTAAAATTGGAATAATAATTCATGACCTTCCTGCTGCCCCATGGGGTTCCTTTGAAATTAAATATGATGTCAGAAATAGCACCAGCACAGTGCTTGTTGAGTCCGATTCTAAAGGGACCCAGTTGCCCTTCACCAGCCTGCTCTTGGGGAGCTTATGGATTGACTGGGGAGATGTAGCCAAGCCCCACCCAGTGGACCTGCAGTACAGATGCTGAGCCAAAGGCCCAGTGTCTGGGGAGGGACATGGAGGAAGACACAGAAAGAGAACTTCTGGGAGTATGTGTGGGGATGCAGGCTGGGTCGTTAGTTTAAGAAGAATGAATGAATGATTTTAGGTCAACTTTTAATAGGTTCAGACAGGTTATTCCATGTGGGAAGCAGTTGCGACATCATCAGCTGCCTCTTCTCCAGATCTCTGCTGATCCTTCCATGTCAGGAACTCAAACTTGTTATCCACCAAAGAAGTACACTTTACATTGCCAGCACAAACACACACACTTAACACATCATAGATATAACTGGAACAAAAACTTAACAACACAATACTTAGTGCAACTATGGGGGATACTGTGATATTTATCATTTTTTTAAAGATACTCTTTGCAACCCACTAAATTGATTTCATGGACCACTGTGATCTTCAATTAAAAAAAATACTGTCTCGGGGCACCTGGATGGCTCAGTTGTTGGGCGTCTGCCTTCGGCTCAGGTCATGATCCCAGGGTCCTGGGATTGAGCCCCGCATTGGGCTCCCCACTCTGTGGGAGGCCTGCTTCTCCCTCTCCCACTTCCCTGCTTGTGTTCCCTCTCTCACTGTGTCTCTCTCTGTCAAATAAATAAATAAAATAAAATAAAAATACTGTCTGGTTCAATGATTCCACTGGAAGTTTTCTTTCAGTTCCATTCTGCTATATCTTATTAACTCCAATTTTCGGTTAAGAAAACCAAAGCTCAGTGAGAGTAAGGATCTGTCCAAGGATGTATACCTGATAAGTGGCAAAGCCAAGGGTCAAATGCAGGTCTGTGTGACTCTAAAGCCCATTCACTGAGTCACGTCCCTTTCTCTGGCACTTTGCCTGGAGGCTCTGTCAGCCCGTCACTGGGTCATTAATCAAGGATCATTAAATGTGGCCCATTTGTTTGTACCCCGGATGTTTGGCCAAGGTGACAGCTAAGCCTGCCTTATATCATCAAGTACTACTAGCCTAAAGCTGAGCAGGCAGCCCTTATACAGTGAGATTTTAAATTTATTTTTGAAAGGGGGTTGGGGGAGGGGCAGAGGGCGAGGGAGAGAATCTTAAGCTGACTCCATGCTCATGCTCAGTGTGGGGCCCTATGTAGGATTCGATCTCATGAACCTGAGATCATGACCTGAGCTGAACACCTAACTGACTGAGCCACCCAGGCGCCCCAGACAATGAGATTTTAATGCCCGCCACCCCCCAATCTGCAAAGTTAGTTACAGAGAAAAGGTACAGTAAGATTAACTTGTTGCAGAGCAGCTAAGGATAACAAGACAAAGCCATGTCTCTGCTTCCCACAGCACTGCCCTCATACCCATCCCTCTCTCCTTTGGACCCCCTTAGTCAGAAATTGGGGGAGTCTCCTATGCCACTCCAGGGAAAGAAGGGAGCTGAGGAAGACCAGGAGTAAGACAGAAAACGATTTCTAGAGAAGGCTGTTGCTACAGCCATAGGCCTCTAGTATCTTTGAAATCTAACAGCTGCCGGAAGGCAATAGGTTTTATAGGAAGAAGGAGGCAATTAAAGGCTGTGCCCAGCCACAGTTGTAAAATCATTGGCAGCAGTGGAGGGGGAGAGGAGTAGGCTTTGGGTGTCCTGCTGAGATAAGGGAGAAGCTAGTTGAGACAGTGGGCAGAACTGGTGTCCTGCCAAGCCGGTCTCTTCCCCTCTTTGTGCCAAGTGGTGGGTCATTGATAGACTTACTGTATTTGCTGACATGTGCATATGATATATGCACAGGCTGGACATATGCACAAGCGTGGACTACATCCACACAGACCACTGTTCGGTTTGCTTTTGAAATCTCTCTTATTTCACATTGGAAACTAATAAGCAGACCTGGTTTGGATTGATCTTGGCACTTTTTACCTCTGTGGACCTCAGAGCACAGATTATATATGTAATGGTGTGTGCGTGTGTGTGTGTGGGTGCACGGGCTTTTTATTGATTCTTGTAACTCCTGGAAAGGGCAGTAGTTATTATTTTATGACATGAAGCCAAAACAGAAAATGGCCCACCACTCACCAAAGGTGGCAGCATGGGTGAGTGGCAGAACCAGGATGAAGGTGTGGGTCTGACTTACAGATCCAAAGTCCTGTCTGCCTTGAATGCCAGAGTTAGTACATTCACCTCAGGGAGAGCCTAGACTGGGCTTCTATAAAAAATTACTACTTTCCAGAAGCCAAAGACTAACTCCATTCAGTATTAATCACTCCATTATTTCATGTGTACCGTTTACTTACTAGTGTACCGTCTACTTACTAGTTTGTATTTCCTGGTGCTTTTGTAAGCATATTTTTTTTTCCTTCATATTAGTCTAGTGTTCTCAAATTTGAGGATATAAGAACTCTTTAAAGTTAGGATAAATTCCTAAACCTTCTATTTCTTTCTTTACCCTCTGCCCTCAAACCCCACACCCCTCCCGCCATGTGCATATACACATCCCTCTGGTCTTATGAAGACGTCATCATAGGATTTAACAGATATTCTACACTATGTAACCAGGGAATTAACTAATTATTTGGTAGCTGTGCTTTGAGACATCCTGGGGTTTGGCTGTCTTCCTAGAATAAATTAACATCAGCTGAAAAAATAAAGAGGGGGACAGGTGACCACCATGCTGACTTTACCCAGAGAAATGGCAACAGCACCGGTGGCTTTCACAACAGCCTTCTTCTCTGTTGATGCCCACTGCAGCCGCCAACCTTGGACTCCCAAGAGCCCAGCCAGGGAAAGGAGGGTACTATCTACACTGGCCCCTCCGTCCCCATCCTTCTTGGATTGGAGAGTTGCTTTGGATAAACCCCAAATCAAGACTCGGTTCTTGCTGAAATTTGCCTGGGGGAGAAATTTGCCCCCATCCTTAGGTTTGGCTTTTGTGATTCCTGGCCTTTCTCATGCTTTCTCGTCCCATTTTCAGAATGTTCGCAGTGGATGAGATATTCTCTCCCTGGTACACTGCTGTCATGGGGGATGGTGCCCTGAAGACCCTTGTTTCACATTACCAGGTCCAGGATTGCTATCTTCAGAGAGATAGGGGTCTGAATAGGTCTGCCTCTCAAATTGTCCTGCATCTGGAGTTGATAGGAGTTGGGGGAGGTGAATGGGGAACTGGAAACAAAGCTCTGTGGAACCCGCCAAGGACTTTCAACCCTCTCCCATGAAGAGCCCTAGATCGGTGACAAGTGGGAGCATTGCCATTTGCAACTCCATCCATCTTTTTTTGTCTTCCTTCATTTGCATAGATTCGAGCCAGTTAAGCATCAGCCAATACTCTTCTTAAAAATCAGTCTGTAACCCAATTTGTCTCCCTCATTTTTTTTTTTTAACTTCTAAAACTACAGTGTACCTGTAGATATATCCCTGAAAAATTCTATGTGGTTCAGATTTTTTTTTAGGGGCTGAAATACTTTGAATGATTAGGGGGGCTTTGTTATTTAAAGGAAACCATGATGGATCTGCTAGCAACAGGAGACTTTTTCTTTGTGTGTGTTTATCATCAAATCACAGAGGGTAACATTTGGAATTGCCCCTAAATGTCATCATTTTATAGGTGAGAAAACGGACGGTGTGAGAGGGTCCCTGGGATCACAAAGCTAGCAAGAGAACAAGGACCAAAACCCTGGCCTCCTGACACCTAGCCCCGTGCTCTTCCAGTTTTGATTCTCCTATATTTTCATTCATATCTCTGCTACTTAAATACATTTTTAAAAAATTTAGAAGTGGGGGCGCCTGGGTGGCTCAGTTGTTAAGCTTCTGCCTTCGGCTCAGGTCATGATCCCAGGGTGCTGGGATCAAGCTCTGCATCAGGCTCCCTCAGCCAGAAGCCTGCTTCTCTCTCTCCTATTCCCCCGGCTGTGTTCCCTCTCTTGCTGTGTCTTTCTCTGTCAAATAAATAAATAAAATCTCTAAAAAAAAAAAATAAAAATAAAAAGAAGTGTAGGGATGCCTGGGTGGCTCAATCGGTTAAGTGTCTGCCTTTGGCTTGGGTTGTGATCCCAGGGTTCTGGGATCGAGTCCTGCGTCGGGCTCCTTGCCCAACGGGGAGCCTGCTTCTCTCTCTGCCTGGTGCGCTCCCTCCCTGCTTGCTCTCTCTCTCTCTCTCTCTCTCACAAATAAATAAATAAAACCTTAAAAAAAAAGAATGCTAAAAAAAATTTAGACGTATATAATGGAAACTGTCTTCCTAGAGGTAACCATAAAAAGTTTAATATGCCTGCCTGAGTTTCCTCTGTGCTTGTATGATACATGTACACATATAAACCCCTATATTTGTAGACATAAGTACATTTTTTAAAAAGAGATTTTATTTATTTATGTTTAGAAAGAGAGAAAGTGTGAGCTGGGGGAGGAGAAAAGGGAGAGGGACGAGCAGACTCCACACTGAGCGCAGAGCCCGACACGGGGCTCCATCCCACCACCCTGAAATCGTGACCTGAGCTGAAACCTAGAGTCCGATGCTTAACCAGCTGAGCCACCCAGGCACCCTGACATAAGTGCATTTTTAAATAAACCTTTTCTTTTAGAATAGTTTTAGATTCACAAAATATTGCAAGGATAGTACAGGGAGTTTTTTTTCTTTTTTTTAGGTTGCACACCCAATGTGGGGCTGGAACTCACCACCACTGAGATCAGTCGTCCCCTGTTCCACCAACTGAGCCAGCCAGGTGCCCCCCGGGGAATTCTTATTTACCTTACACCCATTTTCTTCTGTAATGTCTTTTTTTTTTTTTTAAGATTTTATTTATTTATTCATGAGAAACAGAGAGAGAGAGAGAGAGGCAGAGGGAGAAGCAGGCTCCCAAGGAGCAGGGAGCCCGATGCGGGACTCGATCCCAGGACTCCGGGATCGTGACCTGAGCCGAAGGCAGACGCTCAACCATCTGAGCCACCCAGGCGCCCTCTTCTGTAATGTCTTAACATTAGTATGGTACATTCCTTACAATTAATAAACTAATATTGATTCATTGTTATTAACTAAAGTATGTACTTTATTCTTATTCCCTTTCAAATGTCCTTGTTCTGTTCCGGCATCTCATCCACATCATCACATTATATTCACTATGTCTCCTTAGGCTCTTCTTGGCTGTGACAGTTTAAAAAAAAAAAAACTTTTTAGATCACTTCACTTTTATAACATTATATGGCAACTCTTTTCACATAACCATATGTTTTGAAATGCTTCTGGGTTAGTGAGTGAGGTCTTGCCCACCTTTAAAATTTCCATGGCAGGGCTCTACCCCATCATTTTACACTGCCCTTGGCAGAGAGCACCTGTCAGACAGTGTCCCTGAGCCTAGGTGCTGCTTGTGAATTAGACAGACACTTCCTGCTGTCTCAGAGTTCTGACATGCTCGGAGGCAGAGAACTCAGGTGGAAGTGGACTGACAGAGCTCAGAGAAAGTCACCCATGCCTCTGCGGGTGTGAGAGTTGACGCTTCTGGTTGAAGCCCCTTGCCATGAAGGGCTTGTTCTGGGACGCCCTGCAAAACACAAGAATTTCGTTAACAATATGAACCAACAGTGGGGCAACTACCTTTGCAGGCAGAACATTCCCTGTTCCTGGCTATTTCTAGCAATGACTTGGTAGCCACCTGTCAGGAGTGCTTGAGTAGAAGGTTGGTATGAACCTGGGAGGGAGATTTCTGATGATTATCAATTATAACCAGAAAGATCCAAAAAATCATGTAGCCTGGGGCCCGTAGCCAGTGGAGGCAGAACGTCTTCTCTCACTCCCCTGCCGTGCAGGCTGGACATCCCATTGATATGAGCTGATGAAGACAAAGCTTACACATCCTTCACAGATTGTTTCTGTCACCTCAGAAGGGCTAGTACATACTTTGAAACAACTGTTTAACGTTTCGCCTGTTTCACTGAGGTTTGGTTTTCTGCAGATGTCCCTGGGAACATCATAGCCTCTGATCTGCCTCACACCTTCCGACTTAAACATTCACCACCATCCAGGCCCCCTGTTCTCCTCCTTAGACCCCTTGTTTCTGACAGAGCTCCAGAGCTGTCCTCCCCCGACCTGGGCTTACAAACGCACTTCCAGGACTGGTCTTCTCTGACTTGAGACTTAAGCCAGAGGAAGGAAACACCTAGACAGCCCTTTTTGTCTCATTCCACAGAGCCCCCCAGCAGGCTTCCCACACTGCAAAATAGAATCAGTCCTTTCTCAGAAAGGAGCCACGCAGCCTAGGGAGGTGGACAGGACAGCGTGTGACTCGAGCTGGGCAGAGGCACCAGGCTCCGAATGACTTGAGAGGGAGTTGCTCCACTTGGAAAAGGTGTAGACACAACACACTCAGCTGGTTTTTCTCACCCAACACAGAATCTCTGCCAGGTCTCTGCAGGTATCTGGGACACACTCCCATGATACTTCTTTCCCCATCTCTGCCTGCTTTCCAACACTTTAAAGGTGCTGGACAACTTGGCCTGGGGCAGAAGGTGTAGGTCCAGGACACCTGCACCCACAGACCTTCCGCTGTCCCTTTCTCCCCTTCCTTTATGGAACCCGGACCCCATTTAGGAGTGGGTGGATGGGCTTGTTGAGCAAAAGGGATGACAGCCGACAAGTACTTTGCAAAGTGTAATTGCTTAATTAAGTGAGCATTAGGGGCGCCTGGGTGGCTCAGTTGGTTAAGACTCTCTTTTTTTTCTTTTAAGATTTTATTTATTTATTTGAGAGAGAGAATGAGATAGAGCATGAGAGTGGGGAGGGTCAGAGGGAGAAGCAGACTCCCTGCCAAGCAGGGAGCCCGATGCAGGACTCGATCCTGGGACTCCAGGATCATGACCTGAACCGAACGAAGGCAGTCGCCTAACCAACTGAGCCACCCAGGCGCCCAAGACTCTCTCTCTCTTTTTTTTTTTTTAAAGATTTTATTTATTTATTTGAGAGAGCGAGAATGAGAGAGAGAGCACATGAGAGGGGGGAGGGTCAGAGGGCGAAGCAGACTCCCTGCTGTGCAGGGAGCCCCATGTGGGACTCGATCCCGGGACTCCAGGATCATGACCTGAGCCAAAGGCAGTCGCTCCAAAGGCAAGGACTCTGACTCTTGATTTCAGCTCAGGTCATGATCTCAAGGTTGTGAGATCGAGCCCCATGCGTGGATCCTGCTTGGGATTCTCCCTCTCTCCCTCTGCCCCTCCCCCCTTCACCCTCACACCCTTCTCTGTCAATAAAAATAAGAAGAAGAAGAAGAACATTAGAACGTGGCCTGGGGTCACTGTTTTAGGAGACTCATCTGCGCTGAGAGGACAGGAGGGAGGGAGGTTTCCAGGGCAGGAGAAACTCAGGAAGCAACCCTGAGTGGGGGGGAGGGGGAGGCTTCCTGGGGGATTTGGATGATACTGAAACCCGGATATGGGATAGGAGAAAAAATAGCAACTTTACTCTCCGGAGGGAGTCTTCACTCTCTCAAATGCTGATTTCATTGACCCAAATCAGGTCTGTGCTCCTGTTTGCTGGGACCTATTTTAAGAAAGTCTTATAAATATACAAAGGCGGAAATGCCTGGGTTGGGGGGTGGCAAGAGGATGTGGTTCTACTCCAGGACAGGATCTGACTCAAATCACACCTCTCCTGGATTCCAGGCTGTCAGGAGGGATGCCTCCGAGGTGGTATTTGGAAGGAGGTGTGAGAGCAGAGCTGGTGGTTCTAACCCTTGCCTGGAGAAGCTCCTGACAGCCTCGATAATGGGTGTCCTGCCAGTGCCCGAGGATGCAGGGGCAGAGAAGTACAATCTGGATGGGGTGGTGGGAGCAGGGAGGAAAGGACACCGGGAAACCTTTCTTCCACACTCCCGGAGAGCCTCTGTGCTCTATTTCATCCCTTGCCACATTATATCAAAATGATTATGTGTCAGTCCTTTCTTATCCTTCTGGACCACCGAGTCTTCCCTGCAGATGGAGACTTTGTTTGACAGACTTCTGTTCCCTCCAGGACCTAGAGAATTTAGTTTGTGTTTGGTTGAACTGAAAATTCACCAGTCTTAGAGCCTGGAGAAATGATCTAGACCCTGACCGTTACTTTTCACCTACATCCAGATTACTTCAGGAGTTAGCTGCATGTCATCTCCAAGGCATTCAACTTAAGCGAGTTTGGGCAGGGATGGAGCACCCAAAGTGGGATACCGCTGTTTGAGGCTAAGATGTGGCAGCAAAGGGCAGGCAAGAGGGCTCTAGAAACCCTCCTGGCAATCTTGCACATGACCAGCCTTTGAAGAACCGGGAACTCTGCAAACATTTGCCCAGTTGCTGAGCTGGTTTCCTGCTGGCCTTGTAAGCAATGATATAAAGAAGACTATTGTGTCAGCTCTTTGAGGGGTTGGTGTGGCCTTCCTTGGGGGTGAGAGAGCACACTGGGTAGGGGTAGCAGCAGCCCCCTGATCCTCAGGTTTCTTCAAGCTGGGGAACAACTTGGGTGGGGGGCGGTGGGTAGGGGCTGGGAAGGGTAAGGAGAAGGAAGCAGGCCCTTTCAAGTGCAAGTCAGACTCTTTTGTGAGCTGTTTATCCCGCCTCAGGTCCAAGGGTGCAACGGGAGTCATCTAATCTAATTGGTTTAATAAGTAAATGATCTGGGTACAAAGAGGAGGGGTTTGGGTCTGTGAGGGAGGGGCAGTGCACAAACACTACCTAGGCAGCTTTGAAAAGAAACCTGTTGCCTGCTCTCTAGGGATCAAGGTAATTAAACTGGGGGTGGAGATGCTGGGGTGGGGGGTGGAAGGGAGAATAGAGAGACCCAGATGTTGAGGTGGAAAGAGAAGTAAAGGCCGCGGGAGTGTTATTTGTTCATTTAAGTATAAAACTCGGTGGTTTTAGTATATTCACAAGGATGATGCAACCATCATCACCCTCTAATTCTAGAACACTCTTATTCCCAAAAGGAAACCGGCACCCATTTAACAGTCACTCCCTGTTTCCCTCACCGGCAACCTCTACTCTGCTTTCTATCTCTCTGGATTTGCCTATTGCGAACATTTCATAAAAATGGGATCACACAAAATGTGATGGGTTGTGTCTGGCTTCTTTTACTTAGCACAATGTTTTCTAGGCTCATCCAGATATTGGTACTTCAGTTTTTTTAAATTGCTGAATAATATTCCATAGTATGAGTATACTACGTTTTGTTTATCTGTTCGTCAACTGATGGATGGTGGGCTGGTTTCCACTTTTGGGCTATTATAAATAATGCTGCTATGATGTTTTCCTTTCCCTTGGGCATATACCAAGGAGTAGAAATATGGTAACTCTATGCTGAATGTTTTGAGGAACTGCCCGACCATTTTCCACAGAGGTCACACGATTTTACATCCCCAGCGGCACTATATGAGGGTCCCAGTTTCTTCCAATTCCTTGCCCTCCTCGCCTCTTGTTACGGTCTGTCTTGATGATAGCTATCCTAGTGGGTATGGAGTGCTTCTGTACTTGTTCTGAAATAATTTCTACCTTCTCTGGTCAATGCAGGAAGGTCAACATTGTCATCCCCATTTCAATCATAGATCAGCTGTTCCAGGTGAGAAAGAAACGTGCTCCAGGTCACGGAGGTGAATTGTATGATATAAACAGCAACATTTTTAAGCTATTGAAGAGACGTCCACGATACTATTGTTGAGGGGAAAAAAGCAAGTTGCAGGATAGGATGTGTAGTATAAGCCCATCTATGTTTTAAAAATGTACACTCCCATCAGATTGGCAAAAATTTTTAAGATTAATATGTGGTGCTGATGAAGTTGCCTGGAAACGGGTAAATAACGCTAGTGACAATGTGAATTGTTTTCAGACCTTTTTAGAAAGTAATATTCAGGGGCGCCTGGGTGGCTCAGTTGGTTAAGCATCCGACTCTTGATTTTGGCTCAGGTCATGATCTCAGGGTCGTGAGATCCCGTGTCTCAATCTCTGCTTGAGATTCACTCTCCTTCTCCCTCTGCCCCTCCTGCTTGTGCTCTCTCTCTCTCTCAAATAAATACATAAATCTTAAAAAAAAAAGTAATATTCAATTACTGACATTTTAAAAATGCAGTTTGCCTCCCAATCTCAATTTGGAACTTGACCTGTAGAAACCATAGCACCCATACGTGCTTGAAGCATTGTTTGGACACAGTTGGATGTCTATCAGTGGGAAACTGGTTTTCGAAATTGTGCTAAAGCCATACTATGGAATATTTTTGGGTGGCTCAGTCATTAAGTGTCTGCCTTCGGCTCAGGTCATGATCCCAGGGTCCTAGGATCGAGCCCCGCATCGGGCTCCTGCTCAGCTAGGAGCCTGCTTCTCCCTCTCCCACTCCCCCTGCTTGTGTTCCCTCTAGCTGTCTCTCTCTCTGTCAAAAAAAAAAAAAATTATGTTTTGACCCAGAGAAATGTCTGTGATTGCGAGTAAGAAAAGAAGTTGCAGAGTAATATGTATGCAATATGAACCTGTTTTCTAAAACAAAAAAAACCAATAAATTCTACTAGTGTGTGAGCAAGTAGAAAGGTATGGATGTTTACTTAACTATTAACATTAGTTATGGTGGGAGGGATAGAGGAGATGAGATACTTTTTAAAAAAATATGTCCCTAGAGTTCGCTTGTTGTGGTGAACACTTGGAATTTTTAGGAAACGAGGAACTCTGCAATAGAAAGAGTTTGTAATCAAAGCAGAATGGTGGATGAGAACAGACACTGGAACCAGAGACCTTGGGTTCTGATCCTGGCTCTGCCACTTGCCAGCTGTGTGGCCTTGGGAAGTTACTTAACCTCTCTGAATTTCAATTTCCTCATCTATAAAAGGGAAGTAATAATAGTACCTATCTCAAAGGGTTTTTATGAGAATTAAGTGAGACAATATTTGTAAAATGCTTAGCATACTGCCTGGCACATAGTCAGTGTCAATATATTAACTGTTAGTATTCTCTCCAGTATTTTTTTTTTAGATTTATTTTTATTTTTTAAGATTTTATTTATTTATTTGACAGAGAGAGACAGTGAGAGCAGGAACACAAGCAAGGGGAGTGGGAGAGGGAGAAACAGGCTTCCCGCAGAGCAGGGAGCCCAATGTGGGGCTCGATCCCAGGACCCTGGGATCATGACCTGAGCGGAAGGCAGACGCTTAACGACTGAGCCACCCAGGCGCCCTCTCTCCAATATTTATTGAGCACTTACTATATGCTACTCTCATTTGATTTTTCATAATAACCCCAGTAAGGTAAATCCTACTAGTATCACTGTTTTAGAGGAGGAAACCAAAGTTTAGAGGTTAAGTTTACATTCATAGCTAGGTACCATCGCGTCTGCCTGTAGAGTTCTTGCTTTTAACCCTCGTGTGAAAGTGTATGGACACTATTAACAGTGACATAGTCATTCTCTAAGTGTCTGCTTGTGCTAGCCATAATGAACAAAATACATGTAGGGAGAAGATAAATTTTATACATATGCAGGCATAATATGTCAAGCGGTAGTAGGTGCTATTAAGAAAGGTAATGCAGGGTAAGGGAGAAAGATGGGCTGGGGGTAGATAGCGTCTGTTGTATAGGTGGAATGATCAGGAAGGCCTCTGATGTTTGAGCAGAGACTGGAGTGAAGAGAGCAAGGGTGCCATGTAAATACCCGAGGGGAGTGTGTTTCAGGTAGAGGAAGTGCAAAGACCCTGAGGTCCAGCATACCTGGTGTGTGGGACAAACAGCAATGCACAGCTGGAGCGGAATGATGATAAAGAGAATAGGAGATGAGACCAGGGCAAGGATTTATCTAATCTGTAGGGCCTCCTTAGCTGGGTGACTGTATCATTTGTTGTCCAAACTGGTACACTTTTGATAGGAAAAGTGAGTCCTGGCTGTTGATAACACTGCCGTCCCCAGCAAACTTTACTCCTAGGTGATCCAGAGGAACTTGGATTATTATTTGAGTGCGTTGGGAAGGCATTTGCAGGATTTTGAGCAGGGAATTGACATGGCCTGACTTACATTTTAGTGCAGTCACTCCTGTTCTAGACTGTAGGGTATGAGGGTGTGCGTTCAGAGACTAGAGGAGAATGGGTATGATGGGCGTGGTAGAAGTCGAGGGGTCAGGAGTAGGCAGATTTGGGATAGTTTTTGAGGGACAGCTGACAGGACTTGCCGATGAATTGGGATATGGGGAGAGGAATCGAGAATGGGTCACAGATTTCCAACCTGGGCAGTTGGAAGGCCGGAGTCGCCATTCACGAAAATGGGGAAGATGGGGAGGATGGGCAGGAGCAGGTTTTGGCAGGAAAAGCCAAGACCTGTTGAGTTTGAAATATCTCTCAGATCCCCAGGTGGGGAAGTGAGTAAGTAAATGAGATATATAAATGTGGAGTTCAGGGAGGGTCAGGGCTAAAACTAGGGAAGGCAGGACAGACTGATGGTATTCAAAAAGATCAGGAGAGATTCCAAGGGTCAGAGTGTAGATTGGAAAAAGAAGTAGTCGACAGACTAAGCCCCGAGGTAAGTTATACGTTGGGTAAAGATAGGCAAATGAGGAGCATCTAGCAAAAGGACTGAGGGGTGGCCCCTAGGGAGGAGAGTGGGGAGTACAGGGGATGGTCACTCTCTGCTCCGTAAACGTCTGTACTGTGATCTTGGGGGAGTAGGGTGTTCATATGCTACTTTTATTTCAGAAAAAAGCTTCTGCGTTCCAGTCAGGGAACTGGGTGGGGCTTGGAGAGGGCAAATGGAAACAATCCAGATTGCCCTGTAAAGTCCAGGTCTCCTTAGGGGCAGTGACGGACTTCCATTCCCAGACCCAGCAACTCCACCTACTTCCCAAAACACACTCTGGACCTGCTTTTTCATGAAGTCTTCCCCGACCGCCAGGTCCTCCTCTTGACATTACGGGAGCCTTATTTGGTGATTCATTGTGCACCATGTCATGTTAACCAAACCCGTCCTGCATGTGTAGAGCAGTTATGTCATGGAAAAAAGCACGGGGCGGTGGTGGGGGGATACAGACCTGGGTGTGAAAATCCAGCTCAGGGGTACATTAGCAGAGATGGCAGAGCTGTCGGCAGTGACTTCTCACTCCTGACCTGGGTGGGTTCATTTGGCTCCATTTCCTTACCGTAAATGGGCCTCCAGAATACTGGTTTGTGCAGGGTGGCAGTGAGGATTAACTGGGCAGCAGTGGAAAGACTGTGGACTTTCGAACCAAATAGAACCAGTCTGAATCCCAGTTCAGCTGTTTACAGGATCTTGAGCAAATCATGTAAACTCATTAAACATCAGTTTTATTATGAGGAGAATGGGGGAAATAGTACTTACCTTAACAGGGTTATTGCCTCTTGGAGATTAACCCATGTAAAATTCCCTGGCAGTGTCAGTGGTTTGGTTAATCATTAAGTAGCTAGTACCACAGTCAAGGAGCTGCCTAATTCATTCATGGACTGAATTAATCTTTCTAACCGAATGGCGGGGGAGCAGGGAGATGAGACAGCTGAAGCTCTGAGAGGTGAAGGGACTTGCCAGAGGTGACACAGATAGAAGGTGGCAGGGCCAGGATTCATTTCTAGATCTTTCTGACTCCGAACACAGTTCTTTAACGCGTATGTGGTCAGCCGCCCGTCCAGAGCCAGGCCAGGCAGCACCATCTCCATCCTAGATGCTCAGTAAACCTAGTTAACGGACTGCTCGTGCAGCTGCCTCTTTCCGTCCCCAGGTCTCTCTTTTTAAAGCTTCCTTCCCACTACGAGCCATTTAGTGCAACCATTATAACTTTAGTAAACAGATCCAAGAAGCCAGTTCAAAACCAATAGCGGACTGTGCCGGCTTTGTGAGAAATCTGGATCTGTTTTGTCCGCTGGTGAGCTCCGGGCAGACCTAGCTCGCTGCCTCCACCCGCTCAAGGGAATATTTGCATTTTACTCCACAAACGGCCTACAACAGGCTCTTTGAAAGATGGAAAGCATATTCCCTTAAGACCCAGGAATGCTAAACAGTTAATAGATTCCCAAGGGTTTTGTGTATTACCAGGATACCGACTACTATCACAGGTCATTAAATATCAAAGTTTACGCTCAGGAAGCCAAAAAATAATCTAAGTTCTCTGAGCCTCACTTGTCTTCACAAGTACTCAAGTAAAAGAATGTTCCCCAAACCATTTGGGTATCACACAGGTAAAACGAGAATCACACAGTCACACGTTTCCCCATGGGAAATGTGGGAAATATTAAACTGTTAGCGGCACGGGGCTCAGGGGTAGTAAGTCTTCCACTTGCTTTTTTAATCTTCGGAGCTTTCTTGTAGCATCAGCTTCTCCAAAGCGCTCTGACTGTTACTTTTTCCTTTTTTGGTAAAGGATCAGAGTAGTCCGCCCGATTTCTGAGCAGTTTTTATCAGCTCATCTCTTTAGCTCTCCTTGAGTTCCTCTTTGATTACCACCAGACCCTGTTGATTGGTTGTTTCACTGAGGTTCTTTGAGCCAGATCAGGCACACAAATTCAGGTTGAGTGACTGGCTTCTTAGCAAAGTCTACTAGGCAAAGAGTGGGTGAGTTGAGCCACTCACTAAACTTCCAGTAGTGCTCGTGATCATGTTGAAAGTTTTCTTTGATTTGCCAAGTTGGTCACTTTCATATTTTTGGCTTTCCCCCCATCTCCATATGTCCTCTATGTGGGGGGATTTCAAAATATATTTGGCTTAGCCGTGATTCTGTGCTCTCTCCACTAATGTGTATGGTTTGGGCCACCAGTCACGTGTGTCCAGGCATGGTGCAGATTGGCCTGCTGGCTCAGGGAATGGGAGTCCTGGAAGAACTTGTTGGGGGGCGGGGGGGTCAAGGGCAGGCAAGGTGGGAGATGGAGGGCCTCAGAATGACCTTTTAATCCTCTCGAGCGTTTGTGCATCTTTAGGCAGTCCTCTTGTTAATCTGGCTATAAATGGGCTCGATAGAGTTGTATGGATCAGTCATGGTTGGCCATTTCGCTAGTGAATTTAGCAAATTTGGGGAGGCTGAGGACAATAGAGGTCTGTAAAACTGATAATTTAGTGTCAAATAAACAATGTGACTGTTTGGCTTGAGTTTCCAGGAAAGATTAACTGTTTCAGACATTCTGTTGCCTTGGTTACACCACATATCCTGATTTGGGGTTCAGAAAATATGGTCACTGACACATCAGATAACCAGTTGATTTAATCAAATACTCATTTTTCTACTTATTGTACTTTTCCCTGTAGACATAGAGCTGGTGCTTTGATTGTATGGGATATAAAAACCATATACTAAATAGTTTAATCATCCATCCTAAGAGTCAATGTTTTATTGCACTTGTGAAGATAAGAGTAGACTGGTAGAAATTCTATGGTATTGATGGAATGACCATATGATCATATTGATGGAATGATCATATTATGACCAATAGTGTCTAAACTAAAGTAGATATTATAATAATGACACTGCAGTCCAGGTAGCAGATTATTTGTGAAGGTAGAAGACAAATAATATCAAGTGAGCTATTGGTGCTTCTACTCAGCCTTTTTCTTTTCTTTCTTTCTTTCTTTTTAAAGATTTTATTCATTTATTTATTTATGCGCGCGAGAGAAACAGCATGAGAGGGGAGAGGGTCAGAGGAAGAAGTAGGCTCCCTGCTGAGCCGGGAGCCCGACGTGGGACTCGATCTCAGGACTCCGGGATCATGACCTGAGCTGAAGGCAGTCACTTAACCAACTGAGCCGCCTAGGTGCCCCTACTCAGCCTTTTACTAATTGAGTCTAAATTTTTTCCTATTCCCAAATATATTTGTCCATTTATTTTAAAAGTAGGTGTTAACCCAGAGAAAAGAGCATTTTTTCCTTCCATGTAGAGTGTTAATAGATAGCATGGCAAAGTAGTATTTAAGGTGCTTATAGTTATAGGTTAAGTATTTTTTAATAATTAGAGAACAGGCGCACCTGGGTGGCTCAGTTGGTTAAGCGTCTGCCTTCGGCTCAGGTCATGATCCCAGGGTCCTGGGATCGAGTCCCACATTGGGTTCCCTGCTCAGTGGGGGGGGGGGGTCTGCTTGTCCTTCTCCCTCTGCCCCTCCCTTGCTCGTGCTCTCTCTCTCTCAAATAAATACTTAAAAAAATAATTAGAGAACAAAATATAATAAAAACAATAAAGGTATTTCAGTGAAATCCATTAATCATTTATTGAACATCTTCCATATTTAAATGTGTGCCTACAGGAGGGTCAAAGCGAAGCGTGATACAGCCTTTGTTTCGGAAAAGCTCAAAAGCCTTCCTTTATAAAACAGTCATAGATTCTGGGAGCATCTGGGCGGCTCAGTCGTTAAGCGTCTGCCTTCGGCTCAGGTCATGATCCCAGGGTCCTGGGATCGAGCCCCGCATCGGGCTGCCTGCTTGGTGGGAAGCCTGCCTCTCCCTCTCCCACTCCCCCTGCTTGTGTTCCTGCTCTCACTGTGTCTCTCTCTGTCAAATAAATAAACAAAATCTTTAAAAAAAACAAAACAAAACAGTCATAGATTCTGGATTTAGAATGGTCTGGACCCAAACTAGCAGGCTCTCAGAAACTCAAGAGAAACTTGTTCCACAGGTTGTCTCTTTAGAGCACCTCACCGTTTCCACAAGAGCGGCTGTGCTCAGTCCTCGGATTCCGAACGACAAAGTGCTACATCAGCACCCCGATACCGCTGTGTGTCTGTTCAGCAGGCTCACAACCTGGGAACAGCGTCACGCATTAGCAGTAGTTCTGTGGTCTGAACGGAAGACTCCTGATCCAGAAGAGAGGAGACCTGGATTCCAGTCCTGGTTCTGCCTCTAACTTGCTTTGCCACCTCAGGCAGGTCCCCAGTCTTCAAGCCTTTGGTGCTGTGCTCTTCCGTTGGAGACTGTTTAGTCTCCAACGGATAATGCATCCAAGACTGTTAGGCTCCAGAAGTGGTGATGTCTAAGCTCCCCCACACGACAACTCTCTCTCTCTCTTTTTTAAAACTGTGGTTAAAATGAATTCGATGGAGTATCACTTTCAAAGTCTCCAACAAATTGATTATTTTACCTCTCTTTCTAAGAAATGTGTTTTGAACATTGTCTCTCGGTATGAGTCTGGAACTTTTCCTGAGGATATTCTAAACAATCAACTCTCCCATCTTTTACATATTCTGTAATGTCTCTTAAGTATTGCAGAACTAACTCCATGTGTGTGTCTCTTGTACTTTCAGCTATCTCTGCATTTTATGTGCCCCTACTTTAAAAATATAATGACTCTCTGACAAATTCCACTTTTATTTTTAAAGATTTTATTTATTTATTTCAAAGAGAGAGAGAGAGAGCACACAAGTTGGCGGGGGGAGCAGCAGAGGAAGAGAGAGAGAAGACTCCCCGCTGAGTAGGGAGCCTGATGTGGGGCTCGATCCCAGGACCCTGAGATCATGACCTGAGCCAAAGGCAGACGCTTAACTGACTGAGCCACCCAGGTGCCCGAAATTCCACTTTTGTCTTAGGAGTAACAGTCAGGGGTGCCTGGCTCGCTCAGTCTGCAGAGCATGTGACCCTTTGACCTCAGGGTCATGAGTTCAAGCCCTAAGTTGGGTGTGGAGCCTACTTTAAATAAATAATTTAAAAAGGGAATAAAAGTCAATTGTTGAGAGTTAAGCTATTTTCACATGGAAAATTCAGAAAATCCCCATGCTATGTCTGCCCCCTCCCTATACCTGTTCTTCTAACAGAGCCGCAGGGGTCTCACCTTTACTCCGCACAACATGCCCCACCCATCCACCACCGCGGGGACACCGGACCTAAGCTAAAACCACTCAGATTCCTCTTTCCTGGGAATTTGAATTCTGAGCAGAGACACACAGAAGGTGTTTGGAGCAGAGTCTTGGGCCGGCTGCTGAGATTCCAGGTCCTACCCTGGTTCTTGGCCTTTCTGGGGCCTGGTTGTGTCATTCTCTCTGGCTCTGTGAGCTACTCTCCAGTCTTTTCCAGACCTCTGGCCTAAGTTAGGAAGGAAGAGAGGGAAGGAAGTAAGACAGGCAGGTCTATGATGCTAACTGGAACAAACTGTAGTGAAGGACCAGTTTTTTCCAGTTTTTGGTTTTAGTTCCCAGTCTGTCACTGACTGATGTGGTCATACTACATTTTGCCAGGATGCAGCCTTCAGAACATCCAAAAATGATCTATATACCATGTTCAGTGAGATGACTCCACTGTCCCATGTTGATGTTCGAACAGGTTCTAAATGCTTGCTCAGAGTTTCTGTACCTATCTCGCTGAGGACTAGCATCAGCACCGAGCTGGAGTTTCTAGGGGCCCAGGAAACTTAACCTCTCTCTGAAGCCAGGATGTGTAAAGCTGCTAATTTCTCCATAGGCTAGTGTACTCGGACAGTTCCTAGGAAAACCCCTACCCCACTCAGAAGTTCTGCTTTTCCTCCTAACTTGTTGGCTGGGATTGCTCCAACCTGATCCCACCCACCCACCCCTCCTCCTCCTTCCACTCACTGTCCCCAGACTTCTTGTATTCTCCATTGAACAAGAAGTTTGCCACCATGTCTCTACTCTGAGGACAGCAGCCTGGACCCCTTGGCCTATCTCTGTAAGAATGAACAAAGTTTTTAGCTGTTTCAAAGAGAGTGCCCTATGAAAGAAAGGAAAGCAGGGCCTCACGCAGGTACGTGTACATCCATGTTCATAGTTGTTGTATTAGCCAAAAGGTGGAAACAACCCAAATGTCCACTGACGGATGGATGGAGAAACAAAATGTGGTCCTATTCATTCAGTGGACTATGGTTCAGCCTTAAAAAGGAAGGAAATTCTAACACATGCTATAACATGGATGAACCTGGAAAACGTGATGCTAAGTAAGCCAGACACAAAAAGCCAAATATTACATGATTCCGCTTATATGAGGTATCTAGCATAGTCAAATTCATAGAGCCAGAAAGTAGAATGGTGGTTGCCAGAGACCTGGGGCAGAGAGGAATGGGGAGTTAGTGTTGAATGGGGACAGAGTTTCAGTCTGGGAAGATAAAAAATTCTGGAGACGGTGGTGGTGGTGGTTTTATAGCAACATGAATGTACTTAATGCCACGAAACACTTAAACATGGTTACGATGGTAAATTTTATGTTAATTATATTTTACCACACACACACACACACACACACACACACACACACACACACACAGATTTGGAAATTAAAGTTTTGAAAAGAGAGAGGGCCCTAAGAGAGCTTTCTTAGAGATAGCTTTGGGTTGTGCCATTGTGAGTGCCCACAGATATTGAGAAAGCCTTCAGTGGGTTAACTTCTTGGAACATCGGGGCCGGTGTGTGTCAGTTCATTCAGGCTCTAGCCCAGAGTTGTAGCCAGAAGACCCCTAAATAGTTCTACGATGATAAATATACCAGGCCCCTCCTGTCACCCTCCTTATCATTCAGTCCGTCAGTCAGTCAGTCAGTCATTCTGTATGCATGAAGTGCCTGATCTCGACAATGGGAATATAAAATCAGACCCAGGTAGTTTAACCCCTCTCTGAAGCAGGGATGTGTTAAAACTGCTAATTTCAGCTGATTTATACAGTGGGAGTACAATGATGAACAAGACCTAGCTCCCGCCAACACAGTGCTAATTTCCAGCCCTTTCCTCGCGTGGACTCCATCAAGAGTGCCACTGAACTCCAGCAGCTGCAGATCTGCACCGTGCCATGATGTGCAGCCCTGAGCCAAGAATCAAAGGCCTAGGCTCCAGCCTGGCCTTAGCACTGGCTTCTGTTAGACATTAAACAAATCTGTTAACCTACCTGTGGGTCTCTGTGTCCCCTCGGCCACACAGAAATGCCTCCCAGGATGGGGGTAAAAGTAAAAATGAGACCAAGAGTGTGAAAGAGCTCTGATACAAAACATGGGCTGGGTTGGTTGTGGTGGGATGGTGATGCAGGGATGGGGGCAAACACAGAACCCAGGCCTCTACCATCAGCTGGTCCAACCTGTGAGGTTGCGTTACAAGGATGTTTTGTGGAAAGGAGGAAAGTAGAGTCCCCGAATTCCTCTCTTTTGTCATCCATGCCTTCCCTGTCCCATTATCACCTCTCCTTCCCCCAAACAGGTCATAACAACCCCAGCTTGGTGTTGGCAAGTCACCTTCATCAGCCCTCCCAAATCCGGCAGTTGGCAGCCCGTCAGATCAGATAATGCATCTGATTGGTTTTCAGGCCTGGTGCAGAAAAGAGATGGGGGCTCAGCAAGATGCTTAAAAAAAAGTGTGTTGTTCTAAGAGGAGACATCAGGTGGAGAGGGGGGTGGAAGGTGTGGCCCCTGACTTCTGTTGCCAAACCCAGTCCCTGTGTGGCCCTAGAAAACTTTCTTGGCTTCCCGGCTCCTCTCTCTCCCTGCTTCATTTGGATCCCATTGTTTTTTTACTCAGCAAACAAAAGGGTGTGTGTAAGATAGTTGTTAAAATTTTTTTTAATGAGTCAAGTGCTTGGGTTTGAAAATAGCTCTCTCGTCTAGAGTCTGTGAGGTTTGGGCAGATATGTACCCTCCTCACTGCCCATGGCCTCAATTTTCTCATGTGTAAAATGGGAATAATATTAATATCTACCTGGAAGGATCTAATGAGTGAATGCTTAGCCCGCTGACTGGCCTGAACGAGTGCACAGATCTTAGCTGTTGTGGGTTTTCTCTGTTAAATGTACTTGGTACTAACCTGTTTAGTGGGTTGAGTGGGTTAATGCATGGAGGAGGGCTTTGTCAACAGTGCTGTTCCCCGCCTAGGTCTCTTTTGGCATTTCACTGTAGTAACCCCACAATCTTCATAGTTAACATAGTTATTATCAAATATTCCCACGTCTCCCCTCTTGTCTCATTAGTTGGCTGGGTGGCACTCGCTCTTCTCTTTGTCAAAGCTCTTCTCCCCTCCTGGTGTTTTTTTCCAGGCTTTGTTTTTTTCCTTCTGGTTCCAGCTCTTTCTTTCTAGAACACCTTCTGTGTGCCTGAAGGTCCTCCAAGACCTCTAACTATGGAAACCACTCCTCTCCCTCAAGGGGCGGGTGGGGCCACCTCCACCTAGTTGGGAAAGAGTTCTGGGATCTTGGGCCTCTACTGCTCCCTCCTCCCACCTGAAAAGAAGTAGAAGAAAGAGCACTGCCTTTTGACTAGCTCCTGGGCTATTGTTCCACTATGGCTCCAACCTGTCAGGGCTTCCGGAAGTAGGCAGTGTCAACCTTCAGGTGCGTCCTGGGGATATTTCTGCTGAAATGACTCCATTGCCATTTTACAGAACCAGAGTTTTCCTGTTCCTGTGCTGCTTCTCCTGAACTCTTTGGGACCCTGAAGACCAGTTCCCCTATCCCAGAATGGTTTGCACAGCATCTTGCCTGAGGTTCCTACAAGTCTGGAAAATCATCAAGCAACATAGCCTAGCTGTCTAATGTGGGTCTGTTTGCATAAAGCAGAACTGGCTTGTACATGCCCTGCATGTGCACACAGGTGTGAGTGCCAGAACACACACACAAGTCCACAGACATGTTGGTTCTCATGTCTTTTTTTTTTTTAATGATTTATTTTTAAGTAATCTCAACACCCATCAGGGGCTCGAACTCACAACCCCGAGCTCAAGAGTCGCATGTTCCGCCCACTGAGCCAGCCAGGCACCCCTCAGTTTGTACCTTTCTATCTATTGCAGCAATTAGCAGAGTTCTGAGTATACAACAAGTGCTCAATACATGCCTGCTGATTTGTTGGTTCACTGATTCATTTATTCACTCTTTCCCAACCTGCTAATTGCTTACTCTTAAGCACCACTAAACATCCTCTTTGAAAGATGCCAGGGAGGGAAAGGATTGTCCCCCATTTTCCTCCATGTTCAGAAGCTTGTCTGTGTCCCAGTCCAGAAAGAAGACTGGAAACAACAAGCCTAGTGGCTTCCATCATGATCTGAGGGACCTTAAAACTACCTAATAAGTGGTCCTTGTCAAGTCCACCAGAGGATGAAAACACCTCTTCAGTTGGCTTGGCTCAGTCTTAGAAGTCCTGGACCCTGTTACCTGTAGATTTTCCTGAACCCATCCTATGGATTGCATCAAGGGTGCTCAGTCAGGATTCCCCTTGGACAGAACTGTGTTTGTGGCTGTAATTGTCCTGTCGATACCGACTAGCAAATGGGGCCTTCCATGTTGTCGGGGTTTTTGTTTTTGTTTTTGTTTTATAATAATGATGATGACGATATCCTAGAGGTGCCTTGGGACCTGGCAAACCTTCTGGGGCCTCTACCGATAAATCCACGGCTCGGGGAATGGAAAGTTACAAGCTAGGCTGCGTGCCGACAGACCCTATGTTCCCGGAGCGGTGGCAGCACCGTAGGAAGGGCATTTGCCCCCTCTAGCTCCTCTCCTCATCTACCCCCTTAAAGTTTTATGCTTGAGTCTGGATGTTTGAGTGAACAGGAAGTACTGAAAGCAGAGCTGAAATGTACAAGCACATACTTGGCACAGCTCTGGTGCCTTCTTTTGGGCCCCCTTTAGGTGGGACCCAACAGGGCAGTAGGGACAGTCCCTTGCGTCTTGCTGGCAAGTCTCAGCTGGCTGGCAGCCAAAACCATTATAGCAGCTCAGGTGCTAACTTGGCAGGGAGCTGGGGAGCAGGGGGCTGTTCTGGTTCCTGAGCTTGGCTCTAAGCGGCAGCAGCTCTGGGGTGGGGGTGGGGGCAGTGGTCGAAGAAGCTCGTCAAGAAGGAGCTGGGGAGACACCTGGACCCCACCTCTCTCCTGGTCCTCGTTACCCGCATTACACACCTGTGCTGTGAGGGAGAGTGAGCAGACTGAGCAAACCACTTCTAATCTTCTTCTGGGCCAACCCCTGCTGGCAGACACAATGCTGGATTGTTTACCTTCATGTTGGGAAGGAAGAGGCTCAGAAACCAGGAAGAGGGGAGCAGGCCTGTATGAAGATGCTTTCATGTCCAATTTTCAGCTGTTTTGGGATACTTGGGTCTCCACACTCCCTCTTGCTTTTCTTTGGCTTATATGGAGAGGCGTTTGTGGCCAAGTTAGAAAAGAGTAAAGAAAGAGTCGGGGGTTGGGGGTTGGCAGGTGTGGGTGGTGAGGCGGAAGTAAGAAGGGAACAGATAGTTTGGTGACTAAGTGAGTGCCTGACACCAGGTGATTATGATGATGGTAGAGGTGGACAGAACCTCTCAAGTGGATTCAGTAGAGACTAGTAGAATTACGGACACAGGCTTTGGTCCTCTTTCACTTACGACCTCTGACTTTCAGCAAGATTTTCTTTTTTTTAAAGATTTTATTTATTTATTTGACAGAGAGAGACAGCGAGAGCAGGAGCACAAGCAGGGGGAGTGGGAGAGGGAGAAGCAGGCTTCCCGCTGAGCAGGGAGCCCGATGCGGGACTCGATCCCAGGACCCTGGGATCATGACCTGAGCTGAAGGCAGACGCCTAACGACTGAGCCACCCAGGCACCCTTTCAGCAAGATTTTTAACCTCTAAGCCTTGTTTTCCTGAAATATTCTATATTTCATTTAATATGAGTGTATATATATATATATATATATATATCGCTATGCCTCACACATCAGTGTTAACTGGTAAGGTTACGTGAATAATAAGTTCTCTTGCATCATGGTGTCACGGGCTGGGAAGGAAAGGTTAAGCCACACAGTTCTGTCTCTGCCACTGGAGCTTTGTGTTTGCCTCAGGGACTTCCTCCCAGGTGATGGTCCCAGGTTTCATCCCTGACTGGCTGTGTCACCACAGATTTCTGGCGGGGGCGGGGGGTGGGGAGGAGAAGGGGGGGTCCAGGCCCTGCTGGCTTCTAGACATAGGGGCTTTGTTCGGCTGAGGACATGTGACTGGCCCTAAAGGGCACTCCAAGGTCAGAGCCACAGAGCCACAGTCTTGCTTTTTTGTCCTAGGACTCAGTGCTGGTTGCTGACATTTGTGGAACCGTGCCCTGGGTGGCACAACGTCGCATTCCCTTGGCAAACTCTTGTCCTCTGGATTCATCACCTCTTCTCTGGACAGATGCTGGACTTCTGAGCAAATCCTCTGCATTCGCCCTGGATCTTTGGGTCCCTTACATCTGATGGAGCCGGTGGGACCAGCCCTCCTAGGCTCCTCCTTCAGCCCGACCTTCCCACTGCCCTGGAGTGGGGTCCGGGTCAGTCTTCTTCCCGTCTTGCATTACTTGACATTACTCTCAGCTCCACCTCTCCCGGGGACACCCCAGCCTAGGCTCCCCTGCTTAAGTAAATGCCCAGGTCAGAGTCTTCAAATCATTCTTGATTCCTCTCCTCCTATCCAATCCATGAGCAAAGCGTGTCAGCTATCCTTAAAAAATCTATCCAAAAGATGCCCAAGCCACACGAGGGACTTCCTTTCCTTCTGGTGTAAATATCCCTGTTGACCACATGACACCCTGCCAAGGGAATCAGGCCAGAGGTCAGGAAAAAGGAATGCAAGTTTCAGACCTGCCACATTGTGATGAATAATAAAATCATAAACTGCAACCTGTTTATTGCTGATTATGTGCCAGGTACTAAGTCCTTTACGTGGATTATCTTATTCACTGTGTGACCTTGGGCTGATGACTTCACTTGTCTGTTTCTGCTTTTTCATTTCTAAAATGGAGATGACAACAGTCCACGGGGAGGTTGTGAGGATCCAGTGAAATAATGTACGTGAGAGTCTTTGAAAAAAGCACCAAAGGATATATGTATCCCATATTTTCAGCAAAGAGCCAACATGATCATCTTCAGGCCTTTGAAGAGTTCACATTGCACCGAAGAGAGATGTTGGCAAAATTCCAGCTGATGGTGAATTTGATAGCCCGGCTTTGTGAGGGCAGAATGTGAGGCCCATGGTGGTGCTTTATCTGTCACCTGAGATCAGGGTGTCTGTCTCCTGGCACAAATGTGACACCTGTTGCAGGAGAAACAGGCCCTGGCAGCTGGCACTCTGGGAGGAGAGGTCTGGCCAGGAGCAGGAGGAGTTCACTTATCAGAGGGCAAGTGACAAGTGTCAATAGTTGAATCAGCACATTCTTTAGCTCCAGGTTCCCCCAGGGGCCTGAGCAATGCCTGGGGATCCATTGGCAGGGTTAATACAGAGGCAAAGAAACAGGAAGAGGAATTACCAGATGCCCAGCACACTGCTTGATGCCTGATATGCACTCAGTGAATGTTCACAGGGGGGATGGATGGGCAACGGGGAGGAATGGACGAGAGGCGTTTGTCATCCATTGCTCTGCTTCCGCTGAGTCCCTGCTGGATCACAGTCCACTTCTCTAGTCAGTAAGTAGAGAGAAAGAGGAGAGTAAGAACTACTGGCCGTTTGCGGTTTACAAGATTGTAAAGGGGCTTGAACTCATATCTGACTCCCAGGTCTGGAACCCCAAACTCATTGAGGAAGGAGTGCTTACTGAATACTTACAGTGTGTCAGATACTTGCTTAAGCAGTCACCATTTATAAGTGGTAGTTAGACAATTAGGTCTGACTCTAAAGCCTTGCTTGTCTTTCTCCTCTACTCTGAAGTCTGCAAAGGGAATTTCCTACTCCTGAACTTACTAAAGGCTGGGCTGTTGACTACCCCAGTCTCTTAAGTATCTCAAAGCCATCTCGACACCTGGGACCAGGTGCAGGGCCTGGTTGGGTTTAACCTCACCTATATCACCGCCCCCCCCCCCCCCGCCCGCCCAATCCCCACCAGTGGATTTGTGCTTGTTTACTGAGAGAACCACCTCTTATCTTCTTATACAGAGAAATAGAGCCAGACACTAGTTAAAGGTGATTAAAGGCAGATTTTATTCAGTACTATCATGATATAGGAAAGAGACCTCAGGAGAGAACTGAACTCAATTCGGAATACAGCAAAGACAGCTGGGGATTTATAGCCAGCAAGCAGAGTGAGGGGGCCAGGAGATGGAAAATTACCCAGAGGAGACATCTGGGTAGGGGGATTCTTGCTGCTAAACTGGCCTAACAGTATTCTTAACCAAAGGCAGGTTGAGGACTTAAACATCAAGGCTGGGAAGATGAAGAATTGATCAGGTATCAAAGATGGTGGAGATTCCTACTAAAAAGACTTAATAGGATTATTCCTCAACACTGGGCTGGGCCAGCCAAGCACAGGGCCCAAGGACAAGGCCTGCTCAGAAGGAGGGTTCAGAAGAGCCTGTCTAAAATTTGGTCAAGGAGAGAGTCTTCATCACTTTCCAGCAAATGCCAGGGATAGTTCCCTGACCTTGGGTTGTCTCACTTTGATGTGACTTCCAAGAGTCAAATAATTTTTCTGGTGCTGAAAACTAGTCTATGAGAAAGAATTGCATCTGAGACATACTGTAACTCCCATGGATAGGGGAAGTAGTGTTTTTATTATTATTTCCTCACAACTTTGTCTAGAAGTAGATGGCTTGTAGTTGTAAGAGCAAAGTAAAGGAAGAGACAACCCAATCATTCAGAGGCAGAAGCAAGGCAGAGCCTCCCCACCCCACCCCACCATGTGACTCATTCATCACCCAGGCACCTGAGCTCCCCAACCACTAGCCAACTGCTCCCTGGACTTGGGAAGGGTGGGGGCTCTTAAATAGGATGTGCCTGAGTCAGGATTAACAGATGAGCAAACAGCTCTCTCCTGAGCTCATCCAGAAATGCAGGGTGTAGGTCTGGGAGCATTCTTTCTCTTCCTCCCGCCCATATCCTCACCTCACTTCACTGGCCCCAGAATCTGGCTTCCCCAGGACATCCCCCTGCACTGAACTAGTCTGACCTGTTCCCGCCTGCCAGCTGGCCAGCCATGGAAACAGGAGAGACCTTGATGGCAGAGGGATAAACCTGCAGAAGTCCCCATAAACATAACATGAGCAGAGGTTTAATGTCTGTGCAGAAACCCAGAGGCACAGATCCCTAGCTGAGGCCTCTGCCCCTGGGACTCTTCAAAGTTTGTGTCAAAAAGTGCCCACAGGGGAAAATGTAGGCGGAATGAGAAAACACTGGCTCATGAGACAGGGAGGCTCTCTGTTCTGATCGTGGCTTCAAAACAAGTCACTCTGTGACTTTAAACTCTGCGCTGCTCTTTCCCCATCTGTAAAATAGGGGTAGTCAGACCTGGCCTATCTCACAAGTCTTTTAATTACTTATTTTATTTATTTGAGGGGGGGGCACACGCATGCATATGCGGGGGAGGGGCAGAGGGAGAGAGGGAGAGAACCTCAAGCAGACTCCATGCTGAGCGTGGAACCCGATGCAGGGCTGGATCTCATGACCCTGAGACCATGACCTGAGCTGAAATCAAGAGTTGGACGCTTGGGGCGCCTGGGTGGCTCAGTCGTTAAGCGTCTGCCTTTGGCTCAGGTCATGGTCCCAGGGTCCTGGGATCGAGCCCCATGTCAGGTTCCCTGCTCCGCGGGAAGCCTGCTTCTCCCTCTCCCACTCCCCCTACTTGTGTTTCCTCTCTCGCTGTGTCTCTCTCTGTCAAATAAATAAAATCTTTAAAAAAAAAAAAAAGCGTTGGACGCTTAACCGACTGAGCCACCCAGGCGCCTCTCTCACAAGAATCGTATTACAAGACTCAGATGAGATAATTCCTGTGATATGCTTAGTAAGCACTAAAGGGCCACATCAAACAGAACTGGAAGAAAAGCATCCCCCTACCCACCACAGTCCCCCTCCTGGAGTCAGTTACATAAACACTCCCACAAAATGGTGGTGTCCACCTTTTGTTGGCCACATTCATACATTGAGCTCTTTCCTCTGTGTCTGGTTGGCTGTGTCTCGACTGGACTCACATCGGGGTTCATGACATCTGCTCTGGGTCAGCTATTGGCTCCCAGCGGTCAGTGAGCATGAGTCTGACTCCTCTTGTGCAGCACCCACCACCCTGGGAGCATCTTGATGGAGCTGTTGGAGACAGGGTAGTAGCCCAGTGGGGGATCTGGACATTTGGGTGCCAGTCTTAGCCTTGTCACTATTTGCTAAGTGAGCCGAGAGAAGTCATTTGGCCGGCTGGGGTCCCATTTTCCTCACCTGAAATGAGGACCAGATGACCTTGAAAGCCTCTGCTAGCCTAGGTCCTGATCGTCTATGATTTGGGTTCATGGCCAGTAGTGGTTTGGTTTCACATATTCAAAGTCTGACAGTCATGCCCAAGTGGCCTCCTTGACACGTGGGGGGCTCTGACCCCTCAGTGTGTGGCCGTGCTGACCCCTGAACCTTGACTCCCGCAGCCTCACCCTCAGCACAGCGCTCTGCTTCTTGACTCTTTGCTGGCACCCCAACAGTTTCTCCCTGGATGCGGAGGAAGGGGACCGAGCTGGAAAGGGAGCAAGCTTAGTTTCACTGCCTTCACAACCTTTTCCCCACAGCAGTTTTGGGGAGAAATCAGCCTCAAAAGGCAACTGGGGAAGACTCAGCCTGTAGTGCTGCACACACTCCATGGACAAATGGACGTGTTTCATCTTCACCTAGCCTGGCTCCTTCTCTGATTATGGAAGACAGCAAATTTTAATGTGCTAGGAGCTCTTTTCCTCTCCCTCTGCACTACTGACCTTGGCCAAGGTTGTAACTATCTCCCGACCCTCCTCCCACTTCATGCCCACCATAGGAAGAGGTATGAAGAGCTGCAGAAGAGAAGAAGCTTAACTCTTTTATTCCCCCCAAGTCTTACAGACCTATGAGGTCTTCATATTCTGTTGACCTTGTTTCTCTCTTCGGTCCCTTCCATAGGATATGGCAGCTGGCGAGAACTGGCCAAGGCTCTGGCCAACAGGAACATTCCGGCTGTGGATCCAAATCTCCAGTTTTATCATCCCCAGAGGCTGGGCCCCAAGGTATGTGGTGGGGCCAGCCCATTTTCTCTTACTAGTGCATTAACATGGGTCCTCACCTGTCCGTGACCTTATTAAGGGAATCCCCTACTTTTCTGTGGTAAGAGGGCTCAAGGAGAGATTTGCTGGAATTGTACTCGGATATCACAGGATCTTGTTAGCTGGGTGGATAGAGATGTCCATCCTGCCCTCCTCAAAGCCTTCCTCAGGCAGCTCAAGAGGCCCAGAATTGAACTGTTCCAGGCATGTGGTCTTCATCTTAAAGGGCTTAAAGCAGAACCATCACATCCTGCATCTTGCAGGCCTGAGGCCTAGGCTGGTGCCTTAGTGATAATCCCAGATGCTCACTGCTAAGAGAGATGATGAGGTAGACATCATATATAGCTGCACATGGCTGGGGGACAGATTTGGAATGGAGCATTTTTTTCTATAGTGTCTCTTGGGCCAGTCGTCCCTAGGGAGGTAGGAGGAGCTCTGGATGGGAACTGGGGAAATTGGGTTCTAATTCAGTTTGGAACCCTAAGATTGAGCCTCTGAGCCAAGAAGAGACATGGATCTCCAAGGCTGGAGCAGAACCAAACTGAACCCATGAACCTACATGGTAGGGAGGGGAAGGCCTGCGATGTCCCCAGGGAGCTTCCCCTTGTCAGGACAAATGAGTGACAGACCTGGGCAGAGTCCTGGGGGGGATGTAGACGAAGACTGAGGCAAGTTCCTGTTCTCAGAACACTGATCGATTTAGAAATTATTTTTCCAAAAAGAAAAAAAGAAAGAAAAAATGTTTTTAGCCATATGGGAAGACAGAAAATTCAGGAAAGTAAAAGAACCTTAGGAGAGTATGCATTGACGAAACCATAAGGGGGTGTCTTTCTGAGGGATACAGGGTGAATCATAAATGGGAGTGTCTCTTATTGATAAGCTTCCCCAGTGGCAGGGTCTCCTGGGCCTCTGCCTCCCCATAGGCACTTTCAAGGGGCCCCCAATCCTAATATTCCCACCCAGTTCATTCTTCATTCTTCTACCAGGACCAAGATGTGGAGCAAGGTGAGAGTGGTAACTACAGCTACCTGAAATGGAATAAGCCTGTCCCCTGGCTCTCGGAGGTAAGGGATTTGTCACTGTCCCTGTTCTTGGAGATGGTCAAAACATAGTTTTCACAGATAATTCCAGAGACCACAGAAAATATTCTTCTAGTGATTGTTATTAAAAATCTTCACCTAGGGGCACCTGGGTGGCTACTTGGTTCAGCGTCTGACTCCTGATTTTGGCTCACATCAGGATCTCAGGGTCAAGAGATTGAGCCCTGAGGTTGGGCTCTGCGCTGGGCTTGGAGCCTGCTTAAGATTCTCTCTCCCCCTCTGCCCGTCTTCCCCTCCCCAGCCCCCTAGCACTTGCATACACTCTTGCCCTCTCTTTTCCCCCTTAGCCCCCCAGAATTTTTTTTCACCTAATTTGGAAAAAAAAAAAAAGGTCTTCAGGCTCATTCAGTTTTCTTCTTTTAGAGAAGGAGAGCATTTGCTCTGAGCCTATTGTGTGCTGGTTTTTGCATATCATCCCTTATCAGTTTTATGACCTTGTAAGATAGTATCATTGTCCTCATTTTTATAAGTGAGAAAAACAGAACTCAGGAAAGCCACCTGACTTTCACATCCACATCATTCTTAAAGATAGGCTTCCCAAACTTTCTTGGACAGCAAGTCTCATAAGGTATTCCAGGAAGAAAGGAGCCTGTTGTTAAATAAGGCATAAAAACTATATACTACATCCACTTCTTGGAAATACACATTCACATAGGAAAGGTTCTGAGAAGTTCTGTAGTGAGCTGTTTAACTTGGTTTATTTAGCTCAGCAGGTACCAAACCTATGTGTCTCCTGCCTTGTTTTTTTTCCCCATGAAATATCTCTTAATATTCTATGAAACTAGTGTTTTGAGGAAAATACTCTAGGAAACAATGCTTTAGAAAACTTTTATAGGAAGTGGTTAAACATGTGAATAAGAGTTGCTATGATACCTTTCACTTATATAGGATCTGAAAGATTCCTTTTCTTTAGGTAAATAAACTGAGGCGCAGAGAGGTTAATTAACATGCTCAAGATTACCTTGAATAAATGCTTATGCTGAGACCCCATAGTAGCATGGTTCTTTGGGGGTGAAAATTTTAAATTTGGGCTGCATATTTGACAACTTGCCCATAACCCAGTGCCTTTTAGTCCTGAGACCTGTGGACATGTATTATTTTTTTTGGCTGGGTGGTATTGGCCAGCCCACACTGTCTTTATCCATACCTATCACAGATTGAGCTCTTCAGCCTGCATGATTTTATTTCCAATCCACCTATTTGCTGTGGGGCAGGAGAAGAGGAGGTAGCATCGTGCTAAATACGATGTTAGGTTATTCACGCCGTGAAACTGCCTCTGTTTAAAGCCCTGAGAGAGGGCACATTACAACACTGGCACAGCTGTACTAGGTGATGTCATCAGGTGATTACGCCCCACCCCACCTGGAGTGTTTTGAAAAGAGGGTGCCTTAAAGACCATTGATCCCATGATCTAGCCTTCAATCTTTTGAGGACAGTTGGGATCATTTTCCTTTCTTTTTGTTTTTTTTTTTAAAGATTTTATTTATTTATTTTAGAGAGAGAGCGGGGCAGGTTGGGGGGGAAGGGGCAGAGAATCCCAAGCAGACTCTGTGCTGAGCAAGACGTTGGACCCGATCCCACAACCTGAGCCAAAATCGTGAGTCCAGCACTCAACCGACTGAGCCACCCAGGTGCCCAGATCGTTTTTTCTAAAGATTATGGCTGTATAACATTCTGCATTTATTTTTTTTTAAGATTTTATTTATTCATTTGAGACACAGATATACAGAGTGAGAGAGCATGAGCAGGGGGAGAGGCAGAGGGAGAGGGAGAAGCAGGCTCCCCGCTGAGCCAGGAGCCCGATGTGGGGCTCGATCCCAGGACCCTGGGATCATGACCTGAGCTGAAGGCAGACGCTTAACCATCTGAGCCACCCAGATGCCCCCATTCTGCCTTTATTAATCATTAATTTCCCCACTTTTTTTTTTGGCCAATCAAGGATGGAAATATTATGAGATTAAAACAGTGAACAAATAGTAAATAGTGATTAAAATAGGATTAACTTTTTAAAGAAAGTGTTGATGTTTTAATAAGTGTATATGGCCTTTTGGTGATAAATGCCTGATTTCCACTGACTTTTTTTTTTTTTAATATTAAAAGTAGCTTTACCAGGATGCCAGGGTGGCTCAGTTGGTTAAGTGTCTGCCTTCCGCTCAGGGCTCAGGTCAAGATCCCAGGATCCTGCTCAGTGCAGAGCCTGCTTCTCCCTCTCCCTCTGCCCTTCCCCCAGCCCGTGCTCTCTCTTGATTTCTCTCAGATAAATAAATAAAATCTTTTTTAAAAAAAGTAGTTTTTACCAAAAAAAATCTTACAAAATCCTCTTTACAATCTTCATAGATCTTCAGGGAATCACTGATCCAATCATCTTATTTCACCAACAAAGAAAACAAGGCCCCTTTGAAAGGCTATATAACTAACATTTGCAGCCACAGAGCTGCGTGGTGATCCCTGCCCCCACCACCGGTGCTTCTCTGCTCCTATCTCCTTACCTGTCTCCTGCCCTTTTTTTTTTTTTAAAGGTTTTATTTATTTATTTATTTGACAGAGAGAGAGAGACAGCGAGAGCAGGAACACAAGCAGGGGGAATGGGAGAGGGAGAAGCAGGCTTCCCGCGGAGCAGGGAGCCTGATGTGGGACTCGATCCCAGGACCCTGGGATCATGACCTGAGCCGAAGGCAGACGCTTAACGACTGAGCCACCCAGGCGCCCTGTCTCCTGCCCTTTTGACAGACAGCTTCAGCAGGTTAATGATACATGTTATTTACTGAACATCTAGCTGTCAAGAGCTGTCAGGTGGTTCTGTTATCCCCCTTTTGCAGGTAATGGCTCAGAGAGGGGTTAACTCGTTCACTTCCTCCAGGTGGCATCACTAGGACACAGCCCTGCCCTGAAAGTGAGCAAGGACAGAGGATAAGAAAGCTGTCAATGAATGGTCTCTTCTTTGTCTCCCTGCCCCAGTCTTTAGCCAGCAACACAGGGTCTCTGAGGCCAGAAGTCACTCTGGAAAGCTAAGCAGCCATAGGCATTCTCTTTGCTGTGTCATAGAGACTGTCAGAGTGGACAGCTGTGGGACTGGGCTTCACGGGGTAACTGCCTTCAAAAACTTATTCATGGCACCCCAAATCATAAAACTCTAGTTCACAAACCCCACTGATTAACAAAGCTCAATGCCAATTTATTCATTTGCATCCATTGACCAAAACACTGTCTGATGCTCAGGATGTTCCATCTGGAAAACAAGAAAGAAATTTGGTAAATCCAAATAAGATCAAAGCAAGTCAGCCTTTCCCTGGCTTTGGTGAGCTGCTGTCTCTTGATGAGAGGGCTGAGACCCAAAATCTTCTTCTCAGGCTTACCTTTTTTTTTCCGTGACAATTTTATTGAGATGTAAATTAAATACCACATAAGTCATTCATTTAGGGTGTGTAATTCAATAGCTTTTACTAGATTCATAGAGTTACGCACCCATAACTGTTAATTTAGAGCACTTTCATTACCATAGAAAGAAACTCCATACCCGTTAGCCATCACCCCCCCATCCCACGAGCCCTACACAAACAATAATCTACTTTTCTCTTTTTAAGGAATGCTTTTTTTTTTTTTTTTACTTTTTATGATTTTAATTAGGCTCCATGCCCAACATGGGGCTTAAACTCACGACCCTGAGATCAAGAGTCACATGCCCTCCTGACTGAGCCAACCAGGGTGCCCAGTAGTCTACTTTTTGTCTCTCTAGCTTTGCCTGTTCTGGTCATTTCATATACATGGAATCCGACAATGTGACCATTTGTGTCTGGTTTCTTTCACTTAACATGACGTTTTCAAGGCTCGTCCATGCGGTCGCCTCTACCAGCACTTCGTTTCTTTTTATGGTTGAGTACTGTTCCATTGTGTGGCCGTACCACATTTTATTTACCCACTCTCGAGTGTACTTTCTGTGATCGGCTCCTGTGTCTCCTGGGGGCAGAGGTGACTGCTCCTGCCTTCATGCCATGTGCCCCTGACCCTTCTGCAATAGCCCCTGGCACAGGTGACACCGATTGTTAACACGTCTCTCTCCTTGGAGGACCACATCTCCTTGCATCTCTAACTGGTCCAAGGCAGACATTCGGCACTTATCGAATCAATGAAGGAACATACGGTTACGAGCTTAGCTTCTGCAAGCATTTGTTCATTAAAATAATTAAGATGTTCTGGAAACACAGAGGAGGGAAGCTATTAACTCTGGTGAGGAAGTCAGAGAAGGCTGAGCCAGCGTTTGCCAGGTGGGGGAGAAAGGAAAAGGCCCTCCCACCGGGGAGTAGTGTTTGTAAAGCCGTGGAGAGGTGAAGGAGCGGGACAAAGACAGGGAGATGGGTGTGGGTGCCGTGCAGGTGCATGACAGGGAGTGGCAGGTGAGGCTGGGAAGATAGGTCAGTTGAAAAGACCTCACATGCCAGGGTGAGGTTTTGTTCTGAAGCCTTTTGGGAGTCTCCTGAGGTTTGAAGCCGCAGAGTGACACGATCAGGTCTATGCTTTAGTAAGACAATCTTGCAGGCAGTGTGAAGAATAAGTGGAGGGAGAGAAGCTTCCTTCCAGTGAGGAGGCTCTACAGCAGGCCTGGCAAGCCCAGTGGGGCCTGGTAGAGGCAGTGTTGTGGGAATGGAAGACAGTGGACATTCCTGTCTGAGGACCCACCAGGCTGGCCTTCCCCTCCTGCATCCATACTCCCCACTTCCACAGGGTTAATTGCTGTGTGTTTTGGGGGAGTCAGTTTACCTTTCTGGGCCTCAATAATCTGACCTCTAAAATGAGAGGGTTCCAACAAGTATTTTCTCCACTACTTACGACTGGAAGTTCCAAATCCGTCATTGGCCAAATCTGGTGATAGGAGTAACCTGTGTCCTTCCCTGGGCCTTAGCCCCTGCTGGACAATGGAGAGAGTGGGCAAAGGGCAGGCTGATGAGCTGGAATCCCTCATCCCTGCCAGATACAAAATCTCCAAAACTTGGAGAGACGCAAATCCTGGTGGGGGTTGCCAGTCTGGGCCTGGGAGGAAGATGGTGCCCACTGGTCCTGCAGAGACCCCCGCCTACAGCCTGAGAGTGGATGAAGCATGGTTTGAAGGCTACTGTGATGCCGAGTGAGGGCCTAGACCTCAGAGGAGAGGGCTAGTCCTCTTCCTACACCCTCATGTCCCCTGCCTTCCATTCTCCAGAGCATCTCAAGCTACCCTTGCTGTAGCAAGCAAGGCCCTAAGTGGGAGGCAGGAGGTGGCCAGCCCAGTTCCTTCCTTTTTCCCTCCTTCCTCTGCCCAACCCCCCCCCCCCCCCCCCCGTGGCCTCTGGCCTCCTGGCTGAATAAAACAGATTTCTCTGGTGGCATGCCCTCCCTCGGCAGTTTGCTGTGGATCTGAGCACACTGCCCTGAAAGTCTCCCGGAGGGGGGGCTTAGAAGAGGTCATTTGTAGGAGACAACTGAGTCTTGTAAACTGGATTTAAGGAATTTCCCCAGAAATAGCACAATGTCCCCATTCTTTCCTTCCAAGAAGCCTCAGCCCGCCCGCCTACCCAGCCCACATTCTCTCTCCCACCCATCCCAGCCCCCCACTCATATTCCCTGGTGGAATGGCTGCTTCCCAAGGCAGCTTTGACCAGGCCAGTGTGCCCAGGAAGTGCCAGGCTGCTGAAGGGACGGGGAGTGACAGGCTCTCTTGTGTCCTTTCTGGATCCAGCTGTGGGGTCCTGTTTCCTCAGAGGCCGCACCTCAGATCTTTGGCATTCGTGTGCAGGACTTCTCCCCTCCCAACCATCTGTCCCTCCAGATCGCTCGCTGAAGACCTTGTGCTACTTCCTTTTATCTGGGCTTCCAGTCTGGGTGTCCCTTCTTCCTCTGTTTTCCTCAGGGCAGCTCAGATTTTGATATCTGATGGGCCACAGTGGGGAGGGAAGGGCAGGGCCTGTTTGTATAGAGTAATTGAGGCCCCACCTCCCACAACCTGGAGATTAAGCTGGGGGGAGGGGGAGGAGAAAATTGCTGAGATGGGGTAATCTGAAACTCTTTGTCAGGATAAATCGGGACGGGATCCCCACGCTTCCCCTCCCCTCTCAAACGCCCAGCACTTCCACCCACTCAGAGCACTGGCTCTAAGGCCCTCTCTTCTGAAGGGGGCCCTCTGCCTCTGGCCTCCAAGCTCAGTCTCTGCCCACCGATGCCACAGCCAAGGAGGAGAGAGCATACATCCTCTGCTCCTAGCTTCCCAGGGCTGCCCAAGTCCCAGGCGCCTGGGTAGTCATGCCAGGAGAGGCCCGCGCAGAGCGGGAGAGAGGCTTCCAGCTCCTAAGGGAGCAGTCCGAGGCTGTCCTGCCGGATGGGGCCCCCAAAGACCTCCTGCAGCGCTTTCCCAGCTGCTTCCCCACAAGGGGAGCCAGAAGCATGAAGACTACTGGGTAGATAAGGTTTCACCAGCAGACAGCTGTGGAGCTTACTATTAGGCAGAAGGGGAAGGGGAGGGGAGGAGAGCAAGTCTTTAGCTCAAACCCCAGGCTGGCCCTCCTTCCAGTTCTTTCGGTCATCTCTGCCTTTCTGTCATGGCTATTACTGCCCCTTGCCTGGGGAATGCAAACCACCCCCTCCCGGCATGGAAAGAGCTGGGACTGCGCGCGCGCACAAGCATGGCCAAAAGAACAGACCCAGGCTTTAGGGCCAAGCAGTGGGGATGAGGCTGGAGAAAGAGGCCTTGGGTGTGAGGATGGGATGGGACTGAATTGGACCGTGACCTTCAGTAGTGAGAGGAACACCCGGGCTGGGGCTGCGGCGGCCCGGGCATCGTCTATGCACCCGGCGTCCTCAAGCCGCGGGCCGGACGGGTGCCGGGGCGCTCAGACTCACCTGCTTGCTTCTCTGCCCCGTACAGTTCCGGGGCCGCGCCAACCTGCATGTGTTTGAGGACTGGTGTGGCAGTTCCATTCAGCAGCTCAGGAGGAACCTCCACTTCCCACTGTACCCCCATGTGAGTGTTTGCTGGGTGCGCCTCTTTTCCCTCCCTCGGCCCACTCCTGTGTCTCATCTCCCTCTGTCTTCTGTCTTCTTCATCTGTCCTGGCTTCTTTTCTGGTTCATTTCCTTTCCTTTATATCTTGGGTCCTCTTTTCTTCTGCCCACAGTTGTTACTCTTGCTCCCTTCCCAAGGATTCCTTTGAGTTCTCTGCCATCTTCTGCATCATTTCAGCTTCAGGCTCTCATTGTACCTCATGATACAATTTAGCCAGAACCACCACGTACATTTGGGCTGGTTGTGCACTGTACAAGGTCACATGAACAAAGAAGCAAGTGGGAGTGGAAATCCTGCCTACACTCCACTCACCAAGCCATGCCCCAGTCCCTCCTGTCTCCCTCCCCACCTTGGTCTTCCCACCAGCCCTGAGTGGACCAATTGCTTGAGTTTCCTCTTCCCTCTTCTGGGTAATGGTTTCCCTCCCCTTTCTTGGCATAGATTCGCACAACCCTGAGGAAGCTGGCCGTGTCCCCCAAATGGACCAACTATGGCCTCCGCATCTTTGGCTACCTGCACCCCTTCACCGATGGTGAGGCCGGCCCCAAAGTCCCATCCTCCTGCTTCCTGCTCCACGTTCTTTATGGTACCCAGAGAACATAAGCCTGTAGTTGAGAAGTAAGTCCACGCTAGGCTGCCTGGACCCTGTTAGTCCATCACTGGGGAGAGAGGGGAAATTTAGTCATGGTGAGGTCTCATCCAGTGGCCCCCCAGCTGCCACTTCACGCCCTGATTTGCAGAGTCTGGCACTAGCTTATCTCTCCCTGGGAGTCTTCTCTGTCTTCATGGTGTCTCCTAGGATGTGGAACCCCCACTTTACAGAGAGGGAAGCCACGGCACCAAGCCCCCTGAAGAGAATGTAATCGCTAAGACATAAAACAGGCCTTCAGCCCTTTATGCTAATGCCCTTCTTGCTCTCATCTGCAAACTCTCTCCCCCACTGCCCAGGGAAGATCCAGTTTGCCATTGCTGCAGATGACAACGCTGAGTTCTGGCTCAGCCGGGACGACCAGGTGTCAGGCCTTCAGCTGCTGGCCAGTGTGGGCAAGGTAGGGTCAACCCAGCTCCAGAACTCTTCCCCCTGGGCCCAGGAGCCAGGTCATGGAAGAGGCACCTGCCTGCATCAGGAAACCCTCATTACCATTAGTCTCTCTGGCATGACAGCCAGGGAAGAAGGCGTGAGAGAGGAGCATCCTCCCTCTCACCCCTGCCCCGTTTTACAAGGGGATAGACAGAGTGTAGACTGGGGAAGAATGAGGAGTTAGCCTGAGGCCACAGAAGGACCTCAGGAAGGTTCATCTCTGGGCCAGGACTGGGCCACGTCCCCTTTTTGGGTTCCAGCGTCCTTAGCATGGTGCCAAGGATGAACGCCGTGGAGCCTGATTGCTCGGGCCCCTTGTAGGATGGGCGGAGGTGCTTCTTGCCTGGGTTACCTTCTTTTCTGCCACATGTCTCCTCCCCATTCCTTCCTTGTCTTCTTCACTCCCCACCTCCCTTCCTTCATATTGTTCATCTTCCTCCTTCCTTCTCTTCTCACTCTCCCCACACCTTTAGACTGGAAAAGAGTGGACCGCCCCTGGAGAGTTTGGGAAATTTCGGAGCCAAATTTCCAAGCCAGTGAGGTGAGTAGGGAGTCTCATGACATTCCTGTGAGCGACAGAAAAAACCCAACCTACCTCAAGTGCTGAGGTCAAACCAGGCAGGGGAGCCCAGTTGTACCTTCCCTTTTCTCCAGCCTTCCTTATCCAGAGATGCAGCATGCCTGGGCATTCGTGCATTCTGATAAATGAAGTCTTTGACTTAGAGACTATTTGGCCTATCCTTCCTCATTTTACAGATGGGGAAACTGAGGCTCAGAGAGGGGTGTGACTGGGAGAAGGTCACACAGCTATTTAGTGACACTCAGGACTGGAAAACAAAATAGATCTTTCTTCTCCCAGTCCTTGCCCTTCCCATTTGCTCCATCCCTGGAGATGTCCACAGTGGTACAGCCTGGACACTGCCCGTGCTGCGGAAAGTTCCTCATCGCTGTGATCCCTTGGGAGACTGGAGGGAGACCAGGCCTTTCCCAGCCTGTAGTGGCTGGAATTGCTTTTAACATGCTGGAAGGGGAACTTAGCCCAACCTCAGAGTGCCACCTGGTGGCCTGCACACATAAGCAAGAACATGCATTGGCTTAATGGTGATAATAGTGATGTTGGTAACAATAAGACGGTCTAGCTTGCGAACAGCGCTTGCTGTTTGCCAGTCTCTGTGGTGAGCACTTTACACGTAACTCAGCATGGCAGCTAACATCATGGACCCAGAAGCCAGACTGCCCGGGTCCAAATCCCAGCTCCACCACTTACTACCTCAGTGATTTTTGGGCGAATTACCCAAGATTTCGGTGCCTCAAGGTTCTCATCTATAACCAAGAATTAAGTGAGTTGGTATGTATAAAACCATTAGAACAACGTCTGGCACATACTAACAACTCTGTAAGGGTTACTATTACAGATGGCCAGATTTACCATAGCTCAACTTACGATGTTTCAACTTTACGATGGTGCAGAAGTGATATGCATTCAAGGGAAACTGTACTTCAAATTTTGAATTTGGATCTCTTTCCAGGCTAGCAGTTAAGGGGTACAATAGTCTCTTGTGATGCTGGGCAGTGGCCGTGAGCCTCAGTTCTCAGTCAGCTACATGACACAGGGTCAACAACCGATACAGCCATTCTGTACGCATACCACCATGCTGTTTTTCACTTTCATTTAGTAACTTACATGGGATATTCAGCACTTTGTTTTAACTAGGCTTTGTGTCAGGTGATCTTGCCCAACTGTAGGCTAATGCAAGTATTCTGAGCACGTTCAAGGTGGGCCAGGCTAAGCTATGGTGTTCGGGAGGTTCAGTGTATTAAATGCATTTCGACTTCCAATATTTTCAACTTAAGAGGAGTCTGTCAGAACGTAAGCCCACAAGTTGAGGAAGATCTGTATTTCCTTTGATTGTCCTGATTCTCCTGTGAAGTGTGGACTGTTAGTACCGCCATCTTACAGAAGAGAAAACTAAGGTCACACTGTGAGTAAGAGGTAGCGTGGGAACTCCAGGCCAGCATTAAAAGCAAAGCTCCTGGGATTCTGGGAGCAGAGAAAAAAAAAAAAAAAGACAAGGGGAGCCTGCAGATGGCGGAAGCAAGGTGGGATGGCGGAAGAGTGGGTCACGGGTGGCCACAGGGCCCGAGAAGATAGCCTTCTAGGTCTCTGCTCTCTCCTGCCAGCCTGGCGGCCTCCCAGAGGTACTACTTCGAGGTGCTGCACAAACAGAACAACGAGGGCACGGATCATGTGGAAGTCGCGGTGAGAGCCCCACCTTGCCTGCCCCCCCAGCTCAGCTCGGAGCCGCACCTCACCCCTTGTCCCTTGAACTCTTTTCTAAATCCAGCTCCCTCCAAGCCTCCGCATCCACCCTCTCTCCTCTTCCAGTGGCGACGGAATGACCCTGGAGCCAAGTTCACCATTATTGACTCCCCTTCCCTGTCCCTCTTCACAAGTGAGTAGGCTCTGCCCCTCCCCTGGAGACAGAGGTGAGCTGGGGCCAACGTGTGGGGCTCAGTCCGCTGAGGGGATTTGGTAAAGGGAGGGCTGGAGGCTAAAGCTCAAGGTGCTTGGAACGTGGGTGGAAAGGGGGTCCAGAACAAGGAACAGAACTTAAAGGGACCCTAAGGTCAGAGATCCTTAACTCTCAAGGGTCAGTGACCCCTTTGAGAACCTGCCGGAAGCTTGCTGAGATCTTGCCCCAGAAGAACGCCCTTGTCCATCCACACACAATATGTTGTGTACAATTTCAGGAGCACCCAGAGACCACGAGGCTCACTCCAGATGAAACACCTCTGAGTGAGATCAGTTTCCTATTTCACAGTCGAGGGTCCCATGGTTCTTTGCAAAGCCATGACCAGAGCTGAAGAAACTTTCTCACCTGCTTTAGATTTGCAGTAAACGAACTCTTCAGTCGTACTATGTATTGCTCATGATTTCCTAGGCATCCGCAGGCCCCACTGAGAAATCACCGGCGGGCAAGTGGGGCCACGTGCGCCCGCGTGTAGGAAGAGTAGGCAGGGCCAGAGGGAGGAAGGGAAAGCTGAGTGCTGGGAGGAGACTGGGAAGGCAGTGGAAAGTGTGAGAGAGACGAGGAGGGCGGGGTGGGGCAGGCCGGGGAGGCAGCGTGGCAGTAGCAGCACAGGTAAGGGGCGGTTGATGGTGAGCGAAGCTAGAGACCACAAGGTCAAGGCAGAAGGGGCAGGTCGTGAGCTGCTAAGTTGGTGCAAGAGGAAGAAGGGAGAGCTGGAGCCCATAGATGCAATGTGAAACGAGAGGAAAGAGGCCCATAATAAACTTCAGGGAAGAAACTAGTAAGATGAGCCAGAGGTAACCAGCCCCAAGTATAGAAGGAGAGCTCCACCTGGGGCTGAAGACAGATGAATCCAGACAGCAGGGAGCAACCAGGGCAGTTAGAAAAGGGGAGGGGGAGGCCTGGCCCACTTGGAGGGGAGAATACTAGCCTGGGGGTGATGGAGGGGGCAAGGTGGCGCCCTGCCGTGGTCCACCTTGCTGGCTTGTCTGTCTGAGACGCAGCATAACCTGGAGGCTGAGACTACACTGACCAGGTTCAGATTCAGCTTTGCCACTGACCAGTTGTGTGATCTTCGGCAAATGACTTAGATTCTCGTTGCCAAAGCTCCTAGTCTGTAAAGTAGGAATAGTCACTAAACACCTAAGGTATACAGTGCTTATGGAGATGAAGTGGTTTGATATTTATAAGATGCTTAGAACAGTGCCTGGCTGGTTATTTAGTAAATGCTCTGTACATGTTTGTGAGATAAATGAAGCAGACTTAAATGACAGATTTCCAGCAGAGAGCAGTAACACATTTGAGGAAGTAGTGTCTTTTTCCAATTTACACAAAGTTGTGGTGTGTGGTAGCCATGAGGCTGGTAGAGTGGGTCCAAAGGAGATCAGTAGCTGAGCCCACAACTTGTGAGAGGGCAGAGCTAGAGGGGAGTGGGGTCATGCACACCCCATATACTGTCCCTGGGGGGGAGGGTACAAAAGCCTGGGCTCTGGCTCTGCCTGGCCTCTCAGAGGGGCAGGGGGCCTGGGTTCTGGGTTTGCTCTAGGACCCACAGCTGCTTCTGTTCTTTCCTCCCTGGGCCCAGATGAGACAGTCCTAAGGATGGATGACGTGGGCCATATCCCTCAGACAGCAGCCAGCCATGCAGGCTCCCGAGACTCTCTTCCCAGAGAGGAGCTGCCCCTTGCAGACATGCTGCGGCCCGACCCTCGAGACACCCTCTATCGAGGTAAAGCCTTGGCTGCTCACATCTCATCCAGTCTGGGGACCATACACTGCCATGGGTGTTAGTAGAGGAGACTCCGCGGACTTGTCACTTCTACCACAGTACTCCAAAGTCAGAGAATCTCGCTTTTCCCTTAGGAGTGTAAAATATAATATGCGTACAGAAAAGTACAAAAATATTTATGTGCAGTTTTACAGTTCTACAAATCATTACACAGCAAACATTGGGTAACCACCTCCCAGGACAGGGAGTAGAACTAGAGCCCAGAAATCCTGTACGTGTCCCTCCACAATCACATATATCATAGTTTTCTACTGGATCCCAACTCTTCTTTTTTTTTTTTTTTTAAAGATTTTTACTTAGTTGCGAGAGAGAGAGAGGGCGCGTGCGAGAGAGAGCACAACGGGGTGAAGGGCAGAGGGAGAAACAGACTCCCCGCTAAGCAGGGAGCCGATGCGGGGCTTGATCCTGGACTCTGGGATCATGACCTGAGCTAAAGACAGATGCCCAACCGACTGAGCCACCCAGGCGCCCCTTGATCCCAGCTCTTATTCCAGTGAGAGAAATATGTTCCCACCAAAGTGTTGGAGTCTTTTTTTTTTTTTTAAGATTTATTTATTTATTTATTCATGGGTTGGGGGGGAGCAGAGGGAGAAGCAGGCTCCCAAGGAGTAGGGAGCCCAATGCGGGACTCGATCCCAGGACCCTGGGATCATGACCTGAGCCGAAGGCAGATGCTTAACCATCTGAGGCACCCAGGCGCCCTAGGTGTTGGAGTCTTAAATTCTTGGGAGCATTTACATTTTAAAAGATGAGAGAGCCCCAATCCCCACAACAACTGGATGGAAATTCAGTTATTGGCCCTGAGCTAGGATGAGATTCGGTGGCCTCCTGGATGTTTCTAAACCTTTACTGAGGCTAGCCCTCTACAGCAGTCCCCATGCCATGAACCGGGGACTGCGGCCGAATCCTTGGCCTCCAAGGCTCCTTGAATGCACCCACCCCAGAAGAGTGGTGCCAGCCTTAGTTTGGCAACCTCAGCTCATGCACTTGGACTGCCCGTGGCTGCTATGAGTGAATACAAAAAGGTGCCTGCTCAGAGGAGAGGCCTTCGGCCCTCCCGCTCAGCCGAGAGCCTTTGTGCCTCGAAGCCAGCCCGTTCCAGGCTCCCGTCCCCACCCTCATCCCTCTTCCTTTACTGTCCTCAGTGCCTCTGATCCCCAAGACTCATCTCCGCCACGTCCTGCCCGATTGTCCCTATAAACCCAGCTACCTGGTGGATGGGCTCCCCCTGCAGCGCTACCAGGGACTCCGCTTTGTAAGTCTGGGGGCTGGGCAGTGGGGGCTTGCAGCCTGTGGCTGAGATAGAGGGGTGCCGGGCCTGACTCTTCCTCCTCCCCATGCCACATAGCAGCAGACAGGACGGTCTCACAGGTCCATGGGCTGGGTGAACTTGCATTCCACGTTGCCCATGGCCCAGTGGACTGCCTTATAAACCTTGAGAAGAAATGCTCGGCTTTAGGAAGAACTCCAACTCCAGCTCTGCCACAGTGATGACGGTGATGGGAGGCGGACTGGCCTGAGGCTTCTTATACGCTCAGCTCCTTTAGCCACACACCCTGTCCTACCTGGGTTGTCCTACCGGGCGACCAGCCAGCAGTACTTCTTAAAAACTCATAGATGAGGCCCTGGGGAAAGTGAACTGTGGAGGGGAGGTTAGCTCTAGAGAACCTATAGCCCAGGTGGAAACTGCAGAGGCAGAAGGCACACTATATATCCAGATCTAGAAACGATTAGGAGAGTGCTCAAGGCAGGAAGAAGTGGCCAGGAGTCATCCTCTGGGTGGAGAATGGGTGGGGTCTAACTGGGAAATTGGTTGGTGGCATTGCCTGAAGCTGTAAGGAGGGCAGGAAGCAGTGGAGTGGGTAACAAAAGGGGGGTTGTCCCAGGGCCGTGGGAGGTTGCAGGTGAAGGTTTGGAAGTGGCAGGAGGAGGAGAGAATGGTGCTGGCTGCAGCTGGGGAGAAGCAGCTAGGATGCGAGGTGAGGAGCACACTGGGAAGCTTGAGTCCGGGGTTGCATTTGGTCTAGAGAGTCCAGGAGAGGAGCCCTGAAGAGTGGAATGGAATCCCGGTCTGCGGAACAAATGTTTTCAGCCGAAGCTCAAAGCAGCCCTTCTCCCATCACCGTGAGCCCTGTGTGGGCCCAGCCAGGCACAGGCTTCACCCTGGTCGGCTTTCTTACTGAGATCCCACCCTCTCATTACTGCTGCTGCTTTCTTTGCCTCCAGGTGCATCTGTCCTTCGTTTACCCAAATGACTATACCCGCCTGAGCCACATGGAGACACATAATAAATGCTTCTACCAGGAAAACTCGTACTACCAGGACCAGTGAGTGACACTGAATGGGGCAAGAGAATGGCCTTACAGAGGGGCTCCGCGGGACTAGAAGGGTGGCAAATGCCCTTCCAGCCCGAGGAGTCTTGGTCTTTCCCAGGCATGCCACATGCTCACAGACACACATACACACTCCTGCCCTCCAGACTGGGGCATGACTCCATACTGCTGCTGGCCCTTCCCCCAGAGCCTCACGTGCTAGCCTATGGGGGCCCTGGGTGCCAGTCTGCCTTTCCCGTCCTCCTGCAGGTTCAGCTTTCAGGAGTACATCAAGATTGACCAGCCTGAGAAGCAGGGGCCGGAGCATCCAGGTAACAGAGTAACAGCTGAGGCTGCCGGGCCAGGCTGGGAGGGATGAGCATGGTCTGTTTCTAGAGGAAGTTCAGACCAGGCCAGCCCTGCCCCTGAGGAGCTTAAAATCCGAACCACACAGCCCCCCCCGCCCCCACACCCAAAGGAGGAGACAGTGGTACTCCTTCCTTTTCCATCCCAGGCACATGTGGAAAGTGACACTGTTTTTAACAGTGTGCTGCAGTCAGCTGGAGGAGAGTTAGAGCCCCAGGGGAGATTGCTTGGACTGCTGGAGGGATCGCTCTCCCTGGCACGTTACTGGGGAAGTTCTTCTGAGAGAAGCACTGTCGTCCTGTGGCCTTTCTTCTAGAGGGATTAGGGCATGCCGGGGCCATTTGTTGGGCCCCGTGTGTGCCAGGCACCTGCTAGGCACTTTGGGTATTTTATATCACTCCATCTTCACGACAGCCCTAAGGAAGATGCATGATTATTCCCTTTATGCAAAAGAAGAAACTGGGGTTAGTTAGAGGTTGGTAACTTGCCCAAGGGCCCACAGTAAGCCAGTGGCAGAGCCCAGGTGCAATCCCCATCTGACACTCGTTGGGTGTCATTCATAGGATCAACCGCTGTCTTATCTATCTTGTTTGGGAAAGTTGGAAACTCTGATGTGAGGAATGGTGGTTGTTATTAACAACAGGTTTTGAGGAAAGCCTTCTAGAAGAATCCCAGTATGGAGAAGCAGCAGAGGAGACCCTTGCCTCCAATGTCCAGAATGCCAGGATGCCAGAGGGAAGACAAGTGCCTACCTTTCCCCCCGGGCAGGATGTCACTGACTACCACCTCCGGAGCCTGCGGAAGCTCCTCGCTCAGCCCCGGGAGGGTCTGCTGGCAGCGTTTTCCAAGCAGAACCCCACAGCTCCTTTCCCTGGGAGGACCAGCGATGTCCCAGTCCAGCAACCAGAGAAGAGGGAGCGAAGACCTAGCCCCGAGCCCAGCCAAGATCCACCTCACTCTGAGAAGTGGCCCCCGGGGCATCCGACGGGGCAAGTGCCTGCTGTCAAGGGGCCGAGGCTCAGTAGTGGCCGTCCCAGGAAGACACTAGGGCAGTCCCAGTGGCTGAATCAAGTTGAGACATACATCGCAGAGCAGAGAAGGGGAGACAGGATGGAGCCCGCAGCCCCCGGGAGGGGTTGGCATGGTGAGGAAGACATCGTGGTTGCTGCAGGCCAGGAAGGGCGGATGGAGGGAGAAGAGGGGGACGAAGACGAGGAAGAGGAAATGAGTGAGGTATTCGAGGACGTGCCCGCGTTTGACCCAGTGGTAAACTGGGACCAGACCTTCAGTGCTCGCAACCTTGACTTCCAAGCCCTGCGGACCGACTGGATCGATCTGAACTGTAACACGTCTGGCAACCTGCTGCTTCCAGAGCAGGAGGCTCTCGAGGTCACACGGGTCTTCCTGAAGAAGCTCAACCAGAGGAGCCGGGGGTAAGGTAAAGGGCTCTCCTGGGACCGGGGCTGGGGCACAGCACCCAGCTGGCCTGGGGGCAGGAACCTGGGGGCTGTTGCCCGTTCCCCTGCTGCAGGCTCCCTGGACGATCACACGCCTGGGACCCCCTGTTCCTGAGAATGAGCTCTACCTGTCAGGTCTTTGTCCACCCTTGGGCAAGGTTCTGACATCCCTTGGCACCTGGCCTGGGACGTGTGTTGAGCACCGGGAAGGCTTGGTAGATGGGGTCCCCTTTCTCAGGGAAGGAGCTAGTAGTAAAGGGATAGCACAGGCAAAACTGAGACTAAAAGAGATAAGACCCCAGCGTGGGCTGGAAGGGCGAGGGCAAAAAGCAGGGCCTGACTTCTTTGTTTTCGCATTCATTCATTTAACCAATCAACATTCTTATAATTGAGATACAATTCACATAACGTTCAATGTACCATTTTAGAGTGTATGGTTTTAGAGTGTACAATTTGGTGGTTTTAGGCATACTCATAATGTTGTGCAACCATCATCTGATTCCAGAACGTTTTCATCACTTTTAAAAGGACCCCCATACCTGTTAGTATTACTTCCATTTCTTCCTTCTCTAGGTCCCTAGCAACCACTGCTTGACTTTCTCCCACTATAGATTGACCTATAATAATCATTTCATGCAAATGGAGTTACGTTTCGTGTAAATGTAGTATGTGGCCTTTTGTCTCTGGCTTCTTTTACTTAGCAAAGCATTTTCAAGGCTTCGCCATGTTGTAGAATGTATTGAGTGCTTCATTCCTTTGTACTGCTGTATAATATTCCATGATACTGAGTTCTAACCAATCTAACCAATTTCTCTAATAACCCATCGTGTGTTATGGACTGTGAGGGAGTAGAATATTTTATTAATGAGGGTCAGTTTCTGAAGGAAACATGTTCACCTCATATACTTAGGATCTTAGAGCTATAACAGACTTTAGAGCAGGTCAGTAGGTACATTTTTAAAGATGGAGGCAGTGAACACTAGAGATTAAACATCTGGTGGAAGCATCTTCCTTCTTTCCTCCCTCCCTCCCTCCCTCCCTTCCAGCTCTGCACCCAACGTGGGGCACAACCCTGAGATCAAGAGTCACGTGCTCTACTGACTGAGCCAGCCAGGGGCCCCTGCTGTCAGCATCTTAGCCAATGGCAACACTAGGACAAAAATCAGGGTCTCCTGACCTCTGACCTCACAGGCTTCTACGTATCATGTTACCCCCCACAGTGGGGGAAGGAGTTACTCAAGCTGCCCACCCTTTCTGCCACAGGAAGTACCAGCTACAGCGCATTGTGAATGTGGAGAAGCGCCAGGACCAGCTACGTGGAGGTCGCTACCTCCTGGAGCTTGAGCTGCTGGAACAAGGCCAGCGCCCAGTGCGGCTCTCCGAGTATGTGTCTACACGAGGCTGGCAGGGCATCGATCCAGCTGGTGGGGAAGAGGTCGAGGCCCGGAACCTGCAGGGCCTGGTTTGGGGCTCACACAACCGTCGGAGACATGTCTTGAATGTCCGGGCCCCAGAGCCCAAACTGTGTTGGCCCCAGGGCTTCTCCTGGAATCACCGAGCCGTGGTCCACTTCGTTGTGCCTGGTGAGCCTCAAGCTGAGCCCGGCCATTATTAGCAGAGTGGGGATCCAGCAGCACCCAGGTCACTGCTCACTGATGTGATCTCACGAGAACCCGTGGGAGAGGCCACTCAACAGTCGAGGACCCGAGGTCACATGGCTGAGCGTTGCGGTTGGCAGAGATGCCAACTCGAAGGCCACGTGCTCCCTGTTGCGCCAGGTTTCAGGGTGGGGGGCCATCATCGTACCGGGGTTTGCAACTGCTCTGGGGAACGAGACATAGAGTGGCTTAGCTGGTTTCTGTAGTGGGAAGGAGGAGCATGGAGCAGATGTGTGTAACCATGGGCTGGGACAGGAGAGCAAGAGTGCTAGTAGGAGGGGCAGATAATGGGGTTTGAGTGTGAGAGCACAGTCCGGTCACTCCGAGAGAACTGAGGACGAGCCCCGGTCCCAGACCTTCCCATGAGGCACTGCCCGGAGGCTCTGTGGGTGCCAGGGTGCAGAGGCCCCTTTCACGGGTCAGCTGTCCCTCTGCCTTTGGCCGCACCCTCCCCCCCCCCCCCCCCCCCCCCCCCGCTGCATTGCTGGTGGGTCCGCAGCGGCAGAGGTCTGCTGGGGCCCCAACTCGTGTGGGAGCTGGTAGTGGGGCTGCCTTTTTCAGTGTTACCGCTTCTTTCTTCCCGTTGCCCACTGCGGTAGTAAAGAACCAGGCGCGCTGGGTGCAGCAGTTCATCAGGGACATGGAAAAGCTATTCCGGGCCACCGGCGACCCACACTTCAATATCATCATCACTGACTACAGCAGTGAGGACATGGACATCGAGATGGCCTTAAAGAGGTCCAAGCTGCGGAGGTGAGGAGGCTCCCCGGCCAGAGCGTGGCCAGAGCCACCCGCTTTCTAGAGTCCTGGGACTGCTGGGTGCTGGGCAGAGCCCGAAGTCCCACCTGGCTTTCCTGAGTCCCGCTGTCTGGCTTTCTCCAGACGACTCACCTGCACACATCCTAGGAGCACACATCACCTTCCTCCGGGCCCGCCGGCATCCTCCAGGACCACTGCCGCCGAGCCCTCATATTCTGCCCCCTCTCCTCTCCTCTCCCTGCAGCTACCAGTATGTGAAACTGAGTGGAAACTTCGAGCGCTCGGCTGGGCTTCAGGCTGGCATAGACCTGGTGAAGGTAATAGCCTGGGAGAGGCTTGGGAGCCACGGTTACAGACTGGTTAAGAGGTGGAGACATCTGGGATGTGTGAGGTGGCCGGCTCCTCAGGGAGGAAGGAATGAGGACATGGAGGTCCTCTCTGCTGCAGGATGGATGCCAGGGTGGGGCTGAGCAAATGACCATGGAGCATTTGTCCAGAGGCCTTGCCATCCATAAAGGGTGAAGGAGAGGGGTCAGAATTCATTCTCTGACTCTGACTACTGCGCTCTGGTGCCCAGTACTGTGGAAATCTGCCCAGCAGTTTGTTTTGTGGAAGTTTGTCCATCACGTGAGTGGGAAGGAGCCTGAGGATTGTCCTTGGGAGTGGCCTGACCCTGATCTGTGGGGTCTGCTGACCCTCCTTGATGTGTCCTCAGGACCCGCACAGCATCATCTTCCTCTGTGACCTCCACATCCACTTCCCAGCTGGAGTCATCGATAGCATCCGGAAGCACTGTGTGGAGGGCAAGATGGCCTTTGCCCCCGTGGTGATGAGGCTGCATTGCGGGGCCACCCCCCAGTGGCCTGAGGGTGAGCCCTGCCTTGGGCTAGGGCGGGTAGGAAAGCCCTCTCTGGCCTTGGTTCTTCACCCCAGAGCTGGAAGCAGCCGTGTCTACCGTGGCAGCCTCCCTCTTCCCCCTGCTCCTTCTGCCCACCCAGACAGCCCACCAGAGAGGTGCCCAAGGGCTGTGCTCACAGCCACGGCAGCAGCAACGGTGAACATTTCCTCCCCACCTTCTCTTCATTCAGTCATATTTACTGTGTGCCAGATTCTGTGCCCTGTGCAGATAGAAAAATGGAAAGACAGGCCCTCTGCCTCTGGAGAGGGAAGCAGACACAGAAAGCATGCTCAGCTGTGTCCCCAGTGGCTGCCGTTGTGAGATCCTGTTGTAGGGCCTGTAGTCCCCTCCTGGTAGGATCGCAGCTTCCATCAGACCCTGACCTGAGTGCGGGGGGGGGGGGGGCTTCCACCCAGAACAGGCAGGGACTTGTTCACATGAGACAGTTTTCAGCATCAGGCACCCCGTCCCCTGTCTTTCAGAGAAGGCTCTGGGAATGCAGCCTAGCAGCCTTCGTTGCTTCCTCCTGGCCCCTGGCTCATCTCATGGGGGCTTCTTGTTTGGCCACAGGCTACTGGGAGGTGAATGGGTTTGGACTGCTCGGCATCTACAAGTCGGACCTGGACAGAATCGGCGGCATGAACACCAAGGAGTTCCGAGACCGCTGGGGCGGGGAAGACTGGGAGCTGCTGGACAGGTGACTCGGGGAGGAGGGCGTCTGAGAGGGGCGACGGGGTGAGAGCAGGGCTAGACCAGCCGAGGCCGGGCCTGCGGGGCAGCAGATTGCTGACCACTGGACTCAGAGGAAGCCCTGCCACTCACAGGGGGGTCATATTACTCGCCTGGCTGAAATGCAGTTTGTGCGTTTATTAGAAGGGGGATGATCTTGCCTCCGCCTATGTCACAGGGTTGGCCTGGAGAGCAGAGTGCATGGTGGGCTGTCAGGGTAAAGCAAAAGCCAGTGACTGTACGCATGTAAGTGCTGATGCTCTCAGCGCAAGCCCGGTGCCATGGAGAATACGATATACGGCTGCGTTCTCCCAGATCAGAGCCTTCCACCCCTGCACCGCTGCCTGGCAGGGAAGCTGAGGCTGGGGCATGGACAACAGAGACAGATAAAGGGTCAGGAAAGACTTGGGGGCAGCAAAAGAGACAGTGTGGGGGTCATTAAAGAGCAATAAGATATCCAGGAGGTCCTGGGGCCCTGGAAGCCCAGGAGAAGGGAGTTTCAAGGAGCAGGAAATAGTCCCTGGGAAGAAGGAGAGAGGAGAACCCAGGACAGGCCACAGACTTGGCAAGCGGTGGGTGAGGGTGTTGAGGCAGGAGTGGGCAGGCCGGGAGGTGGTGGTGGTGAGGGAGGGTGGTGAGGGAGCCGGAGCTGTTGGTACAAGATTCCTCTTTCAAGAAATTTACTTTTTTTTTTTTTAAAGATTTTATTTATTTATTTGAGAGAGAGAGAATGAGAGATAGAGAGCACGAGAGGGAAGAGGGTCAGAGGGAGAAGCAGACTCCCTGCCGAGCAGGGAGCCCGATGTGGGACTCGATCCCGGGACTCCAGGATCATGACCTGAGCCGAAGGCAGCCGCTTAACCAACTGAGCCACCCAGCGCCCCAAGAAATTTACTTTTTTTAAAAAAGAAATTTGCTGCCACGAGGGGCTCCTGGCTGGCTCAGTTGAGAGAGCATGCAGCTCTTGATCTCGGGGTCGTGAGTTCGAGCCCCACATTTGGGGGTAGAGCTTTTTTAATAAGTAAAAGTTACAGAAGAAAGAAATTTGTTGCCAAGAGAAGGGGAGGGAAAGAGGGCGATAACTTGAGATTGGGGTTGAAGGAGACGGGGCAGAAGAGAGAAAGGGAGAAAGACATCGAAGGAAGAAAGGACCAGGGTCAACTGCGTATTGTTCTCCTCTCTCTAAAGACTGGCCGACTGAGGCTCTGAAAGGTGACATGCGTTACACGGTATAGGGCTGGGATTCAAACCCAGGCTGGCTGGCTCCGAAGCCCACGTTCCGTGCGCCGTGGCCTCCTCCCGTGCTCCATGGGGGTAAACAGAGGAAGACGGGGGGTGACGTAGACGTGGGAGGTGGGGTCCCCAGTTGCCTCTTATGCTTCTGTTACTTACCCTCCCCCTCCCCCATGCAGGATCCTCCAAGCGGGCCTGGAAGTGGAACGGCTCTCCCTCAGGAATTTCTTCCATCACTTCCATTCCAAGCGAGGCATGTGGAACCGCCGTCAGATGAAGATGCCGTGATCCCGAGGGGCGGCCCGCTGGACTGACCGCTTCCCGCTCCCTGACTTGCACTGGCTTCCCAGTGCCCCTGCTCGCCGCTGAGGAGGAGCAGGCGGTGGCGGGGAGAAGCCATGGCTGGGCCCCGAGAGGCCTCAAAGCGAACGGCATCACTCCACCCAGAGCTGTCGCCTCACACAGATGGCTGCCAAGTCCCCTCTCTCTACTCTGGGGGCCGCTGAAGGGAGGACCTTGGGAGAGGGACGACCGGGAGGGGCCGTTCACTCAGTTGACAGAGATGGACCGGCTCCTGGCAAAGGTGGCACAGTTCACTCAAGGAAGGAAAGACCTGTTTGCATGCTCCCGACCTATCTGTGAGGTGCATTCAGCATCCCCTCCAGCTCCTTCCGGGGAGTAGTGACCACGACCTGGAAACCCTTCTCTTGGACATATTTTATTGGGGTTTTTATTTTTCTAACAGAAAACCAAAACTGTACCAGTCCAGACCCAGCCTTGACTGTGAGAGTCATGAGGATGAGAATGGAGTCATGCAGTTAGGGCATGTCCCCATCTACGTACCTCAGACCTGCTCCTGTGTAGTGCTACGTGTCCCTCGGTCCTTGACCCGGCAGCTGATTTATAACCAGAGGAGCTGGCACCGCATGGATCCGTTCTCAGCTTTATTCCCAGCCCGTGCCTTCCAGAGACACGTGTATCTCTCCCAGGGAGCCACTGAACAGCCGGCGGTGCTAACTCCAGCCTGACCGGAAGTACAGACTGGCGTCATCTTCACAATGCCCCCGCGGGCGGGCAGTGGGCTCGTCATCCCCCAGTGACTGGCGTAGAGGCGGTGCAGGACGGGCATGGTGGAGGAGGAGGGAGGGCAAGCCCCCGGCCCGGCCCACCTGTAGGCTAAAGCCTTGGGGGAGAACATGAAGCAGAGAGGAAAGAGGATGGAGATGTAAGAAAGCCTTGGGCTTAGACGGGAACAGCGGTTGCCATCCAGCAGGAAGGGAGGAAAGGGAAGTGGAAACTTAAGGCCTCACAGCCCCGCTGTCCCACAGACTTGGCCTCCTGCAGGGAGATCCCCAGCCCCATCCTGCCCGGAAGAGGAAGGGGTGTAGACAAGACAGAGGAATAAGGAACAGGGTGGGAAGGGGCAGGGCCGTGGGTTTGGGTAGGTAAGGGCATCACCCTGAGATTTCTTCCCCAATTGGAGGGGAGTGGGTCCAGGAGGAACTGGAAAGTGGAGCCATTTCAGGGAAGATAGCCCTTGCCCTTGTAGTCTCTGGCCACCCTCCCTGACACCTGATGATCGCGCACTTAATCTTGCACTAAAAATCCCCAGGTGCCTTTGGGGCCGGGGATCTTTACGCCGCCGCTGCTGAATTGACCAATGGTGCATTGGACGTTGGCTCTGGCGCTCCAGCATCCAGCGAAGGAGGGGAGCACGGGGCTCCCCGCTGTGAGGAAGCACTCACGGGGGTGCGGCAGGGCCTGGGAGGCCAGTCCCCTGAGCCCAGTCTCCATGCTGTGATAGAGTCCAAGTCACAGCATTTGGAGCTTCAGCGTCTACCCAGTGGGCCCTGCATACGCCAAGAGCACACGCTTGGCATTTAGGAGAATGGAGCCCATTGAGAACCTTCTGGGGGTTGAAGAGAACCCTTGCTCCACTCTTAAGAAATCAGGAAGGGCAAAGACTTTCCAGTTAATGGGCTGTGGCTTCTGGATTCCATACCTGCCCCTTGGGCCCTTGCTCAGGCCTACCACCTTTGGGAAAGGGCTGTAGGGAATAGGTGAGAGCTACAGTTGGCTGGCTGGGGTGCTGGCTTGCTTTCTGGGGCCACTGTCACCCTTGGCCGTGGTACTGGTAGGCCCAAGCCAACCCAAACAGCTCTGCCACCTCTATCCTCTTAATGACAGGAGCCAACCCAGCCTACCCTGCCCTGCTCATGGCTCCTCTGACCCTGGCCAGTGCCTGCCTTCGTTTGTTAAACTTCCACACCATCTGCCTTAAGGGGGAGTGCCTAGTATGGACCCTACCCTGTAGGGAAATGTGTCGGGGGGGGGAGGGAAATCATTAAATACAGCATCTTCTTAGAAAACAAAGTGGCTCATGTGTTTTCCTCATCTCCCATAAAGATGGGAGAGGGGTGGGCTGAGGACCTAGGTTTCGCATCTCTGTCCCTCAGTTGTCAGGCCTCTGATGGATGTGCCAAGGACCCTCCCACACCACCCTCCACCATTTACCATTCATTTGGTGCCTGCCCTGTGGGGAGATACCTAAGGAGTTCACCGTCTGAGAGCAGACGGGCATTTTCTGCTCAGCAGGTTAGTGCAGATTGGTGGTTCCAGTAGAGAAGGGTTGATGGAAGCGCTGGGGGAAGAAAGCTAGACGCAGTGCCAGGATAGTTTGGGGAGCAGTGGTAAAGTAGCAGACAATCTAAAAATCATTTCTGTTAGAGCTAGGGATGCCCGGTTGATGCTTTACAGGTACAAATTTATCTTCCTCGTTCTATTTGGCCAAGGCAAAGATCAAAATGAGTTTGTATGCCTTACACATGCCTAAGGGAAGGTGCTAATTTGAAAGCTAGGATAGGTTTATGACAGGTTCTCAAAAAGGATTGTGCATATACATGGATCAATCCAGAATTGACTAATCTGCCATTGATGTAGCAGATGGTAATTAGCTCAAGGCATATGGAGCCAAGAAAGTTGACTCAGAGCAGGACCTAGAGGAGAGGCAGTCAAGCCTTTTCCAGAACACAGCTGGAGAGGGCATCCAGAGTGCAGCCCGGATGCATAAATATTGACTCATAGTGGATTTGCAGAAAACTTTATAGATAGAGATCATTCCATTTTACAAAAAGGGAAAACTGAGGCCTGGAGCCGAGGGAATGGATAGGTCAGAGGGAAGGAATGAGGTGGATTAAGAAGTTCTGAAGCTGGGCAGGCTTGGCCTTAGGTAGACATGCCTTAAGGTGCGGGAGATGCTACCAGAAAGCAAGGTTGGCAGTACCCCAGTCTGAGCTCAGGACTCCAGACCAAGATGGGATTCATTTAGACTAGTAAAATTGCACGTCTTCATTCAGATGCTCTGGGTAGGGAGCAAGGGCATCTCCTTTGCCCTTCTCGGAGCTCTCCCAGGGGCTGTGGAAAGTGTCCATCAGCCTAGCAGAGCGGGGAGGAAAGAGGCGGAAGCTGTTCCAGACCTGGGACCTGTAGGGGAAGCAGAGAAGAGACGGTGAGGAGGGCAGGCCAGACCAGCGGTCCTCAGACTTTTACTGTGCACACAGTTCCCCTAGCAACCTTTTTCAAATGCAGGTCCCCATTCAGGAGATCTGAAGTGGGGCTGGAGAGCCCATGTTTCCTGCAACCTTCCAGTTGGTGTTGCTGCTGGTCCATGGACTGCAGTGTGAGTAGCAAGGACTGCTGGGCAGTGCCAGGGAGGTATCCCATACTGCATCTTTCCTTTTGCCAGAGGGGCAGAGCCAAGCACTAACCACACTGCCTCCCACCCATCCCAAGCTATAGAACCCCAGCCTGACTGCTGAGGAAGAGTCCCCCGTTAGCAGCAGGAGGGGCCTTCCCGGGCCCGGATCCAAGCTCTTCTCTCAGACCCCCTCCTTGCCTCAGATCTGTCTTGTCCCTGTTACTTGCAAAGATCTTGCTCCTACCCCAAACCCCCAGAGCTGGGAGAAGGGTCCCTTGGAGCCTTTGGCCCCGGGGGCCTCCCTTCCTCCCTCACCTGGGTCCCAGGCTGTGTTCAGAGAGGATTCCTTGAGGTCCTGGCAGCCAGGAAGCCCGTCTTGTGTGCCCCGAAGGCTGTAATGAAGACGTTGATGACGACCGTGATGAGGACCAGGGTGGTGGCAGCATTGTTGAGCTGGTTCAGCTGCCACTGCTTTCTCACCTCATTGAGGTTCAGCCGTGCTGTGGACGAGTGGGGGAGGGGGGTGAAGGCTCAGCGCGGGGCCACAGCCCAAAACCTCCCTCGTGCACCTCGGAGCCCCGTGTGGCAGAAGGCAAGGGAGGTGGTAGGCATCGGGCTGAGCCTTCTCCCTCGCTGACCAGTGTGCCGGCATCCACACTGTACATCAAGAAATCGGGATTTGGGCATTTATACCAGGTCTTAAGAGTGGGGATACATGCTCACACAAAAGGCCATAAGGACCTCTGCTACAAGTAAGTGAAGAGAGTCATTCAGCAGGTATCGTGGAGGGACCACTATGTGGGAGACCAGGAGGTAGGACAGGGAGCCTGCTCTCACTATGTAGTTGTTGTTAGCTGGGCATTTGTAGGTGCGGAGGGCTACCACCAGGTTAGCAGACGGTTGAGAAGTTGGCATGGGCAAAAGCAGGGGGTTGGGGCTCAGGGAAGCAGTCGGGGCTTTTCTTTCCACCAGGGGCCACTGAGGCCCACTCCGGGCCTAGGGTCCTCACCGATGACCACGAGGAGGATTCCGATGACCACCTGCAGGAGCAGAGAGATGCTGATGAGGGTGACGAGGGTGGTGTAGTAATGGGAGGATGGTCCCTGCTCCAGCACTGCTTTCAGACGCGTGGCGTTGGACATGAAGAGGGCCACATCCAGCATGCTCTCTGCCACGCTTTTCTTAGTGGCATAGTGGTTCAGGTTGATGGGCTGGCTCCTCCCGGAGCTGGGGTTCCCAGGCTGTAATAGAGAAAGCGCAGGCTGACCTAGGAGGCTCCTGAAGGGAAGCAGTCGAGACTGGAAAGAGGAGAGAGCTTTTCGAGCTTTCCCTTAACTGGGTGAGGAACTGAGGGCAAGTAACACCCTCCTCAGTTTTATGGCCCGAAAGAAAAGAGTTGGACTAGAAAGCCCTTACGGACCTTTGAACTTTGAAACGATGGTATGTTGTCATTTATGTTTCCCTACAGTCTCCCACATCTATCTGAAGAAGGGTAGGGGGCGGTGGGGAGGAGTTGTCAGCTGCTTATAAGAGGTACCACCCTCATTTCATTCTCTATTTTGCCTGAGCCAGGCCTGGCCTCAGGCCTGTCGATTTTCCTCTGTGAGGAAAGCATCTCAAAGACAATAGGAGGAGCTTCGAGGCTTGGGTGGAATGGGAAAGGCATCTCTTCTCCCAAAATGATGAGGCCCCAAGGCGGGGTGCATGGCTTAGTAAATGGGTCAGGAGCTGTGTTTGGATCCCACTCAACCCCGTGGCCAAGGGCACTGAGACCACAGCCGTGCTCATCACAATGCATGTCTGGATGCGTGTATGGATGCATACAGCAATGTGTACTAGTGAAAAGCACCTCATTTAATTTGTTTTTTTTAAATTATTATTTGGCTAGGATTTATTGACATGTAATTTACATTTGATTTGATTTTGAAAAATAAAACAAAGCTCGTATTCTCAAGCAGTCACCAACTCTGAAAGATGGAGTGACGATACAGAACACATGGAGTGGGCCTCTGGGTTGGGTGCAGAAATTTAGACCAGATGCTGCAGGCAATCTGCAGTCACTCAAGAGAACTTGGGTATGTTGTCGGAAGATTAATTTAGGAGTGGTACTCAGGATGGATTGGCCCAGGAGGGCCCAGAAGCAGGGAGACCCGTTGAAAGATTATGGTCTGATTTGGGGTTGGGATGACAAGGGACTGAACCCGAGCAAGCGAGAAAGGAGAGGAAGGGGGAGTTTTGAAAGATGTCACAGCCTGGAGGTAGGGAAACTGACCCCGCAGATGACCACAGAGGTTATCTATTGAGTGGCGGGGGTGGGGGTGGGGTGGGGGGGTGGATGGATGGATGGATGGTTGAGTGGATGGGGCAGTCCCAGAGGGTTCTGGAAGCTCCTTCTGGATGCTGGGTTTATCTGGAGCCCGCTGGCCTGGTTGATTAGGGCCAGGGATGCGAATGCCGGTGCCCGACAAAGGCCCCAAAACCACAGCCTGTGGTTCTAGCCCATTTGGTACAGGTTTGTCCTGGGTACAAGGGACACTTATTAAGTGATAGAGTCTGTGGAGCAGCCCCCAGGCTTCACCACGGTTCAAAGTGCTTCTGAGTGGGGGACGACTGTGAGCAGACTTCCCAGCCCATGGATTTTCCTGTCGGCCATACCCACCCCTCCTCTCCTTATCCCGCCCCCCACTTTGCCCAGTAGCTACAGGCATGGCACTTTCTGCTCCCTCCAAAGCCGGCTCTCAGTTCAAGATCTGAGAAACTTTGAAATTACTGCATAAGCATCAAAGGAGACCCCTTCTTTTAAAATCTGCCTATGAACAGTGGACCAAACCTGAAACCCAAGGCTCTAGTGTTGTGTTCTGAGCATTGCCCAAAAAGTGTGTGAGGGGCTGGGGGATAGAGGGGGTGGTTTACTTGGGGACACAAAGATCTTCCCAAGTTTTAACAAAAAATGGTGCTCTAAGTTTTAACAGAGCTGCTAGGCTTCTGTTGTTAAATGGCTCTAAGAAAGCCCTTGTTTCATAGAGGATGTATGAATCACAGTGAGCAGAAGAGGGTGCAAGCCTGTCTTTTCCTCTCTAACCTAGGGCCTGCTCTTATTTTGATTTGTGCTAATTCGGTGCTACTTTCTAGCTAAGGATGCTTTTTCAGTGTCTGGTTGGGTGGCAGTGGGCACAGCTGCAGGGTGCCCCCTCCAAGCCGCAGAGGGCTCCCGATCCCCAGAGTGTCCACATGGTGGCGTACGAGGTCCAAAGAAGTTCCTGGGGGCAGCCCGGAGGTGCTGGCACCGGGACGGTGTTTCCCTCTGAGGAATCCGCGGGCAAGACCGGACTGGCCCGGAACCGGACCCCTCGGAGGCCAGGCACGGGGAGCCGGGTTCGCCAGTCTGGCTAGGCCAACCCCAAGCCCAGCAAACACATGCGTCGAGAGCTCAAGGAAAAACCAATACTGACAGGGCCCGGGGTGGGGTGGGGTGGGGTGGGGCGATAACAGGGACACCCCCTGCCCGCTTCCCCCTACCCCCCCCCCGGGGGGAGAGGGGCCTCTAGCCCACACTGCAGCCTGGGGGCTGGTGTTAGAGGGGAGATGCTTTGAGACTCAGGAAGAAGTTGCTTTGAAAAGGGTCCCCTCGTGGTAACATCTTTTAAAAGCAGGGCAAGGATTTTCTTAATCCTTCTTGGCCAGTTTAGGGGCAGAGGCAGAGGAATGGATGAAATGACCTGACGGCCCTCCCTTACAGCTTGAGGATTCAACTGGATGAACCCCTAAATCCTGCGGGTTGGCACCCTTTTTACCCACAGCCCGGAGTCCAGGAGCATCCAGGAGCAACCCCGCGAAGGGTCAGGATTAAAGAGGAGGGTGGGGGTGGCGCCGGGTGGCCTGCCTGGTGCCCTAGGAGCTGGCCCTTTAAGGCCGGGCCCAGGCTGGCTGGGAACAAAGGCCCGGGAATGTGGGCTGGGCCGGCCTGCAGAGCCACCCAGCGTGAGTCATTTACATTTCTTGGGACTTGGGAATCCCTGGCTCTTGCCTGTTCCCTCCTCTGGCCTTGGCCAGGGGCGGCCCCTGGCCCCTTGCTGCAGCCTGCAAGGCCGGTCTGTCCGAGCCTCCCCTCCCTCCAACCCACACGCCCTCGCCCCAGCTCCTGGTCCCTTTCATCTGGCTCCTCAGAGCAGGGCCTGGGGGTTAGCACTCTCAGCCTTTGAGCCCGGTTCTGCCTCCGCGCTTGGCACTTTGGGCCTCAGTTTCCACATCTATGGCAGAAGAGGAAAATCCCTTCTCTGGAGCCGGGGGAGGCTATGGGGAGACGGAACTCATTCCGTCTTTGTTTCTCCCCAGAGGAAAGAGAACTCCAAGCTCTTATGTTTTCCTTCAGGCTGGGATCTGTCTTTCAATGACCCTCTCAGAATCTTCTGTCTTATTCCATCCCACCCCATTCAACCCCTCCGCCTGTACTTGAGGACAGGCGGGACCAGAGATGCCAGAGTCCCTGTTTAAAATGAGGATACCTGTGGAAAAGGCGACACATCAAAATCCGGCCAGCCGATGACACCTGAACACCAGGAGAATTGGGGTTGGTAGGAAGTTGGAGCAGGGGTGGGCGTGGGGGCAGATGGGGGTGGATCCAGAGTCCCATGCTGGAGCACCATGGGGTTCTGGACACCGAGAGGGCATGGGTTTGCTGACTGGGGTGGGATGGAATGGCGGGGCTTGGGGGACAGCCCAGATCCACTCCATAGATTTCCTGGTTTGCCCGCCTCCTGGGCCTGCCCCAGCACAATCATTTCTTCTCTCTTCCTTGTCGCAACTCAGACTGCCCTGTCACCCTGCTTGTCTTGCCAGGTTGCAGCTCCCTAGGCTGGTGTGGATCCCATCCCTGGAAGTCACCGATTGCGCCATCGTTCTGCCAGACAATTCTGTGTCCCTTCATCCTTGATGACCTATACTTTTGTTGCTTTACAAAACTGGAGTTGGATGGGAAAGGGATGCCTCTTTTAACAGAAAAGTAAACACATTTTTACATTGTTAATTGACATCATGGTCAGTGGGAACCACAGGCTCCAAGAGATCATTCTGTCCTTTCATAGAAACAAGATTTCAAAGGGGTAAGTAACGGTCCCACCACAAAGCCATGGTGTGTTCAGGACCGGGAGCCTGAGTCCGGCAGGGAGTGCCCTGCGGGGAAGGAGCAGGCCAAGAGGCAGGGCCTTGTGGCAGCCAGGGGGGTATAACAGAGGGCACCCGGGCCCCAGGTTCAAATCTTGGGTCTGCTACAAGCTGGCAGTATGAGCAAGCCGATCGCCACCACGGGGCCGCTTTTCTCCTCTGTGAGATGTGGAGGGTGAGAATACGTGATTCCTTGGGTCCCTCTGAACACAGAGTGATGTAGGAGTGGGGAAGCCCCCTGTCTGAGAGTCTCAGGGGTTGAGGACGTTCTGCGAGAGGCAGAGGCAGGCAGCTGTGGAGCAAGGCCCAGAGGCAGATCCAGTGAGTCACGTTGCCCCAGGCAACTCAAGGGCATTGGTGACCCTCCAGTGAGTCATTACTGTCAGCCCTGAGAAAAGCCATATGTGTGTATCATCTTCCTGTGTACCCGCTCGTACTCAAGGCTGCAGACAAAAGAGGCCCAGAGGAGCCCTTGCCCATTGGCCCTTCTGTTGGTCTCAAAATGACTGACTATCCAGAAAGGCCAGTCTTCTCCTGAAAAGCAGATGGGGATGAGCCAGAACTTTGGAAGGCTGGTTTGGGAAAGGGTGGATCCCAGCCCAGGAAGAATGATTTGCTCAAATGTTTGGATTGCGGTGGCCTACTATGTCAATGTGCCTTTAATTAGGTTCCCGAGATCCCTAGTCCTCTGTCAGAATTAAGTTTGAAAGGGCGCCTAGGGTTTGTCATATTGTGCACAAACTCAGTTCCCTGTTCCCACTGACAGAGTGCATACCTCGCGCCTGGCACAGGGTTGAACGTGGGACATGAGTCATCTTACTGAGTCCTCACAAGAACCCTGGGAAATTGGTGAGGGCATGATCTTTGTAGTTGAAAAACTGGACGCTCAGAGAGTCCAAGCAACTTGCGCAAGTTCACATGGCACAGTTCGTATCCCAGTTTTCTATGTGCCAGACCCTATAATGTTAATCCCCACTCCTCCACCTCCCGGAAGTTGAAGGCATCCTCCTGCTTCCCAAGGAGTTTAGACTGGAAAATTATAAGATGTGGATTAAGAGGAAAGAAGACAATTTGTCCCCAAGGATACATATGCACCCTTGCTAAGAGGAGGTAAAACACCCTTAGCAAGTGAAACTTGCCTTTAGGCTTTCCTGAGCCTGCAGTGTCCATGAGCCTCTGTACCATGTGGCAGAAAGAGTACTAGCCTCAAGGTCAAAAGGCTTGGGTTCAAACTGGCAAGAGGTGACCCAGGCAAGGGGGAAGAAAAAGGCTTGGGTTCAAACTGGCAAGAGGTGACCCAGGCAAGGGGGAAGAAGGTAGGGTTAAGAGAGAGACTTGTATCCATACCTTTTGAATTTTAAACCATTTAAATGTTTGAACTATCTAACAAATAATAACAAATTTGAGGGGTGCCTGGGTGGCTCAGTTGTTAAGCGTCTGCCTTCGGCTCAGGTCATGATCCCGGGGTCCTGGGATCGAGCCCCGCATCGGGCTCCCTGCTCAGTGGGAGGCCTGCTTCTCCCTCTCCCACTCCCCCTGCTTGTGTTCCCTCTCTCGCTGTGTCTCTCTCTGTCAAATAAATAAATAAAATCTTTAAAATAATAATAATAATAATAAATTTGAGACAAAAACAAATATTCACTGTAACAAGGCCAATGGTTAAAACAAAGTAGAAGCTTCTCCATCTGTGGAATGGGAGTAATGTCTGCCCTGTTTGGCACAAAGCTGCTGTTAAAAAGATCAATGAGATAAAGTGGGTGAGTGGGCTTTGAAAACTGTAAAGTATTCAGAGAGATGAGAGAGCAGTCTCTCCCACTCAGGATGATACTTGCACCTGTGGGCCTAGAGGCGTTTTAAATATGTTGTGACTCAGGGCCTGTCCCAGCCCAGATTTCGAAGGAAGGCATCACTCGTCTTCCCAGCCACCTCTAGGGTCTTTGAAATGCCCCTCTCTGCCCACTCCGCCACCTCTGTCCTCACCTCAGGGAGCCTCACCTTCGAGCTGCCCCATCTGTCAGGGAGGGAAATTCTCAGACAAGCCCACCTATGCTGGGTCTCTGGGGTCTCTGCTGGGACCCAGTGGGGCAGGCCCTCGCAGCTGGCTTCCGTCTACCCGTCTCTCTAGCCCGGTGCCCTGCTCCTCCTCCCACCCCCAGGAGAGGGCAGAGAGCTAACCTTTACTTATGATCGCTCACTCGGCCCGTGCCAGGCGTAGTGATGCTCAGCAGCCCTGGGCCATACCAGATTACTCACTGTTCCCTGAACACACCCCACCCTTCCCGGCCTGCTCTGGCTCAGCTCTAGGACGAAAGGCCTTTCTTTCCCAAGCCCTCTCCACCCACCAAGCCTCCCCTCCCTTCTAGAACCTGTCCCTGGGCACGCTCTGCCCAGACCCTGGGCAAAGGCTGCCCTGCTCTGTACTGGCCTAGGCTTTGTTTAGACCTCTCTAGATGGCTCCTCCAGCCACCTACTTTACTGTAGGGATTTCATCTTCAGTATACCTGGGTCCCCTCAGTGCCTAGCTCGGTGACTTGCCCCACATTCAATGCACAGTAAAGGATGATAACATTGAACTTCTTTTCTGAGTTTTTTTCTGAAAAGGTAAAAAGAAGGGCTGTTTGAGGGTGAGATTTCACACACGAGGACTTCTGGGCGAAGGGAGTAGTGTTTGGACAGTGAATCTGCCTTTAAAAGAAAAGCCCCTGATCAGGGATAGCCCTTTCCCCCTGGCTGGTATCCAGCCTCAGGGAGTGAATGACTCAGATTGGAAGCTGCCACAGATATTTAGGCCAAAACCTGCGAAGGCCCAGACCCCTGAGGCCTCCATCTGGGGCAGGCGCTCTGACCGAGGGCTTCCCCGTGCCAAGAGCAGTGGATATCACTCTTAAAAATCAACAGTCTCTAAACCACCTCGGGTGGGGTGTCTTGCATGCTCTTCCGGTAATAATAATACTACTCAGCTGACCCAGAAATCTCCAAGCCTTGGGTGCAGGCTTGGTGAGAAGCTCCAGCCCTTGGCCCAGGCTGCAAACCCCGGCTTTAGGGCAGGAACACCGGCCACGTGGGCAGAGCCCCCGTACCCCAACCGGGAAGGTCTGCAGTACTACTGTTGTCCACCAGGGCCCCCCACTCCAGGAAATAGCTCTGGGAACCCTGGGTTAGCTCCACCTGCCAGGGGCCAGGAGCCCAAGTGCTTTTGATCCCTCTGTGAGTTCAGGAGGTGACAGGGCTGCTTTCTAACAAAAGGGGGCTATATATAAAAGGAAGAGAGTGTGCAGGGAGGGACAGGAAGGCATAGGGGTTGTGATAGGAACCCCAATGGGACCTGTTTCCTCTTTCTTAGGAAGGATTTTCCACCTACCCTGGAAGAGGTCACCTTGTCAGGGGCTTTCAGGAAACACTGTCATCTCAGTTAGAGTCCAAAGTTAATCATGGCTTTGCCACATAGAAATTTCCAAAGAATTTTTCTGCGCTCTCTCCCAATGCCCTCAACGAGAGTACTTTCTGAATTAGCACTTTGCTCTGGGGCTTCCAGACCCATCTGGCATTTGCTCTAGGCCCCACGTTGACTTTGGGGCTCTCCACAGCATTCCCCAGGCTTACCCCACCCATCTCCACTCACTGCAAGCCTCTTCGTCTTTCAAGGGCCAAGAAATTGAGCTAAAGTGTGAACAATAATAATGATAATGCTGTAGGCCAGACACCCCCCCCAACCCAGAAGTGTGTGGTAACAGTCCCGTTTTATAGGTGAAGTCATCAAGGCTCTACGAGATCATCTACCCAAAGCCCCCGTATACAACGGGATGGTCCTAGTGTCAAAATCCTAAACTGATACCCTCTCTTCTATACGGGTGGTTCTTTCACGGTGGTCCCTCGGGAAGCAGCAGCAGCGCCTGGGAACTTATGAGAAATGCAAATTCTCAGGGTCCAGCCCAGACTTACTGAATCAGAAAGTGGGGGGCAGAACCCAGCAATCTGTGTTTTCAAGGGATTCTCCCGCGATCTCAAGCTGGAGGGCCACTGGTCTACACCATGCTACCAAATTGCCACGGTTAGTGCTTACTGTCCTCTGAGCTCAGTGCTGGACCCTTTTGTATTGTTTCTGTGACCGGATGCTTTTAACAACACCTATTTTACAGAGGAGAAAATCGAGACTAGGAATGATCCAGTAACTTTGCCCGGGCTCACCCAGCTGTTAAGTATTAGAGCTGGGATTTGAACCCAGGCAGGCTCTGGAGCCTGGGTGCTTACCCACGACACCATATAGTCCCTGGAAGCATTGGCATGAATCATAAAGCAAAATATCAACATTCCACATGACGGTGTGTGTGAGTTTTTAAGGTCCTCACTAGATTATACATTTTTTAAAAGATTGTATTTATTTGAGAGAGAGTGCACACAGCAGGGGGAGAGGCAGAGGGAGAAGGAGAGAGAGGGAGAAGCAGACTCCCCACTGAGGAGGGAGCCTGACATGCAGCTCCATCCCAGGATCCTGGGATCATGACCTGAGCCAAAGGCAGGCGCTTAACGACTGAGCCACCCAGGCGCCCCTGTCCCCACTAGATGATACGCTTCTCAAAGGTGAGGATGATTTCCTTGGGATTTCAGGTAATTAGAATAAGAAGCAGTAAGAGCTGAGCCCACAATCTCTGGCGACAGTCCAGGTGAGGAGACCTCATGAAGCAGATCCTATCTGACAGCGAGGTGGGAAAAGGGAAGGTGGTGCATTTCCCACCCCACCCAGGCCTGCCGGGAAAGCCTGCCAAGATTCCTACTCAGTTCAGTTCAACAAACATGTTTTCGGTCCCTACCATGTGCAGAGATCCCTGTCTTCCCCGTATCCCTGTTCTAATCCCCTAAAATGACAAGGCTTAGCAGAGAATAAAGTGTATAAAGCGGGGGGGGGGGGGGGGGGGGGGGAGGGGAGCCAGGAGATCAAAAGACCTTTTCAATCCCACCCCAGCAGATCAACCTCATGGGAACGAGGACTCTGTCTTGTTCACTGCTGTATCCCAGAGCCCGGCAGGCTGAATGAACGAATGATGCACTTGTCACCCCTATATTCATTCAGATGGGGTTTGAGAGGCAGAAGCATGGTGAGCTGTGCTCCCCAGGTTTCTCTCTTCTGTGGAGCCCCTTACATGGGCATGTCGACTCCTGACCCCCTTCGTCCTCCCTACAGCTTTAGCGCACACGTGTGTGTGTGTGTGTGTGTGTGTGTGCTTGTGTGTGTGTGTCTACTGTCCCTGCGGTCGCAGTGCCTGGGTCCTGGCATAGATGAGACTGGCTGCTGGCAGGGAATGATGCTGTTACACTCACTGCAGCCCCAGAGGCAGATGCGATCAGGATAGACAGGAGTCCCTGGCGCAGAGTCCCAGGGACCGCAGCCAGGGTAGAATCTGCCATCAGGGGTCCGCCAGCCCTGCGTCACTGCCCCCTGACGGCGTCACCCAGTCCAAAGAGGTGGCGGCCTCACTTCTGGCCTGCCAGCCCGCCGGGGAGAGCTGCAGCCCGAGCCCCCGGAGCCCCGCTCTGCCACCAGGCCCCTCAGACCCTGCAGACCCCGCCTGGCGCCTCACACCGGCTCTCCCTTCCGTCCTCAGGATCTGAATGTGGAAGGGAGGTGCAAAATCACGCATTCTCACCGTCCCAACCCCACTCTGAGCGACGGCTCTGACGCCATGGGCCAGGAGCTGGGGAAACGGTTGGCCTTGAGCTTGGATCGGAACTGAGCCTGGCTGCCATTTCTTCTCTCTGCGGCCTGGGGCCCGTCCTGCAACCTCCCTGTTTCTCAGCTTCCTCCTTTGTAGAACGAGAGGACCCCCTCCCCCAATTGTGAGGAGCCAGAGCATTGTCTAGTCTACAGACGTGGAAGGAATGAACCTCTGCCAAACTCTGCCAAACCCTTAGCAAAAATGTCCAGTGGGTCCAGGCCGGTTCTCACCCAGCCCCCCCCGACATGCTCTAGAACTAGATCCACCGTGGGTGCTAAATGTGTTAAACGGCCCAAACTCCAGAAGTTTTCCAGATTCGCAGCCTCTCTCTTAATAGCTGCATCTGTTCAGAACTCACCGTGTCCCAGTCACTCTTCTGAGCGTTTTTATGCATCTTCTCCCTTCTCGTAGAAGCCTTACGGGAGAAGCGCAGGCTCGGAGGGACTAGGTGACGTGCGTGGGGTCACACAGCTAGAGAGAACAGAGTCCAAATTTGAACCCAGGTCTGTCTGAGTCTAGAGCTCTAACTCTTAACCACTGTGTTGTTCTGTAAGCCTCCTGTCTAGCTTTGGAAGGCCGGATCTCTGAGGAAACCTTTCCTCTGGTGCCGGACACAGTATCTGACCGGTGGTGTGTGCTGGGGAAGGAAGGAAGAAGAAAAGAAGGAGGAGGGAGGAAAGGCAGGCCGGCAGGCAAGCAGGCTATCCCTGCCCTGAGCCGCGGGCCCAGACCCAGCCTGGAAGGACCCTTTCGACAGCCCGGGGCAATGCCCCAGGGCAATGAGGGGGTTGCTGGGTCACCACTGTGCCCTCGCTCCCTTTCTAAAAATACAAAGGACATGGGCTGGTCAAGGCTACCAAAGAGATATCCAGTTGCTGTCTGGGGTCAGTCGTATACGGGCTCCATCCTGCCACTTGGCACCTGCTCCCTCCGGGCCCCCTGCCCGAGAGCCGACGCGGGTCATCCCTGGGACTGTTTACTGCAAGGCAAAGTCCACTTCTGCAGCGGTAGGAGCTCTGGGGCCACCAGGCGCCACCCAGCCTCACCCCTGCTGAACTGTGGGGCAGCGGGACAGTTTTGGTGTCTTTTCCCCTCATCACTTTGTTGCTGGGGTTCCTTTCCTAACAGCCATCAAATAGGGGCAATGAATCTCTCCGGCCCCTTTGGAGTTGGAACAACAGCTGGGTTCCAGGATATGGATACTGGCCTCTGAGGACCCCTGGAGTCAGGCTTCAGCGCTGCCCCTCGATCACTATGGGCCCCGGGGCCTCGGTTAGCCACCTGTGAAAAATGGGAATCACGTGATTGCGAAACAGTGCTAGTGTTATCCTATTTTTAGGTGAATCTGAGAAGCTATGGACTAAATATGAACAGTGTCATCTCTAGTATTCTTTCCCTTTTTGTGTTCTCTGAGTTTTTTTATTTTTCCTCAATGAACGTAGATGAACAGCAAAAGAAAATGAACAATGAACAGTAAAAGAAAAAAAATGTTAAAACAACCACATCATTGGTATTGAAGTGTTTGTCTTGACTTACAGGACGGTTTGAGGATAATGTCTATGAAAGTAGCTTGCCAACTTTGAAGAGCTTTGCAAATGTCTGGGGTTCTTAATACAATGGCACCTGCGGGCACTTTGGAACAGCAGGGGTGGGTAGGGGATAATTTGCTCCCACCTCCACACCAGGAGACCCTGTAACTGGGCAGTCCCGCTCGTGGGTTCTAGCCTCACGGTGTAGACTCACAGAGGCCTGGCCATGGGGTGTAACTACCTGGCCTGCTCCATGGATGAGTCAGCAACATTGAGCACCCACTGTGTGCAGTGCCCCGTACTCTGTACCGAGGAGATAGCTCTGTTTGCTTTCCAGTCAGTCAGCAAACACTTACTGAGCATCTGTTGGGAGCTAGTCAAAGCCCAGAGGGCATACTGTGGAGATGACTCATTCCGACAGGGAGTTGGTGATAAACTGTAGAGACGGATGGGTGCCACGTGAGATAAAGACAAAGTGGGAAAGTAGGAGAGCATCCACTGGGGACGTCAGAGGAGACCTCATGGGCTTCAATGCCATCTCAGCTGGACCTCGAGGGTAAGAAAAATCTTTCAGAATGTTCTTCCTCTGGTGATCACAGAGTCTGTCTTAGGAACCAGTACCCTAAAGGGAGAGACTGGTAGACACATGATAAAAGGTTGCCAAATGGGTATAATGTAACCCACAGTAACTTGCAGGGCCCAGGACAGAATGGACATGTGGGGTCCCAAGTTCAAAATTATTGAGAATTTCAAGATGGCATCATCAGAGCACCAAACCAAGTGGGGACCCTCTGTGGTGCTGGGTCCTTCTGAGCAGGTCCTGTGAAGCCAGGCCAGCCTCTTAGTAAGTGTGGGAGAAAAGGATGAAAGATTTCTTGCTGCCATGAGGACCACGGGCCTTGGGAAACCCAGTGACTACTTCACCGTTTGCATCTTAGGTCAAGGTTGACCTCCAAAAGGTGAGGTAACCTAGCCTGATCTGTTCTGTACTTACCTATTCCCTTTGGTAGCCGGTGCAGGGTTCTGCCTCTTAAATAATGGTGCCAAAAAGGCCAGGGGCTGTTGGCTCCTTTCCCAAGAGCCAGGATTGGGGAGCAGCAAAGAACACAAATTCAGATGCCTTCAGTGGTAAAAGTGGTGGGAAATGCTTCTCCCGGGGAAGTGCAGCCCCGCCCAGAGACATTCAACTTCAAACCCTGCAAACGTCTGTCTGTAACAGGACAGCCCTATGGCCAGCCCTCTCGTTTTGTAAACGGGGTAACTGAAGACCAAGAGTAGGCAAGGGACTTGTCCAAGTTCCCACAACTAGACAGTGCTGAAAGTGGAGCACAACTTTCCCAAACTCCCATCAAGGGCCCTTTCCCTACTGGCCAGTTGCCTTTCCGTGCTCTCTGCACAGGACTAAGATTGCAGGGTGCTGCATTCTGCAGTGGTCTTCAGACCTCTAGGAGGATGCAGTTCACTGGGCTCTAGCGGTGTGGAGAGAAGTTGAGGTCTGGCTGGAAGATGCTCATCTGCCCTACCTGCATGTCTTTAACTCTTATTCATGGGCAGATGTAGAATTGCCAGAGATGGAGAGGTGCCTAAACAAATGTCTGGGAAAAACAGCCAAAGGGACACAGTAGGTACTGGGCGGGGGGGGGCAAATTCTAATCTGCTACAAACAACCTATCAGGGGAGGAGGCTCAGACCTTCCTGTGGAGTATCTTTGTCAAGGTCAAAGAGTATTGGAGTCGGGACCTGGGTCAACAAAAAGACTAGGAGAGGCAGGAATCAAGACTCAGGAAACCAGGGCGGGCTGTGGACAAGGAGGTTGGGATCCAGCTGGAAGCTGTCCTCTCTGCAGGAAGCAGGTGCAGGGGCCCCAGGGAATGCAGACAGGCTGAACCCACAGCGAAGCCCCCAGGTAAGAAACACTCCAGTTATTAATTAGCGGCTCAAAGTGCCCTGAGGGTGTCAAATATTTACTTTGCACAGGACAGAACGTTTACACATGCGTAATCTTACAGAAATTCCATGGCTGCCTAAGGACATCAGCTGAGGCTGCACATTAAGGACCAGCAAAATGAACCCCAGAGGAGGGAAGCCACTTTCTTAAGGCTACCTGACTAGTCAAGTTCTAGAACTGGGACAAGAATTCTGACTCTGATGCTCTGTGATCTGGCCTCTAGCTACTCTCCATCCCCCACCTCTTTCCAATGCTACAGGTGGTCCTCCCGATCTCTGTGCCTTTGTGGAGTGGTAACAAGGGAGTCTGATGCTTTGGAGGCAGGTACATATTTGTAGAGTAGTGACTGAACGTCTTGTCCCCACTGTTTGGAATGTCCTCTGTGCCCCTCCTTGCTATCTACCCAATAAGCTCTTTCTTCCATCAAAGGTGTTATTTCCATCATAAGGCCTTTGATGACACCTTCCCTCTGATGACTCTTCTGTTCTCTCATTGGACTGTGAACTCCTTCAGGGCGGGGACCTTGGCATGGAGCTGGCCCTTCTGACAAGTAGGAGTTGTTTAGTTTATGAGGGAGGGGTGGTATGACCTGCCAGGCCCACTCTTTAGACATAAAACTGCAAGCTAGCACAGTCCATTCCCCAAACCAAGGCACCATAATGACAACCTGACCTGGTCATTGCACATGCTCTAAATGCTGTAGGTCTCCCCTTTTAAAAACCTCCTGAGGAGTGATATCACCAAGATGGCGATCTAGGTTTTTCCTGACTTCATTCGCTCTCCCAAGAAGAACAGCTAACAACTATTCAAGAATAAGACATGGGGTAAAACTGAAGCACCCCCCTGCACCACAGAGACCAAGACAGACTGCATTGGAAGGATGGATGTTAGCTGAGCCTATTGTGGTGGTCATCTCCCAATGTATATAAATCAAACCATCATGCCATGCTGTATGCCTTAAACTTATACAGGGATGTATGTCAAGTATTTCTCAATAAAACTGGGTGGGGGCAGAAGAAAAAACAGGGACTTAGACAAGGCTATGTAAAGACAGAAGCAGAGATTGGATTTATGCCATCATAAACCAAGGAATGCCCAGGATTGCTAGCATCCCCTGGACAATACAGGAAGTAAGGAAGGATTCTTCCCTAGAGACTTTGGTGGGAGCAAGGCCCACTGACACCTTGATTTTGGACTTTTAGCCTCCATTTTAAGCAAAATTAAATTAAATTATCTTCCTGGGGCGCCTGGGTGGCTCAGTTGGTTAAGCCACTGCCTTTGGCTCGGGTCATGATCCTGGGGTCCCGGGATCGAGTCCCGCATCGGGCTCCCTGCTGCTCAGCGGGGAGTCTGCTTCTCCCTCTGACCCTCCCCCCCTCATGTACTCTCTCTCTCTCTCTCATTCTCACTCTCTCAAAATAAATAAATGGATCTTTAAAAAAAAATTAAATTATCTTCCTGAAAAAAAAATCCTGGTATGCAAACAGCAAATTAATTTACAAGAGAGCAAAACGGAGGAGGGGGATTCATATTGAAAGACTCCTTTCAATAGCACCCTTGGTGAATATTTTTCTTTCTTTTTTAAAAAGATTTTATTTATTTATTTGAGAGAGAGAGAGAGAGTGGGGAGAGGGCCAGAGGGAGAGGGAGAGGGACAGGAAGACTCCACACTGAGCATGAGCCCAAAGTGGGATCCCATCTCCCAACCCTGAGAGCATGACCTGAGCTGAAACCAAGAGTCCACTGTTTAACCCACTGAGCCACTCAGGTGCCCTGAGTATTTTTCTAATCTTAGATGGAGAAAAGCCTTCATAAGCATGACAGGAAATCAGAAACCATAAAGGATCAATAAATTTGACTGCATAAAATTAAAACTATTTGAATGCATAATAATAATAATAATAATAATGGCATATACCCTTATAGTGCTTATTTCATGCAAGCACTAGGCCGAGCATTTTATATGCCTGCGCTCATTTTGGTCTTGTAACAATCTCATGAGCTAAGTGCTGTTCTGATTCCTCAGTTTACAGATGGGGAGCCAGAGGTTGAGTAACGAAATTCTGTTCATTCGGCTAGCTTGTTAGAGAGGAAGCTGGAGTTGGCCTTCAGACCCCGGGCACTAGCCACTCCCTGCACTGCCACCATAAATGTCAGAAGACAAAGACAAATGAGAAAAAAGATGGCAACGCATGGGACAGAGGACTGATTTCTCTGATATACACAGAGGTCTTTAAAGTGAACCCAACAGAAAAAATCCCACGCAGAAAAATGCATGTCCCCATTACATGGGCGGCAAAGATTCAACTGACTGATAATATTCAATTTTGGTGACGATGTGGGTAAACAAACATTTTCATACACGTGGTGGGAATGTAAATGTAATTTATTACCGAATGTACCCAGATTACTACAATCTTTTCTGAAGGACAATTTAGCAATTATCTATTAAAATTTAAAATATTCTCATCCATTTACCTAATAAGTGCATTTCTGGGAGTTTCTCTCATAGAACATGTTCTCCGGAGTGCATTTCATCCACACGATGAAATACTGTGTATGTCTTTAAAAAGGATGAGTTAGACCTTTATGCATAAATATGGCAGGAGATATAAAATGGAGGAAAAAGTCATTATGAATATGACTATGATCCTATACTGATACAAATTAAACAAAAAATTCAGAGTGTCTGTTTTAGATTACTATACATTTGTATAAGCATAGGAAAAAATATGGAAGGAATTCGTATCACGGTAAGGACTTTCCCTTTCGAAGTTATATGTTTTCCCAATCTGAATTTTCAAAGGAATCTCTACACCCAGGGTGAGGCTTGAATTCACCAGCCGGAGATCAAGAGTTGGATGCTCTACGAACTGAGCCAGCCAGGTGCCCCCTCAATTTGAATTTTTGACAACCAAAAGGTCATTCTTTTATAATCAGGAAAAACAGAAGTAAAGATAAAATTAAATGTAGATAAAATATTTAGAGATACAAAGATAAAATTAATTAAAGGGTGACATCTGTGTGTCTGGCAGGGCAGCAACTCCTATACATTCACAGTCTGGAATCTTGCCCCAGGAGGATTCAACCTGACGACAACTTTCCAGGAATCTGGCTCCTGCATAAAGTGAGCGCACCACTGGTAATCTTCTGCACGGGTCTATTTGCCTAGTGCCCATTACAACAGGCTGCCCGGGCCACTGCTGCAGGGCATTTGGAAGCCTGTCCCGGCCAAAAGGGAGGCCTGACTGATGCTTACTGCTGAGCATAACCCAGGACAATACCTCTTCCAAGCAGGTGGCGAGTAATGCATTATGATCAAGATTACAGCGAAGTGGTGAGAAAAAGAGGTCCTCATGAGGTCCTCTTTTTTATTTTATTTTAGTTATTCATTTGAAAGAGACCTCGAGCACAAGCAGGGGGAGAGGCAGAGGGAGAGGGAGAAGCAGGCTCCCCGCTGAGCAAGGAGCCCAACCAACATGGAGATCTCAGGACCTGGAGATCACGACCTGAGCCAAAGGCAGACGCTTAACCCTCTGAGCCACCCAGGCGCCCCTGACGCCTCTTTTCAAAATGGTGTGATGGCTCCCAGGGTCAGTCGTTAGGGCCCTTCACCTTCCCAGTGTTCTTGTGAACCAACAGTGAAGGCGGTTTTAGGTTCTGCAGGCTGGTGGGGCCCCATCCCTTAGCAAGGTTCAAGCGGCACTGTGCCCAGCTCTCAACCCCTGCAGCATCACCCCTCACCTCCTGCCTGCTGACAGTGCTCTTCGGGGCAAAAATAGCCCCGTCACACTCACAGTGCCCAGGCCCGCACATGTCAGCAGGCTGGGGCTGCTGACTCTCTGGAGGCAAGAACCTTTCTTGCTCAGTACTGCTAAGAAATGCAGGATCCCCCCCACCCCCACCCCCTGCCTGGGACTGAATGCTGACTGGGCTGCACGCTTGGTCAGAAGGCTGGGGGCCATTCTGATTGCAGAAGGTTCTGGAAGGGCAGTGTTATGAGAGCTCCATAGAGCTGGTCTTAAAACCAGAGGCCTCTCAGCTGAGCCTGGAGTCCCTGGAGGGATGGTGTCTGCTGGGGACAGACGTCACCAAGGGAGCTCTTGAGCGTCACCAGGCTAGCTTCTTTCCCCAGTCCCTTGGGCATCTTATCTTATCGAGCAGCTGGCCTGGGGGCGCTGCCGGGATTTGTGGGAGCCGCCTCTGAAGGCCAAGTGTGTTTCTCCAGAATTTCTCAGGGATGAGGGGGCAGGGTCTGAGCCTCAGTGTAACAGAAGAGCCTTCTGAAAGACTGAATTGGCCGGTGGCAGGTGTGGTACATGAAGTAACTTGTCACTTTTGAGCAAAGAGACCCCTATTTTTACCAAGTCATCCCCTTGCCTTTCCTGCTCTGCTCATTGTGCCAACGGTTCCTGAAAACTAAAGGCCAGGCTGGAGCCAAACACATATCTGGTTCGCATTCTTGATGAACTTTCCATTGATCTTTATAATGGATACAAATGTGGTCTTTGAAGTCAGAATGGTGTCAAATCTGGCTTTCCTACTTGCTAGCCGGGTGACCTTGGACAAGCTAAGTTCTCTGAGCCTTGGTTTCCTCAAGCACAAAATAGGAACAAATGATAGTCCCTACCTCACCTCTGTCACTGGGAAGATGAAAAGAGAGAATACATGTAAAATAGTGCAGTGCCTGTAAATAATACAAGGGGACACTTTCAGCCCTGGAGTATTCAGAGGTGAGTTTCTAATGCTTCCCCCCGCCCCCCCCCCCATTTCTAGAAACTCTATTTGTGATTTTTGTTAGTTTTTCAAATTTATTTTGATAGTCTCTGTTCCTTCTTCCTTCTTTCAATCTTTTACTTCATGTTTTTAAGCATATTAATAATTCTAAGGCTGCAGAATTCAGTGTGTATTTTACACTTACAGCACATCTTAATTCAGGTACTAAATTTTCAGAGGTTCAAGAGAAATGTAGTCTTCCCAATGCAATAAAGTTGGGCTTGAAGGAGAGCTATTTTACCTGCTTCAGTATTTAAATTTTAAATTAATTAAAATCACATAAAACTGAAACAATCCAAATGTCTATCAACTGGTAAATGGAGAAATATAATGTGGCATATCCATATAATGGAACACTACTCAGCAATAAAAAGGAATGAAGTCTGGATACATACCACAGCATGAATGAATGAACCTCAAAAATACTGTGTTAAGTGAAAGAAACCAGATACAAAAGACTGCAAACTGTATGATTCTATTTATATGAAATGTCCAGAATAGACAAATCTATTGAGAGCACCAAAACCTAACCACTAGACCACCAGGAGCATCTAGACAAGTCTATTGAGACAAAAAGCAGATTGCCTGACACAAGAGCGGAATGGAATATGATTGCAAGTGGGCATGAAGAAATTTTTGAGGGTGATGAAAATGTCAAATAAAATTTTAAAATTCGGTTCCTTGGTTACATTAGTCACATTTTGAGTTGCTCAAGAGTCACGTGTGGCTAGTGGTTACTGTACTGGACAGGGCAATTCTAAATACTATAATTCATAAGCCTAACAATTACACACTGGGCTGCATACTTTATGAAATTCTTACCTTTATTTTTTCTTAACCAAAGTGCAATAAAACTATAAATTAAGGCTTAAATGACCACATGTCATAAAACTGAATATTAAAGCTTAAGTGTCTAAAAACTTGGAAGTTTAGGAGTGCTTGGGTGGCTCAGATGGTTAAGTGCCTGACTCTTGATTTTGGGCCAGGTCATGATCTCAGGGTTGGGGGATTGAGGCCCACGTCAAGCTCCGTGTTCAGCAGAGTCTGCTTGTCCCTCTCCCTCTGCTCCTCCACCCTTCACGCTTTCTCTCTCCCTAAAATAAATGAGTAAATAAAATCTAAAAAAATTTTTAAAACTTGAAAGTTTAAAAATATGCTTTCAATACACTTTTATGTTCCAAAAAATAAACTAAAAATTCAAATACACAATAGTCAAGACTACATAGTACTTGCATAAGGATAGATATATAGATCGATAAAAAAGAACTGGGAGTCCAGAAATAAATGCTCATTTATGACTAATTGATTTTTAACAAGGTTGCCAAGACAATTCAATGATCTTTTCAGCAAATGAGGGACAAATGTAAATTTATGTGTAAAAGGATGAAGTTGGACCCTGACCTCACACCATATACAAATATTAACTCAATATGGATCATAGCGGGGCACCTGGCTGGCTCAGTCGGTAGAGCATGTGACTCTTGATCCTGGGGTAATGAGTTTGAGCCCCACATTGGGTGTAGACATTACTTAAATCAATCAATCAGTCAATCAACTTAAAGCAAACAAACAAAATACCCAAAATGGATTATAGACCTAAATTAAGAAACTAAAACTGTAAAACACTTAGAAGAAAGTATAGGAGTAAATCTTCATGACCTTGGGTTAGGCAATGGATTTTAGGTATGATGCCAAAAACATAAGCAATAAAAGAAACAATAAATTGAGCTTCATCAACATTAAAAACTTCTGTGTTTCAAATAACACCATCAAGAAAGTGAAAAAAAGAACTCACAGAATGGGAGAACATGATTTGCAAATCATGTATCTCATAAGGGGTTAATATCTAGAACATATAAGGAACTCATACAAGTCAATAAATAGGAAGACAAATGATCCAATTAAAAATGACCATTTTCTGAAAGTGCTACATGAACGGCCACAGTGCACATGAGAAGGTGCTCAGCATAATCATCATCATTAGTTATCATTGTAAATAAATGAAGTACAATTTCACACCTACTAGAATGGCTACAACAAAAACCATTGAAATACCAACTGTCGATGAGGATGTGAAGAAACTGGAAATCTTTTTGCTGGTGAGAACGTAAAATGGTGCAGCCACTTTAGAAAACAGCTTAACAGATCTTCAAAGGTTAAACATAGAGTTACCGTATGATTTGGCAATTTCACTCCCAGATACTACCCAAGAGAAAGGAAATCATATATCCACACAAAAACTTGTACATGAATGTTCATAGCAGCATTGCATTGATAACAGCCATAGCAGAAATAACCCAAATGTCCATCAGTCCATTTGGCCTAAAAACCAAATCGAATGTAGTATATCCGTACAACGGAATGTTATTCAGTGATTAAAAGGAATGGAATACAGATACATGGGAAAACATGGATGAACCTTGAAAACATTATCCTAAGTGAAAGAAGCCGGACACAAAAGACCACATATTACAGAATTCCATTTATATGAAATGTCTAGAATAGGTAAATCTGTGGTGGTAGAAAGTTGAGTAGTGGTTGCCAGGGACTAGGAGAAGGGAGGAATGAGAAGTAATGCTGATAGGTACAGGGTTTCTTTTTCTTCCTTTCTTTTTTTTTTTTTTTACAGGGAGGAAGAGAGGCAGAGGGAGAGAGAGAGAATCTCAAGCAGGCTCCATGCCCAGTGCAGAGCCCAACGGAGGGCTCAATTTCACGACCCTGAGATCATGACCTGAGCTGAAATCAGGAGTCAAATGTTTAATCTACTGAGCCACCCATGAGCCCCTCTTTCTTTTTTAAAAAAGTTTATTTACTTATGTATTTATTTAAGAAATCTCTACACAACACGTGGGGCTCAAACTCATGACCTCTAGATCAAGAATCACATGCTCTTTCTATTGAGCCAGCCAGGTGCCCCCCAGGTTTTCTTTTAAAAGTGATGAAAACATTCTGGAAACAGATGATGGTGATAGTTACATAATTCTCTAAATACATTAAAACCCATTGAACTGTACACTTTAAGCAGGTGAATTTGATGGTATACATGTATATTCCAAAAAAGCTGTTTTTTAAAAAATCAATTACAGATTTCATAGTTAATTTTGGGAATCAAACATATTATGGAATGTAGTAAAAGCTGTATTAAAGGTAAACGCTGTCATTAGGGGCACCTGGTGGCTCAGTCGGTTAAGCTGCTGCCTTCAGCTCAGGTCATGATCCCAGGGTCCTGGGACTGTGCCCCGCATCAGGCTCCCTGCTCAGTGGGGAGCCTGCTTCTCCCTCTCCCTCTGCTGCTCCCCCTGCTTGTGCTCTCTCTTTCTCAAATAAATAAATAAATAAAATCTTTTAAAAAATAAAATAAAATGGAAAAAATTAGAAATCTGAATATCTAAAATATATCAACTTCTCAAATTAAGTTGTTAGGTTCACCAATAATATTGCTTGATGCAATAATTCTATTGTTTATTTGGCAAAATATTAAGGCATGGTTGTTAATAAAAAAAGAATAAAGGGGAAGACATGCTCTAGAAAATAACATCTATTAAATAAACAGATCAGTCAACTTTGAAACAGATCTTAGAATAAATAAGAACGTAATGAATGTTAAGGAAATACGGACTTATCAGGGAAAGGGATACATTATTCATCAAATAAATTTCAAATAACTTAAATAATAATTAAAGGTAAAAAAAGAAATAATAAAATCAGTAGACAAGATAGTGATCCTGTAATGGGGAAGGATTTTCCAAACATAAAAAATGTGGGGGTGCCTGGTGGCTCGGTTGGTTAAACATCTGACTCTTGATTTTGGCTCAGGTCATGATCACATAGTGGTGAGATCGAGCCTGAGTTGGGCTCCGAGCTCAGCGCAGAGTCTGCTTGAGGTTCTCGCTCTCCATCTCCCTCTGTGCCTCCCCCTGCTTCCATGCTTTCTCTCTCTCTCGCTCTCAAATAAATAAATAAATAAATAAAATCTTTTAAAAAGTGACAGAAATCACCAAGGAAAAGATGAATAGCCATCACAAATGTTAAACTTTTGCCACTTGTAAAACTTCTTAAAAGGCACATGGGGCGCCTGGGTGGCTCAATCGGTTGGGCTCAGTTGGTTAAGCATCTGACTCTTGATATCAGCTCAGGTCGTGATCTCTGTGTGGTGGGATGGAGCCCTGAGTGGGGCTCTGCACTCAGTGTGGAGTCCATTTGGGATTCTCTCTCTCCCTCTGCCCCTCTCCCCACTTGTGCGCTCGTGCACTCTCTCTCTCAATAAATAAATAAATAAAATCTAAAGCTATGCCACAAATTTATATCCTGAACAAAGACACCCTTAATGTGCGTTAAATATATTCATGACCTCAGTTTTCTAAAGCTAAATGAAGTGACTTTATATACACAGGGAAGAAACCAGAATGCTAAACACCAAAATGTTAGCAGTTATAGGCTGTGAGCTTATGAGTACTGTCTGGGTTCTACTACCTGAGTAACCTCGGGCAAGTCATTAACCTCTCTGTGCCTCAAGTTCCTCACATGTAAACTGAAAATAACAATAGCGTCCTCCTGACAGAATTGTTGTGAGGACTAAATGAATTGATGCAGGCAAAGAGGTTACAACATTGACTGGCATGTAGTCAGCGTTCAATAAATCCCAGTATTGCTATTATTATCATATATTTCCTTACAGATGGGCTTTTGGAGCTTCCATTTTGTGAGCCAGGATATTAAGGATTGTAACCCATGAGAACATTGTCTGACACCAACAGACTTAAATGTTATAAGGATCGGATAAGTGAAAATAGGTCTGACAACTCAATGAATAAAGATAATGCATACTATTCACATTACATAAAGCCAAGGAGTTATTAGACGTGATGAATTGAAGTCTCAAAAAAAAAATGTATCTTGAGATGAAATAAGGCCAAGTGAAATTCCTACTTCTCTTGCCATTGGCCAAGAAGATTTCATGGATCTTCTTTTAAGGATCTTAGCAGCCACAGAAGAGAATTTATTGGTTGGAATTACCATTAACAGTTAGCATTAAGAAGTGTCATAGGAGCTTGCCTCTCTGAAAACAGAGCTAAATCTGAACGGAAGGTGTGGATGGATTGGGTGTGGTCAGTATGGGAGGAATGCTGTGTTGTTAGGGGCCAGAGGGCCCAAGGCCTCTGCCTTGTTGTACCCCCTAGGATACCATTGAACTCTTCAACTATAAGGGACTTTCTGCTATCACCAATAGGATTTTCTTTGTAATTCTGGGCTCTTGTGGAGGTGGGAGTTCCCCTCCAGAGACAACTTAAATCTCTCACATGTAAACGCATCTCACAAACATCTGCAGATGAGGCTTGGGTAGAGAACTGAGCTTGTTCATGGATGCAGAGACAGCTGCTGACATACAGAATCCAGGCACTGAATTGTGTGTGAGCCCATAGACATTTGTTCGCTGTGTGTGTAGCTATGTACAGATAGTACTTTGCCAATGACCTGTTTCTAGAATGCCCAGGGATGATTCTAGACTTGGCTACATCGCAGGTGCTTTCACTCACATCCCCCTGGGCATCCAGAGGGTGAGTGCCAGAACCTAGGTTTACAACCGCATTCTGGTGCTCCCTTCCTGCTTTTCCTCTCCAGGGAGAGGGGACCCACAGTGGATTCTGGAGAGAGGCTGGGGTGGCTGCCTCAGCTTGCCCGTGATAACCAGACTGGGCTGTACCAAGGGTGTGAATGGTGTAGACCTGGCCACAGGCCACCTTCAAAGAAGGAGCTCACTCATGACTCAGCCTGGGCTTGTAAGAAATGAAGAGAAAGGGAGGCAGATGATTAAAAAATGGTCATCAGTTGAACCTAAGTACCTAATTGGAGTCATTCGAGGTACTTCTAATGTACACCAAACTTAATAGCAATGATCTCTGGACAATAGAATTAAGGGAAATTTAAAATCCTTTTTAATATATATTTCTACAATGTTTGATTTTTTTGACAAGACTGTACTTGTTTTATAAGCAGAAAAAGAGAAATATTAAAGTAAATAGATAAAACACAAATTTAAAAAGTCGTTCCTGTGTAGTTAATTTGTCAGTGGGTCTCAAAAACCTTAAAAATGTGCTTCCCGTTAGAGGTAAAATGGAACTACTTTAAGAATACTCACTGTGGTACCATTTAAAACAGTGAGAACAGGACATAACTGACAATAGGGGGTTGGTTAAAGAATTATGGTATAATCATACTATGGGATATTAGTATTTTAAATGCTAATTACTTTAAATGTTATTATATGAGAATTATGATGACAGATACTTAGAGTAGAACACAAACCAGTAACTAAATGTGTGTACTTCATGACCCTACTACATAAATCAAAAGACTGGGAGACTCTTAAGAGCCCAGAAGTCCACTGACAGATGAATGGACAAAGATGTGATATATATATATATATATATATATATACACACACACACACACAATGGAATACTACTCAGCCATCAGAAAATGAAATCTTGCCATTTGCAACAACGTGGAAGGAACTAGAGGGTATTATGCTAAGCGAAATTAGTCAGTGAGAGAAAGACAAATACCATACGATTACTCATATGTGGAATTTAAGAAACAAAACAGGTGAACATAGGGGAAGGGAAAGAAAAATAAAATAAGATGAAAATTGAGAGGGAGGCAAACCATAAGAGACACTGAATTCTAGGAAGCACACTGAGGGTTGCTGGAGGGGAGGGAGGTGGGGGATGGGCATTAAGGAGGGCACTTGATGTAATGAGCACTGGGTGTTATATGCAACTGATGAATCACTAAATTCTACCTCTGAAACTGAAAAAAAGGTTCTAAATTCTGAATTTGCTTCATTTAAAAAAATTTTTTTAAATTTTTATCGATTTTATTTATTTATTAGAGAGAGACTAGGAGCAGGGGCAGAGGCAGAGGGAGAAGCAGACTCCCTGCCGAGCAGGGAGCCTGACTTGGACTCGATCCCAGGACCCTGGGATCAGGACCAGGGCCGAAGGCAGACGCCTAACTGACTGAGCCACCCAGGCGCTCCTGATTGCTTCGTTTTAAGAATAAGAAGATATTGATATATCTTATATTGCTGTACCTTTGTAGTGAAGTAATTACTACATTGGAACCACTATTAAAATTATAAGCTTTTAAAAAAAAAGACTGAGAGTTAAAATGAAAATGTTAACTGTGGTTATTTCTGAGGGGTCGGATTATTGGCTTATTTTGATTTTGGGTTGTCTTTCTGAAATTTTCAAAGATTCTATAATAAGCGTATTACATTGTAATGATGTTGTACAATAAGTCTTTTAATATTAAAAAATTCTATTTATTGAGAGATGAGAATAACAAAGCTAAATCCTAGAAATTTAGGGGGGCTCGTAGCCCACAAGAATAGGTGTGTCCTAGACACAATGGCAAGTCACGCACTGAGAGGAAGAAGCTGTGTTAAGCTTCTTGCCATCGCTAACCCTCACAACATTCCTCAAGGTGAGGATTATTATCCCCATTTACAGATGAATAAATGGGCTCAGAGAGGTGAAGAGACACATCAAGACCTCACAGCATGTTCTAGCTTTGCTGGCATTTGGACCCAACACTCGGCAGTAGGGTTGGGCACTAGGAACCCCAGCACCCCCAGAGTGTGGAAAAGTGCCCCCCCCAGGGGGGTGGCTGGCCTGCTGCCTCTCCTCCTCAGAGAGGTCAGGCTTGCAGCCCAGCACGCCTGAGTGGGGGCTCACATTCCTCCCTAAGATGTCCCCCACTGGTGACACTTTTCACACGGCGGGTCTCTGAACACAGGACACCTCCAATGCCAAGGTTTACACCCTTGAGGCAGTGGCCCCCCTCCTTCGGCCAGACTAGCAGAGCCCTGATGTTCAGCAGCCCTCCCCTGCCTGGCTTCTGAGTCTCAAGGAATGTGCCCCGAAGCAAATTGACACTGGGATTCACATCCACTCCTTTCCTGCCCCAACCTCCTGAGCAACTGGGGGGGTCTTGGCTGCCACCAAGCTTCAACACCTCAGGTCTGACTTTCTCCAAGTGAGTCTTGGAAGGTCCTTTGAACTGGGTCCTCTGAGAGGCATGAAATGGCGGTGGCCAAAGTTAGGGAGAGGTGGAGCTAGAATCTTCAAAACTGGGTGGGGCAGAGACACGGTTTGAAATGAGTTCAATCGGGGGAGGGGTGGGGGGCAGAACTGTTGTTAAACTTCTTTTCTTTTGTTCCCCATTTCCGTTAGTGTTGTTCTAATATTTATGTAATTTAAAAAACCCCACCCTGAGTTCTCCAAGAGAAAAAAAGATTTGTAGACATTTCCCTGAATCCCTCAATAGTTAACCACCACCAATTCCTCTGTCCTTTGAGATTCAGGACAGACTGGTTTAGGGCCACATATTCAGCTCTCTCCTCTCTGTAATTCGTCTGCCATTTATTGCATTTGCAGAACCTGCCAGAGCAGCCAGCACATGGTGAATGCTCTATAAATATTTGTTGAATAAATGAACAAACTGGGTTTGCATCCTCATTCAGAACACATTCTTTTTTTTTTTTTTTAAGATTTTATTTATTTGACAGAGAGAGACACAGCGAGAGAGGGAACACAAGCAGGGGGAGTGGGAGAGGGAGAAGCAGGTTTCCCGCCGAGCAGGGAGAGCCCGATGCGGGGCTCAATCCCAGGACCCTGGGATCATGACCTGAGTCGAAGGCAGCCACTTAACGACTGAGTCACCCAGGCGCCCCCCAGAACACATTCTGAGGCTTGCAAGTAGGGAGGTGCTTTTTGTATTATTTGCTGTTAATAAAAGGAGATATATTTTTATTTTTTATTATTTATTTTTAAGATTTTATTTATTTATTTATTTGACAATGAGAGAGAGAGAGCACAAGCAGGGGGAGCGACAGGCAGAGGGAGAAGCAGGCTCCCCGCCGAGCAGGGAGCCCGACATGGGGCTCAATTCCAGGACCCTGAGATCATGACCCAAGCCAAAGGCAGACGCTTAACCAACTGAGCCACCCAGGTGCCCCAGGGCATATCTTTTTAAAAAGCAAAGAAATTATTTTCTATGGAATAAGAGTGTCAAGTTAGGCACAGTTTATTAATTTGTCCGACTCAATATCGGTACATCCCCTAATGAAGCCAACAACAATCCCTTAAGTCACCATCAGATTGAGAGGAAATGTGTCACCTCAGATTTGATCTAATGTGTTGATAAATTGAGAGCACTGTGCATAAGATAAGCTGGAGACTTCCACCTCCAAGAGTGATGATGCTGGAGACTTGCAGTTAGACATGCTGGGTTGATTCTAGAAATCCCACTGTGACAGCTTTATTGAAATGTAACTCACATACCATACAGTTCCCTATCCAAAGTGCAAAATTCAGTGGCTTTTAGTGTATTCACGGCATTGTGCGGCCATCACCACAATCAATTTCAGAACATTTTTATCACCCTGAAAAAAACTCCATACCCATCTCCTCCCCATCCCCTGGACTCCATCTTAGGCAACCACTGATCTCTTTTCTCTCTGTGTAATTCCCCTATTCTGGACATTTTATGTAAATGGAAGCATTTGTGACTTTGGGACGTTCGCTAAGCATAATGTTTTCAAAATTCATTCATGTTGTAGTGTGTATCGGTACTTCACTTCTTTTTATCATTAAATAAAATTTCATTGTATGGATATACCACATTTTATGTAGCCATCTTCAGCTGATGACCAGTTGAGTTGTTTCCACTTTTTGACTATCATGAATAATGTTGCTTTGAACATTCATTCATTGTGTGAACATATACACCTAACAGTGGGGTTGCTGGGTCCTATTGTCTATGTTTATCTTTTTGAGGAACTGCAAAACTGATTTCCAAAGCGGCTACACCATTTTACATTCCGATGAGTACAATATGAGGTTCCAATTTCTCCACATCCTTAAGAGCATTTGTTATTATCTATCTTTGTGATAATAGCCTCCTAGTGAGTATCAAGTGGTATCTCACTGTAGTTTTGAATTTGTCTTTCTCTGATGGCTAATGATGTTGAACATCTTTTCATGTAGTTTATTGGTCATTGGTGTATCTTCTTTGGAAAAATGTTATTTGAATCCTTTGCCCATTTAAAAATTGGGTTATTTGCCTTTTTATTATAGATTGTAAAAGTTCTTTATCTATTCTGAATACAAGTCCCTTATCAGATATATGATTTGAAAATATTTTCTCTTGTGAAGGTTCTCTTCTCGCTTTCTTGATGGTGTCATTTGGAACACAAAAGTTTTTAATTTTCATGAGTCCAATTTATTTTTTCCTTTGTTACTTGTGCTTTTGGTATTACACCTAAGAAAGCTTTCCCTCATGAAGATTTACTCTTATATTTCCTTCTAGAGTTTTAAATTTTTAGCTCCTACATTTAGGTCTATGATCCATTTTGAGTTAATTTTTGTGTGTGGTGTGAGGTAAGGGTTCAGTTTCATTCTTTTGCGTGTGGATCTCCAGCTGTCTTGGCACCACCTACTGAAATGACTGTTCTTTCCCCCACTGAGTTGTCTTGGCATTCTTATCAAAGATCAAACAAATCTGAAGGTTTATTTATGGACTCTCAAGTCTATTTCATCCATTTGTAGGTCTGTCTTTATGCCAGTATCACACTTGATTACTTGATTACCATAGATTTGCAGTAAGTTTAAAAATTGGGCTATGTAAGTCCTCCAAACTTGTTCTTTTTCAAGATTGTTTTGGCTATTCTGGGTCCCTTGAAATTCCATATTTTTAGGATCAACTCTGCAAAGAAGTCAGCAGGACTTTTTTTTTTTTTCTTTTAAGTAGGCTCCACACCCAATGTGGAGCCCAATGCAGGGCTTGAACTCACAACCCTGAGATCAAGACCTGAGCTGAGATCAAGAGTCTGATGTTTATCCAACTGAGCCACACAGGTGCCCTGAGAAGCCAGTGAAAGGCATTTTTTAAAAAGATTTTATTTATTTATTTGAGAGAGAGAAAGTGAACAAGTGAGAGCATGAGTAGGGGTGTAGGGGTTGGGGAGAGGGAAGAGCAGACTCCTCACTGAGCAAGAAGCCCAACTTGGGACTTGATCCTAGGACCCTGGGATCATGACCTGAGCCAAAGGCAGATGCTTAACCAACTGAGCCACCCAGGCACCCTTGAAAGGGATTTTTTAAAGTATAAATTGCAAGGACAAAGAGAATGGGAGAAGAAAGTAGAGTAAGGAGGGGTAAATGATTTGACCAAGCAGTAGAAGCTGTGGTCCGATGCCTGCAGAAAGGAACCAATAATGGGACATGAGAAGTTCAGGAAGACACTGGGTTTGGAAACATAGGGTACCAAGGAATGTGGAGTGAAGTGCAGAGTTGAGATGGGGGATGAGCTAAAAGTCTATTTGCAGAGAAGTCCAACACTCCAGATATCCCCACACATCCCCTCAAGGCCTGCTTCGCTTCAAGGCAAGAGATTAGAGATCTGCTCTATTCTAGAGCAGTGCACGTAAATTGTGGTTCATGAACTGGTTTAGGCCCACAAACTTTGTTAGTGGCCCTAATAAGATAAGCACATAAAGTAAGAATAAGTGTTTAGAATTTTTATAGAAATTTGAAATTGCCTCAACATTCAAGTGAGTTCTCAGTGGATTCTTCTTGCTCAACAGGATATAGACCAGTTTGGATGTTTGAACTCCTATTGGAAGTCATGTGTGATAGGAGATATGAACTAGCCATGTGCGTTAGAACTGCATGTGGGTCCCTGACAGATCGGAAATTTAAAAACTGGTCCTTTACCACAGACAGCTTGAGAAGCATGCTCTAGAGGCTGACAGACTCCATTGTATGTATAGTTAGGAGAGGGTTGAGGCTTCTGGTTAAAAAGCTCCATTTTCAGCAATAGGCTATCCAGCCTTCCTCCCACACTCATTCAAGAAAATTGGCGGGTAGGCTTATATCCTCCCCCAACACCTCTCCCCAGACACGAGTCTAGAAGATTCCTATCAGAAAAGACTTAATGTCCCAGAGAGACTTTTAAATGCTGACATTTAGAAGTCCCTTCAGGTAAAAAGCTGCTTGACACCCCATCTCAATATCTCTACAGTAAAGCTCTTCTTTTTTTTTTAATTTAATTTAATTTTATTATGTTATGTTAGTCACCATACTACAGTAAAGCTCTTCAATGGATAAGCTATACCCATGCACCTAAAGCTTAAAATAAACTTGTAAAAGTTTCCTTTTGTTTTTTCAAATAGGCTTTATACTAATATGGTTCAGAATTCAAAAGATTCAAAAGGGTACAATGAAGAGTCTTCTGTCAGTTACTTCTTCGTTTCCTTCTGGTAAACTGTTTAGTGCCTTTAATATAAATAGAAAGTCTACGTGAAAGACAGAAAACAAGTTAAAGGAATAAGAAGTGCAGAGAAAAGAATGTAGAGACAAGAAAGTTCAAGAAAAGGAAAAGAATCATGCCCTGGAGAGAGAAGAGAAGCTGTTACACCCGTGAAAGAACAGTGGCCTATTAGAAAAAGGAATATTCAACGAACAACAAAAGAAAACTCTGAGAATTTAAAAATATAAATATTTAAAATTCAACTAGAAAAGTTAGAAAAAGTAGTTTATAAAATCTTCCAGAGAGTAAAACAGAGAGATAAAGGGATGGGAAATTAGATACAGAAACAAGGAAGATCAAAGGATCAGGTCAGAAGATCCAACATCCTGATAACAGGAGCTCCAGATGGACTGAACAGAAAAAAAAAGAGAGAGGAAGAAATAATTAAAGAAATAATCAAAGGAATTTTTTTTTTTCCACAACAGAAGGATATAAGTTTCCAGGTCAAAAGGACCCATCAAATGCCCAGTATAATGAATGAGGAAGGAACCATCCCAAGGCACAGCACTGTGAACTTCCAGAACACTGGAGGTCAGAGAGAAGAATCTAAAAACTTTCAGAAGTGAGATAGAAAGGACAGAGGTATGACATGGTATTGGATATTACAACAGCCACTCTGGAAGCTGGAATTCTATACATGGGGAAACTATCAATCCAGTGTAAAGACATTTTCAGTTATGTTAGTAAGTAACATTTTACTTTCTTTGCTCTCTTTCCCAGGAAGTTACTGGAAGATATGCACCACCAAACCAAGGCAGTAAATCAAGGAAGCAGAAGACATAGGATCCACAAGACTGTGGGTAAAGTTGCCTTGGCCCTAACCAGGATGGAGGGGATAGGAAAGAAGGAAGGGATGGAGGGAGAATGAAGCAATGAAGTGCGTGCAAGGATACCTTTGCTACTCAAGGAGTTAGAACCAACAGCATCAATATCACATGGGAGCTTGTTAGAAATGCAGAATCTCAGGCCATCTCCCAGACCTACTCAACAGAATCACATTATAACAAGATTCTCTCTGCACATTAAAGTCTGAGAAGCACTGTCCTAATATACCTACCTCACAAGGTTGAGTACTGGGCCTATTGGAGGTAATATGTAGAATTATGGTAATATTCTACTGGGCATAGTAGAGGTAATATGTAGAATACCTGACCATGTAGTAGGTACTCTGTAAGGTATTGAATATGAAGAAGAAGAAGGAGGAGGAGGAGGAGGAGGAGGAGGAGGAGGAGGAGGGGGAGGAGAGGAAGAAGAAGAAGAAGAAGAAGAAGAAGAAGAAGAAGAAGAAGAAGAAGAAGAAGAAGAAGAAGAAGAAGAAGAAGGAACTAGAAACACTCAGGAGTGACAGTCTCAGTCCCTGCGTCCACGGTAAATGGTGGTTCTGAACCAAATTACAAAAACAGGCACACAACAGAAAAGGCAAAAGTACGTTTCTACCAGGAAACAATTTTCAGCTCTCTTCAGGGAACCTGTCAGGTTAGTCAGTCCAGGTGTCAACAAGGGAAACCAGTAAGAAAAAACCAAAAGAAAAAATCGAGTGTGGCAATTGGCTGGGAGTGAGTGACAGACACCCATCATCTGGGTGACATTTGGCAGGGGAAATGCTGAGCTAACGTTGCCTTTCTCAGCAGGGCAAGCATTCTGCCCCAGCACTCAGGAAGTAGGTCAGGAGGAAATATCCTAAGTGAGCAGCACTGAATTGCTTTTTCAGGCAGAAATCTGTGGCTCGTAGGACTGGGGGAGGATGGGGAATGGGAATGACAGGAGGTTGGGGGGCCCACTGCGGGGGTAAGGGTAGGAAATTGCATCCCATTCTTGGCAGGAGCAAGACTGCCTCTCATATAGTTTTCCTGGCTCCAGTCCTTTGGCATTCAGCCACCTTCTCTGTGCTGGGGGGGGTGGTTCCAGTGACTTTCTAATGCTGAGCAAATCTCAATGAAGCCTGGGATTGGAGAGATTTGAAGGGAAGGAGATGTGCTTGCAGAAAATCCGTGTCCTAACTCAGCCGTCAGTGTGCTGTGGATAGAGCGTGATGACCCCAGATCCACACCTCCCCAAGAGTTCTTACTGATCATTGCTTCCTAATTGCCCACCAACTGAATGGCACTGAACTCAATCCTTGAGAGTCCTTACCGCAGAAGCACCCTCAGCCCTCAAAGAAATTACACAGTAGGGTGTCCAGTCCTTTAAAACATCTACAGGAATCTTATCCTATTCAGAAATAACAAACTCCACCATCATCAAATGGCTGTCTTTGTGAAGGCTGAGTGTAGGCACCGCCTTTGCAGCCACCATCTCAGTGACAAAAGCCTAACATTTCTCATGAAAAGCAGCGATAATGCACTTACTATGTGCCAGACACTTTTCTAAGCACTCTACGCATTTTAATTCATTTGATCCTCAACACAACCTTGCGAGCTTAAATACAATGTCAGCCCCCATTGTACAGATGAGAAAGCTGAGGCAGAAAGAGAGTAAATGAGGTCACATAGTAAATGGCAGAATTGGGATTCAAACCAAAGGCCGTCCCGCTCCAGGGCCCCTGTTCTTTAACCATGCGTCATACTTAGACCAACCATGGGCGCAGGTGTCTGCAACAGCTTTCCTGCAAACTGAACCCACCACCCCCTTAAACAAGCGATCTGATTTTAGCCAGATAACTCAGAGCAACACAGCGAGGGGCAAGAGCAGAGGTGTCAGAGGTCAAAGATCTGTATTCTACTCCTGGCACTGCCATTCCAAAAAGGAAGAACACTTACGTTGATTGAATGCTCAACACAGGTCAGGTACTGGGTGCTTTCCATGTTTGATCTTCCCGTCGCTGTCCCTCCCTGGGTGTCGGTTTCCTTACACATCAGGTGGAACAGGTGACTTCAGTGATTGGGTCTAGACAATACTCACTGGAGATGTACTAGGTGCACAAAGCGCTATGCCAGGTGCTGAAGGGCACAGACAAATGAAGTAGAGACCTTAAACGGGCCAATTCCCTTTCATTTTAGAATTCCTTTGGAGTTGAGCAAGGCCATCATTACCCCCCCTTTTTTTTTAAATGGGGGAAATGATATTTGAACACTCAGTTCAGTTGTAGCCAAACAGAGTGTGACCGCAGGGCGACTCTTAGCTCGGGGCCCTCTCTGCTCCCGACCCTCCCACTTCATCCTGACATCACTGTGACTAAAAGCTACAAAGTCCTCTTTGAGTTCCTCACTTCCCCCAGTCATTTTGTACCTCCATTCTGCCTTCCCCATCCTGACAAGCGCAGACACACGCGCGCGCGCCCACACACACAAGGCTGGACCCCCGAAAGACGCAGGGTCAATGCTATCCAGTAGCTGACCATCAGCCCCCTCTGGCAGCCCTCCTTTCTTGTGCAGAGCCCAAAGCGCAGAGCTGAGAGGGTGAGTGCACAGTCAGCAAAGCCGCAGCTACCATATGCATCATGACTCATGAGCCCATCCGCTGACTCGGAACTGAAGCCTCTTGCCCCGTCAAGTAATTATGGTGCGCAGGAAGTCCTCAGCTAAAGATAAGGTCAGTCTGGTGGCTGAGAGGAAGGGGCTAGTAAGCGCAAGCTTCTGTTAAACACACCTTCCCCTGCCCCGGGCTCTCCTGCGGCAGCCAGCACAGCGCACTGCAAGCAGTAGGTGCCCAGTGCAGTGTTACTGGTGGATTAGCTGTTCTGAACTGCTCCGCCCAGCACAGCTGCAGGATGGGGTTGCTAGGCAGGAGCATAATATGTGGGTCTAGTGCCTAAAGGAAATGATTTCAACTCCCTCTTGTTTAGCACGGCTGAGCTATGACCAGGAGAACCGCAGCACTGAAGATGTGCTCTTTAAAGAACGCCGTGTTATACAATTCACTTCCGCAATCTGTCCCAAGAACTTCCGTTTCTATCCCCTAAGTTAGGATAGAGGAAGAGGCACATCATCTTCAAGCTTTCTCGAAGTGGCGCAAGAGTGCAAAGGGCTTTAGACATCTATTAGTCTAAACTCGTCCTGTTGCATCCTCCTCACCATTCCCGTGTCCATGCTTCCATGCCTGCCATATCTTTCCCGGGCAAGAACCTCCTCCCCAGGCCAGAGTCAGGAGGGACAAAAACTTCCGTGAACTTCCAGGAACCAAGGCCACTGTTTGTTGTAGGAGGTCATCCCCCAATATATATTTCACCTTCTTACAGAGTGGTAGGATTTTTGACCAGGCACATGAACACCTAGCTAAAGCCAACCTTCCCCAATCTCTCTTGCAGTTATGTCCACGTGATCAAGTTCTAGCTAATAGGAATCTTCAAGAGGGGCATCAGGGTGGTTCAGTTGGCTAAGCGTCTGACTCTTGATTTCAGCTCAGGTCATGATCTTTCAGGGTCATGAGATGGAGCCCCGAGTTGGGCTCTGCGCTCAGCCAGGAGTTTGCTTGAGATTCTCTCTCCCTCTCCCTCTGCCCTCTACCCAATAAATAAATAAGTAAATTAAATAAATAAAGTCTTAAAAAAAATAAGTTAGCGGGAACAATCATGAACTTAAAAGGAAGGACAGTCCAGTTGGACTGGACATTATGGTGAGCCATCCTCAACAGTGTGCATAAGACGAATATCCTAAGAGTATAGTAACAAGTTAGAAGGAGCCTGGGATTCTAACATTGGGGAGGCCACATATTATCCCTGCAGTGCTTGCACTCAGACTGTTACCCACAGGAGAGAAATAAACTTCCATCTTGTCTAGCCCTTATTATCTCGGGTCTTGGACGAGCTGCCAAACTTGTTGTCCTTACTAAAACAACACCCTTCGGGATACAAGGGCAGTCACAACCTCCCCTTCTCTGAGATTCCCCCACTCTACTCACCCAGGAGCAGCCTAGTGAGTTCTATTTATGAAAGCTTATCATGGTGATCTATGAATGCGTGGCTCATCTGGCTGTTGGCTGAGTGGACCAGGCATAGGCATCCCATCCAAGCAGGGCCAATCAGATTCTGTCTCCCGTAAAATTGCAAATGAGATTCACTATTGCTGTCCAACCACTGATGATGACATGAACTAAGACACACAAGGAGAAGCAGAAATGAAAGGCCAGTCATCCTTGGAAAGGCAGAGTGAAAGAAGCTGCCTAGGTTGGGGTACTGGCTTCCTAGTTTCTGGTTCCAGGCCTTTGTATGGCCTCCCTGATCATTTTCCCCATGGTTCCTAGGAAAGACTCTGACATCTTATAATAAATTCTCCCTTTTGGTCTTAGATACTTTAGGTTCATTTCTGTTACCTCTAACCAAAAGTGTCTAAGTGTCTTTGGATCCTTGTAAAGACCTGTGTATCCTTGCAAGCCAGGGAGCCCACGCCTTTGCGGCCCACTCCATGACATACTGGATCCTTTAATCATTATAATAAATGGGTCTGAGGTGAAATAAATGGATGGATAGATCAATTGCCTGGTTGATAGGTTAGCAGGTCAATCCATGGACTTTCCAAGGGACGCTAAGCAGGCCTCGTGGAATCACCGAATTAGGAGTGAAAGGGGCCAAAAGCATCAAGCAAAGTGTGGCTATGGAAGTTTAGTGGCAGGGCCTGGACCTGGAACCCTGCCTGGCCCTGGACCCCCCAGGCTTATTCCACCTCCCCTGCCATCAGGCTGATTGATTTGGGGGGTGCTCTGACACACCAGAAATAGCTCCCGCATGCTGATGAGCAAACTCCCTAAGACAGCTGTGTCCGAACTGCCCTTTCTGTGGCTCCTAAGGAAAAATGCAAAATGATCCTCTTCTCTTTTTTCTGGGTCATTCTTTCTAATTCTAAATCTCACTGTGGATTTTAAAGAATAAACATCTTCTCATCCATGGAAGGAGTAACGAGCGTACCCCTACCGCGTACCCAGGGCTTGTGCACGGCACGTTATTGCTATTCCGTTTAAACCCTATAAGAAGCCATTTTCCAGGAGACGGAAGTGAAGTTGAGAAGGAATAAGCAACTTGCCCAAGACACACAGCTGGTAGGAATGGTACTAGGGAAGGAATCCTGGCTGGGCTGGCTCGAAACCCTGTGTCTTTGACACGATGTCACACTGCCTCCTGAAGTTCCATCTTTAGCAGTCCTTTCGGCCTTTACTTTCCAGCTTTCTCCATGGGCACCTGCTCAGCAGGGCTTGATTTAGGTGAGTGGGTGTGGGGCTGTGAGCCCCAGGCCTAGTGGGGGAGAGGCGGCGCGCCGGGTGAGACCTGTGGGGCCATGGGAGGCTCAGCAGATGGCACTCCTCTCACAGGGTGGCCTCTCTTTCCCCCTCTGGGGCCTGTCCTCCCTCACTGCTGGCCTCCGTCTGTTTCCCACTTGCCTCAGGCTTGTGTTTCCCTTCTCCATCCCTAGGCAGTCTTTAGTGCCTGGGCACTGAGGCGACCCCAGCCTCCCCTCTTACCCTCCACAAAGGGAGGTCTTGGGTACTCCTGTGTGCTCCCTTCTGCAGAGAATTCATCTAGGCAGCTCATTCTTTTTCTCCTCAGAGAAGGAAACAAAGGCCTCACACCTTCGGGCTCAGCCTGCCTGCCTTTCAAGCTGTGTTTGCACCCACCCAGAGCTGAGTCTCTAGCTCAGGTTCCCAGAGGTCTGAGGGCAGGACTATGTCTTCACATGCCAGGTGGCATGCGTTGTCAGCATTGTCAGCACCCTCTAGAAAACAAACAGCTGTCGTGCAAAGACGAGGAAGCTGCCAGGCCTGGGGAGGCTGCGGATGACGTCCGTAAGCCTGAGGTGTCGACCTCCGCCATCTAGCACACAAACTCAAGTCCCTGACAGCGCCCAGAGGCCCTGCCGGAACTCCAGAAAGATTCCGCACTTCCACGGTCTCTCTGAGGAATCGAGGGTGAATTCAACATGTGAATGTGTACAAGGGTGCGTGCAGGGAAACCTCTGGTTTGTTGGGGATTGTAGGAACAATAATCTATAGTTATCTCTCACTTCTGGTAAATGAGTGATTCTCAGAGGAAAAGTGCAGGCCCCACTAGGAAGTTTCATCAAATCTCGGGGACCAGAGTAATCAATGAGAACATTTTACATTTATCCAAAGGAGCATGATTTTTTAAAAGGACAGACTCCGCCCATACAAAAGACATACTGCTTGCCATTCTTTTCTCTGCTTGAAGAAATTCTACTTACTCTTTAAAGCCCTGGGCAGCCTTCCTCAGCCCCATAGGCTAAATTGATCGCTCTTTCTCAGTTCTCCCAAAGCATTTGGTTCATCCCACTAGTACAGCGTGTACCATGGGCTATTACCGAGGGCTACGTGAGAGACTGTCACCCCAGGGGTGCGTGCTCCCCTGCGAGCACGGGAAATGTGCCTCACATGACTTCCTGTACCCATTTCAGGGTCGAATGACAGGCGAGAGAAGATCCTGTTCACTGGCAGAGAGGTGGTGCTGGTGTAGAAAGCATGTGGGAAGAAAGGACGGAAGAGAAAAGCGAGGAATATTCTCTGAGAGGGTCTATGTTACAGGGGATTTTTATCTACTCTGAAGGGCTTCAGAGAGGAGGACTTTAAATGGGCTAAAGGTCAATTGGTTAGAAAGAACTAGTGAGAATTTGTTGGGGGCAGAGGAAGTTCCTGGGAAGGTAAAGGACTGGTTCAAGGAAATTTCTTTCCTTTTTTTTTAAGATTTTATTGACTTATTTGAAGGAGGTGGAGAGAGAGAGAACAAGCAGGGGGAGGTACAGAGGGAGAGAGAGAAGCAGGCTCCTCGCTGAGCAGGGAGCCTGAAGCGGGACTCAATCCCAGGACCCTGGGAGCATGACCGAAGCCGAAGGCAGACGCTAAACCGACTGAGCCATGCAGGTGCTCCTGGAAATTTCCGAGGGTGGGAAACCAAGACCACCCTGCTTTTCTGATTGGTTGCCTGGCCTAGGTTGAAGACAAAGGCCTACAGACAAAAAGCTGCAAGAGCAGACGTGGACCTCACCAGGAATGGAAGTTAGAGGAGGAAAGGGAACGAAGCAATGGTAATAACCTGGTCATTGGGATTAGCTGTCAACATGCATGGAGTAACCAGACTGTGTACCTATAAATTACTCAGCGCTCTATGGTTTATCCCTCAAGATTTTTTGCATTGTGCTGAGGGTGATAGGAGCCTAAGGTTTTCAAGGGATGGAAGGCCAGAAAACATCTGTGTGTCATTACAGTGAAACGTGATCGCTCCAGGCCCAGGGACAATGACAAGGACGGTGTTAGGGGTTTTCATCAGGAAAGGCACTCCCACCCCCTCTCCAAAAAGGCAGGAGGCCAAGATACCAAGAGCAGGGACTTATGAAGTGGGTCTATCTACCAACTCATAAATTAGAAGCCAGACTTCTGTGTGGCACAAGGAAACTGCATAGCAATCTCCTTTCTCATACCTTTAAGCTTTGTCCAAAATGGAACACTCTTCCATACGGCAGCCCTTAGGTGACCCGATTCTGGAGACAAGAGTCCCCAGTTATGCCGGTAAAGGATTACTAACCCTTACTTTACCTTCCAGAATAAATGCTGCAAGTGTCTGGCACACACGATGCAGAAATTGGCCGCATTTCATTACAAGGCTGTAGCCACCCACTGCTGTTGGGCAGTGCCCCCTGCCCTCACGTCAGCAAGGTTGTCGTAGTGGAGACCGGTGCCAACTAAGAGCACATGGGCAGAAAGACACCAGGGGAGAGCATGCAGCAGCTGGAGCACGGTGTGTCTGGCTGAGGCTTTGCAGGCTTCTTGCCTCCGAGGAAACCTCTGGCCCTGGGTTGAGACACACTCTTGCAGATGCCTGCCTCTCTGCATCTACCTCCTTTGGCCTCCCAGACCTGTCTCCACAATAGCTGATGAGGCAAGTGTCCTGGCCAAAGCACCATTTCCTTCCCTTTCTTCCTGGGCTTGTAATTAAGGGGTGTCTGTGAGGCTCTCAAGCTCCTTGGGATAAAAGGAACTGTCTGGCTCCTGTGCTTTTTCTCACGGTTCCCTGAGCTCTCCAAGGTGGTTATTGCCGGTAGAGGCTCACACGGCCAGCTGAGCGAGGTGGCTCCCACCCCAGAGCCCTCAGCCAGGCTCACAGGGTGCCCTGGTCCCTGGGCACCCTCGGCCCCGCAGCATCAGTGTGTTTTCTGTTCTCTGCTCCTTCCCCAGGATGTTCTGATTTCCTCACCTCAGCTCTCTTTGTATAGCCACAGAGGTTAGGCAATGACTATGGGGCAGCAGGCCCAGGGCCCAGCTTCTCAGGAAAGGGCTGCTCCTTCACAAGGTGGTCTGAAGTCACGTGTTCTCCAGAGCTTCCCCTCCCTGGCACTCTGGTCACTCTTTCTCCGGGCATTGCTGTTCAGAGGTCTCATACACCCCTGTCCACACCTGGCACCCCGGTAGAGACAGTGTCATGCTCTGGTCAGGGGTGCAGACTCTGGGGTCACCCTCCATGTGCATGAATCCTGGACCTGCCACTGGCTTGCTGTGTGACCTTGACCTTCATCCCATATAAAATGAGGCTCAGAATAGTTCCTCCCCTATAGAGATGATGTGAGGATCAAATGAGAGAATTTATTCAAAGTGCCTCGGCTTTGGTAAGTGCGAACCAAGTGGTGTCCTTTTCTGAGAAACATTGTCCACAATGGCCCTGGATTCTGATCTGTAAGCCTTCCTTGGATAGCCCAAATGAATGGCTTTTCCTGCCTGACCCAGTGCCTCTCCTGCTTCAGGGTAGCTGCACTTTCTGACCGAGCCCAGGGGACAGACTACAAAGTGACAGGAGAGGTGTCTGAGGCTCAACGGATTGACCTCTCCAGACAAGACCATGCCATGGGTACAAAGCTCTCGTTTCACCTTCTTAAGGATTACCTTGTTTTCCTGTGCCCAGTTGAAGGATGATGATCGAATTGAACTTGGGTACCATTTTCAAAGCCTCTCCTTTCTGGAGAGAAGAATTACACTCTGCCACTTTCTACCAGGAGCCTCAGACCACGGCAGGGCATGACCTACATGAATCAGAGAGGTGGGACGTGTGGGAGAGATTACAGCCTGCGTCTCCCTCCCACTGCGCGCTTTCATCACTACCCTTCCCAAGGGGGAGGCCCTGGGGCTGCAGGAAGGGAGCTTGGGTCTCAAGAGGGTTCTCTCATCCTGCCTAGCTCTGAGCAAGAGCTGTGGCATGTAAAGGGAATGGAACCAAACACGGGGAGCTCTTTACTCCTTTTTCTACCTCCTTTCCCACCCCCTGTCTCCCCCACAAAAATTATCAAAGAACAAAGCAGGCTGGAAATCACCCAATATCCTCTGCCCTCACGATCTCCTCTGCTTTCTCTCGGGCTCTTGCTTGCGGGAAGGAATCAAATGAGTTCTGTTGTGTTCCTTTGCAAAGCACCAAGCAAGCTCTTGGTTCAAAATCTCCAAGGGCAGATTTACATATTATTTGCATATATTAGAGATTGTTCCTTCAAATGTTCACACTGAGTCCTATCATGATAAGGTAAACATCCTTAAGCAGGTCTGCATTTGCTCCTGGCTTCTAGGTCCCTGTGGTTTCTCTGCAGGACACAGTACATTCATTCTCAGCTTTATCATTCTTGTTGGATAATTTAGGTAGATCATCCCATTTACCTGGTCTGCAAAATGGGAATGATAATCCCTGTCTTTTACATGGGGTTGTATGGGGGCGCCTGGCTGGCTCAGTCAGTGGATCATGCAGACTCTTGATCTTGGGGTTGTGAGTGTGAGCTGCACATTAGGTGTATTGATTACTTAAAAGTAAAATCTTAAAAAAAAAGAGAGCAATTGTTGGGGCGCCTGGGTGGTTCAGTCAGTTGGGCATCCAACGCTTGATTTTGGCTCAGGTCATGATCTCAGGGTCCTGGGATCGAGCCCCACATCAGGCTCTGTGCTCAGTGTGGAGTTGGCTTCTCCTCCCTCTGCCACTGCTCCTGCTCTCCGTCTCTCTCTCTCTCAAATAAATGATTAAAATCTTTTAAAAAAAGAGATCATAGATATAAAACCATTTCATAAACTGTAAAGAACAGGTAAAAATCTCAGATATTATTATTGTCATTAAAATTATTCAGTGAAAAATGGTACGCTGGTAATCTGAAAGGGACAAAGCATTTCCTAAGGTAAGTAGGGGAGACTAGCATTTCTTGATTTAATGTCAAACTGCATAAAAGACCCCTCTGTCCCCTTCTGCATTTTGCCAGGACGCTGGATGGCAGGAGCCCTGTTCTGTCGATAGGACTGTCCCAACCTATAGGAACTCCAAGCTGGGCAAGGCCAAGGTGCAGCCCTGACCACAGTGTGGTTCAAAATCCTGTGGGAAGTCAGTGGCAGGGTGGGGGTGGGGTGGAGGTGGGGAAAGCGTTGAGAATGCTGTGCTGTTTTAGTGCAGGAAGGGATTCGGTGATCAATGCCCAGCCCCCTTCCCCATTTTACAGATAAAGACACTGAGGTTCAGAGAGGGGTGTTGCTGGCTCAAGGCTCCCAGCAGGCTTCAGTGAGCAGTCCTGGCTGACCCATTGTCTCTTGCTCCAGAACTTCTGTCTCCGTCTGCAGAGGAAAAGAGGTTCTCGGCCTCCCAGAATAGCAAAAGGCAAACACACTTGGTTGAGAAGAGCCCTTCAGAAAGAGACACTAGTGGAGAAGAAAACTCACACACCTTTCTCTGAACCTTGGCTTTAACCCACTGTCTGGACACAGGTGGTTTTAAAAGTCCGAGCTGCCAAGGCCTTGAATGGCCTCTTAGAACTCGATGAGAGCCCTGCTCAGGGGCAGAAAAACTGGTCTCACATCTTCCAGGCCCAGCCACTTGGGTACCACAGACAAAAGATTCTCAGAAAGGTCAAGGCTTCTTTCTGACAAGGCAGGAAAAACAAATCCCAGCACTTTCAAAGGTCATGAGCCTCAAGGGAATTAGGTAAGGGGTGGGGAGCCAGCAATGTCTTTGGAGGGGAGAAGTAACCAGCATGAATGGTCCAGGAGGGAGGAAGTTTGTTCTCAGGACCATTGCATTCAGTTTAGTAAGTACTAACTAGCAGTCTGCAGTGTGCTGGGTGCTTGGGGCAGGGGACCCAGAATACATTTGGCCCCTGCTTTCAAGGAGCTTGCTGGGGGAATAAGGCTCTCACATGAGTCAAAAGAGACAAAAGGCAGAAGCTGTGTTTAGGCCAAAGAGAAAATACTCCAGAAAGAATGAGACAAATCAGGAGCACCTGGGTGGCTCAGTTGTTAAGTGTCTGCCTTCGGCTCAGGTCATGATCCCAGGGTCCTGGGTTCGAGCCCCGCATCGGGCTCCCTGCTCAGCGGGAAGCCTGCTTGTGTTCCCTCTCTCGCTGTGTCTCTCTCTCTGTTGAATAAATGAAATCTTTGGGAAAAAAAAAAAAGAATGAGACAAATCAGCGTGGATTCATATAGTTCTGAAGAGCTTCATGGAGTAGGGAAATAAATCTTTGTGTAAGCCTAGAAGCTTTAGTTGGTGAGTGAACGGGGAGGGAGCATTTCAGGGTGGAGCACAGCCTGGACAGAGGCGGGAATGAGCACAGGAACTCACCTTTTCTGACCTCCTCTGTGCATGAGCTGTGAGCTAGAATCGGAATTTTATTTTATTTATTTATTTTTTAAGATTTTATTTTTTATTTATTTATTTGAGAGAGAGCGAAAGAGAGTGAGAAACAGTATGAGAGGGGAGAGGGTCAGAGGGAGAAGCAGACTCCCCGCTGAGCAGGAAGCCCGACGCGGGACTCGATATCCCGGGACTCCAGGATCATGACCTGAGCCGAAGGCAGTCGCTTAACCAACTGAGCCACCCAGGCGCCCTAGAATTGGAATTTTAAAGATTAAGTGCCTCTGTCCTCACGGATGAGCATTGTTTGTGGAGTCCGCCTGGGTCCCTGGAAGATGTGGCAAATAGGTTTCTAGTCTCTTGGAAGAGAAGGGCCTCCACATCACTGGTGAACTCTGGCTGGCTTTAGAATGATTCCTTGAGTAAAGGGGTGGCAAAATCATTTAGTCCTAACGAGGACCCAAGAATCCTGGGCCCAGTCAGCCTTGCATAACAGAGTACTGCATAGAGGTTACCCCTGTAGGCTCTGGCTTTAGGCTTGGCATTGAAGCCCATCCCTAAAGCCCTTAGTAAGTGTGTGGCATTGCCATTAACCTCTCCAAACCTCAGTCTCCTCATCTGTAAAATGAGGATGAGAATAATACAGGGGTGTGGTAAGGATCACGTAAGGTGGGGCTTAGCCCCTGGCCGGCCCCTCCGCCCATGGCTGCCATTGTGTTCTGGGTTGTTGCCAAGGCCTGGTGCGGCTTGGTTGACTCTCTTGTCTGATGGTTTCCCAGGTCTGGTAATCTGAAGGGATTGTGGAGAATCTGATTGCTTGTCAAATTGCGTAAAAAGGCCCATCCTGCAGTTTGCTCGGGTGCTGGATGGCAACAACAAGGGCCTGTCAGAGGGCCAGAGTCCTTTCTTCCCTCAGGTGCCCTTCAGAGAGGTGGCCCTCTCAGTGAGGGGAGGTGTGGGAGGTGTGGGTGTGGGAGAGGAAAGTTCCAGGGCCAGTGGGAGACTGGAGGCTCTGAGGGCATTCTGCGGCCACACAGGAGTCCTGCAAAGAGCCTCGGAGACAGTAAGGAAGCCCACCGGGTTCTGGAAGGTGCTCCACCCACCTCGCTAGGAGACTCATGTTTCTAGACCACAGTCTCCTCATCTATAAAGTGAAGACCTTAAATTAGGCCGGTGACTCACACTTTGTGGGAAGAGGAGAAGGTCCTCAGTTACAGTATGGGGTTCCTGAATCCAGAGGCTCACCGATCATTGCCTATGGACGCAATAAATAATTCATCTCGCATGTAGGTGCTGAGCTACTTTTCAAACACACAGAGATGCTGCTGTCATTTTTAAAAATACATATTTGAAGGAATATCACATATACTGTTGCTTTTTATCAGCATGCAGTTTTTCATTCAGGGACCCTAAAAGTACAATTACACTTACTTGGAGGAATCCAAAAGCATTTTAGAAGTTTTGAAGAGGTACAAGCTTGACAAGTTTGGCTCCTACTGGATCAGGTGAAGGACACTCAACCTTCCCTGGACTGTGGCTCTTCATTCCAGCCTGACAAATGAAGCCTCCCCTTCTAGCCTCAATCCCCTTGAACAAATAGTAGCCACTAGAAGAGGTGCTCTTGTGACAGTGAAGACAAAATGGAAGAAAGAGGGACAGGTAAGCAAGTTGCCTCATTGTAAGAGAAAGACAACCTTTATAAGAAAATCGGGGAAATCCTCAGGACTCTAGCAGCTTGAAGGGCTTTTTTACAAAAGTGACCTGTCACTTCCCTATATTTGTCACTGTTTCCCACTGCACACATGTTTGCAGCACATGGGAAGTGGGAGGAGTTGGAATGTCCTCCAAATTCCCCTGACACCCAGTTCCCACCTTTATCCTCTAGAAAAACGCTCTGTTTTGTTTTGTTTAACTTCAGGAGGTCACAGACCCTTTAAGAATGTGATAAAGGTTAAGGGCCCTCATTTGACCGGAAAAAAAGGTACCCACACCGACACGTGCATATATAATTTTTATTTCAGCAGGTTCCCCACCCCCTGAATTCACCACGGACCTCCCTGGGCATTTCTAGACTTCAGGTCAGGAAATCCTGTTCTTGTGCTGGTTGTTGTCAATGAATTTAATTTTACCTTCTCTTAGTGTTCTATAGATTGAAGCTCTAAAAGTCTCACCAGACTTTTAACGGGACCTCTGAGTGTCCCACTTCCCAGCTGCTACAGGCTCCCTAGACTTGGGAAGACAGGTTCGGAAAAAAAGCTGCATGCTCTAAGGCAGAGCATCGCACATGGAGACCTCCTCTCAACGCTAGCTCCCATGGGTAGCTGGAATAAGGTGAATGGAAGCACAAAAGGGGCTTAGGAACAGAGGCCACCTAAGAGTCAAGAATCTCTCCTGACAGGACCATTTTTACAAGCATCTGTCTAGGAACTCTGGACCTGCAGACTTGTAGTCCTTGAAATGGAAAGCTGCTCTCATCTCTGGGAAGGATCTCCAGCTTCCACTCCTCCTGCCCCCTATCCACTGTTCTTCCGCCTTCTCATCCTGTGTTCAGGTGCCTTGTCTGAGGGCTCATCCTCCTGTTGAGGCCACCTGCCTGCTTAGTCCTATGAGTCCCTGAATGAACAAGCCAAAATCAAGGAAGATTTATCCATCCACCTAGAACATCATTCTGATTCTGAAAGTCCAGTGGTTTTTTTTTTTTAAAGATTTTATTTATTTATTTGAGAGAGAGAGAATGAGAGGCAGAGAGCACGAGAGGGAAGAGGGTCAGAGGGTCAGAGGGAGAAGCAGACTCCCTGCTGAGCAGGGACCCCGATGCGGGACTCGATCCCGGGACTCCAGGATCATGACCTGAGCCGAAGGCAGTCGCTTAACCAACTGAGCCACCCAGGTGCCCAGTCCAGTGGTTTTTAACCAACTGGAGCCCAAGCTCAGTTGGCCCAAGAGCATCCATCCTTAAACCTTAGTTTGCATCTAACACTTGCTCTGGGAAGACAGAGAGGGCAGTACATCTGGGGGTGCTGGGTGGGGGTTGGGAGTGGGGAAGCAACAGGTACCACCAATGAGAGTCCGGGCTGCCAGGCTTGGCTAGGATACCACAGTGTGCACCAGGCAAGGGAGGTAAATTCTCCAAATACCAGGATGTTGGGCAATATTTCAAAGAATGAAATTCATTGCTATTACAGCCCTTCCTCTACCCACCACCCTGAACTCTATGTCCTGCCCTTTTCCTCTACAATATACTACGCAAATGATCCATTGTTCTCTATAATCTTACCCTGTTGGGTTCAATTTTATCTCAGCTTTCTAGGACTCCAAACCTCTAGCTGTCTGACTATCCTCACAGCTTGTGTAAGGGTATGAGCACTTCGAAGGAAGATGGGCAGAGGAAAGTGCTATACATCCAAATCCTTCCACTTAATTATTTTATCCTGTGATTTTGAAAATTAATTTATCTAATAAATATTTATGGACCTCTAGTTAGGTTAGGACATGGGGGATATGGGAGAATGTATTTAATTAGGATATGGAGGCTATGAGGGACCATAAAGATGTTCTAGGTACATAAAGAAGTACTAGGAGACTAGGTACTGGGATATGGGAAAATATAAGAATGAGATTTGGATTCTGCTTTCAAAGAACTTGCTGTCTAGTAGAGGAAATAAGACTCAAAAATAAGCCACAATACATGGAGGTGTGTGTGTATATATATATATATATATATTATATATATACATATACACAATACATGGAGGTGTATATATTAAGCCCTAGCTTAGTAACTGTCACATAGCAAGTGACATTTAAGTTGGACATTGAGGAATGGGTAAGAGTTGGAGAGACAAACTGAGGAAAAGGCGTTCTAGATAGAAGGCATGGAAAGAAACTTGGAAGCAATAGTGGTGGACCTACATGCAGAATAGCAAATAGCTCTATTTGGTAAGAATATAGGGAACGGAAGTATTAAGAGTGAAGGCTAGAAAGCCCAGGATACGCTTGGCCAGTGGACGACCTTGCATGTCAGGCTTAAACATAGGTCGGGATTTTAGGGGCATCGCTAAAGCTTTCTAAGTGGAAGAGTTCATGGTGATCATAGCTGTATCTCAGAAAGATTAATTTGGGGGGTGTTTGGGTGGCTCGGTTGGTTAAGCATCCAACTCTTGATTTCAGCTCAGGTCATGATCTCAGGGTCGTGAGCCCTGCGTCGACCCCCGCGTCGGGGTTCCGCACTGAGAGTGCAGTCTGCTTAAGATTCTCTCTCTCCCTCTCCCTCTGCCCCCACCCTTCTAAAAAAGGAAAGAAATAAAAAAAGAAAGGAAGAAAGGAAGGAAGGAAGAGAAAAAAAGGTTAATTTGGTAGTGCTGTGGAGGCTAGATAGGGGCAAAAGTGATGAAACAAAAGATTGAACGGTGGCAGTGGGAAGCATCATTCAGAGGAGGAGACTTCTGGTTAACTGAGCCCAAAGTGACCTTGATCTCTGTTTTCAACTGGCACTCACCGTCTGGAACTTTCAAGGGGAGCGGTACAGTTGTTAGTAGTTGTTAGAAGCCGACTTTGGGGTCCAACAAACCTAGGCTTGAATGATAGCTCTGTTACAAATCAACTTCTCAGAGCTTTATCCATCATACATAAAATGGGAATAATTACGTCTAGATTTGTTATAACGATTAAACATGATTACATCTGCAAAACATTATTAGCATAGCAGCAAAAGGTAAGCAATTAATAAATGGTTGATATGATAATCATTATCATATGATTCGTGTTGTAGATACGTGTGTGTGTAGAGCTAGAATCATCTCCTTCATGAGATTATTAGCTGCTGGAGGGCTGGAAACCAGTTTTGTGGTGTGCGCCCTCAGTGCTTACATAGCTTCTTCTTCTTCTTCTTCTATTTTTTTTTAAGATTTTATTCATTTATCTGACAGAGAGAGCACAGCAGGGAGAGAGCAGCAGAGGGGGAAGGAGAACAGGCTCCCCGCTGAGCAGGGAGCTGGAGGAGGGGGGATGGCGGGGGCTCTATCCCAGGATCCTGGGATCATGACCCGAGCTGAAGGAAGCCGCCTAACCGACTGAGCCACCCAGGCGCCCCTTGCATAGCTTCTTGTACTAACTAGGCCATCAGTGACTCTGAAAGAAATAGATAACATGATAGATGAGTAACTAGAACGGGAGTGAGATTTTCATTAAACATCAGAGAATCTGTCCCCTCGAATGAGGACAGATATTCTCTTGCTCCAAGCGCCCCTGCTCTCAGACCTACAATCACTCTACCTCGGCAGATACAGTAAGAAACCCTAAGGTTGGCCAGAGGCTTGTAGATTCAAAGATGAGACGAGTTTGTCCTCAAGACAGGACATTCTTAGTTCTAGGCAATGTTGGGGACTTCCTGGTCTTGGTAAACATTAAGTGTCAACCTCTGGGCCTGTTCCTAATGGACCTACGTGCATGCTGTACAGAGGTCTTCAGATAAAGCCCACCTAGTGCCTAGCTGCCTGCCTCGCTGGCAATGTTGGTCTAGGCCCGGAAGCAGCGAGTGAGCTGAGAGTTCGGACACTGCGGATGTGGACCCTGGATTCCCCATCTCTTTGTCCGGCTCTGTTGAACTAAGAAACCTGGGGCACTGTCTTCTCTCGGCCACAGGGCCTGTTCACCGCGGCATCCCTGGATCCTGACTGACGACTCACCACCTCCGTGTGCGGCCCACCTCCAAAGGCAGCGACACGCTAAGTGCTGCAGGGGCTGAGGAAGGGCGAGACCAGGCGCCTGGCTTCAAAAGAGTTTCATGCTCGCTGAGCAGAAAAGGTAAAACATGGGGAAAATATGGCAGCATGGCTGAGAGTAGAAACAGTGGAGTTGAGCTGCCTGGTTCAAATAATAGCATTTCCCTTACAGGAGTACTATTAAGGGTCAAAGAGTTCAGGTAAACTTCTTGGCACAGTACTGGCACAGAGTGAGGATTCCCCGAATGGTTTATTATTATTATTGTTATTAAGTTAAATAATAACAACAGACCTGAAAAGCAACAAGGCAATAGGGGATTTTCCAGGCCATTCTCTTGGAGTTAATCTTCTTTTTTTTTTTTTCTTAAAGATTTTACTTATTTATTTGACAGAGAGGGACACAGCGAGAGAGGGAACACAAGCAGGGGCAGCCAGACTGGGGAGGGGGGCTCGACCCCGGGACCCTGGGATCATGACCTGAGCCGAAGGTGGATGCTCAACGGCTGAGCCGCCCAGGCGCCCTAGAGTTTGACCTTCTCGATAAAAGAAGATCCTGTCCTTCATGTTTATAGATTCCCCCCAACATCCACGCCCAGTGCCTTGCAATCAAACAGGTGCTCGAATATTTGGGGCGAATATAATTAACGGCATTTCTACTTTCCGCTACAAGGAACCCTAGGACAGTGGGGTCAGGGAAAGCTTCGTGGAGGAGGTGAGGTTGAAGTGAAACTTAGCAGGTTGGGCGGCTTGGGATGGACAAAGCAAAGTGAAGAGGGCTCTGATTCTAAAAGCCTAGAATGGGCTGGGGGTTCAGGAGAGGCAGGGGAGACTGGGAGAGCACAGCCGTGGCATGCCACGCGCACTAGGGAGGACGCCAGTGTGCCCAGAACCCGGGCTCTGAGTGTGGGGCTGGGCCCAGAGGGGGAGCCAGAATCCCCTGGGGGTAGATTTGGGGCCTAGTGGCGGAGCTCACCAGCTGCTCAAGGGATCCTGGCCAAAATCTGAGTCCTGTCTGTCCTTCCGGCTCCTCTTTCACATCCTGTTCCAGAACGAGGCCTCAGGGTGTGAAGACGTCCACAGAGACAGGCCAGGCACTGAGATGGGGAGCTGCAGTCCAAGGATCGAGGCTGAGCCTGTAGAGGCCTGCATGATCCCTCCACAGCTTCCTTCGATCCCCAGGCGCAGCTGACAAACTGCTTTGCCAGGGAAGTGACCACTGTCCCCAAGCCTCTGACAGGCCTCTGTGTCATGACACTTTCCACAAGGGAAAGCAGGGTGCAGATTTTTTCCCTTTTTGAGTATTCTTTGAGAAACTCTCTGAGGATTCTCTTCCCCTCCCAGAGGGTAGGAGCCAAATGGTTCTGTGCTCAGAATGATACTTACAGTGAGTGTTCACACACAGTGGACGTTCTTCCTGTCCGGAGTGCAGAACGACTGACATGACCGTTTTGAGCACTTCCTCATTTTACAGCCAAGGAGAGGAGAAAGCCCATAATCATAAGAATGCTTCCACAATATATGCCAGTCCTTAGGCTAAGAACTTTGCACTTAATGCTCACAATAATCCTACGAGGCAGAGGGGCGCCTGGGTGGCTCAGTCGTTGGGCGTCTGCCTTCGGCTCAGGTCATCGAGCCCCGCATCGGGCTCCCTGCTCTGCGGGAAGCCTGCTTCTCCCTCTCCCACTCCCCCTGCTTGTGTTCCCTCTCCCACTATCTCTCTTTCTGTCAAATAAATAAATAAAATCTTTAAAAAAAAAATCCTATGAGGCGGATCCTGTTATTAAGGAACTTGTCCAAGGTCGCATAACTAGTAAGCAGGTCCTACAACCAGTAATGTGGGATTGGCAGTCTGGCTCCATTGGCCACCATGCTGTTACCTGGATGGAAGTAGCATGGGTCTGATGAGGGGAAAGTGGGGACACAACCCAGGAATCCTGTCTTCTAAATCGGTCCACCAATGTCTAGGGGATGAAAAAGAGAACTTGAGTCCCTGCCGTCCCGAAAGCCTCACCTCAGTTCCTATCCTCCAGTAACTCTAAGATTGAGTGAAATTTTACCAAACTGCTCCCCATTCCTTCCTCAGGACACTGAGAATGCACTGGGGGCCACGTGCCTGTAAGGCAACATTTTTTTTTCCATTTTACAGAAAATGGTAAACACCTGAAAATCGAGTTTCTGAAAGAAAGTGGCTGAAGAAAGAAAGAAAGAAAGAAGAAAGAAAAGAAGAAAGAAAGAAAGAAAAGAAAGAAAGAAAGAAAGAAAGAAAGAAAGAAAGAGAAGAAAAAGAAAGAAGAAAGAAGAAAGAAAGAAGAAAGGAAGAAGGAAGAAGGAAAGAAAGAAGAAAGAAGAAAGGAAGAAGGAAGAAAGGAAGAAAGGAAGAAAGAAGAAAGGAAGAAAGGAAGAAAGGAAGAAAGAGAAGAAAGGAAGAAAAGAAGAAAGAAGAAAGAAAGAAAGAAAGAAAGAAGAAAGAAAGAAAAAGAAAGAAAGAAAGAAGAAAGAAAGAAAGAAAAGAAAAAAGAAAGAAAGAAAGAAGAAGAAAGAAAGAAAAGATAATTATAGCCAGAGTGGGCCACTGCTTTCTACAAGCAGAACAGCTGCTTCTAAGTATAGCCTGCAATGCAACTCTTGCAGATCTCAGGGTTGTGAGTTCGAGCCCCATGCTGGGGGTAGAGTTCACTTAAAAATAACTAACTAACTAACTAAATAAATAAATAAAATTTCACCTGCAAAATGCAAATCCCCAATGGGCACAGCCCCCTCACCCCATTGGCTTTTCCTGCCCAAAGGCTTGTGTGTGCACCTTGGGCCGCAGGCTCCCCTCTGAGAGGCCCCAGCTCAGGCATGTCCCCTCTTGGGGAAGACAGGGAGGAGGAAGAGGGTCAGTTTTCTGCTTAATGTTCCGGAGGGGAAGCAGCTGCTTCTTAAATGTGTGCAGGGATCAAGGGTGTATTTGAAAACATTGTAAAATGTCTTCAACTGTTGAGCAAGGAAGGGGTTGAGCCCTGGGGCTCTGGAGGGGAAGAAGGAAAGGCGAAGTATAGAGGGCTTGTCGGGGAGGACTCAGCAACAGCCCATCACAGGTTTGGGACCGGCGTCTTGCCAGCTCATTTTCTTTCTAACTCAATGCCAGGCACTTGTACTCAAGTACAAGACTTGAGTCTTGTACTCCACCCAGCAATTTGGAGACAGCTGTGGGTATGCATATAACAGAACAGGATGCTCTCTGGACAAAAGTTCTGAAAGAAAACCAAAACGGAAGACTAGCCTCCACGCCCCCGCTGGACAGTCTCTAATGACCCTTGGGGAATGTTCCGGACACGCATAGGCATCTGCAAATTTACTCACCTGAGAGTTGCTTCTACCTCCTGCTCCCTGGGATTAGAAACAGGAAGTGCCAAGACTCTCCTTGAGTTGTCTCTGTGTTTTGTTTTTTAATCACAGTGATCCACAATCCCTTCTCCTGCTCCTCACCCCATTTTCAGTTAGGGTAAAAAGGAGGTGAAAAACAAAACACCGAAGCACAAAGGTTTTGAGAAATTCTATACTGAAACTCCTGGAAGGCTGGAATTAGGTATAAAGAGGGTAGAACTCCAGATTTCTGCAACACCTCTTGCGGGGGGGGGGGGCTGAACTTACTATATGCCCTTTATTTATGTATTTATTTATTTATGAAAATATTTTATTTATTTATTTGAGAGAGAGAGAGAGAGTGTGTGCGCACACACAGGCACACGCACGAGCAAGGGGAGGGGCAGGGGGAGAGGGAGAAGCAGACGTCCCGCTGAGCAGGGAGCCCAATGCGGGGCTCGATCCCAGGACTCTGAGATCCTGACCTGGGCCGAAGGCAGACGCTTAACCGACTGAGCCACCCAGCCACCCACTATATGCCCTTTAAAAATGAGGGGAAATTTTTCATCGCTTCCAAAATTATACCAGAAAGGTATGCACATGAGAAAGTCGATTGTGAGAAAGCCCAAAATATTTGGTAAGGATGCTCAAGTTGGGGAAGTTCAGCTGAAATAGCAATTTGTGGGTGGAATATTAGCTGGGAATTGGCTGCAGAATTACCCATAGTTTGACGGGACGCTGTGGGGGAGGAGGAGCATGAAGTTTGTGCTCAGGCTCAGGCTGTGGCAAAGCAGTCAGTAAAGCTAGTTCTGTGTGCTCAGGGTTTAAAGTCCTCACCGGCCCCAGGGTATCCAAGGCACGACCAGTAAGTAGAATCAGAGATTCCATTCAGCAAAAGCAGACGGAAAACAAATTCTCTCTCTCTCTCTCCTTTTTTTTTTTTTTTTTTTTTGTTGTTTGTTTGTCCTGGTTGAAAACCGCACACAGTAGCCATCTGAAGAAATTCCAGTGTCGGGAGTGTTCAGGCAGGGGAGGGAGGATAAAAAAGCAGCCAACCTCTGACCACAGGGGAAATCAGCCTGATGGCTCCTCAGATGCCATTGTCTAGCCCGGAGCTCTGGAATGTTCACGGGGTGTCCTTGCATATCCCATGATTCTAGCGCATGAGACACTTCTTGCTTATCCTCTCGTTTCCTGTGACCCCCAATATGGCCACTGGCAAGGCTCGACATTCCTGTCTGGGACTGAGCAGCTTGAACCACTTGTGCGCATCACAGGTCATCTTCAGCTGCTGTGGGAGAGCGCTGAGTGAAGAGAAAGTGCTAGGTCCTGCTGAGCATCTAGGGGAATGGAGGTGGGGTGAAAGCTCTAAAAGTCAACTGCAGGGGTCCCCAGTTTTTGGGTACCATTTCTTTTTTTTTTTTCCGAAGATTTTATTTATTTATTTGAGACAGAATGAGAGAGAGAGAGAGCACATGAGAGGGGGGAGGGTCAGAGGGAGAAGCAGACTCCCTGCCGAGCAGGGAGCCCCATGCGGGACTCCATATCCCGGGACTCCAGGATCATGACCTGAGCCGAAGGCAGTCGCTTAACCAACGGAGCCACACCCAGGCGCCCTTGTGTACCTTTTCAACACAAATTCTAGTTGATCCACTCATAGCTCTGGAAACTTGACTTTTGTAAAAACGAGGAAACTAAATTACAGCCCTGCCTGTAGCTTCGTAGTTTTGGAAACATGGCACCACAGTGAGGCAATCTGGGTAGAGCGCCAAACCAAACCAGAACCAAGAGTGGAAATTTTAAGCCATTAACACGGAAGATTAGTGGGTCTACTTGAACTTAGGCAAGACCTGACAGGATTTTAGATCCAGTGCATTTTCTAACAGTGAATTTCAATTAACAAGGGTTTTGAAACACACCTCAATCTGACATTGGACTTGGGGCAAAGATCTACTTTTCTTTCCAGGGAAGTCTTATAATAACTGAATCAATTCCTCTCCTCTAAAAACATCCCCTCCTGGACAAATCTACCTAAAATAGTACCACCATCCTTTATTTTAAAAATTAATCATGTCATTTAAGAACTTTTAAGGGTATCCTATTGTCTTACTAAATCCAGCGCACACTCCTTTGCCTGGTTATTTAAAAATCCTACATAATTTAGCCCCACCCCACCTATCCACTAGTGCTCTCCCCCACACACCCTCTGATCTACTTGGGCTGGCCTTCTCACTGTCCCCAAATAGCTTATTCATTCCTGCCTTCGTTTTAATACCTGTATTCTTCCCCTTCAACCTCTGAATCTGAACTTACTCTTCCTCTTTAAATATCTCGGAAAGACCCCACTTTTGGAGATTTTGCCAGCGATTTCCTTTTTCATCTTTTCCATCTCTAGGTGATTATCTATCTATATCATCTATATCTATATTGGTATATTCTTTGCCTCCCCAATTACACTGAAAGCCACAATGGATATAAATTTTATGTTACAGTGTCCCACATAAATTGTGCTCACTGAATAACTGTTGATTAATAGCAATTCTTCTTTCATGAATTAAAGGCTGAATGCACACACAGAATCAGTCTCATTCCCATCACATGGGATTTCAAGACAGCATAACTTGCAAACATTTTTGGGTCCTCTAGGTTGTAACACAGGGGAAAAAATGTGAAGAATGGTTGTGCCTAAGAGAGCAAGGGATGGGTTCAAAATAGAATAAAATGCTTGTTCAACACTGACAATTTGAATGCTAGTCTGAAAATTGGGCACCTCCACAATGTTTGCATTCTTCCTAGCATTCAAATCCAGGGCACCATAACATTAATTAATTAATTAATTCTTTTGCGTTTAAGACTTTCCCTCCTGGTGGTGACTGGGTGGCTCAGTCATTAAGCGTCTGCCTTCGGCTCAGGTCATGATCCCAGGGTCCTGGGATCCAACCCGGCATCGGGCTCCCTGCTCTGCAGGGAAGCCTGCTTCTCCCTCTCCAACTCCCCCAGCTTGTGTTCTTTCTCGCTGTGTCTCTCTCTGTAAATAAACAAAATCTTAAAAAAAAAAAAAAAGACTTTTCCTCCTTATTCCCTCCTTGATGGAGTGGGTACTAGGATAAGAAAGAGTTTGGAAGAAACCATATATTTCTTAAAATGGAATAGAGCAGACATATAGACCAATGGAATAGAGTCAGAAATAATAAGCCGGAAATAATTGATTTTTGACAAGGGTACCAAAACTGTTCAATGGGGGAAGGCAGTCTTTTCAACAAATGGTGCTAGAAAAACAGGATATTCCCATATGCAAAAGAATGAAATGGGATGCTTATCTACATCATATACAAAAATTAAGGTAGAATGGATCAAAGACCTAAACTTAAGAGCTAAAACTATCTAACTCTTAGAAGAAAACATAAAGGGAAAATCTTCTTACATTGAATTTGGCAATGACTTCTAGGATATGACACCAAAAGCAGAGACAACAAAAGAAAAATACGCAATTTGGACGTCATCAAAATTAAAACTTCTGTGCAAAGGATACTACCAAGGGAGTGAAAAAGAATCCACAGAATGGGAGAAAATATTTGCAAATCATATATCTAATAAGGGATTAATACACAAAAAATGAAAGAACTTCTGGAACTTAAAGAACAACAACAACAAAAACCAATTCAAATGCAGACAAACAACTTGAACAGACATTGCTCCAAAGAAGATACACAAATGGCCAAGAAGCACATAAAAAGATACTCAATATTATTAGTCATTAGGGAAATGCAAATCAAAATCACATTGGGGGCACCTGAGTGGCTCAGTAGGTTAAGCGTCTGCCTTCGGCTCAGGCCATGATCCCGGGGTCCTGGGATCGAGCCCCGCATCGGGCTCCTGGGAGCCTGCTTCTCCCTTTCCATCTCCCCCCTCCTCATGCTCATGCTCCCTCTTTCTCTCTCTCTCTGAAATAAATAAATGAATAAATCTTTAAAAACAAACAAACTCACATTGAGATACCACTTCTCACCCATTAGGATGTCTATTATTTAAAAAAAAAAAGGGTGCCTGGGTGGCTCAGTTGGTTAAGCGACTGCCTTCGGCTCAGGTCATGATCCTGGAGTCGCGGGATCGAGTCCCGCGTCGGGCTCCCTGCTCAGCAGGGAGTCTGCTTCTCCCTCTGACGCTCCCCCCTCTCATGTGTTCTCTCTCTCTCTCTCTCTCACATAAATAAATAAAATCTTTTAAAAAAAAGAAAGAAAAAGAAAAAATATTGGTGAGGATGTGGAGAAATGGGAAACCTCATGAGAATTGGAAGCTGGTAAAAATGTAAAATGATGCAGCCGCTATGGAAAACAGTATGATGGTTCTTCAAAAAGTTAAACATAGAGTTACCATATGATCCAGCAACTCCAGTCCTAGGTATATGCCCAAAATAATTGGAAGCAGGGACTCAAACAGATAATTGTACACAAATGTTCATAGTATTCAGAATTCACAATAACCAAAGGTTAGAGGAAACCCATTTGTCTGTCAAAAGATGAATGGGTAAACAAAATGTGGTATATACATGCAAAGGAATCTTATTCAGCTTTAGAAATGAAGGAAATTCTGACACAGGCTACAACATGGATGAACCTTGAAGACATTATACTAAGTGAAATAAGCCAGTCACAAAAGGACAAGTATTGTATGTTACTATATGAGATACCTAGAATAGGCAAATTCAGAGAGATAGAAAGTAGAATGATGGTTGCCAGGAGCTGAGGGTAGGGGACACGGGAAATTATTGTTTAACGGGTATGGGATTTCTGTTTGGGATGATGAAAACATTCTGGAAATAGGTAGTAGTGATGGTTGTACATATTATGAAAGTATTCGATGCCACTGAATTGTATGCTTAAATGTGGTTAAAATGATAACTTTCATGGTACAGATATTTTACCACAATAATTTTTAAAAAGAAAGAAATAGCACCTGAATCCAACCATGAGGAAATAATCAGCCCAAATTGTGAGTCATTCAGGAGCACCTGGCTGGCTCAGTTGGTAGAGCATGCAACTCCTGATCTTGGAGTTGTAAGTTCGAGTCCCGCGTTGGGTGTAGAGATTATTTAAAAATACTTAAAAAAAAAATCTTTACACATGAAAAGATACTCAACATCACTCATTGTCAGAAAAATACAAATCAAGGGGCGCCTGAGTGGCTCAGTCGTTAAGCGTCTGCCTTCGGCTCAGGTCATGATCCCAGGGTGCTGGGATCGAGCCCCGCATCCGCCTCCCTGCTCGGCAGGAGACCTGCTTCTCCCTCTCCCACTCCCCCTGCTCGTGTTCCCTCTCTCTCGCGGTGTCTCTCTGTCAAATAAATAAACAAAATCCTAAAAAAAAAAAAGAAAAGAAAAATACAAATCAAAACCATGAGCTACCATCTCACACCTGTCAGAATCGCTAAAATTAACAACACAAGAAACAACAGGTGTTGGCAAGAACGAAGAGTGACAGAAAGGTGAACCCCCTCATACTGTTGGTGGGAATGCAAACTGGTACAGTCACTCTGGAAAACAGTATGGAGTTTCCTCAAAAAGTTAAAAATAGAGCTACCCTATGACCCAGCAATTGCACTACTACGTATTTACTCAAAGGATACAAAAATACAGATTCAAAGGGGTACATGCACCCCGATATTTATAGCAACATTATCAACAATAGCCAAACGATGGAAAGAGCCCAAATGTCCATCAACTGATGAATGGATAAAGAAGATGTGGTGTATATATACAATGGAATATTACTCAGCCATCAGAATGAATGATATCTTCCCATTTGCAATGCCATGATGGAGCTAGCGTGTATTATGCTAAATGAAATAGGTCAGAGAAAGACAAAGACCGTATGATTTCACTTATATGTGGAATTTAAGAAACAAAATAGATGAACATAGGGGAAGGGGGAAAAAAGAAAAAGAGAGGGAAACAAAGCATTAGAGACTCTTAATGACAGAGAACAAACTGAGGGTTGATGGAGGGAGGTGGGTGGGGGATGGGCTAGATGAAAGTTGGGTAGTGGGGCGCCTGGGTGGCTCAGTCGATTGAGCGGCTGCCTTCGGCTCAGGTCATGATCCCGGGTGTCCTGGGATCGAGCCCCGCGTCGGGCTCCCTGCTCCGTGGAGAGCCTGTTTCTCCCTCTCCCTCTGTCTGCCACTCTGCCTACTTGTGCTCTCTCTCTACCTCTCTGTTAAATAAATAAATAAAATCTTTAAAAAATAATAATAATAGAAAGATGGGTACTAACTAGAATTTAAATAAAAAATTTGAAAAGAAAAAAAATGTGGGTCATTGTACAAAACGACTCAGCTGCACTCTTCAGAAATGTCAAGATGACGAGAGGACAAAAAAAGGGAGTAGGGTGCTGTGGCAGATTAAAGACGCCCAATGCAATGACTAATCCTTGATTGTATAAGAGCTCTAGAGGGCATTGTTGTGTGGCAATTGGGAAAAGTGAATATAAATGGTGTATGAATGTGAAATTTCTCTAGAGTGATGATTAACATTGGGCTTAGGTGGGAGAATACCCTTCTTGGAAGATACATGCTAAAGTATTTAAGGATGATGTCTGCAACTTCCTTTCTAATGGGGAAGAGGGTGCATCTATAAAAAGAGATAAAGTAAATATAGCAAAATTGATGAATGTAGGGGAAGAGTTTACAAATATTCATTGGTCCAGTTTTTCTACTTTTCTTTATTGGAAAATAAAATATTACAGGAAAAATATAGTCTAGTCATGTGGTGCCCAAATGATCAGGGAAACACTGACATTCTGTGACTCTGTGAGCAAAATGTTGATCTGTTTGCCACAGTGGATTATTCCGTTTTACTGAACTGACTCCCCAGGGTTGCCAGAAGAAGCTGGCATGGAGTATTTGGGAGGTGAGACTAGATGCTCCTGGCAACAGCAACACTCTCTTTTTTTTTTTTAAGTTTTATTTATTTGTTTATTTGACAGAGAGATCGCACAAGCAGGGGGAGTGACAGGCAGATGGAGAAGCAGGCTCCCCACCGGTGAGGGAGCCTGATGCAGGACTCGATCCCAGGACCCTGGGATCATGACCTGAGACAAAGGCAGACGCTTAACTGACTGCACCACCCAGGTGCCCCAACAACAGTGACTCTTGACTGGGCCCTCCATTCCTTTCCGGGGTTGCTTCTCCGCCCTCCCAAAGCACATAGCATCTGTGCTGTCTTCCTTGACCGTTTCAGGATCTACTGTGTTGCATTCTTGTGTTTTAAGCCCCCAAAGCCCAGGCCATGTCTCACTTTTTCTTTTTCTTTTTCTTTTTCCCTAGTAGGCTCCACGCCTGGTGTGGAGGCCAGTGCAGGGCTTGAACTCCTGACCCTGAGATCAAGACCTGAGCTGAGATCAAGAGTTGGATGCTTAATGGACTGAGCCACCTAGGTGTCCCGTCTCACTTTTCTTAGAACTCTCCCTCTGCCGGCATGCCCAACCCCATGCTTTGTACGGAGCTAAAACGCCTAAGAAATATTTTTCTATTAATTGACTATCCACTATCCCATCAATATAGACAGAAAGGCAAGCATGGAAGTACAGGTGGTCAAGGCTAGAGGCAAAAGGTTTATCCCAACCAAGGTCTTAAGATGATGCCGGGTAGGGCCTTGCAGAAGGAATATCAAGTATAGGCTTTGACACAATCTAATTCTCTGTGGCAACCAGGTGTTACTGGTTTAGGTAGTGATTGGTGCTTAGGGGTGGGGTAAAAGAAATACAGCCTTGGCTAAAGCTTATGAATACCTAAGCACAGAATGTCCCTAACTAGGCCCCATGGGGCAACTGCTCTCACAACCCTGTGAATTCTTCCAAAGGAAGCGGAGCCAAACAAAGGACTGAGGATCTCAAGAAAGGGAGTTCTCGGGGCACGGGCGTGGCTCAGTCGGTTAAGCATCTGACCCTTCATCTCAGCTCGGGTCTTGATCTCAGGGTTATGAGTTCAAGCCCCACACTGGGCTCCACACCAGGTGTGGAGCCTACTTAAAAAAAAAAAAGTTTTCACGTGGGTTCCTTGAGCAGAGTCGCTGTGCCTTAAAGAGCTTATCTGCACCACTTGGGATTCAAGGAGAACAATAGGAGCCTCTACCAGAGGCTGAGGTGAGAACAAACCTCTGCACTGCTCTAGGGAGGCTCTGCCCACATGCCCAGCGAGTTGCAAGAGAACGTGTAGGCCTGCCGCATTCCACCTCTAGCTGAGACACCCGTGTTCCACTGTGTTGCAGCTTGTTAAGGGAGTGTAGACTTGTCTTTCTCGTCTTGAGTCATTTTTCAATGAGGCTAGAAGAATGAGAACTAATGGGTGAATTTCCTCTCTATCCCAGCCAGGAGGCAGGCTCTAGGCTCCATTGTGATATACAATGTATTGTTATTTCCTATTAAATCACAAGCATTGACACTTAGTTCTGAATTCCATTTAGTATTTTATTACATAACCTCTTGTTTGGGTCTGTGATTATTTCGTCTGAGTCCCGAATTTCCCCACCAGCCTCTTGGAGAACTACGGTCTATTCTACTTTACCACCTATGCGTCCCTCCCACATTTTGGACTGGACACAGTAAACACGAGATACACAAGAAATATATGGGACTGTGTAAATAATCTGTTCTATATCCATATTACCACACAGCAGTGAAAAAGAGTGAAGTTAAAAAGAATCTCTCCGACATGGAGAGACTTCCAATTCATATTAATGTGTCAAAAAGAGAAAAAGCTATCAGGTACAGTATGAAACCCTTTATGCAGAAGGGACTAGTAGAAGAAACAAGCGTTTGGTTTACATATCTGTTTATTTCCTTCCTCGTTTTTTCCCCTGGCCAAAGACATTGTTATAACTAGTGGAGTAGAATTCAGCAATTTCCTTTTCAAAAAGAACTGCTGTTAATGTTAATAAGGCAGTTAACATGGGACTTGCTGCAATAATGTCACATTTATGTAGCACGGACACGAAGCAGACATTGTTCTTAGTGTTCTACGGGAATTAATAGTCCTGTAAGAACGTGAGGCACAGAGGGGTTAAGGAATTTACCTTAGGTTAGACAGCACACCGAGGAACTGGAAGACCCGGGATTCGAACCCAAGCAGTCCAGCTCTAGAGCCTCTATTCTTAACCACTATGCTAAAGGTGTCCGATCAATGGCCTCTTTCCCCACCCCTCTCCTACCTTCTCTGTTTCTACATCTTTGGTATGTCTCAACGATGGCTCTCAGATCACTGTGTGAGAATTAACTGGAAAGGAAAAAAAAAAAAATCCCGTTTCCCCACCTTAACCTATGGCCTCATCTATGGATTTGAAGTTCCGAGGTACCTATAAGGAGGTACTGATGCCTTCTGGAAACTATGTGTGGGCCGTTACTGAGAGATCACGACCATTTGCCATGTCTGTATTGAGTCATGCGATATACATAGGTTTCCTTGGCAAGTGCCTCCTGAGGACGGTGGTAGTCCCAACTTTGGATCATCACAGGCGGAACCTCAGCCTCATAGGCAAGACTGATGATGGTCCAGGTGTAAGGAATCCTACCTGATGGAAGGCGGGGCGTGGACCAGATAACTTTTTGAGGATCGAAGGTAGGCATATTTTACCTTCTCAAAGCCGTGAGGCATTCTGACGGATGCTACCTGAAAGCAAATTAGGACGCTTTGCTCCAGGCCCAGGTCCCCAGTGTGTGTTGGAGCTTAGTGCTGTTTCAGATTAAATCAGCATGCTTCAAATTTGCCAGCTATTATCACAGCAATATGTATCCCCAGTTCACACATGGAATGTTTGCTCTCTGGCAGCCAAATGCACTTGGAAATGGCAGTGATGATCTCATAAAGCCGGAAAGCTGAGCAGTTAGTCAGATGATTAACATGTTATTGAGATGGAGGAGTTGAGCATCACTTAATGAAAATATCTGGGTATTGCAGAATCAGGAGTTTCCAAACTTGGGGGCAGCTTAGGAACCCTCACATCCAAAGTCCTTATTTTCCAAATGTGGAAACTGAAGCTTTAAAAAAGGGTAAATATCAGGGCTCCTGGCCGGAGAAAAGTTAAAATGTATTTATTTCTTCTAGTACAATACACTATAGAGAAACAGCCCTGCTGGCTGGCTCAGACCTCCCTTTTCATGGTTCCAGAACCTTCTGTGCTCAGCTACAGTCAGTAACGCTTCCTCCCTTTTCAATGGTATTCCTTATTTTTAAATGACCTGTTTGTATTGTGTTTACTCATATGTAAAAAAAAAAAAATCATCCCCACCGCCCCCCTCTGTGGCTTCATTGCTGCAGACTTGTTCTAATTTCAGTAGCAGAGGAATGGATGCTATAGGTTGAAAATGGGGGTGAGAAGTGATCTTCATAAATTGTTTGCATGCCCTGTGTCTAGGGATCTTCTGATATAGGTCCTCCAGGTGGGTTTCAGGCTTCCCTCTTATGTAATTATGTTTACGAGGTGGAATTATTTGACAATTTGCTTGTTCTATCTTAAAATACTAAACACCAGCCCTTGCCTTACTGATGTCTCATCAAAACAAAAATCCTTGTCTTTCATAATGCTCTCTGGCTTTCAAAGCTGCTTCTCAAACAGTCCTACCCTCTCACTGAGAAGGAGTTGTTCTGAGGACAAGCGATGTCTGTAGTCTGAGGAGCACAAGGAGGATGGGACCCGGGAGATTGTTGTCCTTCTCAAGCACTCTGAGCACCAGAAGACGATTGTATTGAGTTGCTCCCGGTGCCTCACTTTCCCCTTCTCAAGACTGTTTTTGTTTATGCTTGGTTTACGGGTGAGTTCCAAGTGGAGAGGCTTTGGACAAAGGCAATGGCTTGTTCTCTCTCGGCAGGATGAAGGGGAGAAGGGGTAAGCGCAAGGGAGGAGGAATGTGCCCTAAGCCAGGATGCCTCTCACGGAAGTCAGGAAAGAATTCCAGATCACTAGTTTTGATTAGATCTCTGTGCTGAAGAGACAGGCTCTCGGGGAATCTTTTCTAATATTGCCCCAGAGCTAGGTTATTTCCTAGTCTAGCCCCCAAAAGTGTTTCTGAAGACGATGTGACTTTAGGGTAGAATTTGGCTGCCCACCATCAGTTTTCAACATGCTCCTGCCAAAGGCCTCACCCGGAGAGCATGACGGGGGTGGGGGGTAAGTGCCCAGCGATGGAGTCAGACAGCCTAGGATGTGAATCCCCGTAGAACGCTTTGCTTGCTGTGACTTTCAGCAAATTAACTTCTCTGAACTTCAAGTTTTTTCATCTGTAAATTGGGGTTAATGAGAACTACAAAGTTGCTCTGAAATAGAAAAATAAGTATGTAAAGTGCCTGCTTGATATAAAGTGCTCAGAAAACGGTAGCTATTATTATTAGCAACTAAGGGATGCCTAAGGGAAACTCAGCAGGAAACCGAGGACTCCGGGCGAAGAAGGAACCGAAAAAGCCCCGACGCGGCTCCACCCACCGCGATCCGCAAGTGCGCTCGGGGAGCGGGGGAAGCAGGAAGAGGCCCCTCGGCCTTCCCCGGACCCGAAGCCAGCCGGACCGTCAGGACCGGAGCCGGAGGCTGGGCCGAGCCGGGGTGGGCAGGGGGGTGTTTTGCTTCAGCAAAGGGTGCGGACGGCCCTCGGCCTTCTGCAGGGGAAGGAAGAGGGACAGCCACGTAACAAAAGCTCAAGGCCAACCGTCCCCCCAAGCAGGCCCCGGGGCCGGACGGGGAAGCGAGCCCTTCGACCGGCTTCCCCCTTCTCCGCCGGCGCGGCGGGAGTCAGCTGACCTGCGGTCGCCGCCGCCAGCCCGCCCCGCCCCCGGCCCCCGGCCCCGCCCCCTCCAACGCCGCGGCCCCGCGGCCCCGCGCGGCGCGAGCCTCCCCCCGCGGCCAATGAGCGGCCGCCTGGCCGCGCGGCCTCTTCAGCCGTCCCCCCCCCACACCCCCCCGGGCCAGTTGGGGCAGGGGACGGCGCGCTCTCCCGGGGTCCCTTCACGGACGCGGTCTCCTACTCGTGAAAGGAATATTCACATTCCCAGGGCGGCCTCTGCCAGTGAGCGCACCTCTTAAGGGCAGGCCGGCTGCCCCGAGGCTCGCCGTGGCCACACTGTGCCGGCTCTGTTCTGGAGCTTTCAGAGCATCCACCGAGGGCTGCCCCGAAACACTGCGCCTTTTCTTCCCTCCCAAACCAGCCCACCTGTGACCCTAATTGACCCCGTCCCCTCCAGCTGCGGGCCAACTCCGCAGTCGGGAGACGGAACACGCTCGCAGCGGACCTCAGCCTCCAGGCCCGGGCTGGAGGAGGGGAAGGGAGGGTGGTTATTTGCAAGTATCAGGACTGTTTACGGTTTTCGGAAGCTCCGGCCCTCAGGCCTAAATCCGCCTTCTCTTCGAGAAGGAACACTTGATCCCGCCCCGACCACGTGCCCGCAACTTGACTTTTGTCCTCTCGCCTAATCCTCACAATCTCCCCCTCCACCCCCCTTAGACGGGGTGGTATCATTATTCTAGTTCTGGAAACGGGGAAACCAAGTTTCTGAGAGAGAGAGATTGTACAACTTCTGAAGGTCCGGTTTGCAACGAAACCATAGTTTTTTTCTACGTGACTGGGCTTCATACCAGGACGCCAAGTAGTGTCTAGACTCAAACCCCCATGGGTTCCCTTGTTTGTTTGGGGGAGCAAACGGCAAGGGCCGTAGATATTCCCTAGAGCAAAGATAACTTTTTCAGGCCCTTTTACCCCGTAGGAGCAGTCAGTCCACTGTGGAGACCCCTGGCCAACTCCCCTTTTAAGTCTTAGGTAAGTGTAGGTCATCTGCCCCTGACAGCACCCCTGTATCCCTTTTTTGGTAGTCCTTATGACACCGCCTGTTGCAATTTCCTTAGCTATCTCCCTCTGTAGATGGCGGGAAGCTACCTGAGTGTAGTAGGAAAGAGATCTTGACTGTAATCTCAGCATTTGGCTGACATGCCAGGCATGGTCCAGCTCCCAGGATGCAAGTGTGGAGCAGGGGCTCCATTTGAAAAGTACTGAACTAGAGTTTGGAGGTTATTAAAAGTAGGGTCGGAAGGGAAACTGGAGACAACTATAAAAAATTGACCTTTAAGAAGCACAGCAATAATAATAACAATGGCTAGTATGTATTGTTTATCATGTAGCAGGCATCGTTCTAAGTGCTGTAGTCCAGTGCTCCCCAAACTTAAATGTGCATTCCAGTCACCTGGGGCTCTTGTTACCTGGAGAATTCTGATCAGTACATCTGGGTGGGGCCTGAGATTCTGCATTTCTAACCAGCTCCCCTGTGATGGTGCAGGAATCATACTTTGCATAGCAAGGCTTTGGTGTGTTAATTGATTTTACCCTCTTAAAGGCATTATAAAGTAGGTATCACTATTCCTATTTTATACACAAGGAAGCTGAGAGGTTAAGCACTTATGAACTAAGGTCAAATAAACTGCAGGGCAATGAGGGAGGGGGGAATGGTGTGAGCAGGTATAGTTGTGGAAGAAGAAACCCAATTCTAAGCCAAGGAAAACAGTATTTACAAAAGCCTGGCACGGAGGGAAAGTGGCAAGGGGCTGCAGCGAGGGCTGCTTCACCTGTTAGACACCATGTGTGTAGTACTCATGAGCTTTCCAAAGGCCCCAAATATTTGAGAACTGAAAAAACTGTATTGGCACCTACATGCGAAAACTGAGCGTTTAAGTGAGTCATTTCAACATTCAAATCATTAAAAACCCTTTCAAAATTTTTACATTAAAAAATCATATTTAGTGAACGATAGGGGTCTACTTTAATACATTTGATAAAAATGGAGTAGGGCCTCCCAAGCCTAGGGCCTACTAAGGACAAGACAGCCCTGGCCACACTGGGTTTGGATGTAATCCTGGGGGCAGCTGGGAGCCACTGATAGAAGCAGGAAAATGTTCTCTGTGGCTACAGTGAAGAAGAATGGATCCGAGGGAGGCCAGACTGGAGGGCCAGTGGCTGGAGACCAGATAGGCGTTTATAGACTTCCAGACTGCAAGACAATCTCTGCTTGGTGCCAAGATTAGCATAAAATGATAGCTTTATACAACCCAATTATTGTTTGATTCCTCCAGCCCCTATCTGACTCAGCATTCCAGATTTACTTAAGATTTGGGGACAAGTCCCTTCTCACTAAGGGTTGTTACAGTCTGGGGGAGGTGTGTTAAGAGCACACACTTGAAGCAGACTGCCTCGGCTCTGCTACTTTCTGGCTGTGTGACCTTGCATAAGTGCTTTAACTTCTCTGAGCCTCAGATTCCCTATTGGGTATAACACATTCCTCATGGAATTTAAACTTTATATACAGTGCCTCCCACAGAATAGGTACTTTTAAACAAGAGGCAGCTGTTAATCATATATGTGCCATTATTCTGAGACCTGGTTGGGTTTTCTTGAGGCAGGAACAGAGGCTGGGATAAATAATTTCATCTTTTCATCCATTTTCTGTGGTAGAAATTATTATCCCCATTTTGCAGATAAGGAAACTGGGGCTCAGAGATTAGATAGCTCAGTGAACTAGCAGCAGAAAGTGGGAAACCTGCAAGAGCTGGAATTTTGTTTTATTTTTACTTCTTTGTGCGCACTCTTTCCAGCCGTCAACATCTGCTGCTTCCACCAGTCTTTAACCGGTCCAGAACCCATTTCCCTTAGTCATGGCACAAATCCGTCATGATGCCAAAGCCACACCGCGGAGCCACTCTCCTGGGGCTCCACCATTGCCTTTCTTCCCCTTTCCCTAACCTCCCTGCTACCTTGCCCCACCCCCACCCCGCCCCCACCCCTGATTTTACCGCCTCTGGATTTCCCTTATTAAAGAGACAGCTTGTCTCTTTGCGAATCAGACAGAACCGCCCTAGACTGGGATGCCTTCCAGAGTACCTCCCTTTAAAGGGAGTAGATAAGTAGGTCACATCAGGATGGTAGGGGAGGAGGCCGACTTCTAATGGGAAGGAGGAAAAGTACTGCAGATCACGTGGAGAGTGGAAAACAAAATAACAGGGCTGCTCTCTATCTGTCTGCTTCTCTCTATCTCTCCATCTCCAGGTCTCAGTGGCTACTCTTGGGAAAAGCACGTGGGGACCCCACAGGCCACACTTAACTCTTGGGGTTTGGGACGCCACTGGAAACCGCATCTCACCCTTAGTTCTCCTCGGTCCCATCCGGCCTCCTCTTCAGGTACCCCCACAACCAGCGGGATATGTCTTCCTACGCAGAGAGGAGAGATCTCAGCTTGGACAGAGGATTTGGGGCTCCTGTCCAATTCCTGCTCCTCAAGGGCCTGAAAGCACCGAGCTCTGCGGCTTGAAGTTTCCACGGGGCTGGGAAGGCGCTGGCTTGGCAGCGATTGCTGGGAGCAGCCCGGGATCCGGTTCCCAGAGGTTCTGCTGTGGCAACGAGGACAAGTCCCAGGCCTTGCAGGATAGCTGCTCCCCACTCCCACCCCAAACCCTGTCGAAGGGAGTTCAGCGCAAGGCATGTGGATGAGCACTAAAGGACACAGACAGCTGTGGAAAGCAGCAGACACAGACAGGACTCGGCATTAAAGGCCCAACACTGCCCGCCCTGCCTTGCCCTGCCCTGTTCTCCCTCGGACGGGACCCAGCCCTGTTTGAATCCTATCACGGGGCTCACATCTCTAGGAAACTGCCGCTGAAGGGCGGTGGGAGTGGAGGTCGTGACTGCGGCAATGACACCAGCCCAGCTGTGTGCAGATGAGGACGGAAAATGGGTGCCCAGGCAGAAGATGGGTCCCTGGGCCTCAGTGCCTGGGAGACAAGGCCTGAGTCTTGCGCCTGGGGCTGAGCAGTCCCAGTTCCCTGCACCGGGCTTTGGAAACGGAATTCACCTCTGCAGAGGCCCAGGATTTTCCGTTCCCTTGGCGCGGAGGCTGGTGGACCGCCGGCTCTGAGGCTCACGGCTTTAGGATTCGGGTTAGCCTTCGCGCCCGACGCTCCAGATTGCAGAATGCAGCTAGGTCCCACCTGGCGGCTGCCCCCTCCCCAACCCCCCCCATTCTTGTGCGCTCTTTGCTCCACCCCTACAGGAAGGGAGTCCTCCCTCACCTCCACCCCGGGTGTCTGTGCCCTGTGCGCAAGTCCCGCCCTTGCCCACGGTTGCTCTTCTCCCTCCGTGTGAGGCAAGGCCAGGTGACAGGACAGAAACATCCATCCTCACCTGGGCCCTTCATTCCGCTTCCTCTCTCCCGAGGCTTGTCTAACACGCTCTTCCCCAGGCTGGAGTCAGCCCACACCATCTCTCATCAAGTGGGTAGAAATCCCCACAGGTATGTGGCAGGGTGGCGGTGCCCCCATATTGAAACAAGGGACTCAGATCCTTTGTGCTCTCAGAAAGTGACAGGGAGCTCCTCGTGCCTGGCATCCCATCCAGCCTGGGCCTCTTGCTTTGCCGGCAACCCTGCCTGATTCCGATCCCTGCCTTACTCCAGGTCCAGCACAAGTGCTACTCTTTGGCTTATCTAGGATTGCCTGGGAGGAAGGAGGCCCAGGCTTGGAGCCTCCATCCCAACCCCCCACACCAGTCAGCAATGTTTCTGGGCAGTGGTTCTGAAACTTCAGAGAGTATCAGAATTACCAAGGGACTGGTTAATATACAGATTGCTGGGCCCCGGTCGCCAGGGTTCCTGACTTAGTAGGTCTGGAGTGGGAACCGAGAATTTGCATTTCTAACCCGTTCCCACGTGATGGGGTACTGCTGCTACAGCGACCACGTTGGAAAACCACGGAGGGGGATGGGCATTAAGGAGGGCACATGATGTGATGAGCACTGGGTGTTATATGCAACTGATGAATCACTGAACACTACATCTGAAACTAATGATATACTACATGTTGTCTAATTGAATTTAAAAAAAATGATTCAAGAATTCAAAAAAAGAAAAGAAAACCACGGAGCTAGAGTATAGCAAATGGAAAAACTAGGTTTGAGTCCTCGCCCTGCCACTTTCTTGCTCTGCTGTCTTGTACTTGACCTTTTTGAGCTTCATTTCCTCTTCCATTAAAGGTGGAGTAAGGACCACTGGACGGTTGTTAGGAGGATTAGATTCCATCATGTATTTGGAAGAGCCTCTCATTGTTCACGGCAAATTGAATTATGAATTAGTCAACAAATATAGTATAGATTGAGGATTTTGTTGTCCATTGGCTATTCTGCCCAATGTCATGGCCGACTTTCGGCAGATTGTATGTGAGGATTCTAAGACCTAGTTAAACATCACAACTCCGGACTCAGTTTTTTCTTCTATAAAATAAGGCCTTTGGTCTACTAGACTAATGACCCCTCCAGGTCCCACAGAGGAAGAAGCTCAACACTGGGAGGCACCTTAGGTCTTGGGAGGCATAGCCTCATTCCTTTTCCTTGCCCATCCCTTTCCAGGACCCCCACCTGCAAGCTCAGGTGCTTCGGCGGAGCAAAGAACATCAGTCACCAGAGTCACTGGTCAGCTCATCCTTGAGGAGAGTAACGTGGCCTTCACCGTCCATCATGATCTGGTTCCCACCTACCTTTATAATCATATTTCCCACTGTTCTTCCTCCATTCACTGTGGAGCCTAAGCAAATTGGACTACTCGTCCTTCCCCAAATACACCCTGTGATGCTCTGCTTCCAGCCTTTGTTGTCGCTGTTCTCACCACCAGAATATCTTCTACTGGTCAAAGTCCTATTCAAAGTTTAAGCAATGACTACCTCCTCCAAGAAGTCATCCCAGATCCTTCTGCCATCCGGCTAGTTAGCTAGCTATTATCTTTGATTCTGTGTCTCTACTGAATACACATGATTGTATATTTTTCTTCAGGTGATAGAAGGACAAGTTACTGCAGCTGTCAGGTATGAGATCTACTTCAATCAGGATGCAACCACCTCACCCCCTACTTGTATCTGATGTTGTCCCTCTGAAGGGGCTGCATAGAAACTCAGTGGTCTGCAGGTTTGTCCCTGGATTTCACATTCCTAAAGTCTGTTCTTGAAGCATGCTGAGACATAAAAAACAAAAGTGGAGATACTATGTAAAACTTTTAAAAAGAGGGATGGCCACTTACAAGGAGATGCCTACTTACACAAAAGACTAGTCAGCTGTTTATTTTCTATGGTAATCAGAGTCGGGAATAAATATATATGTGTGTATATATCTGCTCATAGTCACAGATTTACTCATTTGCATATAGGCACATCTGCTTCTCTAATTTTCTTTTTTAAACTACAGGGTTTTTTTCCTATTCTAAATATATGCGTTGGTGCAAATGTGTAAAGGAAATAAAAAGTAAAAATAAAAGTAAAGTAAAAGAAGAAAGTAAGTCATTCATAACCCAAAAATAACCGGTATTAACGTTTTGGTGTCTTTGTTGTAACTAGTTTTCCTGAACATTATTTACTCTATGTAATTTTTAAAGGAAATTGGGATAAAAGGTTTATATACTTCTGTATCCTACTTTTTTGATTTACATATGATTAACATTTTGGTATTCCTTTAAATATTATTGCCAAACACTGGAAAAAATTATTTCATGATATCCCCTTACAGATGTACCAAAATTTATTTAATCATTCCCTCATTGTTAGATACTCGTTTTTGCTATAAACAATATTTCAGTGAACATCCTTATATATCTGAACACATGTCTTATTATTAGGCCCATTCTAGAAGTGGGATTACTGGGTCATTTTTCTTTTTTAAAGATTGTATTTTTTTAAGTAACCTCTACACCCGATGGGGGCTCGAACTCATAACCCTGAGATCAAGAGTCACATGCTCCACCGACTGAGCCAGCCAGGTGCCCCATTCTGGGTCATTTTTAAGTCTCTTGATATACACTACCGAACTGTTTTCTGGAATTTCCATTTGGAAATACCTCCAGAGTACTTTTTCTATCACCCTCCTTCTACTCATACGTAATTTTTACCTCCACTCCCATTGCATTGTCTCTTGCTGTACTTAACCCTTTCTACCTTGAATTTGCATTCAGTGTGTACAAGTCTTCGTTCCCCTCCTAAGAGGCCATCTTTGACCATCTTCATGTGACCCTCAACATCCAGCAAGCAAAGGGCCAGCGGACTGCATCTACTTAGGTAAATCTGTCAGCAGAAGAAGAGCTCCATTTTGGGAAGGAGCAAGGAGAGTGGCTTGAACTCCATACTTTGGGGTGGGGTTGCAACACTGGTTGAAGGGGAAGAAAGCGATTGTCTTCCACCCTTTATACATCCAGACTCTGGGAGTGGGGGAAAGATGGAAAGCTAGTCAAGTATAGAGCCTAGAAGAGGAGCCACCTTAGCCCCCTGGTAGGGCTGCCACTCAGGGTAGAGAGAGGGCAGAAGTTTGGAGGCCACAGCCTCAGGGTGAGGAAGGAGAGGAAGCCATCCCAGTCTCACAGGTTTGGACCTCGGAAACACCTCCAACACTGATTATAAAGGGTTCAACTGCTGTTTTTGTTTTTGTTTTTGTTTTTTAGATTAGAGTTTCCCAAATGTCAGTTGTACACACACACACACACACACACACACACACACACACACCTGGGATTCGTATCATCCAGGCCAGTGACACTTCTGAACAGTTAAGGCAGATACAATTATTAAAATGTTCAGGGTGTGCCCATGACATTCATAAGGTCTGAATAATGTCTTAAAACCTATCATGCCACTTATTTTAGCCTCAACCTGAGCAATAAAAATTTTGAAATCACAGGTTTGATGGATTCATTACCTTTTTTGTAATACTCATGAAAACTATAAAGATGGCCATTCCAATAAAAAATCCTCAGCCAGTGGTAGTCCCCATTGGTGGTATTGTACCACGTTTTTGGGAAATACTGTTTTATCTGAACAGTTTCTCTATATTAAAGTTGTGTATATTTCTTCCGCTTAATTATAAGCTTTCAAAGATCAGGTATCATAGTTTATTGGGTGCTTCGTAGAGTGTTGAAGCTCAATAAATATTTGTTCTCCCTTTGGTTTGGTTTGTCTGGGTAATGGGATGGTGAGGAATAGGAATTAATCTATATACTAAACATAAATGAAGTCTCCAAGATCAGGATTATAAGAGGGAGATTGATATTTATACGGTAAAGAGAGTTGTCCCTGTTTAAATACTGTGCCATCATTATTTTGACTTGGGTTTTGAGGTGTTCAGGGTGGAAAACAGTAAATCATCCACATACTTTCTAGCTGTCTTTCCTGGGGTAAATAATAAATACATTTGCAAGTTTAAGAATTAGTCTTGGGGCTTTAAAAGAGAGTAACACTATTTAGCTCATGCAGAATTCAACCCACCATAATGACCTCATGAAATAAGAACACTTTTCCATACCTAGCCAGCACAGAGGGAGCTAGAGTCATTGATCAGTAAATATCTGTTAATGAAATGGCTTAGCTACAGTCAATATATCTTTACCATCCCTGGAAAACATTTCTCAGAAATAGAGGGACTAGTATTTACTCTGTACATAATATTCTAGGGTCTTTATATATGTGTTTCTTCTGGATTTCCTGTGGTAGTTGCCACGTGAGGAGAGGGTAAAATCATACTACTAGGGGACAGGTGCTGCCGCCTCTCCTTAATCCTCACGTGCCTTCTTCCCAGAAGATCGAAGTGCCTGTTCCTGAAAAGGGTCCAAGACCTAATCGGATCCAGAGAGCTGGACAGGAAGATGTGGAAACTCATGGATGACCTTCTGGCCAACCAAAGAAATAAACGACCAAAGGAAGGTGGGAATAAGATACCAGAATAAAAGAGTGTAATAGGAGAAGAGAGCATAACTCTAGCAAAGAGAAGGGCACCCTAACACTTCAGTTACCTGCCAGAAATAGAGACATTTATCAAGGCCTGGCCAGTAATTGTCTCCTCCTTAGTTCCACCTACCTCTTTCTTTCTGAACCGTTCTTTCAAATGTAGAGTCCTTAGCCCAATAGCTCAGGATTGTTTAACTCATGGTGCACAAGAAACTTGTACTTCAGAGACTGAAAATGAGCAATACTGTTTCCTTAGCTACTAAGGATCCAATGGAGACAAGAACTAGAGGAAGGAAAAAGAAAATACACCGCAGGGGGTTGCCTGGGTGGTTCAGTCAGTTAAGCGTCTGACTTGGGCCCAGGTCATGATCTTGGGACTGTGGAGCAAGTCGGAGCCCGGCATCAGGCTCCCGGCTCAGTGGGGAATCTGCTTCTCCCTCTCCCTCGGCCCCTCACCCTGCTTGTGAGCTCACGCACTCTCTCTTTCTCTCAAATAAATAAATAAAATCTTTAAAAAAAAATACACCCCAGGGTCAGAAGACCTGGGTTGAGGTTCTGGGGATCCCCTCTAACTCATGGTTTCCTTAAGTCAACCACTTACACTTATTTTCTGAGCAACTACTGTGTACCAAGCATTGCCCTGGGCACTAGGGATATAGCAGTGGAAAAAACAGAGGAGGTCCTGCTCTAATGGCATTTCTGTTCTGAGATTGATTAGATTGGATAAGTAATCAAACAATGTAACTTCAAATAGTGAGCAGGGCTATGGAAGAAATAAAGCAAGTGATAAAGACAAATTGAAAGGAGGGTTCCTCTACAGAGGGTGAAGGGAAGGTCTCCCTGAGACAGTAACATTTGAGCTGAGATCTGAATGTACTAGAAGGAGCCAGCCAAGGGAAAGAGTATCCTGGGCAGCAGGACCAGCAAGCCCTGAGTTGGGACCACGTTTGGGGCTGTCTGACAGTCAGGGAAAATGACCCTGTGTTGCTCTTGTCCTGGACCAGTGGTTTTGACACAGTACTCCGGGTGATCTTAGAACTTCCCTGGTCGTGTCTCAGGGGTGGTGGGGCTGGGGGCGGAGGCTCTGCCAGGCCCGCATCACCCTGCCCAAAACACACAGCATCTCCTTTTCCACCTGAAGCATACACTGAGGTGTTGTTGAAGCTTTTGCCTGAAGGACAGATGCCATGATCAAAAACCTTGGTCTCAGAAGTCCTTCTCCACTCTGTAATTGTCCAACTCTATGAAACTTTACCGTACAACTTCTATGATTCCTACAGAAGGGTTGACTTCATCCACTAGACAGAGTCAGGGAATGCCAGTTCCAGGGACCTGTCTCTTCTCTCACCAGAACCACCCATTGCCTTCCCCTACAATGATGGATCGGAACATCTGCTGCCCTCCAAGCCTGTCCCAGGTAGCCAGGGACACACATCTCTGCCTCCTCCTAGCCGATTATACTGGCTTCCCTTTATTTGCCCTGGCCGAGTAAGACACTCTGTCCTACACAGCAGAGCTTTGTGGAGAGAGCCGAGGAGTGGTTCCAGTTTTTTCCAACCTGTAAAATGCAAAGTTGGCCAGCTGCCTCTCTTCTTAACTCTAAAACTCATATCTTTCCTTGTCTCCAGAGAACCGCCCGGCAGCTCTCAAATAAGTCTCGACTGTGCTGGGGTTTGGAGGAAATATCTGTGCCGAATGTAAAATCATCTTCTGGTAACGCGAATCTAATTAGCTCTTTGACTGACAAGAGGAAGCAGAGGCCAAGAGGGATTTAAACAATCCCTTTCTCACATATTTCAAAACAAAGCAAAGAACCAGACAGAGAAACGGAAAGAGAATAAAGAGACAAAGCCTAGGGAACATTTGGAGAAGGGGGTGAGTAAGAAAGAAAGAAAGGGGGGGTAGGGGGAGAATATCAAGTGACCAAAATACTAATCCTTCCTTTCTTCAACGTTACATCTGCTCCCCATCTCCACCCTCTCCTTGCTCTCTCCCAGAGAGAACTTACTTGGAGGTCGATGATTTCTCTTTCTGATTCCATCCTGCTGCCCTCAAGTGCCTTCACACGCACCGGCGCTGCTAACAGACTGCGTGGGCTACTCCCGGCTTTGCTGTCTGAGTCTCGCCTGCTTTCTTGGGGTGGGAGAGAGCACACAGCTGGCGGGACAGACCTGCTATTCATTCATCGGATGTGGGATGCCTGTCCCAGCCTCAGCCCCTGAGGGAAGCATACACATGCATACACTTGTGTGCTCGTGTGCGTGCGGGTGCACGCGTGCATGCATGTGCACTCCTGGGGGTGGCATGGGGTACATTGATAGGTGGCCTTTTGAGTTGGTAGTGACAGCATTGTTTTCTTTAGTGGTGCCAATGCCCCTCCAGCCCCAGAGGGGCCAGCCGAGGTCACTCAGCCTGCTTTGAGTTAGTAGTTTTACTTAATGGCATAGAAACCCTGTGGATTTATCAAGGAAATTGAAAAACAGCCTGAGGATGCTGTCCGACTTCACACTGGTGGAGCTGAATAAGGTTGCCAGTCTCCAAGGTTGGGTGGACTCCAGCCTGTTCCCAAGACTGAGGCTTAGAGACTTCTTCCTCTCGTTCCCCTTATCCCTGAAAGTTAAAAAAAAAAAAAAAAAAAAAGTAGTTGACTTAATAGGCTCTGAAGCATAAGCCTTATTCTACAGAGTAAACAATACATTTTTATTGACAGGTTATTTGATGTCCTCATTTTCTCCCTTGATTGAATAGAAAGAGAGCAGGAAAAGTTATACCTTCAAATTCTGTTTATGCAAGTCCTTGCATTTTTCCTTACTTTTAAAATAAAGCTACCAGGAGTGAGTCTTTTTTTGGAAAGGTTTTCTTTCTCTTGTTTACCTTAGAGCCTAAAACTCTTCTGGCTGGTTCCTGAAGCTAGTTTTAGACACGAGCTTGTGTACGTGTGGGCGTGGGTATGTCTGCGACTGAGGCAGGGTGGGGGCAGTGTTAAGTGGGAATAATCCAATTCAGAGTTTCAAGGGAGCAAGGAGAGTAGCAGAGTCACAAATTGACTCTCACCACACTTAAATGTGCTGCCCAAGATGTGTGTTTTGGGGGGGGTGCAATTCTTTGTTTCTATTAAATGATGTAATGTCCCCTCCCTGCTAGACATGTGGTGAGTGGGAGGGTTGGTCAACGGACCAACCAAATGTGATGAGGATCACATTTCAGTCTAGTCTGATAAACACAGTTGGATTTAATTTAAACGGTAAACAGTCCAGTTTAGAGAGAATGCTTAGCCTTTCCAATTTCCACTCCTCTCCCCCAAAGAAGGCATCTAGGGTGTGTGGAACAGGGGTATGGTTTATATAGACTTGGAGGTGGAGGGGTGATGGCTTTTCGATGTACCCTGGAGCCTCTGCTAATTTCTGCAATGGAGCTGCTGGATGGGGCTGGGCTGCCCCTGAGTTGGTGACTGCTGGGGAGACACTGTTCCTGGGCCTGTTCCTGGGCCTCCCACTCCTGTTGGCGGCTGATGTCTGTGGCCAGGATAACTCATGGTCTGTTCTCTCTCTGCTCGTCAGGACCCTGTGGGCTCCCTTGTTGACTTGGCCCTATCTCAGCTCCCATGGTGATGCGGACCATCCCGACATCTGCTAAGACTCATATGTGTTCCCGTCCCTGTGGTACCAGCTCAGTGGAGCACCCCTCTAAGCCGATCCCCTCTAAACTCTCCTACCAGACAGACACTGGGCTACAACTCTTCTTCTCCCTTAGGTACATGGGAACTGAGAGCTGCTGACTGACACTGGAGAGAGGCAAGCTCAACCTCATTTCTGGTAAAGAATTTGCTTTGATGTGGCTGCTCCAGCTAGTGCAAGCGTAGCCTTTAAGGTGATCTCTTTCTAGACTCCAAAATAAGAGTGACAGACGGAGCCAACTCTCTTGTCAGCATTCCTTCAAAGATCTACGGGTAATAACCATCACTCCCATCCCCCAAAACTACAGCATGTGGTAAGTGCTATTCTAAGCACTTTAACACACATCACTTTCTTAGTTCCCATAACAATTCTGTGAGATAGGTAATATTATTATCCCTGTTTTACAGATGAGGAAACGGTAGCACAACGAGGTTAAGTTGCCTGAGGTTGAACCGAGATTCAAACCCAAGCAGTTAGTATTCAGAGCCCATGCTCTTATCCATGATTTTGGCTCAGAGAAGAGAGACTGAGACACATGTCTGAATACCTGCTTTCTCTTTCTCTGTTTTAGTTCTTCCCATAATTCCCATAATCCAGAATCAGAAAAGGCGGCCTTTGTCTTCCTTCCCTTCCTGTTTGGTTGGGACATGCCTTATATGGAACGTTATGGTAATAATTCTAAGAGGAAATAAAGAAATTTAGAAAATCCCCATTCTCAGCAAAACCTGACAAAATTCTCATTCTTGACAAAACACAACCAAAATATCATCTTGCTGGAAAACCTCATTTTGGATGTCAGAAGCAAAATACCAATTCTTTCTTTCTCTTTGCATTCCCGTTGTGATAATCCCAATCATCCTTTAGATAATATGGATGCATCTGGCTAAATAGAGAGGAAATCAGAAGGAGAAAATGCCAAACAGAAAAGCATCTGAACATATTCCCATCCCACCCCCCACGCCCCAATTTCCTATTGATTTTAAAAGGAAACGGCTTGGATTTGGCCTTTCCAGATTTGGACCTTTCCCTACCTCATAAGTATCATTTGGAAGTAAATTTGGATTTGGAAAGTGGTTGATCTACTGTGACTCTGGAGGAGGGGTCAGCAAACTTTTTCTGTAAAGGGCCAGAGAGCAAATATTTTTTAACCTTGGTGGCCAAATGGTTTCTGTTGCAACTTCTCAGCTCTGCTAATTGTAGCATGAAAGCAGCCATAGACAGTATATAAACAAATGAGTATGGCCGTGTTCCAATAAAACTTTATTTACAAAAACAGATAGTGGACCAGATTTGGCCCCACAGGTCATAGTCTGCTGACTTCTGTTCTAGAATATAAACAGAAAGAGAATCTGGAGGTCTAATTATCACAACCAATGTCCAGTCTTTCAGACCATGTCTTTTTTTTTTTTTTTTAAACCTGATTCCCACTTGAGAGGTCAAGCTGAGCTGTTACTGTAAGGATACTATGTTAAACACTAACTATGGGGATATAAAATCACAAAATGCCTGCCTTTGTGAGACACAGGCATGGAAAGTTAACCTTTGTGAAGTGTGCTCTGACATTTGGCTGTGGTACTGAAACTCTCCCTACCTGGACGTTATCCAATCTAGATAGGAAAGGTTTCTGCTGTTCTTTATTGCTAGGGTGACTTTTGCAGTGTGAAGCCCAGGGGACATTTTTAGGGAAACGGCCTCTTGGGGAGGATATTTTTTAGAGTATGTTTGAACAGATAGAGGCATAAACACTCAGAGCAGAGCGACTCAGAAAGTAGTCATGGAATGCGTGGCCTACAGTGAGACCCTAGGGGTGTCTTGCCAGGTAGGAGGAGCAAAGAATGGCAGTGTACTGAAGATACCAGCAATAAGAAGATCCTCAATGGTGAATAGTGAGGAAAACCCCAGGGTGAAACCCAGGTGACATAGGTTCCTCTGTGTGCTCTGAGGCACTGTGTGTTCTTAGGCAAGTCACTCGACTTCTCTGGGTCTTATATTCTCCTTTGTGAAAAGTGAAGCTGTCAAAAAAGATGCGTCCTAAGATGCCTTTAGCTCTTAAAAGTCTGTTTCTAATGTGTGTTTCTATTAATACTATTAGTCATTTCCTGCGTGACAATATAACATCTCAGATCCTGGTCTGAATTTTGATATGTAAAAGTTAAGGATCACTAATGAAGTACTTATATAGTTAGAAAATTATTAGGAAAAAAAGAAAACTATTAGGAAAAATGACCCCTGTTACCTCTGCTAATGAGACCAGGCAGGGCAGACATAGAACAAACAAGATACAGAAGTGAGACTAAAGGCACACTTCAGAATATGCCTACAAAATCCTTTATGCTCATTCACACATTCTTTCACCCACTTCCAGACTCAGCTCCAGGAACCCTAGAGCCAAGATGGATGGAAAGGGAAACTTTTGGGGAGCTACCAGTTCAGGGATTGATGAGGGGCCCAGGTTGGCCAAATGGTAATTCAGAATTAGATTGGGTGATGTTAGCCCTGTCTACTGGAACTTTCTGCAATGACCCAAGTGTTAAGAACATTTTCATCTTCACTGTTCAGCCTGGAAGCCGCCAACCATATGTAGGTATGGAGCATATGAAATGTGGTGGTGTGGCTGAAGATCTAAAGTTTAACTTTCATTTAATTTTAATAGATTTACATTTAAATAGCTAACAGCTCCCATATTGGACAATGGAGCTCGAGGCCAAAATACAGTATATTTAACACATTGCTTAACATTGGCCATAACATATTTAACACTCCCATTCTGGCCACTCATCTCTTGATAGATGTTCATTAAGCAAAAGCTTGATTTGACATAAATAGGAACTCAGGGCACACAGCTCTCATGGGAATGCCCCCACGAGCCCCGGGGATGCTCTTGGTTGTGGTGAGTAAAATTTCCCTTTGTTCTTTTGCATTCAGGGTAGGGGGATTTTAACTGTGACTCACTCGTTGATGAATGATTAAGAACGGAGACTCTTCATGTTGATATGGAACACTGGCCACCTCTCACCTCTGTGATGAAGTTAAAAGGTGCCCGCACTTTCTTGGTGGCTTAAGGGAGGCTATTAGCTGATCTCTTCTTAGTAACAGGAGAGAGACACCGATGGTTTTCAAACTTTTTAAAGCAAGGAACTCTTTTTTCACTTTTTAAAATGAAATCTTATGCGGACGTTAATATAAAGCAAGTTAGGGGCGCCTAGGTGGCTCAGTCGGTTAAGCATCCAACTCCCGATTTCGGCTCAGGTCATGGGAGATCAAGCGTGGAGTCTGCCTAAGATTCTCTCTCTCCCTCTACCCCTCCCCACCCCTAAAAAGAAAAAAGACAGGTTAAAATGAAGCTGCTCAGATCCTGGAGTCACATTCACTTTTGTCCCACCCGCTATTTCTCAAGTTATCCCTTAAGGGACCTCTTGGACACCACTGGTATCTTCGGGCAGGTGGCATAGTTTATAAGCCTCTAAAGGCCTTTGGGTGTATTAGGGCTGGTTTATAAGCCTCTAAAGGCCTTTGGGTGTATTAGGGCTGGGCAATCCTAGGTCACATGAAATGACATATTTAAAAAAAATAAAAGCATAGGAAGAAGATTTAAAAAGCACTGTCAAAATTATGGCCGCTTACCTTAGCAGCACATGGGATGCTGGCCAATGGGGCCTTTTCGGCCAACAGGGTTCTGCGAAGTGAGAGTCGCTGTTGCGCCATTTCCCAAAGAGCACAAAGGACTTTGGCTTGGGTGTGTGGGGAGGATGAAGGCTGGAAGGTGCCATGGGGGAAGGGGGCATGAGGACGGCACACACAGCTCTGAAGCCTGGAGGAGGGGGCGGGGCAGGAGGCTCCGGCGGCACAGCAGGGGGGTTCTGAGTGAAAGTCAGAGCTCAGGGACGGAACAAACCCTCTGAGATGGAGGTCGCGGTCCCAGCACTTTACCTGACCGATGACAGAGGCAGCTTAGTGGTGAAGGTGAAATTAGAGAAATAGAAACTGAATTTCCTGGTTACCCTTTTATTCACAGGGGTGCATACATGTGAGTGTGGGAGTGTGTGAATGACAACTAACATGGGAAGAGTGGCTTAGAATTTCAAGGAACTCTGTACATATTTGATTTCATTTATCCCTCACAATGACCCAGTTGCAATTTACAATCGACAAAACTAAAACCAAAATAACTTGCCCAAGATCACTCAGCCACCACGTGATGGAGTGAAGACTCAATTCAAGATTTCTTTTTTCCAATCCTTTCTTTTTCCTCCACATGGTACTACTTAACACACACCCCCAACCCCTGCCACCCACAGTGATACACCAGTGTGATGTACGATAGATGTCACACACACACACACACACACACACACACACACACACACACACACCCTATTGCTATTGCTGCCCATGCTGTGGGGCTGAGTATGTTGTTGATGACAGAAATTCATCATCAACCCAAGGAGACAGACCTAGTTTTTACCCCAGCCTTGCTATTTACTAGTTGTGTGTGTTTTATAATACAGACTTTATTTTATAGAGGAGTTTTAGGTTCACAGCAAAATTGAGGAGACAATACAGAGAGTTCCCAAATGCCCCATACCCCTAAACATGCACAGTTTCCCCCCTATCAGTGTGGGGGCCCAGAATGGTATGTTTGTTATAATTCAGGAACTTACATAGATACATTACAATCACCCAAAGTCCAGAGTGTACATTAGGATTTGCTCTATGGCTTTGGACGAGCTGTATTTTTGAGCAAGTCACTTGGCCTCCTTTCTCCCTGTAAAAATGGGGATCTTAGTATCTCATTTATAAAGATCATGTGAGGAGTAAAATAAGTCAGATCATGGATGTAAAGCAAATTGCCTGTCTGGAGCAGAGTAAGAAATACTCATTCAGTGGAGCTAATATTGGGGTGCCTGGCTGGCTTAGTTGGTATAGTATGCGACTCTTGATCTTGGAGTTGTGAGTTTGAGCCCCATGTTGGATGGAGAGATTACTTAAAAAGAAAAATCTTTTTTAAAAATGGAGCTAATATTAAATTTCCTATGAATATCGTCATTATAAGCCTGGCTGTATGACACTTCTGAGTCTTTCTCTTGAGTTCCTTTATCTCAGCCCAGAACCTCTAGTCTGGGACTACATAATTCGGCCAGAGGTGAGTTCTAGAGGCTGGTAAAAGGCATTCAGCTATGAAGATGTTCTGTGCTGCTGAGAGGAACTTAAGTGCTAAGTTTGGTTCTTGGAGGAGGAAGGGATAGGTGAAGCGGGGATAAAACGTGTGGATGTTCACAGAAGCCTCAAGGTGGGCCGCAGAACAAAAGGCTCTGGGAGAAGCAGAAGGGCAAGAGAAAGCGCAGAAGGGAAAAATCAGCTCAACGTGCAGGGTGAGCTGTCGCTTGAGCTACTGTGAAGGGGACATGAAGAGTCCTTTTCAGTGGGAGTTTGTCAAAGAGACCTTTAATCCCGTGAACTATGAAACACGTGAACCAAATTATCCTGTGCATTTAGATCCTCTCCTCACACTGTTCGCCTCTGGAAAGCCCTGCAGAGAGTAGCTGGGGGAAATCAAAAGGAGCAAAACTCCAGCACGCCTCATGTTTGCTCTGTGAACAAACAGCCGTACTGAAATGATTTTGTGCTAAATGATCTCAGTTTCCCCTCTGACAGCCAGTTCCTGCCCCCCCCCCCCCGACCTTCTTACATTTGGAGTTCGCACAAGTGTATTGATACCACTATTTCCTATACAGCTAGTCTATAAGCCCTTTGAGAACAGGGATGGGGGTTTCTACTTCTGAACCTCCCATGGTAGTCAGCCCATGCAGATGAGCACAGAGTGGGTGACTCCGGGCTTCGGAGGGGGTCTCCTCTCTGCAGAGTGTGCTTGTTGTTGGGTTCCCAGACACCCAAAGAGATTCTTGTTAGAAAAACTTTGGGTAACTCAGACCCACGTCAGTGGGGTGCAGAACTGGAAGTGCAGTTTCCTGAGCCCTGGTCATAATGCGACATCGACTGCTTTGTGATCTTCGGTGACTCATTTCCTATCTGTTACTCTGGTTTCACTCATCTGCAAAATGGGGAGAACAGTTTCTAAAGGAACATGTATTCACTTTTTTTTCTGATTAAAGTATGAAAAATGTAGAACATACAGAAGAATAAAGGATGAAATAAAAAGAACCTGTAAAATCACTCAAAGATAGGGGCGCCTGGGTGGCTCAGTCGTTAAGCGTCTGCCTTCGGCTCAGGTCATGATCCCAGGGTCCTGGGATGGAGCCCGCATCCCGCATCGGGCTCCCTGCTCCGCGGGAAGCCTGCTTCTCCCGATCACACTCCCCCTGCTTGTGTTCCCTCTCTCGCTGTGTCTCTCTCTGTCAAATAAATAAATAAAATCTTTTAAAAAAAATCACTCAAAGATAAACACTATTAACATTTTGCTTTATTGCTTTTCAATCTCTTCTGTGTGTGTGTGCGTGCGTGGGCGTGCATGTGCACACACGTGTGTGTGTGTGTGTGTGTGTGTGTGTGTGCCTTTTCCCTGAACCAGCTACATAATTTACAGGGCCCATTGCCAAATGAAAATGTAGATCCCCTTGTTCAAAAGTTATTACAAATTTTAAGGTGGCAACAGCTGAGCATTCAAGCAAGGTACAGAGCCCTTCCAAGGACCAGGCAAGCAATTTGCTTTATATCCTATGTGACTACACAGTCATACAACCATGAAGCTGGCTCGTTATACTCCCTCCTCAAAATAGTAATCAAATCATTTATTGAGTGCTTTCCATGTGTCAAGTATTTTACTTGAATTAGTTCTTATTTAATTCAGCTTCCCTAAAATAAATGTAATTCTTTTCCCCATCCCCCTCCATTTTGCAGATGAGACTCGCTGAATTTATATAGCTAGTGCAGAGATCATACTCACACCTTAGTTTTTCTGATTGCAAGCCCTTGCTTTCTCCAACTACAGTGCACTGCTTCTGGTACTAACATGAACTAGTAAAAAAAATTTTAATAAAATTGAGATTATAGGGGCGCCTGGGTGGCTCAGTCATTAAGCGTCTGCCTTCGGCTCAGGTCATGATCCCAGGGTCCTGGGATCGAGCCCCGCATCAGGCTCCCTGCTCGGCAGGAAGCCTGCTTCTCCCTCTCCCACCCCTGCTGCTTGTGTTCCTTGTCTCGCTGTGTCTCTGTCAAATAAATAAATAAAATATTTAAAAAAAATAAAATAGAGATTATAATATATATAAAATCTTATATTGCATTATTTTCCATTTTATATCATGAATGCTTTTTTCCCTTCTGTGTCTTAGTTTATTTGGGTTGCTATAAGGAAACACCACAGACTGGGTAGCTTACGAACAACAGAAATTTCTTGCACACAGTTGTGGAGGCAGGAAGTCTGAGATCAGGGTGCCAGCAGGGTTGGGTGAGGGCCTTTCTTCTGGGCCACAGAGTTTTCTTTGTATCTTCACATGGCAGAAGGGGCTAGGGAGCTTTGTGCTTTTATAAGAGCAATAATCCCATCCATAAGGACTCCATCATCATGAACTAATCACCCCACAAAGGCCCCATCTACTAATACTATCACCTTTGGGAGTTAGGATTTCAACATATGAATTTGGTGGGGGACACAAACATTCAGATCATAGACTATGGCATTAAATATAGAAGAAAAATAGCAGCTACTTGTGAGAAATAGTGAAGTTCCAGATGACAAAGAACTGAGAATAATTCCATTGCAAGATTATATTAAATATAAAGCACCAACGGGCCAAAGCAGGAACGTGTAGCCATAGAGACTTAACCACCCCCATCTGATAAATGGAATATAAACACCTCACTCCCCCTGCTCTGAATGTCCTCCACCTTAGAGAAGATTTCTTTGCATATTTGAACCTCCCTCTTAGACACACACACTCATACACACACATACACACACACTCAAATATCCCTATAGAGAGTGTGCATTCACCCTCTCCCCCTCAACAATCATGGAGCTACAGTTCTGAACTTAATATTAACAGCCTTACTATATACCACTCCATATTCTGGGAAATTTACTTAATCTCACTAAGTCTCAATAGCCACATCTGTAACATGGAGCTCAAGAGCTACTTTGGTAGCATAATAAAGAAAGGGCATAGTAGGTAGGTCTTTCTCGGAGCCAGGGATTTCTAAGCCAAGAGCCAACCTTCTGTTACTGCAAATTAAAATTTCTTTGGAGGCCTTAATTCCTCAATGAAAACTTCAATCATGTGTGTGGTCCCTGGGATCAAGAACTGGGGAAGGAGTAAGGCCTATCACTGTACATACTTCTTCCCACATGTGAACTGTAGTTAAAAGGAAGACCATGTGCGGATCCCTCTGAACTTGGCTGAGCCACCATTTTACTTCCTTACTCCATTCTGTTCCCCACTCCATCACCAGTTATTTCTCTCTACATTCGTCAAAGCATTTGGCCACTTCCTCCCCTGAGCCTAGATAAGTCTGCAGTTTGCTAGCACTTTCAAATTTACTCTGAAAAGCTTGCAGATAGGAAAGACCCTTAAACTTTTCTGCCTTTGATGTGTCCCCCCACTCAGGGTGAACGCCTACTTGAGAAACTGAGAATCCTTGTAATCACAGTGGTTACATTTTGGTTTTGGTTCTCATTATGATTTTGTAATTATTAATATAGTATAATTCTATTATAGAATATTTAGGCACTAGAGAGAAGGGGAAAATACCATAAATAACTTCATGATCTTTTTTTTTAAGATCTTTTTTATTTATTCATTTGAGACAGAGAGATACAGAGAGAGAGAGAGAGAGAGCATGAGCAGGGGGAGTTGCAGAGGAGAGGGGGGAAGCAGGCTCCCCGCTGAGCAGGGAGTGGATGTGGGACTCGATCCCAGGACCCTGGGATCATGACCTGAGCCAAAGGCAGAGGCTTAACCATCTGAGCCACCCAGGCGCCCCATAACTTCATGATCTTAACACACTCCTACACATAGGCAATTTAAAAATGATGATGTTTTAGGAAAAATTTGACTCTCCATTTACTCCTGTAATTACTCTATTTTTGCAGTTAGAATGTCTTTTAAGGACGCCTGGATGGCTCAGTTGTTAAGTGTCTGCCTTCGGGTCAGGTCATGATCCCAGGGTCCTGGGATCGAGCCCCACATCGGGGTCCCTGCTCTGTAAGGAGTCTGCTTCTCCCTTTCCCATGCCCCCTGCTTGTGTTCCTTCTCTCGCTGTCTTTCTGTCAAATAAATAAAATCTTAATAAATAAATAAATAAATAAAGGACTGGTCAACTTATTTTTTTTAATTTTTTTTAAGAGTTTATTTATTTATTTACAGCAAGAGAGGGAACACAAGCAGGGGGAGTGGGAGAGGGAGAAGCAGGCCTCCCGCTGAGCATGGAACCCGATGCGGGGCTCGATCCCAGGACCCTGAGATCATGACCTGAGCCGAAGGCAGGTGCTTAAAGACTGAGCCACCCAGATGCCCCTGGTCAGATTATTTTAAACAGTTCTGTTGCCCACTAGGTCAAAGAAGGTCTCTCTGAGGAGACCATTTGGACTGGCTGATCTTTGGGTAACAATAACTGTGTTTACCCAAACATAGCATTGTCCAGATCTTACCATTCAAAAGTTCTTTGCAGTTTAGGCTAATTCAGAATATGTCCTTTGTTCAAGGAAGAGTTTACTTAGGGGTAGAAGACTGTATAAAATGCATCTATATATTTAGTAGAACTCTTCCTAGCTTGGTTTAAAATTTCCTAGGCTTGGATGTGTATTTATATTTGTGTGGAGTCATGACATGGATACATAAAATGTTAGAGATAGAAATGACATTAGTGGTGTTGGTGGTGGGGAGGGATATGTAGGTGGAAGATATACCAGGGTTATCTGGATTACATATGGCTACATGTGTAACAGATCATTAGATTCATTTTTTTTAAAGATTTTATTTATTTATTTATTTGACAGAGAGAGACACAGCGAGAGAGGGAACACAAGCAGGGGGAGTGGGAGAGGGAGAAGCAGGCTTCCCATTGAAAAGGGAGCCCGATGCGGGGCCTGATCCCAGGACCCTGGGATCATGACCTGAGCGGAAGACAGATTCTTAACAACTGAGCCACCCAGGTGCCCCAGACCATTAGATTCAAAACGTATAAAGAACTACTATAAATGAACAGGAAAAACACAAACAACCCAGAAAGTAAATAGACAAAGAATTTCAAGAGATGATACACAAGAAAAGAAAGTCAGTAGCTGGGGCACCTGGGTGGCTCAGTCAGTTAAGCATCTGCCTTTGGCTCAGGTCGTGATCCCAGGGGTCCTGGGATCAAGTCCCATGCCGGGCTTTCTGCTCAGCGGGGATTCTGCTTGCTTCTCGGTGTCACTCTCCCTCTGTTCTTGTTCTCTCTCTCTCTCTCTCTCAAATAAATAAATAAAATCTTAAAAAAAAAAAGAAAGTCAGTTGCTACCTATGGAAAAAAAAAACAGTCCATTTCACTGATAATCAGGGACATGCAACTTAAAACAAAAATAAGATACTATTTCACACCCATGGGATTGGCCAAAAGTAAAATGTTTGACAATAGCAAGTGCTGTGAAGATGTAAGGAAAAGAGAACTCTCAAACACATCTGATGGAAATTTCAAGATATGTTTTAGAGAATAATTCAGCAATATCTAGAAAAGTAGAAAATGTCCATATTTTAAAACCTTGCAATCTACTTCTAGGTTATACTCCAAGCATCCTTTCTCAAATGAGAGCCTTCATCTGAACTACAGAGCACAGATAATTATTTGAGTAACAATTTTACCAACTCTCCCAAGGAAGGTACATAACTAGTATCATACTAGAAGCATAGGAGAGAAGTTAATTCGTTATATACTGTGTTTGCATTATGACATTGGAATTTATCTTGTTAAATCCAATTGAGAAAGATTGACAAGGAATCTCTCAAACATCTACAATACCACACTACCAGTAATAATAAAAAATTGGAAATAGTTTGTTTATGTGTAAAGGAATGGATAAATAAATCACAGCATATTTATAGTATGGAGTTCTATGCAGCAGTTCAAATAAATGAACCGGGGATATGATTCAGCATAGCTAAATCTTGGAAACAAAAAGTTGATTTAAAAAATTGTAGGACATTATAAAAGGATAATTTCATTAACAAATATTTTATAAAATGCACAAACTCATACTATATATTATTTATAAGTGCTCGTTTCATAGTAAAAATACAAAATAAGGTCTAGATATGCACCAAACTCATGGTAGCGGCCACCTCTGAGTAGAGAGGGTAATCCATCTGGGGAGAGAAGCGTAGGGAACTATAATAGTCATTGGGTTTGTTCATGAATGTTCTGGCTTTCCTACTATGCTCATGGTAGGATGTACTTCCTTACATTCTTTGAAGTTGGGCACGACCAATAAAATGTGAGTAGTGTTACTTGGATGTGGAAGATTTAAGAATCAATTGTAGAATTTGCTTTGTTCTTTTTCCTTTTGCTAAAATGACCAGCGATGTTTCAGATTTCATTGTTTCAGGCTACTTCCTCAGCCGGGATCCTGGAGTGAGGACAATGCATAGCAGAGTTCTCAAATGACCCACAGTGAACAAGAGGCACAATTGAGGAATAAAGCTTCGTTGTTTTCAGTCACTAAAAGGGTGGGATTGTATGTTACTGCAATATAGCTTAGCCCATCCTAACTGGTACAGGGGCTTCATCTTTACCTGTAATGTTTTATTTCTTCTTTTTACTTTGAAGGTCTAAAGAACATGTAACTAAATGTTAACAGCTCTTCACTTTGAGTATGAGTGTGTGCAGCTTGTGTGCTCACTCTCTCTCAAATGGATGAATAAAATATTTAAAATATTATATTTATCTATTTGAGAGAGAGAGCATGGAAGAGTGAGAGAGCACAAATAGGGGTATGGCAGAGGGAGAGGGAGGAGCAGACTCCCTGCCAACCAGGGAGCCCTCCGTGGGGTTCCATCCCAGGACTCTGGGACAATGAGCTGAAAGCAGATGCTTAACCAACTAAGCCACTCGGGTGACCCATGAATAAAATCTTCAAAAAAAGAGAAAAGAAAAAACTCCGGATGAATTTGATAATGCTTCCCTAACCTATTCTCTGATGTATAAGGCTGTTCCTCCCTTTTATAGAAGGGGAAACTGAGGCCTAGAAATAATAAGTATCTTGCTCTTCACAGTGTTATCAACAATAGCCAAATTATGGAAAGAGCCCAAATGTCCATGGTTTGATGAATAGATAAAGAAAATACACATATATACACAATGGAATATTACTCAGCCATCAAAAAGAATGAAATCTTGCTATTTGGAAATGACATGGATGGAGCTAGAGAGTATTATGCTAAGCAAAATTAGTCAGTCAGAGAAAGACAAATACCATATGATTTCACTCATTTGTGTAATTTAAGAAACAAAACAGATGAACATGGGGGAGCAGAGGGAAAGAAGTACTTAACTATAGAGAACACAACTCATGGTTACTGAGGGGTTGGGGGGGGACATGGGTTAAATGGGTGATGAGGATTAAGGAGTGCACTTTGATGAGCACTGGGTGTTGTAAGTGTTGAATCACTAAATCCTATACCTGAAACTAAGATTACACTCTATGTTAACTGGAATTTAAACAAAAAACTTGAAATTAAAAAAAAAAGACCGGGGCGCCTGGGTGGCTCAGTTGGTTAAGCAACAGCCTTCGGCTCAGGTCATGATCCGAGGGTCCCGGGATCGAGTCCCACATCGGGCTCCCTGCTCAGCGGGGAGTCTGCTTCTCCCTCTCCCACTCCCCCCGCTTGTGTTCCCTCTCTCGCTGTCTCTCTCTCTGTCAAATAAATAAAATCTTTAAAAAAATAAAAAAAAAGACCAATCTAATGCCATAGCCATTAGGTCTTGCTATAATAATCTTGACTCCAATCCAAGCTTATTACAGGAAATAGTCCTATGAAGATTTTCTGCATCCAAGACATCACCCATTAGATTGTGTAATAGCCCCTAAAATAAGGTCCTATATGAGAAAAATAATTTTTAAAATTTGGTTCCAGGAAAATCTTTTTCTTTTCTTTTTTTTTTAAAGATTTTATTTGTTTATTCATGAAAGACAGAGAGAGAGAGAGAGAGAGAGGCAGAGGGAGAAGCAGGCTCCCAAGGAGCAGGGAGCCCGATGCAGGACTGGATCCTAGGACTCTGGGATTATGACCTGAGCCGGAGGCAGATGCTTAACCATCTGAGCCACCCAGGCGCCCCCAGGAAAATCTTTTTCTATTATGGATAATTGGTAGGCATCCACCTTTCTTTGTAACTTGTTTCCCTTTTGGTTATGGTTGCCAGGAAGCTCAGGGACAAATGTGTCCTCAGTATGCATGGTCGCCTTCCTGGTTTTTTGAAGTAAACCTTCCTTTTACTTTAAACAATCCTGATACTAACTTTATTGTATGCATATCCTTTGTTTAAGCTATCTCAAACCTCTTCAGAAAACAAAAGTGATTAAAGCATGAATCTTCTCTTTGTCAGATTTCTTCCTTTTCGGGCTCTTTCTGTTGACTGTGCTTTATTTCTCCCACAGCAAGGGAACCCCAACCCAGGGAACCCCAGGAGAAGTGTCCTCATCAATCCTTACACAACTACTATGCTAAGTAAAAGCCCAGTATAACCAAGATGAGTCTATCACCTGGGATTAGTTCTGATCTCCCACTTGGGAGGTTCTCTCTGTGGGTAGATATTTTTGGGTCTACTTCATATTTTTAAATCTCTTCCTCTCCTTCCCACACAGTAGTTTATACTAAACATTCAAATGGGAAACACAGAATCAAGATAATTCGAAGGGCTCAGTAAGACACCTAACCCGTCATTGTAAGCAAAGGAATCACATCAGTAGTGAAAAACAGCCTAGTGTCAGGAAACGGGGTAACTCACTTCTATTTCTAGGACTGCGATGCTTTTGCTGTGTGACTTGGCTGCGGTAGGATTTGGCTTCATTCCTGTATAATTCTAACTCTTACTTTCTCTCAGGATCTTATTTTAAAAAATTAGAAATAATTATTTTCTTATATTATTTTAAGGTCTCAAAATTTAAAAAATGATACACATTTCAGATAGAACCAAGGAACCAAATAAAGAGTTAAAATATGACACATGAGCAAGCACGTGATCGAAGACAGGCTGTGGAGGAAATTGGTTCCTCAGGCATGTAATGGCTTGTGATACAGGAAAGAAATCTCAGTCTCCAGGGTGGGACAAGGGTGATGTGGGGGCAGAATAATTTCAGAAACGGTTATTTTTCAGCATTCCAAGAGCAGCTTGATTTTATAACGGAAAGGAATTAGTGGAGTAGAATTCATGCCAATAGGATCAACGAAGGCCCTGTTTCCAAACTAGTCCTCTGAAGAAAACGATCTTAAGAATTGCTAAGTACATATACATAGTGGTCAATCTGGAAAAGTACATCCTCTCTGCATCTCTGGTGGAGAATCATAATACATATTAGGGCATTAAAGGTTGACAAGTCTTGCAGAAAAGAAAGTGGTTTTATTTGTTCAACACCGGATTCATTGTACAAATCTTATTTGAGAATGGAACACTTTCTGCACTTACCTCTTCCATGTCAGATGGGGAATGCTGCATTAAGGCAATAGCTTGGCCTCTGCTGTGTGGTCTGTCTGTGTTGCTGAGTAACCGGGCCAGGCCTGTTGGGGTTTTGAGTCCACCACCTGAAAACTGAGGAAGATAACACTTGTCCACATTTAACAGGGAAAAGTTAGATAATGTCCATGAAGGCTTTGAACACCCTGGAAACCAGGTTCTATAGAAACAATGCCATTATCTCAGCCACATCAGCACAATAGGATAATAAGTCAGATCATTAGCTACAACAAATCTGGACCTAGCAGATGCTTCACACTTAGCTTTCCACCCTGGTCTCTGAAAGGATTTATAGAAATTCCATACACTTTAGCAAGCAAACCCATTTCATGCTGGTGCCTGTTTCAAACATATATGGAGAAGAGAAGAAGGGGGAAGTAAAGGGGGGGTAGATAAAGTCAAGAAATAGAGGGTATGGCAACAGCAAGAAGATTAACATCTGTTGAGTACTTAACCACGTGCTAGGTATTGTGCTACGCAGTTGAAACCAACTATATTTAAACTTATCCTATTTAATCCATACCAAAATCCCAATGATGACATATTCATTATGACAAAATTGAAGTTTAGAAAGATTAAGTGACTTGTCCAAGGTCATACAAGTATTGAGCGGCCCAGCTAAGAACTGACACAGGCCTGTCTGACTCCAGAGCCCATGCTCCACTCATGTCTCCTTAAGTGGCACACATGAGATGATCTTGGGTACTAAAAGATATTTTTTATTGCAATAGTTTTGCATTTTAATGTATATTAGAAAAATACAATATGCATAGCAAACCCATGGTATCTTGAATGAATATTATAGGTGAGGATAAGCAAAAAAGTTTAAAAAGTGTATATTTTAAAAAATATTAATATGATAGGTGGTATGTGGAAATGTCAGAAATCATAAGGGTAGTGTTCTACTGACTGATGTTGGAGAATCTCTGCAATATCCCCTTCTACCTCCCAACAGAGACATTAGAGGCAAAAAGCCAAAAATCAGTGGGATTCACTGCAACAGGGCTTTGAGCTTGTTTCTGTCTCCACCCAAACAAAAGTGTCCTGGAGGTTCTTCAGAAGGAAGTGCAAGCCAGGGAATGATGTTCTGTGAATGCTGAAGGATGGCGATGGTTGCTGTGTTTACCTGGGTGGGGGTGGGGGTGGGGTCAAGGAAAATATCTATGACTGTGCGATCTGAATCACAGAAAATCACACACTGACAAGTACTGCCTCCTACAGAGAAGGAAACAATGCCTTCGAATCCTTGGCAACCCTCTCCCTGACCTCCCAACTACGTGCAGGTGCCTGGCAGGTCTCCCAACTATGTGCAGTTGTCTCTATGAAGAAGCCTTTAGTTAACACTTCTTGGTTGCAAAAGAAACCCACTCAAATGGTTCAAGCCAAGGGGAAAAAGAGGAAGAAGTATAAGCAGAGGGGTTTGGTGGATTGACTGGGTTTCTTAGAGACCACAAAGAAATGGAAGCAGGAGTGATGATCAGGACCCAAGACTGCTGTCTGTCTCTGTGAGGGTCTCATCTCTGCTTCCCTGAGATTCTGCTTCATCCTCTCTCTTTGAGAGCATCATCATTCATGACCATCTGGGCTCTAGCCTTATATCCTTCACAATTCTGCTCCTAAAGGACAAGTACCAGTAATTCTAGGTCTTAATTATAAATTACCACAAGAAGGGCACCTGGGTGGCTCAGTCGGTTAAGTGTCTACCTTTGGCTCAGATCATGATCTCAGGGTCCTGGAATTGAGCCCTGCATCGGACTCTCTGCTCAGTGGTGAGTCTGCTTCTCCTTCTCCCTCTGTGATCTCTTTCACTTTTCTCTCTCTCTCAAATAAATAAATAAAATCTTTAAAAAAGATTGCCATAATGGGGCGCCTGGGTGGCTCAGTCATTAAGCGTCTGTCTTTGGCTCAGGTCATGATCCCAGGGTCCTGGGATCGAGCCCCACATCGGGCTCCCTGCTCCACGGGAAGCCTGCTTCTCTCTCTCCCACCTCCCCTGCTTGTGTTCCCTCTCTCACTGTATCTCTATCTGTCAACAAATGAATAAAATTTTTAATAAATTGCCATAAGAGAATCGGGTCAGCTCAGCTTGAATCAGGAATTCATTGTCATCCACTGTGTCCAGTGTATTCATTGCTGCCAAGGTATCAGGGGCTCTTCTGAAATCCAGCATCTCTGCACTACTTGGCATCGGGTCCTGTGAATTCTAATAGACAAGACTTGGGTCAACATCCATGAAATTATATTTCCTGTGGCCCCCATCTTTGCCGCTCTTTTAGTTCAGCTAGTTCTATTTTGATACTTGGTGTTTCTAAGAAACAAGTGGATTTCCTGCATCAGTAGCAATGTTTCTTTCATTGTACCAACTCTGGTTTCCTTGAGGCTTGTGGGTGATGGACACTCACAAGGTGATAAAGCTGTGATCATCTGGGATATAAGGAAAAAGAGTTAAGGAGGTGGACAATCAGTACTTGGTATAGAGTACCCACTGGCACTGTGCGAGGAGTTCTGGGGGCCTGTTGAGTGATGACGATTATGATTATGGTGATAGTAATGGTGACAAAAGAAATCAGAAGTATGGGGGCGCCTGGGTGGCTCAGTTGGTTAAGCGACTGCCTTCGGCTCGGGTCATGATCCTGGAGTCCCGGGATCGAGCCCCACATCGGGCTCCCTGCTCGGCGGGGAGTCTGCTTCTCCCTCTGACCCTCCTCCCTCTCATGCCCTCTATCTCTCATTCTCTCTCTCTCAAATAAATAAATAAAATCTTAAAAAAAAAAAAGAAATCAGAAGTATGAACCTCATGAAAAGACATAAGAATATGGATAGAGAGAAGAAGCATAAATTGATATTATCATGTAGTAAAGAAGACTTTTGAACTTAGGACTCAAAGACTTGGCTTTGTTCTTTAGCTTAGTAATCTCAGACTAATGACTGAGCTAGTTTGGGTCCTTATCTATAAAAACTAGGATGGCCATCTAAGTCAGAAATTTCTATGGCCCTACAGTCTATAATCCTATCCCTGGAGGAGAAAAAAATTCTTGGAGGAAATGGTGTGACTAGAGCCAGATGAAGACCAGAAAGATTTAGGTTCTTAGAGAAGATAAATTTTCAGAAAGAGTTGAAAAGTTTGAACACAGGTTTTGGTAGAAAGGAAAAAGCAAGGTTTGGGGTAACAAGGAATGACTAGGATAATGGCTTAGGAGTAGGGAGGGAAGTAAAATCCTGGATAAAAAGCCCTGGACCAACTATGATCTGGATAAATCATTTCTCTTTTCTGGGTCTCAACTTCTTCCAGCTGTTTTTCAAAGAAGAAAATTTTACAGGGAAGGAAATGGCATTCGGGTTTGTCTAGCTGAAACAAGAGTCTGAGTTGAGTATTAAAAAAGTTAAGGTGGGTTGGAGTGGAGGAAGGCTGATGAGGTGTTTTGAAACCCATATTAAGGAATTTCCCTGACATAGAACAGAGCAATTGGTTTTTCCCATTAAATTCTCCTTGGTTTTTCCCATTAAAATTCCAGGATTGGTGGTCTCTCTTCCTCATCGTAAATGTTGATGAACCCATTGAACATTACCAATTGCTCAGGGGAAGGGATTCAAGATTGGGACAACTCTTTTATGCATTGGCAACAACTGCAGGTCTACAAGATGACTCCAGTAGACCTTAACAACAGGAAGATAATGTCACTGCCGGCAACCAAAGAAGATGAACTAAAATTCTAGGGAGGAAGCGAAACAGGCAATTTCAAAGAAAAAATTCTTACAATATGCAGAATTACAATCTCTGAACACAACAATTTGCTGGGCTCTGTTTTGATTTTAATGACTGCATGATTCAAGATGAAGGGCTGGCAGGTTGAACCACGAGTGGTCCCTCAGCTGTATCTGGGGAGAGTCGGGAGTCTAGTTGGCAGTAGCCCATACTCATCTGTTTTTCAAAGAAAGTCTTCAAAGGATCCTACCAAGCCAACTGAGTGGAAATCTTTGTGTCTTAGGCTAAAGGAAGAGTAGAACAAAAAGTCTTCGGATGGAAGTAGAAGATAGAAGTAAAATAGAATGGAATGAGTCCAGACGACTTACTTTTTAAATGTATATCAAGGTACAGGAACTCAGTGAAATCGTCCGGGTTCTCTTTGAAGGACTTTAGTGAGTTTCCCCCACTGTGGCTACACTGAGACCAGAGTACCAGCTTTTGGTGGGGAGGGAGGGGGGAGAGATGGAGGACAGAGCATGGTGAAAATGATCATTGTTTTCTCTGAGATAAAACCCCAAGCTCTACTCTATTCTAAAGAAAGAAAACTGTCTCTCTGGGATTTTTTTTTTCTTCACCATTCTTGTCTTATTCAGGAATGAATAATAAAGGGAGTGAAATAAAAGAATGCTGATGTCTACTGAGGGCCTTTTGTGTGCTAAGCATTTTTCATCTACTACTGTTTCTTTTAATCTCCACATTTTTACAGATGAGGAAACTAGAGGGCAGAGTATTTAAGTAACTTCAGGTTCCCCCACAATAAAAGGCAGAGGTGGTATTTGACCCCAGTCCTTCTGACTATCAAGCCCTGGCTCTTGCTATACCAAAGGACAATGGGCCATTACCTTGTGGAGGGGTGGGGGTGGGGGTGGGGGGGCAGACCATATAAACTGCAAGACTTAGAGCAGCGCTCTCAAACTTGAGGGTGCAGCTGAGTCTTCTGGAGGGACTTTCAAAACCCTGATTGCTAGACCTCTCCCCCAGAGATGCCAATTTTGCACATCTGGAGTGGGGCCCAAGAATTTTCATTTCTAACCAACTCCCAGGAGATGCTGTTGCTGCCAGTCCATCCCGGGCAGTACTTGAGAATCATTGGCTTAGAGTTAATACATGTCCAATAGTGGAAAAACATCTCCCAGTATATGTTTTCATGACAGGAGTTAGGGCATGTGCCAGTGTCATTCTTCTATAGGAAGGCTGACACATCCCAAAGTGGACTTAGAATTCTCCATAGTCGGAAAGCTTAAAGAACCATGTTTTCTTGATATCTGATTCCATGGCAAGATTTCACCAACAAAACATTCTCATTCACTAATATGTACAGTTACAGGATTTTGTGCTTGTGAATTTGTCTATCTGCTAAAATTGATCTGTAATCCCCCAAATCAATCTAGCAATGCTTTTTTTTTTTAATAGGCTCCACACCCAACATGGGGCTTGAACTCATGACCTTGCAATCAAGAGTCACATGCTCTACCGACTGAGCCAGCCAGGTGCCCCTCTAGCAATGCTTTTGAGTTCATATGTACACATATGTAGAGCTGTGAAAAATGTGAGCTGCCTGAAGCACATGCGTGTTCCCAACTGAGGTCAAACGATGTGAAGTTCTGCCTTCTTGTTTCAGCTCTCATTCTGTAAATAAATGTCCTATTCAAGGTCCATGTAGTGCCATGTTTTTCGCAGTTCTGTACCCTTTGTTGGTGATTTTGTTGTTTTAAAAGACCTGCAAGTATAGTGCTGAAGTGCTGTCTAGTGTTTTTAAGTGCAAGAAGAATATGACTTGCCTTACAGAGAAAAAATGTGTTAGATAAGCTTTATTCAGGCATGAATTATAGTGGCTGTTGGCTGTAAGCTCAATGTTAATGAATCAATAATATATATTAGATAAGATGTCTTTAAACAGAAACACACATGAATGATCAGTTAGTGCAAATGTTGTGACTAGAGACTTGTAGGAACCGAACCCTGTATTTCCCCTAGGAGCAATGGTTCAGTATTCACTAATTCAGCATTCACAATGACTTCATAGAACATAAGTACCATGAAAACTGAGAATTGAGTGTGTATTGTAAGGAATCTGAGGTGGTAAGGTGCAGGAAGGAACCATAAAAATCAAGGCAAGAAAAGAAGGAGAAAAGCTTGAAAATTGGCTCGAAGACTATGTAAGGCTTGGCAAATGCAAATATATGTATATGAATTACAGACAAAACTATGTTGTTTCTCTAGTTATTTCATGTGCAGCATATAGGAAAATATTAGTGATGATAGTTTTGTAACATCTCAGCCTTCTCCTACTGTCTCCTTGCAGATAATATATGGTGTTTAAAGAGTGAATTTTATGCCCACATCTTCATCAGCTCTGTCTTTCGAGAACTGTCAGAACCCTTTGCACTAATGCCAGGCTTCTCACATTCAGTACCCAGACCTGGAGGAGGAAGGGCAGGGGCTTACAGCTGCTATTTATCTCACTCCTGTTGTAACCAGAGAACAATGGATCCTGCTGATGGAGAGATGAGAATAATACTTCCATTGTTGGTAGAGCAGCTGAAGATGGAGCTCTGAACTTGGGGATCCGTTCCTGCTCCTGTCTTTTGATTCTGAGTTTTCTCAGGAGCTTGGCCACTTTTCAAAGATGTGCTGTTATGCTGGGAAGTCAGGAGAGAAAGCTAGTATCCAATACAACACAGAATCATACACACACGAAAAGTGCAAATAATTGGCCTAAAACTCAGACCATACTTAACAAAGAGAACTCTCTTCTCAGAGGTTTGGGTGGGGTTAGCTCTATGTAATCCCACAGTCCTCTGCATAAGCATAGTAGGACTGAAATGTTTGGGGAAGAGACTTCCAGCCACATGGATGAGACAGTGACAGGACTGTCACTGAGTCAGAACAATTAAAGATCATTTTCAGTTAAGTATACAAGGTACTCTTTTTTTATATGTTCTAGCTTGAAAAATGTGTGATTTTTATATACTTCATCAGTCTCCAGTTTGTCACAGAATCAAGAGAGATTCTGTGTGCTATTGGCAGTTCTATTATGCTCCAACTAGGTACAGCTTCTCCTCTGGGTTACTTGATGGCATGGTGTGAAAGGGATTGGAATGTCTATTTCCCTAACATTATGCTTGTGGGTTTATTTTTATTTTAAGATTTTATTTTATTATTATTTTTTAATTTTATTTATTTATTTGAGAGAGAGAGAGAGGGAAAGAGAGAGACATAGAGAACACAAGCAGGATGAGCAGAGGGAGAGGGAGAAGCAGGCTCTCTGCCAAGCAGGGAGTCCGACGTGGGACTCGATCCCAGGATCCTGGGATCATGACCTGAGCCAAAGGCAGACACTTAACCGACTGAGCCACTCAGGCACCCATTAAGATTTTATTTTTGAGTAATCTCTATACCCAACATGGGGCTCAAACTCACAACCCTGAGATCATGTGTTGCATGCTCCACTGAGTGAGCCAGCCAGGTGCCCCTAGGATCATGGGTTCAAATTTCATTCTCTCTTACAGTACATTTGTTTTGCCTTTAGCCACCACGTGATGGAATGATGTGCTTATACTCATCTTTCGTGTGTTGATCTTGTCTCATCTTTTGCTTGACCTGCTTCATGGCAACATTCACATTCTATTAATAGAGTGCACTATGTTTGCATTAGAAATATTCCTACAATGACTGTTCCTCATAACTGGTCAGGAGGGGGTTGGGACTTTAAAGTGACTAGGAGGAAGGTAAAGTATGGTGGGATGATTGGAAAGAGGGAGTGGGAATCAGAAGCAATTTTGCTGAAAGTAAGATCCTTTAAATATTCAGAGTATTCAGAGAACCAACTCCCCCGTCATGTTCTCAAACTGTTTATTTTGTTGCCCTTTGATTTAATATTCAATTGGACAATTTTTTTCCCATTTTTATTATTTTCTTGGTGTGTCTCCTTTCTCAACCTCTTGTTCTTCCTTGCTCGTTTTTGTTACTCTTTTTACCAGCCCTCTGAATCTCTCAACTTCCCTTCCCACTGTTTCTCTTGGTTCTAAAACCCTTGTGGTCACTCAAAGCTTTTTATAAAACTTTATATATCTATAATATGTTATAATAACAGTTGTTCTGGGCATGACATTATCCTAAGCACTTTATACACATTAACTCATTTAATTCTTATAATACGTATATGAGATAGATTCTAGTAGACCCCTAGTCCCAGGAGGAAACTAAAGCACAGGGAGGACAAGTAACCTGACCAAGTTCACCTCTCTGGGAAGTATAGGACCAAGGATTCAAACCAGCTATTCTGGCTCTAGAGTCCATCCTCTTTGCCACCACACGTAGACTCTCTTACAGTGAATGACACAGCTTCTATTAGCACTGCACGGCCACATTCTCACTGGTGCCTGTGGCCCATGATTTTCTGTGCTTCTGAAACTTCCCTCAGCAGGCTTTCACAAAAACTACTGTGATGGATGTGGTGGTATGCTGCTCAGACCTCCCTTCGAAGATGGATTAATGGCCCCAGCTATTGGAAATGTGACCGACAGCTACAGGTTTCGGAGATTATCTCAACTGCAGAGAGCCTAACTCTCTTGAGCCTAGCTCAAGGTCATGTTCTTCTCAGGCAGCCCCTATCCAATGACCAAGAAAGGTATTAAGACTGCTGTTTTGGTCAAACATCGAATTACTTGATGAGCCATCTTAGTTCTACACTTCCGTGTAGATTGGGAAGTGGCTGTCATCAGGCCCGCATGGCAACTCAGCTTCTCCTTCTACTCAATTTTACCTCCTTCCCCTTTCGTCCTCAGTTGTTGATCCCAAAGACACTCTCTAATAAACTGAGATCATTACCATAGGCTTCAGGCACATGAAAAAGAACATAATCTTCACTCTGTAGACTGAAATGAAAGGAAAGAGGCAGACTTATGGAAAATCTAAGAACAAAGAAAATATTGATGATAAATTTTAAAGATTCCAGACTTATCATCTTGCATGAATTTTTTTTTTTTTTGAGAGACACAGAGAGAGAGCACATGTGCATGCAAGTCAGGGGGGAGGGGCAGAGGGAGAGGGAGAATCCCAAGCAGGCACCATGCCTAGAGGGGAGCCCGATGTGGGGCTTGAGCCCACAACCCTGAGATCATGACCTGAACTGAAATCAAGAGTCAGACACTTAATTGAGTGAGCCATCCAGGCGCTCCTCATCTTGCATCACTTTAGTCCAAGTTTCCATTCATCATTTCTGAGAGATTTTGTTATCCTCTAAAACTTTTATGTAACAATATGGCAATTCCTTAAAAAATTAAAAAGTGGAATTACCATATGATCCAGCAATCCAGCTTCTGGGTATATATCCAAAAGAAGTGAAAACGGGGTCCCAAAGAGGATTTATACACCCATGTTCATAGCAGTATTATTCACAAGATCCAAAACTGGTGGATGAATAAATAAACAAAATGAAATACACGCATACAGTGGAATATTATTCAGCCTTAGAAAGGAAGGAAATTCTGACACATGCTAGAAAAAGGATGAAACCTGAAAACATTACACTAAGCAAAAGAGACCAATGACAAAAAGACAACTATTGTGTGACTCCAGTTATGTGAGGTACCTAGGGTAGTCAAATTCATAAAGACTGAAAGTAGACCAGTGGCTGCCAGGGGCTGGGGGTGGGGAGGACACAGGGGAGTTGCTGTTTAATGGGTAGAGTTTCAGTTTTACAAAATGAAATGAGTTCTGGAGATTGCACAACAATGTGAATGTACTCAACACTACTGAACTGTACCCTAAAAAATGGCTAAGATGGTAATTTTTTAAAAAGATTTATTTATTTATTTTAAAGAGAGGAAGGGGAGGGGCAGAGGGAGAGGGAGAATATTCTTTTTTTTTTTAAGATTTTATTTATTTGAGAGACAGAGAGTGAGAGAGAGAGAGAGATATCACGAGTCGGGGGGGAGGGTAGAGGGAGAAGCAGACTCCCCATTGAGCAGGGAGCCGGAGGCAGGACTCATCCCAGGACCCTGGGATCATGACTCGTGCCGCCAAAGGCAGACGCTTAACCGACTGAGCCACCCAGGTGCCCAGGGAGAGAGAATCTTAAGCAGACTCTGTGCTGAGTGCGGAGTGGCTATGGGGCTTGATCGCACACCCCTGAGATCATGACCTGAGCCAAAACGAAGAGTTGGACGCTTAACTGACTGTGCCCCCCAGGCGCCCCAAAGATGGTAATTTTTATGGTAAATTTTATGTCAGTTAAAGAAAATTTTTATGTGGTAAGATGTCAAAATTAAGTTTTGGCAGAGCAGCATTGAAGAGAACATTGCTCAAACTTTTCCTGTGTACACAGTTCTCTGAAAATGATCATAGATCTGAGATCCTGCCCAGTGTAAGCCTTTGAGGCAGAGAGGTAAATTTTCCCCATAGGATACAAGCAGAGAAAGACAAACCGTAGAAATGATCCCTGAAAGTATAGTCAAGCAGAGAAAGACAAAGCCTTGAAGAATCCTGGAAAAGAACAAGCAGGAAGTTCTCAGGGGAAATGGTGCCAAATACAGGAGTGCCTGCCACAAGCTTTGACACGTGGTGGCTGCAGGGACAGGCACTTCTTGGGTCCCACAAAGATCTGAAGGCAGAATAAGGAAGAGAGTGGAGAGAGGGCCGGGGTTCATGGCTCCAAACCAGCTGGAGCTGGTTGCATACCACAGCCAGAGGAAACTGCTAGGAAGAACCTTTTGTTGTGCATCTCAGAAGACAATCATAATGGCAGGTGCTAAACAGGAAGAACCAGAAAAACGGTTCTTGAGCCCCATTCAGCAACTCTGGGGATAAATGCCTGGAAGGATTCAAAGACTGACATTTTAAAAGCAAAGATGGCAGTGCAGGACAGATAGGGTATCAGACGGAGGATTCTGGCAGCCCATGTCAGGAGCGGAAGAGACGCTGTGATAGCGCATCAAAGTCTCCCTTGAATCCTTGGGTGCCAGGTGGTTATCTGGACTTGGCTCATGACCTTGGCTCATCACAAAGAAAGAGGAGCCAAACAAACAGGTGGAAAGGAAAGCTAAACCTTGTAGGGCTTCGATTTCTGAGTAACGCTAGCCAACTGCCCAGGCTGAAACTACTTTTCTCAAAGCATTGTTGCTATCCGGCTCTGCAGCGGTAGGTGCCTTATTTGACACGCAGGTGAGAATTACCTGTCCTGCTCAAATCCACCTGCTTGTCTTTCCCAGAGACCCCTGAAAATGGTCTTATTAATTTAAGATGGTACAGATTTGCCCTGGATGTTACCGAAGGGGTCCCTTTGAAGAAATTTTTGTATTATTTCCTTCCCTCCCTCCTTCCTTCCTTCCCTCCTTCCTTCCTTCCTTTCCTCCCATCCTCCCTTCCTCCTTTCCCTCCCTCCTCCCTTCCCTCCTTCCTTCCTTACTGTACTTTTTTATTATGGCAAAGTACATGTAATATAAAATTCATCATTTTAAAGTATGCAATTCAGTGACACTAATTACATTCACAGTGTTGTGCAACTATTACTGGTATCTATTTCCAAAATGTTTTTGTGACCCCACACAGAATCTCTGCACCTGTTAAACAATAACTCCACATACCTCCCTCCTCAGACTTTGGTAACCTCTTATCTATTTTCTGTCTCCATGAATTTGCCTACTGTAGGTACACCATAAAAGTGAATTCATACAATATCTGTCCTCACATAATATGTCTTTAAGGTTCATTCTTTTTGTACGGACTTCCTTTCTTTATAAGGCTGAATAATATTGCATCATAGGTATATCATATTTTGTTTGTCCATTCATATTTTGAACACATGGTTCTTTCTATTTTTTGGCTATTGTGCATAATTCTGCTATAACATGGATGTAAAGTATCTATTTGAGTTGTTGCTTTCCATTCTTTGCGTGTATACCCAGAAGTGGAATTACTGGATCATACGGTAATTCTATGTTTAGCTTTTGAGGAACTGCCAAAATGTGTTTTGTTTTGTTTTGTTTCAAACTGTTTTTCATAGCGGCTGCACTATTTTACATTCACATCAGCAAAGTACAATGGTTCCAATTTTTCTACATCCTTACCAACTTTTGTTATTCTCAGCTGTTTTGGTTTTTTTAAATAGTAGCTTTCCTAATGGGTATGAAGTGGTATCTTAATATGGTTTGTATTTTTGTAATGACTAGTGATATTGATCATTTTTTCATGTGCTTACTGGCCATCTAGTTATCCGTCTTGGAGTAATATCTATTCAAGTCTTTTGACCATTTTTGTATTGGGTAGTGTCTTTTGTTGTTGCTGAATTGTAGGAGTTCTTTGTATATTCTGGATACTAAACCCTTTTAGAAAAATGATTTGCAAATATTCTCTTCCATTCTGTGGGCTGTCTTTTCACTCTCTTGATTGTGTTTTTTGATGCATAGATGTTTTAATTTTTTTAAAAGATTATATATTTATTTGACAGAGAGACACAGCGAGAGAGGGAACACAAGCAGGGGGAGTGGGAGAGGGCGAAGCAGGCTTCTCCCGCGGAGCAGGGAGCCCGATGCGGGGCTCGATCGCAGGACCCTGGGATCATGACCTGAGCCAAAGGCAGACGCTTAACGACTGAGCCACCCAGGCACCCCTAGATGTTTTAATTTCGATGAAGTACATTTATTTGCTTTTTCTTTTGCTATCTGTGCTTTTGGTGTCAAATGTAAGAAAACATTGCTAAATCCAATGTCATGGAAATTTCTCAAAAGTCTTTTGTAAGCACTTTTTGTTTTAGCACTTATAGGTAGGTCTTTGATCCATTTTTTTTAGTTTTTATATACGGTGTAAGGTAAAGGTCCAACTTCATTCTTTTGCTTGTGTATATTTAGTTTTTCCAGCACCATTTGTTTAAAAGACTTCCTTCCCCATCTTATTTTCTTTTATGTTTACACGATTTTAGACTCCCCGCATGGTAAAGAAAGTGAGAACTACTTAAATTGTAGGCAATATATAAGTAAAATATATTATATTTAAGTATATGGTAATAAAACCCGATAACTATGATACAGAACTATGTTAATGTTACAAATCCAAGTTTCACCTGTTATAATCCATATGTCAGCAACCTGAAAAGATTCTTTCTTTTATTGATCTCTTAGCCTTCATTGTCTATAATATTTTTTAAATTTTGCATCAATTCTTTTACAGAAATATATTTGGCATTAACATTGTGTAAATTTAAGGTGTTGTAATATTTTTAAAATTATTAATTGGTTCACCTCTTACTTTAGCCCCAATTTTTTTTTTTTTTTGGCTTATAAACAATAGAAACTTATTTTTCACAGTTTTGGAGGCTGCAAAGTTCAAGATCATGGTGCCAGCATTTTCAGTGTTCAGTGAGGGCCTGCTTCCTAGACTGCACCTTATCCATAGCTAACAGATTGATGCTGGTTGTTCGCAGGAAGCATCAGCTCTTCCCCATAGGGTCTTCTTTACCCCATAGGGCTGCTTGAATATCCTCACAATATGGTGGTCAGCTATCCTGAGAGAGAGTAATCTAAGAGACCAAGAAAGAGGTTCCTACGATCTCTCAGTAGCTGGACAGCTTACTGTTACTCTCTTAACTTCAAGTTAAGGATCCATGTTAGGCATGATGTCACATGCATTTGATGTCCTCTAGTACAGTATCATCAAAGGGAGTATATGATTATGGAGGCTGAGAAGTCTCATGATCTACTGTGTGCAGGATGGGGGCCCAGGAAAGTTGGTGGTATAGGTTCAGTCCAAATCTAAAGGCCTAAAAACCAGGAAAACCAATGGTGTAAGTCCCATGGAGGAGCAACCAACTCCTCTCTGGCCTAATTCTTATGTTCTGCCCCAGAACTCAGTCTGAGGTGAGGGAATTCCTACAAAATCCACCAGGCACTCATGCATACACAACCTAGAAGTGCAGGGGAATCTGTGCCCCACAAAGCAAACCTTGACAATGTGATCAAGGACCAATCCCTCCTGCTCTAAGGTGGATAATTCTGAGGCCATTCCACATAGTTCCTCAAAAAGCCCGAAAGAGATAGAAATGCAGCTTCCGATAACAACCATTTTGAGATTACACCTATTGGTTTTCTCTCCTTTCCTGTTTTACTCTCCCTACCTCTATGGGATTACTGTCCCCGACCCCCAAATACTTTTACTCGAGGCTTGGTCTCAATCCTTGCTTTCCAGGAAGAACATGCGCTAATACATCAACCTTAGTCTTTTGAGATCTCTTGTATCTATTTTTAGCTGAAAATAACAAATGATTTCTTATAACCAGTTAAAAAAGACTAAGAAGAAAGTAGATGTTGGGAGTCAGCAAAGATTTGGCTATGTGATTAAGATAGAAACTCTTGGTTTCTGTATTAGGTTAAGCTAAGGTAATAGCCTGAAAATAGCCATTATGGAATCAGCTATTTTGAAGTCACTGTCGGTTGACTGGAAACTATTATTTGTCCTGTGTGTCATTATAGTGCCTCCTTCACAATGCATTGCTCTATGCAGGGAGAACTGGTGTGATAAGTTCTCACGTATAACCGTGTCACACTCCTTCCCCTTGCTCTTTTAAACAAAAAGTTTATTTATTTGTTTATTTTTAAAGCATACAATATGGTGGTTTTCAGTATATCCACCAAGTTATGCTATCATCACCACTATCTAATTCCCAAACATTTTTTTTCATTCCAAACAGAAGCCCATATTGATTAACAGCCACTTCCAGTTCTCCCTTTCCTTCAAGTCCCTGCCGGCCATGAATCTACTTTCTGATTATATAACTGGTCTATTCTTGACATTTAATATTAATGAAATCATAGAATATGTAGCCTTTTCTTTTCTTTTTTTTTTAAGATTTTATTTATTTATCTGACAGAGAGCGACACAGTGAGAGAGGGAACACAAGCAGGGGGAGTGGGAGAGGGAGAAGCAGGCTCCCCACTGAGCAGGGAGCCCGATGCAGGGCTCGATTCCAGGACCCTGGGATCATGACCTGAGCCGAAGGCAGACGGTTAACAACTGAGCCATCCAGGCGCCCCAGTATGTGGCCTTTTCTGTCTGGATTCTTTTACTTACTATAATGTTTTCAAGGTTCATCCATGTTGTAGCATGCGTCAGTGCTCCTGAGTTCCTTTCTTCTTGACATGGACCAGTTCCTTGCTACCAGCTGGGTGTCCTACAATTCAGCTCAACTCTGACTCTAACCCCTGGAGTTATCAGACTTTACAAGGTTAAGGTGTCAGTCCTGTGGGACTAAACACCACTTCAGACACCACCTGCAAATGGGGTGCCCAGGCTATCCATATTTCTGCCTAGCCAACTAAGATGAACCCACATCTTAGGTTTGATAATTCACTAGAATAACCCCAACTCACAAGAGCACTTTACTTATTGTTACCAGTTTATTATAAAAGATACAACTCAGGAACAGCCAAATGGAAGAGATACATGGGGAAAGTATCGTGAGAGGAGGTACAGAATTTCCATGCCAGCACTTTGATGTGTTCACTAACTTGGAAGCCCTCTGAACCCCGCTGTTTAGGGTTCTTTTATGGACATTTCATTACTAATTGATTAAACCATTAGCGATTGGTGATTGAACTCAAGCTTCTGTCTCTTTTTCTTCCCTGGATGTTGGGAGTGGGACTGAAACTTCCAACTTTAATCATGGCTAATCTTGCTTGCAACCAGCTCCCATCATGAAGCTATCTAGGGGCCCACCAAGAGTCACCCCATTAGTATGAACTCAGGTATGGTTAGTTGAAAGGCGTTTATTATGAATAACAAAAGACTCTCCTATCACCCCATCACATAGGAAAATCCAAGGGTATTAGGAGCTCTGTGCCAGGAACCAGGAAAAAAAACCATATCTACATTTCTTTTTGTACCATAATACTTTATTCCTTTTTATGACTGAATAAATATTCCAGTTTATGGGTATACCACTTATGTTTATCTATTCCTCTATTGATGGACATTTGGGTTGTTCCCACCTCTGGCTATTATGAATAGTACTGTGGCGAACATTCATGTACAATTTTTGTGTGGACATGTGTTTTCTTTCTCTTTGGGTAAATACCTAGAAATTGAACTGCTGAATCAAATGGTAACTCCATGTTTAACTTTTTGAGGAACTGCCAAACTCTTTTCCAAACACTCATATTTTTTCAACTTTATATGTACACTATTTAGGTTGTATCTCCCAATTAACTTCATGAACTCCTTGAAAGAAGGACCAATGTTTTCTACTTCCTTATATCTGCCACCATATTGATCCTAATGCTCTGCACCTAGTAGGAACTCAAGTATTTGTGTGTGATCACATAATTAAGACAATATGGACTTAATCATGGGAGTCAGTAGCAAACACAGTCTTATTGTAGCTGGTTGGTGGATATTTACAGATATATCTGGCTTTTTTGCTTTCTTTGCTTTCCACTCTGGAAAAATTCAGGCAACTGTTATTGTATGTAAGGAGTGGGATTACAGAGAATGGCTTACCCAATCCTTCTGGTCAAGTGCTTATACAGATTCCCAGAGAATGTTTATCAGTTCTTACTCAAAGTAATGTATCCAATTTAAACCATACTTATGGGCTGGCAACAATTTGGAAATATTTTCCCTGTACTAATCAACTCATCTCAACTCTCCATTCATGAATATAGGGCCTTACTCTGGGGGTTAGTCAGGACTCTTCCAGTTGTGAATGACAGAAAGCCAATTTAAAGTAACTCATGCAAAAAAAAGAAAAAGGGAAAAAAGAAAGAAAAGAAGAGGAAAGGAAAGGAAAAAGGAGGAGGAATTTGTCAGCTGTAAATGTTAGTTCCTAAGCTTTGGGCAAGGCTGGGTCCATGGTCATCACATTGTTTGCTCATGCTCACTGTCTTCCTGAGTCTGTTGGCTCTGTTTTATGTTTTGACTTTCTTTTCTTTTCTTTTTTTTAAGATTTTATTTATTTATTTGAGAGAGAGAGAGAGAGAGAACACAGAGGAGGTGAGAGGGAGAAGCACACTCCCTGCTGAGCAGAGAGCCTGACGTGGGGCTCCATCCCAGGACCCCGAGACCACGACCTGAGTCAAAGGCAGACACTCAACTGACTGAGCCACCCAGGCGCCCCATGTTTTGACTCTATTTTCAGAAAGACTCTTTCTACCTGGCAGTACCATGTCCCCTGGCAGCTCCCTTTGCTTCTCATTATTTCTTTGACATAAATACTAGAAAGCAAGGCAGCTACCAGGATTGGATAAATTCAATTTACCATCCTACTGGTGACAAAGGAGCCTAACATCAGGCTGAAGCTTATTTTCTTATCTGGATGGAAACTCTGGAGATACTCTCAGAGTCCAGATATCCACCTATTGGGATAGTTGCCACTGGGGCGCCTGGGTGGCTCAGTTGGTTAAGCGACTGCCTTCGGCTCAGGTCATGATCCTGGAGTCCCCGGATCGAGTCCCGCATCAGGCTCCCTGCTCTGCCAGGGAGTCTGCTTCTCCCTCTGACCCTCCCCCTTCTCATGTGCTCTCTCTCTCTCATTCTCTCTCTCTCAAATAAATAAATAAAATCTTAAAAAAAAAAAAGGGATAGTTGCCACTACTTCTCCCCACCACCACTTCCTCTAGAAATTCTTGGTGCACCAACCTGCACTGCATGTTCAGACTGCAAGTACCTGATCCTGTGCTTGTAAAGGAACATATGCTGTAGGATGATTAGAAAATACAGTGTCTCAGGACCCATTCTTTACAACTCCTTGCCATGCATTTCTATCTCCATTTGTACCTTTGATTTGATCTTGTCAAGCCCAATGGAAAGGGGCCTGGTACTGCTGGACAGCCATTCGTGGGAGAGGACCTCAAGTGGTAGGTGAGGTTAAACCCAATAGTGTGCAGGGCATTGGCTAGGACACACAACCTGAGCTCTGTCCTCAGTTGACCCCAGCATTCCTACATCTTTTCCAATTCTGAGAAATGAATCCCTAATGATAATAAAAACTAGGATCTCCTCACATGCTCAACTCAGCTCAAGGACGAGATCGGGAAGTTCTCTATGTCCTCTGCCTCCAGTCCCTCTGTAGCTACTGCTCCATCAGCCCCTAAAACTTTCTGAGCCAGAAATAGGAAGAAAACATGGGGAGGACTGGAAGCTGGCTCACCTCACACTGTTGTGTTCCAGCAAGAAATCCAAGGAGTCCAAATTTTCTATTTAAACCAAACCAACATTATAAAAATATATTTGTCAAGGTAGAAGGGTATACGACTTTTAAGTTTGTTACCATAAATTATAAATTTTAAATATTAAATCTATAGTGTGTTTCCTTGTCTGTATTTGTGCCTCGGGCCCAGCAAATGTCAGAAACAGACCAGCCTCTCTTTTTCCCTTTTCTCATTAATTTTGCTGATCTGCTATCTTGAGCACTCTCGTAAGATGGGGATAAAAGCATTGACTTTGCCTAACCAACTCTTGCATTTGTATCTGCTTATACCTTCCACAGAGGACAATCACTGATAGATCCAAACCCCACCAAGCAGAGAGAGCTTCAGAAAGAAGATGCTGTGATCAATGTATTTAAATCTCATTTGGAAAAGGTCGTTGGTGTGAAATGGAAGAAAAAAAATCCTATCGGTATGGGTTAAGGATAGAAAGTCTCAGCTGCAGCTGCAAGAAACCAAGGCATGGTAAGTAGTAGAATGCAAAACAAGTATGATAGTTTACCTAACGGAAAGATTCACCTCATTGGAGGAACTCACAGAACTTTGCATTCATTGTCATAACACCTACCTAAGTGAGAATTATTATGGTTACTTGAAGATGAGGAAACCAAGGCACAAATAAGTCAAGTACTTATGGTATGTGAATTATATCTCAATTTTTAGAAAAAGTCAAATGTCAACCTTTGGCCAGAAGCAGTTACATAATTTGCAGGGCCCAATACAAAAGGAAAATGTGGGACTTCTTATTCAAATACTATGAGGAATTTCAAGATGGTGACAGCAGAACATTAACCCAAGCACAGGGTCCTTCTAAGCATGTGGCCCAATGTGACCGTATAGGTCACATACCCATGAAGCCAGCCCCACACATGGCATAGATGAAGCCAGACACAGAACTCAGATTCTTATTTTCCTATGTGAATGTCTCAAGTGGATCAGTGATTCTCAAGCTGGGAACATAAGTTCCTGTGGTTCCTCTGATAAATCTTTTGGTGTGTTGAGACTTTGTTTCATTGTTCTACTTTACTGTCATCACTCAAGTTTGGGAAACACTGGGGGCCATCTCTCCTCCTAACCAAAGTCACTCCTTCCTTGCCAGAGCAAAACCAGATTGGGGGTAGCGGGGTTCTGAAGCCCCTTTGTAAGAAAATAAAATACAAAATTACAAATACAAACTAGGTCTTGAAAGAGGACCATGCAAGTAAGGAGCCCTGAGGCTTCAGCTTCATTAGCTCTGGGGTAAATCCTTCTCTCCCTGCACCCCTGTCCCAGCTCTCAACTCCTCTCAGCTCTCAAGGACTTTGCTCCTCTGGTTATACCTTTCTTGTCCTTCGTCATTAAACTCACTCCATCTGTTACCATTCCCACACTCCTGTCTCCCCTTTGATTCCTCATCTCTCTCTGGGTGACTTCCTTGTCTCTTCTCTCTTCAGAGCCAAATTTCTTTAAAGAGTGAAGACTTGACACACTGCTACTTCACCTTCCATTTACTACCTTGCTTCCTTTCCCACCTGCCAGGGAGGAATGGCTTTTGTCGTGCTTATTCCTAGTATATGGCTTCCTTGTGGCTTGAACCTGTGAGTACTGCTCAGTGCTTATCTCTCTGACCTCTTAGCAACATTTGCCATAGCAGGGAACTCTTCTTTCTTCAAGCTCCTCTCTTGGTTCAAGGACACCATCTCTTCCTTGTGTTGATCTTAGGTCTGTGTTTCTTTTGTTCTCCTTTGCAGGCCCCTTGTCTCCTACTCACCCCCCAACAGTCACTGTGGGGCACATGAGCTAAGTAAGCCACACAGGGCTCAGTCCTTGGGCCCTCTTCTCTTCTCTGTTGACACTATCTTCCTAACCCGCCATACCATGTATGTGCTGAGAACTCAGAATTTTCTCTTTAGTCCTGTCCAAACCTCTCCTTTGAGCTCCAGTCCCAGATGACTATTTGCCAGCGTGGCATCTCCACTGGAATGGCTCACAGGTAGCTCAAACTTAGTAGGTCCAAAACTGGGCTTGGCATGACTTTGCCACCCCAAATCCAGTCCTTCCCTCGTTTTCCTCATCTCAGTATTTAGCACCATCATGTAACCTGTTGCTCAATTCAGAAATGTGGAAATCATCCTCGATCCATCAGTAAATTCTATGGAAACCCCCACCATATCTCAGATGTATTTACTTCTCCGCATTTCCCACGATAACACCCTAATCCAACTAGTCCATCAGTTCTAAATGACAATAGCCTCAGCCCTGGTCTTCCCGCTTCCTCTGTTGCTCTCCCTCCAACCTGTTTTTCATAAATAACCAGAGCAACACTGTCTCATAGAAATATAATGTGACCACATATGTAATTTCAAATTTTCTAGTAGCCACATTAAATTAAAAAGAAACAGGTGAAATTAATTTCGACAATTAGCCAAAGTATTCAAATATATCAACATGTAATCAATATAAATATTAGTGAAATATTTTACATTTTAATGTGATTTTAAATGAAAAATTTCAAGTACACAAAATAACATATATTCTGCACTTATAGTCTATTTCAATTTGGACTCACCATAATTCAAGTGCTCAATAGCCCCATGTGGTTAGTGGCTATCATACTCCAAGGAGCCAGAGTGACTTTTTTTTTTTTTTTAGATTTTATTTATTTATTTGACAGAGAAAGAGAGAGCACAAGCAGGGGGAGCAGCAGAGGGAGAGGGAGAAGCAGGGTCCCTGCTGAGCAGGGAGGCCTACAAGGGGCTTGATCCCAGGACCCTGAGATCATGACCTCAGCAGAAGGCAGACGCTTAACCGGCTGAGCCACCCAGGTGCCCCAAGAGCGATCTTTTTAAAGTAAGTTGGGTTAGGTCATCACCTGCTTAATAACTCCTCAATGGCTTCACAATGCACTTGGAATAAAATCTAAGCCCTTCAGGGGCGCCTGGGTGGCTCAGTCGGTTAAGCATCTGCCTTCGGCTCAGGTCATGGTCCCGGGGTCCCGGGGTCCTGGGATCGAGCCCCACATCGGGCTCCCTGCTCAGCGGGGAGCCTGCTTCTCCCTCTGCCTCTGCCTGCTGCTCGCCCTGCTTGTGCGTGCTCTCTCTCATTCTGACAAATAAAGAAATAAAATCTTAAAAAAAAAAATCTAAGCTCCTCAGCGTGATCTAGCCATATCCCTTCAACATCTTTGGGGTCCTTTTTCTTTTTGTTGGTTTTGCTTCGGCCGCCTTGGCTTCCTTTCAGTTCTGAGAACACACCAGCTCTCGGTCTCCATGGACGTCTATGGCTGGCTCCTTATCCTCAAATTGCCACGCAAATAGTATCTCCTCAGACAAGCCTTCCCTACCTGTATCTGAGAAGGTCCACCTAGTTATCATTTAGCACAGTACTCTGCTTGTTACCTTCAGTGTGCTTTCTTCAGTTTGTGATTATATATTTATTAATCAGTTTACTGTCTATCTTCCCTATTAGACTGTAAATTTTATGAAGGAAAGAATTATCTCCAGCACTGTAGACTGATTCTGCTCTAGTTGACACTCAATAAATATTTGTTGAATAAAGAGTATCTGAGCACCGTCCCCCACACCCTCACTAAGGGAACTAAGAAGCAAATTGATTTCGGTAGTGCTGTGTATCGAATGACAATGAATGCATGATAAATAAATACTAGATGCTAGAAGAGATTCTTCCTATTAACCAAAGAAAGTTTCGAATGTAGGCACAGTTGTTTATTATCTTTCTTTCTTTTTTTTAATGTTTTATTAATTTTTTTTGACACAGAGAGACACAGTGAGAGAGGGAACACAAGCAGGGGGAGGGGGAGAGGGAGAAGCAGGCCTCTGGCAGAGCAGGGAGCCCGATGCGGGGCTCGATCCCAGGACTCCGGGATCATGACCTGAGCCAAAGGCAGACGCTTAACGACTGAGCTACCCAGGCGCCCCTATCTTTCTTTTTTGAAGAGATCTTAATTATTTACTCTGCAAATAAAGCAATTTCGCTGAAAAAAATTCTAAGGTCAGTGGTGCCTCTGGGAATCCCCACATCTTAATATAATGGCTCCATGAAAGTTAAACTCTTGCTCTATGAGACAGAACCAGAGACTCCAAAACCTCTGTGGCTTTGGGGAAAGGCAGCTGGAAGGTGGATGAATGCCCTGATCCCAACCTAGAGTGATTACTAATTTGTTCACTCATTCTGCGAATGTTTGTGAATGCCTTTGTAGCAGGCATTGTTCCAGGCTCTGGGGATACAATAAAACTAACAGGCAAAAAATCCTGTCTTCATGGAGCTTATATTCTAGTATTATATTTAGTATTATATTTAGGAGATAGATAGTAAATAAAAACTGAGTTTATACTATGTTAGATAGTGGTAAGGTCGAGGAAGGAAAATTAAGCCAGGAGGGGGGCTGGGAGTACAGTGCTTACAATTTTAGGTGGGGTGACCAGACAATGCCTCACCCATATGGTAACATTTGCATAAAGCACTAGAGGTAAGGGAGTGACCCAGGTAGCCAGCTGAGATAAGAGAGTTCCAGCATTAAGGGAACAGCAAGGAGATCAGTGTGACTGGAGTAGAGTGAATGATAGGGAGAAAAGGTGGTGATGAGGTCCTAGATGTTGGCAATCAGTGACTAGATCTGCGAGAGCCCAAAGTAGGCCACTGTAAGGACTTCGGTTTTTACTCCAGGTGAGGTACAAAGTCAGCGGAGGGTTATGAGCAGAGTTGTGACACGGTTCTGACATATTTTAGAATGATTACTCTCACTATGTGCTGAAATGAGTGAATGAATGAATGAATGAAAGAAAACGGGGCAAGAAAGAAAATAGAACTAGGAGGCCTTCACTTAACTGGGAAACCAAGAAACAACGCTAGAAACGATCTCTTAAAAAGAAGTGTAACACCTGATCACTTTCTCACTACATTAAAAAGGCATAATGACCCACTTAAGGTGCTTGATTGCTCGCCACAGGTCTCTCCTTGGGCGTGCATGTCTTCAGGAGGGGCGGGGAAGACACTTGAGCTCACCAGAGAAAAGCAGCTGGTTGCCGGTGAGGCCGGAGCAGGACCCAAAGCTGCCCCTTTGTCACTAGAAACCTGACACTTTTCAGTTTAGTCAGACAATGACGGCCTTGGCTGGGGAATGTTAGGGATGCCTGCCAAGTTTACGGTCTGCCTCTCTCAGCCTAGACAACATTGGAGAGAGTAGCATATCTTTTGAATTTGCAGAAATGAGAGCAGAAGGGAGAACTAACATTTCTCATTAGGGTATAACAAGCCGACTATGTCAATTGTGTTGCTGAATCTATTCTGTTCCAACCGTGAGAAAGCAAGACGTCCATAAACAGAAAGGAAGATAGAATTGTGGGGTTTAGGATTTAAAGAGCTCCCAAATGCTTCTCTAGATAAATTTATCTCTGCTAATCATTGTTTACCCCTGTTGTATTCTTTTATTTTTTAATTTTTTTTTAGAATGGAAATGAACTTTTTTCTGGTTATAAAAAGGAATACATGTACATGGTTAAAAATTTAAGCAGTACAAAAAAGTATACAATGCTAAGAAATAATATAGACATGTAAAGTCTCAATAATCTGAACATGTAAGGTCTTTCCTAAATTCATCTATATCTTTGACCATATCACAATAAAAATGCCGTTAGATTTTTTTTTACAAGGCAAAGCAATGCTAAAGTAAATGTTGAAAGCAAATATGCAAAAATAGTGATGAAAATTCTGAAAGAGAAAAATAACAGGGTAAAATTTGCCCTAGGAAATTAAAATAGATTATAAAATTACTGTAATTAAAAGTTTGGTAGTGGCACAGGAATAGACAGATTGGTGGTATAAAATAGTATCCAGAAATAGACCCAAGTATACACACAAATTGACTGTAAGAGAAAAGAATTTCAAAATTTGGGGGAAAATATGATTAATAAATAGAGTTGGGACATTAAGTTACTATCTAGAAAATAAAATAAAATCAGATCCTATTTTGGGGGGTAGGGTTTTCATAAAGGTAATGAAGTTAAAATAAGGTCGTTGTAGTGGGCCCTAATCCAATCTGACTGCTGTCCATAGAAGAAAGGAGGTTAGGACCCAGAGACAAGAAAGACTATGTGAAGACACAGGGAAGGGGCCGCCATCTACAAGCCAAGGAGAGAGGCCTCAGAAGAAACCAACCCTGCTGACCCCTTGATCTTAGATTTCTGGCCTCCAGACTTGTGAGGAAATAAATTTCTGTTGTTTAAGCCACACGGTCTATGTGGTGCTTTGTTACGACAGCCCTAGCAATAAATACAAGAAATTAAATTCTTTCTCATCAAGATACGAAATTCAGAAGCCATAAAAGAAATGATTGGTTACTTTGACTACATAACCATTTAAAATTTCTGCACAGAAATAAAAACATGTAACAATTTAAAAACCCCCCAAGGAACACCTGGGTGGCTCAGTCAGTTAAGCATCTGCCTTGGGCTCAGGTCATGATCCCAGGGTCCTGGGATGAAGCCCCACATCGGGCTCTCTGCTCAGAGGGGAGTCTGCTTCTCCCTCTCCCTCTGCCGCTCCCCCTGCTTGTACTATCTCTCTGTGTCAAAGAAATAAATAAAATCTTAAAAAAAAAAAACAAAAACAAATTAAAAAGACAATAATCTGGGGGAAAAGTACGATACCCAGAAGGGCTAATCTCCTTAATTAAAAAAAAAAAAAAAAAAAGCCCAGGATTGCCAGATCTTTTTTTATTTATTTACTTCTCTTTCTTTCAAAAAAAGCTGGAAATCCTACATTTTATGTGATATCTCCTGGTGGTTTCACACTGACTACGAATTTAAACTTTAAACACTGTACAGGCCAACACTGTATGGGGCTCCTAGTTTAGGACCTCTAGCCTAGATTACCACCACAGGGGACCTTCCCTTCAGCAGATGAGTCTAAAGCAGGTTGTGAGATTTTTTAAAGATCTCACCGCCATTGAGAAATACAGAATGAGGATTTCTTCTTAGTCATCCAGAATCTCTCTCTCTGCCTTACACACATGCATGCATGCATACCTGACTAATATTAACTCTCAAATGTAGTTTGTAGCTACTTTATGGAAGAAAACCATTTCCCCATATGCAACATAGTATTTACTGACCTTCTCTGCCCAAATGGGAATAGCTTTATGTTGTTGGTGCAGAACTATGTCAGTCACTTCCTTTCCCCCCTCACCTTAAATGGTAATATAAGCCCAAGAGGCCTACCTGCACAAGAAACAGGAGACTTTACAGAGCTGACAGTTGACTGATGGATACACTGAGAACATAAAGTAGCTTTAAAAAAAAACTCTCTCTGTACTTTAAGCCAAATCACATTCCCAGGCAGACATCTCTAGAAGGGAAAGAGGAAATGGCAGAATTTATGACCCACTTGCATAAGAACCTCCTCCTATGACTAAGTGTGAGGCAAGAGTAGAGGTAGTATGCCTGTTTGTGGAGGGCCGGTGAAGGGGATGTATGTGTGTAAAGATTTATAATTTGGAATTTTAACTATGGTTAATTTGGGTAGTGAGATTTGGGATGATTTTTATTTTATTCTATTTAATTTTTTTATATTTTATATAGTGAACTTGTATTGCTTTTATAACAGGAGAAAGAATAATAAATGTCCATAAAAGTGTATTGTATGTTAACCTTATCTTCCTAACTAGACTATATAAATTCTCTGAAAGAGGGACTCATTTTTTTAAATCTTTTCCCATACCTATATTTTAGGGCTCATGATAGACACTTAAACTGTGGCTGATAGTCATTAATATGGAGTCTTTTCCAGAACTAGTCTTGATTAAAGTCACGTAGGCAGAATAAGTCTTGCCTGGGTCACAATGATTCTTGAGGATCCATCTGAAAAACAGAATCTGTGCGTTAGATATGTATTATCCTATACTGATCTTCTAGACACATTATCACGCTCAATGGGCGCCCAGCCTCATAATGCTATATTCTAGGACTCTGCACCAGGAGTCTGCTATTTGGTATTATTTTAAACTTCAGATAGTACTCACTGGCTTACAAGATCCAGCTATCTATCTATCTATCTATCTATCTATCTATCTATCTATCTATCTATTTATCTATCATCTTCTACCATTACTGTGAGGTTTAATGAGATAATGTGAAGTACCCAATATAGTGCTTAGTACATAGAACTCCACACATACAAGCTCTACCTTCTGTTCTGCTCTTGTTTCCCACTTTGCAGCTAAGCTGAAAGAAGGCACAAAGCCAAAGGAGAGATGAATGGATGACAGCTGGCCATAAGAGAGATGTTAGTCAAATTCCACAGGATTAAATGGCTGTGAATCAGAGGTGTCAAGGTCCACTCCCAAGATTCCAAAGAGCAACTTTTAGTCTTACAAGAAAAGTCGGTGAGGAGAGGGATAAGTGAGAGGCCTGCTGGAAGAAAGAGGAAGTAATTTTTCCTAGCAGAGGTGAAATTGGTTCTTGGTATTCCTTCACAATAATGAGTGACTATTTTGTTGGCCAGGATTGGATTAGCCCAAGGGTATTTAGAGATCTATGTATCTCATTGGGTCATCTGCATTTTACTGAGGAATAGGAAGATTAATTGCAGGCACCTGCCAGTCTGGTCATCCCACTTAATGCAACCAAGCCCAGGAAGTCCTCTCACATTCCAGAAACTGCTCAGTCTGCTGCTTTGATGAAGTTTGCCCCATCTGTCTGGAAAAAGGCAGTTCAGGCCACATTTTTCCCACGCAACAGAAAAAGCCAATCTCAACAAAGCTAGAAGTTTGTCCTAAAAATCTGGAAGATTACTTAAGAGATATTTCAGCAACCTACATCTTCAGTAAGCCTCCCCAGAAACAGATTAAAAGAGGAGAAATTACAACTGATACCGAAGAAATACAAGGGATCACAAGAGACTACTACAAACAATTGTATGCCAATAAACTGAACAACCTAGAAGAAGTGGATAAATTCCTAGAAACATACAGTCTTCCAAGACTGAATCATAAAGATAGATGTAAAAAATCTGAATAGATCAATTACTAGTGAGGAGGTTCAATCAGTAATCAAAAACCTTCCAATAAACAAAAGTCCAGGATCAGGAGGCTTCCCTGGTGAATTCTACAAAACATTCTAAGAAGATTTAATACCTAGCCTTTTAAAAAAAAAAACTCTCCCAAAAAACTGAAGAGAAGGAATGCTTTTGAACTCATTTTTTGAGGGCAACATCACCCTGATACTAAAATCAGACAAGGATACCACAGGAGAAAGAAGAAAGAAAAAAGAAAGAAAGAAAGAAAGAAAGAAAGAAAGAAAGAAAGAAAGAAAGAAAGAAAGAAAGAAAGAAAGAAAGAAAGAAAGAAAGAAAGAAAGAAAGAAAGAAAGAAAGAAAGAAAGAAAGAAAGAAGGAAGGAAGGAAGGAAGGAAGGAAGGAAGGAAGGAAGGAAGGAAGGAAGGAAGGAAGGAAGGAAAGAAAGAAAGAAAGAAAAGAAAGAAAGAAAGAAAGAAAGAAAGAAAGAAAGAAAGAAAGAAAGAAAGAAAGAATTACAGGCCAATATCACTGATCAACATAAATGAAAAAGCCTTCAACAAAATATTAGTAAACTGAATTCAACAATAAATTCAAAGGTTCAAACACGATGATCAAATGGGACTTATTCCAGGGATGCAAAGATGATTGAACATCCACAAATCTTAATCAACATGACATACCACATTAACAAAACAAAGGATAAAAATCATTTCAGTTAATGCAGAAAAAGCATTTGACAATATTCAACATACATTTATGATAAAAACTCTTAACAAAGTGTATATAGATGGAATGTATCTCAACATAATGAAGACCATATGTGACAAGTCCACAGCTAATGTTATATCCAACAGCAAAAAGCTGACAGTTTTCCCCTTAAGGTTAGGAACAAGGCAAAGATGCCCACTCTTGTCACTTTTATTCAACATAGTATTGGAAGTCCTAGCTAGAGCAATTAGGCAGGAAAAATAAACAAAAGTCATCCAAATTGGAAAGGAAGAAGTAAAAGGATCACTCTTTGCAGGTGACATGATTTTATATGTAGAAAACCTTTAAGACTCCCCCCAAAATTGTTAGAACTATAAATTTAGTAAACCTGCAGGGTACAAAATCAATATGCAAAATCAGTTGCATTTTTATACACTAACAATAAGCTAGTAGAAAGAGAAAATCAGAAAACAATCCCATTTACAATTACATCAAAAAGAATAAAATACCTAGGCATAAATTTAACCAAGGAGGTGAAAGATATACATTGCAAACTATAAGACGTTGAGGAGAGAATTTAAAGAAGACACAAATATATGGAAAGGTATCTTACGCTCATGGATTAAAAGACTTAATTTTGTAAAAGTGTCCATATTACCTAAAGTAGCCCTGAAAAAGAAAAGCAAAGCTGGCGGCATCACAATTCTGGACTTCCAGCTCTATTACAAAGCTGTCATCATCAAGACAGTATGGTACTGGCACAAAAACAGACACATAGATCAATGGAACAGAATCGAGAGCCCAGAAATGGACCCTCAACTCTATGGTCAACTTATCTTTGACAAAGCAGGAAAGAATGTCCAATGGAAAAAAGACAGTCTCTTCAACAAATGGTGTTGGGAAAATTGGACAGCCACATGCAGAAGAATGAAACTGGACCATTTCCTTACACCACACACAAAAATAGACTCCAAATGGTTGAAAGACCTAAACGTGAGACAGGAGTCCATCCAAATCCTAAAGGAGAACACAGGTAGCAACCTCTTCGACCTCAGCCGCAGCAACTTCTTCCTAGAAACATCACCAAAGGCATGGGAAGCCAGGGCAAAAATGAACTATTGGGATTTCATCAAGATAAAAAGCTTTTGCACAGCAAAAGAAACAGTCCACAAAACCAAAAGACAACCGACAGAATGGGAGAAAATATTTGCAAATGACATATCAGATAAAGGGCTAGTATCCAAAATCTATAAAGAACTTATCAAACTCAACACCCAAAGAACAAATAATCCAATCAAGAAATGGGCAGAAGACATGAACAGACATTTTTCCAAAGAAGATATCCAAATGGCCAACAGGCACATGAAAAAGTGCTCAAAATCGCTCGGCATCAGGGAAATCCAAATCAAAACCTCAATGAGATACCACCTCACTCCCGTCAGAATGGCTAAAATTAACAAGTCAGGGAACGACAGATGTTGGCGGGGATGTGGAGAAAGGGGAACCCTCCTACACTGTTGGTGGGAATACAAGCTGGTGCAACCCCTCTGGAAAACAGTATGGAGGTTCCTCAAACAGTTGAAATTAGAGCTACCATTCGATCCAGCAATTGCACTACTGGGTATTTACCCGAAAGATACAAATGTAGGGACCCGAAGGGGTACATGCACCCCAATGTTTATAACAGCAATGTCCACAATAGCCAAACTGTGGAAAGAGCCAAGATGTCCATCGACAGATGAATGGATAAAGAAGATGTGGTATATATACACAATGGAATATTATGCAGCCATCAAAAGGAATGAGATCTTGCCATTTGCAACGACGTGGATGGATCTGGAGGGTGTTATGCTTAGTGAAATAAGTCAATCAGAGAAAGACATGTATCATATGACCTCACTGATATGAGGAATTCTTAATCTCAGGAACAAACTGAGGGTTGCTGGAGTGGTGGGGGGTGGGAGGGATGGGGTGGCTGGGTGATAGACATTGGGGAGGGTATGTGCTACGGTGAGCGCTGTGAATTGTGTAAGACTATTGAATCACAGATCTGTACTTCTGAAACAAATAACGCAACATATTTTAAGAAAAAAGAAAAAGAAGAAGATAGCAGGAGAGGAAGAATGAAGGGGAGTAAGTCAGAGGGGGAGACGAACCAGGAGAGATGATGGACTCTGAAAAACAAACAGGTTTCTAGAGGGGAGGAGGGTAGGGGGATGGGTTAGCCTGGTGATGGGTATTAAAGAGGGCACATTCTGCATGGAGCACTGGGTGTTATGAACAAACAATGAATCATGGAACACTACACCAAAACAAATGAAGTAATATATGGTGATTAACATAACAATAAAAAATTAAAAAAAAATTCCAACAGCATTTTTCACAGAAATAAAACAAACAATTCTAAAATTTGTATGAAACCACACAAAATCCCAAATAGCCAAAGTAATCTTGAGGAAGAAAAACAAAGGTGTCATCTCCCTGATTTCAAACTGTATTATAAACCTTTAGTAATCAAAATAGTATAGAATTGGCATAAAAACAGACACATAGGAGCAGAATAGAGAGCCCAGAAATAAACCCAGCATATATGATCAATTAATTTATGACACAGGAAGCAAGAATATACAATGGGGAAAGGACAGCTTCATCAATAAATGGTATTGGGAAAACTGGAGACCACATGCAAAAGAATATTGGACCACCATCTTACACCAAACACAAAAAATTAACTCAAAATAGATATAAAAGTGTATGTAAGATCATAAACCATAAAACTCCTAGAAGAAAACAGACAGTAAGTTCCTTGACATCACTCTGAGTGATATATATTTTTGGGTCTGACTCCAAAGGCAGTGGCAACAAAAGCAAAAATAAACAATTGGGACTGCAGCAAACTGAAAAGATTCTGCATAGCAAAGGAAACCACCAACGAATTGAAAAGGCAACCCACTGAATGGGAGTACATATTTGCACATCAATACCCATTAAGGGGTTAATATCCAAAAGGTATAAAGAACTCATATATGCAATAACAAAGGAACAAAAAATTTGATTTAAAAATGGGCAGAGTATCTGAATAAACATTTTTCCAAAGAAGATATACGAATGGCCAACAGGCACATGAAAAGATGCTGAACATTACTAACCAAAACCACAGTGAGATATCACCTCACATCTGTCAGAATGGCTGTTATCAAAAAGACAACAAATAACAAGTGTTGGTGAGGATGCGGTGAAAAGGGAACTCTTGTGCACTGTTGGTGGGAATGTAAATTGGTGCAGCCACTGTGGAAAACAGTATGGAATTAAATTAAAAATAAACAAAAAATTAAAAATAGAACTACCATTTGATTCAGCAACTCCACTTCTGGGTATTCAAAGAAAATGAAGACATTAATTGGGGGAAAAGACAGATAAATCCCCATGTTCGTTGTAGCATTATTTACCAAGTTATGGAAACAACCTAAATGTTCATTGATAGAAGAATGGATAAAGAAAATGTGATTAATATATATGTGTGTGTATGTGTGATAGGGCCTATCTTTTTTAGATATGCCATATTATATATACCATATATATATATATATATATATAGTACTCAGCCATAAAAGAGAATGATACCTTGCCATTTGCAACAACATATGGACATGGACCTTGAGGGCATTATGCTAAGTGAAATAAGTCAGAGAAAGACAAATACCATATGATTTCACTTATATGTGGAATCTAAAAACAAACAAAAAAATTCACAGATCTGGAGAACAGATTGGTTGCCAGAGGGGAGGGGGATAAGGTAATAGGCAAAATGGGTGAAAGGGATCAAGAGACACAAACTTCCAGTTATAAAATAAATAAGTCATGGGGATGTAATGCACACCATGGTGACTTCAGTTAATGTGGTATTGCAAATTTGAAAGTTGCTAAAAAGGGGCACTTGGGTGGCTCAGTCGGTTAAGCATTTGCTTTGGCTCAGGTCATGATTCTGGAGTCCTGGGATTGAGCCCCTCATTGCGCTCCCTGCTCAATGGGGAGTCTGCTTCTTCCTCTCCCTCTGTTCCTCCCCTGGCTTGTGCTCATTCTCTCTCTCAACAAAATAAAATATTTTTTTTAAAAAGTTGCTAGGAAAGTAAATCTTAAAAGTTCTCAACAGACGAAAAACATTTTTTTGTAACTTTGTATGGTAACTAGACCTATTGTGGTGATCATTTCACAATGTATACAAATGTCAGATCATTATTTTGTATACATGAAACGAATGTAATCTGTATGTCAATTATACTTCAATTAACTAAAAATGTCAGGCTATCTTTTCTTGCTAAAACACAACCATAACCATTTTTCCTCCTTGATTTAATCCTATAGGAGTTTCTGAGTAGTTTTGAAGAACTTTTCAAGAAACAGGACAATCCATCCATACCTGCATTGTCCAATATGGTAGCCACTAGTCATAAAATATAGGACACCCAGTTAAATTTGAATTTTAGATAAATACAGAAAATTTTTTTAATGTGTGTCTCATGCATTATTTGTGATATACTCAAACTATAAAATTATCTGTTGCTAATCTGAAATTAACAATTAACTGGACATCCTGGGGTGTCTGGGTGGCTCAGATGGTTGGGCATCTGACTCTTGATTTCGGCTCAGGTCATGATCTCAGGGTCGTGGGGTTGGGCCCTCTGTTGGGCTCTACACTCAGCAGGGAGTCTGCTTCTCTCCTTCTCCCTCTCTCTTTCCCTCTGCCTCTCCCCTTGCTTGTGCTGGCTTTCTCTCCCTAGAATAAATGAATAAATAAATCTTTAAAAAAATAATTAACTGGGCATCCTATATTCTTACTTGCTAACTCTATAACACTGAACATTTGGCTATCTAAGTTTAAATTAATTAAACTTTAATAAAAATTTTAAAATTTAATTTCTCAGTCTTACTAGCCACATTTCAAGAGCTCAATAGCCACGAATGTGGCTAATGGTTACCATTTTGAACTGCATAGATACAGAACATTTCATCATTGCAGAAAGTTCGATTGAACTCCACTTTTGCAAAACAAAAGACAGAAGGAAAGTTTTGTGTATTTCATAGGTTATAAAAAAAATATTTGGGGCTGGAAAACTGCCAGCACACCCCAGCTGGCCTCTTTTAACACAGCCAAGAAGCCATAGTCTTCATGTTCCAGCTATTATTATTACTGAATATGCAAGTTAATTTTGATTAAAAGGTAGGAGGATCTCTGTTTTAGCTAAATGAGTTTATATAAGAGAAGCAGCTTTTGCAATCTACACTTGTGGGTGCAGTTGTTCTTGCTTTTCTCCTGAAACTACCAGGAAATAAAGTAGCTATCAGATCAGAGCAAGCCAAAATTTAAAAGGTTCTAGATGAAAAGTGAATGTGTTGCTACCTGACTTACTAATATCATTATTTATAGATTTTTCTAAATTAATAATCAGAGAACATCATCAACCAGAACATCAGTTTATAACCCAAGTCTGTGATGAATTTGGTGAACACAGCAGATGTACTCCCTCTCTTAATTAGCCTTTTGGGAGAAACCATGTTTGGAATTGCTGCCTGCAGCCCTGGGAGTCTTATACAAAGCAGGCTAAGATTAAGCTCTAGAAGAGATCTGTACCCAAAGCTGATTTTTACATACCATTTGGTGAATCTCGAACAGAAACTGGCTAACATGCGAGATGTAACCAGCTAAAAAATGAGACTGTTTCATCATCAAAGGCAGAAACCATAAAGGATCTGATGCAAATATATTAAAAAGCTGTACATCAAAAACTTGTAAAAAACAAAATTAAAGACAGATGACTTAAATTTTCTTTTCTTTTATTTATTTATTTTTTTAAGATTTTATTTTTCTGACAGAGAGAGACACAGCGAGAGAGGGAACACAAGCCGGGGGAGTGGGAGAGGGAGAAGCAGGCTTCCCGCGGAGCAGGGAGCCCGATGCGGGGCTCGATCCCAGGACCCTGGGATCATGACCTAAGCCGAAGGCAGACGCTTAACGACTGAGCCACCCAGGAGCCCCAAATGAATGTCTGTTAAAAAATATTTGATTCCAGGACTAAGCAAAGAACTGCAAATTAAAAGCACAGTGAAATACCATTTTTACCTGTCAGCTTTGCCACAATGAAAACTAATATCCAGTGTTGATGGGAGGGTAGAATGGTATAAACATTTTGCTGGGAAAGTTGACAATTATGAAAAAAAGCTTTTTCTGAACCTTTGACACAGCAATTTCTTTGATTTTATTTATTTATTTGAGAGTGAGAGCAAGAGTGAGAGCAAAAGGGCAGGAGGGAGAGGGAGAGAGAATCTGAAGCAGACTTCCTGCTGAGTACAGAGCCCATGGGGCTGGCTGGATCCCATGACAGCAAGATCATGACCTGAGATGAAACCAAGAGTTGGAGGCTTAACCAACTGAGCTACCCAGGCACTCCCCACCCTTTTTAAAAGATTTTATTTATTTATTTGACACAGCAATTTCTAGGAAGTTGTTCTAAGAGAATTCTTTGAAATGCCTATACCTATGTATACAATGGTAAGGTAGATGATACGTATTTTTTGTTGTTTGTTGGGTAATTCTTTATAATGTACCCTCCAAGTCTTAGTGGTTGGTACTTAGACATAGGATGTAACTTAGTCAGGTCACTCCTTCCACAGAATTATCCAAGTTGGATATAGAAAAGGAGTTTCCTTTTAGTCCTAGGCATGTTGGCTGTCGGGGTCAGCTCTAGAGCTAACAGTGAGCATGTCCTCCACTAGAATGTGGTCAATGTATAGAAGTAGAAATGAGATTGAAAGATGGAGGGAGAGAGAAAGAAAAGGTATTCTGGTGTAATTTGAGTCAATAGATCCAGTCAACCCTAAGGCTAGTATAGATTCTTCGTTTCTGTGGTTATATTACGTGAGCCAATTAATTCTATGGTTTTGCTAAATTCACATGAGCGTGGACTTCCACTTCCTATGAAGATGGAATAATAAGGTCCAAATTTATCCTTTTACCCAAAACAACTAAAAACCTAGACAAAATGTTTTTTTTAAATAACTATTTTCAGGACATTGCACATCAGGCCATAAAGAACAATGAGCCCTGAGAGATGGGAAATATTAAATGAGGTTAAGCCTCTATGATTGCCCAGCTTATGGCCTTGAGAAAATTTCCAGATGGTGGCACAGAAAAGTGGAATCTAGGTAGAGCCTGGCAAATTCCCTGGAGTGAGGAGATGGAGCAGAGAGTCTAGGGAAATCAAGACAGCTGGAGTTTGTAAGGTAGAATACCAGATAGGAGACAGCTATGCACAGAGAGAAAAATGACTAACAACAACAACAAAAATCTAGAGATCTTCAGAAGGTCCCTTTCAAGTATTCAACAGAATACTTACCAGCACATGAATGTGAGGAGATTGTTTTAGGCCAGGTAAGGAACCACCTGAAAGTATTGTGGGAACAGTAACTAGAACTCATCAGGGACAGAATAGTGCCTGTTCCCGCCAGCCAGATTGGAAATCTCATCATTCACAGGGCATTAAGTAAAGTACTCAGAAGGACCTTACCTCAGTTGTAGAGCAAAATTGGCCCTAGACTAAATGCTGCTCTGGTCCTGCCTAACAAATTTTAAAAGCAAGACTTGAAAGGATCAAACTGTTCCTAAATAACTGTGCTCCAAAACAAACTCAAGAATATTTATGGAACTACAAAAATATCCAGCACTCCACAAGGTAAATTCACAAAGAATGGCATTAATAAAAAATTACTGGACATCCAAAGAAGCAGGAAAATATGAACCATAATGAGGAAAGTAATTAATTGAACTGACCCAGAAGTGATGCAGATGTTAGGATTGACAGGCAATGGGGTGCCTGGGTGGCTCAGTCAGTTGAGTGCCTGACCCTTGGTTTTAGCTCAGGTTGTGATCTCAGGGTCATGGGATTGGGCCTGGCGACAGACTCAGCACTCAGCACTGAGTCTGCTAGAGATTCCCTCCCTCTCCTTCGCCCTCCCCCTCTGCCCCTACCCCCACTGGCGCTCTCTCTAAAATAAAAATAAATACATAAAGTCTGAAAGAAAAAAAGAATTGACAGGAACATTACAATAGTTATAATTCTACTCCATAGGTTCAAAAGGCTAGAGGAAAAATCAGGTATATCAAATAGAGACATGAAAGATATTTTTAAAGGTCCAAATTAAACTTCTAGAAATGAAAACTATAATGTATGAGAATGATTACTATACTGGCTGGAATTAATGGTATATTACCCATAATGTTTTCAAAGTTCATCCATATTGTACATGTATTAGTGCTTCATCCTTTTTTTATGCCCACATAAGATTTCATTGTGTGGATAGGCAACATTTCATTTATCCATTCATTAGTTGATGGATATTTGAATAGTTTCTACTTGTTGGCTATTGTGAATAATGCAGCTATGAACATTCATGTACAAGTTTTTGTGTGGATATAGGTTTTATTTCTCTTGGCTATGCACCTTGATGTGGAATTTTTATAAACTTTTTTATCCTTCTGATCTCCATTTATCAAATATATAAATAGCCTAATTGCACCTGGAATTGCAGGAATTGCATCATAACTCTGTGTGTAACTTTTTGAGGAAGTGACAGTTTTCCAAAGCAGCTCCCCTACTTTACATTCCTACCAACAGTGAAGTCCAATATACCTATTTTTGTTGTTGCTTGTGCTTTTGGTGTCATATATAAGAAATCTTTGCCTAACTAAAGGTCACAAAGATTCACTCCTATGTTTTCTTCTAGTAAGTGTTTTATAGATTTAGTTCTTCCATTTGGGTTTATGTGTATGATATTCCATTGTGATTTAATTTGTGTGTGTGGTGTGAAGTAGATATTCAATTTCATTCTTTTGCCTGTGGCTATCCAATTGTTCCAGGACCGTTTGTTGAAAAGACTATTCTTTCCCATTGAGTGGTCTTGGCATTCTTTTTTTTGAGAAAGAGAGAGAGAGAGAGAGTGCATGTGGTGGGGGAGGGGAGCCGAGGTAGATGGAGAATCTTAAGCAGGCTCCACGCCCAGCATGGAGCCTGATATGGGGTTCAATCTCAGGGCCCTGAGATCATGACCTGAGCTGAAATCAAGAGTTGGCTCTTTTTTTTTTTTAAAGATTTTATTTATTTATTTGAGAGAGAGAGAATGAGAGAGAGAGAGCACGAGAGGGAAGAGGGTCAGAGGGAGAAGCAGACTCCCTGCTGAGCAGGGAGCCCAATGCAGAACTCGATCCCGGGGCTCCAGGATCATGGCCTGAGCTGAAGGCAGTTGCTTAACCAACTGAGCCACCCAGGCACCCCAAGAGTTGGCTCTTAACTGACTGAGCCACCCAGGCACTCTGGTCTTGGCATTCTTGTTGAAAATCAACTACATCAAAAACTAATGATATAATGTATGGTGATTAACATAACAATAAAATAAAAAAATAAATAAATAAAGATCAACTAATCATAAATATGAGAGATTATTTTTTGGACTCTCAATTCTATTCCATTGATCCATATGTTTATCTGTATGCCAATTCTACCCTGTGTTGATTACTGTAGCTGTGGAGTATGTTTTTGAAATCAGGAAGAGCAAGTGCTTTAACTTGGCTCTTCAAGATCGTTTGCTATTCCCTTGAGATTCCATAAAATTTTAAGATCAGCTTGTCAATTTTTGCAAAGAAGCCAGCTGAGATTTTGGTAAGGATGATGGTGAACCTGTAGGTTTTTTTTTGTTTGTTTTGTTTGTTTTTTTATTTAAAGATTATTTATTTATTTGAGACAGAGAGAATGAGAGAGAGAGAGAGAGAGCACATGAGGGGGGGAGGGTCAGAGGGAGAAGCAGACTCTCTGCCGAGCAGGGAGCCCGATACAGGACTCGATCCAGGGACTCCTGGATCATGACCTGAGCCAAAGGCAGTCGCTTAACCAACTGAGCCACCCAGGCGCCCCTGGTGAACCTGTAGTTTAATTGGAGAGTATTGTATTTAACAATATTAACTCTTCCAATCAGTGAACATGGGATGTCTTTCTATTTTTTTAGGTCTTCCTTGATTTCTTTTCACAATGTTTCAAAAGTTTTAGTGTGAAAATTTTGCACTTCTTTTGCTAAATTTATTCCTAATTATTTTATTATTTTTGATGCTGTTGTAAATGAAACTGTTTTCTCAATTTGTTCATTGTTATTGTACAGAAATACAATTGATTTTTCTATATTGATCTTTTTTTTTTTTTTAAGTCATTTAAAAAAAAAAGAGGGAGGCAGGGGCACCTGGGTGGTCGGGCAGTGAAGTGTCCAAATCTTGATTTCGGCTCAGGTCATGATCTCATGGGTTGTGGGATCAAGTTCAGCAGGGAATCTGCTTGTGAAGATTCTGCCCAGCCCACTCACCTGCACATACATTCTTTCTCTCTAAAAATAAATAAATAAATAATTCTGTATTTATTTTATTTTTTTAAGATTTTATTTACTTGAGAGAGCACAAGCAGGAGAAGCAGAAGAGAGAGGAGAAGCAGAAAACACAAGCAGGAGAAGCAGAAGCAGTCTCCCCACCGAGTGGGGACCCTGACCTGGGGCTCCATCCAGGACCCTGGGATCAGGACCTGAGCCGAAAGCAGACACTTAACCAATTAAGCCACCCAGGTGCCCAGTGAATAATTCTTTAAAAAGAGGGAGGCAGTGGGGTGCCTGGGTGGCTCAGTCGTTAAGTGTCTGTCTTTGGCTCAGGTCATGATCCCGGGGTCCTGGGATCGAGTCCCACATCAGGCTCCTGTTCAGCGGGAAGCCTGCTTCTCCCTCTCCCTCTGCTTGTGTTCCCTCTCTCGCTGTGTCTCTTTCTGTCAAATAAATAAATAAAATCTTTAAAAAAAATAAAAAAAATAAAAAGAGGGAGGCAGGGACACCTGGGTGGCTCAGTCATTAAGTGTCTGCTTTAAGCTCAGGTCCTGATCCCAGGGTCCTGAGATTGAGCCCCGAGCTGGGCTCTCTGCTCGGCGGGGAGCCTGCTTCTCCTTTTCACACTTCCCCTGCTTGTGTTCCTCTCTTGTTGTCTCTCTCTCTCTGTCAAATAAATAAATAAAATATAAAAAAATAAAAATAAAAAGAGGGAGGCAAACTATAAGACAGAATCTTAACTATAGAGAACAAACAGGGTTGCTGGAGGGGAGGTGGGTGGGGGGGATGGGTTAAATGGGTGATGGGTATTAAGGAGGGCACTTGTGATGAGCACTAGGTGTTGTGTGTAAGGATGAATCACTAAATTCTACTCCTGAAACTAATATTACACTATATGTTAACTAACAGAAAGTTAAATAAAAACTGGAGATAAAAAAAATAAAATCATTTAAAAATTTTAATTAGTACTGTTTACCAATGGAGAGATGCAGTTTATTTATACCAGCAGCCATAAGGGCAAAGGGAATACACAGTTAGTTGGCAGTCTGTATAGGATGGACTACTTAGGCAAAAATAATAATCTCCAAAACAAAGGACAGTGGTGAGCTTCACTACACTTCCCCAATGATCCCAATGCCCCAGGACAGGAGGTGGTGGGAACTAATGTATGGAAGAAAAAGCCACAAACCACAAAAATGTGTAAAGGACCCCTTCCCCCCATACACACACATACTCTGACATAATAGAATTACAGGGTGATCAACATATTTAATTGAGGAAGGAAGGAAGGATAGCAATTCTGCTGTTGGAGGGAAGATAGGTAGGGAAAGGGAGAATTCCTAACCATGTCAACTATATGGTAGGGAGCGTTCGCACCCCAGCAAAGAAAGGAATTAGTTTATTCCCTCAGGGCACCTGTTGGACCTAGCCGCCCTCATACCCATTCAGGACAGGCCAAGGGCTATTGCCCTAATAATGGGAGGGTAAAAAACAAAAACAATAAGTAAGAGGGAGGTAATATGAACCAACCATCATTCAAAATTACTTTCCACTTCTTCCTCCTCTAACCAAGAGAAAGATCAGAAAGGAAACAAATGTCACAATCAGAACTCCTTCGCTGAAGGAAGAGTGGATCATGACTTTACGTTCAGCCTGTTTCCCAGACATTATTTGGAAGCAGGCCATAGTTCCACCTAGACCCTCCTTTCCCTCTGCATCCCCACAGAAAATGTCTATAAAGTCAAGGGCAGATAACCCAAACTATTTTAGCTCTTGCCAAGACTTAACTTTCTAAAAAATTATTACAATTCTTGGATTGAAGACCAATCTGCAGCTAGACCTGAACCCTGATTAGGACAATTCCAGGGGGAGAATGCAAAAATCGATAGTCTTTTTTTTTTTAATTTTTCTACATTGATCTTATATCTTGTAAACTTCCTAACTTGATATTAGTTCTAAGCTTTTTAGTAGATTCCTTAGGATTTTTTATATATAAGTTCACATCATCTACAAATAGACATAGTTTTCCTTTCCAATCCATTCTTGTATAATTGCCCTGGCTTGAACATCCAGGACAATGTTGAACAGAACTGGCAAGAGCAGACATTTTTGTTTTGTTCCAGATCTTAGAGGAAAGCATTTAGTCTCTCACCATTAAGTATGATGTTAGCTACGGGTCTGCATTATGTTTATTTTTTTCTAATTAAGCATCTTGCTAAATTCATCCTGGTCATTCGCCAATATTTTACACATAGTGGTGAAATTTACTAATCTCTCAATCACCTGTTGAATATTTATAATGAATAGAGCTAGTTTTATTCCCAGTATGTGTTGTACAAGCACTTGAACCCAGCTACCAGTTTATTTCCATTTTGTGCTGGCAGTAACAACAACAGCAAAAGATATTTTGACCATAACATTAACCTTCTTCAAGGCTCTATTAAGCTTAATGCAAATATGGTGGAGGCATAGCACAGTTTTTATAATCCCTTTAATGGCTATTTGGATAATCAAAATGCCTTGTGCGTAGTAGGTTCTCAATAAATATGTGATGTATTGTTGCAGGTGGACTGATAAGGGGAGAAGGAATAACATGGAAAAACAAAATCCAAAGATAATTCAAAATTCAAATTTTAGACAGTAATTTTTATCCCAACATCCCTCCCCACACTTTTCCCCCTAAGCTTCTTTATCCTTTTGTCTCCTTTATCACATATATAAGTATCCTAAAAGATAGGCAGGCCAAGAGAGGAGAAAGGCTCCTCAAATTTTCTAATTTGAACCTGAATTATGAAAAGGAGTTGGTATATAATACTCCAGTTTTATAAGGAAATGATCAGGAAAATTAACTCCCTGTTGGGACTGGGGAGCCTTCTGTATTCAACAAGAATTTGCTAGCTTAAAAAGAATATTGTAGATTTAACATGCCTAGCTAGTAAAAGAATGTCAGAATCTTGGGACAAATAACTTAGTTTCCTTAGGTCATAGTTTATTTATCTGTTTTATGATTCTACTTAAGTCAATTTTTTTTCTTCTAGGAAGATAATATTCTATATGCTTCATTAAATATAACCAAAAAACCACAATGTAGATAAAAACACTTCTTTTTATTTGGAGATGGTGGGGAGAGGAATTTGTCTAGGGAATTTGTCTAACATTGACCAGGATCAGGGAATCAAAGAATCTTAGAGTTGAAAGAGTCCTTAGTGGTCTTCGAGACTAACCTACTGTTCAATGTGGAAATTCCCTTCAATATCACTGACTGAAGATCAGTCATCCAGTTTCTGCCTGAACATTTCCTGTAACAAGGAGTTCACTGGCTCACAGGACAGTTGATTCTAATTTAGGGCAGCTTTAATCATTACCAAATTCTTGCTTATGTTAAGCTGAAATCTGTCTCCTAGTAACTTCTACCCTTCTGCCCTTTGGAGCCACACAGAATAAATCTAATCCATTTTACACACACAAGTCCTTTCAGACATTTGAAGAATGTTATCACATACCCCCCAAAATTCTCTTATCCATGCTATGTTTCCTAGGTTTCCACTGTTTTTATAAGACATGATTTCCAAACCTTTTGCCATCCTGGGCTCTATTAACTGGGACTTATTTTATCAGTTTCTTTAAAAATAGCACTCAACTGAACACCATATTATAGATTAGTGGTTCTTAAGCTCTTTTTCTTTGATGGGGGAGACGTCAAAGACACACCTGTGGGGCTCCAGTGAAAACTACACACACTCAAAAAAAAATGTAGACAAAAAAACTCATCATTTGCATAGGCTGCTCAGGGAGTTTGAGAATTGCCTAAAACCTGTATCTGTACACCCCAGTTATTAAACGTATTTACAAAATATAATAGGTCTATCACCTTCCTGAACTTAATATTTGATAAATTCTAAGGTTTCTTTTATCTCATGTTTGTTCATTTGAATATTCAGCTTGTTAGGGCGCCTGGGTGACTCAGTCAGTTGGGTCTGCCCTCGGCTCAGGTCATGATCCTGGAGTCCCTGGGTTGAGCCCTGCATCGGGCTCCCTGCTCAGCGGGAAGTCTGCTTCTCCCTCTGCCCCTCACCCCACCCGTGCTCTCTCTCTCTCTCAAATAAATAAATAAATAAAATATTCTTTAAAAAATGAACAATCAGCTTATCAATTTTGGCAAATAGTGGACTTCATTCCTTCCTACCTTCCTTCTTTCCTTCCTTTTCTTTTTTGTTGTTGTTAATGAAATATCGCCAAAGCTTGCTGGTACAGATGATTATTTAAATGTAAGTTTAGATCTTTTGTATTTATCTCTGTAAACTTTTATTTTGATCATTTTGACTCATTGTCCATGCCTTTTAAAATACTGAGATCTTTTAAAATATTGGTTTGATACAGTATTAATCGGCAGTCTCTTCAAGCCTCATGTCATCTGAAAATTTAGTTCCTGTTTCTTTTAGTGTTTGTAGAAGTCACTGATTAAATTGTTGAATAATACAGGCAAAGAACAGGGCGCCTGGGTGGCTCAGTTGGTTAAGCGACTGCCTTCGGCTCAGGTCATGATCCTGGAGTCCCGGGATCGAGTCCCACATTGGGCTCCTTGCTCAGCAGGGGGTCTGCTTCTCCCTCTGAACCTCTTCCCTCTCGTGCTCTCTCTCTCTCAAATAAATAAATAAAATCTTAAAAAAAAAAAAATACAGGCAAAGAACAGAGTTGTGTGGCATGTTCCTGAAGACCTCCTTTCAGTATGTCACCGATATTCTTTTGATACCTTTCAGTTCACATTTCTCCATCCTGTCCAAAAAAAATAACCTAAGGGATTTTGTAATAAGCCTTGATAAAAATAAAATGACACTATGTCTTATGGCATTTAAAAAAAAAAACTTACCAGGATAGTACTCTTATCAGAAAAGGAAATGGGATGGGGGGCCTGCTGGTTCAGTTGGTGGAGTGTGTAACTCCAGATCTCAGGGTTGTAAGTTTGAACCCCACATTGGGTGTAGAGATTACTTAAAAATAAAATCTTAAAAAAAAAAAAGAAAATGAAATGAGGATTATCACAAGGAGTTAATTTTAGGGTTGATACATATTTACCATTTTATGCAGCTGTGGCCCTCCTAAGAAGATTTATGCAAATTGTATATCAATAACAACTAACAGCCTGGGACTGTTCTGAATTTGTTTGTATCTACTTACTTATTTATTTGACCTAACAACCTCTGAGGTGGGTACTGTTGTCCTCCCCATCTTATAGATAAGGGAAGAAGGCTGAGGGAGGCTCAGGAACTTGTACAGTTAAATTGCTATTAAGTGACAGGGTTTGAACCCAGATAGGTTTCTGTTTTTGTTTTGAGAATTCACCTGTGAATTTAGTTTCCTCTCTCATGATTTCTACCCCGCTTCCACAGCTCATATGAGTCAAAGAGAATGAATAGAGCACCCTTAACACTTGCTCTTTGCCCAGAAAAGTAGGGGCTTTTAAAAAAAAATTTTTTTTTTGAAGACTTTTATTTGTCAGAGAGAGAGAGAGAGAGGTAGGCATACAGGGAAGCGGGCTCCCTGCTTCCCTGCTGAGCAAGGAGCCCGGCGTGGAACTCGATCCCAGACCCTGAGATCATGACCTGAGCTAAAGGCAGACACTTTAACCAACTGAGCCAACCAGGCCTCTCGAAAAGTAGGCTTTAAAATAGGCAAGTTTCTTTCTAACCAGTAAATACAAGGAGGAAACATGCTAAGATTCAGTAAGGTCCAGTGATGTGGTCTACATGGAGGCTCTAATGTGGACACCAAAGAACATACTAGGCCAGTTTAACCACTGGCTGGGTGGCTAAATTCTTCCCTTTCTGTGTTGCAGTTTTCCCGTCTGCTTTATTCCATTCTTCTCTTTCCTCGGAGGGACTGTGGGAAAATGGAAATAAGAGTATGACTATGAGAAGAGCTTTGAGTTTGAAAGATACCAGGAAAATACAAGATGCTGTTAAAATTGATCTGCCCCGAACAATAACCCTTTAAAGACCAATTATCATAACCAGTTTGAGTACGCCATTGCATCATCCCCTTTTAAAAACATGGAGAGGCACCCCCCACTTAGAAAACTATTTAATCCTAAATTAAAGGTGAGGATTAGGACTGCTGGCTTCATTTAAATTGAGAGCGACATAAATTGCCAGCTGCTAGTTTAGGGATTATTGTTGATGAGGGATTTTAACTGTGGAATAGACTGTTGTCAGAATTAGGTAGGTCAGACCTTATTTGACACAACATGGACTGTTTCTTTCTGTGCCTTTATTTTTACGTGAAAAACTATATATAAAAACTGAGTGGGAAGGTGTTTTTAAAATCCCAGTTAATATTAAATAAATACCAAAAGCTTATAGTGTGTTAGGAGCTGACAAGGTATCATAATATCTAAATGGATTTGTTGACCTTTAAAATGGAGCTTGGCTCTCATGTCTATTTGTCACAATTTCCTACTTATTTCCTTCCCCACCTTTTCCCCATTGTCAACTCTTGTTATTCTCAATGGTCATGGAAAAAATATATTCGTTTGAGAGCCTTAATGTGACCAAAACAACACAGACTGACAGGTCATCTCTCCTCCTTACTGAACTATTTTTTTTAAGGTGTAATTGACATACATTATATTAGTTTCAGATGTATAACATGATGATTCTATATTTGTATATATTGCAGAATGATCACCATAACAAGTCTAGTTAACAGAACATTTACTGAAGTATTTCATTTGAGCTCATTACAGAGCTTCTATCAGTAAGAATAAAGCTTTTAACACAAAGCTTGTACCAACAAACAGAATCTCATCAAGATGTTCATTTTGGTCTTCCCCCTAACTCCTCAAGAGAATGTTCTAGTGATAATATCCAGTCCAATTGTATATCTTCTACATGTGATTAAAATGCCATAGGATTATTAGATTGCATAGACTTTGAAGTCGTCTTCTTATGAAGTAAACTCATTGTATTAGTGTGAAGAGAGAAATCAAATTTTGGGAAGGAGGAATGAGTAAAACGATGAGTTAGGGTAAAACAGATGACTGGGTGAGTCCAACAGGAATGGAGAGGGAAAGCAAATGAAGCTCTAGATCTTATATTTGGTATTTAAATAGTAATTTTAAAAAATCTTTCTTAAAGAAGGTCTGTTGATGGGCCAGGCTTGGGAGAAAGGAAGAAGGCCTCTGGAGGAGTGAGGTTGGTTCACATTTTATTCGATTTCTATTTCCCACTGCTCACAGCTTCCATTTTAGAAACAGATCTTCCAAAAGCATATTATATATAATCGTGAAATATTAGTAACAACTTAAAAGTCCAGTAATGAAGTAGAGTTTAATAAGTCTTGGTTAGACTATGTTGTTATTTTTTTTTCAAAGATTTTATTTATTTATTTGAGAGAGAGAGAGAGAGCACAAGCAGGGAGAGGAACAGAGGGGGAGTGGCAGAGGGAGAGGGAAAAGCAGGATCCCCATTGAGCAGGGAGCCTGACACAGGGCTCAATCCCAGGACTCCGGGGTCATGACCCAAACCAAAGGCAGACGCTTAACCAACTGAGCCACCCAGGCGCCCCTAGACTATGCTGTTATTTAAAATAACATTGTAAATAAAAATTAGTGATAATTTCGATGGTAATATGCAAATACGATTATATTCTTAGGTTAAAAAAAAGTACCATGTAAAAAGCATAAAAATAAAAGCATAGAAAAAATACTGGAAAATATTTTTGGAAAATATCAGATAATTTGGTTATTCTCTCTGTGGTAGAATTATGAGTGGTTTTTACTTTTTTTATTTTTATTTTCTAAATTTTCAAAAAAGAACATGTATACTGTTGGACTAATAAAACAACATTTTTTAAATACTGCAATAAATAAAAAGCTTTCTTGCCTTTAAAGAGATAAAATAATGTAATTTTTTAAAGTATGGCTTTTGGTGTTATAATGAACAGAATATTTATTAAAAACCTAGTTTGTTGTATGAATGTATGGTGGGAGTGGTTTGTATACACAAAATTAAATTTAACATTTTGAATTAATCAACAGTTAACATCTGCTATGACCAGGGCCCCCTCACAGATACTGTAGAGGACAGAATCATTATGAGGCACAGATCTTGTTTACAGAAGGCTTACATCTGATTGTTGAAACAAGGCTTAAGCTAGCAGAAATATCAATAATAATCCCCATGACTAGCTGATGTGTTTTTCCACGAGTCATTACATGACGTTTCATTCATGTAACCTGATGACCAGAAGATGCCTCTGGAGAGGACCTGTACACTTGAAAACATCTTAGCCAATCTTTTTTTGGAATATTATCTATCTCTAGGTAATAACCATGTACCACAGGAATCTGAAGAGGCAGGACTTTTTTTTCCATTTAAAAAACTGAATCAAAATTGATTCAGCATAAAATAGGGGCTAAATCTTTACAGGATTTTAAATTTCCCTTCGGGCCAGGGTTCAGCCTTTTGGGCCTCCTTCCAATTAGCACCCTTGACTTTATTTTTTCTTATCAAGACTTAGCATTTGTGTTTTGATTCTTTTGGGTAGCTAGCTCAACACTTCAACCTGTCCTGGTTTGTTATAGGCAGAGACAAGTGGTAAGATTCTCCAAATCTATTCTGTCATAGCTTAATACCTCTGTCAAAGCTCAGTGCTAAGAGCTGTAAAGATGCTCAGATAGAGAGCTAAAATTAGTCTGGCAGTTGCAAATGTCTACTTTGAGAAGCTACTCCCAACATGTACTAAGCTATAAGGCAACATCTTGTCTTTCTCTAGGAAACCCCTATATTCCAAATTTAGATTTCACATGCTTATCTAAACTGGCCCCCTATTTATCATCATGACTGTTATTATTGCTTAGCACCCTTATCAAAGAATTAAAATTACACCACACACAAAATGTGAAGTTCAGCGTACTTCCTCTCCAGAGGGAACCTAATCTAGATACGCACACACAAAAAATATAGAACTATCTTAGGCGAGAGAGAGGAGGGAGGGAAAGCAGTAGAGGGGAAAAGAAATAATCATTTTAGAATTTTCATAGAGAAGGTATAAAGGAACTTCACAGGAGGTCCCAAAGGGAGTAGGTTGAGGTCACCTGCCACTCTTGACGATGGAATAGCATTATTATTAATTCAATTCAATGAAAGGTCCAGCTCTGCAAAAGGAAATTTGCTAAGGTCTCATCCATTACTAACCTGAATGGCCCAGGTTCCTTTCTCTTCATCTTTTTCCTCTATTGTTTCCTTGTATTGTGTATAATTTTATGAGCTTTGTGATTAAGTTGAAGAAAAATGAGACTGCTATTTAAGGACAATTATTAGTGTTTTAGAACGTATACTTCTGTCTACTGTAGAGTATTACTCCATGTAGAAGCTGGAGCGCTTTTCCTAATTCTCAGCTGTTCGAGGAAAGCACATTTACGATATCTTCAACTGGCCTCAACACATATATTTGGAAGACGATAATATTATTGCTATTATTAGATTTACTGAATACTCTTTTTAGTTTCAGAATGAACCTGACTGTGAAGGTTATTAAGCAAAATATGTTCAGTAAAATCATTATCTTTAGATTCAGAAAATTATCACTGAATGTTAATTTATGGATATTGAAGTAATACATAGGATTTCCCTTGATCATAGATGGCTATGCAATGCAAGCAAACTCTTAAGAGAGATCATATGTAATTGGAAAACTTATCTTCCGATTTATTGGTAAAAAGGTACTCAGAAGATGAGCAGTGATTATGTTCATAATTCTTTTCAGTATTTTTCCTCATAGTTATCCCTGTCCCTCCAACCAGTGGAGATGGATGAACAATACCACTGCCCAGGGGTTTATCTAACTGAACTAGTAATCTCATTTTTTCATTTTTACCCATAAAGTTCATGTAGACTTTTAAGTATTATGTTTAATTATAAACAGAATAGAATGCTTTGTAGAGTATTTATGTTTCAATAATCTTGGCAGAATTACATGCCACTTTAAAAATCTAGTGTACTGAGGTAAACTTAGGTACAATAAAAATTGCCCAGGGATGCCCGGGTAACTCAGTCAGTTAAGCCTTCGGCTCAGGTCATGATCCCAGGGTCCTGGGATTGAGCCCCTCATCGGGCTCCTTGCTCAGCAGGGAGCCTGCTTCTCCCTCTCCCTCTACCCTTCCCCCCACTCGTGCTCATGCTCTCTCTTTCTCAAATAAATAAATAAAATCTTTAAAAAAATAAAAATTATTTAACCCAAAGTCACAATGATTTTCTCCTATGTTTTCTTCTGGAAGTTTTACAGTCTTAACTTTTATATTTAAGCATATGATCCATCTTGAGTTAATTTTTGTGGATAGTACGAGGAAAGGATCAAGGTTTATTTTTTTCTATATGGCCATCCAATTGTTTCAGCATTATTTGTTTTAAAGTTATTTGCTTTCCCCATTCAATTGCCTTAGCACATTTGTCTATGTGTCTTGGCACTCTCTGTTCTGATCCAATAATCATTTGTTAATCTTTACGTCTGCATCACACAGATGACTTGATGACTGCAGCTTTCTAGTTAAGTCTTAAAATCAGGTAAAGTCTTTCAACTTTCTTCTTTTTGCAAATTGTTTTGGCTAAACCAGGTTCTTTGTATTTCTATGTAAATTTAGAACCAGTTTGTCAATTTCCATTTTTAAAAAAGATTGCTGGGGTTTTGATTGATATTGTGTTGAATCTATAGATCAGTTTGGGGAGAGCTGACATCTTAATAATACTGAGTGTTCTGATCCATAACAGGGCATATCTCTGGATTTATTTAGGTCTTTAATTTCTCTCAGCAATATTTTGTGGCTTTTAACATATAAATCTTGTACATAGTTTGTTAAGTTTTTCCTGAAGCATGTTTTTTGACACGATCTTAAATACTTAAAATTCTTTATTTACATTAAAAAAATAAAAGTTGTATATATCTAAGGTGTACAACATGATGATTCAATATACATATCCATAGTGAAATGATGAGCACAGGCAAGCTAATGGACATATCATCACCTCACATAATTACCATTTTTTGTGTGTGATGAGTGCACCTGAAATCTACTCTCTTAGCACATTCCCAGTGTTCAATACCGTATTATTAAGGCTGGTCATCATGCCTATATATTAGCTCTCTAGTCCAACACATCCTACTACATAACTGCAACTTGATACCCTTTGACCAACATCTCCTCATTTCCCCATTGCCACCTCCCCCAGCCTCTAGTAAACACCACTACTCTCTAGTTCTATGAGTGACTTTTTTCTTTCTTTTTTTTAGATTCCCCATATAACTTAGATGATGTAGTATTTGTCTTTCTCTATGTGCCTTGTTTCACTTAGCATGTTTTCAAGTTTCATCCATGTTGTCACAAATGGCAGGATTTCCTTCTATCTCATGGCTGAATAATATTTCATTGTATATTTATACCACATCTTTATCCATGCATTTTGTCAGTGGACACTTAGATTGTTTCCATACCTTGGCTATTGTGAATAATACTGCAATAAACGTGGGCGTGCAAATATCTCTTCAAGATCCTATTTTTATTTCCTTTGGATTTCATTTCCTTTCCTGAATTGGGATTGCTAGATCATATGGTTTATTTTTAAATTTTTTGAGAAATCTCCATACTATTTTCATAATGGCTGTACCAATTTACATTCCCATCAACGGTATATAAGGATTCTCTTTTCTCCACATCTCAACAACATGTTATCATTTGTCTTTTTGATTATAGCCATTCTAACGTGTGTGAGGTATTATCTCATTGAGGTATTTACTTGCATTTCCCTGATGATTAGGGATGTTGGGCATATTTTCATAATACCTGTGTGCCATTTGGATGTCTTCTTTTGAAAAATATCTATTCAGATCCTTTGCCCACTTTTTAAATTTAAATTTAAATTTTTTCTTTTTCTTTTTTCTTTGCTACTGAGTTGTATGAGTTGCTTACATATTTGGGATAGTAACTCTTTATCAGCTATATGGTTTGCAGGTATTTTCTCCTTTCTGTAAGTTGCCTTTTCATTTTGCTAATTATTTTCTTTGCTGTGCAGAAGCTTTTTAGTTTGATATTAAGTCCCACTTATGTATTTTTGCTTTTGGTGCTTGTGCTTTTGGTGTTATATCCAGGAAATCACTAATTTTGTTGTCTATTTGTGTGTGTGTGTGTGTGTTTTAAGATTTATTTATTTATTTGAGAGAGAGAGAGAGAGAGAGTGAGAGCATGCACATGAGTGTGGGGAGGGGCAGAGGGAGAAAATCTTCAATCAGACTCCCCACTGAGCAGGGATCTCCACGAAGGGCTTGATCTCATAACCCATGAGATCATGACCTGAGCTAAAACCAAGAGATGGATTCTTAACCAACTGAGCCACCCAGGCACTCCTATTTGTGTTTTCTTGTTGTTCACTGAATTTCTTTCAGAGGATTATTCTCAATTCTTTGTCAGATAGTTCATAGATCTCCATTTTTTTAGGGTCAGTTATTAGAGCTTTATTAGTTTACTTTTGTGGTATACTGTTTCCTTATTTGTGATCATTGTGGCCTTATGTTGGTGTCTGGACCTTTGAAAAAGTGCAGGTTGGCTTAAGCAGGGGAAGCCCTTCACCAGTCAGCCCATCCAGAGATCCTGGGTGGGGTGTCTGGTGATGTCCATGGGTGGGTTTGCTGCTGGAATCCTTAGCCAGGCAGATCTGGTGCTTGGGTCAGCAGCTGGGCAGGCTCTGTGCTTTGGTCCAAAGGGACCAGTCTGGTGTCTAAGTCACTGGGGAGATGGGCCTGGAGCCTGATCCTAGGGGGGCAGTCCTAGAGCCGGGTCCACGGGGTTGGCCCAGTGCCAAGGTCTACTAAGGCAGGCCTGGGCCCTGATTCTGCTGGACCTGGGGCCTCAGGGGTCCCTCTTGCACTGGGGTGTGTCTGGGGGCTGGGGCCAGAGGAACCAGCCTGGAGTATGGGGCCACTTATCACTGGGTTGGGCCCAGTCCTGGGGTCTACAGTGAGGATGAGTATTTGCTTCACTTACCTTCTCCCATTGGGAGGGTATATCTCTCTGTACTGGACTGCCTGGTCTCTAGGAAGGAGTGACAGGAGTAATGTGAAACTGTCTTTCCTACCCTCTCAATGCATCTTTTCTTATTTCTTTGCTCTACCCAGGTGCCATAATTCCCACCTGGAATCCTTAGCTCTTGTGAAGGTATTTTCATGTGTAGATTTTTGTTCAAACTGATATTTCTGTGAGGGGTCAACCACTGGAAACCTGCTGATGTCTGAAAGCCAAATGATATATTTTTAAATTTTAAATTATCCATTGCTTGTATATAGAAATGCAATTGATTTTTGTATATTAACCTGTATCCAGTGTCATTCTTAAATCACTTATTAGTTTTAGTAGGGTTTGTTTTTTAGCTTCCTTAGGATATCCTATATATATATCATCATGAGGTCTATGAATAAAGGCAGTTTTACTTCTTTCTTCATAGCCTGCATGTCACTCATCTTCTTCCTTCTCTTATTGCATCAAGTAAGACAGCCAGTACCATATTATGAAAAATGGCAAGAGTGAATATTCTTTTTATTTTTTTAAGATTTATCTATTTATTTTAGTGAGAGAGAGAGAGAGAGAGAGAGAGAGAGAACATGCAGAGGGGCAGAGGAAGATGGAGAGAGAAACTCAAGCAGACTCCTTGCTGAGCACCGAGACTGATAGGGGGCTTGATTTCATGACCCTGAGATCAGACCTGAGCTGAAACTGAGAGGTGACTCTTAACCAACTGCACCACCCAGGCGCCCCAAGAGTGAATATTCTTACCACATCTGCCATTTTAGAAAGCATTTGTTCTTTTACCTTTTAAGTATGATGTTATACTAGTTTTTTTTTTTAAAGATTTTATTTATGTATTTGAGAGAGCGGGAGAGAGCATGAGCAGGGGTGAAGGGCAGAGGGAGAAGGAGAAGCAGACTCCCAGAGAGCCAGACGTGAGACTTGCATGACCTGAGCTGAAGGCAGACGCTTAACTGACTGAGCCACCCAGATGCCCACTTTAGTTATTTTTTTAAACCTTCTTTTTTTTTTTTTAAGATTTTATTTTATTTATTTGTCAGAGAGAAAGAGCACAAGGAGGGGGAGTGGCAGGCAGAGGGAGAAGCGGACTCCCTGCTGAGCAAGGAGCCCGATGTGGGACTTGATCCCAGGACCCTGGGATCATGACCTGAGCCAAGGGCAGCCGCCCAACCAACTGAGCCACCCAGGTGTCCCCCACTTTAGTTATTTTTTGTAGATGTACTCAATCATGTTGAGAAACTTCCCTTTTATCTATGGTCAGCTGAAGTTCTGGGTTTTTTTTTTTTAATGAATATTTGTTGAGTTTTGTTGCATGATTTTTCTACATCTATTAAGATGTAACTATAAAATGTCTTTTCTGTTTCCCAACACATTAATTTTTCCAACATTTCTCATTCCTTGTTTAAATCCTAATTTATGGGGTCCCTGGGTGACTTAGTTGGTTAAGCGTCTGCCTTTGGCTCAGGTCATGATCCCAGCATCCTGGGATCGAGCCCCACATCAGGCTCCCTGCTCAGCGGGGATTCTGCTTCTCTCTCTCCCTTTGCTCCTCCTCCCTGATTGTGCTCTCTCTCTCTCTCTCTCAAAAATAAATGAATAGGACGGCTGAGTGGCTCAGTTGGTTAAGCGACTGCCTTCAGCTCAGGTCATGATTCTGGAGTTCCGGGATGGAGTCCTGCATCAGGCTCACTGCTCAGCAGGGAGTCTGCTTCTCCCTCTGACCCTCCCCCCTCTCATGTGCTCTCTCTCTCTCATTCTCACTCTCTCAAATAAATAAGTAAATAAAATCTTAAAAAAAAATAATGAATAAAATCTTTAAAAAAATAAATCCTAATTTACTAATTCATCTGCTAATATTTTCTTTTCCTGAAGACTTAAAAATCCCAGTTCTTATAGTGCATGTCTACTTGCAATGGCTTCTCTCACCAAATATACACCTGAGTTGGGTGGGGTAGTGGTGGTAAAACACTCCAACCAGGTGTATTTTGTAATAGCTTCCTAGGTGATTCTGATAAATCTCTTCCTATGAGAGCTTGTGAAGGCCTAGAACATGATAGGGATTCTTATTTTTATAAATATTTTCCTTTATGTTCTTTCTAGATGATGTAATAAACTTACACTTGGTAATGTCATATGATGGAATCCTATGCAGCCATTAAAAATAATGTTTCTAAAGAATATTTAATGATATTGGAAATGCTTATAATTATAAATTTTTTTTATCATTCTGTAAAGAATGATACCTAAATATCAAAAGCTGGTATCTCTTTTTTTTTTTAAATATCACTGTCCTTTATTAAATTATGAACATTTTCCAATATATTTAAATGTTTTAATAGCTGTATAATATCCCATTTCATAGTCATGCCATAATTTTATTATTAGCAATTTTTGAAAATTTAATAATTTAATAATGCAGTATATATTCTTTTATGTCTGGTTTCTTATATTCAGCTTTTTTTGTTTAAAATTTTTATGTAAATTCTAGTTAGTTAACATATTAGTGTAATATTGGTTTCAGGAGTAGAATTTAGTGATTCATCACTTATATATAACACACAGTGCTCATCACAACAAGTGCCCTCCTTAATGCCCATCACCCATTTAACCCATCCCCCACCCGTTTCCCCTCCAGCAACCCTCATTGTGTTCTCTACAGTTAAAAGTCTTTTACGGTTTGGCTCCCTCCCTCTTTTTTCCCCCTTCCTCTATGTTCATCTGTTTTGTTTCTTAAATTCTACATATGAGTGAAATCATATGGTGTTTGTCTTTCTCTGACTGACTTATGATTTTGCTTAGCATAATACTCTCTAGTTCCATCCACATCCTTGCAAATGGCAAGATTTCATTCTTTTTGATGGCTGAGTAATATTCCTGTGTGTATGTGTGTCTGTGTGTGCCACATCTTTATCCATTCAAGTTGATGGATATTTGGGCTCTTTCTCTCCATAGTTTGGCTATTGTTGATAGTGCTGCTATAAACATCAGAGTGCTCGTGCCCCTTTGAATTTGTATTTTTGTATCTTTTGGGTAAATACCTAGTAGTGCAATTGCTGGATCCTGGGTATTCTATTTTTAACTTTTTTTTTTTTTAATCCTGCCATTTTCTTTTTTTTTTTTAAGATTTTTTAATTTATTTATTTGAGAGAGCGAGAATGAGAGAGAGAGAGAGCACATGAGAGGGGGAAGGGTCAGAGGGAGAAGCAGACTCCCTGCTTAGCAGGGAGCCTGATGTGGGACTCGATCCCGGGACTCCAGGATCATGACCCGAGCCAAAGGCAGTCGCTCAACCAACTGAGCCACCCAGGCGCCCTATTTTTAACTTTTTGAGGAACATCCATACAGTTTTCCAGAATGGCTGCACCTGTTTGCATTCCCACCAACAGTGTAAAAGGATTCCTTTTCTCTGCATCCCTGACAATATCTGTTGTTCCTGAGTTGTTAATTTTAGCCATTCTGAAAGGTGTGAGGTGGTATCTCGTTGTGATTTTGATTTCTATTTCCCTGATGATGAGTGATGTTGAGCATCTTTTCATGTGACTGTTAGTCATCTGGATGTCTTCTTTGGACAACTATTTGTGTCTTCTGCCCATTTCTAAACTTGATTATTTGCTTTTTGGGTGTTGAGTTTGGTAAGTTCTTTATAGATTTTGAATATTAACCCTTTATCAGATATGTCATTTGCAAATATCTTCTCCCATTCTGTAGGCTACCTTTTAGTTTTGTTGATCGAAGTTTCCTTCTCTGTGTAGAAGCTTTTTATCTTGATGAAGTCCCAATAGTTCATTTTTGCTTTTGTTTCCCTTATCTCTGGAGATGTGTCTAGTAAGAAGTTGGCTATGGCCAATGTCAAAGAGGTTGCTGCCTGTGTTCTCCTCTAGGATTTTGATGGATTCCTGTTTCACACCGAGGCCTTTAATCCATTTTTTTTCAAATATTTTATTTATTTATTTGACAGAGAGAGACACAGTGAGAGGGAACACAAACAGGGGGAGTAGAAGAGGGAGCAGCCCGCAGAGCAGGGAGCCAGACTGGGGAGGGGGGCTCGATCCCAGGACCCTGGGATCATGACCTGAGCCGAAGGCAGATGCTCAGCGACTGAGCCACCCAGGCGCCCCTTTAATCCATTTTGAATTTATTTTTGTGTATGGTGTTAGAAAGTGGTTCAGTTTCATTCTTCTGCATGTTGCTGTTCAGTTTTCCCAACACCATTTGTGGAAGACACGGTCTTTTTTTCCATTGCATAGTTTGCCTCATTTGTTGAAGATTAGCTGACCATACAGTTGTGGATCCATTTCTGGGTTTTCTATTCTGTTCCATTGATCTATGTGTCTGTTTTTGTACCAGTAGCATACTGTCTTGATGACTACAGCTTTGTAATATAGCCTGAAGTCCAGAATTGTGATGCCTTCAGCTTTTTGTTTTTCAAGATTGCTTTGTCTATGTGGGATCTTTTGTGATTTAGGATTGTTTGTTATAGTTCTGTGAAAAATGCTGGTTGTATTTTGATAGGGATTGTATTAAATGTGTAGATTGCTTTAGGTAGCATAGACGTTTTAACAATATTTGTTCTTCCAAACCATGAGCATGGAATGTTTTTCCATTTCTTTGTGTCATCTTCAATTTCTTTCATAAGTTTTCACAGATCTTTTACCTCTTTGGTTAGGTTTCTTCCCAGGTATCTTCTGGTTTTTGGTGCAATTGTAAATGGGATGAGTTCCTTAATTTCTCTTTCTGCTGCTTCCTTATTGGTATATAGAAATGCAACAGATTTCTGTACATTAATTTTTATATCCTGCGTGACTTTCCTGAATTCATGTACTAGATCTAACAATTTTTTGCTGGAGTTTTTCAGGTTTTCTGCATAAAGTATCACGTCATCTGTGAATAGGGTGAGTCAGGCAGTTAAACAATGAAGAAGAGACTTCTTCTTCAAATGAAAAATTTGACTTCTTCCTTGCTGATATGGATGCCTTTTTTCTTTTTGTTGCCTGATTGCTGAGGCTTCAGCTTCCAGTACTATATTAAATAACAATGGTGAGAGTGGACATCCCTGTCTTGTTCTTGTTCTGTTTTTCCCCATTGAGGATGATGTTAGCTGTGGGCCTTTTGTACATGGCCTTTATGATGTTGAGGTATGTTCCCTCTATCCCTACTCTGTTGAGGGTTTTTTTCAAAATGGATTTTGTGTAATGTAATGCTGTATTGTATGCAATATAATGCTGTCCAATATAATGTCCAATGCTGTATTTTGTCAAATGCAAAAGCTGATATCTCAAAGGCTAGTAGAGTTGCTGGGGATTTGTACTTTCATATTCTATTGTATTTTTCAAGTTGTCTGCAGTAAGTGAGACTATATTAAGAAATTCATACAATATAGATAAGAGTACTCCCCAGAAGTAGCCTCCCACTTTTCATTTTGGTGTATACTGCCCATACTTTTACTGTGTGCATTGAAATACATATAGAAACAAAAATTTAAAAATACAACATATGATCTAGTACACATAATTCAGCAACTTGAGTTTTTCACTTACTATTTTAATGCCACTACATATATATCTACCTCCTTCTCTTCTCCTGTTGCATGATGTTCCCAAAATTAGATGTACTATAGTTTAACTACATGCAGATTGTTTCAATTTCTTGTTATAGGCAAAACTGTAGTGGATCTTCTTATACATATTTGTTAGTGCATACATGCCACTGTTTCTAGAAGGCAGATACCAAGAAGGGAAACTGCTAGCTCAAAGGCTGTGCATGTTGTACATTTCAGTAAGTACTAACAAATTACCCTCAAAAAAATGTTTTTCTAATTTATGCTATCATTAATAGCACATGAGTTCTCCAAACCCTTGCCTACATTTGATATTATAAATGCTTAAAATTTTTGCCAGTTCTATAAGGGAAAAGTATATATCTTATTTTAATTTGCACTTCCTTAGTTACTGAGTTCCACCATTTTTTTAAAGTTTATTTTTGTTACTTGGATTTCCTCCTGTCTCAATTGTCCCCTGTTTCTATAGGATTGTATTATCCTTTGTGATTTAAGGTGTTATTTATATATATTTTGAATATTAGTCTTTTGCTATACAGGTTTCAAAATTTTTCTGTCAGCTCATCATTTGTGTTCTATTGAACAGAATTGTCAATTTTGAAATAGTCAAATATTTTTCTTTATGGCTCTTGGGTTGTTCTTTGATGTCCCTTCCTATCCCATATTTTCCTAGGTTCTAAATATTCTTAGAGCTTATTTTGAAAATTTAGTCTTTAAACTATGTGGACATTAATTTTGTGAAGGGTAGGGGGGTAGACATGGAACCTAATTTGTTTTTCAAATGAATAACTAGTTGTCTAAACACTGTTTATTTAACCTTTCTCCACTGACTTGAAATGTCATCTTCCTCATATGCAAAATTCCCATATATACATAAGACTGTTTCTGTATTATCTTTTCTGTTTCATTATCTATGCTTATCTCAATGTCATACATTTAGTCTATGGTTTTATGATATGCTTTGATATAGGGCAAGTTCCACCTTCCCCATTATTTCATTTATGCTAAAAAAGGTTTAAAAAAAACTCTCTTCTTCATTGTTTAACTGCCTGACTTTCCCTTCTTCCTTGAGTTCCACATGACAAGGAGGTAAAATTAAAAATATCCATAGGCATGGGAAAAGAAAGAAAGGAGACAAAAAAAGAAATGTTCTCAAGATGGTGTTTTTTCCCCCTATACTTCAAGAAGCTACACTATGAATTATGCCACATACAAAATAAGGTAGATTTTGTATGTTCAGTCACTGTCTAAATCAAAGTTGTTTCTGGTTTCATTACTAGCCAGTCACCAATGGCAGGGACCATGTATACGTAAAATGTGAATTGATGGGAAATAGAAACATGACTCAGTTTGAGAAAATGAACAAGGACTAAAGTGAACAAAGAACATGATGAGAGCCAATAAAATACTGGTATTATTCTTACGGATCCACCTGTCGGGAACTAAAATCTCTAAGCTTAGCGTGTCTATGGTATCTTGAGTTTTTCCTGCTGCTTCTATTTACGCCACTTGATGTTTCATATGGATTATAGGGGGATCAATTCTTTATTTGATAATTGAAATGACAGAGAAAGGAAAAGTATTATTAGAGATATTATAGTAATGAGTAACAGAAAATATCATGTTAATTGGAAGTTGGCAAGCATTAAAAAGGGAACTTGGCAAATAAACAGTTTAACCTTTAAATCCAACCATTGTACACAATATGGTTATATTCAATATAAAGTTGTACCTGTTTTCATAGTGAAGCTAATGTTACACCGGTAGGAAAAGCTGTCAGGTGGGCAAGAGTGGCTTTACCTCAACAGTTAATTATTTACAATGAACTTAATTGTTTGTTGTTGAAAAAAAACATGTTGATAAGGCATGATTGTCAAGGGCCTTGGTAGTGTGTACTCTAGTTGCCCTCACTGAATTCATATTTTACTTTATTTTTTTTAAAGATTTTATTTATTTATTTGACAGAGAGAGAGACAGCGAGAGAGGGAATACAAGCAAAGGGAGTGTGAGAGGGGAAGCAGGCTTCCCCCGGATCAGGGAGCCCGACGCGGGGCTAGATCCCAGGACCCTGGGAACACGACCTGAGCTGAAAGGCGGACGCTTAACGACTGAGCCACCCAGGCGCCCCTGAAGTCATATTTTAAAGTGTTCATAATCTGTTAGCTTTTTGAAACCTAACAACCTTTGTTTTTAAAACCAACTTTTTTGTAAACCTGAAAGTGTAGCTTTTGAGGAAAAATTGAAAACAGTGTAACTCTTTTACATATCATATAAATTATATAGCAAATCTTCTCTAGGTGGAGTTCATCCCGTTAAGTTGTGGGCATTTTCTAGGAAACTGGTGCTAACGAATCTTCCGTCAAGTTGCTTCCAAACTACTCATACTCTTAGTGGGGCGCTCGGTTAGGAAGTGTGCTTCTGAGTTCGTTCTATAGCGGGCGCTGATGAGAGGCAGAAGTCTATGGACGCTCTGATGCGGTTGCATACGTTTAAGATCTTCCCGCTCTTACCCGGTGGGCTAAAACTTTTAACTGCCATCTGACTGGTCTGGCTTCCCACTCTGTCTGGTGCCCCCTGGTGCTCATCACCTGCACAATCTTGAGTAGTTGCGAGGAGCAAAGGGGTCCAGAGAGCCTAAGGATGCTTTCAAGGAAAGCATTCCGTTACTGTGAACTACATGGATCCAGATTTCCTCTAAGTCCAAAGCCATGGTATGAATTACATGTGTACATTCACGTACCTCTAGGGAAAGGGGATGTTGTTTTACTAAGCCCTCAGGCAAATGAAAGATGGAAATTAAGCTCAATCGACTACACAGCAAAAGTCAACTCGGCTCTCTCAAGTTTGTGGTAAAAGACGCAAAGATACGTGGACCTTCTTTTTTCTCGAATCTTCGCTCACCGCACCGTTAATTTTTTTCTGGCATAGCAAAAGATTCAATATGCTCCTGGATTTCAGGAGGGCAGCCAATCTTTGAAAGCCAGAATATCTATCGTGGGGCTGCAGCTGAGAGTGTGGCCTTATTTGTTATGGAAGGGAAGAGGAGAGCACTCCCTGTCTCCTCCCGCAACCCATTTCATCACTATTAATTCCATGCACAATTTTCACAAAATTTCTTTTACCCTAGGAAGGAGTCTTCAGCCCCTCTGGCTCTCTGAGCTCAGGTTCTGGTTCTCTTTGCTTTGCTTTCCTTCTCCACTCCCACACCCCTACACTCAACACTACTGCGGCTCTCTCCATTAAAGATGAACAACAGATCATCTTTCATTGCATGGCAACCTCTTAGCGCTCTCTCGCCTCGGCAGTGCATGACGGGAGTCTCTCCTCTCGTCCTGCCTCCCTCTTCTTTTTTTTCTTCCGGCCCTTTTTCCACAATTAAACCCTAAATAATGATTTTCCTAGCTAGCGTTGACTTAAGGATGGGGTTTAGCGACCCACGGTGACGCTCCCGTCAGCCTTCCAGAAGGGGCGGTTTCCGAAGAAAACTACAACTCCCATGAGGCATCAGGCTAAAGCGACCACAGAGCATCACGGAAGTCGTAGGCTCCCTCCTCCCCAATCCCTTTCATGCTTCACAGGCGGGAACTACAAATCCCAGGGAGCCTCGGTACTAGCGCGCCTGCGCGAGAGTCCCGAGAGCCGGGTGGGGGTGGGGCGCCCCGGGCGGCGGGGGGCGGGGTCCGAGCGGGCTGTGTGGAGGCTTCAGACGCCCGGCGCCATTTAGCGCGGAGAGTTTCCCCGGCGGACGCGGCTCTCCACGCTCGGCCACTCTGCACCCCCATCTTCGGTGACAGAAGGAGCCTGGTGGGGGTGACTACTCTTTCCTCTCCCTAACTCCCTTCACCCAGTCCTCTCGGTCTCCTCTACTCTCGGCCCAGAGAAGCCGCGGAGCTCGGGCCCCGCGGTGAGCGGCCCTCCCCTCCCCACCGTTCCCTCCCTCTGTCAGCCCCCGGCACCGGCCCGGGAGGAGACGGGGGTTTGCCAGGCCCGGGGCGGGCGGGGAGGCCTCGGGGAAGGGGGGGCCCGCTCCTCAGGCACCGAGGCTTCGAGGCTTCGGCTCTTCCCGTCAGGGCGATGGGCGCCCTGTGAGACTGGTCCCCCTAGCTGGGGGTGCGTGTGGGAGGAGGCGACTGACTGACTGACCGGGAGCCCCCGGGCCGGCCCTCCCTCGCCTTCCTCGGCCCCTCCCACCCTCTTCGGCTCTGGGATTGCCACCGCTCGGGAGTCCGTGCTCGTCCGTTCCTCGCGTTGCCGCCGCCCCCGGGGCCTAGCCCGCCCAGCTCGGGAAGCGGCGGCGGCGGGGAGTTGAAGCCGCCGCCGCATCCGCTTCGACTCGGTGCCGGCTCCTTACCCTGCCCCTCATGACTGCGGCGCCTCTGCTGCTCCAGCCTTCCCGGCCGCCGCTCGCCGCAGGATGGATGCGGACCGTGAGGCGCTAACCCCCGTGGCTCAGCTCCTCGACCGCCCGCCGACGAGCCCCCCTCGTGAGCCGCAGCAGCCGCCGCAACTGGGCCCAGTGGCCCGCGTCTCCTTCGGGGCGGCTTGTCAGTGCTGAGTGAGGAGCCGTCCGGGTGCATTCGTACCCGCCGGGAGCGGGAGCCTTAGTAGCGGGACCCGCTCACCTCCGCCGCTCTTCGGGCTCGGCCCCTCGCCCTCTCTTCATTCACAAGTTCGAGCCCGCTCGCCTCGCTTCTGCGGACCGACCATGTCAGGCGGCGCCGCAGAGAAGCAGAGCAGCACTCCCAGCTCCCTGTTCCTCTCGCCGCCGGCGCCTTCCCCCAAGAATGGCTCCAGCTCCGATTCCTCGGTGGGGGAGAAACTGGGCAGCGCGGCGCCGGACGCTGGGACCGGCCGGACAGAGGAGTACCGGCGTCGCCGCCACACTATGGACAAGGACAGCCGTGGCGCGGCCGCGACCACGACCACCACCGAGCACCGCTTCTTCCGCCGCAGCGTCATCTGCGACTCCAACGCCACTGCGCTGGAACTGCCCGGCCTTCCCCTTTCTCTCCCCCAGCCCACCGTCTCCGCGGTCGCGCCGCAGAGTACTCCGCCGGAGCCGCACCGCGAGGAAACCTTGACCGCCACCGCCGCTGCCCAGGTAGCCCAGCTACCTCCCGCCTCTGCCGCCCCTGGGGAGCCAGCCGGCGCGGGCCCTGCCGCCGCGACTGCCCCCGCCAGTACCAGCAGAGATCGCCAAGTGTCCCAGCCCAACCATGTGGGGAGCAAAGAGGAGCCTCCGTCGGCCAGAAGCGGCAGCGGCGGCGGCAGCGCCAAGGAGCTACAGGAGGAACGGAGCCAGCAACAGGATGATATTGAAGAGCTGGAGACCAAGGCCGTGGGAATGTCCAATGATGGCCGCTTTCTCAAGTTTGACATCGAAATTGGCAGAGGCTCCTTTAAGACCGTCTACAAAGGTCTGGACACTGAAACTACAGTGGAGGTCGCCTGGTGTGAACTGCAGGTATAGCCCCACTTCTTTATTTTACGGTGGCTTGGATCTGCATTTGGCTCGGTGAAGCCAGTTTATCGATTCCTCCTTTACAAGTCGTTCTCTTAACTGTTCGCTCTGGCGGGGCGTGGGGTGGGGGAGTGGGAGGCCAACTTTTGAAAGAGATTGAAACTAGAACTTGGTACATGACCTACGTAGGATAAGAATTATTGGTAGCCAAAGAGGTTTGCTACTGGGGGGAGTGGTGAAAATCATCTTAGTACAAACGCATTACCTACTTGTTATTGTTTTAGTGTCTGGCAGGAAACTCGGAGTTGGTGGGAAAGTTTCTGAGTTAGGAAAGTACAGAGTCTTCTTGCCTTGTGCATTTCAATCTCAGCAGAGGCTCTGCACTGTTTAGCTGCTGGTGTGTTACATGCGAGTTTCCATCCCCGAGATCAGGCTGTACTTTTAAAATAAGAACGACCTTGTTCCCAAATGACCTTACTTGGGATATATCTTAGTTGGTGATTGCACAGGCATTTAATATAAACTACAAAAAAGACTTTCTTCTCTGGATAATTGACTTCGGACTAGAAAGGTACAATAAGTGATACTGTCCCACTTGATGACGCTTAAGCCTTTTGGTAGCTAGAAGTTACCTGACAGGGTAGATTAAAACTAGTAAGACTTCACCCCATTCACTATACAGTGACTAGTACAAGAGCCCATGTAAAACTGTGTGCTTTGAGAGTTGTAATGTCACTATGGTTATTTTAAACTTGTTAAGAAAGGTTTTTAAGCCAGACTTTTCCAGGAGTCCAAAGGACTCAGAGTGCTTTGCTTTTAACCTCTCAGGGAGGTTTTCATGGTGTACATAATGGTGTGTCATTCTGGTTGACAAGTATATTCTACGTTTAAATAGCTAGGTTTGGGCAACTTGTTGCTTGACCTGTAGTAGCTTCATTGAACGTTGCTCTCATCCGGAAGTGAACGGAGGTTGTTTGAAGAAGCAGAGTTCCACTGAATGAAAAAGTCAGTTACAGTATACAGGAAAAATGCCATTATCCATTTTCTTCTTGTCAAGAAAATGGACTGAATGGATCAAAATAGGATATGAAAGTAAATAATCTATTTTATCCATGAATGAATACGCTAGCACTTAACCATTTGAATGTCACCTTCCAAATGACCAAGGCCATATCAGATGTGAAGGGAAGTTAACTCAACATGTGGAAGGAAGTGAACTTAAAAACTGACAAGTTCTTTAGGAACGTAATAATTTCTTAAGTTTTACAGTAAATGATGTAGAACTAAGGCATTGTGAAATAAAAGCTCAATTTTATGGTGGTTTATATTGAAAAGGGTGCAGACCTTTTTGAAAAAATCTTGTCAAACTATAATTTTTTCCTATTGATCAGTCATACTCAAAAACTTAGGTCTGAATCCTTTTGGTTTACAGGCAAAAATTCTGTTTACACGAGGACACTTTTTTTTTTTTGCTTTTGTACCAGGGGTGCGTATTGCTGCTGATCCTGGATTTTATTCTTTTGTTAAGGTTTTACATTTGAATAGGTGCTCTATAGATATATTTTTTTAGTTGGTTACCTTACTTTCTTAAGACTGGACCCAAGTAGGGCGCCTGGGTGGCTCAGTTGGTTAAGCGACTGCCTTCGGCTCAGGTCATGATCCTGGAATCCCGGCATCGAGTCCCACATCGGGCTCCCTGCTCAGCGGGGAGTCTGCTTCTCCCTCTGACCCTCCCCCCTCTCATGCTCTCTCTTCTCTCTCATTCTCTCTCTCAAATAAATAAATAAAATCTTTAAAAAAAAAAAAAAAGACTGGACCCAAGTAAATGTTGAGCACTTTATGGATTAATTTTGTTAGTTTCAATTTGAATTTAACTTTGAGGACTTATCAGAATGTAATGTGTGTGTTTTCCTTAATCACCTGGAATTTTTTTTAATTTATTTGAGCAAGCGTGAGTGGAGGGGGAGGGGCAGAGGGAGAGGGACAAGCAGACACCCCCCCCCCCCCGACCCCAGCAGGGAGCCTGTTGCGGGGTTGGATCCCAGGATTCTGGGATCATCACCTGAGCCATCCAGGCGCCCCTCACTTGGCATTTTTTAATAGTTTATTTATCTTGGAACTAATGATACAGTGGGAAAAATCAATTTGTCTAATGTAATGATTTTGTCTAAGCTCAGTTTTTCTTTGAACTCATTGCTTTTTGGATATTTGTTCTCTGTCTAGACACGGGCATGGTCAAATTAAAGAATATCTGATGCTTTATACATAATATCACCATATTATTTTTAAGTGAGTTGAGGATTTGGCTGCAGAACCAAATAAATCCTAGCTCATTGAGTGGTACCCTGGTTTAGAAACTTTCATATGTCATTTGGCCCTCTTTATACAATTTTTTTGTTTTGTTTTTTAAAATGTGATTTTCCCAGACCCAGGATCCTTTATACCAGTAGTTGGGCAGTATTTTTGGTTTCTTGACCAGGACATTTTCCTAATAACCTATTCATTAGGTGAGTGTTTGAGTTCTTATCTTTGGATACAAATTAAAGGACAAGTCAAGGGATTGTTAAAGCATTGGGAAGAAAGCAAAGCTTTTTCATGAAAGTATACTTCTAACATACATATTTTTTGTAGGAAGATAGGAGAAATATTGTATTCAGTTGTTGAGTTAAAAATCTTAGTGTATTAAAATTGGAAGAAATCTTAGGTTATTCTGCCCAACTACTTAATAAAGAACCTGAAATCATGGAGCAGGTAAATGACTTGCTTAGATTGGTAAAGAACAAATTTTAAAGTGGTTAGGATCAGGGTACCTGGGTGGCTCAGTGGGTTGGGTGTCTGCCTTCAGCTCAGGTCCAGATCTCGGGGTCCTGGGATTGAGACCCTCTTTGGGCTCTCTGCTCAGCAGGGAGTCTGCTTCTCTCTTCCTCAGTGCTCTCTCTCTTTCTCAAGTGAATAAATAGAATCTTAAAAAAAAAACTGGTTAGGATCTAATGATTTGGGAAATGTTAAAACATTTGTAGTCTAGTAAATGGCTAATTAGTACATCTCAAATGAGGAAATTGTATTTTGGTGTGGAAGTCACTATCAGATTTCTTCAGAATTCTATAACCATAGCAAATTCAATACTTTGGTTTGGGTATTGATTTTATCAATTCAAATGTATAAGTAGGCTTTTTGGGTTGGAGAATGAGTGAAGGTGGTATACAAATCAAATTTGTTTCCATCAAACTAATTTTTAGAATCACTGTATGCATAGCTATTAAAACAAGTATCAATTCCTAATAAATAATATTAGGTAATACTTTGATACCACAGGATCTTAATTACTAACTTTGATCTTTTAAGATGCAGATTTCTTTACTTGATTTTATTAGGCAAATGACATGCCTTAAATTTTAATACTCAGTTTGCCTTGGTCAGAAAATGTTATTGCTGGACTTTGCAGAGTTTACATTGCTTTTCTATGGAAGGATCTTAGTTTTTTAAGAAATGTAGCATAATTTTTTATTTATTTTTTTATTTTTATTTTTTTAAGATTTTATTTATTTATTTGACACAGAGTGAAAGATGGAGAGAGAGAGATCACAAGCAGGGGGAGCCGCAGGCAGAGGGAGAGGGAGAAGCAGGCTCCCCACAGAGCAAGGAGCCTAAGGAGGGGCTCAATCCCAGGACTCTGGAATCATGACCTGGGCTGAAGGCAGTAGCTTAACCAACTGAGCCACCCAGGTGCCCCAGAAATGTAGCATAATTTTTTAAAGAAAATGTATTTATACACAGATTTGTAAATGATATTACTTACTTTAAGTACTTTTCTCCCCAAATTGCTTCTAGCCTTCACTTGATAACTTGATACATTCACTTTGTATATTGATGAGATTGTTTCCAGATCAACTTGGAAGGGGAAGTCAAATTTTGTTTAAGCTCCAATGTTATTAGTGCTTGCTTTGCTCTGGCTTCTTTTTCTTCTTCTTCTTTTTTTTTAATTAAGGGTCATGTCTCATCATGAGTATATGATAATTTTTTTTGGACTTAGTTTTCTTTTTTTAAATTGTAGTATAGTTGACACAATGTTACATTAGTTTCAGGTGTACAGGTTTTTATTAGTATTTCATAAAAAGTTTAGCAGTGCTGCAGAAATGTGATGTGGTTCTGTGATTAAGAAACCATAACTTATTTCTTTGCTTTAGTTCTTAAAATAACTCCTGAACTGAATCTTCCATTTGAATATTGATGGGTTTTTTGCCTTTATTTTTTACATTTGTGCCAAATTCCTTGTTTTTCAGGATGCGAATCTTCCATAATTTTCAATCCCAGGAACAAGATTTCAGGGAATAATCTTCGGAGGTTTTTTTTGTTTGTTTATTTTAAAGTCTCAGTCACTGAAGAGTATGGGCAACATTGAGATAACTCAAGTGTTGCTGCTGTGCAAATTAAAGAATGATTGGTAACTTGTTTAAAGTAATCCTTTTTCCCTCCTAACAAGACAGAATGGGATTAAAGATAGCATAATTTTGGTTCGGTATGATTTAAAATATATGTAAATTTATTGCTGTAGGAAGTAATCTTTGTGGTACAGGAATTAAGAATTATATTTAAGTTGATTCAGTGATTTTTCTTAGCGTTAAGGGTTTAAATGTTTTCCTTTTCTATTTACCTTTTTTCTCATCTTAAGTATCTTAAGTATCACAGTTGTTCCTAGTGTAAGGTTGTTTCTGTGTAAAACAAATGAGGAATCTATTGTATGGTGATTGAGTTCATTTCTTGATATTTAGGTTTTAGTGCAAGATCCTGGTCATTTGAAAGTCATTCTGCTTAATCTGTATGGAAACATTCAACTAAAACTGAGCTCTCATTTTCAGAAATTATTTTTATTTTTTTAAAGGGGGGACCAAATTATATTATTATTTTAAAATTTGATTACAACCAATTTTGTTGGCATTAAAATTAGAGGTATTGTAAATTTGAATGGATAAACCAAAAACCAGAAATTAAGTTTGGTAAAAATGGGAATAGGAGTTTTTATTTGGGTTTTCTAGTAGCTTTTAGCTTTTTTAGATGAAGCTGTAAAAGTAGCAAGAGTGGTTATGCTCAAATTATAATTTCTGAAAATGTTAGTATAACATGAAAAAACTCATAAGTTACTAGGTTTTGCTGTACCAGTTCTTTGTATTTATTTTTAGCATCTTGCATTTTATTTGAGGAATTTTTTTGTTTTTTTGTTTTTTTTTTCTTAACAGGACCACTGTTGTGTGCAGGAATAGGTGAGACTTACCATGCATGACCTAAATTTAGATTTGAAGAGGGCATTGTTTTCTGCAGTATAACATAGTCATTAAGAACATAACTGAATTCAAATCCTGACCCTGCTAATGATGTGTCACTTTGGGCAACTTCTGTGCTAGTTTCCTATTGATAAAATGGGATGTAATAAGAGTACCTACTTTATAGAGTTGTTGTGACAGCTAAATGAATTATGTAAATATAAAATATTTGGGACAGGGCCTGCCACGTAAGTATTAACAGTGATGATACAGCATCTTTTTAGGCTGTCTCTTTGAGGATATTTTTGAATATTTTGTTTGATTTGTCTATACTTGAAAATTCATGTAGCAAAACTCTTATTGTTGCTGTCCTTATGGGGGGAACTTTGGAATTGAACATATTGTCATCAGTGCTTTGAAATTCTTTAGCTTTACCTGTCTTCTGCCTAACTTTGTAATTTAATGACCTGTCACTTTCTCAAGTGCCAGCCTTTTTGAATTATTACCTTCCAGAATTTGCTGAGATCTTTTTCTTTTTGGGATCATTCTTATGGCATTCTTTGGAATGATTCGAAATTGTTTATATTCTTTGTCTCCTTAACTAGTCCTTGAGCTCTTTGAAGATATAAATAGATTCTCAAATTACTTTGATAAATACTATGTTCTTTTCTAAGTTAGAAATAGTTGTAAATCTCAGGGTTGTTTTATCCATACTCCTTGCCTCTCTTTGGTCCACAGCAGATTCTCTAATCTTGTATTTGGAGAGTTCACTATAGTATAACACAATGCTCTATGATGGAAAAGACCTCTAAGGCAGCACATTTGGGTTCTCTGTTACTCAATTATCTGACCCTGAGTAAGGAACTTACATCTGTAATGCTGATTTATTAGTAGTATGACTTAGCTGGATTGTTGAAGATAACTGAAAAACTATGTGAAGATACTTTGTAAAGTGTTATAGATAATAAAAGGATAATAGTGCTTTAAAAAAAATCCTTTTTTTTTTTAAAGACTATTTATTTATTTATTTGACAGAGAGAGACCGCGAGAGAGGGAACACAAGCAGGGGGAATGGGAGAGAGAGAAGCAGGCTTCCCACTGAGCCACCCAGGTGCCCCTAAAAAAATCCATTTTTTAAAGGCCTTATGTTGTCACTTGTTAAAAATTGGTTGGATATTTTGAACTTCTTAAAATTGGGCTTTAGGACATGTAATAGAAAATTAGGGAAAAGGCACTGGAATTAAAATGTTTGAGTTAATAAGCTACATTGGAACAATGATATAATTGCTTTGTTCACTACTTTGTTTAGCTCTGTAGAAGTTAAAAAGCAAAATTTTAAAAATCTGGAAGAGAATAGCACTCATCCAGATTCTAATATTGACACAGATTCTCTCCTCTATCCCCACCCTTTCCTAATTGACCTCAACTGGATTAATCCAAATAAAAATTAGTAAAAAATAAAATAAAAGTAAAATAAAATATTTTTTCTAATTAGAAAAAATAAAGTTGGGTTTTAGGAGCTTTTTGGTTTTTCAATTTTAGGAATTTTATCAAATCTTAAGACAAAGGGGAGCAGCTTTTCAGACTGAAGGAAGTTGCCAGAAGCTCTTCTTAAGGTGTTTTTATTTGGGGGCGCCTGGGTGGCTCAGTTGGTTAAGCAACTGCCTTCGGCTCAGGTCATGATCCTGGAGTCCCAGGATCGAGTCCCGCATCGGGCTCCCTGCTCAGCAGGGAGTCTGCTTCTCCCTCGGACCCTCTTCCCTCTCATGCTCTCTATCATTCTCTCTCCCTCTCAATAAATAAAAATCTTTAAAAATTAAAAAAAAATTTTAAAAAAGTTTTTATTTGGGAGAGGATGGTGTCTTTATCAGGTGGTAGGCTTAATATTGTGTGTACTTTTTAAAAGGTTGGTTATTGATATTCTGCATGAGAGGAGTGATGTCAGTAATTTGCTTGGTTTTGTGATTGACGTGATCATATCTCCACCTTAATTTATATTAATTTAGATTTTTCAGATGGGCTCTTTTTTTTTTTTTTTAGAGTAGGGAGCAGAGGGAGGGAGATAATCTTAAGCAGAGTCCGTGCCCAGTGCTCAACTTAGCTCACAATCCTGAGATCATGACCTGAGCCAAAATTACCAGTTGGACGCTTAACTGGCTGAGCCACCTAAGCGCCCCTCAAATGGGCTTTCATAATGAATTTGCTTTTTGACATCGTGACTTGAATCTTGGCATTGCAAGATTGACATATTAATTAAGTGCGCTATACTAAAAGAATGTGTTTCATGATTTTTAGAAAGGAATCCTCAGGTAAATTGTCATCACAAAAGCAAATACAGTTTTTCTAGGAATTCAGGAATTCTTTTTTTTAAAAGATTTTATTTATTTATTTGACAAAGAGTACAAGCAAGGGGAGTAGCCGGCAGAGGGAGAGGGAGAAGCAGGCTCCCTGTGGAGCAGGGAGCCCGATGTAGGGCTCGATCCCAGGATCATGACCAGAGCCGAAGGCAGTTGCTTAACCGACTGAGCCAGCCAGGTGCCCCAAATTCAAGAATACTTAAGAAATTTAAGAATTTAGGAATAATTTTAAAAAGTGTTTAGAATCTAGTTGGTGTAATCATCATATTCAGGTTAGTTAAGAAAAACCACAGTATTTCTGTAGAAATAATTATTTTTTATGCAGCCAAGGTTCAGTTTCTTGGAGACAGATGATTTTTTTTTGGTCAGTATGTGCATGATGGATGGTCTTGTGTTAATTAAACACAAACTAATATATAAACCAAACAGAGGTGAAATTAGTAAATCAAATCATTATTGATGTGCACATTTTCTCTATTAATAGAAGTAAACAGCTTGCTTGGGATAATGACAGGATCATCTTATTATTTTTTAAGATTTTATTTATTTGAGAGAGAGACAGTGAGCGAGAGAACGCTTGGGGGGGCGGGGAGCAGAGAGAGGGAGAAGCAGGCTCCTTGCTGAGCAAGGAGCCTGATGCAGAACTCAATCCCAGGACCCTGGGATCATGACCTGAGCCCAAGGCAGACGGTTAACTGACTGAGCCAACCGGTGTCCCTGACAAGATCATCTTAATGGCCAGTAGTTTTGTGCTAAATAACCTTATATATCCATCTCTACGTGGATACTCTCCTTACTTGGACTGGCATGTCATTGTGGGTTAAGATAAATTTGGAAAATGCACAGGTCATCTCTTTAACATGTTGAAGAATTCCTAGACATCATTATCATATTTATATTTACATGCTCTTTGAACATTGCGCACACCCCTCCCACACAAATACTCAGCTATAGGCAGTGGAGAGTAACTAAAGAATTATAAACAAAGAAGGTAAGTAGATTTGCATAGTAGTAATTGTGGACAATGGATTTAAGGAGTACAAGGTCTGTGTAGAGTTTAGCTGGGGTATGAGTATGCGATTTCTACACCCTGAAATGAGGGCAGTAGTAGAGAAAAGGAATCTTTAAATATTTCGGAGATAAAATATTCAGTGTTTGGTGATGAATTGGCATTTGGAGGAAAAATGAAGCACAGATAAAAGGTAGGGATAGGTGATTGTGCTGTCAACTGAGGGAAGGAATAAGAAAGAATTAGGGGTTTTGTTTTTTTGGGGGAGGGGAAAGGCTATGGAGATACATTCAATTTGACATGTTAAGCCTGAGGTACTTGTGAAACCTCCAGGAAGAAGTTCAGTAGGCAGTTGGATATATTATTGAAGCTCGAAGAATAGGTCCAAGATTCCCAAATGTCTGTGTTAGTCATAGCTGAAATAATGCAAGTACATGAAATCATCGAGGGAGAGGATATATATAAATATAGAGGAAGAGCCAGGGAAGGATAATTTTCCTGGGGCAGAATAGGAATAATTAATGGGTGGGCAGTGGAAAAAAAGAGCCCAGGGGTTAGACTAAATAGAATGCTAGAAGAATGGCAATATCAAGGGAATAAAATTTTAAGAAAGGAATATAGTAGAGAAGTCCAATTTGCATAGTAGTAATTTTGGAGAATAGATGTTAGAAGGACTAGAAAAGAGTTGTAGAGATTAGTTAGGCTTTGGAAATTTATTGTATTTGGCTATTAAGTCATTAACAAAATTCAGGATTATCTAAGAGGGGATGTGAGCAAGGGTGGATGGAAGTCACTGGTAACATCCTAGATTTATGTATTGTTCACTAGCCTCCTGTGGCTATTTAACTTAATTAAAATGGAATAAAATTTAAAAACTCAGTTCTTTAGTTAAACTAGCCACATTTCATGTGCTCAAAAGCCATGTGTGCCTATCGTATTGGATGGCACAGATAAAGAGCATTTCCATCATTGGGGGAAATTCTATTCGAACATGTATCTAGATCTTGGGTTGACTTGTGTGTGTGTGTTTTTTTAACAGCTTGATTTAAATACAGTTTACACACCATAAAGAACATACAGTGTGGGGGCACCGGGGTGGCTCAGTCAGTTAAGTATCTGACTCTTGATTTTGGCTCAGGATTGTGAGGTCTGTTGTGCAGTGGGTGTGGACCCTGCTTAAGATTCTCTCTCTCCCTCTGTGCCTCCACCATGCTCCCCCCACCTCTTAAAATACACACACACACACACACACACACACACACAGTGTATTGCTTTTATAACTTGTTACATATTTTAAAAATTATTCTGTATTAATAAAGTTCCTTTTTTGGAAAAGCTATACAAAGGATGTTATCACAAACTCACATGTACATGCAGAATTAACAGATTAACATTATGTCACATTTGTTCCAGGTATTTGGTGATCTTACAGTTTGAGAATAGTGGAAAATTTGTAGTGGTTTTAAGGGAATGGCTGAGGAAGGTTAATTATTTCTTTTATTTTTTAGACAAGTTTAAATGAGTATGGGGCAAGAAAGATTGGCTAAGTAGAAGGCATGATCAAAGATGAGATGGATAGATAAGCAAGGAAAGGGCTTTAAAAACTTGAAGCATTGAAAAAGTATTTTCTCTGCTTTCTCCGCCTCAGTATCTATCTTAAGGGTCTGTTCTAAGCTAATTATTTTAGTTTTGGTTATTTTTGTGGATAGTTAGATTTAGTCCAAATAAGTTTTCATACTTCATGCTATTTATCAACTAGTGTCCAGAATACTTACCAGAATACTCATTGGAAGTAATGTTCTGGTTAAAGACAGTTCGTTTCTCTCCTATAATCTCTGGCCTTCATGTTTCATTTACATAATAGCATGGTGATATATACTTCAAAAGTGAGCATCTCTCTGAAATGACCCATCTTTGTGTGTCACTTGAGGAAACAGCAAGATTTCAAATAAAATTTTGTTACAAGAAAGATTCTGAATTACTATACTGTTTCTAGAATGTGGTAAAAATGGACTTTTCTATAACAAAAGCCCTAAATACTGCATACCTTTCTTCAGGCCTTTTTTTGCAAAGTGTTCCTTGCTAATTAATCTGGAAAGGTATTAACAGTTACTAATACCTATCTAATGAGAGCCTTTTTTTGCAACAGGCACAGTACAAGGCAGATATTTTCTTAATTTTATATTTGAAGAAACTAACTCAGGTTTAATAACTTATTTAAGATCATGGTGTATCTTGTTCTTTCCACTGCAGATTACTTCAGTTAAACCAGGAAGAAGAGTTTGAATTTTTGTGGAATTCTAAGTCCTTTTGCTCTATTTAGCAATTATAATTCGTCGTTGAACATCTTACACCTTTATATTTCACTTCATGATATGAATCTCTATTTAAATGTTCTTTTAGCCAGTATTTATATGTAGATTCTTTAAGGAGGGAGATGGTAGGGTCTTTTTAATTAACTTATTGGTGTATTCAGAGTTTTTTTAGATGCTATTTACATTCATTGGTTATCACAGGATGTTCTGTTTAGACTTATTTAAGGTAAAGCGGTATTTCTGTCGTCTGTGTGTATCAAATTTCCATCTAATAGAGACAAATTGAAAGGCAGTAGCATTAGTAGGATTTTTGTCAGTGATCTTTAGCAACTTCTGTAAAGATTGTTCATTTTCAAGTATTACATTGTTAGTAAAAATTAAATTCCTAAATTCCTAAAATTGTTAGGTACCAATGCTATTTTTTACTCAACCAGGAAAGCAGAATTAAGGATATTGGAGTACTTAACAAATAGATCAACATGTTAATTGTTATTGTATAACTTCCGTAGGACTTAGTTTTACTTACTTTGGAGATTGAAATTAAAGTTTGTTAGTTTAGCTCTTGATGCTGATGGTATAAATTGACTTTTTTCCTTGATTTTTAAAAAAATCTTCTTTTTTTTTTTTCACTGTGTACTTTGACATATTACATATGCTATCGAGAAGGACTTGGCTTTCTTGTTTGTTTGAGCTCCAAGTAGAAATCTCATTTAAATTACATAATTATGTTTTGAAATCCTTTGGAACGTTTAATTTATTCATCATTGTTATGGGAATAAGATGTTACCTCAAGTAAGATTTCCAGATAAATGAGATTTTCTTCTTGAAGTATCAAGACTTCGTATTGGGCGCCTGGGTGGCTCAGTTGGTTAAGCGACTGCCTTCGGCTCAGGTCATGATCCTGGAGTCCCGGGATCGAGTCCCACATCGGGCTCCCTGCTCAGCAGAGAGTCTGCTTCTCCTTCTCACCATCCTCCCTCTCATGCTCTCTGTCTCTCATTCTCTCTCTCAAATAAATAAATAAAATCTTTAAAAAAAAAAAAAAAAGACTGTCTTAAAAAAAAAAAGACTTCGTATTAATTTAGTAAGACACTTAAAGTGTATCAGTTGATATTACTGGCCTATGTATACACCAGGACAGACTAATAAGCATATCATCCCATAGGCCTGGATTCCTGGATGTTCTTTAGACTAAAATGGTTTTTTGAGGTCAGACAATTCCTTACCCTGTTATACCAGGGGTAATCCATACTTGGGCACATAAGATCTCGCTTCACAGTATGGAAATTGTTCAAAATGTTCTTGTTTTGTTTAGAGTAACTGGGTCTGTAGAGGTTTTCAGTTTCCCTCTTTCATCCTAGGCATAGGCTTAGGCTTTCATTCTCTCTTCCTTCAAGGTAAGTTGCATTATTGTGGATGTTGAGGATGGGGGAAACTTTCCAGCCAGTGGACTTCATTCAGGGCCATTTCTAGTAACAGTAAACTTAAAAGGGAAGGCCTTGGAGTCTGCATGCTTGTTACCAAGAGCCTTTTGTGTGTGTGTGTATTTGTACACACTTTCTCTTAACTTGGTACCATTTAATATTATTGGTAGGGATGCTTTTATCAAAGTCAAAAATAGAGCCTGGTATGTACCTTCTGTAGGGCAAAAGATACCTATTTGCTTCAATTACATTACTGAGAAGGGCCACTCAAGTGGTTCTTCCCAGAACAAAGAAGGTGACACTCAGGTGCATTGTTCTTTTCTGCTTAGACAAAAAAAGCCACCAGCAATTTTAAAATGGTAGACTCTCAAATATTTGTTCTGCCTGACCAGGCACCCTATTACATGGAGGTGCTAGTTTAGATACTACTGTTGGTGGACAAATTGTCTGTGTTGCATTTGTACCAGCTTCTTTGTCTAGATTTCCCCCCTGTCCCCCCAACATAAGTGGAGGGGGTGGGGCATAGTGATATTCTTCCACGGAGAATCTTGACCATTTTTTGTCCCTCTTACAAGGATAGAAGGGAAGCTTCCATATTTGCCGTAAATGCCACTATTACAGGCTTTCACAGATCTTACTGACTATGTACTCTGCTTAAGTATCTTAGTTTAATATTTTAAGCATCTGTCATCCTTAACCATTTTCACAAGATGACCTCTTTAACAACCAGTACTTAGCTAACTATTACACGACAGAATTTTTTTTCCTCTTGTCTTTATGTGATAGATACACTAATAACCTCAGAAAACCTTTTTACTATGAAATACTTAACAGTTGTCCCAGATTGGGCCAGAGGCTGCCTTCTGTGTCCTTTTTATTAACATGTCCCTATCATTTTTTGATGATATCCTTATTTTCTGCACAAGATGTTCTTTCCCTTCCCTGGCCCTAGACCAGCCATTTCTCCCAAGGAAACAGGTTCCTTAGAGTATAGAACAATATTCAGAAAGCAATGTGTACTCATGGCTACTGGGGCATCACTGTTTCCAGATTTTTTAGTGAAGAGTTAGGAAGTATTTATATATGTATGCATGAATGTTTGTGCGTCTGTGTATATATATGTGTGTGTGTGTATACTTTTTTTAAAATTTTATTTATTTGAGAGAGCAGAGCAAGAGAAAGAGCACACACAAGCAGGGGGGAGGGGCAGAAGGAGAGGGAGAAGCAGGCTCCCCCTATGTGCAGGGAACCCGACTCCGGGCTCCATCCCAGGACCCTAGGATCATGACCTGAGCCACGCAGGCGCCCCATATGTGTATATATTTGCATCTCTCTGTATATATTGGAAGCTGCAAGTTCACATTGATAGATCTAATTCCAATTCAACATAGAGTGCATTATAGCTTTCCCCTTTTCCTACGTGTATGCTTCCCTTCTCCAGTAGTGAGAAACTTGGTTCTCATCTTGCTAAATATATGGACAAATTTGCATAGTTCTGTTCATGTAGAAGTGGCATAATAAATATATATTCGATTTTTGCCCCAGCTCCTGATCCAGAGCTCCTAAACTTCTTGGAATTTCCACAGTGATATCTTGCCCTATGTATCTCCCATCTGGCTGGCCTTAGATTGCATTCTTAAGCATTAACTGGTGAGTAAACCGTTAGAGTTCTTTGAGCCATTCAGGCGAATTATCAAATGTGAGGAGGGGGTCGTGGGAACTCCCGATCTATAGCATGTTGGTCAGAAGTATAGGTGGCAGCTATACTGGGACTTCCAGCTATCATCTCAAGTGGGGGCACTTTTGTGGGACTGAGCCCTTAATCTGTATGCTTTGCACTAACTTCAGGTAGTGTCAGGAATGACTTCCAGAGAATTGAAAAATTTGTTGGTGGTATGAGAAACACCACACATTTGATGTCAGAAGTGTTGAGAGTAAAAATATGAATATGAATATAATCTCTTAGCTCCCCTGGACTGAAGTCCTCTCTGGGACCCTTCTTACTGCACAGGGCTGCCTTCCTTTCCTCTAATATCTTCCTGTCTGGCAGCAGTACTCTTTTAAAATTAATTTACTGTTTTTACTTTGACATTCTTTCTGCTGTTGCTTTGGGGATATGATGTACTTTTTAGCCTTAAAGGAAAACAAGTGATATAAACTGTCCTGATTTTATTTTGAAGTTGTAGGAGAAGGTAGCAGTAATCACTTCACTCACATTCAAAATCGTTCCTGATAAAGGCAGATAAATTTTATGAGTCTTAGTATCAAATTCAGTATTTGTTTTCTGTGGTTTTTCTAATAAAAATTTAGCATCCAGGGGCTTCAGTCTGTTAAGTGTCCGACTGGTGATTCCAGTTATGGTCATGAGCTCATGGGTTGTGGGATTGTGCCACCAATTCAGACTCTGCACTCAGCAGGGAATCTGCTTGGGATTCTCTCTCTCCCTCTGCCCCCACTTGCCCATGCTTGTGTGCGCATTCTCTCTTGCTCTCTCTCTCAAATAAGTAAATAAAACTTTCAGAATATTTAGCATACAAATTGAGATGTGTGGGTGTAAATTACACACTGGATTTTGAAGACTTAGTAAAAAACAAAGTTAAAATATTCCAATTAAAAAAATTGATTACAGGTTGAAATGATCATGTTTGGATATACTGGGTAAATATATTATTAATTTCATCTGATTCTTTTTACTTTTTTAAATGTGGCTGCTTGAAAATTTAACATTGCGTGTATGGTTCACATGGTTTCTCTGGCTACCTCTGACCTAGACTATTCTGTTAAAATAAAATGCTGTAAAAGAGCTAGTGCTACAGTAAATTAAGTATACTACTTCCTTTCAAAAAATGTTAGCACCTTCCTTTCTGTGGTTTCTTTTATTAGCACCCTTTACAAACCATAATTCTTCTGCCGTTGCTGAAGAGAGAAATTTGGGTTTTTGAAGTCTTTTCTATTTGGTTTGTGGTGCTTTTAATATCTGATTATTTTATGAAAATTGGCATTTAGTCCTTTAAAATTTTATCTTGTATTTTGTTATTTACCAGCATAGCTGTATCAGAAATGATATTTCTTACGGTCTTGTTCTTTGGGTATTTTATTTGTTGCTAAGAATATTAGAAGTCAGTTTTTATTGCAAATATCTTGAAATATTTGGTGAATGCTTTTATTTTACATGAACTGCTAATACATGTTTGGATATATACTAAATGTGTAAATTTGCTGCTTTATTTATATTCTTTAATTATTTCTGGCCATTGTGTCTCCTTAAACTTGTTAACCAATTTAGTGCCCATATTCATATTTTAGTGATATTGAGGAAAAGGTTAAGTTGATTTTTGATATCGATAATACTTGTAGTTTATTTATTTATGTTAACTTTTTCCAAAATAGTGAATTTGTGGCTAGTTCTTCCTGTACAGTAAGTAAGGGTGAAAAGATTAGTGAAAATACCTCTAAGTGCTTTATTTTAATAAAATGGTAAAATATCTGAGATGCCAAGGTAATGCTTTCCAAATCTAGATGGTAATTTAATAACCACAGAAGCCTACTTCCCTTTTGTTATAAGGTCCTTTTTTTTTAAAATTTTTTTTTAAGATTTTTTATTTATTTGATAGAGAGAGATACAGCTATAGAGGGAACACGAGCAGGGGGAATGGGAGAGGGAGAAGCAGGCTTCCCGCTGAGCAAGGAGCCCGATGCGGGGCTCGGTCCCAGGACCCTGGGATCATGACCTGAGCTGAAGGCAGACGCTTAACAACTGAGCCACCCAGGCGCCCCTGTAAAGTCCTTTTGATAGTCATTGTTTAGAAAATGCTAATTTGATTTTGTTACAACTTCACTTGTTTCTAGCTTAGGTTTTGTGATCATCCTTAAATCACACACAAAAAAGATTTTTATTTTATTTTTTTTTAATTTTTTTTTTAAAGATTTTATTTATTTATTTGAGAGAGAGAATGAGAGATAGAAAGCACGAGAAGGAAGAGGGTCAGAGGGAGAAGCAGACTCCCTGCTGAGCAGGGAGCCCGATGCGGGACTCGATCCCGGGACTCCAGGATCATGACCTGAGCCGAAGGCAGTCGCTTAACCAACTAAGCCACCCAGGCGCCCCAAAAAAGATTTTTAAGAAAAAAATTTATAGAAGTAACATATTCTCGATATAAAAATTAGGAAATTAGAGGAAAAAATGAAATAAAAATGACCTGCAGTGAATCCCTTCATCCAGAGATAAGTCTTGTTACCATTTCTAACAGTCTAATTTCTGTGTGTTTGATTTTTGTTTTTACAGTGTGATCATACTGTATGGTGGTAGTTTGCCTGTTTTATTGCATAGCAAAAGCATTTTCCCATTTAAAAATTTTAAGTGTTTAGATCAAAACAACAAATACTGTTTATATACTGTAATCCTAATTGGGGTGTATGTTCCCATAGTTGTGATTGTTTTGTATAGTGGCGTAATTTGCCTGATTTACCTCAGAGAAAAACTCATTTCTTATGTTAAAAGTTAGAAATTTTAGATAAAAATATGTATTATTTGTACACTGTCATAATTGTTTTTGAGACTTTGTACTACTGCTGCACATGCAATTGTGATATCAGTTTCAGAACTAACATTTTGATCTTAGAGTGTGTAACACTTGAATTCCTACTTGACTGTGTATTTCTTTTTAATTCTCAAGAGAGAATCAATTAGACTGTTTGGCCCACAAATGCTAACATTTAGTTACAAGTGTGTTTAGGAAATTGGTCATTGATGCATTTGATCACTCTGAACAGAAGTTTAAAAGTCATGGTTGATATATTGCAAAGCTGATTAATTTTTTCACTCTCAGGCTTTGTTCAGAGATTTGAAGAAAGTTCATTCACTCCTCTCATGATTTTGGGCATGGTCAGAATATTTAAATCAGTAGTTTGTTTTTAGAACAGTGTTATTTTAGAACAGTGTTACTGTGCTGATACAGTTTTTTGTTTTTTTTTTTAAGATTTTATTTATTTATTTGACAGAGAGAGCAAGAGAGGGAACACAAGCGGGGGGAGTGGGAGAGGGAGAAGCGGGCTTCCTTCGGAGCAGGGAGCCTGATGTGGGGCTCCATCTCAGGACTCTGGGATCATGACCTGAGCTGAAGGCAGACACTTAACGACTGAGCACCCAGGCGCCCCTGTGCTGATACAGTTTTTAAGAGCCTAGTATTAGTACATTGAAAGTTCTTTGAATTTTGACTAAACTATAGGAGAAACAGCTTTAGTGTGCTTTTTTACTTTCTACCCACTCAAGATAACTTAAATCTTCTTCCTTTATTTAAATTTTCATTTGTCTGTTCTAGAGCATACCAAAGATGTTTTGAAAATATAGGAAATTCTTAATGCATTTAAAGGGAATTACTTCCTAATTTTTTTTTTCTGTTATGGAAGTAATATATAGTCAGAGACATCTTAGAAGACAGGGAAAAATAGAAACCAAAATAACTCCGCTAAAGTTCTGTCACTAAAAGACAATGCCAGTGTATCAGTTTAGAATATTTTCCTCGTATGTGCCATTTTATAATTCAGTGGAACATAGGAATCAGCATAAACATTTTTAACAGCTGTGTTTAACAGCAATTCCTTATGCAGAAACACCACGATTTACCCCCAATTGTTGTTTTAAGTTATGTTTTCTCTTATATATACAGTAGGCCTGAGTCTTATCTGTAAGGTTGTAACTGTGAAATATATTCCCATTTTACTAAAATTTAATATGTTTTGTCGTGACCTCACCTAATTTTGTTGGTCATTATTCCCCTGTACAGCTCCTCCTTCCCCCAGTCTTTGGATAGCTTCATACATTCTAGAACACTATCAGGAAAAGGCTTTCCAGTTTTCCATCTACACTGTTTATCAGTGACATGCTATTTATATAAGCCTGGAAGGTTCTTTTGAAGGCCAACTTACAGAGAACCTTGAGTAGTAGGATCTTTCACAGAATTTTCTAAAACAAAGTTCTTAACCGTCATTGTCTCTCTCTTACCCCCACTGCACCACCATCCTCTTCTTCCATATGCCACTCCCAGTGGGCTTGGGGGCAGGGGTATTGATCTTGATCTGGGTGAATCCTTTATGCCCCTTGTTTTCCCCCATTTTTTACCTCTTCAACTCTTCATTCTTTCCATCCCGTCCCTCTCTAGTACAGTCCAACTGAACTTCTCTCTTTGGGCCTGGGGCTTGTCTTCTAACTGTTGGTTCTAAAATAACACAAAAGACCTTGAGACAATGGCTTTGGAGTGGGGGAAAGGAATCTACCTATTGCCTTGTGAATAAAACACAATACCTTGGATTTCACTATTTAGACCTAATTTTTTTAAGATTAAATTTCAGAATGTGATTATTGGTTTCTAAGGCTATGAACACTTAAATATTTTCTACAATCAGATTGTTTCCAAAAGAGAGATGCTCATGTATATTTTCAGTGCCCCAAGTGAGAGCTATTTTATTTATCAGTACTATTATTTTAAAAATTTCTCATTGCTTTATATTTATTTCTTAAGAACTTTCCCCATATAGTTAATAATAAATTATATATTCTCTTTTGGCTTTTGACATTTTGCCTACTTTCAGGTGCTTTACTCCTGTAATCAATTCCATAAATTCTTCAAAGCAAAATTAATAATCCTTTATATTTTTGGAAAATCTTTTTCTGTGCTGGGAATCAAGTGTCAGTACTACAATATTCTCTTTTTTCCTTCACTAGACTTAATTTTTTTAGAGCAGTTTTAGGTTTATAACAAAATTGAGAGAGAAGTACAGAGATTTTTCCATACATCTCTCTGCTCCCACACATTCATAGCTTCCCCCCATATCAACATCAGTGACCAGAGTGGTACTTTTTTCTTTTTTTAACCTACACTGACACATCATAACCAGCTAACATTCATGGTTTTCCTTAGGACTTTTTTTCTTAGGATGTTATACATTCTGTGGGTTTGGACAAATGTATAATTACATATATCCATTGTTATATCATTCAGATTATTTTCACTGCTCAAAAAAAATCCTTGGTGCTTTCCCTATTCATCTTTTTCTCACCCTTAGTCTTAGAAACTACAAATCATTTTACTGTCTACAGTTTTGTTTTTTCCTGAATGTCACGTACCTGGAATCATACAGTAGTAGTAGTAGTCTTTTCAGATTGGCTTCTTCTCCTTAGTAATATGCATTTATGGTTATTCCATGGAACCTTTTCATGACTTGATAGCTCATTTCTTTTTAGTGCTGGATAATATTTCATTGCATGTATATACCAGTTTATCCATTCATCTACTAAGGGACATCTCGGTTGCTTCCAAGTTTTGGCAGTTATGGATAGAACTGCTATAAACATCTGTGTTGCAGGTTTTTGTTTTGACTTAAGTTTTCAGCTCCTTTGGGTAAATGCCAAGGAGCATGATTGCTGGACCGGATGGTAGAATTACGTTTAGTTTTGGAAGAAACTGCCAAAGTTTTCCAAAGTGGCTGTATCATTTTGCATTCCCACTAGCAATGAATGAGCGTTCCTGTTGCTCTACATGCTGGACAGCATTTGGTATTATTGATGATCCAGATTTTGGTCATTCTAATAGGTGTGTAGTGGTATCTCACTGATGTTTTAATTTGCATTTTCCTGGTGACATATGTAGAATATCATTTCATATGCTTATTTGCCATCTATCTTCTTTGGTGAGGTGTTTGTTAAGTCTTTGGACCATTTTTTAATCAGGTTGTTTTCTTATTGTTGAGTTGTTGTTTTTCGTTAAGATTTTATTTGAGAGAGAGAGCGAGTGAGCGAGCACAAATGGGGGGGTTGGGGCAGAGGGAGAGGGAGAAGCAGGGAGCCTGACCTGGGGTTCGATCCCAGGACCCCGGGATCATGACCTGAGCCGAAGGCAGACACTTAACTGACTGAACCACCCAGGTGCCCCTCTTATTGTTGAGTTTTAAGAGTTCTTTATGTAGGGCGCCTGGGTGGCTCAGTTGGTTAAGCGACTGCCTTAGGCTCAGGTCATGATCCTGGAGTCCCAGGATCAAGTCCTGCATCTGGCTCCCTGCTGCTCAGCGGGGAGTCTGCTTCTCCCTCTGACCCTCCCCCCCTCATGTGCTCTCTCTCGCTCTCACAAATAAATAAATAAAATCTTTAAAAAAAAGTTCTTTATGTATTTTAGATAATAGGCCTTTATCCAGATGTATCTTTTGCAAATAATTTGTCTGTGGCATGTCTTCCAGTTCTTTTGTATTATAATAGATTCTGTTTTCTTCATTACTTTTAATTATGGTGAGTCTGCACTCTAAAGTTCATAAATGAATTTCTCATTTCTCATCTTCCCAATCTTGGTATTAAAAAATTGGTTTGTCTTTTTGAGCAGATTTATGCTAGAGTATTATCCAAATTTTAATTTAACACAGAAGTAGATTATTTTAATGTTTATTTTTCCTTTTATTTTTCCCAATTCATCAGTGTTTAAAATTTTACAGTTACATTAGTGGTTACTCTCTCATTCCTATGTTTTTTATTAGTATTTAGAGAGTAAATTAACAGATTACTTACCATTTACTTGAGGTAAATGGCACATTGAGTAAGTTGGCTTCTTGTGACACAGAACAGTTTTTAATTTAGTTGTCTTTTATTTATTTATCTATTTATTTATTTTTTCTAAAGACTTTATTTAAGAGAGAGAGAATGAGATAGAGAGCACGAGAGGGAAGAGGGTCAGAGGGAGAAGCAGACTCCCTGCCGAGCAGGGAGACCTATGCGGGACTCGATCCCAGGACTCCAGGATCATGACCTGAGCCGAAGGCAGTCTCTTAACCAACTGAGCCACCCAGGCGCCCAATTTAGTTGTCTTTTAAATTTCTGTCTTATTGTGACAGATTGTGGCTTTTTTTTTTTAATGGTGGTTAGATTTTTTTTTTTAAGTTTATTTATTTCAGTAATATCTACACCCAGCGAGGGGCTCAAACTCACAACTCAGAGATCAAAAGGATCATGAGCATCCAGCTGAGCCAGCCAGGCATCCCAGTGACAAATTCTGTTTTTATTACTAATTGCTTCTAGGGTCTAATATGAGGTTTGATGAGAAATTTGAAGTGTATGTGCATTTGTGTTTAAAGGACTTGGGAAAGGGGTGAGAATTTGGAACTATTTATGGGGGTCCTGTGTTTTACATATATTCTAATTTAATTTTTGTGACATGAAGAATTCAATAATTTTATAGGTGAAGAGGCTATAAAAGTTAAATAATTTGCCAGGATCACAACTAGTAAATGGTAGAAGTGGACGTTGAGCATGGATCTTTCTTGTTTCTTTGTTTTCTTGTTCATTTGTGTTTTAAAAGCTAGCATGCTTTTCTTCAGACTTTGTAATTGTAGTGCACACTAAAAGGAATAGTTCAAGTTCAAGACCTAAAGACCAAATTGATAATTTTTCAGTTTAGTCTGGTGTTTGAAGTATATAAAATTAAAATTGGATGTCAATGTGTTCCTCCTGTGTATGGCATTTGTAACTGGTCTGGTGCTTTGAGAAAGAAATTGTATGGGTTTTCCAATGACTTCCAAGAGGCAGTAAAATAAAATAAGGATCTAGGTAAGAATATGAACTGAAGGAAATTGACCAATAAACCCGTGCTGGAATCCTAATTGTTGACCAGAATGTTTACAAATGCCTCGCAGAAGTGGGTGCCTATTCAAAAGTGTTGAAGACAAAGGATTGGACAGATGACCTTTTATTACTACTATTCTGTGAATTAATTGAGAATTATGTGCATATGTTAAACTCATTCCATGATGTACAGTGTGACTTTTAGTTATTCTCAATGGATAAAAATCAGTCAGCATCTGATTTTTCATTTGCAGTTTTATTTATTTTTTATTTTATTTTTTTTAAGATTTTATTTAATTATTTGAGAGAGCAAGTGAGTGAGAGAGAGTGAGCAGGAGCATGGGGGAGGGGTAGAGGGAGATGAAGAAGTAGACCATTCCCAACAGGAAGCCTCATGTGGGGCTCGATCCCAGGACCCCAGGACCATGACCTGAGCAAAGGCAGATGCTTAACCTACTGAGCCACCCAGGCACCCCTCATGTGCAGTTTTTAAATAGCTAAAGGGTTAGATTGGCTTCTTTGTGAAAGACAAGATTTTATCATAGAGGTAGATGCTTCTGTTACTTGGAGCCAAACATAATCTGCTAGAATTTTGAGGTACAGCTAGAGAAGGTCTACCATGGAACTATTACCAGCTATATAATTTCTCATTATTCTGAGCTAGGAAGCATTTGAAGAGAAACAGTGAAAGCAAAGCTTGCTTATAAGTATGGTATTTCTTTTGAAATGATAAATGGTAAATATTTAGTATCAGAGTTCCTTGTAGTTACTCAAGGAAACAAATATTAATATTACATGTAGCTATTTTAAAAACAGTTTACTACAGACTCAGGAAACTTTAGAATGTTTGGCTTCCAAAAATTTACTGTATTTTTTTCTTTGTGTCTTGTTGAGATATATGGCAGGATTGTACTATGACACTTAACCTTTTAGTAGTATTTAATTTTGAGTTGTAGCCACAGGTAAATATGGCTCAGACATTTCAGAAGTTTTGGTGATGGATGCCTTGTTAGTTGATTTAGAAGGACTTAAAAATTTATTTATTTAGTGCCCTAGCTAGAAATCAGTAACTAGTAGCTGGCTTCTGGTTTCCTAGTGATTTAAATTATATTTTCATCTAAGAGGAATTACATTCCAGCCTAAGTGATTTCATGTCATTGCTTATAAATGAGGGTTAAATTTTGTTTAAACTGTTTAGTTGAGCTGTGGGAAACCAGAACAGGGCTATTGTCTAATAGTATTTCACGTCTAGATTTTTCATACCTGTGAGTATGATTTTTTAAAGCTTATTTTACTCCCTGCCCCCGCCCTCCCCCACCTCCAACACATAATACCCTGAGCTCCGCCATCTACATCATCTTCCCTCCACTCCATACCCCGGGCTGGGCGCCCATAGCCCTGCCCCACCCCGCATTGTGTCTTTAGGGCATCGCCTTATTTTCATTATATTTTAGAAAAATGAGTGAATGGACTTTGGGGAGCTCTTACATTTGGCATGTGAGTGGTACTCGCTGGGAAACAATCTCGGTTATGTTGCTGTGAGTATAATTTAAGCATATACACATACACACATGTTTATAAATTCCCCTTCCCTTAATCTTCTAAGAGAAAAATTCACATTCAATCTTGTGAATTGGCTGGACTATAGATTAAAAATTTTGGATTTTCTCTAGTACATTTAAACCTGTACATATAGTACAGGTTTAAAAAATAAAAAATAGGACATTTCTCTTTGGGTGTGAAGGACAGTGTGCCTCAGTCAGTTTCCCTTTCCCCTTCCCTGTTTTTGTTTGAAATTTCTATGTACATCTATACAGCTCAGAAGTCAGAAGAAATAACTTTATAGCTCTGCTATTCCCAATGTTTAGCAATTTTTAAAATCTGCATTTTGTTGGTAATTAACAGAATTGTTCAAGTGTAAACAATGATTGTTTTTTTTTTAAGATTTTATTTATTTATTTGACAGAGAGAGACAGTGAGAGCAGGAACACAAGCAGGGGGAGTGGGAGAGGGAGAAGCAGTCTTCCCGCTGAGCAGGGAGCCATATGTGGGACTCCATCCCAGGACCCTGGGATCATGACCTGAGCGGAAGGCAGATGCTTAACAACTGAGCCACCCAGGCGCCCATGATTGTTCTTTATAGAAGTAATTTGAGGCATTGGGGGCCATTCTTTGCAAGTGTTATGAGTTATGGATATTGGGAGAGAGGATGTAGATTGTAGAGATGATGTAGAGATGTAGATTGCTTGTAGTATGAAATGTTGATAATCTGCTTCCTATTTTAGTGTTTAATCTTTTTAGCTCTTTGCAGAGATACCACTTATGTTTAGACTTCAATCCTTAAATGTTTCTTTTCTTACTGACTTTGTTGTTCGTGAATATTTATTTGTCAGGGGATGGGAATGAAATATTTTGCATATGCTTCTCACTCTGAGATCTTGTAAAATGTTTATAATGTTTTACATAGAGTAGGGTATATAAATCACAAAAAATATGGTCTGATTTAGTTAGATTTGTAGTACGTTGCTTCTGAAATTTGGGCAGAATATAGAAATTTACAAAAATTTCAGTTATGTTATGGTCCTCCTGGTCATGCATTTTCCAAAAGCAGTGTGTTGCATTCCTAACCAGTGTATTGCATGCACTGTTGAACATAATGGGAAAAGAAAAGTGCCATAAAAAGCTAAGTACCAAGTAACTAGCTGGAAAAAGCTTTTAATGGGAAAGCTGGCGAGGTCATTAATCTGTTAGAATAGTATTTGAGGAAATAGTTGCATGTGTTAAGCTGCAATTTCTTTTGGTTATTAGGAACCAAAATAGGAAATTCAGAATTAGCATTTAAATGCTGATAACTTTTTTTTTTAAAGTGGCTTTTTGCAGCCTAATTTAGTGCATTGAAAATTAGAATGGAAGACTTGGTTTTAATGCTTACTACTGTATAGAAGAATGACCTAGGGTAAGTATGTTGTCTTATTAGTGAATTGAGTGGTAGAATTGCTGAGGATCCTTTCAGCTTTAAGCAATTGCCTTAAATGTGCCTCATATCCTCTTGAACAATCAAAAACGAGGGTTTTTAGTTTGATTCAGTTTTATTTCTCCCAACAGTCCTCCAATTAGTAAATGTGTAGTAGATTTGCTGTAGGCAGGCTATGCAGTGTCTTTCAAACCTTTTTGACTGAGACCCATTCTAGGAAATACATTTTACATTATGATCCAGCACATTCACAGACAAAAAGACAAGTTTCACCAAATACTTAGTAGTGATGAGTTACGTTTTCTGTTCTATTTCATTAAGGGGGGGGCTTTTTTTAAAAAGATTATTTATTTATTTTAGAGAGAGAGTGAGTGGGGAGTGGGGGAGGGGCAGAGGGAGAGAGAATCCCAAGTGGATTTCTCCTGGGGCTCGATCCCAGATCCTCAGATCATGACCTGAGCCGAAATCAAGAGTCAGCCGTTTAACCAACTTAGCCACCCAGGCACCCCAAAAGCAAGGGAAGGGCTGTGGGGGTTCTTTATAATCCACTCTTGTTTGTTTTTTGAAAGATTTTATTTATTTATTTGACACAGAGAGTGCGCACAAGCAGGGGGAATGGCAGGCAGAAGGAGAAGGAGAAGCAGGCTCCCTGCAGAGCAGGGAGCTGATGCGGGGCTCCATCCCAGGACCCTGGGATTGTGACCTGAGCTGAAGACAGACACTTAACTGACTGAGCCACCCAGGCACCCCTATAATCACTCTTTGAAAAATTATTTATTTAGAGTATAAACTTGAAGTCAGATCTTTTTTAAGTTAAATCAAGCAATAAGTTGTTGTTAAGTACTTGCCACAAAATGAAGATACAGAGGCTATATGAATTTTAGCTCCTGCTTTGTTAATCATAACACAAGCTTTGAACATATTTGTTCCTTCCTAAGAAGGAACACTGATGATGATTTGGGGTAACAGCTGAAGTTAGGCACATGTAAAATTCAAAAGTTGCTTGTCTTCGATACAGATAATTTAACGAGCTGTTAGTTTTATTTAACTTCTTTAGTCCCTTATCAATAGGCACAATACTAGCATTGGCTGTAACACAAACCATGGCACTAAAAATCTTTAGCACCTTTTTGGATTTGAGTTTTTGGAAGGTATTTTGTGGAGAACACATTTAATTTTCAGGCATACTTGTGCTGTTATTTTAAGTGAGTTTTTTGCTCTTGTGTTTTAATCATCAAGATACTTTTTTTGGGGGGGGGGGCGCCTGGGTGGCTCAGATAGTTAAGCGTCTGCCTTTGGCTCAGGTCTTGATCCCGGGGTCCTGGGATCGAGTTCTGCATCGGGCTCCCTGCTCGGCGGGGAGCCTGCTTCTCCCTCTGCTTCTCTCTCTCTCTCTCTCTCTGTCTCTCGTAAATAAATAAATAAAATCTTAAAAAAAAAAAAAAGATACTTTTTTTTAATCTTAAATTTGCCAATCTCCTAGTTCTGTCACATTCCTTTATCTCTTTCCCCTACCCCCTTACGGGATTTGTAGCTTACTTTTTCTAATCTAAGGATTAAAATAAAGTTTTCTAGGGGGGCGCCTGGGTGGCTCAGTCGTTAAGCGTCTGCCTTCGGCTCAAGTCATGATCCCAGCCTCCTGGGATAGAGCCCCGCATCAGGCTCCCTGCTCGGCGGGAAGCCTGCCTCACCCTCTCCCACTCCCCCTGCTTGTGTTCCCTCTCTTGCTGTGTCTCTGTCAAATAAATGAATAAAATCTTAAAAAAAAAAAGTTTTCTAGGAATATTACTTACTATTTGTATGACCCTGAACAATCCCACTCCCTTAAATTCAGAGCCTTTTCCTTATTTGAAAGTGATAATTTTGTGTACCTGACTGGATTATTTTAAATAACAAATAACCAAAAAATGTAGTACATTCACAATACAGTGTGAAAATTTATACAGTTGTAAGTCATTATCATAGACTTGACTTTGGAAACTAACTTCTGAGTTATTTGACTTGAAGTGACCCTGAAAGTTCATGAGCTCATTATCATTTCACTGGAGATTGAATTTGAAGCCAGAATTCTGAGAGAAAATACTTTAGAAGTAATTACATAGCTGACTATTTAATCTAGCAACTCTAGAACAATACTGGTTAGTTCTTCTGTAGTACCTCATCTCATTCAAGTCTCTCAGTAGACCATACGTAGTATGTTGTCATCCCTATTTTATAGATGAGAAAGCCAAGGGAACTATTTGGTGGAATAATGTTTGTAAAATAAGGGATCCTCCCATGGGCCTTAGTTGTGTATAACTGAATATATTACTTTAGAGTTCCTAAGTCTATGACATTAATTAGAATTTAGAAATCTAAATCCAAGGAAAACAAAATGGAAATAAAATAGTGGTGAGAGACTTTATCTTAACTCTATTTATCCATGACAAGTTAAATAGATTAAAAAATAAATGTCCTGGGATGCCTGGGTGGCTCAGTCGGTTAAGCATCTGCCTTCAGCTCAGGTCATGATCCCAGGGTCCTGGGATTGAGTCCCACATAGGGCTCCTTGCTCAGCGGGGTGCCTGTTTCTCCTTTTGCCTGACACTCCCCCTGCTTATTCTCTCTCTCTCTCACAAGTAAATAAAATAAAACCTTTAAAAAAAAAGTCTTAAATCAGCACTGTCCTAAATAGAAATATAATGTGTACCACAGAGGTAGTTTATATTTTCTGTAAATTTTCACATTAAAAAGTAGAATTAAACATTTTATATAGCCCAAAATCCCTAAATAGCATTTTAACATGTGATTAGTATAAAAATTATAAAGATGTTTTATATTCCTTTTTTCTATTAAATCTTCAAAATTCAGTGCATATTTTACCCTTTTACACTTAACATAACTGAATTCACACCAGCGAATTTCAGTGAAGTATTCAATAGCCATATTTGGTTAGTAACTACCATTACTGGATAACTCAGTTCTGAGGTTTCCATTTTTTTTTTTTAGCTCTGAATGCTAAGAACCTCATTAAATTACTCGAGTAACATTTTCTTATCATCTTACGAAGTTGGTGATAGTTTTTTTTTTTTTTTTAAAGATCCCATTTATTTGACAGAGACACAGCAAGAGAGGGAATACAAGCAGTGGGAGTGGGAGAGGGAGAAGCAGGCTTCCCGCTGAGCAGGGAGCCCGATGCGGGGCTCGATCCCAGGACCTGGAATCATGACCCGAGCCGAAGGCAGACGCTTAACAACTGAGCCACCCAGGTGCCCCAGGAAGTTGGTGATAGTTTTAAATTATGCCGTTGAAATATGAGTGGCTGAGTTCTCCTCAGTTTCAAGTTTAAGAAAATATTTATTTTAAAGGTTTTCATTATTAGTATTTTTTAAAAAGATTTATTTATTTTAGAGAGCATGATTCTGGGGGGGAGGGGCAAAGCAGAGGGAGAGAGATCATCTCAAACAGGCTCCATGCTCAGCGCGGAGCCCTATATGGGGCCATTCCCAGGACCCCAGATCATGACCTGAGCCAAAATCAAGAGCCGGATGCTCAACCGACTGAGCCACCCAGGAGCCCCTTCATGATTAGAGTATTAATCCTGGCTCATTATGCATATTTTGGAAGATCTAGAAATAGAAAGGAAAAACTACCAGTTTTTCTTATATACAGTGGAATATTATCCAACCATTTAAAAAAAAAGGAAATCTTGCTGCTTGTAACAACATGGATGGATTTGAGAGTATTAAGTGAAATAACTCTGATGCAGTCTAACAATTTGTTCTTTTATAGATTATCCTTTTGATGACATATCTAAAAAAGCTTCGCCTAACCCAATGTCACAGAGATTATCTAAAAGTTTTGTAGTTTTAGGTTTGCATGTAGGTCTAGGAGTTAATATTTGTTGTATGGTATGAAGTATAGATTGAAGTTCATTATTTTCACATATGAGTATCTAATTGTTACGGCACTGTTTGTTGAAAAGACTGTCCCTTCACTGAGTTGTTTTTGTACCTCTGTTGAAAATCAGTTGTCCCTCATTCGTTTCTTTCTTCCTTCCTTCCCTCCCTCCCTTCTCTTCCCTTCCCTCCCCTTCCCCTTCCCTTCCTTCCCCCCCCTCCTTCCTTCCAAAGATTTTATTTATTTATTTGGGAGAGAGAGAGAGGGAGAGAGAGAGTGCGTGTGCACGCGCACAAGCAGAGGGGTGGGGGGGGAGGGAGAGGGAGAAGCAGGCTCCCAGCTGAGCAGGGACCCCCCCCCCAACGTGGGGCTCAATCCCTGGACCCTGGGATTATGACCTGAGCTGAAGGCAAACATTTAACCAACTGAACCATCGAGGCACCCCTCTTCCTTCCTTCCTTTCTTTTTTTTTTTTTTTTTAATTTAAAGAGAAAGAGAATGAGCGGGGAGGGGCAGAGGGAGAGGGAGAGAGAGAGAATCTTAAAGCCGACTTGCCCAGCATGGAGCCCTATTGGGGCTTGATCTCACGCTGAGATCATGACCTGAGCTGAGATCAAGAGTCAGCTGTTTAACCAACTGAGCCACCCCGACGCCCCGTCCCTCATTCATTTTTTGGTCAGCTTTATTGAGATATTCATGTACCATAAAATTCCCCCATTAAAAAATGTGTAAGTCGTTGGCTTTTAGTATACTCACTGAGTTGTGCAACCGTTACCACAATTTTTATCACCCCCCAAAGAAACTGTGTGCATGTTACCACTCACTAATGAACTTTTACATAAATAACTTTTTTGCAAAAGGTGAAATGTTGTTACTGCCCCTGCCCCTCCGTGCCCAAATTTTAAACTTTGATAATATTTTGTATCACACTGATAGTAGTCTCTGACAGTTTTGTATCTTTTGTAGTATGACTATATCATAAAGTACTTAATTTTTGAGGGGACATTTAGGCTATATATTCAGATTTATACCTTCATAGCAGTATAAATCTATGAAGTATCCTTGCTTAGTACAAACATGTTTGTGTAGGATGGATCCCCATTTGAATTGATAGGGAACTAGATATGTACATTTATTACTTAAGTTTTTAATTTTATAATAGGTTCTATGCTTACATAATTTGAATAGGTAAATAGTTCTGTGAAGCTCACCACAGAAAATAGCAGTGCCTCTGTTCTCTTTCCACCATCTTTTTCCTATTTTCTAGTCCGCAGAAGTACCTACTTGCAATTTTTTTAGCTATTTCCTTTGGTATTTATTTCCATATAATATCTGTGTAACATACTACAGTTCTTGGTTTTTCAGTTTTCAACATTAGTTTTTAATTCTCCCTGTGGATTAATCTCACATCTTTCATGTGTACTTTACCTGTCATTTCCCTAATGAAGTTGAAATATTTAGTGTTTGTATCATTATGATTCTGTAAGTGCTGTACAAAGCTGAGCCTAGTAATAAATATGATTACTTTATTGTACAACCTTTTGCTTTCTCTGGAGTTAATGTTGAGTTTTTGCTTAGTTTCCTTTGTATTTGTTACATTTTTCCCTAAATTCTTCTCCTAGTTGTTTAAATTTCGTGTCAATACATGGAAACTTTTAGATATTCTTCTTTAAAGATGCCTCTTTTAAGGACTTCTGACCTTCACCAGTTTATACTGACTGCTTTCTAGTTGATGCCCAGGTTAGTCATCTTGTATCATTCATTTCAGGAAGTCCTTTTATTTCTGGCTGATGTTGGATCTTGTTTCTAGAATCCCATCTCTTTCTTGGTCTCTTCCCTCATTTTTGAAGGTATACCTTAATAGTTGTTTGAGAAAAGGCATTTGGGAGAGAGAGATTTTTTTAAGACCTTGCATTTCTGAAAATATCTTCCTTCACCTTTCTTTTACTCCACTCCTTAATTGGGAGTTTGGATGCTGAATTCTAGATAAGAACTAATTTTCCTTCAGAATTTTAAAGGCATTGCTCTGTTTTCTTCTCTAACTTCTAGTGTTATTGTTAAAGTTTGATGCTAATAGGATTCTCTGTCCCCTGTAACCTTTTTTTTTTCCTTTTGGAAGTTTTTAGATTTCTCTACATGACTTATTTTTTAAAACTTCAGTGATATGCCTTGGTGTGGGTCTTTTTTTTCCATTGTGGCTCTTTGTGTCGGGCAATTCATTGGTCATTAACTCAGATAATTTTCCTTCTGTTGCTTTATTTCTTACTCTGTTTTCTCTGTTGCTTCATCTGGTGCTTCTGATATATATATGTTGTTTCTCTTAAACCAGTTGTCTAACTTCCTTTTCTTGTTTCTCTTGTTTTTCATATCTTTGTTTTTTAGTTCTGTTCTCCAGATTTCTTCTTGGAAGATCTTGACCATGCTGTTGAGGGTTTTTTTTTTTTTTTTTGTACTATCATATTTTTTAACTTCCAAGAAATCTTTAAAAAAAGCACCATCTTGTTTGATCTATACAAGATTTTCTCATTTTAGAATCTTTTTCTTTTCCTAAAGTTTTTTATTTCTTTTATAGCTTCCGCTTTTTCCATTTCTTTACTGATTTTAGTTGCTCCTTTTTTTTTTAAGATTTATTTATTTATTTGAGAGAGAGAGAAAGAGAGGCACAACAGGGGGAGAGGGAGAAGCAAAAGCAGGCTCCCTGCTGAGTAGGAAGCCCGAGGCAGGGCTTGGTGCCAGGACCCTGGGATCAAGATCTGAGCCTAAGACAGACGCTTCACTGAGCCACCCAAGTGCCCCTTTAGTAGCTCTTTGGTATTAAACGGTTTCTGCAAGTATCTGGTAAGTCTTGGTTATATGCTGATATTTGAGTTGGGCATTGGAAAACTGATAACAATTTTATTTTATTTATTTGTTTTTAAAGATTTATTTATTTTGAGAGAGTGAGAATGAGAGAGAGAGAGAGAGAGAGAGAGCACATGAAAGGGGGGAGGGCCAGAGGGAGAAGCAGGTTCCTCGCTGAGCAGGGAGCCTGATGTGGGACTCGATCCCGGGACTCCAGGATCATGACCTGAGCTGAAGGCAGTCGCTTAACCAACTGAGCCACCCAGGCGCCCTGGAAAACTGATAACAATTTTAATGGCTGGGCTTCTTTACTGTGGGCTCACTGTGATTTGACTCAGCTGTTGAGGAACCTGTTGGGGAATCTTTTGGAACCTGGATGTTAGAATTTTTAGATCTTTCCATTTACTAGTCAGATTCCTAGTTTTATTGCATATGGCCAAAGAACAGCTTATGGTTTATGTGACATCTACTTCAGGGATTTTATTGAAACTACTTATAGCCTAATATGTGGGTGTTTCAAAAATTGAAGTTCTGTGATCATTCGAATAAGTTTTTTCTATTAGGAGAAAATATTCTACATTTGTTCATTGTATTGCTTAAAATGCATATATTCTTGCCTTGTTATACCATTTGATTATTTTTTTATTTTATTATGTTAATCACCATACATTACATCATTAGTTTTTGTTGTAGTTTTTTTTTTTTAAAGATCTTATTTATTTATTTGACAGAGAGAGACATAGCGAGAGAGGGAACACAAGCAGGGGGAGTTGGAGAGGGAGAAGCAGGCTTCCCTGCAGAGCAGGGAGCCCGATGTGAGGCTCGATCCCAGGACCCTGGGATCAGGACCTGAGCTGAAGGCAGACACTTAATGACTGAGCCACCCAGGCGCCCCTTGTTGTAGTGTTCTATGATTCATTGTTTGCATATAACACCCAGTGCTCCATTCAATACGTGCCCTCTTTAATACCCATCACCAGGCTAACCCATCCTTCTACCCCCCTCCCTAGACCATTTGATTATTGAGAAACACATATTAGTCCTGTAAGATAATTGTGAATTTATCAGTTTCTCCTTGTATCTTTCTTCTTTCTGAATCATTCTAGTTTAGATATATTTCTTATATAACTTAGCTAGATTTAAAAAAAAGTTTGTTCCAAAGGTCTCTTTTAATAGAGAACTTTAACCTATTCACATGTATAGTGATAATTTATATATTTGGAGTTGGATTTCTTCCTGCCTTCTGTTGTTTTATATCTGCCTCTCTGTTTTTGGCCTGATTTTCTTTAGAAGATGCATTTTTATCTCTAGTGGTCTGTATGTTCTATATTTTTTATTATTCATGTGACTACCCTAAAATTTGTGTTGAAATCTGACATTTTAGTACTAGATTATTAATTTTTTAAAAGATTTTATTTATTTATTTTGAGAGATTTTATTAATTTTTTTTAAAAAAGATTTTATTTATTTTGAGAGAGAGTTGTTCAACCCACAAACAGGGTGGGAAGGGCAGACAAAGAGAGAGAAGCAGACTCCCTGCTGAGCAGGGAGTCCGATGTGGGGCTTGATTCCAGGTCCCTGGGATCATGACCTGAGCTGAGACAGGCTCCTAACCGACTGAGCCACCCAAGTGCCCCTAGATTGTTAATTTTTAAAAATATTATTATTTCTCATTTCTTGTATAATGAAAAGAGCACAGGCTCTAGATCAAGACAGGTTTGTGTTTGGATCTGGCTTTGCTAGTTTTTTGTTTTTTTTTTTAAGATTTTATTTATTTGTTTGTTGGAGAAGGGGGGCAGCACAAGCAGGGGGAGAGGCAGGCTTCCTGCTGACCACCAACACCAGGCTGGATCCTAGGACCCCTTCTGCCCGGCCAGAAGGCAGACATTTAACTGACTGAGCCACCCAGGTGTCCCTCATTTTTCCATCTCTAAAGAGACAATAATAACTACCTACCTCTCAGGGGTGTTGTTAGGTTTAAGTGTGTTAATACACGTAGCACTAGAATAGGGCCTGGCATGTAGTAAGGACTCAATAAATGTTATATTCAGTATTAGGTGTCAGTTATTAACAAAAGCTTGAAACTATGTTAATTAGTATATTTCTTGTGGGTCCCAGTATTACTTTCCTGGTTCTGAACCCAGGTTTCTTTCTGTATGTTTTAAAAAGCTCATCTGTATCCTTTTTACAATTCTGTTTTCATTATTGTGTAATGTGTGTGGGCTGTTCTGTAGTAAAGACTCAAGTCTGTCTCTGTTCAGCTGAGCTTTCTACTTTTACTTCTTTTATTTTGACCTTTATGTATTCCCTTTTTCCTTCCGTATCCTCCTCCACCTTCTGGACAGGTTCAGCCAAAAAATGTTAACATCTCTGAAGGTGTCAGGGGTATCCGAATGCTTTAATTACACTTTTTTTTTTTTAAGATTTATTTTTCCATTTGAGAGAGAGTGTGGGCACAAGTGGGGGGAGGGGCAGAGGGAGAGAATCTTCAAGCAGACTCCCTGCTGAGCGCTGAGCCCCACCCAGGGCTAGATCCCATGACCCATAAGATCACAACGTGAGCTGAAACCTAGAATCCCACATTCAACCAACTGAGCCGCCCAGGTGTCCCTCTAATTACACATTCTGTGTATTTGTGTGTGTGTAATTTGGGTGTGAGAGATAGTTTGTCAGTCAGGGTTCTCCAGAAAAACAGAACTGGTAAGAGATTATATATGTGTGTGTGTGTATTTATCTATCTATTTATTTATAAAGATTTTTATTTATTTGTCAGAGAGAGAGAGAGCACAAGCAGGGGAAGCAGCAGAGGGAGAGGGAGAAGCAGGCTCCTCACTGAGCAAGGAGCCCGGTGTGGGACTCGATCCTAGGACCCTGGGATCATGACCTGAGCCGAAGGCAAACGCTTAACGACTGAACCACCCAGGCATCCCTGTAGGAGATATTTATTATATGTGTGTTTTTTCCATACCACCAATCAATTCTTTGACACCAGCTGGGTGTTGGGTACCCTACAGTTCAACTATGAAACTGCCTCTGCTCCCACTTTGGACACTAATCACAAGTCCAGGTTATTCCCTGTGCTTTTGACTGTCTGGCTCTAGATCAGAGGTTCCAACAACTCCCTTCTCTGGTTCAAATAATTTGCCAGGGCAGCTCACAAAACTCAGGCAAACATTTTAGTTAACTATATTACTGGTTTATTTATAGAAGGATATGACTCAGAAATAGCCAGATGGAAGAGATGTATAGGACAAGGTATGTGGGAAGGGGCATGGAGCCTCCATGTCCTCTCCAGGTGCACCACTAGCCCCAAATCTCCGCATGTTCACCAAACCTGAAGCTCTCCAAACCCCATTCATTGTATAAGCATGAGAGAATGGAGGAGGGGCAGAGGGAGAGGGAGAGAGAATCTTAAGCAGACTCCACCCCCAGTGTGGAGCCAAAGTGGAGCTCTGTCATTACCTGAGCTGAAATCAAGTCGGTAGCTTAACTTGACTGAGCCCCAGGCACCTTGTAGAGCTACTAATTTATGGTAAGAGTCAAGATTAGGGGAAAAGCTGTAGTGCAAAAATCCAGTGGTTTTCCATTCTAGTTATTGAGAAGTATGACAGTGTACTATGTATAGACAAATAACATTGAAGAATAACATAAAGCCACAGAATATTTTGTTTTTAAAATTAAAGCATAACTTTTAAGCAAAGTGTAGTATGTTGTGGTAAATGATGTACATACTAGTCATAACATTTATATTCTGTTCCCAAGTCTATCTATATTAGTCCTTCTTTCTCTCTCCAGTGCTCAGGTTAAATGTATTACTTTCACCTTCATTTTTCTGAGATAGAAACTGTGTGATTACATCTCAATTCTTCATTAAACCTTACCTATTCTGTCTCAGAAATGCCTCTCCTTCCATCTCCATTGCCTTAATTTAGGCCATTATGTCATCTGTTTTGGTAGTCCAACTGTTCAGCGTCCAGCTGCATCACCCCTGTGCAAGTACCCACACTACCGAACCCACTCAAACATACAGATCTTTCATTTCCTGTACTGCCATCAGACTCATTTATATGAGACAAAACTTCATGTTTCATGTTACTTTCTTTTGCCTAAAATTTAACTTTCCTGACTAAAATTTGGAAATTGAGAATGCATATTGTAGGTTCACAGGAAGTCCTACGTTGAAGAAACCAGTTTAACTTAGTTCTACCAACATTTTCCACATGCATAATCTTGTGTGTCTTTTAATATTCTAGAACAGTGTTCCCATTTTGGGGAAGATAAAGTCTAAATTCCTTAGCTTGGTCAGGTTTTTAGTCTTGCTCCAACCAACATTTTTAGCTTTATCTCTTTTCTATCTTATACAGATAGAGTTATTCAAGGAACGAATATTGAGGATATACTCTCAAGGCACTGCAAAGATCAAGAAGCCATTCTTTGTCCTCAAGTTGCAGATAGTCTTTGTAAAAAGTCCTGTGGTAGCATTTTCTGTGATAAAGTGTCTTCTGAAAGGACAAAGAACTTTCAGGATGTTTTTGGCTACAAGTAGCAGAAAATCTAACTTTAATAAATAAAGATTTACAAGTTTTCATAAGAGAGAAGGCATTTCCATATAATTTGATTCAGTTATGTTATTAAAGATCTCTTTGCCATTCTCAGCATGTATCTCAGACCAGTGCTCGTTATGGTCCCATTCCCAAGTGTCTCATGCATCCTGGACAGCATTCAACAGCAGATGTAACAGTTTCTTTTGGATTGTCTCATGCCTCACTGGCCAGAGTTGAGGTCACATGCCCACATTCCTCTTGCACTGGAGGTGGAGCCTACCCTTCTTTTAGCACAGGATAGGTACTTGAACCAGATAAGTGATTATGGTTAACAAGAAGAAGGGGGCTTGGGAATGGCTGGTAGACAATTGCTAATGCCTGCTACTTAACTCAGTCTTAATGAATGAGGAGGAAGTAGAATAAAAAGAAACAACTTTTTCCAAAGTGATTTTAAGCTGAGTTTTGTGGACAAGAGGAGATCAAAAGAGAGACCTTTCCTTATCCTTCTAAGCCACCTTTATTATTGCTTGTATTTTCTTTTTTAAGAATAGCAAACATGTTTAACATATTTCTCTAGGAATGTATCTTGACCTTCTATGTATATGTGTGTAAAAGCTGTATCATTTACTTATTTAAAAGGAACATGAGCAACTGGTTCAGTTGAATGAAATATGTTCTGTAGGATAAAGGCTTTATAGGAAAACTAATCATTATTTTAAAATGACAAAAAAATCTATTGATGTCTCACACGTTAATGTTAACTTTTTTTTTTTAAACTTTGGAAGATACTAAGAATTTACAGCCTGAGTGTCATTTTGTTTAGTGTTTATTCCGTCTCTCTTCCTTCCTACCTTCCTTCCCTCTTTCCCTTCTTTTCCCTTCTCTTCCTTAAGAGAATTCTTTTTGAAATGGAACTTGAGTACATCTTTTGGTTCTCTCTGCCTGATCTTGTCCTAATTTTAGAGGTGAAAATGTAGAATCCAAAAAGATTAAATGATTTGTTTGAGATCATTTGACTAGTAGAGCTAGGTTTAGAAGTCATGTTGTTTAGGGAAATGAAATGCAGCTGTAGTGGAAAACTAGGGGAAATATGCTATGTTAAGATTCTAGAGACAATTGTCTTATAATCTTTTTTACCCCAAAAGAGCCTGATACTCTAAAAAGGGGTATAAAACTGTTTTTGCTAGGGTTGGTGGGTTAGTATAATTTTGTGGATGTCATAGTACCACAGTATATAGTAATTAAGTAGCACCCTTAGAAATCTAGAAATGTCAGGAACAGAATTTTACTATTTTTAAATTATGAACCTATGAGAAAAATAGATAATTACATGAATAATGAGGCTCTTTTGGAAATTTTAATGTGCATACATAAAATTTTAGTGATACCAGAATGCTATTATAAATTTTGGTTCTTTGTAACACTTATGTGATAAGAACTTTTTGTACAACATGGTCCTTAACTTACCTAAAACCTAGATCTGTGTTTTTCTATTCCTGGCTTAAGTTAACACTTGTCCCAAGAAGAGATACTTTGCTAGGAGAGCTTCTTTTTTATTTTTATTTATTTATTTTAAGATTTTATTATTGCACAGAGAGAGACACAGCGAGAGAGGGAACACAAGCAGGGGGAGTGAGAGAGGGAGAAGCAGGCTTCCCACGGAGCAGGGAGCCCGATGTGGGGCTCGATCCCAGGACCCTGGGATCATGACCTGAGCTGAAGGTAGTCGCTTAACGACAGGCGCCCCGAGAGCTTCTTTTAAAAAAAAAGATTATATTTCATAGGTAACCTGCCACCCTAACATGGTAAGCCATTTTATTTTAGTTCATCAGGTATTTATTAATGATTTGTTTTGTGAAAGATCCTGAGGAGGCCAGATAAAATTGTCTGTGTTTACAGCTTACTTAGCACAGGGTGTTGTACTTGAAATTTATAACAATTGATATGATTGATGCCTTTTCTGATAATTTTCTATTTCTAATCTTAAATTGGGGGAAGGTGTTTGCTTTTTAAATCTAAAATACATATGGTGATACAAGAAACATTTATTAGTCCAGGTTTAAAACATTTCATAATACACTCTTACCTCCAGACCCCCTTAGTGAATAGTTTTATTTTACTCAGGACCTGTAGCTAGACCAATGGAGGAGGGAAATTAGGGGATTCATTACATCAAACTGACTGTCTGCCTTTTTCCCCACCTAGACCTAAACACTGCTACTCCTGTATCCCCAGGTTCTCAAAAGTGAGAGATGAGAGAGTTCATTAAAGTTTTCTGGAGGGAGAAATTAGCTACATAGAAGTGGTGGAGGGAAATATGTGTGTTGTAGGCTGAGGAAGAACAGAAGTCTAAAAGTAGAGAACTTGGCACAGAACTATAGTAATATATGTATTAATTCTGATTAATAAAACTATTTTTTCCATTTTTGTAATATTGTTATTCTTGTAAGAGAAAAACCATACAAATAGGAAAGGGTTTACATTGTTTAATATTAAAGCTGCGTGTACATGTTTACAGCAGAAGCTAAAAGTTCCTTCTTGCCCCTTACTGCTTTCGCTTTGCCCAGAGGCAATCATATATTTGTGTGTGCTTCCAGTTCTCCATACATTTGTATCAATGTATGTTCCCATTAAAAAACAAAACCAAAAAACTTGTAAATATTGTTCTTTGACGTGCTTTTTCTTTCCTTTAACTCTAATTCCTGGCGATCTTATCAGGTCCTGTAGAACTCTGAGGAAAAGAGACATCATTTGGATTCAAATACCGCTAACTGGGGCGCCTGGGTGGCTCAGTCATTAAGCGGCTGCCTTCAGCTCAGGTCATGATCCCAGAGTTCTGGGATCGAGCCCCACATCAGGCTCCCTGCTCCGCGGGAAGCCTGCTTCTCCCTCTCCCACTCCCCCTGCTTGTGTTCCCTCTCCCGCTGTGTCTCTGTCAAATAAATAAAAACTTAAAAAAAAAAAAAAGAAATGAACTTGTGGCAATAAAGCTCAATCAGCCTACCCTCTAAATCTAGAGAATAAAATCTTTATGGGGCCTACCAGTGATGGCAGTGATGACTGTTACCGAATGATTAAAGGGCTGTTTCATGAAGAACAAATCAGACCTTTCTCTGTGGTTTTTAGAACCATCAAGATACCAAATTATTAGCTGTTTATGGAAGAACTTTATAAAGCAGAGCTTACCAAAGTTTGATGACCTGAAAAGTCTATAAAATGATAAAGGAGAAAACATATTGGTCTTCCTAATTGTCATATATTAAAATAAGGACACACCCACAAAAGGCTAAATAGTAAATTTAGGACAAAAATAAGGATTATATTTTTCTATTCAATGGGTAGTAAACATTGGAACTAATTATTTTAAGTAAAAAGAGAGGGTGATAACAGTTTTGAAAGGATTTAGATAATAGAGATTCATATTGAGTGATAGTATTGTTTTAGGACTCCCTCCACAAATCTTTCTGAAGGAAACAGACCATTTCTTCTCATTGTACAGTATATATGTTATTTTCTAGCACTGAGAACATGGATTAAATACGGCAATTCTGAAATCGTTTGGTGATGGTTTGTATTATTTTATTAACTTGATGTTTGTATTTTTAAAAACAGCTTTATTGAGATAATTCACATATATTACAATTCACCCATTAAAGTATACAGTTCAGTGATTTTTAATATAGTCACAGAGTTGGTGTAGCCATTATAAGTCAGTTTTAGAACTTTTCATCACCTGCCAAAGAAACCCCATTTCCCCCATTTCTATCTAACCCTTCTAGATATGGGAAACCACTAACTTATTTTCTGTCTCCATAAATTTGCCTATTCTGGACATTTTATATAAATGAAATAATACAGTATATGGTCTTTTGTGACTGGCTTCTTTCCCTTAGCACGTTTTCAAGAGTTGACAGAACTACTGGTAAGGGGTTTTGTTTAGGGGTAACTTCTGCTTTAATTGCCCCACTATTTGCATTGATTTCTTTAGAATAAACCTTAATTTTCCCCCTACCACCCAAAGATAAACTCTTGACTGAGCATTTTCTCATGTACAAGGAAGGGAATGGGCATTGATTAGTATGCCCTACAGACTCTTTCCTTTTTTTAATTTGATGTCCCATTTCTGCTTTACTGAGCCTTAATGTTTTTGAGGAAAGGATTGGCTCCCTTCTTAGATACCCTCTGTATTCTAGGCTGTTACTTTTTGGGTCAGAATGTCAGCATTTGCCAGACATCTTTTACAGAAGGCTCCTCTCCATCCTTTTACTGTTTTTGCATTTAGTATTTATTTCTCAAACTTTCTTGGGTTACTTTGTTAATGGGGTCTGGAGGGAAAGTAAGATAAGGTGTTTATAATTTTAGTTGGAAACTCCTGCAAACTTCTCAGGTGATGTTAATGATGTTGAATCGCCTTTCTGTATGGAGTTGACAGGCTTGTTCTTTGGTGTTATTTGCTTAGCAGAGCTTAAAAACTGATGTATGGGGGTGGGGAGGTTTTAAGATGGTGGCTGACTAACAGTTGCAAATACAGCATTTCTTATTTTTCTCACTAAAATAATCATGAAATCAGGAATGAATGAAAACAAATATTACTAGGAATGAAAACTGATAGACATAAAGACAGAACTGGGAATAAGTGTTACTAATGATGAGGCAGATTCAGCCAGATAGAGGAATACTACGTAGATTTTAGCACATGGAGTTTATATTGACTGTTTTTTGAAATGAAGATCACCAGCAGGAAAAAAAAATCCATATCTATCTTCATTATTTGTTCAGAAGTCTGACCCGGAGCCTGAGCTAACCAGAAAGTTGATCAGCCATCAACTTTACTCACTCTTACATGAGATGAACTGAGTGTCCTTTTTCCATGCCTCTAGTATGTGCCCCTCGCAAATTTTCTGTATGTAAGCATATCAGTAAATGCGGTGGGGCTGGGGAGGAGGAATGCATAGCTGGTAATTCTGTTGTACATGTAGTGTACTTGGGATTGTTATCCAAATATGGTATATATACTTCTAGAGATAAAGGATATTTTTAGGTGATATATGAAAGAACATTTGAATAGTTACAAATTTTTTAAGGGGGAGAGAGGCAGAGGGGGAGAGAGAGAATCTTAAGCAGGCTCCATGCCCAGTGCAGAGTCCAACGTGGGGCTTGTGTTGGGGCTCAGTTGCACAACCCAGAGATCATGACCTGAGCCAAAATGAAGAGTCAGATGCTTAACCGACTGAGCCACCCAGGCTCCCCACTTATAAATTTGTTTTAATCGCCGGCAATACTAATTGGTTAAGAGGATGCCAGATTATATACTAAATAAAGTGATGTCATAAATAAAATAATCAAGTAAATATTATTATAGCTGGTATTGGTTTTGGAAAAAAATTGTGAAAGTGATAGGCGAGTGACAGAACTTTGAGAAACATCTCCACTAGATAAAAGCTTACTGGGAACTGGCACTAGTATTGCTATTTATGTATATCACAATATAAATATGATAAGGGAATTTGACTTCCACATGTTTGACAGGCCATAAACCATGAAAGATCTGTGGTGTCCGCTTGATTCCCATGGCTTAATCATTTCTAAAGGTCCAATAATTGATAGACTAGAAGAAAATTTTTCTGAGTTTGAAAATAAAGTTCTTTGTACACAGACACAAAGAACTCACTTTGTTCTAATCAAAAACCAAGGAAAGAGGCCCACATCTTAGATATGTTCTAGCAAAATAATTGAACTTAAAAGTTTGGGGAGGGGCGCCTGGGTGGCTCAGTCAGTTGGGCGGCTGCCTTCGGTTTGGGTCATGATCCCAGGAGGGTCCTGGGATCGAGTCCCACATCCGGCTCCCTGCTCAGCGGAGAGCCTGCTTCTCCCTCTCCCTCTGCCTGCTACTCTGCCTACTTGTCCTCTCTCTCTCTCTGTCAAATAAATAAATAAAATCTTAAAAAAAAGTTTGGGGAAAGGGAAAATTACAAATATCCTTGTATAGAAGTGCTATTATTTTTTAAAGATCTTTTAAAATCAGATTCTTCACTCCAATATTAGATGCTAGAAGACCATGGCATCTACTGTTTTTAAAGGGACTCTAGAGTATAGGGGCGCCTGGGTCGCTCAGTTGTTAAGCGTCTGCCTTCGGACAGGTCATGATCCCAGGGTCCTGGGATCTAGCTCCGCATAGGGCTCCCTGCTCAGCAGGGAGCCTGCTTCTCCCTCTCCCACTCCCTCTGCTTGTGTTCCCTCTCTCACCGTCAAATAAATAAATAAAAATCTTTATAAAAAAAAAAGAGGGACTAGAGTATTGAAACAAGAATTAGGGTATCAAAGATTGAAGTCTTTTTATAATGAAATGGTTAGAATTATAAACATGGCTATAAAGGGAATGTAAATGCCATGTGACCAATAGTCTGTGGCATCAAAAAGGAAGCAATAATCAATATTTAGATTACTTTAACAACTAAGAAGTAGGTAAGGAAGGTGGTAAACATGTTTTGAATTCCAATGTAAGGCACTCCAAAGAACCTGATCCTAGATATAAGTTAAAGAATGTTGTTGGAGGGGGTGCCTGAGTGGCTCAGTTGTTAAGTGTCTGCCTTCAGCTCAGGTCATGATCCTGGGGTTCTGGGATCCAGCCCCGCCTCGGGCTCCCTGCTCGGTGGGAAGCCTACTTCTCCCTCTCCCATTCCCCCCTGCTTGTGTTCCCTCTCTCGCTGCGTCTCTCTGGCAACTAAATAAATAAAATCTTAAAAAAAAAAAAAAATGTTGTTGGACAACTTAAAAGTTAGCACTAATAGAATTAAATAAGGTATCTTCCAAACCACTGGGAGAAAAAATGAAAGTAATTCCATCATATGTTAGGTTGAATTATATGATGTAGCCTGTATTCAACCATGATGACTGACAAAAAGACAGTTTTATTTGGTTCAACTTTATAATATGGTTAATTATATTTCTGCGTTTTTAAAAAATCCTGAAACCCCCACCCCTTTGAGTTTCTCAAGTGCAAGTGCCACACCCTTCTTATACTTTGAATTGATTGTTTTAGCATTGTCCTTAATAACCTTGTATATAATTTCAATAAGAATTTGGTTTTGCAGAACTGACCTTAGGATAAATAACATACTTTTTTGATAGTTTCATTATGATTGATTATGAGATACCTTTGACTTACTGCTGAAACCATAATACTAACCATATCTGATTTCCTTTCATTTCTTTTTTCCCCCTTCTAGAAATAAAAAAAGGCAATGGAAAAAACTCTTAATTTTTAGTTACTCTTTGGAGAGAAGTATGGAAGTATAGGGGATTGGAACTGATATCTATGACAGAGTTTAAAGGCCGAAACTGGGGAATTGTTTATTTCTAAATGAAACTATTACATGATTCTCCATAAACTGAAAGTTCATTGTTGAGATGGGTAGTAAACAAGATACTTTTGAAGCTGCAATTGTTTTCCTTGTCAGAAAAACTTTCCAGCCAACCTGAGGCCATATATAAAATACAGTTAGATCTAATTTTGTTAAATTAGGTGGATATGTTCAATAAATAAGAACTTTCCTTTACAGTATCCATAGTTTGAAAATGATTTAGCTAAAAGAAAATGTGCATGTTCTTTTTTTTTCTAATTGACAAGCAGCTTCTAAAAGTATTCTAACTCAAGGATTAGTTTTATGTATTGCAAATTATAATAGGTAAATAACGGTTGCTTTGAAAATCCGTAATTATTGTTGCTAATTTGACCAGGATATTGCTGCTGATTTGACAAGGATATTATTTAGCTACGTATACTTGAAGAATGGCCTTCTCTGTTCGGATAGGAACATTAAAAAAAGATCATAAGCAAAACCAGATTTAGAAAAAGTTCAGAAATAGCATTTATTTAAAAATCAAAATATATAAAGCAGTATTATTCATGAATGTGTACATATGTTGTAAAAACTTTAAAAATATACATTAGGGTGATAAATGCTGTATTCCAGACAGTGGCTAGGTATGGGGAGGGAGAGAAAGGAATGACATTTTATTTTATATAAAATAACCTAAAACAAATATGGCAAAACATTAAGATGTGACAGATACAGAAGGTGCATACATATATATATTCTACATTTCTCTTTGCTGAAAAAGTTCATGTAAAATTTCAAAGTATTTAAATTCCCCATATACCCACTGATCATATTGTAACTGATTTTTTTTAAAAGATACATTAAAACCAATTCATGGGGTGAAATGACAATTGGTTTAGGTTTTAATAATAATGAGAACTAGTCTAGTTCCTAGTTAAACTTATTGAGAGGTCAGTATTGAGGTAGAATTATTTACTTGTCTTGGAAATAAGAAAATGTGAGATTTGCAGCTTATTTTTTCTCTTATTTAGGGAGTTGATAAGATTAGTAGATATTATTTTTCTCTTAAGTGTAAAAGAATTATATACAATATCTCATATATATTTCAAGGTAAACATCAAGTACTTACCTAATATAGGAAATAGAACATTATCTATCACTTTGAAGTTTTCAGTGTGCTTCTTACCAGTAGCATCCCCTTGCCTACCCTGTCCTGAATTTTGCATTTCATTTTCTTCCTTTTTTTTTTTTTTTTTAAAGATTTTGTTTATTTATTCATGAGAGACAGACAGGCAGAGGGAGAAGCAGGCTCCCTGCTGAGCTGGGAGCCCTACGCAGGACTCGATCCCAGGACCCCGGGATCATGACCCAAGCCGAAGGCAGACGCCCAACCATCTGAGCCAACCAGGCGCCCGCATTTCATTTTCTTAAGTGTCAAGAGCAGGGTTCCTCAAAATCAACTATAGACTTTTTTTTTTGGTGGTAAAATATACATAACATTAATTGAAAAAACTGTACTACTTTGTGAGTGTATATAATTTCAGTGGCATTAAGACATTCTCAGTGATGTGCAATCATCACTACCATCCATATCCAGAATTTTTTCATCATCCCAAACTGAAAATCTGAGCTCATTAAAAATTTACTTGCCATTCTACCTCCCTGCAACCTCTGGTAACCTCTTTTCTACTTCGTGTCCCTGTGAATTTGTCTATTCTAGGTACCTCATAGAAATGGAATCATACAGTATTTGTCCTTTTGCATTTGGATTATTTCACTTATTATAATGTCCTCATGGTTCATCCATGTCATAGCATGTGTCAGAATTTCCTTTTAAGGCTGAATAATATTCTGCTGTACATATTTACCACATTTTGTTTTCCATTCATCTGTTGATGGATACTTGCATTGTTTTCACCTATTGCTGTTGTGAATGCTTTTAGGATACTGGTGTACCAGTATCAGAGTCCCTGCTTTTAATGCCCTTGGCTATATACCAAGGAATGAACTTACTGGATCATATGTAGTTCTATGATTACTTTTTTGAGGAAACGCCATACTATTTTCCACAGTGGCTATATCATTTTACATTCCTACCAGTAATGCACAGGGTGCAAATTACTCTGCATTCTTGGTAACATTTGTTAGTTTCTAAGTTGTTTTATTCTTTTAAATAATAGTTGTTCTAATGGGTTCAAAGTGGTATATCATTGTTAGGCATGTTTTAAAGGAAAAAACAATTAGGGGACCCTTAATGTGACTTAAATTATTAAAATGTTACATGTGTAAATAGACAACAAAATACACAGTTCTTGTGTTCTATAGGTTATACACAACTATAAAGTCAAAACACACTTTTGATTTAAATGCAAATTAAAATCAACTAATCACCTAAAATCAAATTAGTGCTTCGTAGTCTGAATCAAACTGTTGAAGTAAGTCTTCCTTTATAAATAGCTTAGTCTTATGAGAATGTCTTTTTCAGTTACAAATTATAACTGTAGCAGTTTTGTCTATTTTTTAAACATTTTTTTAAAAGATTTTATTTACTTGACAGAGAGAGATAGGGAGAGAGTGAGCCTGTGTGCACACACAGAAGCAGGGGGGAGTGGCAGACTCCCTGCTGAGCAAGGAGCCGGATATGGGGCTCATGACCTGAGCTGAAGGCAGACGCTTACTGACTGAGCCACCCAGGTGCCTCAGCAATTTTCTTCCTTTCTTTCCCCTTCCCTTCTTTCATAGAGAGAGACGAGAGAGGGCACACAAGCAGGGGGGAGTGGGACAGGGAGAAGCAGGCTTCCCGCTGAGCAGGGAGCCCAATGCGGGGCTCGATCCCAGGACTCTGGGATCAAGACCTGAGCCGAAGGCAGTTGCTTAACCAACTGAGCCACCCATGTGCCCCAGCAATTTTATCTTTAAATAGTAAAAGAATTCAGAGTAAATAATTGGGGGAATTTGCTGACATTAGGACACGCCAGTCTGTCTGCAGCCAAAGTTAATTTTTTAGCAAAATTAACAATACATGGAATTTATAAATTGCCCCTTAGCTTATCATTTGGTTGCTAATGTAATTTGTAAAATAAACTGCCTCGTGAAATCTTTCAGTCAACTAGTTGAGTCAGAATATACACATAAATTTGTATTTGTCTTAAGAGCACAGAAATCTTTTACTTATTCCTGATATGTCTGTAGTTCCAAATTAAGGAGATATACATAACATTAATTGAAAAATTAAGGAAATGCTACTTCTGATGACTTTCTCAGTAGTCTCTTTCACTGCAGTGTAAAAATGGCCAAATGTGAATTATATTCAGGAATACGTATGAGATAATAAATCCCTATGAATGGAGTAGCTGCCATAAAAATAATGTTCTTAGGGATGCCTGGGTGGCTCAGTCCGTTAAATGTCTGACTCTTAGTTTCCGCTCAGGTCATGATCTCATGGGTGGTGAGATTGAGCCAGGCATTGGACTCCGGGCTCAGCAGGAGTCTGCCTGAAAGATTCTCTCCCTCTGACCCTCCCCGTGTGCATGTTTATGCTCTGTTTCTCCAATAACTAAGTCTTTTTAAAAATGTTCTTTATGTAAGTATTTTGATAGTTTTAAAAGCTTACATACAGTATGTTAAATTCTCAAAATAATTCTTTTTTTTTTTAAGATTTTATTTATTTATTTGACAGAGAGAGCGAGCGAGAGAGGGAACACAAGCAGGGGGAGTGGGAGAGGGAGAAGCAGACTCCCTACGGAGCAGGGAGCCCGATGCGGGGCTTGATCCCAGGACTCTGGGATCATGACCTGAGCCGAAGGCAGACACTTAACGACTGAGCCACCCAGGCGCCCCTCAAAATAATTCTTAAGAAAGATGATGTTTCCATTTTACAGGCAAGAAAACTAAGACTCATGTCAGTTACTTCAGCTATAGGAGTGCAAAAGAAGACATAAACATGGCATATGAAAATATAGGAATCCCTCCTACCTGGTGGGTTATTTTGGAAAGTGTTGGGGGAAAAAAGGTGAATCTGAGTGGCTTTTGAATTTGGATTTAATGTAATAGAGTACTTTTCAAATATACTGGTCATAAGAAGTACTTCCCCTGGTGATTGCTTCACTGGGGCTAGGGTAATGCTCCTGGAATCCTTAGTTGACAGTTGCCCCAGAAGATTCTTATAATTAGGCACAGTTGGCTAATTTTACACTCACTCTTTCTGAGCAAGGGACTTGGCATGATAAAAATAGTGTTTTGCAGGACATCGGCCTTCAAAAGGATAGATTGACGTAGGAAAAGTGTAATAGTTGTTTTGATATGAGATAGTTGTATGTTTTACTAGTATGTATCAGTGGAAATGAGATATGGAGAATGATGGAATTATGGAATTATAAGGATTGAAAAAGTTCCAGTCTTATTGCTTAGGAAAACAAAGAGAAACTGGGAAACTGAAATTGTTAATAAGCTAATTTGTGAAAGAAACTTTGTAGGGTTGGAGATATATTGAGTCTTGGGTCATAAAATGTTCATTAGACCTTTGTAAATGCTAATTCGAATTCCAGAATTAGTAAAGCGTTACATTAAAATAGACCCTACCAAACATGAACATAAAACTTCATTAAGGCAGGTGCGCTTATGCAAATGGGGCTTTTTGTTTTTGTTTTCTTTACTCTTCTAGTCTTACTTCTTTCTGCATTTCTGGGTCTCCCTGTAAAGTGGAAATATTTATTCCCTGCCCCCCAAAGTGGATTTGAAAAGAAGGGAGAGGTTAAGATTGAGCTGATAGGGAGAGGATCCTAGAAGAAAAAGTGATATAGAAGTATTTAAATTTAGTATGAATGGGTATATTATACTCAGGAGCCCTCTCCATGTGTATGTGTGTGGGGTGTGTGTGTGTGTGTGTGTGTGTGTGTGTGTGTGTGTCCTTTAAAAGATTTTTTAAAATTGTGCTTTGGTCTTATTTCCTTAGGTCATGCCTTTTGAAAAGCTAACGCATTGTGTTCTTATGTACTGGACTTAATTTTATTGATTTCTTTTCTGGACAAATGAGACAAGTTTTGGATATCAAGCTCAGTAAATTCTTTGAGATTCTTGCTTTGCAGTGTGCACCTATAGCATTTGCTTTCCTGTGGTGGTGGATTCTTAACAGGAAGATCCACTAAGTTTCAGTGCTAAGAACTCCATTTGAGTTTCAGTTACGTTTTGTTGGTCTCCGCTTTGGAAACCCTCCATTCCCCATTCAGAAAACTGGGAACTTTGTCATACCCACTGCAGGGTATCATTTATCTCTGAAGTGTAAAATTTCCTTCCTATAGTGAGCAAGAATTTTTTTAATCTTTCAGTCCACATTCAACTTCCCTTCTTGTCCTCTTCTCAGTCCTTTTGCTTTCTTTAGAAAGTTTTAGTCTAAGGTCCTACCTGTAACAATTGGAGTTTAGCGCTCTCCATTAATTGCCTTCACATTCACATTAACCTATTTCAATAAAAACTTTTGAATTTATGTGGATGGCTTAGTAGTGTTCTGAGTTTTGCTATTACAATGGATATTTTAAGTGATTTAGTGAAAATAGTCTGCTATTTTTTAATAGGACTGTTTACTTTTTGTGTGGTTCATCTAAGTATCCTCTATATTTGTAGCATTAACATAAAGCTTTCTATCTGTGCCAGGTTCTAGATATGTTTGAATTATTTGGCTTTTGTGCCCCCTACCCCCACAAGGAGATAGGCAGAGAGAATCTCTTAGGCTCCAAATTTACATATTTGTGGCCCAGATTTGGGGATGGATTGGAGGATGCTTAATGATAGAATTCTGTAAGTTAGTCTGGTTTGAGAAAACACTCTTGACTTTTTTGTGTAAGTAGATCATTTTTTCTTGCTGTTTTGAAACAAATTACCTTTTTGTAAATAAAATACAAATAAAGATGAACCAGATTGGGAAGAAGGGATTGATTGGGAGTTAGAACAACCAGGGTTTTTTTGTTTGGTTGTTGGTTGGTTGGTTTGGTTTGGTTTTTACTGTTATTTCGATGACCTTTTTTTGTCTCTGAAACTGGTACTCACTCTTTCAGAATAAAAGACTCCATGGAGAAGCAGGTGATACAATGTCATTTTTAAAATATCCTTCTATTCTCCCCCACCCCCATAATTATATCTGTTGACCTATTGAGTAAAATTAAGCTAATGTAGACTCTTCTCTATGGGATAGATCCAGTTCCTCTCTATAAAGAAATTTGTAGTAGAAATTTACTCTGTAGATTTGGCCACTTAAAATCCAGGTTTAATTTTCATATTGTATTTCAAAACACCTTAATAGCCCTGTTAATAATTTTTTTGTTGTTGTTAACATTTAAGAGTTTTTGCATGAGAATCATTATTTTGCTTCTATCATTTATTTTCCCATCTTTCCCCAGGCCTCCAATCTCTTTTCTGAAATTTTCAAGACAAAGAATACAAGTTACCTAGTTTTGTTTTTTTTTAAGATTTTATTTATTTATAGAGAGAGAGCGAGAGAGGGAACACAAGCAGGGGAGTGGGAGAGGGAGAAGCAGGCTTCCCCAGGAGCAGGGAGCCCGATGCGGGGCTCGATCCAAGGACCCTGGGATCATGACCTGAGCCACCCAGGAGCCCCACCTATAAAGTTTAAAAAGCTAGGTATTTAGTAGATAGAAGTATTTAGAAGTACAGAATACTTCTATCATCTTGAAATTGTTATTAGACCACATAGCCCTAGGAGAGATAGATAACACCAGACTTAAATAGTTACTTATGTGATTCCTTTCTTTCAAAATAGCGAGTAATTCTTTTAAAAAAATTACTTCTTTACTAACTGGTAACTGAAACCCATGCTGCGCTGGAAAGCAGTATTTCAAACTGCTTTCCCCCTGAAGACAAGTTTTTATTTCTATATCCCAACACCCACAATTAAGCGTCACTTTAAAAGATGTAATAGATGCCCAGGTCTTTGCTAAGTCAGAGTGGTGCAAAAAGTGATAAGGAGGGAGGACTCCAATATTGACCTAAAATATTTTAATCACAGAATTCCAGGCACTTCTCTCCACCCATATTTTGATATGTAAACTTATCATCTGAGGTCTTAATTTAGCAGTAAAACTTTGAATATTGCTAAAAATAAAATGCTGCAGAAGCTTAAATGCTAATAAGACTTGAGAGCCAGATATTTTGGGGGTACAGATGTTAGCCAGTGAAATTAATTAATGAAAACCAATCTCACTGTTTCGCTGCACAGTTTGGAAGATTTGCTTCTGGGGCTAACAAAATAAACATTAGTTAGGGATAGGATTGCTACTTTAGGAAATAGTGAAATTTGGGGAAAAAGAGAAAATGCCTCTAGAGGATGTTTAAAATAACTTCTTAAAAGCAAGCAAATGAAGATGTGCGAATTGCTATGAGGCCATCATAACCAAATAGTAACATTGTGATTTTCACCCAAGAAGAAATTGCATCAGCAAATAATCTACTGAGCACTGTTATTTGGATGGTACTGAGATGAACAATTGTTTTAGTTGTTGCCCAGCTCCCCACCTCCACCCCTCAGCAGCCTGGAACTGTGTATATTATGGGAGGCCATGTGACAGTGATCCTTGGTTTTGTTCATTTAGCCTGTCAAAACAATTTTATGTAGGTGGAAAGAAATGAATGAAATGAATAGAGTGGGTTAGCTGCATCAGCTCTAGTTTACACTGAAGTAAAAGAATGATAGTGTATCAAGCCCCCAGGAATATCCAGCTTGATAATGTTGGGGAGAAGGTACTAAAAAGCAACAGTGGCTAATCTGTTCAAAATCTCATTTGATTATTTTAAAATTTTATCGTCTTCCTGATAATTTGATTGACAGTTGGTTAAAATTTAAATAATATATATTCCTCTTACTCTGTCTTCAGTTGTAATTTAGTAAAGTGGTTAGTCCTTTTCAGTGATCCCTAGTTAATAGAAATATCAACATGGCTTTTCTGAGAACATTGTTTTAGAAGCTTCACAAAATGTTAAAATGTTTGTTCTAGTATAAGTAAATGGAACATGAGCTTTGAATCAAGTCCTCATTTAATTCTTGGTTCTTTTCCTGTGAACTGAAGGGATATATTAAATTTTTTTTCTGAGTTTGCTTATCTGTTAAAATAGAGTCATACTATCTAATATCTCACAGGTTTTTCCTGAGGATTAATGAGAACAGAATTAAACAACCAGCTACTAAGTAGCAAACACTTAGCAAATATTTTTGAAACCCCACCTGTTCTTACAGGTCTGTGTGCTTGTTGGTTTTGATCTGTTTTACTGTTGTCTTAAAAAATTGGGGGGATGCTAAAATGTCATTCTGAGGTATTTTATGAAATGCTCTTAGATAAAAAATAGGAGACTTAGTTATAGGTAGAGCAAGTTGACAAATTATTGAAAAAAGCACCAAGTTACTTGTTTGGATTTTTTCCCCCACTTGGTTGATAATCTGTACTCATGTAATTACAGATTTCTAATTTTAAAGATCGTAATCATCAGTAATTTTCAAGAAGGATAAAAATCTGCACAATAAATATTTAAAATAGCCTCTTACAGTATAGATGTATTATAGGCAAAATTAGATAAAAGTTAATATTTTGATAGAATTTTAAGACTGCCATTTACTGTGTTTACAAGGAAACAGGTTGTAGTTTTTTGGTGAGGAAGAAGTCCCTGTTTGATGAGCCTTTTTCCCCTTCTTTTTTTGTGCTTTGCTATAAATAATAGTTGGCAGCTTTTTTACAATGAGCTTTTTACAAATTATTTTTAAAAATCAAAATGGCTGTGACTTTTACAAGTTGTTCATTGTATTAGACTTACAGAGACTCAGCGGCCCAATTTTAATTCTCACCTTTTTTTTTAAGTCATAGAAATTTCTTTTATTCCTGGGGAAATGCTAACTGCACATTAAGAATATACACATACTTTTTTTTTTTTCCTTGGAAAGCACTTTCATGGATTCATTCAGTACCTGGCTGTTGAATAAGTCATTATGCTAGGTTGTCAGATATTAAAGATAAAACACTGAGAAAGCATTTTGTCACTGCTTTTAGAATAAGTCTCAGTGTAATATGACTTGTAATTAAGTGCTATAAAAGAGGCATATACATAGTTTATAAAAAGGGGTGTGTGTGTAGGGGGTATGATGACCTAGAGTAAAGGACAGTTAGGGGAGGTGTCTCTGAGGAAATGACTTGAATTGATCTTTGAAGGATGACTGGGCATTAACTAGGCAAAACAGGTTGATAGAAGGGTGTCCTAGATATAGAGGAAACAGAATGTATGAAAGACCTGTATGGGAAGAAGCATAACATGCTTAAGAATGGAAAAGGTTAGAGTGATAAATTAGGCTTGAAGAGTGGGCAAGGACCATATTATGTGGGACCTCATAGGTCACAGTGATTTTCCCATTTGTCCTAAAGGCTGTAGAAAGTTATTAAACAGTATCATGACATACAGTATTTCTTTGAATCTAAAACTCCAGTAGTGTGACACATTCTAATTTCAGATATAAGAAAAATGTGAAAAATGGTATTTCTAAAAATTATGTAGACATTCTTTAGAATTAATTAAATTGGCACTTAAAACATTCTGGCTATATATGGACAAAATGGAAAACAGATTACATAAGGGTAAGATTAGATTTGGGAAACGACTTAGTAGGTTTCAGAAGAGATCATGATGGCTTGAAATAAGGTGACACTAGAGAAAGATATAAGTAAATTACTTAGAGTTTCAGCAGAAAATTTACCAAGCCATGTGTACTTTTTTTTTTTTTTAAGATTTTATTTATTTGTCAGAGAGAGAGGGAGAGAGAACACAAGCAGGGGGAGTGGCAGGCAGAGGGAGAAGCAGGCTCCCCACTGAGTAAGGATCCTGGTACAGGACTTGATTCCAGGACCCTGGGATCATGACCTGAGCCGAAGGCAGATGCTTAACCAACTGAGCCACCCAGGCATCCCAAGCTTTGTGTACTTTAAAACATTATTGAAAACTCTGAATTGTAGATTTTTTTTTTAAGATTTTATTTATTTATTTGACAGAGAGAGACACAGCAAGAGAAGGAACACAGCAGGGGGAGTGGAAGAGGGAGAAGCAGCCTTCCTGCTGAGCAGGGAGCCTGACGCAGGGCTCGATCCCAGGACCCTGGGATCATGACCTGAGTCGAAGGCAGACACTTAACTGACTGAGCCACTCAGGCGCCTCAGTCTTTAGATTTTAAATACAATTAAATTTTAAGTAACAACATAGAATGATTTGTGTTAGTGTCATATTTCATATCTAGTAACAATTTCTGTTTAAAATTATCAGTTGAGAGAAAACACTTCACAATTGAAGGTTCAGATGTAAAGGTTTTTTTCTTTTAAACTGTCTATAAAGATTTTGTGAAAGCCCTATACAGAGAATTATTCAGACTTAAAATTAACTTCCTATTTGTACAACAGTGATTATATTTATATAACTTATATTTAAGCTATTACTCTTGAACAGTATTCTCCCTTATCCTTATTCCAAGTTTCAGCTACAGTGGTCTACTGTAAGTGATATATTTCCCAGCAGTTCTAAACTATGGGTGAATAAAATTTAAATAAAATAAGTTCAAGTTTCAAAGCTCACTGTTATTAAAGTTTGAATCTCCTCAACTCTGTTCTATATCCTGCATTTCCAAGTTTACCTTTAGCACTTTTTACAGATTCTTGTGGTCTTAAGCATTTCAAGTATTATGTGACCAGAAGTGTGGGTATTTCATGCCCGTGATCTCATTTAATCCTTAGAGTATCCTGCTGATATGGGTTCTTCTTTTCTTATATGGTTAACTCTAGCTCGTACACAATCATGTACGCAGAATTGGGTCTTTTGTGATATGCTCTCAGAGTACCGAGTTTTTTCCTCTTCATCATACTTAATAAAATTCATGCCTCTGCCTCTTACACTGTAAAGTCTAGGATAGCAGGAACTTTGTCTCTGATGTTCATTATATCCTGTTGTCTGAGACAGGGTACCCAAATATTTATTAAAATTAAGCAAACATTTATGAAGATGTACAATAATGGCTAAAAACTAAAATGGATATTGCATGGTACAGAAGATAAGAACACTCATCAAGGGGGCTCCTGGGTGGTGCAGTTGAGCGACTCGGTTTCAGCTCTGGTGATGATCTGATGGTTGTGAGATCGAGCCCCCAGGGGGCTCCTGCGCTCAGCACGGAGTCTGCTTGGAGTTTCTCTCCCCCGTCCCCCCCCAGTACCCTGCTTGCTCTCTTTAAATAAATCTTAAAAAAAAAATACTTACCAAGAAAATCAAGAAAGGCAGACTATACATTAAAATATAAAAAATAAACGTCAGTTAATTTTAGGTAGAACATAAATCATTTGCCTCCTGTGATTACTGTCTTCTAATTGTTTTGAGCTGGATTAGCTTCACAATTTCTTTAAAATAAGTTTTCTTAATTCAACTATAGTAAGGTTTAGTAATGTATAAGGGAGTCAACAAGTGATCTAGATTTTTCTTCTGTTTTCTATATAAATTTTCCTTAAATGAGGAACATTTAGGAATGAATGTATGGTAAATAAGATTTTTTTTAAAAGTATATTGGGAGGGGTGCCTGGGCAGTGCAGCTGGTTAAGCTTCTGACTCTTGGTTTCTCCTCAGATTGTGATCTCAAGGTCCTGACTCTTGTCAGGCTCCACGCTCAGGGTGGAGTCTGTTTAAGACTCTCTCTCCCTCCCCCCTAGAATAAATAAATAAATCTTTAAAAAAAAATGTATTGGGAAACCCTATCGTAGGTCAGTAAATGGAAAACCAAACAAGCTGAAAACTCTTCCCACTGTAAAACACCAGATACTTTGTGGAAAATTTTTATTAAAAGAACAATAAAAACCTACCCTTTTAAGCATAACTAAGCTTGTGGGAATTTAAGGATAATCTCCAAGGTCTAAAAACTAAGAAAAAACAAAAAACCAGAGTGGGAGAAGTGTGAACTGACATGAGGACTTTTCTGGGACAGTTGCCAATCTTGTTAATAACTAAGAGGCATGGTTTTACCATCTGTCTAATGATAGATGAAGTCTTAAGCCCAAGCAGTTACTGGAATTGAGATGCAATGAAGTTGTTCCTTGAAGAGAGCTACACCTTTAATGAAAATACAGACTAGAGAAAAATTCCCTTTTTTTTTTAAGATTTTATTTATTTATTTGAGAGAGAGAGAGAGAGGGCACAAACAGGGGGAGAGGCAGAGGCAGAGGCAGAAGCAGAGGCTGAGGCTGAGGCTGAGGCTGAGGGAGATGCGGCTCAATCCCAGAACCTGGAGATCATGACCTGAGCTGAAGGCAAACGCTCAACCATGTGAGCCACTCAGGTGCCCCAAATTCCCTTTCTAAGGCAGGAAAAGACAAGCTTCTTCAGGTCAGGTGAAAGAAAAGTTAACCCTTGAAATTTATAAACAAGGACCTGTATTCACACAGGTGATTTTGATTTTGAACTGATTGCATGGAATTTGAACTGACTGCATGGAGTTAATGGCCAAGGCTAGTAATGCCCCTAGGGCACTAGACCTAAACAAACTCCATACCGTCTACAGGGATACACCTGTAACTGAGGATATTCCAACAGACAAATCACAGTTTAAGATAATCGTTTTATTCAGTATTGTAAATCACATGAAGAAACAAACCACCACAAGTGAATCAAAACAGTAGGTAAAATTAAAGCCCCAGTAACTCAGATAAAAGATTGAATTGAGCCTTTAAGGTAAGTTATTTTAAAAAAGTTAAAGGACTAAAAACATCATGTTAGTGTTGGAGGGGGGTAGTGAATGATGATTTTTTTTTTTCTTTTAAAGATTTTATTTATTTATTTGAGAGAGAGAGCATGAGAGGGGGTTGGGTCAGAGGGAGAAGCAGACTCCCCGCTGAGCAGGGAGCCCGATGCGGGACTTGATCCCGGGACTCCAGGATCATGACCTGAGCCGAAGGCAGTCGCTGAACCAACTGAGCCACCCAGGCGCCCTGAATGACTGATTTAATAAAGACCTGAAAAGAGATTCAAGAAATGAAAATGCATTGCGATTAAAAACTAAATGACGAGTGCTACTTTCCTCAGTTATCTGCCTTTAGATAGTTTGACTTTATCTGTTCTCTCCAGAACAGGAACATTTTAGGAGGATAATCCAGGACAAAAAAGCTCTGCTGCCATAGATCTGAGTGTCAGTGGACAGGTTATATGACTTGTGGATGACTGTAGCCCCTAGTTGAGAGTGGGAATAGAAGTGATTAAGGGCTGTGAAAGGGGGGCTTTTATGGAACTTTGAGAGAAGCCAAGCTTGCAGTGATAATTTGGAGATGGAGCAGAACTCCGGAATAGAGGAAATTCCAAGGAAGGTGCTGGGAAAACTTATATGTTCATGAAGCAGGGAATGGGGGGAGGCTGGAGGGGTTCTTTGCAAATTGAGCTGATAGTTATCATGTCTCATTCAAAACCCATGTGTTAGGGTTGCCACTGAATGGGGAGGGACATTCCTTTCTCCAGGCATTGGGCCTGGTGAAATGGCAGCAGAATTCCTTCCCCACTGAAGCAGTTAGGTGCCGAGCCTTTTTGTTCTTTTTTCCCTCCTTGCTTTGTTTATGATATTAGTGAGGAGAGTAGGGGCTGGAGTGGTGACTTTGAGTTCCTTTTATCACACGCTTTGGTGGGTACTTTTGGTGACAGACTGACAATTTTGTTTTATTTTCTTTGTGGATGTCCAAATATTTGCCCCTCTTACCTATATACCTAGCCCTCCAAGACTTGTATGTTCAGTTGGAAGTGTTCATCTGGTTTGTGTTCATTCATCTCTTACTTCTGGAGCAGGGAGGGAGACCTGGCCACATGTCTTTTGCATCCCTTCCTCCTTTGGACTATTTGTTTGTTTGTTTGTTTGACAGAGAGAGAGACACAGCAAGAGAGGGAACACAAGCAGGGGGAGTGGGAGAGGGAGAAACAGGCTTCCCGCGGAGCAGGGAGCCCGATGGAGGGCTGGATCCCATGACCCTGGGATCATGACCTGAGCCGAAGGCAGACGCTTAACAGCTGAGCCACTCAGGTGCCCCATCTTTTGGATGTTAAAGTTTGATTAATTAAAAAAAAATTTAAAAGAGGTAATAAGCAGTTCAGATATAATGACTCAAGAGAGACTTAGTGAACAAGAAGGTAGATCTGAGAACATTGCCCAGAAGGTATAAGAAATGGAAAATGGGAGAGAAGTTAAGATAGGAAGGATAGAGTAAGGTTGTGTATGTGCACACACACACATACACACATAACACATAAATCTTATAAAGAAGAGAAAGGGAAATAGGAGGAGGCAATTTTCAAAGAGATAATAATTGAGAATTCTCTGACTTGAAGACAAATACTTGAAACTTTTGGCTTAGAAACACAGCCCCATTATATATACATAAAACTAGGTGCATGGTACTGAAAGTGCAGAACACAATTAAAAAAAAAGTCTTTGGAACAACTAGAGAGAAAATACAGATAAATTTACAAAGGAGAACATTTATACTGACAGCTGCAGTGGACACCAGAACACCACAAAACAGTATCTTGAAAATGCTGGAAGAAAAATAAGCCAGCCTGGAATTCTACGTCCATCTAAACTATCATTCAAGAGTGATGATGAAGTAAATATTTCAAACAACCTAGGATTATACCACTAAAAGAATGTTTACTGAAAGAATTTTGAAAAATATATTTCACAGAAGAAAAATGAACCCAGATAAAGAGAATAAGGAGCAAAATGGAAAGGTGAACAAAAAGATACGTGGGTATATATAAGTAAGCATATACTGTTAAATAACAATTATAATGTTATCTTAAGGAGCAGTAGGATAAGAGGGAGCTAAAGTATTAGGGAAATAATGTATAAGATGGGGAGGGATGATGAGAATACTGTTTTTTAGTGGTATGTAAATTTACAATAAATCTTTTAAAAATTAATATATGCAGTTTAGGAAAAAGTTGTTGAACAGATTGTACAGTCTCCATATCATTACAAATTATATGCCTTTAATTAAAATTCTTGATAATATTCTGATAGTTTTAGTTGGCTTGTGCTGTATTTCTACGTTATAAAAATAAAAGTCTTCTTATTGGAAAAACAAATAACCAAGATAATTTAGAAAATAAGTTGAGGAAGGTGTTATAGGAAGTGGTTCTACCAAGAATGAATATTCTAAAAGTATAACAATTAAGAAAGTGTGGTATTAGTGCAGAATAGACAGACCATTGGAATAGAATATAGAATCCAGAAATAGAATTACACTTATACGGGAAGGGTGGATTGTTCATCAAATGGTATTAGGTTATTAGTTGATATAGAAAAAAACAGCCAATCCTTCTTTTATCCAACCAAATAAATTCCTCAACGGATAAATTCCCAAGTATGGCAAACAAAACGTTTATATTTTAAAAAGGAAAAGAAAAGGTATGGCCTCAGTGTCTGGAAGAATTACTGAATAGATAAAGCCCACCTACCATAAAGTAAAAGATTAATTGAACTACAGTGAAATAAAAATACCAAAATCAAAAGACATCATAAGCAAGGTGGTGAAGACACAAACCACAAATTGAGAAAACATTTGTAACATAACATTAATAAAGGATTTGTATCCAGAATATATTGAGAACTTCTACAAAAAAGGGAAACAAATGATAAGATTAGGCATCTCACTGAAGAAGAATCTCAAGTAGCCTGCAAAGAAAACAAAAACTTTTTTTCATTCTTGCCTCTAAAAATGTAAATTAAACAACAAGATATGAGTTTACACCCATCATATTGATAAAAAGTTAGTGTCTGATAATACCAATTACTGGTGACCCTGTGTAGCAGTGGAAACCTTCATACAATGCTAGTAAGAGAGTACATTGGTATAGTCCCCTTGAAAAGCAAGTTTGTTGATAGCTATGAAAATTGAATGTGTGGGGCGCCTGGGTGGCTCAGTTGGTCAAGCGTCTGCCTTCAGCTCAGGTCATGATCTCAGGGTCCTGGGATTGAGCCCCGCATTGGGCTCCCTGCTCAACGGGGAGCCTGCTTCTCCCTCTCCCATTCCTCCTGCTTGTGCTCTCTCTCTGTCAAATAAATAAAATCTTAAGAAAAATTGAAGGTGCCTTTTTCTTATGATTCAGTAATTCTCAACATGATCCTAATAGATGTTCTTAGTATTTTTTTGTGCCTCATATCTCTTTTGAAGGCTACAGTAGTGTTTTAAGTCTATACAGTAAAATATATAGGATTATAATGGAAACTAAATATACTAAAATAGTTACAAAAATTTTAAAATTTATGATATAGTATGCATTGTTAGTGTATATAATCAGATCAACTGAAAGATCTAATAACTCAATTTCAAAGTAATGATTAATGTAAATGATATTTTGAGACAATCTATAACCACTGTTACGTGATATCAAAATATCTAGGGCTGTTGGTGACAAAAATCACAAGGGTTACTGAATACTCTCAGGTATATATATTCATAATTGATGTATGGGCTTATTTCTAGATTTCCAATGCTATTCCTTTGATCTAAATATCTATCCTCGTGCCAGTACCACAGTGTTTTGATTACTGTAGCTTTGTAACAAGAACCTGTGTCCTAGAGACACATTTAAATGTATATCCAAGGAGATTAATAGTGTAACACCACTGCAGTATTGTAGTAGCAAAAAATGGGGAATAGCCTAAGGATTAATCAATAGGAGATGATATAAATTGTGATATATTTAGGTAACAGGTAACTGTGTAACAGTGACTATGAATAAAACCAAGTTACAATAATATGGTAGGTACCTTACAGTGTCTCCTTATATATCATCACAGGCGATCTCAAACAATATCGAGTGAAAAAAACAAGCTTTCTGAGTGAAAAAAAACAAGCTTTCAAAGAAAACATACCAAAGTGTAAAAACCTATATGACAGTGGTATGTCCAAATTCAGTCTAGTAGTTACTCAAGGATAAGGAGTAGTGATGGGAAGGACAATCTTGTTACATTAGGGGGCTTTTAATTATGTCTATAATGTTTATTTAACTGTGTGATGGACACATTGTATGACTGGAATCTTTTGTTAAAATATGTATTGCATGATTTGACAGAATATTAATAAGACAGAGACAGTTTCAGTTTTAATATACAGAATAATTTGGAGCTTGTGTATATGGGACCTTGTCAAGGGAAGATCAGCAAATTAAGTGCTTTCCCCCAGTTCATCTCAGAGAAGTGAATTAACCTAAGAATTGGCAGGCACTTTAAACATGATGAAAGCATACCTAGAGGATTATTTAATATATTCATAAAGAAAATTCTAATCAAAGACAGAACTAGAATTTGTATTTAGATCTTTTTGCCTCCAAAATCTCATACTTGTTCCATATTGTTAAATTGCATATATTGCATAGCAATAAATGACATATTTTAGAAGTGGTAAGTTAACTGTACCCACAAAATGATACTGTATCTGAGGCATATGTTAACATAAAGACATTGAAATAATCTCAAGCATGACATTATAATCCAGTTTTCTTAAATATACTTTAGCCTGTTCTCACACTCATGAAAGGCTGAAGAAATTAGTAACTTTAATGTTACAGTATTCCTGGTTTATTGATCATTATAATTTAGTATATGTTTGGCATTTGAATTTATTTTTGTGGGTTTTTCTATTTGAACTATTTTATTTAAATATAATTAGCAGATAGTGCTATATTAGTTTCAGGTGTGCAGTATGATCTTAACAGCATTTAAATTTGTGTGACTTGGTGTTCTGTTATTTTAAACCACATTCTGTTTTGGTTCTTGACTTTAGGATCGAAAATTAACAAAGTCTGAGAGGCAGAGATTTAAAGAAGAGGCTGAAATGTTAAAGGGCCTTCAGCATCCCAATATTGTTCGATTCTATGATTCCTGGGAGTCCACAGTAAAAGGAAAGAAGTGCATTGTTTTGGTGACTGAACTTATGACATCTGGAACACTTAAAACGTAAGTCTGTCAATGTTATAAAAGTTGACCAAGAAGTATGAAAGAACTTGAATTGTCTCATGTCGTATTTTATCAGTCCTGCTTTTGTTGCCCAGCATACCAAGGAGGGAACAATTCCTCCAATTCTTGGTAGCACATTTTCCTGCCCACTAAGTCCTCTGGTTTATAAAATGATTTGATAATTATTTAATGGTAATATTAAAATAAGTTATTACAGAATAAACCTAGTTCTTTTAAATCATGTTGCTTTGCAGTTCTAAAATTGAGTGGCTGAGGGATCACGAAATCATATGACAATGTAGCCCTCTAGTGGTTAAAATGAGGTTGAAGCTTATTGAGAGGCTTTCTCCACTTACTTTATCGCCGTGTATTGGACAGTTTTTGCCACATCTATGCAACTGTTATGTCACATTGAAATTGTACTGTGACAGTTATTACTACATAAATCCGTTTGCCATAGTATCAGAAATTAAAGCCGAAATAGCTAGACTCGTCGTTTCTTTCAGGAGAACAGGTCAAATGCAGAAATTTCTTGTTCTCCATTTGAACAATTCCCAACAAGGAATTCCCTTTCCCTAAAAGAGTTTTAAAGTAAGAATGGGAGTTTGCTTTTGAAATCCCAGGTCTCTCAGATTACCTATACTCAGAGAGGAAACTACAGTTGACCCTTGAACAACGTGGGGGTTAGGGGCAATTGACCCTCCATCTTGTTGAAAATCCAAGTATAACTTTTGAATTCCTCAGACTTAATTACTTATTAGCCTACTGTTGACTGGAAGCCTTACTGATAACATAAATGGTTGATTAACATGTATTTGTATATTATATGTATTATATACTGTATTCTTATAATAAAGTAAGCTAGAGAAAATAAAATTAGGAGAAAATACATTTACAGTACTATACTGTAAAAAGTCTGCATGTAAGTAAACCCAGACAGTTCAAACCTGTGTTGTTCAAGGGTCAAATGTAGTATAAATTATATGGTTTAAATTTTCTGTTGTGGAGGAATTGGACTTTTAAAAATTGTCTCATTAGTATGTATTCATTCCTTACTACTTTCTTTAATTAATACTACTGAGCTAATTCATCCCAAATCTTTGAAACAGTTTTGTATCTCCTGGATATAATGACTTACATGTGCTCTTGGATGCTCAAGATGAACACATTGGAAAGCCAACGGATTATTTCCCTCCTGCAAATTCTAGTTTCCCCACCTAGCTTCTCCAATATTTATGGCAACACCTTTATCCTAGTCATCCAAGCTGATTGCTATATGTCTGTTTCTTCCATTAGATTGTGATCGCTAGCACTATGCCCGAAATTTAGTATTTGAATAAATTAAGGAAAATTGTGCAGTAGTAGTTGTGTGTATATCTGTACCTTGAGATTCTTTTCACCAGTTTGGATACTTTAGTGGGCTGTCAATAATCTGTCAGGTACACCCTACAAGAGTACCCTATGACAGTTTATTCATTTTAAAAAGTTTATTGAGGGACTTTTGGTAACATAGTAGGCTAAGCCTCTGTGGAATTGTCCCTTAGTTGGTGGAGCACACAACTCTTGATCCTCAGGATCATGAGTTCTAGCTCCATGTTGGGTGTAGGGATTACTTTAAAAAAAAAGTTCAGGTGTAATTAGAAAAGATCCAAAGAATTTTTAGAAATAAGAATAAATACTTTAAAACTTCATTGATTAGGTTAAACAGCAAACTAGATTGAACTGAAAAGAATAAATATGAAGATCAGAAAGCAAAAAGAACGCGAGACATGGAGTGAGAAGACATTAGATTTAATTATCATTCTAGGAGGAAAGAATCAAGAGAATGATGAAAGACTTGATGTGTATATAGTTCTAAGCAAATAGATTTATTTAAAAAAAAGACTTTTAAAATTTATTTGACAGAGAGCACAAGCAGGGGGAGTGGCAGGCAGAGAGAGAAGCAGGCTCCCTGCTGAGCAGGGAGCCCGATGCCCTGGATCCCAGGACCCCAGGATCATGACCTGAGCCGAAAGCAGATGCTTAACCGACTGAGTCACCCAAGGCACGCACCCCCCCCCCAGCAAATAGATTTAAAACAAATCCATATTCTTGTATAGTTAAATATGACTTTTATACAGCCATTAAAGCAAGTCCTATAAGCTGCTTCTTGTTAATACTTTGTTAGCAATTCAAATGAGTAGCAGGACATTAAGTTGGTTTTCTTCACAGTACTTGATAAAGACTGTAACAAACGAAGAACCAAATCCATATTCATACCTGGAAGAATACAGAATAATTAGGAATATTTGTAGCATTTAGAGAGGCAAATGGAGCGAAAGGGATGGGAATTGGTTCCAACATACATGCTTTTTGGACTTTTTAAGTTTCTACCTTTGTTCCACATATTTATTAATACTTAAATTGAAACAAACACACATACCTGAAAAATAATATGGGTTAGAAAATTTGATTCAGGAAATATAAATAAAGCTAGATTTTTTTTTAATTGAGACGAAATGTACAGAACATAAAATTAACATTTTTATTTATTTTTATTTTTTTAAAGATTTTATTTATTTATTTGACAGAGAGAGAGAGTGAGAGCAGGAACACAACAAGCAGGGCGAGTGGGAGAGGGAGAAGCAGGCTTCCCGCGGAGCAGGGAGCCCAATGTGGGACTCGATCCCAGGACCCTGGGATCATGACCTGAGCCGAAGGCAGATGCCTAACGACTGAGCCACCCAGGCGCCCTAAAATTAACATTTTTAAAGTGTACAATTCAGTGGCATTTTGTACCTAGACAATGTTGTATATAACCACTATGTAATCTCTCAAGTTCTTAAACATTTTCCTCACCTCAAAGGAACACTGTACTCATTAAGTAGTTATTCTCTATTTTCCTTCCCATGCGGTGTATTTACTCTTTAATTGCCCACCATCTAAGTTCTTGGCATTTTTCTTTCTAAGCTTAAAGTTCTCTTTTCCCATCATTTCTGTTTCTGAGCCTCAGAGTTAAGGGAACAGGAGAGTTAATAGAAAGAGCACTAGGGCACCTGGGTGGCTCAGATGGTTAAGCGTCTGCCTTCGGCTCAGGTCATGATCCCAGGGTCCTGGGATCAAGTCCCACATCGGGCTCCAAGCTCAGCACAGAGCCTGCTTCACCCTCTCCCTCTGCCCGCTGCTTCCCCTACTTGTACACACTCTCTCTGTCAAAAATAAATAAAATCTTCAAAAAAAAAAACAAAAATAGAGCACTAGACAGAGTAGGAGTGATGAGTTCTACTCCTAGCTCTGTTTCTGCCCAACTGTGATTTGGGGCAAGTAGCTCCCCATGTCGGCCTCAGTTCTCCATGTGCAAGATGAGGAATTGTACTGAACTCTAGGATTTATGGATAGGAATTTTTTCTGTGATAAAAAAAACATAGCAGGGCATCTGGGTGGCTCAGCCAGTTAAGTGTCTGCCTTCGGCTCAGGTCATGATTTCAGGGTCCTGGGATCCCTGTCAGGCTTCCTGCTCAGCGGGGAGGCTACTTCTTTCTCCCTCTACCTCCGCCCCTCTGCCCCTCCCCCAACTTGTGCTGTCTCTCTCACTCTCTCCCTCTCTCTCAAATAGAATCTTAAAAAGAAAAACATACAGCATAAAATTTGCCATCTTAATCATTTTTAAGTGTGCAGCTCAGTAATGTTAAGTATATTCACATTGCTGTGCAACCATTTTTCAGCACTCTTCAGTCCTACAAACTGAAACACATTAAACAACTCCCCATTTCCCCCTTATCCCAGCCCTTGGCAACCACTAACTGCTTTTTGTCTCTGGTTTTATCTGATCAAGATATTTCATATAAATGGAGTCATAGAATAATGGGGCCTTTTGTGTTTGGCTTTCACTTAGCATAATGTTTTCAAGGTTCACGATGTTGCACATATTAGTACTTCATTCCTTTTTATGACTACATAATGTTTTGTTTCATGGATATACCACAACCATTCCTTTGTTTATAGACATTTGATTTGTTTCCACCTTTTGGCTATCATTAGTAGTCCTGCTGTAAGTATTTGTGTATAAGTTTTTGAGTATATACTTTCATTTCTTTTGGATGTATGCCTACAAGTGGAATTGCTAAGTCATGGTAATTCTATGTTTAACTCTTTGAGGAACCACCAAACTGTTTTCCGCAGTGACTGAACCATTTTACATTTCCACCAACAATCTATGAGTTTCAATTTCTCCACATCCTTGCCAACAGTTGTTTATTATTTTCATAGCCATCCTACCAAGTGTGACATAGCATCTCATTGTGAGTTTTGATTTGCATTTTCCTAGTGTCTAATGATGTTGAGCATCTTGTCATGTGCGTGTTGGTCATTTATCTATCTTTGGAGAAATGTCTATTCCATCATGTCTTTGGACAAATCTCTGTTCAAGTTCTTTGCCCATTTTTAATTTTTTGTATTATTGTTGAGTTGTAAGAGTTTTTTATATATTCTGTAAGCCTTTCTTAAATACATGATTTGCAAATATTGTCTCCCATTCTGTAGGTTGTCTTTTTACTTCCTTAATAATGTCCTGTGATGTATAAAGTTTTTAATGGTGATGAAGTCCAATTTACTTGTTTTTTCTTATTGCTAGTACTTTTGGTGTTGTATCTAAGAATCTATTGCCAAAACCAAGATTGCACAGATTTACCCCTAAGTTTTCTTCTAAAACTTCTACAGGTTTGTCCCTTATATTTACATTTGTTTCAGTTTGAGTAAACTTGTGTGTGTGTGTGTGTGTGAGGTGTGGGACCCAACTTCATTCTATTGCATAGGGATGTCCAGTTATCCAGCATTGTTTGTTGAAGGGCCTGTTCTATCCCTATTGAATGGTCTTGGTACTCTTGTCAAAAATCATTTAACCATAGACGTATGGGTTTATTTCTGGACTCTTGATACTATGCTGTTAGTCTGTATATCTGTCCCTAGCCAGTACCACACTGTTTTGATTACTGTAGCTTTGTAATATGTTTTCAAGTTGGGAAGTGCGTGTTCTCCAATTTTGTTCTTCCTTTTCAATATTGTTTTGGCTAGGGGTGCCTGGGTGGCTCAGTCAGTTAAGGGTCTGCCTTCAGCTCAGGTCATGATCCCAGGGTCCTGGGATCAAGTCCTGCTTCGGGCTCCTTGCTCAACTAAGAGCCTGCTTCTCCCTCTCCCTCTGCTACTCCCCTGCTTGTGCTTTCTCTCTCTCTGTCAAATGAATAAATAAAATCTTTTAAAAAAAATACTGTTTTGGCTATTTGAGGTCCCTGCAATTCCATGTGAATTTGAGAATTAGTTTTCCATTTCTGCAAGAAGGCTGATAGAATTTTGATAGTATCTGCAGATAGAATCAAATATATTTATATATGCATTGAATCTGTAGGTCACTTTGGGTAGTACTGCCATCTAACTAACTATATTAAGTTTTCCAATCCATGTGACAAGATGTTTTTACATTTTATTTAATTTTTCAACAGTTTTCTAGTTTCTAATGTATAGACCTTTCACCTCCTTGGTTAAATTTATTCCAATGCATTTTATTCTTTGGGATGCTTTTGCAAAATGGAATTGTTTTCTTAATTTCCTTTTCAGGTTGTTAATTGTTGGTGTATGGAACACAACTAATTTGTGTATGTTGATCTTGCAGTCTTGCAATAAAACATGAATTGTTTTATTAACTCTAGTTGTGAGTGTGTGTGTGTTCTTTGGTATTTTCTTTATATAGGATCTTGGCATCTACAAATATAGTTTTACTTCCTTTTCAATTTGTATACTTTTATTTCTTTTTCTTGCTTAGTTGCTCTGGCTAGAATTTCTAGTACAATATTGAATAACACTGGTTATCCTTGTCTTATTTCTAATCTTAGAGAAAGCTTTCAGTGTTTCATTATTGAGTATGATGTAAAGTTTGGTTTTTTCATAATGTTCTTTATCATATTCTCTGCTATTCATAGTTTGAGTATTTTTTTCATGGAAAGGTATTGGAATTTACTGCTTTTTCTGTATCGAGATGATCATGAAGTTGGTTTTTTTTTTTTTAACCTTTGTTCTAATGTGTATTATGTTGACTGATTTTCTAATGTTGAGGGATACTTCCATTTTATGGATAATTTATACTTGGTGTATACTCCTTTTACTGTGCTGTTGGATTCAGTTGGCTAATGTTTTCTTGATGATTTTTGCATCTATATTCATAAGAGATATTTTGCATCTATATTCATAAGAGGTATGTAGTTTTCTTGTGTCTTTGCTGACAGGGCAGATGAGTGACTTATGAAGTCATTTTCTACTTTTCTACTTTTTGGAAGCATTTCCTCCTTTTCTACTTTTTGGAAGAGTTTGAGAAGGATTAGTGGTTTTCCTTTAAATATTTGGTAGAACTCAACAGTGAAACCATGTAGTCCTGGACTTTTCTTTGTTGGGAGGTTTCTTGGAGTGTTCCATATGTTCTTAAGAATATGTATTCATCTGTTGTTGGGTGTCATTTCCACATATTTCTCTTATGCTTAGGTGGTTTATAGTATTGTTCAAATCCTCTACTGCCTTAATGATCTTCTGTCTAAATGGTTTATCCATTTTTGAAAGTGGGCTATTAATTCTCCAACTTTTACTGAACTGTGTACTCCTCCTCTCAATTCTGTCAATATTTGCTTCATGTATTTAGGAACTCTGATGTGTATTATATTTATAATTGTTATAGTCTTGATAAACTGACCCTTTTATCAATACATATTCTTTATCTCTTGTATCAGTTTTTTTCCCTTATGTTGAAATAATGCAAAACATCTATTTTCTATATCAGACAACACAGCTAAGTAATCCAATTCTACTGCAGCATTATAAAAATCATCCCTTCACCACAGTGTAAGATTTAGATGCATCTGCACAAGGGTGCACACTATATAAAAGGAATAAAGTTGCTGCTGCCCTGCCAAGCACTTCTGGTTCCTACCCAGGTCCTACTGCAATACTGGTGGTCCCAATGGTTTTATCCAAATAAATTGTGTTTAAGAAATAGAGCATTTAGAAAGACAAGTCAAAATGCCTCAGAAACCTTATCTCCAACTCAGAATTCATCTATTTAAATGTTATATTTGCCTCCCACTAATAAACCTTTATTTCACTCAACTGGAGCAATAAATCTTCCACACTGAAGTGTCTTCCTTGCCCAATTAATCCAAAGGAAAAAAAACTGAAATGATTAGTAAAGAAAAATGTAGGGACTAACATACCCTTTTAATGTGTTTTTAAATATTTTTATTTAAAGGCTTAAAAAATGTTTAAAGTTTGTAATTCCTAGTAGGAAGACATTATCTGAATGAGTACCCTAAATGGCAAACCACTGTAGAAATGTTTCAGTTGCACGTGGGGCAGAGAGGTAGGGGGTTTCTTCACAGCACCCTAGCTTTCTTCATGAGGTCAGAGGTACACTGGTTTGTATTATTGCAACATCCATTAGGTGGTCGAAGTTGCTTTTCCTTTAGCAAGGGCTTTATTTGTCAGAAGGGCATTATGCTTGACCTCCAAATTTGGCTGACAATTTACTGATGAGATTCATAACCTTTGGGTTGCTCTGATATTTTGACATATTCGCTGGGTTCTGGGCCACATCCTGGAAGGCCACCATAACTTCTGGATCCTGCATGGCTACAAGAACCTCTGGATCACTAAGAATTTCACTGAGCCCAGGCATTCCTGCCATTCCAGACATCCCCCCTGCCATTCCAGGCATTCCTCCAGGAAAATTACCAGGCATTCTCCCAGGAAAGTCACCTGGGAAAGAGCCATACTGAGCTCCTGATTGTCTTCTGGCTTCTTCCTCCCTCTGGGCTCTCTCATGTACTTCCTGAGCCTTCTTAACCCTTTCTTTCTTTGATCTCTCGCTCTTCATGTTTTTGCTCATACCTTCTCCGATGTTAAGCAATTTTCTGGGCCCTCAGTTGAGCTCCTTTCAGCGTTGCACTAGCATCTTCATCATAATCCAGTTTACAAGCAAGGGCAAGATCATGTGCTGCTTCTTCCCAACGGCCCAGAAGTCTGTGTGCTTTCCCTTGCCACTTATAAGGCTGAGCTGAATCAGGATTTATTTCAATTGCTCTGTCACAGTCTCGAATGGCAGCATTTGGCTTCTGTAATTTGATGAAAACACTGGCTCTCTTGGCATACAGAATGGCCAAGCGAGGATTCAGTTTGATGGCATCTGTGAACAAGTCAATGGCTTTCTGTAGTTCACCATCATTTAGGGCATCAGTGACAGCCACTTTTTTATCATTTGCCTGATCCATCATTTCCTCAGTTATCTCTACATTTTCATCTCCCATTTCTTGAAGGGCATCAGTATCTGGTTCAATCACACCTTCATTGTCAATTTCTAGATCACTTTCCCCACTTGATGGTTTGTCTGTCTTTATGTTTTCCTCCACCTTCTTACTGTTTTTTCTTCCTTGATATTGTCTTCTGATTTAGTTCTATGAGTGACAGGTGGTATTTTACCCTCCATGCTCTCCACGCACTCCACAGGAAGCGCATTTCCTCAGTGTGCAGAATACTCAGATCCTGCTTCCACATTTTCACGAAGGCCCAAAGCTCGCTCACTTTGCAGGGGTCCATGGTCCAGAGGGGGTGGCAGGTGGCAGGTGTGGCTGAGGTTGCGGCCCAATTCCAGGCGTGGGCACTAGCTCAGCATGATCGTGTTTGTATCAGTTTTTGATTTAGTCTATTTTGTCTGATATTAATATAGCCACCTCATTCTCTTGGTTACTGTTTGCATGGAATATATTTTTCTGTCCTTTCATTGTGTGTGGGTCTTTGAATCTAAAGTGAGTCTCTTGTAGACAGCATGTAGTTGGATCTTACATATCTCCATTCAGCCATCTCTGTCTTTGATTAGAAAATTTAATCCATTTATACTTGAAGTAATTGGTGATAAGGAAGCACTTTTTGCTATTTGTTTTTTGTATATTTTGACACCTTTTTTGTTCCTTGTCTTCATTACTGCTTTTTAAAAAAGTTTTTCTTTGTAGTGTACTATTTTAATACCCTTCTTGTTTCCCTTGTATATATTTTATAGATATTTTCTTAGTGGCTACCTTAGGGATTACAATTAACACCATAAATTTCTAACAGTCTAGTTTGAAATGTTACCAACTTAGTTTCAGTAGCTTTAAAATCTTTGCTCCTATATAACTTTGCACCTGTTTTGTGTTTTTGTAGATTTTGCAAAGATGCAAATTCCATCTTTATACGTTGTGTTCCCATTAATACAGATTTATAATTATTGATTTACGTGTTTGCCTTTTAAATCATGTAGGAAATGAACAGAGAAGTTACAAGCCAAAAATACGTTAATACTGGTTTTTATATTTAGCTAAATAGTTATCTTTACCAGAGATTTTATTTTTTCCTATGGCTTCAAATTTTTGTCCAGTGTCCTTTCATTTCAGCCTGAAGGACTTGCTTTAGCATTTCCTGTAGGGCAGGTGTACTAACAACACTCCCTCAGCTTTTGTTTATCTGACCATGTCTTAATTCTGCCTTCATTTTGGAAGGATATTTTTTGCTAGATATAAAATTCTTGATTGACAGGTTTCCCTCCAGCCTTTCAGCACTTTCCTCTGCCTTCTACCTTCTATGGTTTCTGCTGAGAAGTTGGCTGATAATCTTATTGAGGATCTCTTGATTATGATTAGTTGCTTCTCTCTTGCTTTCAACATTCTCTCGTCTTTGGTTTTTAATAGTTTGAATGTAATATATAAACGTGAATCTCTTTGCATGTCTTGGAGTTTGTTGAGCTTCTCAGATATGTAGATTCATGTCTTTTATCAAATTTAAAGTTTGACCATTATTTTATCAAATACTCTTTCTGTTCCTTCTTATTTGGGGCTCCCATTATACATATGTTGATCAGCTTGGTGGTATCCCACAGGACTGTTAGGCTCTTTTTTTTTTTTTTTTAAGATTGTATTTATTTATTTGACAGAGAGAGACACAGTGAGAGAGGGAACACAAATAGGGGGAGTGGGAGAGGGAGAAGCAGGCTTCCCGTGGAGCACGGAGCCCGATGCAGGACTCGATCCCAGGACCCTGGGATCATGACCTGAGCCGAAGGCAGATGTGCAACAACTGAGCCACCCAGGCACCCCAGGACTGTAAGGCTCTATTGAGTTTTCTTTATTTTTTTTTCCTTTCTGCTGTTCAGACTACATAATTTCAGTTCATGTGTTTTCAGGTTTGCAGCTTCTTCTGCTTGCTCCATCTGCTGTTCAAACTTTTTAGTGTATTTTTCATTTTAGTTATTTTATTTTTCAGTGACAGAACTTCTGTTAGTGTCTTTTTAATAATTTTTAATTGATATTCTCTGTTTCTTGAGCTAAAATTTCCTGTGCTCTAGTTTTTGGCAGCCATTGTTCTTAGCATGTAGTCCTCCAATTTTGTGGGATGAGTACTATAATTAACCCTCTTTAACCATGAGTTGGTTGTCAGTTTATATTAAATAATTCAGCATTGAAAAGCTGATTAGGAGCTATGGTTATGAGGGCAGGACTTTTCAACTACTAGGCTTTTCTTCAAGGTGATTGGGCATGAGTCAGCCATAATGAAGGACTTAGAGATGCTATATTAGAGAGACCCTTTATTTATTTATTTATTTATTTATTTATTTAGTCTTCTGCCCTGATGGTACTTTTCTTATTTGATTATGGTGGTTCTTAACTAATATCCCTATCTTTACCACCACTTTTCATTCTCACCATATTTAGCTTTTCTGGGTTTGTAAATGTCCCATTTGTAGTTGTATGGGCAAATTGTCTTGTCCACATTCTCCTCTTTAAAACAATGCTACAGTAATCATGTATATACCTATGTCCTTATCTATTTCTGTAGAAATAGGTTTCTAAAAATGAAATGTGATTCAAAATATATAATTTTAAATGTTTGTTTTATTTTTTAATTAAATGTATGCATTAGAGATTGAGTAGCCAGTCAGGCAGTAGCAGGAGTTCAAGCTTAAGAATTCACTTGCCGTCTCTCTCGTAATAGTTGTATAACTTTGGGCTCACTGTCTTCATTGATAAAAAGAAAACTCACTACTCTCTACCAGAAAGTAGAAGTGACTTTGTTATTAGCATTGTCTGAAATGTATGCCATATATCAAAGGTTTTAAAATCCAGTGTGTTTAAAATTGGACTTTGTAAAAATTAAAAACTTCTGTCCATTGAAAGATATTATTAATAGAGTAAAAAAGCAACTCACAGAATGGGAGAAAATATTTGCAAATCATTTAACTCAAAAGGGATTAATATCTGGAATATATAGAGAACTCCCAAAACTCAACATTAAAAACCCTATTAGAAACGGACAAAGGACCTGGATAGACATTTCTCCAAAAAGATATACAAATGGCCAACAAATACTGGTCATTATGGAAACATAAGTCAAAATCACAATGAGGTACCACCTCATATCTGTCAGAATGGCTATTATCAAAAAGACAAGGAAAACAAGTGTTGGCAAGGATGTGGAGAAAAAAGAGCCCTTGTGTGCTGGTGGTGGACATGTAAATTGGTGCAGCCATTGTGGGAAACTATATGGAGGTTCCTCAAAAAATTAAAATTAGAAGTACCGTAATTTTAAAGGATATATGTACCACCTGTTCATTACAGCTTTATTTACAACATGAATGGATAAAGAAGATGTGGTATATATATATATATATGTGATGGATTATTAATACTGTTCATCCATAAAAAGAATGAAATTTTGCCATTTGTAACAATGTGGATGGACTTTGAAGGCATTATGCTAGGTTAAGTCAGATAGAGAAAGACAAATACTGTATGATCTCACTGATATGTGACATCTAAAAAAATTTAAAAATACCCAAAACAAGAAAAAACTGAACTCATAAATACAGAGAACAGATTGGTGATTGCTGTAGTTGGGGGCATGGGGGCAGAGTGTATGTAATGGGTGACAGTGGTGAAAAGGTACAAACTTTTAGTTATAAAATAAGTCCTGGGGATGTAATGTACAGCATGGTGACTACAGTTAATGCTGTATTACATGTTTTAAAGTTGCAAAGAGTAGATCTTAAAAGTTCTCATCACAAGAAGAAAAAACCTGTGACTGTGTGTTGATACATATTAACTAGACTTATTGTGGTGATCGTTTTGCAATATATAGAGATCATTTTTGAATCATTACGTTGTACATCTGAGACAAATATAATGTTGTATCTTGATTATATCTCAACTTAATTACCATATGACCGAACACTTCCACTTAATGGGTTCATACCCAAAAGAATTGGAAGCAGGGTCTTGAAGAGATACTTGTATACCCATATTTATAGTTGCATTATTTACAATAGCTAAAAGGTAGAAGCAGCCCAAGTGTCCATCAAGGAAAGAATGGATAAGCAAAATGTGTGTGTGTGTGTGTGTCTGTCTGTCTGTCTACACACACAGTGGAATAGTTTTCATCCTTAAGGATGGCAAGGAAATTCTAACATGTGCTGTAATATGAGTGAACCTTGAAGACATTATGCAACGTGAAATAAGCCAGTCACAAAAAGTCACATACCAATACGGTTTGATGTCACTTTCTCTGAGGTACCTAGAGTAGTTGATTCATAGAAACAGGAAGTAGAATGGTGGTTGCCAGAACCCAAGGGGGCTTGGTTTTGGGGAGTTATTGTTTAATGGGTATGAAGTTTTAGTTTTCAAGATGAAAAGAGTTCTGGAGATAGTTGGTGGTGATGATTTCATAACAGTATGAATTAATTAGTATCACTTTAAAATGGTAAATTTTATGTATATCTTAATAAAAAATGGGAAAATCCACTGTGTTGAATTTTCTCAAAAAATAGAGGTGGAACAATTAGTGTCTAACTCATTTTATGAAGCCAGCATAACACTAATACCAGAACCTAAGATATTATGGAAAAAAATTTTTAAAGAACAATGTCCTTCATGAATACTGATGCAAAAATCCTTTACAAAATACTAGCAGATTGGATCCAGCAATCACAATACATCAATACCAGAGAGGGTTTATCCCAGGATCACAAAGTTGGTTTAACATTGACTGAATCAATGTTATTCAGCACTAACAGAATAAAGGAGAAAAGCCATATTTTCAAAATATGTCAAAAAGTGTTTGACAATTCATTATCTATCTATTCATGGCTAAAAACTCTTAGCCAAACTAGGAATAGTTAGCCTATAACTAATATGTCAAACTTAACCATTGCCTCTGAGATTAGGAACAAAGCAAGAATGCTTGTTTTAACCACTTATATTCACTATTGTTTCAGAGGGCCACCCATTGCAATAAGGCATAAACACAGGGAAAACTAGTAAAAGGCATAAAGATTGGAAAGGAAGAAATACCACTGCCCTTGTTTGCAGGTTAGGTAATTGTTCACATAGAAAATTCCAATGTTTCTAAATAAATTTAATGAAATTATAAGATACAAGGTTAATATATAGTTATCTGTTATATTTTATATACTTGATCATTTTATTAATTTTATTTATTCCAGTGTAAGTTGTAGACATCAGTATGCTTCACATGTAAACACTTAAGTGCTCATTTCATTAAAGTTCTAATAATATTTATATGCTTTGTTTTTCCTTACAGTAAAATTTAAATACGATGAAAAGTGTAATCAATCATAATGGTATCATTCTATGAATTTTGACAAAGGCATATTCACTTATGTAATCAAAATCCTATTAAGGTATAGAACATTTTTATTATCTTAGTAAATGCCCTATGGCTCCTAGGCAGCCCTTCCCTCGCTCTACAGAGGTAATATGTTTCAATATTTTTTTAAACTATAAAACCAATTTTCACCATTAGTTTTCTTTTAATTACCTCATCCAAGTGAAGTAGAATTTCATTTTAGTTCCTGTATTAGCTTTTTAGTCAAAACCTTCTTGTGCTGTTTTGTTGTTTTTTTAAAAAAGCAATTGCTTTTGAGATTGTGTTTATATCTTTAACTTTTCACAATAACCTTTGGGTTTATATTGTACAATTTCATGTAAAGGAACCTTGCTACAGATAAAGTTTCAGTTGTCCCTGATACTTTTTCTTTGTGCTATAATTTTTATATATGTTACATTTATGTATTCTGTAGACCCTATAATACAGTGTTATAAATTGTTCTTTAGTTAGGCATGTGTGTTTTAAAGATACTAAGAGGCAAATGTAATTTTTTGTATCTTGATTATTCTGAATGTTTTCAGATGTCTGAAGCCAATCCACAAACTTTATCTTTCCAGCAGTGGGTAGCATCAGAAATCTCTGTTCCATTCTTTTAGCATTAGCTGGGCTGCTTGGAATCTGCTCCACATAATATGTATTTCAGAGGTCAACCAGAGATTTGGGCAGAATGAATATTCAGGATTTGGGGCTCCCTTCTATACCACACTTCTGGGATTTCCCTCCTTTTAAAAAAAAAAAAAAGATTTTATTTATTTGACAGAGACACACAGCAAGAGAGGGAACACAAGCAGAGGGAGTGAGAGAGGGAGAAGCAGGCTTCTTGCTGAGCCGGGAGCCTGATGTGGGGCTAGATCCCAGGACCCTGGGATCATGACCTGAGCTGAAGGCAGACGCTTAACCGACTGAGCCACCCAGGCGCCCCTGGGATTTCCCTCTTTTACTTTCTAGATCTCTGCTGTCCACTGGAACTCTCTGTGCTGATGGAAATATTTTATAATCTGTACTATCCAAAATGGTAGCCACTTGATACATGTGGCTCTTGAACACTTAAAATATGGCTAGTGCAGCTGAAAAATGGAATTTTAAATTTTAATTTATATTTGTCTAGTGAATACTATATTGAACAGACTGTCATTATAGAAAATTTTTTTGACAGCACTGTTTTAGCTGCTGTGGTCATCTTGAACTCTGTCTTCCTATTTCTCAGCTAATAAGACTACAGGCTTCTATTTAGAATTGAGCTGATCTGCACATTCAGGCTGGCGCTTCCCTCAACTGTGAAAAGATTTAGAAAATAGGAAGCTGAAGCAATGCTTTCTTTTTTCCCCTCATGTGAACTCCCTTCCAATTTAGGCCTAATTTTGATTGCTCTCAAGAGTCTTGAAGTAGTTATTTTTATATTTTTTACTACGGTTCTGTGTCCAGTAAGAATTACTCCACCATTTCCAGAAGTCAAATTCCACCCCTTAACTTTTATTTTTTTTATTGTTGTTGTTTATTTTTCTATCTCTTCTAAGTTATTTTATTAGTTACCCAGTTTTAAGGAATTCGCTTTTTGTGCTTTGTTGTGAGAATTCATTTGCCAACCACTTGTTATCCTTTCCCCTTTAACCTTGCTAAAAGTATCACTAACTTTTAAGGTTACTGAATCTTAATAGTGTAAATTTGATATTCCCATCTCAGATATGCTAGAATTAATGGAATTCTTCAAAGCAGTAAACTCATATCATTGATAACCTGTTTGGTGTGCTTTGCCTTTTCTAGGTACCTGAAAAGGTTTAAGGTGATGAAGATCAAAGTTCTAAGAAGCTGGTGCCGTCAGATCCTTAAAGGACTTCAGTTTCTTCATACTCGAACTCCACCTATTATTCACCGAGATCTTAAGTGTGACAACATCTTTATCACTGGCCCTACAGGCTCAGTCAAGATTGGAGACCTAGGTCTGGCAACCCTGAAGCGGGCTTCTTTTGCCAAGAGTGTGATAGGTATGTTTCAGGTGTACCTTGCATCGTAACTGGTTTTCTGATACTCGTTTTATTTAGAAACCTGACACTGTCAGAGCTTTTATTATGTGAAATAAGCCTTCAAAAATTCCTAGCTTGAACTCAGGAAGTGATCAATTTTACTTTTGAGATGTGGAGTTCTCTATATGCTTCTAGAATCATCTGGAAGACTAACAATGTTTTGTAAAGTTACAAAGTTACGTGAAGAGAAGTAAGGTGAACTTTGTTGACAAAACCTTATGTAACTATCAATCTTATTGGGTCATTCTGTTGATGCCTAGTATTATGTACTTAATAGAGTTACTTTCTTATAAAAGAAATTGAATTTATATGTAGTTTACTTTCTGAAAAAATGTTAGATGTATTAAAAGTTTCTATCTGTTAAGACTTTGTTTCAAAATGTGAAAATGAGTTTATTACAAGAACTTGGTTTTAACTTTTCTTACTCCTACTCTTCAGAAGATATATCTGAAACAGCTTTTCAACCCAATATTATTTGACATTTGGGGTTGGATAGTTCTTTGTTGTTTGTAAGGGCTTTCTTGTGCATTATAAGATTATTTAGATGCCAGGAGCACATCCCCTTTCCAGCTCCCCCACAGTTGTTACAACCAAAAATGTCTTTGAACTGAATGTTCCTGGGTAACAAAATTGCCCGCCCCCTTGTTGAGAATCACTGATGTAAAGAATGAGGCTGTCCTTTCAGACTTTCAACTAAATGTTAGAGAGTTGCAGCTGGAAAAATAATTTACTGCTTATTATTTTGATAAGCTTTCACTCTCTGAAGAGGATATGACACTTTGAAAACTTGAAATCTTTACAAATACTCTGTTCTCCCCCCAAAGGTGGTGACAGCAAGGAAACCATTAATTTTTAAGTGGGCTAGAATTTTATGTATTAAAAGAAAACCACAGAACACCAGTAATTTGTACGTTCTTATAAAATAGTGTCCTCCATGGAATATTATGTGACTTGGATTTGTAATGCTATTTTTAAATTTTCTTAAAATAGATTAACAAGAAGAATTGGAAAAGAGTTATTTAAAGCTGAATTTCCTTTTTGCCTTCCTTACAGGAAAAGGAAACATTTCTTTGTCTTTGGCTCCTTAAAAATCTCTAACCCAAGAGAGTTTTCCCCCTCTTTTTTTGTTTAAATCATAGTATGTAAGCCTATTCTTGGAAATGTCCTATAGTTTGAGGTATCCAGACTTAATTTCTTTGGAAACATTGGAAAACCTGGTCTGTGGGACCACAATATGCTCATAACCCACTCTGTATTTGAGTTCTCCATTTGTGTGTATTTATTTTTTGTCTGTAAGATCTGTTAAGATGTCCTTCACTATTTTTCTTGTTATCTGCAGTAGACTTATTTGTGTACTGCAGGTGGTATGGTAAGTAGGTGAAGAAAGGGACTCTGGTGAGTTTCCTTTATAGACAATTACACTTTATTTTTTTCTTTTAAAAAACATATTGAATGTTGGATTTTTCACTGCAAGGCCTCCTTAAAAGTGAAACTGATCAGGTGGAATGTTAATGGCCAAAGACTAGCTATAAATATTAACCTTACAGCTACCATACAGTAGGGGGCAGACAAGTATTTTGATCTTTTTTAACCCACCTTGTTTTATTGGTAGATGCCATTATATCCTCTTTATTTCTTGCTAGCCTCTTACTTTTCCTTCCATTTGTTTTCATTATGAGTTATATCAGTTTTTCTCTTATCCAAGTCTCTATTTTAACATTGTATGACAGTAATCCATTTGAAACAGTAAACAAATAGACACTTGACCCTGTTCTAGTTTCTTTTATGAAGGCCATGCAGCAAAGAGACTAAGATTTTCTTCCTCTTCCCTGCCCCCACCACTCTTCCCTCTTCTCTTCCCCCTTTCCACTTGCTTCTATCTCACAGGTCAACCCCTCTGCTTCTTCCCCAGGTGAGTAATACCTGTAGCCTCTGCTCACATTGAGTCTGAATTGTTCTTTTAATTTAAGGTACCCCAGAGTTCATGGCCCCCGAGATGTATGAGGAAAAATACGATGAATCTGTTGACGTTTATGCTTTTGGGATGTGCATGCTTGAGATGGCCACATCTGAATACCCTTACTCAGAATGCCAAAATGCTGCTCAGATCTACCGTCGAGTGACCAGTGTAAGTCTTAGCCTGATTAGTGAGCTTAAGTCACACCAAAAAAGGAATGCCGAGCTGGATGTCATCGAACCATGCAAAAGAGAACAATAGTTGAAAGCACACTCAGTTGTTGGGGGAAGAGGGAGTTAAGGGGTTTTATTGCTTCTGATTTAGTGAGAGCAAAAATAAAGATCAAAGAAGTACCAGTATATTCTGGATTCTCCTTGCATACATTTAAAACTTTATTTTGAGATATATTATGTTTAAAAATACTCTCATTACTACTTTTCAAGCCCTAACTTATTCATCTAGGTTCTCATTCCCTCCAACCATAAAACGAATTTCTGAGTTAAAAATAATGCTCTTAACTCAAGTTGCTTTGTTCACAGACCTTTCCCTAAATAGTTTAAAATTGATTTATGAATTTATTAAATCATAAGTACCACAGGGTTTAAAGCATAACAGTAATTTCTGGATCATCTGAGTATCCTAATCTATTAAGATATATCCCCTGTTGTTTCAGAGATGTCTGTTACAGTCAGTGTTCAAAATAAGGACCCATCAGGGTCCACAGAAGATACTTTATTGTTATGTCTCTTAATTTACAACTGTTGCCCCCTCCTTTCTTTTTCTCAGGCTGGGTGAGAGCAGGAGAAATGTAGTAAATGTAGTTTGTTTAGCCTTCAGATAATTCTGATAAGTATCTTAATCACTATTCTCTTTTGCCCTTAGAAAGTTCATCTGCTTTGCTTCTTAGATAGAGTTCTATATCTATATTCCAAGTTCAGTATTCCCTGTTCTTCCCCCAATGCCTAATAATTTACATTATCACTTTTTTCTTTGGGGGTAGGATGGGGTATTCACTGGATGGTTCCTCCCTGTGTTTTTAGAATTCTTGAAACCTCAAGGAGTACATTTGATTCCTTGTTTTTCTATTCACCATATCCTATTTATCAGGTTCTTGGTTCAGAATAACTCTTAGGTATAGGCCTTCTTCATTCCCATTGTCAGAACTCTGCTTCCACATCTTAACTTAATTCACACCTTAACACTGTCATCCTGAAGTAGTTAACAGTACGAATTTGTTTTTCTGCTTCACTTGAACTAGTTGAATTTCCTTGCTATTTCTTTTCGGTGTAAGGAACTTACATGATACCAGATTGCTTATGAAAGCATGTACAAATTCTTATTATAATCTTTGCTGTTCCTCATCTTTATCTAAACACCTTTTTTTTAGTGAAGCCGGTCCTCTTTATTATCTTGCGCATATGCCACATCCTTTCCTTTTTTCCTCTTCACTTGTACATGCTATTTACTTTCTATGCGTGCTCTTCTACTATCCAGTCAGTTTTTATATACTGGATTTAACAGACTTCCCCCACAAAATTTTATCTGATGGGCTTCACTGCATAATGATTTTTGCCTTGTCTGAGCTTCTCAACTGATCTGAATCATAGCATTTTATTTGTAATTGATTATTTTACTTAGGAGTTCAAAACTTGAATTAATCTAAAGCATTTAAAATGGTGCTTAGCATATAATAAGCACTATACATAGGTGCTTGCTGTTTATTTTTATTGCTTTATATTCTTCTTTAAGATTTGTAATCTTATCTCTACAAAGTATTTCTGTTTAATTCTATCCTTATCTTTAGCACTATCCCAAATATAAAATAAGTCTCAAATGCAAATACATGTAACATTTTCTGAATCCCTGCTACATGCCAAGTCCAGAACCTGACAACAGGTAATTAAAGATGAATAACATATATATTCCCTGTCTTCAGAAAACTAGCTCCAATATAGAAGATAAGTGTGTAAGCAAACCTTGTAATTACAGTATGATGATAAGAGCTTATTAACTTTTTGTCTTTTCTCCTTTGGAAAAATGCCTATTCAGATCCTTTGCTCGGCTTTTAATTGGGTTATTTGTCTTTTTATTATTGAGTTTTATGGGTTCTTTATATATTCTAGATAGAAATCCTTTATGAGCTAGAGGATTTCCAATTATTTTCTCCCATTCTGTCAGTTGTATTTTTTTTTTTTAATTTGTTTATTTATTTCAGAGAGAGAGAGCCAGGGGGAAGGGCAGAGAGAGAGTCAGAGAATCTCAAATACACTCCACCCTGAGTTCGGAGACAGACGGGGGGCTCAATCGCTCGACCCTGAGATAATGACCTGAGCTGAAATCAAGAGTCAGACACTTAACTGTGACTAAGTCACCCCAGTTGTCTTTTCTTAATACTGTCACTATATTACTAGTGCCCTTTAGGAGATAAAAGTTTTTCATTTTGATGAGGCCGAGTTTATATATTTTATCTTTTGTTTTTCTCATGCTTTTGTTGTCATATCTAAGAATCCATTTCCAAACCTCAAGTCATGAACATTTACCCCTATGTGTTTTCTTCTATGAGTTTTATAGTTTTAGGTCTTAGAATTAGTTCTTTGATTCATTTTGAGATAATTTTTGTATGTGGTGTGAGGTAAGGGTTTTAACTTGATTCTTTTGCTTGTGACAACTATCCAACTGTCCCAGTACCATTTGTTGAAAAGACTATTATTTCTCTATTGAATGATTTCACCCTTGCTGAAAATCAGTTGACCATAGGCACATGAATTTATTCCTGAACCCTCAATTCTGTTCCATGGATCTATATATCTTGCTTTGTAGTAAGTTCTGAGTTGGGAAGTTTGAGTCCTCCTATTCTTCAAGTTTTGGCTCTTCTTGGTCCTTTGCAACTCTGTATAAGTTTTAGAATCAGCTTGTCAATTTTTGCAATTCAGCTGGAATCCTGGTACATATGGCATTGAATCCATAAATCAGTTTGGAGGTTTGCCATCTTAAAACATGGGCTATTTTTCCATTTACTTAGATCTTTTGTAATTTCTTACAGTTTTCAGAGTATAAATCTCAGACTTTTTTAATTAAGTTTATTCCTGAGTAATGTATTTTTGGGGGGATTCTATTATAAATGGAATTGAATTTTTCATTTCATTTTTTGATTGTTAATTACAAATACTGTTGGTGTTTGCATACTGATTTTGAATCTAATAAACTTACTGAATTTATTCTAATAGTTTTTTAGTAGATTCTTAGGATTTTCTATATACAAGATAATTTAATCTGCAAATATAGTTCTTAAAGAAACATAAGGCTTGGCAAGTGTGGGTATATGCTTTACTTGTGAGAAAGAATTGGGGAAAAAAAAGTCTGACTCAGTTTAATGAACAGAATTTAGGGATAAAGTTGAAAAAACAAAAGACTGAGTAGTGGTTGGCTTCTAGGAATTTTCTAATGAGAAAAAAGAGACCTGTCTCTTGATATGTCAGATTTCTCTCCCATGGTAATTATACGGTCTATGTAAGAGAAGATAAACATGTAATTCTCAACTCTTTCACTGAAATAACCAAAAAGAGGTTTTTTTTTAAAAAATTAACTATAGGAATAATAAGTAAAATTTTATAAATGAATTACTTTCATTTTTTTTACTTTTCCTAAGGGTAATTTGCCATTTTTTTAAAGTTGCCTTGGATTTTATTTCCTTTCATTAACTCCCCTGATTTTGCTAGAAATGACAGAATAGTTGACAAATTAAAGTACTGAATTAAAACAAATCTGAACCACCCAGTTGTTTTGATAGGTCCTGTACAAATCCTTATTTGAATTCAAATATGTGAATTTAATCATTTATTCTATTCTATCCTATTACATTGTTACCTTACCACCTCCACACATATTGATTAATTTTTTTTAACCTAACTTTCAAGGAAGAGTTGAGGTTTGGGGTATAGGGAGACACAGGAAACTGTATACACCTAAAGTGTAAATTGGTTCACCAAGTATTTGGGCATAGTTTTCAGGGGCTGTTGTAACAAAGAGCCACAAGCTGGGTGATTTAAACAAGCAGAAATTTATTGTCTCACAATTCTGAGGCCAGAAGTCCAAAATCAAGGTTATAGCAAGGTCATGCTCTCTGATACACAGAGGGGAGAACTTTTTGTTGCCTCTTACCTTCTGATGGTTTGCTAGCAATCCTTGGCATTTCTTGGCTTGCATCTGCAGCACTTCAGTGTCTTATCTCACATGGTGGTCCCCCCTCATCTGTTTGTGTCTCCTCTTCTTAGAAGGACACCAGTTAGATTGTGTTAAGGGCCCACCCCACTCCAGGATGACCTCACCTTAACTGATTATAATTGCAATGATCCTGTTTTCAAATAAGGTCAGATTCTGAGATACTGAGGGTTAGAATTTTAACATATCTTTTGGGAGGGCAACAATTCAACCCATAATAGTCCATGGGTTCATCCAACAAATATTTAAGGCTACTCTCTTCCAGATTTTTTTCTAGATACTAGGTATTGAATATTCTTGGTAAGTAAAACCCACATCCTTGTCTTTCAAGAACTTATTAGGTGAGGGAGAAAAGACAAGCCATATAGTTACCATATGGTATAAAACCAGTTATTCTTGGGATAGCTACTTAATGGAAGCATTAAAGAGTGGTGCCTAATTGAGTTTGAACAGGTTGGGAAAATGATGTTAAATAGGGAGAGACTAAGTTAATAGTGTTGCATGTGAGAAATCTATTATTTGTATGTCTGTAGTGTTTGGAAGTGGGAAAAGAAAGAAACAGGATAAGAGAGGAAAGGAAAGCTTAAACTATACTCGAGCATTGGGGGAACGATTGCAGTACGTTAAGACTGGGTGGTAGGTGTCATAAGATCAAACTTAAATTTTAAATTTTTAGAAAAATTATTCTGGGGGCACCTGGGTGGCTCAGTCGTTAAACGTCTGCCTTCAGCTCAGGTCATGATCCCAGGGTCCTGGGATCGAGCCCCGCATCGGGCTCCTTGCTCAGCGGGAAGCCTGCTTCTCCCTCTCCCACTCCCCCTGCTTGTGTTCCCTCTCTCACTGTGTCTTTCTCTGTCAAATAAATAAATAAAATCTTTTAAAAAAATAAAATAAATAAAAAATTATTCTGGCTCCAGAGTGGAGAATGGATTTATGAAGGACTAAAAACTGAAAACTCAGTTAAGAGGCTGTGGGAATAATCCAAAGGAATGACTGATAGACTGAAATAAGGATTTATAGTAGAGATAGCCAGAGTGAAAGGATGAGAGCTCTATTTTCTTTATAAATTAGAATTCAATTAAGCTAAGTTCTTTTTCACTTACCATTTATGAAAATAAATAATACAGAATAAATACCCATTGTAAATACATATCCTATTAAGAAGATAAGATGGATCTTGATCATTAAACTTGATTATAAGGTTAAATGTATAACTTTAAGACTATAAAATTATAAATTTTTATATGGAATGGTTTGTGTATTTTATTTACTAACTTAAACAATCTATTACTTTTCTTCATTCCATCATACTCTAAACCAGGCATTAGTGAATTATGACCTATGGGCCAGATCAGGCTGGCCATTTTGGTACAACTCATGACTAAGAACGGTTTCTACATTTTAAGTGATTGGGGGAAAAAAAATCAAAAGAAAAATATTTCATGTCATGTGAGCACTTCAGTGTCCATAACTAAGGTAATAAAGCACAGCCACACTGATTTGTTCTGTATTATCTTTGTTTTCACACATTACAATGGCGGAGTGACTAACTGGAACAGACTGTGTGGTTCCAAAAGCTTAAAATACGTACTGTTTGTGCTCTTAACAGAAAAAGTTGTTGACTGCTATTCTAAACACATGTCACCAGAACTTCTTAAAAAAAATTCTCCACGGAAGAGTTCTGTAAGTAATTACTAATCTGTAAAAGTGGTGATAATGTTCCTCTATTAGAATGCTGTTCACCTCTGTACTTACAGTAGATGTGAGAATCTCTGTGCAATCAAGTAGCTACTTAAATTATTACCTCTGAAAATTTGTGGGCACTCTTTTCTCTGTGTCAGAAGAGAAATTTCACTTTAATTCTGTGATGAAAACATAAGAGGTTTTAACATAAAAGCATTTTTTCAGTGGCCATACTTATTACTGGTATTGGTCTTAGAAATAACCTCTTAAACCCAATTTTACTGCTTGAGGTCATCATTCTGGACTTTAAACACAAAGGTTTATGAACCAATATCTTACTTACTTGACAACAGTACTAAATTTTTTTTAATATTTTGTTTATTTATTTGTCAGAGAGAGAGTAAACAATGGGGGGGCAGCAGGCAGAGGGAGAAGCAGGCTCCCCGCTGAGCAAGGAGCCCGATGCAGGACTCGATCCCAGTACCCTGAGATCATTACCAGAACCGAAGGCAGACGCTTAACCAACTGAGCCACCCAGGCGTCCCTGAATGTTTTTTTATATCAAACAGACTGGATAGATGAAATACACATTAGATAGCCATATATTTAAGCACTCTCAGCCATACCAGCCTCCTTTGTTGGTCTTATAATATTTCTATTTTGAAATGGGAGTAAATTTTGTTATGTACCGGCAGACAATGGCTCTGCTGTTTTGTAGGCTGTTGTTAGAGACACTGAATAGGTATTGACTGCACTGTCTCTGTTATTTAGTGATAAGTGTCTCTGATTAATCTTGCAAATTCACTTACTATTTTTCTAAATCAAGGTTGGTATTGAAAATATCTCAAGGGATCATGGAATTTTAGGTTTCTTTATATAAAATGAAGTATAAAAATAACTGCTATTTATAGAAATCAAGTTATAAATTATATGGTAGTAACAGTTTTTTTTAAATGCAAGTTGTATAGGTGACTGATACTAAATTTTGTTTGTTCTATATCTAATCCAACAAATATGATTAACTGATTAAAAATAATGACTATAGGATGAGTAGGTGGAAAACATAGCCAAACACTGTTAGGTTTTTTTTATATTTTTATTTTTTTTTTAAGATTGATTTATTTATTTGATAGAGATGGCGAGAGAGGGAACACAAGCAGGGGGAGTGGGAAAGGGAGAAGCAGGCTTCCTGCCGAGCAGAGAGCCCGATGTGGGGCTTGATCCCAGGACCCCGGGACCACGACTCAGGCTGAAGGCAGACGTATAACGACTGAGCCACCCAGGCACCCCATAGCCACACTTGATTCAAAAGTTGCTCACTAGAGGCTCAGGACTAAAACCAGTGTTTCAGAGTTCTTTGGCTTCAGATGACACAGCACTGCCATCAGATCAGATAAAAATTTATATAAGCAATTACTTGATAAAATAAAAAATTAATTTGATTTTTAAGAAAAGGCATTTGAGACACTACACTAATAAACAAATGTATCTTTATTTGTAGATACAGACTCAAGCTCAAAATCCCCTTCTTAAATGATTGAGTTTTTCACGTTAATTTAATAGAACTGAGAAAGACCAGTATCACTTTTCCATATTCTTACTATAGTATCTACCCTGTTTTCAGTTTTTCACCATTTTTTAAAGATAAAATTTACAAACCATAAAATTTATCATTTAAATACTTTAAGGTGTACAATTCAGTTTTTTAATATATTCATATTGAACCTTTCCATCAGCCCCAAAAAGAAATCTGATACCCATTGGCAGCCACTCTCCATTCCCCCTTCCACTGAGCCCCTGTCAACCACTAATCCACTTTATGTCTCTGGATTTGATTTGCCTGTTGTGGACATTTCTTACAAATGGAATCATATGATATATGACCTTTTGTGTTACACTTTGTTTTTCTGTTATGCCTTTCGTATTACACTTTGACTTATGGATAAATGTTTTCAGGGTTTATCCATGTTGTAGCATGTATCTGCATTTCATTCTTTTTTATGGCTGAATAATATTCCATTGTATGGCTATACCACATTTGTTATGTTCAACAAATTTTGTTTCTTCCTCCTTTTCTCATTGTTAAACTGTTTGAACTGATAGCCACCCTCCCTTCTGGAGATGGACTGGGAACAGAAAGGATGAAGTATATAATGTCTTAAAAGATACTGTCCCAGAGCCTGGTTTTATCAAGTCTTTGTTTATACATACTGTATTGATAGTATAGCATATGGAACATTGTAGGCCCTTAGTAATATTTTGAAGAATAAATGATTTTTGATTAAAGGAATCCCAAATATAGTCAGTTAGACACTATGTAAGTTTGGAAATTTGAATTTACCTTGCAAAAGAGGAATGAAACTTAAGGCCACCTTTGAAGTATTAACAAAATTATCCTAAAGTGAAATTGAATCGTAGCAAGTAGAAACTGATACACATATAAAAGCAATACATTTTATAGGATGAGTAAAACTATTTGGTACAAATAGAGCTGGAAACAATGACTTTAATAGTTAGAAAAAGTCAAACTTCCAGGATATGAAGTACATTCAAGAAAGTCACCTATACACGTACTTTTCCATCAATTCTCAAATCTCATACTTGTAATTTCTTTTTAAGATTATTTATTTTAGAGAGAGAGCACGAGCAGGAGGGGCAGAGGCAGAGGGAGAGGGAGAGAGAATCTCAGGCAGACTCTGTGCTGAGTGTGGAGCCCAACGCAGGGCTCATTCCAGGACCATCAGATCATGGACCTGAGCTGAAATCAAGAGTTGGATGCTAACCGACTGTGCCATCTAAGTGCCCCTCATGGTTGTAATTTCTAAACAACTATTTTATAAGTAACCCTTTCCATTATGGGGCTAGGTTTGTATTTTGTTGAAGTGTTTCACCATAATTTTTACCTTATGATCACTTGCACTTCCTTCTCTGAGATTGTGTGTGTACAAGATCATAATTTCACTTGTTAATACCTCAAATGTTTCGGGGTCCCTGGGTGGCTCAGTCAGTTAGCCTTTGGCTAAGGTCATGATCCCAGGGTCCTAGGATCAAGCCCCGCTTTGGGCTCCCTACTCCATGGGCAGCCTGCTTCTCCCTCTCCACTGTTTGTGCTCTCTTACACTCTCTCTCTCAAATAAATGAATAAAATCTTTAAAAAAAAATACCTCAAATGTTTCAGGACAATTCCTGATTCATGAGTCCTTCTCATTGAGACCCATCATTTTCAGTTTTTAGAGCTATAGGTTTCCTTCGCTATCCACAAGCAGAGCATTCCTGTGAAATCTTTTATAAGTTGAAAAAGGCATAAAGTGAAGGAATAATTAACTTACATTTATATCAGAATATTTTGAGTACTCGCAAACCCCAAAAATAACCACTCTCAGAATTTTCTAATACCTTAGGACATACCTTGCTAACAGATGCATAAAATAAGTCAAGATAAAGCACAGATGTTCATAGGCACATTTCAAAGCTGTGTTATCTTGTTGCTGGATATAGCTCCCAGGGGAAGGAGTTTGGCATTGCCATTCTTGCTGGTCAGGGTATGTACTGTGTCTGTACTGGCTCACTGCAAAACAAGCCCTGAATCCTATTTTCACTTTTTGCCCTTTTTCGTAAAAGCAAAAGCCCTCTTTGGTTTTCTTTTGGTTAGTGAAAACAGGTACTAATGTAGGTCTTTCATAAAAGCAAAGTGGCGTAATGCAAACTTCCGAAAAGCGAGGATAACTATTCCTTTAGATTTCTTGAGTGAAGGGACTTAATATGCATAATTGGAAGAAGAGAGTTAATATGCATATGCTCAGCAGTTGTTTTCTTGACCTAGAGGAGACTAAATAAAAAAGAAGAAAAATCATAATTGGCGATAAAGAACTTGGTAAGGTTATACAACATTGCAAAGGCCTGGTAGAGGTTTAAGATTCATCCATTAAGATCTTTTGAGATTAACATAGCAGCTACCAGACTTGAATGATTTAGTTCAGTGGCTGTCAGAATCTTTTTATCAGGACCCTTTTATACTCATAAAAATTATTGAGGACCTCAAAGAGCTTTTGTTTATTTGTGTTATGCCTATTTTACCATATTAGAAATTATCACTAGATTTTATAATGTGTATATATATAATATATATATATATTTATAATGTATAATAAGCCCAATATATGTTGACCTCCATAACATTTTTGCAAAATATTATTTTTTCCAAAACTAATTTTAAAGATTTAGTGAAAAGAGCAGCATTTTTATATTTTATATTTATAATATATTATATTTTATATTTAGCATTTATATTTTCGCAACTCTCTTTAATGTCTGGTCAGAAAGAAGACCGTTGAGTTCTCGTATCTGCTTCTGTATGAAATCAGTTGCAATATTTTTTATTTGGTTGAAATGTATAAAGAAAATCTGGCCTCACACAGATATGTCATTGGAAAAGAAGTACCTTGTAGGTCCCCTGATAGAGTTTTGAATACTACATGTTGAGAGTCTCTAATTAGATCTTTGCTATGCAAAGTATAGTCCCCAGACCAGCAGTATCCTAGGGAACTTGTTGAAAATGTAAAATTTTGACCCCATCCCAGACAGATCAAATCAAAACCTGCATTTTACAATATCCAAAGATGATTCATGTGTACATTAAAATTTGAGAAGTGTGAGTGGGAATAGTGATCACCTGAGGTCCTTTCTAGTTCTGTGTGCCATAGACTAAATAATATAATACCAAGACATTAATTGAAAAGTACTAGTCCATCATTCATGAAACTTTTTTACTAGCATTATAAGTATCCAGACTGATTTAGAAATTTTACCCTATTTCATTGCATTTTTTTCTGACTTATTTAGGAATTGCTTTTTTTTAAAAGCAAAATAATAAGTCAAGCTGTAGAAAAGATGGAATAAAAAGCTTGAGGAGTTCTTTAAGTCAGTTGGAACTACGTTAGAATCCTTAGTTTCTAGGGGCTCCTGCATGGCTCTCTTGGTTAAGCATGTGACTCTTGATTTTGGCTCAGGTCATGATTTCAGGGTCGTGGGATTGAGCTCTAGGGTGGAGCCCACTTAAGATTCTGTCTCGCTCTTTCCCTCTTCCTATCTCCCACTCTAGCACACACACGTGCTCTCTCTCACTCTCAAAAAAAATCTCACTCTCAAAAAAAAAAAAAGAATCCTTAGTTTCTAAGGATACTGCAGGCATTCACTTGTGCTTTATTTTTCCTCTAGCTGTGAAAATTTAGTTCTATATTATCTATAGTTCATTATTCTGTTCTGTCAATCATTAAATTTCTTACCTGGGAAATGTCTTGATTTCACCAACCTCCATCCCCATCTTCTGGCTTCCAGTGAAGAATAAAAATGGCTGTGTCCTTTTTTAGTTTTCTAAAAGGTTTTTCTCATGTTTTGGGTGCTAAGATAAATGTGGGGGATTAAAGTAATTCCCTAGATTATACAATGATTTATATAATTATATAAGCAGTTAGTGATGACTGTTGTGATGAAATACACCTTGAGTCTGCCTTGGATATTAATTTAACTAATTTTTTTAAAGTAAATGTTAGCATCAGTGCCTAACTATTTCACATTTATTAAGGAAGCATGCTTGGTTATCTATTGAGAGATCATAGGGCTCCCTAATGCAAATTCTCCTCACCCTGCCATTCCCTTATCACCACCAGCACCAGCCAGTGCCCTTAGCACTCCGTATTTCTGGTTTCCATCCCAGATCTACCATGTATACCCTATTAGTAATCAGTAAACAATGAAGTAGTAATTGCACTAAAGTAGATGGATTTTATAGACATAAAGAAGTAGGGGATTTGATCTCCTTCAGAGGGTCAAAGACAGTATTCCTGAAAAAGTATGTTTAAGTTGAGAATTTTATTGGCCCCCGTCACAGAGGTGGTGAGACAAATTTTATATGAAGTAATTATCAGTAACTTCAGCCCCTGGCACTTTTTACCAAAAATATTTTAGGATTCTTAGAAGAAAGTCATGACAGTATCATTCCCTCTTCTGTGTTCCCATCATATGCTACCTCTGTTTTATTAATATAATGATTATTATATTGATATTAACTATTGTCCCCCCATTAGAACTGAGCCCTTCAAAGACAGGTTTCTTGTTTCCTTTGTAGGTCAGTTCACTACTACATGTCTGACCCTGCAGTGGTGCACTGTCATACAGATAGTGGGTAATAGTCGTGTAAATATTAATAAATATACATTCTTTGTGCCAGACATTGCATTAAACACTTTGCATATATTACATAATTTAATTCTTCCAACAGCCTGGAGTGGGAAGTGAGTAATTGCTACTCTTATCAGCATTTTGTAAATAAAGGTCTCAAGCCCAGGAAGGCTAACCCAAGATTACATACCTAGAAGATAACAGAGCATTCTCTTATTTCTGTTATTATCTGATCCCAGATTCTGTGCTCATTATCAAAATACTATACCGAATCCATAACTGTCAATTACAGTATCAGTCCGTAACCTAAGGGTATTTAAACCTGTCTGTGTAAGTGCTGATGTAGAGGGGGTAAATGTAGACTGTGGTTTAAAAATTACGTTCTACAGTGCATTGATAATAAATTGTTATATATCATTGTACATGCAATTTATTCAGGCCTGTACTTGAAATGTTACTTGCTCAGAGAGGCTTTTCCCGCCCACCCTCTCTAAAATATTTTTCATTGTGCACACACTTTACTGCTATTCCTTCTATTCTTTTCTTCATGGCTTTTATTGCAGCCTTACAGCATTTATCTAAAGCCCCAATTAGTATACAAATTCTATGGGCTGGGGGTTTTGTTTGACTTGTTCTTTGCTCTATTCCTAGTGTTTAGAGGTTGATAAGTCACAGGCACTCAGTTTTTGTGAAATGAATACAGAACTGCAGAGAATAAAAGCCAATTTTCCGTTGCTGTGGAGGAACTGGGCTCTGGAGTTGGGTCTGCTTAAGTTTAAATCCTTAGTAATGTCATTTCCTAGCTGTGGTACCTTGGTCAAGTTATTTAACTTCTCTGAACCTAAGGGGTTTTTGAGGATTAAATGAGAAATGCACGTAGAACATAGCCAAGTGCCTGGCATATAGTTATCAGTCAGTACTTAGTAGGTATTGCCATTGTTATCATTAACATCATTATGACATGCTTAGTAGTGTAATAAGTTGTCTCTTCTTCCATTCTTTATCCAGTGACATTCAGTCATTTGCAGTTATTAAAATGTGTTTAATGAACTTAAAGTCAAGTTTTAGAGGAGAGTGAATGAGCTAACATTTATAATCTTGCTTCTTGCCAATAACCTTGGAAAGTGCTTTACATGTACTATCTTAATTTTATCCTGGTAAGTAGATAATATCTTCATTTCACAGATAAGAAAATAGAATCAGAGGTTAAGCATTTTGTCCCAAGGACATGAAGGAGAAATACTAGTAGTAATAATAATAATAGTAGTAGTGGTGGTGATGGTGGTGTCAGAAATCAAGCATCTTAACATGACATTAATACAAACCTTAAAAATTTTCTTTGTTTTTGCTGCCTTTTTTTTTTTTAAGCTTTTATTTTATTTAAGGGAGAGAGACAGAGAAAGCATGAGCTGGGGGAAAAGGACAGACTCCCCCCTGAGCAGGGAGCCCAATGCGGGGCTCGATCCCAGGACCCCAGGATCATGACCTGAGCTGAAGTCAGATGCTTAACTAACTGAGTCACCCAGGTGCCCCTGTTTTTGCTTTTTTAACTTTTTTTTGACCTCAAAGGGAAAAAAAATCTGAGCATAAAAAAAATTAAGGTACACTGACAGTATAAGACTGGTATTACAGGTTTGAGCCCAGTATAGAGGGTTCATGATCCATGTTTAAAGGAGAAAAGCTTCAGTTATCTTGAAAATCTGCCATTGGTAACGAGAAAATCCAAATAAGAGTAGTAATGTCGTTAGCACAATTTTTGTCTGCTATTAAAAGAATAGAAACTACAGTAAGCATTGGCATCAATTTTTTATATGAAGGATAGTGCACTTGAGGTTGGAGCCACACACAAGCTTTCATGTATCCAGAGAGTAATGAGCCTTGGGGAATCATGAGGTAAACTAATTTCCTTTGATAGAACTAGCTAGATTTGGTAGAGTTTGAAGAGGTTTGTTTCCAATGGGATCATAAGGTATGTTCAAATTCCTGTAAACTAATGGTTCATACCAATAAGAATCTGGCTGAATCCAGCCTCATAACAACCAAGTTAGAAATAATGGGGATTTTTAATTACTTTGTTTGTGTAATTTGACTTTGTCACTGATTCTGTTAGCCATTCGATTGCAAGGTTTGAACATTCTGTCTGGGAAAAACAGAATTAAAGCAGTTAGGGTGAAATTCCTTTTAGTTTTTTATATAACAGATTAGAGTTTAGCCCACTTTTTTTTTTTACAGAAACAAGTGAGGCTGATTCCTGATTAGATACTGTTTGAAAAATTGAGGAAAACTTTGTATTTTTTTCTTTAGCAGCTAGAATTTTTTATGCTATCCCAGAAATCTGAATCCACTGGGATTAGCTGAAAATGGTTCCTTTATAAATTTTATTCCTGTTATCATCCAATAAATTTGGATTCTACATGTAAAAGAAAACTTTGTGTATCATGGGCTCTATCTTGGGAGCATTTTGCATGATTTTCAGAGGCATTCCATTATACTGTGATTTGATTAATATTAAAGATTCTTAATCAGACTGTTAATATTAAACCAAACAGTTCTGGGTATCATTCTTAATGTTTTAGATACTAAAGAACAATTGTAAAATCCTTATTTCAGAATTTCTCAAAAAGCTGGGGTTTTTTATACTCACTGAATGTTGATCTATAATTCATAAGGCATTAGACTGTAGACTTAAAAACCAGTGGGATATAGAGAGATAGTTTCTGTATTTAAGTACATTATAGCAACGATGAGTTTCCTGGTATCTTATAAATAACTAACATGCCAAAAGATTCATATATAGATGGTTTGTAGCTGCTGCCTTTTCATTATATATGATTTGTGGTATATTTTGAAAGAAGTGTAGAACTCAGTTGGCTAAAAAAGGGGGGAGTAGAAAGAGTATCTTGTCAGTGAAAATGCGCACTATTTGGTGAACAAGTAACCAGTTTGGACTTGGTTTTGGGGAGATAAGAGTAGAGAAGAAGGTGGAAGTTGGGTTGTGAGGGTTTTTCACACTAGATTAAGGAAATTAAAAAGGACTGTAACATGGACTAGAAGTAGCATTGAACTGGCATTGTGGAATCTGGTTTCTAGATTTTGCTTTACCATTGACAAGGCCCTTACTATTTTATTCTGGGTGCTGAAGATAATACAGTGTATCCGGCGGGTATCTAATAATGACTAGGGTAGGCTAGACGAGATACTCCATAGATGCCAGTTGAATTAATTAATTAATTCTCGCTTTGACATGACATTAATCTCTCTGGGCCGAAATTGTCTCATTTGAACAAGGAGGGACTCTCACTCAGATTGTTTCTAGATCTGTGATCCCATGGCCGTCTTTAGATATGGAGAACTTTTAACCAGTTTTGAGTAGTGTGATGTGAGTTAAATGATGTCAGGTGACTGGAAATGGCTAAATGTTAGATGATTAAGTGAGGCCAGATGATTGAGCGGGCCATAATATAAAATACACATTGGAGATAGAGAGAATGGAAACAGTGAAACCCATCTTAAATTGGTTAAGTTTAAAGGGGTGAGGTATTGATAATCTGGACTTTGGTGGTCACAATTTTTATGCAAAAGAAGCAATGATTTTGAGAAGTAACAAAGAAATCAGTAAAATTCTAATTTTGCTTGGCCAGAGATTTTTGACTATTGGAGGGACAGTTAGGAGTGCTAGTAGCAGAAGTGTTTACTAGTTGCTTTTTTTAATCTTTGTTTAAAGAGCTCATAGAGAATAATAGTACTTAAATATTTTGGGAGAAGAAGCATCTAAAAATGACTTTTCTATTCTGAATCATGGAAATAGGGATGATACCATTGAAAGAAATGAGGAAATGTAGAGAAAAGCACTGACTTTACGAGGAATTAGAGCTTAGATGTGTAAACTGTTGTCCATATGTGAATGGTATTTTTATTGTATATGTTGAAAATTCTTATTTTGATATATAGAAAAGACTGGTCTTTATAGATCTAGATATTTGTGCCTACGTTATACATTTGTCCAAAAACACCTATCTCACTGTGGTTTTGTGTGTTGCCCAGCAGTTTTAAAAGCCAAGCCACAAATCACCTGTTTTCTAGCTCTTTCATTTTCATTTAGCAAAGCATAGTCCTAAGCAGGCTTACTCAAACATTTAAGTTAAAGGTAAGGCCGGACCACATTATTGTATTTCTGACCAATACCTGACATTCTAGACTACCTACTTAGTAGTGATGAATTGTGTTGAACCAGAGATCAGTGGCTACCTTGAGATAGCTTGTTAGAATTTATAGTCATTTTTTTAAAAATAGTCATTTCTATCCTTTAGAGTAGAAGTATTCCTACCAAATAGCTTCCAAGCCCTTATCTTATGTTACTGTTATTGAATAATTAAAGCCTTAATACCCACTGTCTTGATGGGAACTCCAGCTTACCACATTACAAGGGATAGACTTTATTCTGTTACCCATAATGACAGTGCATTGAAAAGTGCTTTTTTTTGCAATCTTTGTTAATGCCATGAAGAAAAACCTTTCCTTAATCACTAAAGTAATAGTTATTTGGGTCCATGAGATCTTCCTGGCAAATGCAAATATCTTTAGTTATAAATGCATATTGAGGGGCGCCTGGGTGGCTCAGTTGGTTAAGTGTCTGCCTTTGGCTCAGGTCATGATCCCAGGGTCCTGGGATCGAGCCCCGGATGGGGCTTCCTGCTCTGCAGGAAGCCTGCTTCTCCCTCTCCCACTTCCCCTGCTTGTATTCCCTCTCTGACGGTCTCTCTCTCTCTGTCAAATAAATAAATAAAATCTTTAAAAAAAAATAAATGCATATTGAGGCTTTTAATAGAAGGGAAGGGAGAAGAGTCGATTCTTACCAATTCTATGTACTAATTCACAGCTGTTTATTTTTTTGATGTACTATGAGAGAGTAGTAAGGCTTTAATATCACCTTTTTAAAGTAGGTAAATATTTAAATTAGGTAATTTAGGTAAGCTGTTACGCACAGTTTTCAAGCGAGTTTAAGGGATGTGGCCCAGGTTGCACACACACACTTGGTATATGAGAAGTAGACCTGAGAACCCAAATCTGGTATTGTGATTTCTTTGGACAGTGTTCTTTTGGCTGCATATTCAGAGTTTACATTTTGGTTGTTGAGCCATTTTCTTTTAAAAGCATAGTTCCAACATGATAGGGGTGAGGGAGTGTTTAGATAAAGAGATTTCTAGTGTGGGTTTTGATGTCAAGGCGGCAGAACCTGTGGACATAATGGGTGGAGCTTTGACCAAGTAAAAATCTCATTTTGCTTGTTCGGGGATCTGTTGCTTTTGGAGGAAAGACAGGAGGAGCAGTAACAGAACAATTTCCCTGCTGTTCAGCATGTAGGCTTGTTTAAAGGGCCAATCTAGCATAAGTAGATTATTGGCTGAGCAGAGTTAAACTCATGTCTGAGAGTTGGAGAAGCATGGCTAGTGTTAAACAAGAAGCTATGCTTCAGTCTGACTTTGATGTCTGCCTTGCTTATGCTGTAGGCTAATTTACTGTTAATTTCCATCTTACCAATTTCCTCCCTTTTCCTCTAACTGTAACAAGTCTATTTTGCCTTTTGTGATGGATTTTACAAAGAAAGACTTTTGCTCAGTGTTTGTCATCATAAATTCTCATTGCTGCTGCTGCCCTCAGAAGGATTGTGTAATCGAGGTAGGTAAGAATTTCTGATATATACAAAAGGTATATTGTAGCCATTTGGTAATATATGTAGCAATATTAAATTGTTTACTTTAGAATGTTTTTCAAAATACTTGAATTTTTGTGGTTAATTCCACTACATTTTGTATGAGGAAGAAGGAGGCTTTTCTCAATTCTAAATGGTGAGGAAAGATTTCACTTTTATGAAAGTATAGATAAATGTTACCCTGACACATTTGAAACCTGAGCTTTTAAGAAGCAAGTGCTGACAGTTTTAAGAGCTAGAATATTGAACCAGAGAATATTATATTATGACTCACTTTTATTTTTCCAGCAGATTAGTTGGCAAGCTGTAAGTATATAGAATTAAAAGAAAAAGTAAGTCTATAAAATGCATGTATGTCTTTTTCATTTTTCTTAGTTCAAATCAACATTTTATAAATATTTATATCAACTCTTAGTGTGACTTTGGGGGAAACCACAATTGTTTCCTTCCTTCCTTCCTTCCTTCCTTTCTTTCTTTCTACTCTAAAATTATACATAAGTGGCCTTTGTTTTTGTTTTAAAACAATACATAATTTTGTATAAACTGAAGTAAATGGATATACATTAGATGCTCAAGAAGTACTTTTGTTTAATGCAGGGAAACATGCTACTCTCCCATGTCAAAAAAAACACAACATAGCAGTATTTGCCTAGAGAGGTCTTGTGAATTACAAAAGTAAGCAAGAATATTTCTAGAGCCAGTCAGTGAGTTGCTGGCTCTAGAAGAATGGAGTAAGAGGGTATGTCTCTAACCAGATTTTTCTTATGTGTAAAATATTAGCCCAATTTACCTACCTTAGTACTCTTTTCTTCTGTTTTGTGTTTTTAAATCTCATTTAGAACAAGTGAGCAAAACTGCCTTTACTGGTCAAAACTGGACTAGAATAGTACTTAGTGGGGTCAAATCAGGAAGTAAAGGAAAGAGGTGACATTAGGATTTTAAAGGCTCTAAGTTGATTGTCTTTGTTGAAGTATATGAACTAAAAGGGAAACAGATGAAGACAAAAATTTATATTACCAAAATACTTTCTCATCATTACTTTGTTCTGTCTGGTACTTAAAATCATGTTTTAGAGTAATCTAGATCATTTTTTAACTTCAAAAATTACCAGTTACCAAAAATACTTTTAAATATATTGAGTTCTTTCATTTCTTAAGAAGCCTATATAAGTATGATGAATGTGTCAAAACCTGTACTTGTTTATTTTATTTTTATTTTTAATTTTTTTAAAGATTTTATTTATCTGACAGAGACACAGCGAGAGAGGGAACACAAGCAGGGAGAGTGGGAGAGGGAGAAGCAGGCTTCCTGCGGAGCAGGGAGCCTGATGTGGGGCTCGATCCCAGGACCCTGGGATCATGACCTGAGCCGAAGGCAGCCGCCTAATGAGTGAGCCACCCAGGCGCCTCTGTTTTTTATTAAGCAGCTTTTTATTATATGTCCCAGATGACTTTTCTGTAGGTCACTTTCAGGGTTAGGGAGGTTTCATGCTCATTTTTACATTTTGGGGGTCATTTACAGTATACAGTCCCCATATATTCTTCTCACATGATTCAGAATACTTCTGCTAGGTATTTTGATAATCCTGGCTTCTTGAGGGTAGCTGACTGGTAGCTGAAATTTCTTCTACCTTTTTCATTATCTAAGTGGGTAACAGTAAGCTGCACTAATCTTTTAATACCAGCTGCTGGTAAGTTATGTCTCAGTTTTATTGGCTGCCTTGGCACCTGTAATACGTTTTTTAAGTTGGCAGTGGCATCACAATGTTATATAGCATTGGTGTGGAATTTTCTATATTTGAATCTTGAATAGGTTGAGAAAGCAGCTTAACCTAGTAGATTCAAGGTGTTACATGATTCACAGTTGCTGGTTTTGCTATTATGATAGTATATAGCTCATTTATTCAGCTAGTTATTTCTGTTTGTAAGTAGGAATTCCTGTTTGTAGAGTAGTGAATGTGAATATGTTTGCATGGGTAGGATTAACATGAGTATTACTTATTTTTAAGGGTAACCAATGATGAAAGTAGGTTCACTATAGATCTTAGTTGATTATTTTTCAAGAGAATTCTTTGCTTCCTTTTAACCCTAAACTTTATTATCTTTGGTAATTGCCTCTGAATTCAAAAGTGACCTTGGGTCAGCAAACTTAATTCAAAGAGCTTTCAATCTAGATACTACATCTGATTCTAGCTGCTGTGAGTATAGGATGGTAAGTTGTACAGATATTATCCCTATTTGCTAGACAAGGAATCTGAAATCATCTTTCCAAGATGCCTGTGCTAAATTGGAACAGAAGAGTCTTCTAATATAATCAGTGCATGTGTGTCTTATTAATGTGTAGTTTTACTGCCCGAAGACCAAACTACATACCCCTAAAATATATATGTTTATAGAAGAAGCATTTCTCCTAATCATATTCTATATTTTCTTTAGCCATTTTCCTGTAATATTTGAATTGTCTTTACATGCAAAGGCCAAATAAATATTAAGTGTCTAATTTTACCAAAGAACATTCTTTTAGATTATTTTCTGTCAATAGTGAATGTTCTACAAACTTAATATAAAGTATTTTAGGTTGTTCTTCACATTATGTTTATAAATAGCATCTTTAAAGTTTCTTTTATACAGTTTTACATGTTTATTGTAGAATATTAAAAACAAACAAAAAATCTCCAGTGTTTCTACTACCAGAGAACTTTCAGAGTACGTCATCCATTTTTTTTCTTAAAACAGTTCCTGTTTTCTAAAGCCTTAGTTTGAAATACCATACCAGCTTGCTCAATTAAAGCAGCTTTTTGCTTCAGCAGCATTATTTTCTTGTTCTCATTAGAATTACTATATGAAGACAAAGACCAGTTGGGAAAACTTAACTGGATTTGAAAAATAAGAAGATTGAGGAAGATTGTGACCTTTTAGTCAGGACTTAGAAACTAACCTTTTTAAATGCATGGATTTAACTTTAGGGTCAGCCCTACTGACACTTCCTTGGTGTAGAAAGTTAGCCCCAGAGGTAGAGGTAGACTCCTCCAAATCAGGAGTTTTGAATAATGCAGTTGAGTAATTGATGAGAATTATCCCATCACAACTCCAATATTTAAAGACTTTTTAGTGCTAATCATTTGACGCATTTCATTTCAGTCTATGAGAAGTTACATGCATTCCTGTGATTTATCAAATTATTATCATTAATTCTGTTTTAATCTGTTTTGTCACTGAGACTATAGATGATTAAACTTTATGTACTATATTCTAACTTTTCTAGTCCCTCTCCCTTATTTTCCATTCCCTGTGTTTTATGTGTTTAGAGACTTACAGTGCCACTTGGGCAGTATATTAGTGCAGCTGCATCAATCCATGTGGTTACTTAGACAAGGTGGGAAGAGAAAATGAGATGTTTTCTCCATATCACCTTTTAGGAGTATTTTGTTACATCTTACATATATATTCCACACATTGCTGAAATTTTTATTTGCAAAAAATTTACACGTTATGAAGATTCTAAAATACTACTAGGATACTACATAGTATTACATATAATAGTGGTATTGAGATTTCTTCTGAAATTAATTAGAAATCTTGTCTTTTATATGGATCTGATATATCACTTTTCATTTTATGTTTCATATGTACAAGACAATTTGTTCTTCTCTTATCAAGCCAAACCAATCCAAATCCTTAACTCCTATACTTGTTGAGGTTGTTAGAGTACTATGATAATAGAATACCTGCCAAACTAAGCATATGAATTCATGCCCATTCATGGATTCACTGTTAAATACTGTGTTGATTAATGTGTTAGGGAACAAGGCTGCACAAAAGATATAACCTTTTAGAACATTTGGCCCTTCTCTTTAGCCAGTAACTTCCTTTACCTGAAACACAGCAGAAGATATTGACAACAGCCTCAATTTTTCCTTACCTACCTATGGAGGCCATGGAAGTAAGTGACTGCCCTATTTCTTGTTGTTTTCTTGTGGGAGCTAAATTGCTACTACCCAACTCTGACCCTGCAATGGACCAGCTCCTGTAGGCAAATCAGAAAAAAGCCAGGATGGTGAGAAGCCAATCTCATAGAACCTTAAGAGGCAATTCAAAATCAAAGTTCAAAGAACCTGCCTTTATTAATGTGTTTTTGTTCCTGTTTTTATGTTTCTCAGGGAGTGAAGCCAGCCAGCTTTGACAAAGTAGCAATTCCTGAAGTGAAGGAAATTATTGAAGGATGCATACGGCAAAACAAAGATGAAAGGTAAGTTGCCACTTTTGACTTAGGTGTTGCTTAAAAACCTAAAATGTAATGATATGTGCTAAATACAATACTCAATCTGAAGTGTATTCAGTACTTTACTTGTGATTAATTTCTCTATTTATGTCATGTAATATCTTTAAAAGTAGAGTTCTGGGAGTGCCTGGCTAGCTCAGTCAGTAGAGCATGCTACTCTTGATGTTGGGGTGGTGAATTCAAGCCCCATGTTGGGTGTAGAGATTACTTAAAAAATAAAATAAAATTTTTTTAAAAATCTTAAAAAAAAAAAAAGTAGAGTTCTGTCCATTTAAGATAGTATTGAGATTTGATAGAGTGAAATGTTGTAAAAAATGTGGTATGGTAGAGTTCAACTGAACCAGAACCACCTTAAACATAGCTGCTGCATTCAGTGAGAACTACTTCTAAAACATAAACTACTTATAAAGCATCAGCATGATTTATAAAACTCAGTAGGGTTCAATCTCTCTCTGACCAACAGATCTGTCCCTTAATTCTTTATCCATTGAATTCCAAAAGGTGGAATAAAATCTTGGCTCTTTAAAATAAGCTCAACTACACATCTTGATTTGCTGTCATTGTGCCATAATTTTGAAGAGCAAAACATCAGCATTCCTTTCAGTAAAAAGAGACAACTTTGCCCAAAGCTTAGGAGGAGATTTGGCTTAGTCATTTGTACTAATAGGACTTTTCTCAGAGGCGTGGCAAGTATCTGATATGTCATATAGCTGATTCATCACCCGTTAGGCATGGCAAAGATCCAGTGTCTGTTTTTGAAAAATAATCTACCCACACCATCCCCCCTCACCCTCCAAAAAAGAAAAAGTAGACCAGCCAGTATAAATATAAATTGTAAGTTGAGCATAATCTACCTCCTGAAGAATGTGAGCAATCAGGTATATCAACCAAATTAAAGAATTCTGTATCTCACATCTCTGGTCTCCTGCTCTTTTCATAACTTTGTTATTTGGAAGAGCTTAACATCATGATCTTTAAGGCTGTTTAGTAGAAATTTAGTTTGGGTTTCTAATTTTATATACAGTGTTTGGAAAGGAGAGTCCTTTATCTAAGAACTTTTTTTACTATAAACAAAGGAGTATTTGTTTCCAGTCTTAGAACATATTACTCTATTTCTTTTTGGATGGTACAGTTTACTAGATTACTGGTATTTTGAAACCATTTATCTAAAGAAGATTATTCCACAATCAGACTTCTTGCCTAATACACAAATTGTTGAAAAAGGAATTGAGAGAATTTATTGTGGTAAATAAAGTTGTAGTAGAAGGTAAAGAACTAGAAATCAAAAAACTTATTTTCAAATTTTGATTCAACCATTTGAGGGTTATAACCATGAGCAAGATTTTCACCCTCTCTGAGCCTTTGTTTCCTAGTAATCAGGAAATAATATTTCATTGGATGTTGGTCAAGGATCAGATGGGATCATAAATAAGAGTATTTGTTAACTATAAATTTTACATAAATTATGTGGTATTTTGAAGCTATGACATTCTGTATATTACTTGCCATTGTTAGTACATTGTTAACTAATATGAGATTAGATAACTTAGATTAAAAAGTATCGCTTTTAGCTCTTACTTATAAATGATGTTGTATAACTTGAGAGTAAAACTATAATCACTGTTCACATGGAACAATGTAGAAATGAGTTCTAAACTTTCCTTTGTTTTTTTTTTTACAGTCTTTATTATTCCAAGCATAACAGTAATCAGCCACACTTGAAAATTATGTTTTCAATCTAATGTCATTTTGTTTTGTTTTTGTTTCATTTCCCTCTCTTTGGAAGATATTCTATCAAAGACCTTTTGAACCATGCCTTCTTCCAGGAGGAAACAGGGGTACGGGTAGAATTGGCAGAAGAAGATGATGGAGAAAAGATAGCTATTAAATTATGGCTACGTATTGAAGATATTAAGAAATTAAAGGGAAAATACAAAGACAATGAAGCTATTGAGTTTTCCTTTGACTTGGAAAGAGATGTGCCAGAAGATGTTGCTCAAGAAATGGTAAATTAACATGGATGGAACTAGAGGGTATTATGCTAAGCAAAATAAGTCAGTCAGAGAAGGACATACATCACAAAGATTCACTCTTATGTGGAATTTAAGAAACAAAACTGATGAACATAGGGGAAGGGAAGGAAAAATAAGATGGAAACGGAGACAAACCATAAGAGACTCAACTATAGAAAACAAACAGGGTTGCTGGAGGGGAGGTGGGTGGAGGGATGGGGTAACTGGGTGATGTACATTAAGGAAGGCATTTGTTGGAATGAGCAGTGAGTGTTATATGCAACTGATGAATCTCTGAATTCTACCTCTGAAACTAATAATACACTATATGTTAATTAAGTTGAATTTAAATTTAAAAAACGATAAATTAGCATTGATCCATCATTTAAAAATTGATGTATATTTATAAACATTTATATTGTTGAGCTAAAAAGTTTATGAAGCAGTGTGGATGGCAGATCTCAATGATAGAAAATTGTGTTGATTAATGGCCCTAAGTTATTTTTAATTGAGGAAAAGAGATATACATGTAGATATGTAAGGATGGATAGATGGATGGCTGGGTAAATCTAGAATGCATCCTGAAGTAATGTGAAAGTCTATGAGGTTGAATGACTCTTAATTTATATAAACCTATTGAGTTAGAATGACAAGTTATATTTTCTAAATATTGATACATTTGATCAGTCATTTGGATAAACTCTATAAATAGATAATGAATTGTTTTTACTTTGAGGGAGTTTTCAAGATCAATTATTAGTAGGCAGCCTTTGATTAATCACTTTATGAAGTATATCCAGAAGGTGACTTTTCAGAAAAGAAAGACTTCACCAATTTTATGCTGGCGATAGTGCTTAAAATAGCCAGTTAATATGCAGAGATACTCATAGAATATCTCTACTAGAATTTATAAGAACTATTCAATAGAAGTTGCCTCTGAGAAGGGGTCAGGTATGAAAGAGATACTTATTTTAATTGTTAGTTTTTTATACCTTTAGAGATTTGTGTGTGTATGTTTTTTTAACTTTCATGTATTGATCACAATTGTTTTATCTGGTTAAGTTGTTGGCTAGGGAAAAGAAGTAAAAACAACACAGGTTAATATTAATAGTTACATGTGAGCAGGAAATAGAGTGACTAGAATAAAAGGAACCTCATTGTTTTATTGTTGTAAGAAGTGAAGGTATAACTACCTTGAGTTCCTACAAAGTTTCTACAAAGATGATGGCGCCCATCCCGTGAGTATCTACAAAAACGGTTGAGAAATGCATAATACAGACAAGTAATTTCACAGTTTGGTTAAGACCAGTCATTGGAGAGGTCTTTCTCTTCCCCCTTCTTCCTACTTTTTCCCCAAAGGTGCCTTTTTTTGTTTTATATTTGGTTTGTTTTCTTTTGATATCATACTGCTTCCTAATGCACTCTTTTATCCTGTAGGTAGAGTCTGGGTATGTCTGTGAAGGTGATCACAAGACCATGGCAAAAGCCATCAAAGATAGAGTGTCATTAATTAAGAGGAAACGAGAACAGCGGCAGTTGGTGCGGGAGGAGCAAGAAAAAAGAAAGCAGGAAGAGAGCAGTCTCAAACAGCAGGTAGAACAACAATCAAGTACTTCCCAGGCAGGAGTCAAACAGATCCCGTCTGCCAGCACTGGCATGCCTACTGCTTCTACCACTTCAGCTTCAGTTTCTACGCAAGTAGAACCTGAAGAACCTGAGGCAGATCAACATCAACAACTACAGTACCAACAAACTAGTATATCTGTGTTGTGTAAGTATTTTGGGAAGTGCATAAGTATGCTAAGGATACTCCTGATTGACTTTTCATCTTCTTGTTCATCATTTTGCACTGGCCTCTTGGTTTGAATCATGAATTCACCATATAATAAGAAATTTGAGGGGCACCTGGGTGGCTCAGATGGTTAAGCATCTGCCTTCTGCTCAGGTCATGATCCCGGGGTCCTGGGATTGAGCCCCACATCAGGTTCCCTGCGCCGCGGGAAGCTTCCTTCTCCCTCGTCCACTCCCCCTGCTTGTGTTTCCTCTCTTGCTGTGTCTCTCTCTGTCAAATAAATAAAATCTTAAAAAAAAAAATTGAAATGATCATCATCTACTTTTTGTTTCTATTCTAACATCCATCACTAGTAGACTAGAAGGACAGAATAGTAAGGAAATGTGATTAGAATATAAAATAATTTTACAGGTTCCAACATCTTGGAAGTTCCAATTTGTAGATTTTTACTTTTCACAATTCCTTAAAATAAAATGTAATTATGAAATTAGTATTACACTGTATGTTAACTAACTGGGATTTAAATACAAACTTTTTTAAAAACTTAAAATCTACAAAAATAAATACAATGAAATGTAATAATGAAAAATGAACAAGTTTATCTTAGTTATTTGTAATTGAACCCATTAGTCTGGTTCATCTTTTTTTAGCAACACTGAATAACATGTAGACTAGAAATGAATGAGGTTGTTAGTTTTTTATTGAACTATCTGCTTAATACAAAGAATGCACTGGTCTCCAAAGTTAAGACTGATGGCTTACAGCATTCCATTTTATTTCCCTTATTCTTCAGGTAATAAGATTCTATGATAGCCATGAAGGTTTTTGTTTTTTTTTTAAAGACATCCTTTTTTTCCATTTGGATCCTTCATGTTTTTAAGCATAGAAATCTACTTAGTTAAAAACTAGTATTCATTTTTTATTTAGGTCAGGTCTTTGCGAAGAAAAAACTAATTAACCCTAAAGTCATGGGTTTGTGATGGGAAAATATAAACCTCCCTTTTGTGATTTGTCTCTCTGTTTTTTGACAATTTATTTCTCCTTCAGCTGACGGAACGGTTGACAGTGGTCAAGGATCTTCTGTCTTCACAGAATCTCGAGTGAGCAGCCAACAGACAATTTCATATGGGTCCCAGCATGAACAGACACATTCTACTGGCACACTCCCAGGGCATACAGCTTCTGTTGTCCAAGCACAGTCTCAGCCCCATGGGGTCTATCCACCCTCAAGTGTGGTAAGTAACTGCATAAGAGAGTGTAAGCCTATAATGAGAATAGATATATGTTAAATTCATATTCTTTCTACTATCCAAGTAATAGCATGAGTCTGAAGTAGAAAGTGTAAATGGTATATTTCTGAAGGAAATAGTATAATTAGAGTAGTTCTGGCAGGCTAGGACATAAACATAAATGTTACTGTGTGAGAATTAGCTAAAATTCACATGTGAAGAAACTATGTACACGATTTAGACTAATATGCATTTGATTAAAGATAATGCTCTCTTTAGCACTTTAGAGTTGAAACTGTTCAAAACAGCATTAGTTGGACATACAGATGATTTGGAGGTGGGCACAAGGAGACTTTTCAAAAGCTTACTTACTAAAAGAATTACTGAGCATTTTTTGTAAGATTTCTTACTGTATAGAACAAAGGTAAGATGTTCAAACCATTATAGAATGCTGCATGTGAGTACTTCAGAGTGAAGGAATCCTTTATTTGTATGACCGTTTAATTTAGCGCTTGTGTTTAGTTAACCATCAGTTGCTATGCGTGTTCCTGCCTTAAAGTCTGTGTTGGACACAAATTCCTTCCCCAGTATACATTCATTTGCTTTTTCTCTTTATTTGGTATTGTTTTATTACAGATTTATTTTCAGAATCAACTTATGGAGATTATTTCTTGAAATATTTTAAGCATTTATATATACATAAACACACACACACATAGCCCCATCTTTTACATTAGCCACTTTTGCTTCTCATATAGAAAATGTTAAAATTATCTCGGGTAATACCCCGTTTCTTTTGTTGACCCTCCGTGAAGTCTTCAGAGGTACATAAAGTACATCATCTGCCTCAGGAAAGAATTGGAGAACAACCGGTCACTGTATAGCACTTGTTTAGTGAGATCTTTAAGCAGGTAGATTTTTTTCTTTCTCAGAAAGCTTTTAAATCTGAATGTTATGGAACTTCTGCTCTTCATTAAATGAAAGTCTTTCTCAAGAAAAAATTTCTGCTTGCTCTGTTCTTTTAACCCACAGCTTGAAATAAAAGATGTTTTTATGTTTCAGAGTCCGTTCATCAGTCTTGAGATGAATGGCCACAGTAATACAAACTACTAATACACTGTTTTAACAATCTACTTTTCTGACCTTTAAAATAATTAGGTAGGGTAGAAGAACTTATAAAGACTATGTAGATGTATTTCTTTGTTCTGACATCTAATTGGTCAAGCATTCATGTCCGGTTCTACTCTTGTTCTAATTGATTTTTTGTGGATCATAATAACTAGATTTTTAAAAAACTAATCTCTTGCTTCCCTCATCACTGGTGTCTGTATTTTAGAAAAGGAAATAGAATGATCATTTGTGAAGATTTTAAATATTTGAGCCACAAACATCCTGTATTTATTGATGCTCTGAAAGACTTAATGACAGCCTTGCCTTTTAATTTCTGTGGAGGTAGCATGAGAAGAGTTATCAAATATTGAGGATTTTTTTAATCTTATGATTCCATTTCTTTCTTATTCCAGAAGGAATTTATTGTGGCTTACAATAATATATCAATGTGGAATTTAGAAAAATTAGAGTAAAAAAGAAACAAGGGTGGAGAAAAATAGAACCAGGAATGAATTAAGTATGATAAGTATAATGATACTTTCATACTTGCTACTGGTATTTGAGCCACAAATTTGGCTCAAAGCATTCTATGCAGCCAATTTTGGAAAAGAAAACATGATTAGTGACACAGTTCACAATACCTAAAGGAAAATAACGAGTTTGCTCAGGACAACCTTACAGTATTAGGTATACTGCTTTTTCATAGCTATATTAAAATTTTTATGTTAAGGTGCCTCAGACTTTATAAACCTAAGTTGAATCTCTGATATGCCGAAATGTTAAAGTTACTCTTTAGAGATTCACATTCAAGATAATTTTCCATTCACTACTTTAGTAAAACTACAGAATGTGTCTATATCTATCGCACATTACTTCTAGAAAACTAATGCTTTTCCTACTAGAAAATGACTTTCTACCCTTTGCAGATAAAAATAGGAAGTGGAATAAATAAAATACTCTGAGCCAACAACTTTTTTTAGTCTGATGCCTTCCAAAATAGAATTGAAAAAGATTTTCTGAGGTTTTCCAGAGTTCCTGCAAAGTAATCCAGTCTTAAAGTCTTCTACACCTTATAATAATAAGTTCACAGAAAACTGCAAGCCAATGTTCATTGTTTTCCCTGTTCTACTACCTCAGTCAGTCAGCCATTCTTATTCATACATTCATAACAATTGATGTTATTTCAGAATATTTAGGAAGAGAATTGATCATAATCATGGTTGTTGATAACCTGTACTTGACCAACAGTATAGAGAGAATAGTTGTGATCTGCTTTGTGGAATTATACCTCTCCTCAAAAAAATTGGATTTGTGGGATTGGGAGAGGATGGAACACTTCTTTATGTCAGCTATGCCCTATTTTCATTGTACATTTGGTTATTTTGTTTTCAAAGTACTGTGTTTTTCATGTATGTGTTTGTTTTCTGTTTAGCCTCATCGTGGCCGTAGCATGTCGGTTTGTGTTCCCCATCTTTCTGCTGTTCCCCCTCTGTCCCGCATCTCTCCCAGTGCTCCTTCCACCCCACCACCAGTGCTGTCTGCACCTCTTTCTCCCTCCCTCCTTCGGATTGCCCCTGAGGAAACTTTTGCCGAAAAGCTTTCTAAAGCATTGGAGAGTGTCCTGCCTATGCACTCTGCCTCTCAGCGCAAGCACCGACGCTCCAGCCTGCCTTCCCTCTTTGTCAGTACTGTATGTAACCATAAACTTCCTGACAAATGAAAATTTATTGCCAATGAATACATCCAGGCATCAAGAATTTTAATAAAAATTAAATAAATAAAAGGACTACACTTAGTAATATATTATGCTTTTAGGATACCTGTTCTTCCTATAGGAAACTTTCTTGTTACAAGGCTTTAAGGAGGGGAAAAAAACAAGGAGGTAATGAGAGAGAATGCTAATAACACCCTGGGCACATATGAATATGTACACAATAAAATTTAGCTTTCATTATATTCTCCTATCCCCAACTGACCTATACAAATCCTTGCATTTTCATACATTAGTGAAGAATATGTATTACTTCATTTTAAATTTGTTGACTTAAAAGCAAATTTTCTCTTTATCAGAAATTAACCCAAATACATTTTCTCTTCACTTTATTCTAAAGAGACATTCATGAAGCTGGATGAGACCATTTTTTCCCCATAGTGAAGAGTAATTAAAGAGTGAAAGTTGGTTTTTAATTTGTTAGCTGTTTAAAATGATGTGTTGGCAAACTAAAAGGCCATATGTTCCCTTGTGGAAATTTTTCTCTTAGACTGAATAAGGTGGGATCTTGACCCTAATGAGTACATTGGATACACATGTAGTACATAAAATTTTCTTTGGCCCTTTTTATATCTATAAAAGATCTGTCTTTTAAAGTTTTATTAAACACTGTGGAACCTTGCTGCTGCTTTTCCAGATAGAGAATATAGTTAATATTCTGATTTAGTAATACCAAAATCTTCAGATTTTTACTTAAGAGAGTGAGTAACTATATAGTATTTTATGGCTTTGGGATTCTCCTTGAATAAACAGTAAAATGGAACATTCTGGTTTGAAATAGAGGCCCTCTTTTAGCTGTTGTGAAAAAGTAAGAGTTAAGCTATTTTACTAATTTGATAGGGACCATCCCTACTAAAAGAATGAAACCAACCTACTCTTTTTAAAAAAGAGTCCATGAAAGTACACTGTTTGCATTTGGGAAGGTAGGATTCCAAATTTAGAGTCTTATGTCTAGAACTGCCTTTGTAAATAAAAAGTGCTGTTGAATCAGTGTTAATTATATTACCCTTTTCACTTGATTGGAACACCAAATTATGCAGCCCTTAACTAGGATCAGAAAAGTGGACATTCAGTGATTTGGCATCTGCAACATGTTTCATGTAGTAAAATTAACTGCATCTAGTTTGGGATAGATGGGAAAGGGGCATTACTGTCAGAAGTCAGTAGTGTGTTTTTTGCTGTCCACCAAAAGTACCTCTTTTGATTTCTAGTTAGAAGGCATACTATTAGTTGATAAAAAAATAATACTGGAGCCTCTAACACAGCACCGGATAATAAGAAGATAGAGTATAGGAAAACTTTGTATTGTAGGTTAAATTGAAGTATCTTCCATTCTAAAAATGTTGGGATTATATTGTCTTATTGTCTTCCCTTAACTCTTACTATTTTAACTCTGTTTCCACTCGTGTAATTTACATTAAATCTTAAGAGTGAGCATATTAATTGGGGGTAAAAACAGAATAAACACTTAGAAAGTTCTTCCATTTCCTTTGAGAGAGGATGTTGTGGAAAAGCAGCTCTTATTTAACGCAAAGAGTCCCACAGAATAATTTTATTGACCCTGGATGTATTTAATGGATTTTTACTATGCACATAATTTCCAAAAACATTGTTATTTCTTTATTAATTATAAATTTGGTGTAACCATTTCATAGGGTTACACAGAGCGACCCAGTTTTGCATGACTACTGTAATTTCACATATGACTGTATGAATTACTTGTCTTATTCATGTTGATACAGCCTCAGTCCATGGCGCATCCGTGTGGGGGGACCCCAACATACCCAGAATCACAGATATTTTTCCCAACTATTCATGAACGTCCAGTTTCTTTTTCACCACCTCCCACCTGTCCACCGAAGGTGGCCATTTCCCAGCGGCGTAAGAGCACCTCCTTCTTGGAAGCCCAAACTCGCCAGTTCCAACCCCTGCTGAGGACTGTTGGCCAAAATCTTCTTCCACCTGGTGGCAGCCCAACTAACTGGACACCAGAGGCTGTAGTTATGTTGGGCACTACAGCCAGTAGGATAACTGGAGAGCCATGTGAGATACAGGTCCATCCTATGTTTGAACCAACTCAAGTTCACGGTGACTATAGACCTGGACTAGTACTTCCAGAAGAAGCTCACTATTGTATTCCTCAGGAAGCACTGTATCTAGCTTACCAGGCCCAGGTGACAGAACAGTATGAGGGTATTCCATACAACTCACCAGTACTGTCAAGTCCTTTGAAACAGATACCTGAACAGAAGCCAGTACAAGGGGGCCCTACCTCAAGTTCTGTCTTTGAATTTCCATCTGGACAGGCTTTCCTGGTAGGACACCTTCAGAATTTAAGATTAGATTCTGGATTGAGTCCAGGATCTCCCCTCTCTAGTATTTCTGCACCTATCAGTACAGATGCTACACGTTTGAAAGTTCACCCTGTCTTTGTTCCTCATTCTGCACCCGCTGTGTTGACTCGTAACAATGAGAGAAGCAATTGTGTATTTGAGTTTCATGTTCACACTCCAAGCTCCTCTTCAGGAGAAGGAGGAGGAGTTTTACCTCAGCGTGTTTACCGAAATCGACAGGTTGCAGTGGACTTGAATCAGGAAGAACCACCTCCTCAATCAGTTGGATTACATGGCCGCCTACAGCCTGTGACTGAAGAACAGCGTAATTACCATGCCCCAGAATTGACCGTTTCTGTGGTAGAGCCTATCGGACAGAACTGGCCAATAGGAAGCCCAGAATATTCCAGTGATTCCTCACAAATTACTTCATCAGACCCCAGTGATTTTCAGTCACCTCCCCCTACAGGGGGAGCAGCTGCACCTTTTGGCTCTGACGTCTCGTTACCCTTTATCCGTCTGCCTCAGACAATGTTCCAAGAATCCCCACTTTTCTTCTGTTTCCCCCAAGGAACCACATCTCAGCAGGTTTTATCTGCCTCATTTTCTTCAGGAGGATCTGCACTCCATCCACAGGTTATAGGAAAACTTCCACAGTTCTTTTAAACTACCCTACTATGCATCATTACATTTAAGTTTTCTATCCCTCCTTTCCATTTATAAGGATTATTTTTAATTTTATTAGTAGAATTTCTCCTTTTGGGGGGATTATAAACTACTTGTATATAAGAACAAAATATAAGAGAGAAGCTGCTTCGTTTACCTATAATATGCGCAAATCCTTGAAAAAGAGAACACAAAAACTAGAATTTTAATCACTCGTCAAAATCAGTTCTATTTGTACATAGAATAATTTCAACTTGTAGTGAAAATGTAAATGGCTGTAAAGTTAACTCCACATTGATTATTTATAAATGCTAATGTGAAGTATTTCTTTCTCCCTAGAACAAACATGACTAGTTTTTTTTAAAATAGAAAGGATAACCTCTTTTTTCTGTAAAACAAAAAGAATGGAAAATAGGGAAATTTTTTTAAGAGTGTTCAGAATACACAAAATTTTCATAGGTGTGGAAGAATCTTGAAAGACAGAAAGGAAACATCTTAAGAATTTAGGAACAAATGAAAATGCCTTTTAAAATGGCATCATTTGAACAAGTCACTGTATATGTCCAAATAAAATGTTAATCCATAAAATTGACTGATTCTAATTTTTAGCAACAAAGTTACAATCTAGTATGGGTGGTGGGTTTTTGTTTTGTTTCTTTAAGAATTTGTGGTATATGTTGCAAGCTAAGAAACATATCTCAGGCCTTGGTTCCTTCCTCAACAAATTAAATTTTGTTATTTATATATATGAGTTTTTTTTTTTTATGGGTGTATGCACTCTTGCGAATAAAGACAAAGTAATGGTCATAATAGAATTCAACAAGTGGAGTCAGTATTAACTATTTCATAATATTCCATATATTTTATCAAATATATAAGTCTTACAAAATCTATATAGGAGTTGTTCCAATTATATATTCAAAGCATCATTTGGATTTCTAAATTTTCCACTCTTACAAAGTATTATATGTTCTTGATACTTTCTTCTATGTTCTTCTCTCATAAGGGGCACAAACAACCCCAAAAGTGTACATAAAGTATCCATCATTTAGAATAGTTCTAAGAAGCAAAAAGATCCAGAAACTTGAAAATTATGCTGCATGGTATAAAATTACACTGCATGCAGTGTACTCACATTAATGCACTAGTTGTTAGCCTGTACTATAAATCTTAATGCACTGCCAGCCATTCTTCTTTAAACATTCCAAAGTGAAATATCAGGTGGTTAATTTACAAACCTACTGCAGGAAGAATGCATACTAAGTAGTGGTTAAGATGCAGTAGAATGTGATGTCAGATCCAAGTAAGCTTCAGAGAAACCCCTCTAGACTGAAATGGAACACCACAGGTGGGCCTTTTCATTTCCTTAACTTACTATATAAAATCCTGTATTCATTTCTCACTTTCTCATTTATCTTAACTTAGACAACTTCTAGGTCAGGGTTTCTCAAATTCATCACTACTGATGTTTTAGGTTGGATAATTCTTTGTTGTGGGTTGTGGTTCTGTGTGTTGCAGGATGTTTAGCAGCATCCTTGACTTCTAATCATTAGATGTCTGTAGCAGTCACCTCCCTCAGTTGTGACAACCAAATCATCCCTGGGGGAGGGCAAATAACAGGTTTTTTACATTTTTGGTAGAAGTCACTATGGCCCTACAAGAAGTAGCCAGGTTTTTTACATTTTTGGTAAAAGTCACCATGGCCCTACAAGAAGTAGCAAAAGGAACCAAATTAGCATTATCAAATACCCTTTTGTCTTCAATTGTTCAGATACGGAATTTTTTCACATCGGTAGTCATACTACTTTTTTCTTAATTAATATATTTTCAGTAAGAATTTTATTATGAATCTTAGTATTTTGGCCAGGTAAAATTATAGCCGGAGCACAGCAGTAGTAGGTTTTAACCATCAGTGGTTTTTGTGTGGGATCAGGATATGCTCTGTGATGTAATCCTTCTCTAACCTTTTCTTAGAAAAGATGCCCCAGTGGTCTCTCCCATACATATTTATCAAGCTAATATTTTATTTTGCTCAAGCAAACTCTCAGGAGTTTAAATATTTATTGCAAAAGCCTGACCTCTCTATATACTTACGTAGGGCTTTGCTAATTTGTTGTATTCACTTCTTTCCTTCAGGCACAGGGGCAAAGCCAGGGTCAACCATCCTCAAGTAGCTTAACAGGGGTTCCATCTTCCCTACCCATACAACATTCTCAGCAGGTGAGAACAACTCATTGCTACATTTTATGGATTAACAGTAGCCAAAACACTGTTTAACTAATCTTTTCATAAATTAGATTCCTGATGTAAATAAAGGCTTGCTATGTTTTTGAAAGAAAAATCAAGAGGCATAACATTTCTTGTGTTCTTGTGTTTCTAAAAAGATTTTAGAAAATCTTTTCTTTTGTTTAATGTATTTTTAAATTACTAAATTAGACATAGCATTGAAATTCAAAGGAATCATTGTTAACTGATATATTATTCATCTGCCATCTGAAATAGATGATTCTACACATAATTTAACAATACAAAGAATATCAATTTTGTTTTTATATTTGTGACTTACCCCTTTATGAGCATTTTGCCATTGCTTTCATTGTATTTGACTCTATTAATGCTAAACTCCTATTTAATTATTTCTAATCTGGGATGGGGTATAAGATTTTATGCTAAGAGAAACTGAACAACTACTCTAAGAACTTTTTAAACATTGTTTAAACTTTTGATTTGGGGAATATAATCCCCAGGGTTCAAGGAGCTCAGAAAATTAGTACAGTGCTGATGTATTCAACAGCAAAACTACTAATTCTAAAATTAAACATCTGTAGTTCAGTACTTATATTAATTAATAGTAATTATTTGCATGGGCATAATACTTTTTTGGCACTACTGAATATTAACTGTTTCAAATAAAATTTATAGTCACTACATGTGTCATAAAAACTTCCTGATGAACTATTTCATTGATAGTTCCCTACGAAGTGTGTTTTCCAACCACCAAATCATAAATTGGTTTCTCTATTAATTTTTTTAAACAATGCTTTTAATTCTTACTACAAAATAGTCTCCTTCTAGTCCAGCATGTGATCATACAGTCATTTGATACTAGTTTAAGATTAAATGTTCCTTGTACAGGATTAGTTTGGTTATATGTTCATTTATTTAGTGACCAACAGCCCTGTCTTCTAGAATTTGCTTTGTCTTGCTTTTGTTATTTCAGGCAAGTAGCAGAATCTGTATATAATTATAGTTAAATTTGAGTAGTCATATTTTTGACAACCTTAACAAATTCTATTTTAATTGTATTAATAATCCCTAATAAGAATACAAACTAAGGGTCCTCTGGGTGGCTCAGTCAGTTAAGCATCTGACTCTTGATCTCAGCTCAGGTCTTGATCTCAGGGCCGTAAGTTCAAGCCCTGCATTGACTCCATGGTAGACATGAAGCCAACTTTAAAAAATAAAATACAAATTAAAAGTTACATAAAGATGTTTGAGGACAGAAGCACCATCATGGATACCACTGTCCTCGTTTGTATCTTTGGACACAGGCCAACACTAATAAACTGAGCAAATTTAAGTGTGTGCTGTGTTTTTCCTTTTCCAAAGGAATTTCTTATATATCTTATATGTGGGCATATATATGTATACTTACTAGCAAATGATATCAGTTCATTGGTAAGAAAAATATGTGGGGGTAAAGGAGGGCAATGTGGTGGTAAAGGAGGGCAATTCCATAAATGTCAGGCTAAAAGAATTAGTTGACTTCTGGAAAAAAATGTAAATATGGCTATTGCTATAATACAAAATTTATGTGTCAGTGATGCTTTTTTAAGATAGTTTTATTTTGTGAATTATTTTAAATATAGGATGGTGTTTGAGTAGGACCATAAAACTGAGCCCTCAATTTACATAAATATATGCAGTCTAGAATACTTCACTTTTTGATTACATAGTAAGTGGATAGAACTAAAAACTACAAGTCAGAATTCAACATTTCTAGAATAGTTAGGCTTTTTTCTGTATTAAAGTTCTACAGGGACTTCTGATTCTGCAAAGGTGCTCAAGAAGCTGCATTTATTTGTTTCAGCTACTGAGGTTTCATGTATATTTTTTAAAAGGTTGTAAGCCCTTTGTACTATATGGGTAGGCAGAGGGAGAGGGAGAAGCAGGCTCCCCACTGAGCAGGGAGCCCAGCTTGGGGCTCGATCCCAGAACCCTGGGATCATGACCTGAGCGAAAGGCAGACACTTAACCGACTGGGCCACCCAGGCACCCCAGGTGTTTATTTTTAGAGGTGAGTTTCACTTTACATACTATCAGTTTCCAACCCCATCTTACAAAACCATATCTCTAGTTTTATTAGAGTGAGGAAAGAAAAGTACTTTAGCTAAAATTTATTTTATTTCATGGGTTTCTGAAATGTAACCAATAAGGGATTGCTTTTTTCATGTTTTTATCAAGAGTCCTTTCTAGTGCTATGCTATATCTTAATGAGGTACCAAAAAATAGCTTCCTCCTACTAGAAAACTTAGTATTTCTTTGCCATACACCATATAGGCCGTAACCCAGCTTACTTAATAATTTCTTCCAAAGGGTCTATCAAGATGGACCGATCGATCAGATATCACTACTTTCAAAGGAGCCTAAATAATCTAGTAAACATATCTGTCAACTGCTACAAAACAAATAAGTGTGGGGCGCCTGAGTGACTCAGTCGTTAAGTGTCTGCCTTCGGCTCAGGTCATAATCCCAGGGACCTGGGATCAAGCCCCTCATCCTGCTCCCTGCTCAGTGGGAAGCCTGCTTTTCCCTCTCCTACTCCTCCTGCTGTGTTCCCTCTCTCGCTGTGTCTCTGTCAAATAAATAAATAAAATCTTTAAAAATAAAGAAACCAAATAAGTGTAGTAGGTAAGATTATACTCAATGTGCAAAGCACTTTGCCTATATTTTTATTTAATTCTTATATGAACCCTATAAGTGTACTGTTGTTATTTTCATTGTGCAGATGGGAAGCCTGAGATAAGATCTGGAAAAGAGTAATTTATCCAAGCTTACACAACTTATAAGAGGTAGAAATAATTTAAATCCAAGTTGCCTAACTCCACAACTCACCGGTTAACTACATCCCATTTATGACATAAAAGGAGATAAATTACATCACTTTCATGCAGGGAGGGAGGATATCAAGAAGGCTTTATGAAAGTGATAGCATTTTTTTTAAAGATTTTATTTATTTGATAGAGAAAGACACAGTGAGAGAGGGAACACAAGCAGGGGGAGTGGGAGAGGGAAAAACAGGCTTCCCGCCGAGCAGGGAGCCTGATGCAGGGCTCAGTCCCAGGAGCCTGGGATCGTGACCTGAGCCAAAGGCAGACACTTAACGACTGAGCCACCCACGCACCCCAAGAGATAGCATTTAAACTGGACTCTGATTATCAGTTAAACTCAGATGTAAGAATAAAGAATATTCTAGACCAAAAGGGAAGGGGGGAACAGTGTAAGCAAGAGAAAAAGCACAAAGGTAGAAAAAAGACAGAAACAAACCTTTTAGTTCAGTTTAGCTAGAACATTAATAAGTGAATATAAGGTTCATAGAAGAGCTGATTGAGTCCAAATATTGATGTAAGCATGGTTTTGCATTAATAGGGGTGAGAGAGGTAATCATATGCCCATATATAACGTGGGAATTTTTTCCTCAAATTTTCCCCTTTCCCTTAATAAGGAAGGGGATCAGCATATATTTAAACCTTTATCATATTTCCATATTACAGACTTTCATTGTCCTTTATTTTGAACAATAACCAAAAAAAAAACTTAATGGAATAAAATAAAACGTGAAAACACATGTGCCTGTAAGGACCTTAAAATCGTATATGTAGTTGGAAATGTTTATAGACAGTATCTGACAGAATTGGTTTTAAAATAAAAGCCAAGAAGTTAAACATAGATTTGGTCCTTATTCTTAGGAGAACAACTTGACTATTCCAGGTTCTATATGTCATTGTAAACAACTTGCTTAAAGATCATTTTAAGGAGTTAATACAAAGATTACATGAATATAAACCTGTAAGACAAAAGCAAAAAAAAAAAAATACAGCTGTCCTAGTATTTTTTTTAAGATTTATTTATTTATTTTAGAGAGAGCAGGGGCAGGGAGCGGCAGAGGGATAGGGAGAGAATCTCAAGTAGACTCCCCACCGAGTGCAGAGCCTACTGTGGGGCTCAGTCCCATGACCCTGAGATCATACATGACCTGAGCTGAAATCAAGAGTCAGACACTCGGGTGCCTGGGTGGCTCAGTCGTTGGGCGTCTGCCTTCGGCTCGGGTCATGATCCCAGGATCCTGGGATCAAGTCCCACATCAGGCTCCCGCGGGCTCCCTGCTCCGCGGGAAGCCTGCTTCTCCCTCTCCCACTCCCCCTGCTTGTATTCCCTCTCTTGCTGTCTCTCTCTCTCTGTTGAAAAACAAAACAAAAAAATCTTTAAAAAGAGTCGGACACTCAACTGACTGAGCCATCCAAGTGCCCCAACAGCCGTCCTAATATTATTCATGATGCTTGTCACTGCAAATTTTACCTCAAGACACAAGTTACAGGGAAAGTATTTTGCTATGCTCCAGAAAACTAGAGGCTTCACAGTATAGCTGCAATGAAGATAAAGAGACTGGTGTATTGTGTGGGAAGAATTTGAGAGAGGTGGAGCAATAGTTCTAAGTTAATGCATTTATGTAATGTGCCATCTTATTTAGGTGTGTAAATTAATGACTTACATAATGGTAGTGTTGCAGTGTAAATTCCTTAAAGTTAAAATATATTCAGGTTGACCAAAAAGATTTTCTAGTTTCTTTCTTAGTGGAAATATGGAAAATTATTTTATATTCAGAGTTGCCTTATATTTGGATATATATGATATATCTTAGTTGCTGAAGATAAATGTTACGTAATTTGGTAGCCATTTGCTCCTGATTTAAGTTAAAATAAGAATACGTTGTCAGAAAAAAATTAAAGAATAAAACAAACATATGACTGCTGTCACCATCGTGTTTCAGCATTTTGGGGGGTGATTTTAATTGATACAATAAGAACAAAGTAAGAAATATCAGGGGAGCAAAAATCTTATTTGCACATTATCATCTAACAAAATCTAGGATGTTCTTGAAGGTGGCCAGATTCATAATATACATATAAAACAAATAAAAATAAGTCCTGGGGATGCAATGTATAGCATAGTGACTATAGTTGCTATAGTAGTGTATATTTGAAAGTTACTAAGAGAGTAGATCTTAAACATTCTCATTGCAAGAAAAAAATTGTAACTGTGTGGTGATAGATGTTAACTAGGTTAACTAGGTGATCATTTCACAATATATGTATATATTGAATCATTATATGTCAATTAAATTTATTTTTATATAAATAAATAGCTTATCTTTTTACCAGCAGTAGCCAATTAGTTGTATAGACCAGGATATATGTAAAAGGCTACTGGTTGCAGCATTATTTTAAGTAACAAAAGAAAAAAATTAACCAAAATGTTCATTTTTAGGATATTGATGCCATTGATAAATGAAAATAGCATGTTAGAGAACAACAGTATTTATAGAATGGGCATACTTTTGTTTCAGAAAACAAAAATGTCATTATGTGTAAATGACCACTTACAGGGTGCCTGGGTGGCTTAGTCGGTTACGCGTCTGCCCAACTCAGGTCATGATCCCAAAATCCTGGGATCGCCCCATGTTGGGCTCCTAGCTCAGCGGAGAGCCTGCTTCTCCCTCTCCTTCTGCCTCCCACTCCCCCTGCTTGTGCATGTGCACTCTTCTCCTCTGTCAAAAAAATCTTTTTTTAAAAATGATCACTTACATGTAGAGAAAAATCCATAAAGGTGATGACCAAACCACTAATAGTTTGCTTCTGGAGATATGGGGCTAGGGTATTTCGTTTAACTTGATAATCTGTCTGATAGGTTAGGTAAATTTTTTATTACAAACAGCTGTTGTTTTTGTATTAATAACAATTTTAAATTACTTGTAGGTGTAAGAGAGTCTTGAAAGTCAGCTATGAAGTTCAGATTTTTGCTGGGCTAGTGAGAGCCATTAATTTATTACAAAATTTACAATTATGTGCCATGCGTTAAGTTTAAGTGTATTATACTAGAATGCCTAGCACATGGTTGATTCCTAAATGTCACTTACTCCCTTTGTCCTACTTTGAGTGATAGTGTTATTTTCAAAGAAGGAAATACCTTTTGGCAGTAAAATGAGCAGTCTCTAAGGTACTACAGTTGGTAAAGCTGAATTTCCACATTCAGTGCTTTTCTCAGTATTCTCAATAGCTGTAATCAGAGTTATTCAAATTAGCTACACAGTTGATAAAATACAGTAAGAAAGATTAAAGTAGGAGATTGGATTTGTTTAACATAGGACCAGAGTGTGAGAGGTGATACCAAGAAATAGGGTGAAAAAAATGGGGAACGGGGGTTCGAGGAGAGAGGATCTCTTTGGATATGTTATCTAAAGGTCTTTGTGAATGACCTGCTATTGAGGCAAGAGGGATGATAGGTGAAGAACCAACGGTGACTCAAATTATGAAACATTGGTTAATTGCTCTTGGTTGTACCATCACAAACAAAGAATACCAGAGGAAAAAGAGAAATAAATATAACGGGGAATTGATGAATTTGGGTTTATGCATGTCTTGATTACTAATATTGTCATTTACAGATACAGAAGACCTTAGGCAAACATATTTCCTTTGACCCATGCCATTAATGACTTGAAATAAAACTGAATAATTCTATTTTATTTTCAGCAGCAGGGAGTACAGCAGACAGCCCCTCCTCAACAGACAGTGCAGTATTCACTTCCACAGACATCAGCCTCCGGTGAGGCCACTACTGCACAACCAGTCAGTCAGTCTCAAGCTCCACAGGTCTTGCCTCAAGTATCAGCTGGAAAACAGGTAAACTCTCAATTTCTAAATAGATGCTAAAAACGAATCCCCATATAACTTTTTTCATGGATAGGTTTCTATCTTCTCTAATGGTGAAATACCAAATTTGGTTATATTCACCCCAGAAATGAATTGACAGTTGTTCCTTTTGTTGCACATGCATTGGTTAATATAAATAGGTACGTACTGACAGCATTCACAATCCAAAAATGTTTAACTTTTAGGTTTATTAGTCTAAAGTCCGTTTGACAGGTATGTGAACTGGTGGTTTAAATAACAGTGCTTTGGTAACTGAACCTGAACATTTTCTAGAACTGCATCAACTATATCTAACATTCTAGGTTTACAGCTATGCTGTATTTTTCGTGTAGACTTATGCATTGTTTCCTCCTCCATTGCCCACTGACAGTAAGTCATAAAAACCCCTTATATGGAATGGTGTTTGTTATAAGTTGTCCTTCTAATCACTTGGAAAGTGCCCTTTGAAGGTATATTCTATTGAATGACCTTTTTTTAACTTTAACATTGGGACTTGTCCTTGTATTTTGGCACAGTGTATTGTTTCTGTCATATTTCAGACAGATACTGTAATTGTAAAATGCACCATTATTTTATGTAGCCAAGTACTGACACACCATTAATTGCAAGATAATATCTCAGTTTCACAAATGTTAAAATGACCAGGTGGTAGAGAGGGATGATTGCATCCTAGAATCAGTGAAATACAATACTTTCATACCTACTTTCATGGCCAGTGTTAGGCTTCAGAATTGTAGAAGCAACATGGATTGGAATCTAATTCCAGGGAGAAGGAATTCATTTGAATTCCAGTAACTATTATAATAGCAGTCATAGATTTAGTGACAACAAACATGCCAAAGGATTAGGGTATGTGAACTATATCTAAATAAATCTGTAAAAAACAAAAAAAAACCCTTTGCCTATGGAAGTGTCCTCTTTTTATTGTTAAATGATGAAGTATGAGCAAAATTTTCTACAACAGATTTGAAACAGCCAGTCTGTCAGCCTCTTTGTCTCCTATTATCCTTTCCCTTTTCTTGTGTGGCAAATTAACTTACACTAATGTATGCAGGGTTTTGGGGGTTTTTTTTTTTCCTTCTTTTTGGCTAATACATAAATCTTGCTTTTGGCAGCCTTGCTTTTTTTTTTTTAAAGTCTGTCTGTTTTGTTTTTCTTTACCTTCCCAGCTTCCAGTTTCTCAGCCAGTACCAACTATCCAAGGCGAACCTCAGATCCCAGTTGCGACACAACCCTCAGTTGTTCCAGTCCACTCTGGTGCTCATTTCCTCCCTATGGGACAGCCACTCTCTACTTCCTTACTCCCTCAGTACCCTGTCTCTCAGATTCCCATATCAACTCCTCATGTGTCTGCGGCTCAGACAGGTTTCTCATCCCTTCCCATTACGATGGCAGCTGGCATTAATCAGCCTCTGCTCACCTTGGCTTCATCTGCTACAGCAGCTGGGATCCCAGGGGGACCAACTGTGGTTCCTAGTCAGCTTCCAACCCTTCTGCAGCCTGTGACTCAGCTGCCAAGTCAGGTTCACCCACAACTTCTGCAACCAGCAGTTCAGTCCATGGGAATACCAGCTAACCTTGGACAAGCTGCTGAGGTTCCACTTCCCTCTGGAGATGTTCTATACCAGGTATTGTGTTGGCTAGCAAAAAGGAGGGCGCCAGAGGGTTTGGTTCTAATAGTAGACCATCAAGGACTTGAAACCTAACAGTTGAATATCAGAATAACTAGCAATAACAAAGGTGTAGCTGATATTAACTAGAGAAGCTAATAGAGTAAAATTCAGAGAAAAGATAGGGAAATGATGTTTGATGATTCATTTCCATTTCTCTCAAGACAGTTCTTAGAGAAAGATGGTTCTGTTCTCTCTATTTGATGTAAGCTGACTGAATGGTAGCTATGGCTAATAATATATCAGGGTACTCTTTTTTATAGGTAGAGTAAATACAGTAGCCAACGTGGTACCAATAAAAAGCTTCAGATTATCCTGTTATATGACTAGAATAACTGATACCTTGAAGAGTTTTTGCATTCTCCCACTTAAGATTACCTAGAAAGTTGATATTTTTCTAAAAAGAATTATGTTTGGGGACGCCTGGGTGGCTCAGTCATTAAGCGTCTGCCTTTGGCTCAGGTCATGCCCCACATCAGGCTCCCCGCTCCCTCTGCCCCTCCCCCTGCTTGTGTTCCCTCTCTCACTGTGTCTCTCTCTGTCAAATAAATAAATAAAATCTTTAAGAAAAAAAAAAAAAACTATGTTTGTTCCTCCTGTTTAATCTCCAGGAGGAGAAAACCCAGCAATTTATAGTTGTAGAGTACTGTCCCCTAAATTGAAACCAGTCTACCATTCCAAGAATCATGTTTAAATCTTCTTTAAATTATTAGAGATTGGGCTACTACTATTCTTTGCTGTGTGCTTTCTTTTTTTGTTGGGGTTTTGGGGTTTTTTTTTTTTTTTTTGGTGTTTTGTTTGTTTGGTTTGTTTGTTGGGTTTTTTTATGCATGTCTTACTGTTTTGCTAATTTGATGACCCAACCTGCACTAACTCACCTTCCTCATTTCTGTCACAGGGCTTTCCACCTCGACTGCCACCACAATACCCAGGAGATTCAAATATTGCTCCCTCTTCCAGCGTGGCTTCTATTTGCATCCCTTCTACAGTCCTATCCCCTCCCATGCCGACAGAAGCACTGGCTACACCGGGTTACTTTCCTACAGTGGTGCAGCCTTTTGTGGAATCAAACCTTTTGGTTTCTGTGGGCAGTATAGGAGGACAGGTTCAAGTGTCCCAGCCAGCAGTGAGTTTAGCACAAGCCCCCACTACATCCTCCCAGCAAGCAGCTCTGGAGGTAAATGGAATAACTGCATGTTTATATATAAAACATATATACACATGGGATAATTTGACTAAGAAAAAACATAGGTTCCCCTGTTTTAGAACTCAGTTGGACTATTTTCAAACTAACTTCTAAATGACTTTTTCTTCCAGCAGAATGAAATGCCAATGTGGGGGCCTTGTTGCCACTGGCTGTTCTGTTGGGAAGTGAGTGTGCCTTGGAGAAGATTAACCCTATTAGCACTTCACTTCTCTAGCTAGTACTTTAGCCATTATTCTTGTCCTTTCACAAAGTCTTGCCATTGGCAGTCATAAAAGTATTTTATCCTGCTGTGCTCCCAGTAATCATTTTTGCCCTACTAGGAGAAAGATCTGAATCATCTTTGCACTTTGCTCTGCCTGCCCTGTTGCACACTTCTAGGAAGATGCTGGCTGCATGCAAGTTGTACTTTCTCACTACCTAGCAGCTATGTCGGCTAATGTCACACCATGCAGTCTGTACCAGAGACTTAGTTTTAGAAACTTCCTTTGGAATTTTAAGACCACTGTCTCTAGATGCTGAATACTGAGAATTACTAGTAAATTTAGTGCTTCTAGGACTTAGACGGGGGGATAAGGAAAAAAAAAAAAGAGTAGCTTATTGGAGGTAATGAATAATAAATAAAATGTATTACTGCCAAGATTTGCATTATTCTTTCTCTTTACAGAGTACTCAGGGAGTCTCTCAAGTTGCCCCTCCAGAGCCAGTTCCAGTGGCACAGGCACAGCCTACCACTTTGGTCTCTTCTATAGATAGGTATGTAAAAGTAAAATTCTCCTTCCTTGCCTGGGAGGTAGGATGATCTAAAACTTCAAAATATTAAACCTTTAAACACTTAACTTTTTTTTTTTTTCAAAGTGCACATTCAGATGTTGCTTCAGGAATGAGTGATGGCAATGAGAATGTCCCATCGTCCAGTGGAAGGCATGAAGGAAGAACTGCAAAACGGCATTATCGAAAATCTGTAAGAAGTCGCTCTCGTCATGAAAAGACTTCGCGTCCAAAATTAAGAATTTTGAATGTAAGTTTTACTAATTTCTGGGTTTCATATTGTTACTTAATATCATTTAAATATTTCTAAGTTTCAGGTGTATTGATGGAAGTTTGAAATTTTCTAATCACCCAATAATATTGGTAAATTCCATATTTTTATAGTAAGGCATTATTTACCTTTTAGAAAAAGAGTTTTAATTTGTAGAACAGAGACTTTACATTCCTTCCAGACCCTTCAGTGGAAGATGAGGAAGTAGCACAAGGGCTGGTATTTTCTTAATGTTTTCTTGTACCAGTTTAAGAGGTAAAGTACCAACAAGTCTTTAAGTGGTAACATCAGGCTTAAGTTCAAGTGATAATCTGCATTCTTTTCTCACATTCAGTAACAGCATTGAATATGGCTTCTGCAATATTAAGTACCTTTTCTTTTTCTTTTTAGGTTTCAAATAAAGGAGACCGGGTAGTAGAATGTCAGTTAGAGACTCATAATCGGAAAATGGTTACATTCAAATTCGATTTAGATGGTGACAATCCTGAGGAGATAGCAACAATTATGGTATGTCTGCATTTGAAGCTCCAGATTTTGCTTTAGTACTTTTTCAGTATCCACTGCCCTAAGAAAATGTGCAGTATTTTGTAATCTCTTTTGACAGTTATGTATTTATTTCAACGTGAATATAATTAGCACACCAAACATGTGATTTAGAGATATTTTTGTCTAGGACATGTCTAACTCTAGGTATTGAAGAACTAACTTACATAGCAAGTAAATAATGATACAGGTGGTATGCAGATAGGACAAAAGTCATGAATAAGTGGCAACTGGAATGACATAAAACATGAGTAACACTGTACTAATCAGACTGACATCACATTTCTTCTGCAGGTGAACAATGACTTTATTCTAGCAATGGAGAGAGAGTCATTTGTGGATCAAGTACGAGAAATTATTGAAAAAGCTGATGAAATGCTCAGTGAGGATGTCAGTGTGGAACCAGAGGGTGACCAGGGATTGGAGAGTCTGCAGGGAAAGGATGACTATGGCTTTGCAGGTTCTCAAGTAAGTTCACCATTCCCATAGAGAAGCTTTGTTTATTTAAAATAATGCTGTGGTGTTAAATCTGCCATGCACAATGGTCAGTGATACTACATTATATCTATGACTAAGATTATCAAACATTTATGTTCTCTCTGCATGTGGCCATTTGCTTTGCCCAATCTTTAAGATTGTGTTTGAGAATGAATTTGATCACTTTTGTTTGTTGTAGAAATTGGAAGGAGAGTTCAAACAACCAATTCCTGCATCTTCCATGCCACAGCAAATAGGTGAATTTCTTTTCTTCCCATGTTTGCTTTTACCTTTGACCTAAGAAGTTGTATGTATACTAATAATGAAATCTTGAAACCTCATGTTGGTGACAATATATAAATAATGTAATTAAGTGGTTTCTTTTTAACCAGGCATTCCTACCAGTTCTTTAACTCAAGTTGTTCATTCTGCTGGAAGACGGTTTATAGTGAGTCCTGTGCCAGAAAGTCGATTACGAGAATCAAAAGTTTTCACTAGTGAAATATCAGATACAGGTAAGGAATTGCTTCTACCACAAACTTCTATTAATCCTACAGTATCTCTGCTACCTTGGAAGGTTGGTTATCAAGCAGTAGTTCAAATGATGACATAGACAATAAAGAAGAGTAGAAAGTTAAGATTATAAACAATAGACAAACATATGGGGGAGGAAAATAGATGATGAATAGAGAGGATTAAAAGACAAGAGCCAGAGAGGAGAATGTACTAGATGCAGCCTGTGTAATAGATACTGTGTCCATACAGTAGTATGTGTTTGTTTCTCCATTTAGGATTATTGTAGATGCTTTGTGGTGACTTGTTTTTCCTTTTTTCCTCTTTATTAAATTTTTTTGCCCCTAGAAATAGATCTTCATACAAGCTAACTTACTTTGATCAAACTGCTCTTTTACTTTGCTGTTTTAGAGCCTGTCATTTCCTTAGAAGTTTTAAACCTTGTTGGTATGTGGCAATGTTGGTAATCGCAATATAGATTGTTAGGACAGTTTTGAATCCACCCTTTTAAAATGGACGGTTCTGAATTTTGTGTTTTCCTTTGCAGTTGCTGCCTCTACTTCTCACGGCGCTGGAATGAACTTGTCTCACTCTGCTTCATCCCTTAGCCTACAGCAGGCATTTTCTGAACTTAGACATGCCCAAATGACAGAAGGGCCCAACACGGCACCTCCCAACTTCAGTCATACAGGACCAACATTTCCAGTAGTCCCTCCTTCCATGAGTAGCATTGTTGGAGTCCCAACCACAGCAGCAGCCACACCTTCAGTATCAGTCCCGGCAACTAGCAGCCCTCTTACTGACATTTCCACATCAGTAATTCAGTCTGAGATTCCAGTGCCCACTGAAACAGGGATTGGTGGAGTTGCCACCTGCACAGGTGTGATGCCCTCAAGTGGTCTCCCTGTCCCACCTGTATCTGAATCACCAATATTTCCCACTGTGGTTTCGAGCATCACAGTACCTACAGTTGTCTCGATATCAGCAACATCCCAGCCAGTTCAGGCTCCCACATCTGGGAGTGCTGTTTCTAGCATAGGCACTTTGCCCTCTATACCAGTTGCAACAACTTTAGCCCCTGCAGTGGGCAGTGCCACTGCCCCGGGTGCTAAGCCCCCACCTGTACTGTCGCAGCAGGTGGCAGGCAGTACTGCCAGCGCAGCCACGTTAGCCTCTGTTCCTGTCACCACTCCGTTCCCAAGCTTAGCTTCACAGCCGTCTCTTCAGCTTAGCAGTAGCACCTCTGCTCCGACTCTAGCTGAAACAGTGGTGGTTAGTGCACACTCACTAGATAAAACATCTCATAGTAGTACAACTGGATTGGCTTTGTCCCTCTCTGCATCATCGTCTTCCTCCCCTGGAGCAGGATTATCTAGTTCCATTTCTCAGCCTGGTGGGATACATCCTTTGATCACCCCATCAGCTATAGCTTCTACTCCTGCCCTTCCTCAAGCAGTAGGACCTACTTCTACACCTTTATTACCCCAAGTACCTAGTGTCCTACCCTTGGTACAGCCTGTTGCCAGTGTGCCTGCCGTGCAGCAGACACTAATTCATAGTCAGCCTCAGCCAGCTTTACTTCCCAACCAGCCCCACACTCACTGCCCTGAAATAGATGCCGACTCACAGCCCAAAGCTCCTGGAATTGATGACATAAAGACTCTAGAGGAAAAGCTGCGGTCTCTCTTTAGTGAACACAGCTCATCTGGAGCCCAACATGCATCTGTCTCACTGGAGACTTCACTGGTAGTAGAGACCACTGTCACACCAGGCATCCCAACCACTGCTGTTGCACCAAGCAAGCTCATGACTTCCACTACAAGTACATGCTTACCACCAACCAGTTTGCCATTGGGTACAACTGGTTTGTCAGTTATGCCAGTGGTCCCACCTGGGCAGGTTTCTACCCCAGTCAGCTATGTGTCAGCCCCAGTCAGTGTGACACCAGGAGTGAAAGCTGGAACTGCTCCATCGAAGCCACCTTTAACTAAAGCTCCAGTAAGATTCTTGTTTTGAAATAATTTGATAAATATGATCATTCTTCCCCCTACACCCATAAGTGCATTTTTTCAACTCAACCTTGCAAATTAGAAATGTAGTTATAAAGACAGCCTGGCCTGTATTAGACATTCAGTATTTATTAAATAAATTGAAAATGATTTTAGGATATATGTACATTGAACACAAGATACTTTTTTTTTTTTTGAAATATGGTAGGATTTGGGGATTAATTATACTGCCTGGTTTTCTAAGGATGTATAATAGGTACAATACAGACATTTCTTAAAAAAAAAAAAAAAAAATACAGACATTTCTTCCTAACTGGTACCAGCTAAAGAAATCTGTCTCTCAAAAAGAAGCTGAATGCTTCTGCTAGCAATTATACATAGTGATAGCAGTTCACAGCCTTTGTTTCAGTGAGAATGGAGCAGAAGCAAATTTTCTGCTTTGCTTAGATTCCACAGATACACAATTTGGGGTTTATAAAAAATTGGAAGTTGGCGATGAATTTCATACAGAGGAAAAAATCTAATCCTAGGAATAAAATAACTAAAATATGTTTTCTTATTCTGCTGTGGTGGATTTCCTCTCATTCTGCCATCTTCAGTCTCCCTGATCTGCTCCAAATAACAAGATTGTGTTTTTTCTACTATATTCTGTGCTTCACTCATCTTTCTGCTTTGCCACTGACTGTAAAATTCTTTTTATAGTAGGGTAATAATAGAGGCTGTGTACAAATTGTTTACTAGTAATAGTATCCTGATGACTTTTGTTATCAGACTTGACCTTTGGTTATTTCTGAACTGTATTGTTTTCTCAGAAAAGTGTTTGTTTTAGGAAAAGCATGATGATACTATGCCAAAACAGTGGCTCAAGAATACTGGACTATGCCTTTCAATGTCCTTAAAGCCTTTGATTCTCTTTTCCCTAGGGAATAACCTTTTACTAAATTTTACTATTCATTTTATTGGTATGCAGTAGTAACCCCTACAACACCATCATGGTTATATTGTCCTTTATTTAAGATAGATACCAGAATATAAGCTAGGTGACAAGCATGTCTTAACTATAGATATATTTTACTCTTACGTTTCTACATTGGAATTAATTGATTTGCTCTCCAGTATGCAGTCTTTACTCTTAGTGTCTCATGGACTTGAATTTCCCTTCATTGTCTGTAGGTGCTGCCAGTGGGTACTGAACTTCCAGCTGGTACTCCACCCAGCGAGCAGCTGCCACCTTTTCCAGGACCTTCACTAACTCAGGTGCCCTGCCCCAAGACTTGGCAGATTTCTTTTTGTACCCCTACTTTTCTTTCACAAAGCTTATTTAAATTCTCCATTGCATGATCTTGGCTTCTGGCTCCTCTTTGGTTTTGACTTAGTAACAACTTTCTTTTAAAAGAGTATAGGTAATTATCCAGGCCCTATTTAAAGTAAGAAGCTTCATAGTTCTTTTGTTTATAATATTGCTTCAAGTCATCTAGAAAACATTTGATATTAATACTTTTTCATATTTTATGAAGGAAGAAAATGGCAAGGTTTACATTTTACCAGACAAATATAATTCTTCTCATTCACAGTTTTGTGGAGTGAAATTGCATCTAAGGACTGAGATTAGGTTCTAGACTACTCTGGAAATAAAAACTTACAAGTAATCAAAATTAACTTTGAAAGTCCCTTAAGAAAAGATACCACACTGATAACTGATAATGCCCCTTTTCTGTGAGTTCAACCAGTTTTTTCTTGAATGTTTGACATTTCTTTCATTGACAACCTAATAAAGTAATTGGCTTATGTATAGGTGGATATAAGGGTCATGCTTCATGAAAAATACATACTATATTTTTCAGTACAAAACCCACACAGCTCAATTAACATGAGATTACTCATACAGGAACTGAGACCAGTGACATGAATATTAATTTCCTATCTCATACTCAGTTCTGATCATTGGGTAGAACTGCCTGCAATATTTAAATTATCATTTCCCTTTCCCACCCTACTCCACCACCCCACACATTTAGTTGAATTCCCATAAGGAAAGTACGTACTATGAATTCATTGTAACGCTGAAAAAGCTTCTGCCCTGAGACAGAGTAGTAAACATTGAAACTAAATCAGTGATTTATTTTAAAATTGTATCTAAGGAAAACATGATAAATTTCTAACTTGAGAAGTCTGACTTTATCCCTCCTTATGTAATCCTAGATGTACAGTAGAACAAACTTAAAGAACTTGCCAGAATAAAGTAGTAACTCCAAAGAGAACTCAAACCATCAGCCACTAAATTTTGGAAAAAATACATTGTGAAATTCTGTAAATTAGGGGTTTTACACCTATTTTCTCATTAAAAACATACATTGAGACTCCTGAGGGGGCTCAAATGTGACACAAAAGAGCAAATAAGATGGGGAGGGGGTGGTGAGGGTAAGTGGATAATGCCTGCATATAGGGGGAGGAAGATAAAGCTGCAGAAGAATAGAGTGATAGAAGCCAAGATAGATGTGGAATTACAGTCTGTGTCAAAGGTAAAAAGTTCACGGCCTTGGGGTGGATGGTAGTAAGACGTGGTTAACAGGATGGAATGTCCAAACCTCCAGTTCCTTCTTGCTGCAATCTATAGGGTGTAAGAAGTATAGATTATTAAGACTTAAAGAAATACAGGGTGCCTAGGTGGCTCAGTCGTTAAACGTCTGCCTTCAGCTCAGGTCATGGCCCCAGGGTCCTGGGATCGAGCCCCACATCGGGCTCCCTGCTCAGCGGGGAGTCTGCTTCTCCCTCTCCCACTCCCCTGGCTTGTGTTCCCTCTCTCACGGTGTCTCTCTGTCAAATAAATAAATTAAATTAAATTAAAAGACTTAAATATCCCTTGATAGTGACAGGATATATTAATGCCATTCATAAAGACGTTCTCAGAAAGATGTACCAAACTGAAAGGAAAATAGGGGAACATGTGATAGAATTAATCTATTGATAGATCTTGATACATTTATCAGAATTTTTTTTTTAAGATTTATTTGAGAGAGGGAGACAGAGAGAGTGACAGAAATAGCAAGAGAGAACACAAACAGGGAGGAGAGGGAGAAGCAGACTGCCTGCTAAGCAGGGAGCTGACATGGGGCTCCATCCCTGGACCCTGGGATCATGACCTGAGCCAAAGGCAGATGCCTAACTGACTGAGCCACCCAGGCATCCCTATCAGAATGTTTTTAAAGAGAGGACAAATAGAAACTTTTCTTACCAGTTTAAGTAACATCAAACATAGAAGGTAAGAAGACTTCAAAACTATAAAAACATAAATGTAACTGAATTTCTCTTAGGCTTGGGAAACTGACATAAATCATTTAAGCAATATAAGTTAAATTACCATATTGAGTTTTCTATTCAGTGACTAGATAATATGTTGTGTCAGTCTAAAGCATCAAACAGTATTTGTATATAGATTGGCTATATATAGTGGCTCTGACTGTGCCAAAGACCTGTATTTATTGTGCTTGTTTTCATTCAGTCCCAGCAGCCTCTGGAAGATCTTGATGCTCAATTGAGAAGAACACTTAGTCCAGAGACTATTACGCTGACACCCACAGTTGGTGTAAGTTTTGAAAATCTTGACGACATCTTTGCATAATCCTAATATATTATATTTCTAGAGCATACTGTAACCTATTAATACCATTAACCACTTACAGAGTTAAAAGTATTAAAAAAAAAAGTATTAATTCAGAGTCTTTGCTTGTTCCAGCAAACAGAAATGAGGCAGATGAATGTAAGATTAACAACTGACCCAGTGGTGTGATTGTGGAAAAGATTTTATTTATTTGAAAGATACTTTTCTTGTCTTACCTCTGGCTAGAATTATACCATAGATCAATCCTATGGATTTTGCATTTATGCTTTGGAGGAGCTGTACTTTTTCTTTTTTCTATCTTTTTTTTTTTTTTTTTAAGATTTCATTTATTTGACAGAGATACAGTGAGAGAGGGAACACAAGCAGGGGGAGTGGGAGAGGGAGAAGCAGGCTCCCCGCTGAGCAGGGAGCCCGATGCAGCGTTCAATCCCAGGACCCTGGGATCATGACCCGAGCCGAAGGCAGATGCTTTTAACAATTGAGCCACCCAGGCACCCTGGAAGCTGTACTTTAAGTTAAAAGTTTTAACTTCTTCCTTTTAAGCTTGTGACACAATGTTCTGATTAAAACTGTTTTTCTTTGGGGGCGCCTGGGTGGCTCAGTCGTTAAGGGCCCGCCTTTAGTTCAGGTCATGATCCCAGGGTCCTGGGATCGAGCCCCGCATCGGGCTCCCTGCTCAGCGGGGAGCCTGCTTCTCCCTCTGCCTGCCGCTCCCCCTGCTTGTGTTCCCTCTCTCGCTGTGTCTCTCTCTCTGTCAAATAAATAAATAAAATCTTAAATATATATATATTTTTTTCTATGAATATCCAAGTTAAACACTAAGTATCCCATGAGAAAAAAGAAAACAATATAGAAACAACTCTGAATTTCTTCCTTTTAAAAATCTTTTTTTAGGGGCGCCTGGGTGGCTCACATGGTTAAGCGTCTGCCTTCGGCTCAGGTCATGATCCCAGGGTCCTGGGATCGAGCCCCGCGTCAAGTTCCCTGTTTGGTGGGGAGCCTCCTTCTCCCTCTCCCTCTACTGTTCCCCCTGCTTGTGCTCTCTTGCTCTCTCCATCAAATAAATAAATAAAATCTTTAATTAAAAAAAAAATCTTTTTTTTACATGAGACTTCTTTTTAGGCTGAAAAGAAAAAAAAGAAAACTCCCTTGGACTTAAGTGTTTCTTCACATATACTATATTTCTTTTGCCCTTTATAAAGACCAGAGGAAAGGCAGCATGGCAAAAGTTTAAAGAGTGACTGAAGCTAAAGATTTTATGTTATCTGTGTATGTTTTGCAGCCTGTGTCCGTGGTGGCTCCAACAGCAGTTACAGAAGCAGGAGCACAGCCTCAGAAGGACGGTGAGAAGCATCCTTCTTCTTATGTTTCCATTTCCAGTCCTCTCTATAATCAATCATAGGGATTACTATTTCAAAGACTTTCTTAAGAATGTAGGTGGTTTTGAGATAGTTTTAAAAAACATTTTTATATTATTTCGTAACTGAGGAGCATCAATATCTAGACCATGTCATACTAGCAAATTAATGAATCTTTTATATTGTTTTTGTTTGTTTGTTTTCAAGGGGGGCATGCAAAGGGTAATGATAGTTTCTTGGAATAAGACCCTTTGTTATTAGCTGGGCCAGATCCTTGCTAAGAGAGATAGGAAATTGAGGCAGGCATACTTAAAAAAGTTAATTTACCTTAACCTCTTGGCTTTGTGACACTAGGTAGAGATAGAGATAATCTTAAATAACGTGGATGGTAGAAATACAAATGTAAAATTTAATCAGTTTAAGCATTTTTATCTATTTCTGGAGTCTTTAGAATTGGCATGTTCATATGTATATTCTCTTTAGGCATATTTCCAGCTTAATTTTGTAAAAATAACCCATACCAACAATTTAAAATTTTCATGAGCATGCACTAGGTCATAAGCTCATATCAGTGACTTCTTTTCTAAAGTTTTATTGTGAATCTCTTTTCGTGACATCGCCAGTCCCCCAGAAACTAGGAAATTTAAAGCTTTTATTTTCTGTCACCTTTTCCCTTGGAACCATTTATATTCAAAAGTGGAAATAATTCAGTGGGAGCTGTACTTATTCAGTGTAATTTTGTAGAGCACTTGCTTAATATTTTTCCTTTTTATATAGTTTATTCATTCTCCTCACTATCACCTACATAGATATATTTCCCTGTGTAACTGTTAGTAAGATTTACCTGGAATGCTCAGCTTTCTTTCTTCCTTAAATTCTAAATTTCACTTCAAACGTCTCTAAATTATTTTCAAGACAATTATATTCTGAATTAGCTCTCTCATTTTAAAAGAAGTGACTTGAAATCATCAGTGGAACAGACCAAAAAAGTCTAGAAACGGACAAACTGTAAGAGAATGTAGAATATGAAAAAGGTGGGCTTTCAACCAAAATAAATTCCAAATGGATCAAAGATAGAAAATGATACTGTAAAACAGTACTGTAACAAAACAAAGAAGGAATCTTTTTCTTTTTCTTCTCCTTTTTCTTTTTTTTAACTGTCTAGAGCAGGGTCAACAAACTTTCTATAAAAGGCTAAGTATATGTTTCAGGCTTTGTTGGCTATATAGTCTCTGTCGCAATTACTCGAATCTCCTATTGTAGCCCAAAAGCAGCATAGACGATACATGAATGAATGAGTTTTGCTCTGTAGTCTAACAATATTTATTTACAGAAACAAGCTATGGGCTGAATTTGGTCCATGATCATAATTTGCTGATCCCTGATGCAGAGAATGGTATTATTACTACATTTAATACTCAGCCCAGAAGCAGTAATAGATTCAAAATTTTCTGCATGGAAAAAATGCCATCAGGTCCAAAGATAATAAAAAACTGGGTTGGGGGGGTGTATTCATATCACAAAAAAGACTAGTAAGTGATAGTATTTCTTACCTCTCACTGGTAAATTCAGAAGTTTAATAGCCACTAGTGACTTGATACAACCTCTTTGGAGATCAATTTAGTAATGTCTATCAAAGTTTTAAATGGGTAAGATTCAGCATGTCCGTTTTTAGGTATTTATTCCACAGATCTATAAGAAAGTATTTGTTAGAGCACTTTTGTAATAGCAAGTTCTGAAAACTTAAATGTCCATCAGCAGAAGTCTGCTTAAAATATGGTACATTTGCATACATACAGTAGGCAGACAAACCTAAAACACTATGCAGCCATTTAAAAGAATGAGACAACGATGTGGAATTCTGTCCAAGATATATTGTTAAAATATCAAAATCAGTGTTGTATAAAACACAACTTACTAGTTGTGTAAAATAAAATGCTGGCATATATCTACATTATGTCCAGGAAAAAAACCTCAAACGGTTGTCCCTAGAGAGGAGTACCTAGGTGACTTTAAAGTTGCTCAAAACTACGTATCAGTGATTCTGACACCTGTACTTGTTCTAGGATTTTGCCTAAGTATTGCCTAAACCAATTGGTCATAGTGATTTTCATTTAAAAATGGGTCTTTAGTATTCTAGGTAAAATCTCATCCTTTCTCTTCGTTTACTTATATCTATCTTTGAGTTAAAGAATGAGTAATTGAATTCTTATGCCTGTTAACCATAGTTTTTGTAGTATCTCTTCTGTTGTCCTTGCCTCAGTTTTCCTCACCTGATACATAGTTTTATTTTGCTGTATTTCTAGCCAAAGAGAAAAGAAGCTAACTAAAAAGAGATACTAATTTAAGTTCTTTTTCTCCTCCATGTACTTGTTTCAGTTTCTCATATCGTAGAAGGTGTTGTCCTAGCAACTAGTTCAGGAACTGGTGTTTTCAAGATGGGACGATTTCAGGTAAGACAACCACTTTTCCTTGCCTTGATTTCCTCTTTGGGTGAATAGGTATATAATAAAATTATTACTTAACTTTGGGACATAATTGCCAATTTAATGATATATCTCTTTTGTATAGCTCTTTATCATTTTCCCCTCTTAAAAATAATACATGCAAAAAAAAAAAAATACATGCTGGGGTCCTTGCCTGGCTCAGTTGGAAGAGCGTGTGCCTCAGTCTCGGGGTCATGAGTTCGAGCCCCATGTTTGGGGAAGAGATTACTAAAAATAAGTAAATAAGTAAACTTTAAAAAATAATAATATATGCCAATTAAAGAAAACATAGAATACTTAGTATAGTAGAGAAACAGGAAATTATCTCCCCATCCCCCCACCTCCCTTCCCCAGCCAGGATTACTTTTTAGGGTGTGTGTTTCCTTCCATTCCTTTTTCTGTGCACATGTGTGTATCTGCAGTTGACCCTGCTTCTTCTCTGAATGATATTTTGTGGCTTTTCCCTCCATCTTTTGTTAGTCATCAGGTTGTTTCTGATTTTTCCAACATAGTAAAGTAACAGGAAACATTTTTGTATATAAAAACACTTTCCATGGTTAGGATAATTTTTCAGGATTAATTTCTGAAGTGAAAGTACTGACTGAGCATCAGGCGACACCATATCATTATATTTTCCCAGCTGGTCCAACTAGTGAAATTTTTTTTTTTTTTAATTGCTTTCACAACTGCTTTCCAGTTATTCTCAGGATAGCACTGGGAGTTGGGGATAGTAGTGGATCCTCCTTATAGTCCCATTTGGTGTGTTGATTCTTGAAGCTTAGTTGGCATTTGTAGTTTTCATATTCACAGGCAACTTTCAAGATTCTATTCCCTGTTGTTGTTTATATTTCCACAAAGATGTAAATCTAAGTCCTGTGTATAACATGAGATATGGAAGTAAATCATTTAGTGAGCTGAGCCAGCCACTGAGAAACTGTATATCTAATCTGTACATCTCAGTACAGATTTGTTGTTTTCTATAATGCTATTCCATTTATTTTCACAGTGAAGATGGAGGGACTTATGTAAAGACATACTTTCCATACGTAAAGACTTATGTAAAGACATCCCAGCCTATTCACTGGAAAATAAAGTAATTTACTTTTTTAAGCTTTTATTTTTTTAGGTAATCTCTACACCCAGTGTGGGGCTTGAACTCAGAACCCCGAGATCAGGAGTCACATGCTCTACTGACTAAGCCAGCTAGATACCCCTCAATTTTTTTTAAGGGCCATTTTAAAAAATTGAGTATTGGAGACTTTGTTTTTTCATCTCAGTTTGGTCTCTATCAGGTTTCAGTTGCAATGGATGATGTCCAAAAAGAGGGTAAAAATAAGTCAGAAGATACAAAGTCTGTTCATTTTGAATCCAGTACTTCAGAGTCCTCAGTGCTGTCAAGTAGTAGTCCAGAAAGTACCCTGGTGAAGACAGAGCCTAATGGGATAACCATCCATGACATCTCATCAGATATGCCAGATAGTGCCCGCAAAACTCCTGCATCAGAAGCAAAGTCAGAAACTGGGCAGCCTACCAAGGTAGGACGTTTTCAGGTGACAACTACAGCAGACAAAGTAAGTCGTTTCTCTGTATCAAGAACTGAAGACAAGATCACTGAGGCAAAGAAAGAGGGACCAACAGCATCTCCCCCTTTTATGGATTTGGAACAAGGTGTTCTCCCTGCTATGATACCAAAGAAAGAAAAGCCTGAACTGTCAGAGCCTTCACATCTGAATGGGCCATCTTCTGACTTGGAGGCCGCCTTCCTTAGCAGGGATGTGGATGATGGTTCAGGTAGTCCACATTCCCCACATCAGCTGAGCTCGAAGAGCCTGCCTATCCAGAATCTAAGTCAAAGCCTTAGTAATTCATTCAACTCCTCTTACATGAGTAGTGACAATGAGTCAGATATTGAAGATGAAGATTTAAAATTAGAGCTGCGAAGACTACGAGAAAAGTAAGTATATTTTCTTCTGTAAAAGAATAATGGCAGGGCGCCTGGGTGGCTCAGTTGGTTAAGCGACTGCCTTCGGCTCAGGTCATGATCCCAGGGTCCTGGGATCGAGTCCCATATCAGGCTCCCTGCTCAGCAGGGAGTCTGCTTCTCCCTCTGACCCTCTTCCCTCTCATGCTCTCTATCTCTCATTCTCTCTCTCTCAAATAAATAAATAAAATCTTAAAAAAAAAAAAAAAATAATGGCAGAACTGTGTTAAGACCTAGCTCCTGGTGCCTAGATTAGTTTTCTCTTCACTACAATATGCTTGTATCTCATTGCTTTTAAAGAGAGGGTGATATGCAAAAGCTAGTTATCTGAATGTAGTCATTTGGTCTCTTATATTTATAAGGACCCATAGCATTTCTACTTCTAGAACTTCTTTACCTTTTGTTATTGTTGTTTTTGTTAATAGCACTTTTTATCATTATTAACCTAATCTAATTTATTTACTAGTCTACCAAATGGATCCAGTAATGGCACTGGGATGTAGATTATGTTGGCAGGTTTAATAGGTCATATTTGATAAACTGGATCAAAGTAGCAATTCAGTACTCCTGTGTATAGCCTCCAAAGTCAGGAAACCTTTTCTCCTAACACATTGTCAACTTATTTGTTGTTGTTTAGGAACTTGTTGGAATTTGGCTTGGGTAATGGAGGCCAACAATATGAGATGACAAACTAGAATTTCAAGGCAGTAGAAATTAGGTTAAGTATATTGGGGGGTGGAATTCATGAGTAAGTAATTACTTGAATGGGGGTTAAAGAATATGTTATTAAATCTTATGTGAACAAAAGTGGTTATAATGTTTTTGAATTATGTTTGGTTATCTTTCATAGGCATCTTAAAGAAATTCAAGACTTGCAGAGTCGCCAGAAGCATGAAATTGAATCTTTGTATACCAAACTGGGAAAGGTTCCCCCCGCTGTCATTATTCCCCCAGCTGCCCCCCTTTCAGGGAGAAGAAGGCGACCCACTAAAAGCAAAGGCAGCAAATCGAGTCGCAGCAGTTCCTTGGGGAATAAAAGCCCCCAGCTTTCAGGTAAAAAGCCATGGACCAGGTCAGCCTTGGCTGTCCCAGCTTTTGTTTCTGTCTCCAACTCTTTATGTAACCTATTAAATATTTGTTGTTTTTGTTAAATTTCAGAGGAGTTTGACTTTCCTAATATTCTTGCTTCCTTGACTTTTACACTCCCCCTGTTTATAGTATCTCTTTTTGTTGCGTCTGTGAAAGTAGACTGGATGAGTACAGTGGCTCATTCCATTGTGATCCATATTACTGTCTACTGGTAGCCATTTATGGTTGTCCTTAAAGATAAACAATTTAGCATTACCTGGTTACTCATATAACTCACATTTCACCAAAATCACAGGCATATGAAAGAAAATACACTGTTCTTTGTTTAGTAAAGTTTAGGTAGATTTTTCCTTTCAATGAATGAATTACTCATAATTGCGGTTAGGATGAATGTAAATTTCATATATGTCTTAGGTGGTAATTTTCTTGATTAAAGTTACTTCATTTATGTATATTGAAGTAAAGAACTTGCTAGTGGTTGTAATAAAAAAAAAAGTTAAGTCATAATATCTTGTAACTATCTTGTAACAAAACTACAGTTTGTCTACCCTTCAGTGAAATTATGATGTTAACAGATAATTAGTTGAAAAGTGAAAAAGCCTGAAATAAGTTTGTACCTCTCTTTGCTCTCCAGGTCTAATATAAATATGTTGGAAAGCAGTTGTAAACTTCTTAGCAGCTTTGCATTTTCCTGGAAGCTTTCAGAAACCCAAACCTCTTCTCTAGCACATTAGAACCAATTCAGGAGTGGCAATGTGATTATAAGGGATATCAGCTAATTTAGATTCTGATCCCAACTTTGACATACTTTTTGAGTGACCTTCTATTCCACCAATTAGTAGGGAACAGACACGTTTGTCAATTTCAAGACAGACGACTAGGAAATAAAAGCCATCTGCCACAAATAATTTTAAATATGCGTTACTCTGTAGTCACTTGTGTCGGTTTTGACAACACTTCTGTATTTGATCTGACACATGCTTGGAAAAAAGACTAAGCAGAGACTGCCCCCCACCAAACCTGTTGATGTCGTGCTCCAACTCAGTGTTTTATAATAATGTTTAGGAAAGCGATCATGGAATTCTCTCATACCCACTGAATGTTCTGCTCAGCTGAGAGTTATGAACCTTCTAGGTCATCTAAAGCTACCTATAGCCCTAGTGCCTGTCGATTCTCTTGTCATTCCTCACTTCCCCTCCCGTGAGAGAGGCCTTTGTTCTTTCATCAGTTATAGCTTCTGACTTAGTGGGACACATTGGAGGAATGAGAATAGTGCCTATTAAGGGCAACGGCATTCCTCATGCCGTTTTATCTTTTGGCAGGTAACCTGTCTGGTCAGAGTGCCGCTTCAGTTTTGCACCCCCAGCAGACCCTCCACCCTCCTGGCAGCATCCCAGAGACTGGGCAGAATCAGCTATTACAGCCCCTTAAGCCATCTCCCTCCAGTGACAACCTCTATTCAGCCTTTACCAGTGATGGTGCCATTTCAGTACCAAGCCTTTCTGCTCCAGGTCAAGGTAAGCAATCAAAGCAACCATCATCTTCTAAAAACTGTAATATCTGTGGCAGAAGCCTGAAGACTAACTGTTGTTAAGGTCAGTTGGAAAACCAGCTGACCAGAACATAGCCTGTCTGTTGTACCCTTACAGATCTTGAGCTGGCAGGGGAGGTTGGGTAATGATTAGATTAGGTGAACTCATTGCTCTTATCAGATGAAATCGCTTTTTTCAAAGGATTACAGCAAAAAGTTGCATTTATGACTTATGGGAGGACTTTAACCAAATTAATGACTCATTTGGGATTTGGAACATACACTTTAATACTAGACTGAGATTTCCTGAACCAAAATCAAAGGAGTTTTAGCAGTTTCTGAACGCTAATACATTTTCTTAGCCAGTGCAGACTTTTTAAACTTTTAAGTATGGGAGCAGCATACTAAGATAAATAGCCCTACAACTCCATTATTTATCTGTATCTGCTTCCTAAATACAGTTTTATTTACTAATGATCATTCGAAACTTTCCTGTTGAGGGGGGAGCTGCTAGCAATAGTAGAACGACATTTGGAAGGATTTAGGTATCTGGGTGAAAAAGAGTAGGAGAAGATATAGGTAACTCGCTTAGGGGCTTTTGCCACAATATCACAGAAATCAAAGATTAGATCATCTCTTCACAAGGTGAATGTACTTGCTTGCTAGGAGTGCAGACTAGCTGGCATTATTCCCAATGGGAGGAGCTTCAGCATATGACAGAGGGAGGGAATTGAGACCTGATATTTCCTGTCCTAGATATCTGGCCTTTCCCTGGAAGCTTGTTCTTCTGTGTGCCATCTTAGCGCATTTCACCACTCCAGCCTCGAGTTTCTAACATCTTGTAGTTGTGTTCTGTCTCTTCTCTCTCTGTTCTTCCCTGTTTTCCCCCCTCTCACAGGCTGTGCGAAGTTTAACTGTGCATCTGAGCAGGTGACATTCAAACCTGGTGGCAGGAGGACCCGATTTCTGAGTACGCCCTGCTTGGCTCTTTGTGTGTAACACCTTTACTCCTTCCTCGTCCTTGTTTTTCTGCTGCTTGGATCTGATGTTTCATGCAGTCCATTTTCATTTGTCTCTTTGTATATCATCTCCTCAGTGGCTTGGCTGAATTACACTACCCTCAGAAGTTTGGGTCTCTATGTTAATTATGATAAAAGATATAGAGATAATAATAGGTTTCTATAAGCTTAAAAAAAAACTTTCTGGTAGAAGTGCTTCTTCATAGATCCGTGACAGAGTAGAAAAGGTGGTAATTCTGTAGAGACTGCTGGGTCATTTAGAATAAATGAAGACTGAAGTCCATAGTCACATCTGCCCCTTGCTCTGGCATTAGAAGTGACAGAGAGCATCTTGACCACTGATATACTTAGATCCTGGCAGTATTACACCCTATTTTTTTATTCTTTTTCCGAGTAGGTTGAAATCTTTTTTCCTTCTCAATTAAGCCTAACCATCTCTCAGTTGAAATGGTGCTAGAATCTCTTCATTGGATCCTTTCACTCCCCCACCCCCACCCTCTAACTCCATAAAATCGGTAGTTCAAAAAGGGTTTCCATATAGTTACTCTGATTAAGCATTTATTCTTTTAAGGACCAAAGCCCAGCACCTGCCAATGAAAATGGTCTTTTTAACATGATTGCTAGGATTTCCTAGCTCTCTTCTTAAAAGCAAGGTACAATAGCAAATCACCCAACTTTCTCAGCCTGTCCTCCCCAAAGGTAAAATGAAGATGATGCCTGTTTCCTAGGGCTGTTGCACAAATCAAATGAGATCATGTGCACAGACGTGGGCAGCACTTGGGAAGCACACGTCATTTCCTTCTAAATCAGCCTGGCACATTAGTAGGTAGTCAGTAAATGTATACTGAAATAAAAATTTAAAAAGCAAAAACAAGGCTCAGGTAGAAAACCTTTGTTACAGTTTGGTTAAAGATCTTCTCTGTTGAGGCCTCAAACTTCTGATGTGGTTATTGAAGTGCTTTTTAAATGCATGTGCAAAAAGGTCATCACTGTTTCTGAGTGTGGTCCAGAGGTCCTTGGGCCTCACGTATCACCAGTCCCGGACTACTGAACAAAAGACGTGGAAGGTGTTATCCAATTTGGTAGCTTTCCAAAGTATGTATGGTTTTTGGGTACTCAGATCGATAACTTTTCTGGTTAGACCAGGCTGGACCAGGCATGTTAGCACCTTGACACTTTTAAATAAGCATTTAATTTCTGTGTCCAGCTGGTAAGATGAAAAGACATTTAATAGTAAGAGGCAAGTGTTGTAAAGTAGGGGATGTAACATGTCAGGCCTATATTATTACAGCCTGAGATGTGTAAGAGGGAAGAAAGAGAACCAAGGCTTTTTTGGGAAGCATAATGTGAGAGATACACTTCAGATTAATTAATTAATTAAATTCTCACACACTCTTAAAGGTAGGTGGTGGCACACTTGTAACATCAAATGAAAGTGGTTAGAAATATTAAATCTTATCACTTCCTTTTGGGTCTAAAAAGAAAGGCCCTACATCTGTTGAAGGCACTTGAGTATATATCATATAAGCCTTGGTGAACAAATTGCAAGAGGCAGATTTAAAGCAAATATGGAAGGGAAAACAGGTACTTAACAGACGTGGGGTCTTTCTAGTTTTGGATGCATTATTCTGTGTCCTCAAAATAGATTATGGTTTGGAAGCACGGCTTGGCTTAATGCTTTATTTATGTTCAAAAGTTGCTCGTTTTCCACATACTTTTAAAGACTTCTGGAGGGGAAGGGGTTAGTGTGTATGTCTAGGATTTGGAAATATAGAAGCCAATTTAAATTGACTCAGAACTGTAATGTGGTACTGTCAGTCTACTGGGGTAGAATTGCTAATGCATTTAATGGAGTGCTTTTTAACAACCCAGCAGGAGAAACAGAAAGTGGGACAGGGTCAGTGGAAAGACTGCTTGGGTATTTGAAATTCAAGCAGTAAGACCTGAGAGACTGGAGTTCCTCCCCGATCCCAGAACCGTAGTGCAGAGCATTATTCTTAGATACAAAGATTGGGTGTGGAAGCTCCGCTGTCAGCCAGGTACCTCCATCCATCAGACACCCATGTTAAGGCTAAGTAAGATACGTCCCATAGAACTTTACCTATGGCAGGGGCTCCCGGGTCCCACCAGTCTGTCTCTCTTTCTGCTTTCTCTTGCTGGGACTTTGTGTGCTGTTTGGAGATTCTAAATATTTTACACTGATGTTTCTTTATCTTTAACACGTTGCTCTCTCTTTGTGCTTCAGGGAAGATGGTGAAAAAAGTCTGTCCTTGCAACCAGCTCTGTAGTAATTATCTTTTCTTTCTCTTACTTTTGGTCCTTGATTGCAAAGCCTGTTATCCATGAGTTCTTGGAACCCTGAAGCTTCACAACATCCTCATTCCCAATTTTCATCTAGTTCTGCACCCTTTTCTAAGGTTTTTTAACATGCTTAATTGCTGACCACTGGCGGATTAAGAAATCACCTCATAGTCTGCTCTCATGTGATGACCCCCTGTGAGCTGGCTTTGTGACAATTATGGATTGATAATGCCCATAATATATAGAGAGATCAAGGATGCCTGGCTCTTTTGGGAAAGAGAGTCCTTTAGTCAGCAGATAATGTGCCAGCCACTGTTCCGCCCACTGGAAAATCGGCACTGATCCAAACATAGAAAAGTCCATATCCACGCATCATAGTGGGAGACATCTGCTGGATTGGTGAAGAGAGAAGCACTACTTTATAGAGTTGGCTTCTTAGACTGGTGGCTTCTCATTAAAGTGCAGACTGTTCAACTACCCAACCGGCCACCTAGAGGGTCAGTCAGAAAACTGACTAGTATTTGGGATACTAGGCAATGAGCTGTGACTCAGAGTAAGTTATTGTTACTAGGATCTGGTGGTGTGGTGTGTGGGAAATGTATTATGGCAGGAGGAAATTTAAAAATGGATTTTGGGTGGTAAAACATACACTACTTCTTAGAGCTTTGCAGCAGAACTGAGAACGGTTTCAAGGTTACTCATTATATTCTCTGGAAGGCAAGTAGCATTCTCAGAAATATCTGCATTACAGGTAGTGTTCTTAAACCATTTACCACTAAGATGGACTAAATGCACTATCCATTCTCCTAGCTTTCATAGTCAAGTCAGCTTTTGCCAGGCGTTAATTTCTGGCCAGAGTGGGATGTGTTTATTTCCTTTAATGGGAAAGCCTGTTTTCAGAAGCCAGAATGAGAAGGGTAACTGTATGGTTGACCCCTCCCCCCATCATGGTGTATAAACCCCACTTCAGAATCCAGTAGTGTGTAAGACGGATTAAAATGAAAAATTAAATTTGGTTAAAAAGGAGCTTCACGGCATCAGAGGCGACTAGAGAGGTGTGACTCTGAGCATGAGCTCTTTGTGAATAAGCACTGTTCACCTCTACTGAGCTTCTTGTATTTGGCTTTTAATAGTTCTGCTCACTTGTGATTGTTTCCGGTTTTCATTTTGATTGTCTCACTCATCATCAAGCTTACCAAGCAATTATTATTCAAACAGGAAAATAGTCCTCATGCATGTGATATGCTTGCTTTCTAGATTTTATCACTGTCACGACTGCCACCCTCATTGCTTGTGCTTCCCCACCGTCTCTCTTGCTTTTCAAGGCAGGCTGTTCCTGTGCCTTTATCTTTTTCCACTTGGGTTTCCTGTACCGTAGGGGAACTTACTCTTCCCTTTACGCTGTATGTGCAGTAGCTATCCCCTTGCGGCTCCAGTGGGCACTAGGAAGTGAGCTAATACACACACTGCAGTAGATCCATGTCTTGCCTTGGTGGTAAGAAGCATGTGACCTTCCTCACTGTGCAGCTTCACCTCAGAATTAGCTATTACTCTAATACAAACATGTTTGTGTGTGCCGTTCCCGGGGCAGTGGGGTTTAAACTTGACTTGAGACCAGCAATGGATTATCAAGGGCTTGTAAATGGCAGAGTTGCTTCGGGCATGCTGCTGTGCTCTGGTGCTGCTTGGGCCTGGAAAGCAGGAATATGTATGCATTTTTTTTAGCCCCCAGCATTACTTGGATATCTGAAGGCCTAGTGGCTCACAACTTACCTTAGTAGCTTTTATTTATTCTGCAGCAAATGTGAGATCTGGTAAGAAAGTGGGGGGTGAGGAAGAAAAACAAGATCATGACTTTTCTTTCCCTCTTCCCTAAAACTTGCCTCTTCGAATAATCTTCAGTGTGCCCTCCAGCAGAGCCGAAATCAGGCAGGACCCCTTCTTCCTTTCTCATCAAACCATAGAAATAGAATTCCTTCATCATAACCTCAAAGCTTCCTCCTTCCCTTTGCACTCCTACCTCTGCTGAATGTTCCTGTTGCTTCCACGTGCGAGTGCTTGCTCTTCTGGGAAGGAAGGGGAGGGGTGAGAATTCACGAACCAATTGAAACTGAGGTCATCTTCAGGAAAACCATGTATTCCTGGAGTTGAACGGTTCAGGCACACCACAGAGAACCTTCCTCAGGAGTAATCTTGGTTCTTAACTCAGGCAATTGGGAGAGGTCAAAGCCTTCATTCCTCCCGAGTTTATGTTTATGAATTTGTGTGTATGAGTCCAGGTGAAAAAGGTTTTTGAACAGAGCATGCTATCTCTCCTCTTGCCTCTTTCTGTTAAAGAATGGCTGAAGACTGTGGCATAGCATCCACATGGTTTGGGAACCCCATCTTTTCCTGGGCCAAGCAATCTACCTTTGCATTCCTTTAACTCCTGCTTTTAACCCTGCTTCAGGGCTCAAGAAATCCTCTTCTTTTGCCCTGCATTCTGCAGCATTCTAGAGCCTCACTGACCTTAGCGCACCTCCCTCATCAATGTGGTCCTGGGAGTAGGGTACTAAAAGTAAGTTTCAGTACTCTAAGATACCATGTGAATGGGCTGAAAGAGGTCCCTGCCTGTTTGTGCCTACTATCATCCAGAGTTATTTAGCCTCATCTGCCACAACTCCTGAAGAGAGTCTGTTTTCATTACCCTGTTATGTTATGCCAGAACATGTGGCTAAACAAACCCTTGGACCTTTCCCCTCTCGCATGCCTTCCCAGCTTATCCTCTCCTCATTCAGTGGCTTGCCATTCATCATCCTGTGAAGTTTTCCCTCTTCCTGACGTTCTAACCCAAGCTTCTTTTAATGGTTGTATTCTGTTGCTTCCTCTAATTCTAGGGACCAGTAGCACAAACACCGTTGGGGGAGCAGTGAACAGCCAAGCCGCCCAAGCTCAGCCTCCTGCCATGACGTCCAGCAGGAAGGGCACGTTCACAGATGACCTGCACAAGCTGGTAGACAATTGGGCCCGAGATGCCATGAATCTTTCCGGCAGGAGAGGAAGCAAAGGACACATGAATTACGAGGCAAGTCTTCCCTTTTTGTCATTTTCCTAATCTAGCAGAGTATCGCTTAGCACACATCTGAAGCAGAAGTGGTATCAACTACCTAGCTAGTGCTTAGCCTTTCATGCTGTAGCCTTCTGTAGCAACCCAGTTACCCTTGTCTTTGAATCCCTAGCTCCCTCTTTGTCAACTCAGTTTTTTCTCCCCTTTTCTCTTAACGCCCTGAATTGCATACACGTATATACACATGTACGTGACTCTGCCCACTTCCAAGCGCACCCTTACTTGGCAAGTGTAAAGAGCCAATAATTATGAAAGGTTTGGTTTTGGTTTTACTATACCCTGTAAGGCTCGAACAGCCCCAGTTCTAGAATTAGATTTCAGTACCACCCATTTCACCTCTGGGTTATACCCACACCAAACTTGACATGTAGTTGTCTTGTTTTCAGGGTCCTGGAATGGCAAGGAAGTTCTCTGCACCTGGTCAGCTGTGCATCTCCATGACCTCAAATCTGGGTGGTTCTGCCCCCATCTCTGCAGCATCAGCTACCTCTCTAGGTCATTTCACCAAGTCTATGTGCCCCCCACAGCAGTACGGTTTTCCAGCTCCCCCCTTTGGCACTCAGTGGAGTGGGACAGGTGGCCCAGCACCACAGCCACTTGGCCAGTTCCAGCCTGTGGGAACTGCCTCCTTACAGAATTTCGGCATCAGCAATTTGCAGAAATCCATCAGCAACCCCCCAGGTTCCAACCTGCGGACCACTTAGACCTAGAGACATTAACTTGAGTAGATTTGGGGGCAGGAGATGGAATGCGGAAGGGTGGGTGGGTGGGGGGGACGGGAAAGTAGCCTATATACTAACTACTAGTGCTGCATTTAACTGGTTATTTCTTGCCAGAAAGGAATGTTTTTAATACCGCTTAGAGCCCTCAGAATTGAGAATCTCCCTCCCCCTTCACCATTTATTGGAGTGGAACAAGAAGAAAAGAGCAGCTTTCTTGTGATGGGGCGGCTTCAAACCATGCTTTCCTGTTTCTCTACACCCAATAGTGAGGGCTAGAAAAGAGAATCATTTATCAGAAAGCTACGAGAGAGCTCAGTGGAAAACCAAACCCCATCTGTATTTTCAAATGGGTGGAGCTCTTAATTTTGGTACCCACCCCAAATCCCTTATTCCCTCAAGAATCTAAACCACAAGACAAAAACAAAACAAAACAAAACAAAAAAACTTTTGGGCTCTCTCCTACCCTGTTCCCCCCTCCCTTTTTTTTTTTTTTTTGTTTCTTTTTTGTTTCTTTTTTTTTTTTTTTTGCTTTAGAACCCAGTGAAAAACACCAGGGGACTGAGGTTTCAACCCTTTCTTATGATAGGTCATTAGTGCTTTAAGCAAATGATATTAGCAGCTTTGACTGCAGCATTAGCAATTAGGAAAAAAAAAAAATTAAGTCCCCTGCGGACATGTAACTTTGCCATCAGTTTTGATGTGGAAACACTGTGATATATAAATGTTGTTGGACAACAGTAGTTTTAAGAGTAAAATATGAAAGGTTTAAAAAGTTGAAAAAACAAGCTCTGTCCTTTACTTATTGAGACACTTTAGCTTTTTCCTTTGTATTTCCATTGTAGTAGGTAAATAAATGTGAATGTAAGATTGTATAAATTACTGTACTTGAATACTTCTGTTCTCCCAGTATTGCTTGCTGGATATTTTAGTGCCTTGGACTTCTACTGCTTCTGCCATTAGCACCAACTTCTCATCAGACCCCAGATCAGCAGAGGGCGAATGAAAGGATATTAGGTCCATGTGACCCCAGCAGAGGATTATGCCAAAGGGAAACTGAAAGAGTTTTTTTTTTCTTTTTCTTTAAGTCATTCAATTTTGTCTAGAGCAGGTGTAAGATGAGCAGGGTGAGAAGTTAAGTTGACATCAGTGGTTGAAAGCAGAAAGTTCTGTTTCAGGAACAGTAAGGAGGGGTGTAGTAACAAAATTGAGCAATTTAAAAGCTTAAGGGTGGTGTGTGATAAATGAAAGAAAAAGAAAGACTAAGAACGGGAGAACAGACTTGTCAGGAAGATGTGTGCTGCCTGGCCCACAGGGTGCCATGAGCCTTACTTAAGCCAGGCTTGACAGACAAGACCTAGTGGAAATGGCTGAATATAAAGGGAAGGGGGTGGGGGCTAGTTTTTAAGTTGGGAAACGTTGATAGTGAAAAGTTACAGATGGAGAAAGATGCTCTAAGAAAAACTTTGGATTGCTTTCCTCTTGTTGCAAATGTATCATGCATTTCTCAGCTTGGGGTACTGTATTTTGTGGAAAGTGGACCCACATCTGAATTAAGCATTGTAAGAAAGAATGCTTATTCCTACTCGTTTCCTGTGTGATGTCCAAATGGTTGCAGGATCATAAATCTGTTGTGCCACCTCTTTTTCTAGAAATGCAACTGATATTCTCACATTCTCATATAAACAAATAATGCCCTTAAGTAATAACTGCAACCAATCAGTATTATGTAGTGCTACGCCTAGTTGTAATGGGCAGTTCTATTATTTTCAGAGCTTTCAGGAAATACTCTAATTGGCTATGTTTGGGATCTCTATTATCTCCGAAGATGGGGAAAGAAGCTAGGACTCCTAATTTTTTGGGTGCTTCTTCTCTTGACTCTGGAGTTGGGAAATGGACACATTTCCAGCCTCTTACCCACCTCAGCGGCACACCCCAGGAATCACCACAGTAGGGGAGCCTGGTTGGCTGCCTTTCCTGTTGGTCCTTCATGGGCCTTCTTTTCTTTAGTAAGTTAGCCTAGGTCCCAAAGATGCAAGTGAAAGCTGAAGGTTTAGAGAAGTAGAAATGAAAAGGACAGGGGTTCCAAGCCCTGCTTCGAAGTTGTTTACTTATTTATTCTCTGCTTAAGATTCTTGAGGAGATGGTGAGAGTCAGGATAGAACGAAGAAGGTGCCAAGTAAATGAGAAACAGACCACCTAAGATGAATGAAACCGTACTTTCTACCAGAGGACGAGGGAGCCAAATGCAGCACATAATGTTTTGTTATTTTGGTTTAATTTTGAGATCACTTACACACAAAAAGTAAGAACTGGTTTTATTTACTGTTGATTTCTTTTTCCCCTCCTGTGGATGAAGTAACTGAAGCCTAGAGGAATGAACTAGTGCTACTGAACTGTTTAAATTATTTTTGTGTTAATAGTACACTTTGAGTATCTTTTTCCACATTACAAAAATCTTTCTGAATTATAAATGTTCTCCTTACATTATTTAACAATGTACACTGTTTAAAAAAGCAAATAAACAATTCAAACCTTGGGGGTTTCTCAGCAGCCGTTAATTGTACATTTTGCACTAACTCTGGGTGTTGCGCTTCTTGTAAGATTGCGCTTTGTGCTTCAGTTTGTTACCTTTGTAGACTTATTTAATGAAACCATTCAAATAAACCAAACTTGCTTTTGTTGAGCCGTGGGGTTTTCTTTCCAGCAAATGCCTTTTTCATGATCTCATTAGCTCAGTTTTGAGTTGTGTGCAACTTATAACTGGATTCCTGACTCCAGGAACTTTTTTAAAGCAGCAGTTCTGAACTAAACTAAGATTATTCTTCAAGACAAGGGAGAGATTTTTTTTCTGGAAAAAAAAATGGTAAGGATGTCAAAACCAAAAGATGAACATATGACCAAATCCATGTAATGAGACCTAAGATAAAGGGGAAATCAGGGTAAGCTAGCGCCTCTTCATCTTCCATAGGAATAAAAATGTCTGGCTACCTCCCTGTACTTTAAGAGTTCCTTGCATCGGGTTCATAGCTTCCCACAAATGGATCTGTGATCTAAAAATTAATAAAAGCCACAGCTTGAAGATGAGAGAAAAGGCACAGCCCAAGATGCATCTTAAAAAGAACCTGCAAACTCACTCATTATGGCTGGGGTGGGGGGGATTATGAAACATTTGAAACTGAAAAAAACCCATTTATGTTAAGATGGGTTATATCTCACATCTGAAATGGAGAAATACAAACACCCACTTTTATTTTTTGTTACAAAGGAAAATTTATTTTGCTTTCTTAAAATGCCTTTTCTTTGGTCTTAGAATCTATTTCCTTGATTAGGTAAAAAACTGCAGGATAGTGACACCATAAACCTTTAAACAAGAGATTATCATAGATGAAGACTGCAGCCTGTATTGATGCAAGGTAGTTAAACACCATGGTAGCTTTTGTTCTTGGAAGGATACACAGTATGGCGTGGACAACATTAAACACTGAGCGCCAAGGTGAAAGGCAGATATTACAATAATTTCACATAGGCAGCTGTAAAAGTTGGTGTTTAGTAATATTGCTTGAAGGCAGGTAGGCACTGGGGATTCCTAAAATTTCCATACATACTAACATAGTAGTTTAGGAATAAATAGTGAAGAACCTCAAGAGCCAAAGAAAAGGTATTTAATCTCAGAGCCTCCCCGCTGCAGAGTGTTACAAGCTTTCTTAGAGCGCTTGTTTTCTGACTGCTCAGCTTTACCTGCAGAAGGCTCCAATAGTCAAATCCTCTGGTAAAGTTCAGAACGAAGCAAGGTAAATCCTTGGAAATAAAGTTCATTCCCTAGGAATGATGAACAGTTTTATGACCTAAAAGTAGTCTTCGAAAGTCCCTTAGTGACAAAGTCCAAGGATGTGACCTGAGCCTCCATTAGGATGGATCCAATTTCCTTTTCTTCAAGTCCTGGTTCTTCCCATAGATACCACAGTTTCCTGTGGGAGAAAAAATAATTTAAATGTGGCTGCTGTGATTTTTCAAATAAAGAATAAACTAACAGCTAATAATGTCTGAACTGTGTTAACAATCCTAACAAACTAAAAAGCCAAGAATGAAAACTGTTACGAGGGCAGATCCCTCTGTTAACGCTAGATCCAGTTGCAATAACCAAACACGATGGGCCTGATTTAATAAGGAAAAGCTCTTCATTCATTTCGTGGTTAAGCTTCCTACTACTATCAAGGGTTACAAGGGGTTACACCTCTAGTCAGGACCTCAAAGGAAAAGCTGTGGCTCATAAACCAGTTGTCATTTTCTTGGACTGCTGTTCCTCTGGCACGATAGCACCCACCTTCTTCAAATGGAATGTCATGCTTCCTTTAAAATGCAGAGAATTAAACCCAAGTTCTCCCTTCAATTTTTGTTCCTAAACACTTCGCTACCTGTTACATCTCGGTTGCTGTTGTGAGTTTGGAGGTGCGAGAGTCCAGATTTTGCTTGTGGATTCTGGTGACAGAGGTTCTGTGGGGTCCTGTCCCAGGTTACCACCTGGTTCTTCAGGACTGGTGTAGCAGAGGTCTGGAGCAGTTCTGCTTTAGACAAGGACTTGACATCACTGTCGTTTGCACCTGGATCCATATCCCACATTCCAAGACTGTCTGCGAGGCGAGGACCGAGATGAGAAAATGCAGCATCAACCAGTGTTCTCACATAAAGCACTGGGGAGAACTGGTCATGAGAAATTCCACGTCGTGCGTGGCCTAGGACAGCACCTGAGATTTCTCTTGCCCCTACCCCTAAAAGTACAGTGAAGCTTCTCTTAGGACAACAGAGGAGTTGGGTGTGTGCTCTCAGAACTGCCATCAGTCCATTAGGGGTCCTCTTTTTCCCCAAAACTTCACGGGGCTATCCAACAGATAAAAATGAGGGTTTTTATGCCTCTTTTAAAATGTGTTAGTGACTACCTAAAGTGCATGTCCTAGGTACTTACTGATCAATGCTTAGGGCATGCCCAGAGCTCTTACTGACCTGTAAGGAAGTCCTCTGTGAGTGGTTCGGAAACGGCAGTTACGGGAGTGCTGTGCTTGGGAGGAGGTGCTGACAGTGCTGCTGGAGTTCAGAGAGCGACAGCGAGCGAGAGCGAGAGGAAGGACAAAACCACAGGGTCACTTAACTGTTGGAGCGAGCGCCTCAGAAGTGCAAAGCTGCCTAGAGTTCCACCAGTTCCTCGCGCAGCCAGGAGGAGATTCGCAATTCCTGATCCCCGTCCCTACCTACAGATCTACAAGAGGCTAAAAAGACTGTTCTTTTTTCCTTCTCACCAAATTGGGGGGTGGGGGGGGGAGTTCATTTCTCCTTAAGCAGCAAAAATAGAGGGGTTATTAGAAGCTATCTGGTCCACTTTTTACTTTTTAAAGCTATAAGCTTTGTTCCAAAAATCTTAAGCAGAAATTCAAAATGTAAAACCAATATAAACCGCGGCTCTGGCTGTGGGATCCGGGGTGGGAAGCAGCCTCCCCGCCAGGAGTTTGTGCAATGGTTTGGAAGCTCAAGATCCAGAATAATAGTTACTATTAAGAACATCCCCAACACAGTAAGCTTCCCACATTAAGCCTGTCAGTGCTGAGCGGAATATTAATGAACTAAACACGAAGAAAGTCCTCTGAATCTTTCTTAGGGAGAAGCTGGGCAAAAATTCAGCTGGTCTGGGATAAGCCCTTTCTTTGTTTCTGCTCTCTGGGAAAGACAAAAAAAAAAAAAAGTCTGCTACTACCACTGGGCCTGGATCAAGTAAACTGAAGTTCATGGATGAAGGACAGCCCAAAGCCCCCATTATTGTCAAACAATTCTGCCTTCTACTCGCGGACTACTGAGAAAGGCTTTCTAGCAAACGCGGCCAAAGTACCTGAAAGGAAAAAAACCGTTCTCTACCCTGAAAGGTCTAGTTCTAGATTATGTCAAGGGCCCTTTCCTTCCCTAAAAAAAGGAGCGTCTTTAAAAATGGGGAAATGCAGGGCCGGACTTCATGGTCCTAAGTGCTTAGACTCCTCTACCATGCGTGGAACCTGAGAGAAGTCCTACGAGGGCTGGTTGGGGGCGCACCCCTGCTCCCACCCTTCTCACACACCCGGAGTCTTCTGCTCCGCCGCCAGAGCGGACAACTGCGCCTGCCGCTGCTCCTCCATTTGCTGCCGGAACTGCTGCTGCAACCGTTTCTGGCGGAGCTTCCGCTCATTCGTGGCATCGCTCGCGGCGGCAGGCGGCCGAAGGCTGCATCCCAAGAGAACAAGGCGGGTGAGTCCCAAGCGAGTGCAGGGAGCCGCGGGCCGGTCCGCGGGGGGCACACAAACCACCGCGCTGGCTCAGCCCGTGAAAATGGAGGAGGGGAGGACGGCAAGGGAACCAGGGCCGCACCGGCAGCTGCTGGCCTTCTCCTCCTGCACCACAGTGGGCGGATCATCTGAGCGGCTCGGTCTGCAAGGCGAGGTCACCTCCGGTGGTTCGGGGGCTGCCAGAGCCACGTTCCGCTGGCAGCTGCTGTATCTTGCTTGTTCCACAGATGGTTCAAAATCTTGTCTCTTTGCTCTCGTTAGATCCACTTCAAGAGGCAACTAAGAAGGGAAGAAAGGGGCTAAATACCTTCTTCCAACTGCACTTGCCCTCTTTTGTCCCTGCCTTCACGATCTAGGTTCCTGGAAAATGGTATCTGACAGTCCTCCATCCATCATTCCCTCTAGGTCCTGAGAAGCTGAGACAACGGATCCACACTTCACCTTGTATTTTTAATTACAGGGGGAGAAGTAAAACAATTTCGTGTTCTACTTTATACCATTCTGTATTAATCACGTTTTGATAAAAAGGAATCTTACTTTTTATGATTCAGGACAAATGGTCTGTAAACCCTAATTTCAATCTCTCGTTGTCAGCCGGATCTGTCTGATGCTGTCTACTTTTTCTCTCTTTTTCATGGAAATGATCACACGGACTCTTTGTCGAGGCCTACCCTTTCTCTGCCCTTTCTCCCAGGGCTTCCCCCTAAATACAACACTCATCACTGAAGAAGCCTCCGGTTGCTGTGGCACAACTAAGTGTCCTTCCAATGACAGGAAGAGGAAAACTTGCAAAGCACAAGGTGTAGGCTGCTAGCAATCTCCCAGTTTGGGGTCGTTCCTGCATCTCACCAAATGTGAGAATTAACGATACTTCATGGCATTTGGCACAATGTTTTACTTCCAGGCCCTAAACACTGCAGAAACCCAGAGCTTTTCACTTGGGAGAACTTCTCTCTCAATTCATATCAATAGAATAACTGAATAGGAGAAATTGAGATGACCACCATTTTGATAAAGATAACCTGAAAATGAAAATTGTATTATGAAATTTCTTATCTACATTGGAAGGTAAATAAGTAGGTTAAAAATAAATGAGCTTGCGGGGCGCCTGGGTGGCTCAGTCGGTTAAGCGTCTGCTTTCGGCTCAGGTCATGATCCCAGGGTCCTGGGATCGAGCCCCGCATCGGGCTCCCTGCTCAGCGGGAAGCCGGCTTCTCCCTCTCCCACTCCCCCTGCTTGTGTTCCCTCTCTCTCTCTGTCAAATAAATAAAATCTAAAAAAAAATTAAATTAAATTAAAATAAAATAAATAAGCCTGGGGCACCTGGCTGGCTTAGTCGGTAGGGTATGTGACTCTTGACTTTGGGGCTGTGAGTTCGAGCCCCCATGTTGGGGGAAGAGATTACTTAGAAAATAATAATAATAAATTTTTTTATTTGAAATAAAAATAACTGAGCTTATGCTACAAGGATGACCACTGAGGACATTATGCTAAGTGAAGTTAGGGCAGTCACAAAAGGGCAAATATGTATGGTTCTGTTTATATGAGGTATGTACTTAGAGTCAAAAAGCAAGACAGAAGAATGGCAGTTGCCAGGGGCTGTAGGGGAAGAGGAAGCAGGGAACTGTTGTTATAGTTTCAGTTTTATAAGAAAAGAGTTATAGAGATGGATGGTGCTGATGGTTGTACAACATAACGAAGGTATTTAATACCACTATCTGTTCACCTAAAATAGTTAAGATGGTAAATTTCAGGTTTTTTGTTGTTATTTTGTTGCTTTTGTTAATTTACTTATCTATCTATCTATCTATCTATCTATCTATCTATCTATCTATTTGGCAGAGAGAAAGAGAGCACAAGCAGGGGGAGTGGCACGCTCCCCGCTGAGCAGGGAGCCCAATGCGGGGCTCGATCCCAGGATTATGACCTGAGCCGAAGGCAGACGCTTAACGACTGAGCCACCCAGGCACCTCAAGATGGTAAATTTTGTTCTGTATATTTTACTGCAAGTAGAAAAAAATGGGGAAAAAGTGAGCTGTGAAAAAAGCTTAAAAGACGCACAATGCTGAGTGCTGTCGAGGATATGGAACAGCTGAAACTGTGTATGAAGTTGTACAACCACACTGGAAAACTGGAAGAATCTGCTAAAATGAAACATGCCTATCCTCTGACCTGACCCAGTAATTCCCAAGATAAATGGGTGTGTATGGCACCAGAAGACGTGTACAGCAGCCCGATTCCAAACAACCAAGAACTACCAAAAGACTCCACTGTCTACTATGAAGTCAGAATGGAAAAATGAGTTGTGCTGTGCTCATGCAACAGAAGAGTGTACAAGGAAAATGCTACAGGCAACTTCAATGCATCTCGCAAACATGTCGAATGAATGCCAGACAACAAAACAGTCCATATGTTTGGTTCCCAAAAGTACAAAAAGTCCAAACTAATCTATGTTGCTAAAAGTGGTTTCCCTTAGTAGTGATGAGAAGGAGAGGCCTTGGCAGTGACTTCAAGGGACACTATTGAGACTTCTGGGACACTGGTAATGTTTTACCTTGATTCTGATGTTGGTTAAGTGGATGTGTTCATCACACTGAATGTTTATGATTAGTGGACTTTTCTACATGTTTATATGTACCCTTTAATACTTCAGTGAATTTTTATAAAGAACAATTTCATTTATATAAAGTTCAAAAGCAAGAAAAAAAATCTACAAGGCTGGGGCACCTGGCTGGCTCAGTCGTTAGAGCATCCAACTCTTGATCTCGGGGTTGCAAGTTCAAACCCCATGTTGGCTCTAGAGATTACTTTTTAAAAAAAGAAAGAAAAAAATCTATGAGGCTGAAAGTCAGAATACAGAAGTCAGGACAATAGTTACTTTTCAAAAGAGAAGGCAAGGTAGTGAATGGGAGGGGGCAAATGGTACCCTGGGGTGCTGGTAAGGTTTTAGTTTCTTATCTGGGAGATAAATAACTCTGTTCACTTCTAAAAATTCATCAGGCTGTGCCATTACAAATTACATAGTTTTCTACGTATATGTTGCACTTCATTTTTAAAAATCTTTAAAAAAATAAAAGAGTAAAAAAGAAAAGGAGAAGGATGTTATCAGAATAGTACACTCGGAAGCTCCAGGCGCCCCCTCCTCCTAGAGACACTGGGTTAACAATATACAGACTAGAATACCTTTGTGAGAACTCCAGTGACCAGCTAAGAAGCTTCAGGCCTCAGGCCAGCATAAAACCAAAACAAAATTCCAGCGAAAGGGGTAGGAAAATTCATGGGGGGCATTTTGCATGCCCACTCAGGCCCCTGCCCCTGCCCCCATCCAGCATAGAGCAGTACAACCAGGAGGAAACTTCCCATCCTGGGCTGTGCCCCTGGGATGGAAACAAAAGAGTAGATTGTACCTCCGATGCTGTGGCTGGTCTGGGGGCTGCCCAAGGTATTGGTTTCTGTCTCACCTGACTCAGCACACTGATGGGACCAGCAGAGTTTGAAAGTCACTAAAAACAGAGATAAGCACCAGAACACATTGGACCTACGGGTGCAGTCAGATGCCAGGAGCAGAAGGAGATCCTAAAAGTTTTGGGAGGTCCTAGGACCTCTAGCTGGGCTGACTGGTGAAGGTCTTCCCCTGCACAAAACCAGTACATAAAGACTGGGAAAGGTGGTTGTTTTCTCAAATGCCACATCTCAACAAAAGATCACAAGGCATAGAAAGAAACAGGGAAATGTGGCCCAAACAAAGGAACAAAATCATCTCCAAAAACTGACACCCCCCCCCAAAAAATGCAATCTATGTGCTACCTAACAATGAATTTAAAATAATGGTCATAAAGATGTTCAGTCGGCTAAGAGAGAACACACACAACTAAATGAAATCAGGAAAATGATGCATGAATGAAATGAGAAGAATATCAACAAACTATAAAAAAGCAGCTAACAAGTTCTGGAACTGAAAAATATAGTAACAGCTGAAAAGTTCACTAGAGGGGTTTTATAGCAGACTTGAACTGACAGAAGAAAGAATCAGCAGCATGAAGACAGGTCATTTGAAATCTCCTCATCAGAGAAGCAAAAAGAAGAAAGAATGAAGAAACATGACAGAGCCTAAGGGGCCTATAGGACACTCGTCTCGCTATATATTAAGAGTCTCAGAAGAAGAGAAAGAGAAAGGGGCAGAGAGATTATCTGAGGAATTAATGGCTTAAAACTTCCAAAATCTAAGGAAAGAGAAGACATACAAATTCAAGAAGCTCAAAAAACTACATCTAGGACAAATGCAAAAGCCTCACACCAAGGCACATTATAATCAAACTGCCAGAAAGCCAAAGACAGTACCCTAATAACAAACTACCAGAAAGAAAAATTAAGAAAACAAACCCATTTATAATTACAACAAAAAGAATAAAATACTCAGCAATAAATGAATCAAGGAGGTAAAAGACCTGTAGAGTGAAAACTATAAGACATTGATGAAAGAAACTGAAGAATAAATGGAAACATATTCCATGCTGTGGATTGGAAGAATATTGTTAGAATGCCCAACAAACCAAAACAATCTCCAGATTCAGTGCAATCCCTATCAAAATTCCAATGACATTTTCCACAGAAATAGAACAAACAATCCTAAGATTTGTATGGAACCACAAAAGACTCCAAATAGCCAAAGCAAACTTGAGAACAAAGCTGAAGGCATCATGCTACCTGATTTCAAACTATATTATAAAGCTATGGTAATCAAAACGGCGTGGTACTGACATAAATACGATACCTAAAACAATGGAACAAAATAGAGAGCTCAGAAAGAAACCCATGTTTACACGATCAACAAATTTATGACAAAGAAGCCAAGAATGTACAATGTAGAAAGGACAGTCTCTTCAATAAATGGTGTTGGGAAACTGGACAGCACATGCAAAAGAATGAAACTAGACCACTATCTGACACAATACACAAATATACTCAAAATGAAGTACAGACTTGAGTGTAAGACCTGAAACCATAAAACTCCTAGAAGAAAACACAGGAGATGAGCTCCTTAACATTGGTTTCAGTGATGACTTTTTGGATCTGACACCAAAGCAAAGCCAACAAAAGCAAAAATAAGCACTACTACATCAAACTAAAATGCTTCTGCACAGCAAAAGAAACTGTCAACATGAGGGTGCCTGGGTGGCTCAGTTGGTTAAGTGACTGCATTCAGCTCAGGTCATGATCCTGGAGTCCCGGGATCAAGTCCCGCATCGGGCTCCCTCCTCAGTGGGAAGTCTGCTTCTCCCTCTCACCCTCCCCTCTCATGCTCTCTTTCTCTTCATTCTCTCTCAAATAAATAAATAAAAATCTTTAATAAAAAAATAAAAGAAACTGTCAACATGAAAAGGTAACCTATTGAATGGGACAAAATATTTGTAAACGATATAACTGATAGGGGGTTAATATCCAAAATATGTAAAGAAATACAACTCAATAGCAAAAACAACAACAACAAATAATCCGATTAAAAATGGGCACAGGATCTACACAGACATTCTTCCAAAGAAGACACACAGATGGTCAACAGACACATGAAAGGATGCTCAACATCATTCATCATCAGGAAAGTGCAAATCAAAACCAAAATGAGATGCCACCTCATACCTGTCAGAGTGGCTATTATCAAAAAGATAAGAAATACGTGTTGGAGAGGATGTGGAGAAAGATGAACCCTTGTGCAGCGTTGGTGCAGCCACTGTGGAAAACAGTATGGAGTTCCTCAAAAAATTAAAATGTGATCCATCAATTCCACTTCTGGGTATTTATCCAAAGAAAACAAAAACACTATCTCAAAAAGCTATCTGCACTCCATGTCCACTGCAGCATTATTTACAATAGCCAAGGTATAGAAATAACCTAAGTGTCCATCCATGGCTGAATGGTTAAAGAAAATGTAGTGAATATACAATGGAATATTATTCTGCCATAAAGAAGAAAATCTTGTATTTCTCACACATGGATGCACCCTGAGGGTATTATGCTAAGTGAAATAAATCAGAGAAAGACAAACACCATATCGTCTCACTTATATGTGGAATCTGGGGGGAAAAAAAGAGCTCATAGGTACAGAGAATAGACTGGTGGTTGCCAGGGAGAGGCAGGTGGCAGGCAAAATGGGGAGAGGGTGTGTGGAAAAGTACAAACTGACAGTTATAAAATAAGTCACGGGAATGTAATGTACAGCATAGTGATGACAGCTAATAATATTGTATATTTGAAAATTGCTAAAAGAGTAAATCTTAAGTTATAAAAAAATTTGTAACTAGCTTTGGTGATGGATGTTAACTAGACTTATTATGCTGGTCATTTCATAATATATACAAATATCAAATCATTATGCTACATACCTGAAACTAAAATAATGTGCCATGTCAATTATATCTCAATTTTTAAAAAGTCAAAGACAGAAATCTTGAAAGCAGCAAGAGAAAAACAAATCATCACATACAAGAGAGCCTCCATAGGATTATTAGATTTCTTCTTACAGGCCAGAACAGAATGGGATGATATATTGAAAGTGCTGAAAGAAAAAAGCTCAGCCAAGAATACTGCATCCAGCAAAACTATCCTTCAAAAATAGAGAAATTAAGACTTTCTCATAAAAACAAAAGCAGGGGGAGTTCATTTCCACTAGACCTGTTCCACAAGAAATGCTAAAAGGAGTTCTTCAAAGTGAAACAAAAAGATGCTAGACACCAACACAAAGCTACAGGAAAATAAGAAGTTCTCCAGTAAAAGTAAATACATCGATAAATATAATAGCCTGTATTATTATCCTTTTGGTGCACAGAATTTAAATGAAAAAAAAATATTAAAACTATATAATGAATACAGAAGTTTTAAAAACAACTACGGTTTTTATAACTGTAAATCTCTGTTACTGGGTATACATTATATAAAGATGTAATTTGTAACATCAATGAGATAAAGTGGAACAGGGGTGGAGTTGTAAAGGAATAGAGTTTCGGGGGGCAACTGGGTGGCTCAGCTAGTTAAGCATCTGCCTTCAGCTCAGGTCATGATCCTGGGGCCTGGGGATCAAGCCCTGCGTCAGTCTCCCTGCTCATTGGGGAGTCTGCTTCTCCCTCTTTCTCTGCCCCTACCCTCCTGCTCATGCTCTCTCTCTCACTCTCTCTCAAATAAATAAAATCTTAAAAAAAAAAGGAAGAGTTTTTGTATGCAACTGAACTTAAGTTATCAGTTTAAAATAGAATGAATGCTGCAACATTAAGATGTTTTATAATTGCAATAATAACCACAAGGAAAATATCTCTAGAATATACACAAAAGAAAATAAGAAAGGAATCCAATCATGTCACTACCCAAAAGTAAAACAAAACACAAAGGAAGGCAGTAAGAGAGGAAAGTAGGGACAAAAAAGCTACAAGACATACAGAAAACAACAAAATGGCAACAGTAAGTCATTCACTAATATTTTAAACATAAATGGACTAAATACCCCAATCAAATGACATAGATCAGCTGTGCAGATTTAAAAAACAAGATACAACTATATGCTTTTTATAAGAGACTCACTTTAGATCTAAGAACACAGTGAAAGGATGAGAAAAGATATTCCATGGAACTGGTACCAAAAGAGATCAGGGCAAGCTATACTAATACCAGACAAAACAGACTTTAAGTCAAAAATTGTTACAAGAGACAAAGGAGGACATTATATAATGATAAAAGGGTCAATTCACTCAATAGGTACAACAATTATAAATATTTGTGTACCAAACACCAGAGCTCCTATATATAAAGGAAACTTTGTCAGAACTGGATAGAGAAATAGACAGCAACACAATACAATAATAGTAGGAAACTTCAATATTCTACCTCCAATAATCGAGAGAATAACCAGACAGAAGATCAATAAGGAAATAGAGGATTTGAACATTATAGGCCAACTGGACCTAACAGACATATACAGAATACTCCACCCAACAACAGATTATAAATTCTTCTCAAGTACACATGAAATATTCTCCAGGAGAGACCACATGTTAGGCTACAAAACAAGTCTTAACCAACTGAAGAATACAGAAATCATATAAAGTATGCTTACTGATCACAGTGGAATAAAACCAGAAATCAATAGCAGAAGGAAATAGCGGAAAATCCACAAACATGTGGAAATTAAACAGTACACTCTTAAACAACTAATGGGTCAAAGAACAAGTCACAAGGGAAATTAGAAAGTATCTTGAGACAAATGAAAATGAAAACACAACATACCAAAACCTATGGTATGCAGCAAAAGCAGTGCTAACAGGAAGGTTTATTGCTGACACAAGCTAGCAAAAAAATGAAATAAAGCTTGGAGCAGAGATACATGACATAGAGAACAGAAATGCAATAGGGAAAAAAAATTGACAAAACGAAGAGTTAGTTTTTTGAAAAGATCAACAAAATTGATAAACCCTTAGATTAACTAAGAAAAAAGAGAAGACTCAAATAACTAAAATCCAAAAATAGGGACATTACAACCGATGCCACAGAAATAAAAAAGATTATTAGAATACTCTGAACAATTATATACCAACAAATCAAAAAACCTAGAAGAAATGGACAAATTCCTAGACACATACAACCTACAAAGACTGAATCATGAAGAAACAGACAATCCAAATAGACCAGTTACTAGTTAGAAGATTAAATCAGTAATCTAAAACTTACCACCACCACCACCAACAACAAAACCCCGAACTAAATGGCTTCATGGGACAATTCTACCAAACATTTAAAAATTTAACACCAATCCTCCTCAAACTCTTCCAAAAGCTAAAGTGGAGGGAACACTTCCAAGCTCACTCTATAAGGCCAGCATTACTCTGATACCAAAGTCAAACAATGACACTATATACACTTATCACGATGAACACTGAGTAATATATAGAATTGTTGAATCACTATATTGTACACCTGAAACTAATATAGCACTATATGTTAACTAGACTGGAATTAAAATAAAAAACTTAATAAAAACAAAACAGAAAAGCCAATGACACTACAAGAAGAAAAACAACACTGTGAGAAAACTATAGAAAAATATCCTTGATAAATATTGATACACAGATCCTCCAGGGCGCCTGGATGGCTCAGATAAGCAGCTGACTCTTGATTTCAGCTCAGGTCATGATCTCAGGGTCACGGTACTGAGCCCCATGTTGGGCTCCATGCTCAGTGAGGAGTCTGCTTCTCTCCCTCTCCCTCTGCCCCTCCCCTGGCTCATGCATGCATGCATGCACTCTCTCTCCCTCAAATAAATTAATTAATTAAATATTCTTTATTAAAAAAAAAAGATCCTCCAAATTCTAGCACACCAAATTCAATAGCACATTAAAAGAATTATACACCATGACCAAGGGGGATTTATTCATAGGATGCAAGGATGGGTCAACTCCACAAATCAATTAGTGTGATACACACCACAGTAACAAAAGAAGGGACAAAAGCACATGCTAATCTCAACTAATGCAGAAAAAGCATTTGATAAGACTCAATACCTTTTCGTGATAAAAATATTCAACAAACTAGGAATAGAAGAAATATACCTCAACATAATGAAGGCCTTATATGAAAAGCCCACAGCTAACATCATACTCAATGGTGAAAGACTGAAAGCTTTTCCTATAATATCAGGAACAAGGCAAGGATGCCCACTCTCATTACTCATACTCAGCATACCGGAAATCCTAGCCAGAGCAGTTAGCAAAGAAAAAGAAATAAAAGGAATCCAAAATGGAAAAGAAATAAAATTATCTCTAGATGCAGATGACATGATCTCATATGCAGAAAACCCTACAGACTACAAAAAAAAAATTATTAGAACTAATAAACAAATTCAACAAAGTTGCAGAATACAAAATCAACACACAAAAATCAGTTGTTTTTTGTCTATACACTAGTAATGAACAATCCAAAAAGAAAATGAAAAAAACAATCCATCTACAAAAGCATCAAAAGAATAAAATACTTAGTAATAAACCTAACCAAGAATGTGAAAGACTTATACACTGAAAACTGCAAAACATTGCTAAAAGTAATTAAAGAAGCCACAAAAAAATGGAAAGACATCCCATGTTCACAAATTGGAAGACTTAATATGGTTAAGATGCCCATATTACCAAAGTGATCTACTGATTCGACACAAGCCCTATCCAAATTCCCATAGTATTATTTGCATTAAAAAAAAATCATCCTAAAATTCATACAGAATCTCAAAGGACTTCAAATAGTGAAAACAATATTGAAAAAGAAGAACAAAGTTGAAGGACTCCTCATACCTTCTGATTTCAAAACACACTGCAAAGCTACAGTGATCAAAATGGTACGATACTGCCATAAATACAGACACACAGTCCAATGGAATAGAGAGCCCAGAAATAAACCCTTGCATAAATGATCAAATGAATATCAACAAGCGTGCCAAGACCACTCAATGGGGAAAGGAGAGTCTCTTCAACAAATGATGCTGGGAAAACTGGATATCCACATGCAGAAGAATGAAGTTAGACCTGTATCTTACATCATAAACAAAAATAAATTCAAGATAGATTAAAGACCTAAACATAAGACCAAATCCATAAAACTCATAGATGAAAATATAGGGGAAAAGCTTGATGACATTGGATTTGACAGTGATTTCTTGCATATGACACTAAAAACACAAAGCAAAAATATACAAATGGGACAATCAAACTTAAACATTTTAAAGGCAACCTATGAAATAGGAAAATAAATTTTGCAATCATGTCTCTGATAAGGGGTTAATATTCAAAATATATACAGAATTCCTACAACCCAACAACAAAAAATTAAAATCCCCAATTAAAAAATGGGCAAGGAATCTTAATAGACATTTCTCCAAAGATGATAAATTGCCAAAAAGCATATGAAAAAATGTTCAAGATCGAAACTCATCATCAGAGAAATGCAAATCAAACCCACAATAAGATGGCACCTCACGCCCACTAGGATGGCTGCTATCAAAAAAGCAGAAAACAAGTGTTGGCAAGGATGTAGAGAAATTGGAGCACTTGTGCACTATTGGTTGAACTATAAAATGTGATGGACACTATAGAAAACAGTGTGGAAGTTCCTCAAAAAACTACCATATGGGGGCGCCTGGGTGGCTCAGTCAGTTAAAGTGTCCAACTCTTGATCTGAGCTCAGGGCTTGACCTCAGGGTGGTGAGCTCAAGCTCTGTGTTAAAAAAAAAAAACAAAAACAAAAAAAAACACTACCATATGATCCAGCAACCCCACCTGTGGATATATCCAAAATAACTGAAAGCAGGGTCTTGAGGAGGTATTTGCAAAACCATGTTCATAACAGCACTATTCCCAAGTCAAGAGATGAAAGCCACCGAGATGTCCATTGATGGAAAAATTAAAAGAAAATGTGGTGTATGCATCATTGGAATATTATTCAGCCTTAAAATGGAAGGTAATTCTTTTTTTTTTTTAAGGACTTAATTTTAAGAGATCTCTACACCCAACATGGGGCTTGAACTTAAAACCTGAGATCAAGGGTCCCACACTCTACCGACTGAGCCAGCCAGGCATGCCGAAAAAAAAGGAAGGTACTTCTGACACAGGCTACAACATAGATGAAACTTGAGGCCATTATGCTAAGTGAAATAAGTCACAGAAAAACAAAACAGTATGATTCCACTTGCATGTGGCGTCTAAAGTGGTCAAATTCACAGGAACCGGAAGTAGAATGCTGGTAACCAGGGGCTGTGAGAAGGGGAAATGGGGAGTTGTCCTATGGGTATAAAGTTGCAGTATCCCAAGATTAAAAGTTCTGGAGATTTGTTTCATCAGTGAACTGTACACTTAAAAATGGCTAAAATGGTCAATTTTATGTTATTTTTTTACAATAAAAAAAAATCTAATATCCCTCATAAACACAGACGCAAAAATTCTTAACAAAATATAAGCAAGCGGGGGCCAATAGCGCATAAAAAGGATTTTAACAAGAGAAAGTGTGGTGTTTTGACAGCTGCCAAGTGCCACGCCCATCTGTCAGGTGTCCCCACGCAGCAGCCTTCGAGGACACACGCCCGGGAGTGATGCCGTGGGCGGCGGCACTGCGGGGGGGCGGCCATCGAGAACGCCCCAGCCCCGCCCCGAGAGGGCAGCCACTCCACCGGCCACAGGCACGCTCCGCCCCCCGCCTCAGCCCCGGCCAAGAGCGAGGCCAGGGCCCTGCTCATGTGATAGGCTCCGGCAGAGACATGGGGATCTACGCCGTGGCTCCTAGAGCACAGGAGCAGCAAGAAGGCCGAAGAGGTGAGGTTCTTCCTGAGTATTGCTAAGGAACCACAAGGGCGCTGCCGGGGGCTCTGTGCTCCTTTTGAGGTTTCACAGACCGTTCCCGAAGACAGCTCTCGTGTGGAAGAAAACAAGTGGCACGGATTCTCGAGGCTTCAATTCCTTCAGCTGGAAAATAAGGTAACTGGTTCCTGCTGGCTCTGGTCATCAAACAAGTCTGAAATACACATTCCAGACCCTCGAAAGAGCTGAGTCTCCCCTTCTCTCTCCCTCCCGGAATACTCAACCCATGCCACCTGGAAAGTAGTCCTATCTCTACTGCGATGCATTCCATTCATCCATTTCTAACATACCTGGCGGGGAAGCTTATTTAGTGACCTCAGATAGTCTTTGTCCAGAACACAATTTCCAAGTGCATTCCCGAAACTTCTAAGGGTAAGAAAAAAAAAAAAAAAAGAGCGAGAAACAGGTTGAGAATGATTAGGTGTAAATATCAGAGACCAGATACAACCTTTGTGGCAAGGTGCTTCTCAACTGTGGCAGAGGAGATGGAACCTAATATACATGCAGTAACATTTCCTGGGCACCTGCCATGTTCACGCACTCTGTATGAGGCTCTCAGAATATAGCACAGGGCATAACAGTCACCAGTCTCTGCCCTCAACAAGAGGCAGGGAGGACGAAAAGACTAAGAAACCACTCACAAAACCCCATTAGCTACCTCCAGCCATGGAGCACCAACTCCAGAGCAGAGAATTCTTTTTCCAAGGACAGTTCCAATTCCCCAATAATAGTGGGCAACACACACTTAGGGCACATCTTCCTTCATGACTGAAGTTCTTTACTTGGGACATCTGGCCTCCTGTATGGGTTATGGCACAGCAAGTTTTTAGTGTAGGTTCATACATGTGTGATCCAATTCACTTCAATTCTCAAAGGCCACGTATGACCCCAAAAAAGGTTAAAAAAAAAAAACAAAAAACCTTGTTCTATGCACCTAAGTTGTACATACCCAAGGAAACACTGTTTAGGTGTTTTAAAGAGAATGGGGAAGCTATCTCTGTCCTTGTGTGGAAGGGCCTCCAAGACACACGACTGAGACGGGGGTATGCAAAATCAAGTACAGAGTAGAGAATATAGTATTCTACCACTTGATCCCAAAGAAGGCGGACCTAAGCATAAAGAAGCATGGGGAAAATACAAAGTGTAGGAAACAGGGCCGACAGGGACAAGGGGCAGTGAGACTGGGTTATTTTAACTTTCATACCACATGAACAAATTACGTTTTAAACAAACAAACAGGAAATAAAATTGATGCAGGTTAGACCCCAGCCCTGGTGCTCACCCCAGCCCTTGTGCTCACCTCAGCGCTCGCTTCAGCCCGTCGGTCACGGCCTCCTTCCTGGCCTTCTCCAAAGACAAGGCTTTTGACTTGAGGCCCTCACTGACACCATAGCCCACATCTTCATGATATGAGCCATCCTGCGGGTAGAAAAGGAGTTCAGACTCCAACATGAAAAGCTGCAGTCGCGTCCCTGGTTCCACAGCTTTTCTCGCCTTCAGGGGCATTCGCACCAGGTGCACAGAACCCAGGCGCCCTGCTAAAGGGCACACGGGCACAGAGAGTTGGAAGAGAACTAATTTCCAGCACTACGTTCTAGACCTGATCTCCGCGTAAATGTGCAAGACAATTCTCCCTTCCCACTTCCTCTTTCACATAAAAAAGGCACATATCTGGGGCACCTGGATGGCTCAGTCTGTTAAGCATCTGCCTTTGGCTCAGGTCATGATCTCAGGGTCCTGGGATCGAGCCCTACATTGGGCTCCCTGCTCAGCAGGGAGTCTGCTTCTCCCTCTCCCTCTGCCTGCCGCAACCCCTGCTTGTACTCTCTCTCTGACAAATAAATAAATAAAATCTTTAAAAAATAAAAAATATAAATAAATAAAATAAAATAAAAAAGGCACATAGCTAACCCACCCTAAGTCTTACTAAGGTGCATTACCCCAAGGTATAAAAACCTCTGGGACACTAAACAAAAGGAAAATGTGAAATACTATATTTAACAGACTCTTAACGACTGGATAGCAAATCTTTTCATGGGTTCGGTGGGTATCCCTTTCTTGGCTTTCACCAAAAATGAAGGTACACCTGATCAAGTTATTAGCTGATAGAGAACCGAATATAATTTTGGATGACAGGACTCTGATTTTTGAAATATAACTCAGAAAGCTTATTCAAAGAAATGAGTGACACTGTAACAACACTCTCTTCATTCCCAGTTTATTTATGTAAGGTTTTTCAGTACTGTTTACAAAAATGAGAAGTTAGAATAGAATTAATGCTGAATGTTCTATCTAGGAAAAAGTAGTATTAAACTATGGACATATAAACTATCTAAAAAGAAAAAAAGCTTCATCCATCTCATTAAGAAATGCATTTTCCTGGGGCACCTGGGTGGCTCAGTTGGTTGGGCGACTGCCTTCAGCTCAGGTCATGATCCCAGGGTCCTGGGATCGAGCCCCACATCGGGCTCCCTGCTCGGCCGGAGGCCTGCTTCTCCCTCTCCCACTCCCCCTGCTCGTGTTCCCTCTCACGCTGTCTCTCTCTCTCTCTCTCTCTCTCTCTCTCTCTCTCTCTCTCTCTCTCTCCCTGTCAATTAAATGAATAAATAAAATCTTTAAAAAAAAATGCATTTTCTTGGGGCGCCTGGGTGGCTCAGTCAGTTAAGCGTCTACCTTCAGCTCAGGGCATGATCCCACGGTCCTGGGATCAAGCCCTGCGTCGGGCTCCCTGCTCAGTGGGGAGTCTGCCTCTCCCTCTGCCTGCCACTCCCCTACTTGTGCTCTCTCTCTGACAAATAAATAAATACAATCTTTTAAAAAAAAAAAAAGAAATGCATTTTCCATAAAAATTTATTTTTATTAAGTATATAAATTTTGATGTAGTTATTTTGTCCCCCTCATAGACCCAATTGATCAATTTTGTGTTAATAATACCTGTAATAGTAACTCAATCCAGAAGAAATTTTTTATAATTTAGAGCTGTAAGGTCACTGAAAATTTACCCCAAAAAATTACTTTTATATACACATACATACACACACACAGAGGAATAGGCTAAGGTTATTAATAAAAGGTTTTGAACACATATAATATATATATAATATATATTCCAAACATATATATATTCTAAACATATATTTATACATATATACATATACATACATATACACACACACACACATATACTGACAAAAGCCAATGGGGAGATAGAATGGAAATATGAGTTTGAGAAGAAACAATGTAAAATTTCTCATGACTAAAGAATAGCTTGCTCGTGTATTTTTTTAAGTGGATGACAGTATTTAATCGTTTATGATATTTAAAATCCACTGGTACATTTAAAAAAGATGTAACAAAATACACGTGAAATAAAGGGGACTAAGGATACACTTATCCTGATGAGCCGTGAGAAATGTAGGGAAGTGCTGAAGCACTATCTTGTACACCTGATACTGATATACCACCGTATGTTAATTACACTTGAATTAAAAAAGGAAGATAAAAATGTAACAGATTTATTTTAGAATGTCAGATTTTACAATATGCTAAAAAACATACCGTTGCAACTACAGGTTTGCCCCGTTATCCAAAAGTAGAATGTCCTCATGAAAACTTTCGTAAGCCAAAATGGCATAAAGCAGAGAATTACCATTAATTTACATGGAAATAATTTCTGAGCATTCCCAGATGCAAAAAATAACCTCTCTTAAGTTTTTCTGATACCTTAGGACACATTCTGCTAACGGATGCACAAAGTAAATGGAGATAAAGCACAGACGCTCAGAGAGCGTTCAAAGCTCTGCCGAGATGCTGAGTGTGGTTCCCCGGGGATGGACTCACAGGGCCACTCTTGCCACCAGGGTGTGCCTTTTTTCATAAACGCGAAAATCCTCTCTGGGTTTCCTTCAGTTAAGCGAAAACAGGTGCCAACATGGGTCTCTCATGAGAGCAAAGTGGTGTAACACAAAGTTGTGAACGCAGAGGACCTGCACTTATACTTTGGGTGAAAACTTTAGGTGTCAGCTTAAAATGTGCAGGAAAAAACAAGTTGTTCAGAATTCATTTAGGGGGCACCTGAGTAAGAATGTTTGGGTACCACCATCCTAAGGAACACTGGCTGAGCCCCAGCTCTAAAACCTAGCTCTCTAGGCCCAGTCCAGAGAATTCTCTACCTGCTCCTTCTCTCTCACCACCCACCCGGTCCTTGGAGGCAGCGGGTCTATTCCATCACCCTCACCTTCAACTGGACTCTCACAAATGCACAGACTCCCACGTAGAACTTGCCATTGTTAAGGTCAACAAAATCTAGGAGTGGGAAAGAGAACCAGTTGAAGAAGATACTGATCCCTGTGCCTCACCCATATTCCTCCTACTGGCAACAAAATACACCTACCCTACATCCTCACCCACAAAACGCTCTCATCAGAAATTAGTACCAAAGTAAGGGAAATGAAGAAGTCACCGTTGCCAGGAAACATACCCACATTCTGCTGTGTGACAGAGTGTGCCCAGCCATTGTAACCAAACATCTCATTGGCCAGATTAATTACCCTGTGACCTTCAATGTAACATACCTGGGAAAAGAAATTAAAGGGGGGGAAAAAAAAAGCTTGTTAAAATTCCCTGCCATACTTAAATGAGAATCAAAATTTACTTAATTTACTCCTTACCAGCTTTTTTGGCAAAACTGCCCTTAACATTCCAAGGAAATTCTCAGTGAACTTATTTCAAAGATCTTCCAGAAGGAAGCAGTTAGAACTAATGTTTTGTCTGGAAGGAGGGACTAGACTCAGAGGGGAAAGATATCCACTCACCTAGCAGTTTCCAAAACTCACAGTTTCCAAAAAAGTACAAGCCTCAGGCTGACATATATTATTGAAGACCAAAAATATACACAGAAGTTAAAATTAGAAGCAAAGGGCAAAAGAAACATTTTTAAAAGATGGTGTAAAAATCCCAAGATGGCAGGTATGGAAGTCTCAAGACAACACTTGGGTCCCTTCAGATGACAATGACGGCTGGAACCCATCCCCTCCCAAAGACACTAGGAAACATCTAGCAACAGTGAGCAGGAGACCTTCTGAATCCATGAAGACCCAGAGAGGGAGCGAGATCCTCTGAGTAGCCAGCTAGAGGGGCACCCACTTTTCAAGCATATCAACTCTCCTACCCTCTGGCCTCCTCCAGCCATGCGGCTACTGATGTATTCCGGGCCCAGCCTCTGCCTCAGAGCATTCTGGATGGCCTGGTACTCTTCTGCTGTGTACTGATACTGCAATCCAGAAAGGAAAATTAAATAGACATTTCCCCCATTCCTACGTCAGCAAGTCTTCAACTTTTTGGTCTCCAGACCCTTTACACTCTTAAAAACTACTGAGGATCCTAGGAGCTCTTGTTTACGGGGTTATGTCTACCAATACTAGGAATTAAAACTGAGAAACTTCTAAGGCACACCTTCCATCCGCCATCAAGGCAGTATCCCCCCAGGCTGTGCGTGCTCTGGAGAGCCCCACTGTTCACTCATAAGAGAATGAAAGGAAAAGGCAAGAAGTATTTTATTATTATTAAGGAACTCTTCTTGACCTCATGGACTTGGAAGAGGTCTGGTGGACCTCCGGGGGTCACTGGGCCACATTTTGAGAGGCATTGCCCTAGGTGTCACCACCCTCCTGACAAAACTTTCTCAAGCCAGAACTGGTAAACTGAAACGTCCCACCTCAGAGCCTGTATATATGATGTTTATGCCTGCAAGGGAGTAGGGGAAATACCTCTTCTCCAATTCAACAATTTTCCATCCTATACGTACATAAATATACTACTACTTGTTTTGACTTTTGTCCCCTTGGTAGTTTTCCCCTTGCCCTATTTAAATGAAATACCTTTGAACCAACAGATCTCTGGTAAAGACAAAGATGGAATCGAGCGGACAAAGCAAGAATCTCTTTTATATGCACAGAATATCTCCACAAAGAGTATGACACCAGAATCTTTGGAACTGGGTGAAATGTGGATAGGAGTGATGGGGAAAGAGTAAGACTTCTCATTCACATATAGTCTATGTTTCATTTTGAATGTCTTACCACGTGAATATGTAATCTATCCAAAAAAATAAACAAAATGTAAATCTAAATATAATCCCCAGTAGTAATGCTAAAGTTCCACAATGCCCTGAGAGTTCATCAGACTCCCAAATAATGCACCTAACAGGAAAACCCACTGACAATAAATAGCTTCCAAATATATGACGATGCTCTACAAATTACTTTCTCCTACCTTTTCACTTAACCTCAGTCTTCCCAGGTATGAAAAACACACAGTTACCTGTCCAAAGCATAATACAGAGTTGCCACCAGCAGAGGAAGGATGGCTGCCACGGCCTCCAAGAACTGCTTCCTCAGTCCCAGACATGTTGATTCCGCGTGACCTCTGTAAAAACAGAGATTTAAAAAGATCTCAAAGAATGCTAAAAGAAAAAAAAACAAGAGCCTCTACTCAAAATCAGATTAAATCATCCATATGTAGTATCCTACAAGTCGCTTTATTTACTTAACACTTTATTTGTAAGCACTGCCCCAATCAAGGATTAAGCTCCTCAGTGCTTAGCTACCCTCCAACATGGCACTGAACATCCTTTAGGGTCCACTTCTACCCTTCTGTTAAAATTCTTGCTAGGGTGGGGGCGCCTGGCTGGCTGAGTTGGTAGAGCATGCGAACCTTGACCTCAGGGTCATGAGTTCAAGCCCCACGTTGGGCATGGCGCCTACTTGAAAAAACAAACCATGAAATGTTTGCTAGGGTGATGGTGTTATTAAAGGTGATTTTTATAATTAGAATGTATTGTAACTGCAATATTTATCATTGAAAGAGTCAAAATTACAAAGACACCCCAAGGGAGAGTAACCAAGCAACTGATTACTACCTACTATATGAACATGATCCTGGCCTCAGTGGGGTCAAAAAGGGAAGTATAAGCCAGGGGCACCTCGGTGGCTCAGTCAGTTAAGTGTCTATCTTCAGCCCAGGTCATGATCTCGGGACCCTGAGATCAAGCCCCATATCGGGCTCTCTGCTCAGTGCAGAGTCTGCTTTTCCCCTCTCCCTCTGCCTCTACCCCTGCTCATGCTCTCTTTCTCTCTCAAATAAATAAATAAAATATATTTTTTAAAAAAAAGGTAAAAGCCATAATAACTGACCTACTTTCCAGGAGCTAACAAGCTGGCTGGTAGGGGAAGACTAACAGGGAAGTTAAAGAGCAAGAGAGAACAGTGAGGACGGCCCTAACATTCAGGAAGAATAAAGCGTTAGACCAGTTAGGTCTGTTGCAGCATCAGCATTACCTGGGAACTTAGTAGAAATGCAAATCCTCAGGTCCTACCCTAGACCTCCTGGATGAGAAACTAGAGCGGAGGCCCAGGAGTTAGTGCTTGCCGAAGCCCACCAGGTGATTCTGACACAAGCTCAAGTTGGGGAGCCAATGCATTAGACTGAGACTATGCAAATGTATAGTCCATTAGAAAACAGAATTACCCTCAGAAGCACCTGCAACTGGCTGACCCACTACCTGACCACCCCTACACCTGTCTCAGAGCAGATGGATTCAATGCTGTGCCCCAGCCTTTCCGTCCCTTTCCAGCATTCAAGATGTGGAAGCGAGGACATGGTGGGTCCTCCGGTGCGAAATTCTGGATTTCCCTGGGTCTTCCCATAGGAGCCGTGATCAACTGTGCTGACAGCACAGGAGCCAAAAATCTGTAGATGATCTCAGCGAAGGGGATCAGGGACGGAACTGGCTTCCTGCTGCTGCTGGGGGTGACGGCCAGAGTGAAGAAAGGCAAACCAGAGTTCAGAAAGAAGATACATCCAGCAGGTAACTGGACAACGCAAGTCCTACTGGAGAAAAGCTGGTGTGTGTCTCTGTTTTGAAGGTAACGTGGGGGTCACAGTGAACAGTAAAGGCGAAATGAAAGGTGCTGCAGTCACAGGACCAGTTGCAAAGGAGTGCGCACACGTGTGGCCCAGGATTGCAGACGCTGCGGGCAGCACTGCAGGATTCTTTGGTGTGTTCAAAAAAATTTTTTAATTATGTGCTCCCAATGTTTGTCTTCCTGTTCTTTTCTACAGGTCACTTTTCTTGACACCACCCAACCCTTTCCTCCTTTTGTAAAATGAAATCACTCGTCGCAAACTGGCTGTGAGTGTATGCAAAATAAAGATAAACAGGGCGCCTGGGTGGCTCAGTTGGTTAAGCGACTGCCTTCGGCTCAGGTCATGATCCTGGAGTCCCGGGATCAAGTCCCGCATCAGGCTCCCTGCTCAGCGGGGGGTCTGCTTCTCCCTCTGACCCTCTTCCCTCTCATGCTCTCTGTCTCTCATTCTCTCTCTCTCAAATAAATAAATAAAATCTTTAAAAAAAAAAAGATAAACAGTACTTTGCAAAAAAAAAAAGTTGTGCCTCAGCAAACTTGCATGCTGTAGTCTTCAGGTTATTTGCTGACAGTAGAACTACAAATCTAGGAATGTTAGGTGGCAGGACACTCCCATGGCGCCACAATACAGCGTTTAGGGGCTCAAGTTCTAAATGTCAGTTTCTGGCTATACACCCACTAGGTGCTTGACTAAGGGAAAAATCATACAATCTCACTGAAGGATGTTCTCTCATCTAGAAAATGGACAAAGTAATGCAACTTGCATTTCCTGCGGGTTCTGTTGAGACTAACATGATACTGCATGAAAACTGCATTAGAGTAGCACACACAAAGTACTAAAAGGTTAGCTATTGCTAAGTACATCTCAACTTTCTTATGTACAGTATGATGAAAATGCAAAAGATTATTTAAATGATCATAAAACACTACATTTCAACTAAGAATGATAAATTATTTCTAATCTGGCACTGAAAAAGTAGAAGGGTGGCTTACACTAGGTTAATTAATAATTAGTGTCTAAAATGGTTATAACAGGGGCACCTGGCTGGCTCAGTCAGTCAGCATGCCACTCTTGATCTTGGGGTCGTGAGTTCAAGCCCCATGTTGGGGGTAGAGAATATTTAAATAAGTAAACTTAAAAAAATAAAACAAAAAATTGTTAAAACAGAATCAATATATTATATACCTGAAACTAATATTACACTGTATGTTAACTAATTGGAATTTGAATAAAAACTTAAAAAAAAGAAACACTTCACATATGCTGGGATAGCTACAATAAAAAAGAGAATAACCAACGTTAGTTGAGGATGTGGAGAAATTGGAACGAACACACACACACACACACACAATCTATTGAAACAGGTTGGGTGCCTGGCTGGCTCAGCTGATAGAGCACTAAACTCTTGATCTCAGGTTGTGAGTTCAAGTCCCACATTGGGCACAGAGATTACTTTAAAAAAAAAAAAAATCAACAGGGGCGCCTGGGTGGCTCAGTCGTTAAGCGTCTGCCTTCGGCTCAGGTCATGATCCCAGGTCCTGGGATGGAGCCCTGCATCGGGCTCCCTGCTCCACGGGAGCCTGCTTCTCCCTCTCCCACTCCCCCTGCTTGTGTTCCTTTCTCGCTGTGTCTCTGTCAAATAAATAAATAAAATCTTTAAAAAAAAAAAACCCAACAATTTAAAATTGTTACAACAGGAAATAGTGGAATAAGGATCATATTTAGAATGCAACTGTAAATGCCAGAAAAAATAGTTAAAAGAACAAAGTGGGGAGGGTGCCTGGGTGGCTCAGTCAGTTAAGCGCCTGCCTCAACTCAGGTCCTGATACCAAGTCCCACAATCAGACTCCCTGCTCATCGAGGAGTCTGCTTCTCCTCTACCTTTCCCTCTCCCCCCAGGTGGCTCAGTTGGTTGTGTCCGACTCTTGATCTCAGCTCAGGTCTTGAACTCAGAGTTGTGAGTTCGAGTCCCTACTTAAAAAGAAAGAAAAGAATGCAGCGGATCTGTCTCCGAGGGGTGGGACTGGGGTGGAGAATAGTGTAGCAGGGATCTTTTTGCAAATAAAACTTTTAGCACTATTTCACTTTCCAATATGTACATGTATTATTTTAATAAAAATTAGAATAAAAAATTTAAAGACCTGTTATATAAAACAGAGGTCAGCAAACCTTTTCTTTAAAGTGCCAGATAGTAAATATCTTAGGTTTTGCAGGCTACATGGTCTCTGTCACAACTATGCAACTTGGGCCTCTGAGCCACAGATAATATGTAAACAAGTGAGTGTGGTTGTGTCCCAATAAAACTTTATCACAAAAAGAGGTGGCAGATTTGGTCCACAGGCCATAGTGTGCCAACCCCTGCTATAAAGCATGTTTTGAACGTTACAGTCAAAGGTGGTTCAATATCCCGCCCCACCCAATACATTATTTAAGTTGGGCAATTACTTAAACTTTCTGTGCTCCAATTTCCTCATCTGTAAAGGGGAATATTAGTAAAATCAACCTCATAAATGTATCATATTAAAATGATGTGATAAGGGGCACTGGGTGGGTCAGTTGGTTGGGCGTCTGCCTTAGGCTCAGGTCATGAACTTGGGAGTCCTGGGATAGAGCCCTACATCCGGCTCCCTGGTCGGCGGGAAGTCTGCTCCTCCCCCCACTCATGCTCTCTCTCACTCTCTCAAATAAATAAAATCTTTTTTTTTTTAAAGATTTTACTTATTTATTTGAGAGAGAGAGAATGAGAGATAGAGAGCACGAGAGGGAAGAGGGTCAGAGGGAGAAGCAGACTCCCTGCCGAGCAGGGAGCCCGATGTGGGACTCGATCCCGGGACTCCAGGATCATGACTTGAGCCGAAGGCAGTCGCTTAACCAACTGAGCCACCCAGGTGCCCTCAAATAAATAAAATCTTTAAAAAATAAAATAAAATTATGTGATGATAACAGTATCCAGCAAAAATCATCATTGGGTACTAAAAAGTTGTGGGGGAGACTCACAAAGTTTCAAATGAGCACTTGTTCACTTATTTGTTAAAAATAAAGGGGTATACACTGGGACTGTACCTAATGCCACTGAGTTGCACACTTAAAAATGGTTAAAATGGTTAAAAATTTAAGTTATGTATATTTTGCCACAATAAAAAAAAGGAAGGAGAATAGTTATTCTCCTTCAGGCAGGATCTAACCCAGTCTGGGGCCCTGCCCATCCCATGGCTGTGTCATCTAAGCACATGTGACCTCCAAGGTCATCACTGCAAGGGGAGAAAGTTGTTCAAGTCACACCAGTTCATAGCTGCCTTAGACCAGAAGTGATATGCATCACTTCTGGTCACAGTTCACCGGACAGAACTTGTCACAAGGCTCCAACTTAATTGCAATGGAGGCTAGGAAGTGTAAGAAAGTATTTGGTGAGTACTGTCTCTTCTGCATCCGTTTTCCCCCTCCAGTGTGAGCCCCTAGAAGGCAGGAGATTCTTGGATTCTTCTTGGCCCCCCAGTGAGTAGCATGGTACCTTGCTCCTAGTAAGGGATCAGGGAGGGGAGTGTTTGGTGAGTGATTAAATGAATAAATGGATGGAGGATGAAGTACATAGTGTAGGATAGACAAAGCATATTTTTTAATTCTTTAGAAAATGATTTTACAAGGCAAGAGTTACACTTCTCACACTTAAAAAGCAACTTGCTACTTTTCTAAACAATATCTTAGAAAAGTCAACCTTTTATCACAGAAAAGGCCAACTTCATCTCTGCCCATAAAGTAAAACATGGAATCATTCTTTTTTTTCCCCTGCCAGTTACTACTTTGAGAAAAAGTTGACTGCCTTCCTTTCTAAAACTGTCTACAACCATTTTCCTATTATAAAAATAAAATATCTTGGGCGCCTGGGTGGCTCAGATGGTTAAGCGTCTGCCTTCGGCTCAGGTCATGATCCCAGGGTCCTGGGATCAAGTCCCGCATCGGGCTCCCTGCTCCTTGGGAGCCTGCTTCTCCCTCTGCTTCTCTCTCTCTGTCTCTCATGAATAAATAAATAAAATCTTTTTTAAAAAATTAAATTAAATTAAATTAAAATATCTTTATTGCAGAAAGCTTTACACATATATCAAAAAAATATGGAAGGAAGTAAAATTTGATGGGATCACCACCAGTAACAGATAACTGTCTTTTTTTATATGTGATTGAGTTTATGTGTGTATATTTTATGTGTGTATGTATGTGCATATTTGCTAAACAAAGTAGAATCCAAATTTATCAGGTGTATCTTACGCAGCAGCTCAAATCTTCTTGGCCTTGCCTGTCTCTGAGGCCCCTGACCACTTTTTCTACCCCAGTTGCCATGAGGTAGACCAAATATGCATGAGTTCTATCTGAATGCACAGAGGCACCACCAGTGGTCCCTTACTTCCTGCTCGTGCCGGATGCCTCTCACTCCCACCCCTGGCTTCCCTCTCACCTTGAAGGTGTAAGAACCTGTGGGACCCACCTGATGCCCACACATGCACAACCTGGAAGTCTGAGGGAGGGAATATACCATGCGGCAAACCTTTTACCAATGAGATACAGAAACTGAGAGGTAAATTCTTCTCCCTCCTTTCTTTGGGGGGGTTGTCCTGGGATACAGAACTTCATTCACGCTCCTGAGAGACAGCGTTAGGAGATCAAGCGGTCAGTTGTACTTGTTACCAAGGGGTGGCCAGCTTGGAAATGTACCCTTGAACTGACTTACTCTTCCTTCTCTCCTCAATCTCCCTTTCCCTTACTTCTGCTTCCTGAAGAAATCATAGCACATAAGGTTTTGCCTCAAGTCTAGGTTCTGGGGTCCCCAGATATAGAGATACCATGGATGCTCTGCCAACTATCCCTTCAGCTCTTACCACAATCGTGCACCCTGGCCTAACTGCCGAATGCCAACATATGTATCTCTTTATCTGAGGGCCTTTTTTGGCATCCAGGGCCCATTTTGTACCTGTTCATGGTAAGTTGGAAGCGCCAGAGAACCGATGCCCTTGGGAGCAGCTCTCCAACACTGACTGATGGGAGACCCTAGATCTCTTACGCATTTTGTGAAATAGCACTGAGCTGTGAGTTCTACATTGGCTTGAGTTCCCCAGTGAAATTAGGTTTGGTTGCCCACTGGTGGTAACTGGCTTGACCATGCACCCTCACCCTCTGATGACTGCCTTTTCCTTCCTGTCTCACTCCCCTCTCTTCTACCAGTATATCCTGGGCTCTTCTCTCAGATAAGCTACTTACATTTGAAGAAAAATGTAGGGGGAGCAAAAGATACATTTACAATGGAGAAATCTAACAGATACTACCTTAATCAGGTAATCAAACATAATGTCACCAGTAATAGTCCCATCATAAGCTTCCTGATGGATACACTGAAAAGGTCAAAACATCACTCAGGGAGTATTCCTACTAATTTAATAATGACTCTAATCAAGAAGAAATAATTAAACAAGTTGAAATCTACAAGGCTTGGACTCAAACAATGTCAATGTCTCAAAAAATAAAACAAAACAAGTGAACTCTTCTAGATCAAGAGACTAAAGACACACAACGCACAACAACAACTACAGTGTGGTCCTTGAGAGGATTTTAGATCAGGAAAAAAAAAGCTGTAAAGGATAGTCTGGGGACAGATGTGATTCTGACGATGGACTGCATACTATTCAATGGTATTGTATTGTTGTTAAACTTGCGTCACAGTTATGTAGGAGAATGATCTCTTTCTTATACATGAGGAAGTAGTATGAGTGAATTGTCATGTTTTCTGCAACTTACTCTCAAATCATTCAACTAATAAAATGTGTGTGTGTGCAAAGAGGAGGAGAGGAAGATAAAGCAAAGTAACAAATTTATGAATCTAGGTGAAGGATATGCAGGCATCCCTTGTATGACTTTTCCGAAGGCTTCAAATGTTTCAAAATAAAATATTAGGAAAGACTTCCTGCATAGCCAGTTATAGCAGCTACGTAAATCCAAATATCCCAATACATCCAATGCAGACCAAAAAGAGAAACAAATAAAACCACAAATATCCCATATCTTGTAATATAATTAGAAGACTGAAGGGCGCCTGGGTGGCTCAGTTGGTTGAGCAACTGCCTTCGGCTCAGGTCATGATCCTGGAGTCCCGGGATCGAGTCCCACATCGGGCTCCCTGCTCAGCAGGGAGTCTGCTCCTCCCTCTGACCCTCTTCCCTCTCGTGCTCTCTCTCTCTCATTCTCTCTCTCTAATAAATAAATAAAATCTTAAAAAAAAAAAAGACTGAAAATACTGCAAGCGTCAAACTGCCTGGAATTAGAAAAAATAAACATCAACTTCTGGTGGAGATATTTCTCAAACGCACATTCTGAGTCTTCAAGGAGAGTAAGGTGAGACATAGATGGGAAGAGAAACGCATAGGAGAGAGGAGTAGATGGACAGCCTAAGATGGAGCTAAAATTGCTCCCAGGAAAAAGAACCCACACTAAGTATGCAGATACTGACAGAGTTCTGGTAGGTCAGAGTAGTCCAGGAAAAAAAGTGTATACACAACTCAAGGAGGCAGTATTGGAAAGCCCATGTTTCTGGGCAGAAGATGGCAAAAAGGAATGAGGTGTCCTTTGAAACTGTGCTGTGAAGGGCAGAGAGGGCAGAGTATAGATCCTATAAGACAAGAGAAAATTTAAAAGTCAAAGGACATATAACCATGTCCCCTTTTTTGGCTTTTTGCCTTCTAATAGAGAAACCATACTCACTACACTTACAAAAGAATAGGAACCGTTCTTGACCATGAAATCTCATAAATCATCTATCAATCCTGTTCACAAAATACAAAATTAAAGATAAAAAAGAGTCAGTGAACTTGAAGATAGTGCAATAGAAATTATGTAATCCGAAGAGGAGAAACAGACTGAAAATAATGAAAGAGTCTCAGGGTCCTGTGGAATAATATAAAAACAGCTAACACAAATATAATTGAAGTCCCAGAAGAAGAGGTTAAAGAGAATGGAAAACAAAAACAACAACAAAAAAATTTAATGACCTGAAATTTCCTAAATTGGGTGACAGGCATAAATTTTTTAGATTTAAGGTCAGAAAACCTCAAGTAGGATAAATACAAAGAAAATCACACCTAGACACATTGTAGGCAAACTGCTGAAAACAAAAATAAAGAGAACATCTGGGAAACAAAGAAAAATGGCATATTATATACAAAATAACAATAAAAATGATGACTCCATCTTACAATAGAGTTAAAAAGGCGTACTTAGGAATAAATTTAATGAAAGATGTATAAGGCCTCCCCACTGAAAACTACAAACAGTACTAAGAGCAACTAAGACCTAGTAAAAAGGGAGATATACCATGCTCATAGATTTTAAGAGTCAATACCATTGAAATGTTAATTTTTCCCAAATTGATGTAAAGATTAAATGTCATCCCAGTCATAACCATAACAGACTTTTTCATAGAAATTGATAAAATGGGGGGGCCTGAGTGGCTCAATCGTTAAGCGTCTGCCTTCAGCTCAGGTCATGATCCCAGGGTCCTGGGATAGAGCCCCGCATCGGGCTCCCCGCTCAGCAGGAAGCCTGCTTCTCCCTCCCCAACTCCCCCTGCTTGTGTTCCCTCTCTCGCTGTCTCTCTCTCTCTAATAAATAAATAAAATCTTAAAAAAAAAAAAAGAAATTGATAAAAATGACTCTAATACTGATATGGAAATGCAAAGGAACTAGACTGTCCAAATCAATCTTGAAAAACAACAAAGTTGAAGGACCTACATTATGTGACTTCATGACTTAAAATAAAGCTACAGTAATTAAAATAGAATTAAAACTACCCCTGAGGGCGCCTGGGTGGCTCAGTTGGTTAAGCGACTGCCTTCGGCTCAGGTCATGATCCTGGAGTCCCGGGATCGAGTCCCACATCGGGCTCCCTGCTCAGCAGGGAGTCTGCTTCTCCCTCTGACCCTTTTCCCTCTCGTGCTCTCTATCTCTCATTCTCTCTCTCTCAAATAAATAAATAAAATCTTTGAAAAAAAAAAAAACTACCCCTGAAACAAATAATACATTATATGTTAATAATTTAAAAAATAAATAAATAAAAAAGTAACTAAAACTGACATAAGAATTGATCAGTGGTGGGGCACCTGAGTGGCTCAGTTGGTTAGGTGACCAACTCTTGGTTTTGGCTCAGATCAGGTCTCAGGGTCAAGGTCTTGGGGTTGTGGGATCAAGCCCTGCATTGAGCTCCGTGCTCAGCGGGGAGTCTACTGGAGCTTCTCTCCCTCTCCCTCTCTGTCTGCCCCTCCCCCTCCTCTTGCATGCACTCTAAGATAAATAAATCTTTAATAAAAAAAAAAAAAGGATCAGTGGAACAGGAAAAAAAAGCCCAGAAACTAACCACCATTTATACAGTCATCTGAATGGCAATCGGAATTGCAAAGGTACAAATGTAATGCAATGGCATTTTCAACAAATGATGCTGGGACAACTGGATATCCATATGGGGAAAAAATTTTATATTTTCCAGAAAGTATTTTTCACGCAATTCACAAAAACTAGAGATGGATCATAGGCCTAAATATAAAAGCTACAACCATAAAATTTCTAGAAGAAAATATAGAACTATATCTTCACATCCTAGAGATGGTCAAGATTTCTTTTTTTTTTTAAAGATTTTATTTATTTATTTGACAGAGAGAGAGAGACAGCGAGAGAGGGAACACAAGCAGGGGGAGTGGGAAAGGGAGAAGCAGGCTTCCTGCAGAGCGGGGAGCCCGATGCGGGGCTCGATCCCAGGACCCTGGGATCATGACCTGAGCCGAAGGCAGTCGCTTAACCGACTGAGCCACCCAGGCGCCCCGATGCTCAAGATTTCTTAGACAAGACTCAGAAAGCAGTGACAATAAAAAAAAGAAAAGATAAATATGACTACACCAAAATGTAATACTTTGCTTATCAAAGAGCACTCTATGAAAATGGATAGGCAACCACAAAAGACTGATATCCAGGATATAAAAAAGATACAACTCCTGCAACTCAATAATAAAAACAAATAACCCAATTTTAGGTGGTCAAAAATCCGGGCAGGCACTTAAAGGAAGATACCCAAATGTCAACAAGCCCAGAAAGTGTTCAACATCATTAGTGATCAAGGACTAAAATTAAAACCGTAACAACATACCCCTCTATACACTCCAGAATGGCTAAAAATAAAGACTACAGCACCAAAAGTTGGCAAGGATGTGAAGCAACTGGAATTCTCATACACCGCTGGCTGGAAAAAGAATGATAAAACTATTCAGCTGTAAGCACATGCCACCCTCCATGAAAAAAGAATCACGACTTAGGTTCAGAGGGTAGAACAGCAGGCCACAGAGGATTATCCCCAGGCCTTGAACCCTAATGGCTCTTTATATACCCTGGAGATCAGTCTTTTGTTCGGTAGGTGTTGATGTTTGCCTATTCATTTTCTTAGAGTTGTCTTTGAGGAGAAGCTTTAAATCTGATGTTATCACATTTTTTTAAAGTTGGGTACTGCTTTCTAAGTCTTGTCTAAGAAACCTCTGCACACGCCCAGGTCATGAAGATATTTTTTATTTTCTTCTAGGAGTCTTATGTTTTGTCATTTTGGAAAAGAACTGATAATTTCTTTAGAAATTAAACATGCATCTGCCATATGACCCAAGAATTCTTCTGATAGGTATTTTCTCAGAGAAATAAAATCATAGGACCAAGAAAAGATTTGTGGGGCAGAGGCACCCAGGTGGCTCAGTCAGTTAAGCTCCAATTCTGGATTTTGGCTCAGGGTTGTGAGATTGAGCCCCCCATTGGGCTCCACATTGGGCTCTGTGCTGGGCATGGAGCCTGCTTAAGATTCTCTCTCCCTTGCCCCTCCACCATCCTCTCAAAAAAAAAAAAAAAAAAATTTGTTGGATGGAAAGGGAAAGAGCTTGAACCAGGGCAGGGGCTATGAACAACAAATGGATGAATTTGAGAGCTATTAAGAAGGTCAACAAGATTTGTAAAAATGTTTTTATTCTTATCTAATTATAAGTGGAGGGAAGAAAGAGTAAGAGGGAATGAGGCATGTTACATACGGGAATTTTCCTCTTTTGTCTGATCTTTTCTCATATTTACTAAAGACAGGACAGGAGACACCTGGGTGGCTCAATCAGTTAAGTATCTGCCTTCAGCTCATGTCATGATCCCAGAGTCCTGGGATCGAGCCCAGCATCCAACCCTCTGCTCAGTGGAGAGCCTGCTTCTCTCTCTCCTGCTCCCCCTGTTTATGTTCTCTCTCTGTCAAATAAATAAATAAAATCTTTAAATTAAAAAAAAAAAAGACAGGATAGGCAGGGCATGATCATGAAGGGTAATATAAGCCACCTTAAAAAGCTTGAAACATTAGTTTATAAACTTTGGGAGAGCAATGGAAATTTTAAGCTGAGAATGATGAGATTATATTCAGGTGTCAGAAGGCTGTCAACAGTGAATAATTAAGGGAGGGATCAGTTAGGAGTCTGTTAGAACCCTCCAGAGAGAAAATGATAAAGGAAGATCATGGCCATGCGGAGAAAGGACGGACTCTGGATATGTATTACAAGGGGGCAGAACCGACAGAACTCAGTGACAGGAGAGGATCTGATCGCAAAGATCAAGAACAGCAGGATTGGAGATCAGGTTTTTTTCTTTTATTTTCACTTATGCACATGCTGCTGTAACATTTTGTGAAACTTCAAATGTCATCTTCTCTTTGAAGCCTTATGCAGGTTACACTCTAAATAGAATCAATCCTTTGTTCCCTAACATTTTAGACACACATCAAAGCACATATTACACTCAAAATCCACACTCAGCCATTCAAGAACAGAAAGGCCCATATACTAACTACTGAATCTCCAGCACTTAACATAGTCCTGACCTAGCCCTAGTATAGAGAACACTTTATTTTTATTTTAGCTTCTCTTCACTCTAAAACTGCCAGTATGGTATTAAAAATGAATGCTTTGAGTGGAAAAATTTTAAAAGTTACAGAGATAGAAGAATATCCACACTAGGCTTTCTGCCCTTGAATAATTACATTGGTTATGCAGTCAATTCTCATTCATGGTAGCTCTATAAAGTCATCATGAACACTGAATTATCAAATACCGAAACATTTGCTCCCAGGAGAAACACGGGGTTAGGTTCTTGTGAGCCTCTGGTCACAACATTTTCTTAGTCAATACATAATCTCGTTTTATGTGTGTTTCTACTGAAAGACACCTCACTCCATATATATTAGCTCATTAACAACAACCTCATAGCCATAAGCATGTAACTCATACCTGAACAATGCTATCTAAAAGAAGCTTTCTTTTCTTTGTAAGAGACATCACAGCCTTCTTGCACTTGTAATGCTAGACAATACTTCAGCAATATGCTTAGAGGCCATTCCAAATTGCGAAATCACTACCAAAAAGTAAAAAAATGAGAAAAATGTGACACTAAATATACCTCAAAGCACCATGAGTGTTGATTTAGGGGTTACAAAGAAATTTATGGGTAGGTACATTCCCAAATAAAGAGTCCATGAATAATGAGGATCAACTACAGGTTTTTTTGTTTGGTTTTGAGATAAAACCTCTCTCCCACAGCTATTATCAGCTACATTTTTCATACACTCATCTCCAACTGCACCCAGTTCATATCACAAGGTTAACAGGTCATGGCACACATCACGCAGCAACACAAATATTTCTCTGCTAGCTACTACAATTAATGGTCTAAGAAACGACTTTAAAAAGACAACTTTCCCTAAAAGATACCAGAACTGAGGCCACTAAAAAACCTGAGCCAGTCTCAGCGTTAAATGCTGGCTTATGAGAATTTCGTTTAAAAATGTGGCTCAGGGGCACCTGGGTGGCTCAGATGGTTAAGCGTCTGCCTTCGGCTCAGGTCATGATCCCAGGGTCCTGGGACAGAGCCCCACATCGGGCTCCTGGCTCGGCGGGGAGCCTGCTTCTCTCTCTCCCTCTGCCTCTCCCCCTGCTCATTCTCTCTCTCTCTGTATCTCTGTGTCTCAAATGAATGAATAAAATCTTTAAAATAACAATAAAATAAATAAAGAACAAATAAAAATAAAAATGTGTCTCAGACTGGGAGTTCTGCGGAGGAATAGACCTTAAAAGGTCTAGGAAGCCAAAAGTAGAAACAACCCAAACGCTCATCAACTAATGGAGCAACAAAATGTGGCATACCCCTACCAAGGATTATTATTATTATTCAGCCATAAAAAGGAGTGCAGTATTGACAATGCTACAACATGCATGAACCTTGAAAACATTATGTTAGATGAAATAAGCCCAACACACAAAAACAAACCGTAGGATTCCACTTATCTAGAACTGGCAAATTCAGAGACAAAAAGTAGATTAGTGGCGGGGGGGGGGGGGGGGGGGGGGATAGGGACAGATGAGAAGTGCCGGCTAACGAGTTGTGGGTTTCTTTTCGGGGTGATACAAATGTTATGGGACTAGATAATGGTGATGGTTGGGCGCCTGGGTGGCTCAGTTGGTTAAGCGACTGCCTTCAGCTCAGGTCATGATCCTGGAGTCCCGGGATCGAGTCCCACATCGGGCTCCCTGCTCGGCAGGGAGTCTGCTTCTCCCTCTGACCCTCTTCCCTCTCGTGCTATCTCTCATTCTCTCTCTCTCAAATAAATAAATAAAATCTTTAAAAAAAAAAATAGATAATGGTGATGGTTGCACAACCCTGTGAATATACTAAACCCACCGAACGGTTTAAATGGATGAATTTAATCATATATGAATTGTATCTCAATAAAAAAAAAAAACTATGAAGGCTAAATATGTGGCTAAACTTGAATGTCAAATTCCTTTGAAATGGGTAATACTTTCCCAACTGCAACCCCTCCTCCCAACTCCGCCTAGCTACAGACACAAACTTCAGCACCCTTCACTCCTGTCAACAAGCAGCGTTTGGGAGGTCTCGCGCCCGTGCACCGGACGGTCACAATTAACAATACGCCGCCCGCACCCCGTCGTGGGGTCTCGGGGTGTTGGTCCAAGTCTCCTGTACTCCTGTCCCTCCTAACCAAACTTTCGGTAGGTCCTGATCCTGAACCCCTACTGTACTAACTAGTACAGGCCCTGGACTCAGGATCACTCTTTTGGAGCCCGCAGGACGAGCTCAACCGCCGCCCCAACCCATCTACTCAGAACCTTCGCAGCTCACGCTCCACAGGCCCCGGGCCGGAACCACCCCAAATGGGCCGTCCTCCCGCCCCGCCGCCCCCACTTACGTGCCTCTGGCAGCGCGCGATGCACGCAGGGAGCTCGGTCTAGGTTAAATGCAGAGAAGGGAGTTTAGATAGAGCCGCGCAGAGGAGACTGGGAAGGAACTGCAAGAGAACCCTGGGAAGAAGGTCCAAATCGAGCGCGAGCCCGGGGTGGGCGGGAAGGACAGGAGGAGGAGGAGCCGAAAATCAAGTCAGAAGGGGAGAAGAGCCGCAAGGCAATCTGCCGAAAGCCGTAAAGCAAGCTGGCAGCGCGACGCTGACCTCGACGTGCCAAAGCTGATCTCCCCGCGTCACTCCCTCTGCCTCCATCTCCCCCCGCACGCCCTCTACTTTTGCGGCCGCCCAGGTCTCTGCTGCCCCCTGGCGGACTCGGCGGGCTCACGAGGGGCATTCCCTCGCCTTACTGAGAGACCGCGCAAACCCAATCCCCAGATAGAATGCGGCTGTGCGGCGGGTTAGGAACTTCTCAGAATCCGTCTGTGCACGCGAGGGATACTGCAGGAAAAGAAAACATGCTTTTAAGTCTTCTTAAGAATGGTCATCAGAGGCCTTTATAGATTCCACACCAGGCAGGCACAGCAAACCGAGGCAGTGTGGACATGTTTGCTCACTAAGCCTTCTTCCTCTCCTGCCACTGCCCCGCGCACACACACACACTCATCACCTGATGGCTTCTTAAATTAGCTGGGACCGGAGGGAAATGAGAGTGTGGCGACAAGGAAGAAGGGAGTTCTTTAGAATGGTCCTTGGAACTGTGCCTTGAAACTGGGTGATGACTGCACATCCTATTAGCAGTGTTCAAAAACAAGACTAAAATGTTTAGTCATTACAACCCCGTCTTAAGTATTTAAGAACTCCAACAAAATCATTCTCTTACGTTTCCAAATTGGCTGTTTCAACACACCCCTTTTAACCAGAAGGTTCATTATCTGAGCAGCAATACACCAGAGCAAGTCATTTCCTGGATGACTACTCACTCTTCCCAGTGACACCATCGGAAGCTGAGTAAAAAGCCTAGAATCAGACCCAATGCATGAACAATTTATTTGGTAAAGGTGGCATTTCAAATGAACCAAGAAAGGAATGGTTTACTTTTAAAATGGTGCTGGGACGATTAGTTAACCGTTTGGGTTAGATTCCTTATCAAAACATACACTAAAATAAATTACAATTGAATTCAAGAGTGAAATGTTAAACACAAAGATACACATAAAACAAAGTAAAAGACACACATGAGTATCCGACCTCAGAATGGAGGACTTTCTAAGTATAAAAACGAGACAAAAATCGTAAAGTAAAAGAGGGACAAATGTAATTACCTACATAAAACTTTTTAAACTTCTGCAGTTGAAAATAAAATAAACTTTAGAAGTAAACAAGAAAAAGGGGAAATATCATGAATGGTAGAGAGTTTATGTATAAAAAGTTCTAATAAGAATAACAGGCAAATGAAATAAGTAGGTATTTCACAAAAGGGTAAATATAATAAATATGAAAAAAGGTTTAAGTTTAATAAAAGTAAAGGGGCGCCTGGGTGGCTCAGTTGGTTAAGCCACTGCCTTCGGCTCAGGTGATCCTGGAGTCCTGGGGTCGAGCCCCACATCGGGCTCCCTGCTGAGCAGGGAGTCTGCTTCTCCCTCTGACCCTCCCCCCTCTCATGCTCTCTCTCTTTCATTCTCTCTCTCAAATAAATAAATAAATAAAATTTTTAAAAAATTAATAAAAGTAAAAAAGACATGCATACTAAAATAAGTGTATCATTTCACTCATTTCTGTTTTAAATTAGGAAATTAAAATATTTTATACAAATATTACAGGATTACATTCTTATTGAAAAATACAAACAATAAAAATAAATCCAACATTTTATTTGACCACTCATACATCAAAACCCATCATATTCTCAAAGTTAACCATTGTTATCAGTTGATGTATATTCTTGCTGACCTTGTATTTATGATCACACATTAAAATAATGTATGAGGGGCGCCTGACTGGTTCAGTTGGTGGAGCGTGGGTCTCTTGATCTCAGGGTCATAAGTTAAAGCCCCACATTGGGTGAAGAGCTCACTTTAAAATAATTAATTAATTAATTAGGGGCACCTGGGTGGCTCAGTTGTTAAGCGTCTGCCTTCAGCTCAGATCATGATCCCAGGGTCCTGGGATCAGCCCACCTCCGGCTCTCAGCGGGAAGCCTGCTTCTCCCTCTCCCACTCCCCCTGCTTGTGTTCCCTCTCTCGCTGTGTCTCTGTCTGTCAAATAAATAAATAAAATCTAAAAAAATAATAAAAATAATTAATTAATTTCTGATAATATTCCGTGTAGATGATACTTTTGCACTGCTGGTAGGAATATATACTGATGCAACCTCTCAGGAAAGCAATCAAACAATATATATATGACAAAAATATATACCCTCCAGGGGCTCCTGAGTGGCTCAGTTGGTTGAGCTTCTTTCTTCGGCTGGGGTCATGATCCCGGATCCCTGGGATCAAGCCCTGCATCTGGCTCCCTGCTCAGCAAGGAGTCTGCTTCTCCCTCTGTGCCTCTCCCCTCCGCTTGTTCTCTCTCTCTCAAGTAAATAAATAAAATCTTAAATATATATACATATATATATACATATATATATAAACTGTGACCCAGGAATTCAACCTCCAGGACCTTATCAACTAAAGAAAATATCAGGGATGTACACAAAGATTTATACCCTAAAAGTTACTGGAAACAAATTAAAATACCACATTATAGGATCTGTTCAATAATACAGTATTAGGGGCGCCTGGTGGCTCAGTCGTTAGGTGTCTGCCTTCGGCTCAGGTCATGATCCCGGGATCCTGGGATCGAGTCCCGCATCGGGCTCCCTGCTCTGCGGGAGGCCTGCTTCTCTCTCTCCCACTCCCCCTGCTTGTGTTCCTGCTCTCACTATGTCTCTTTCTGTCAGGTAAATAAATAAAATCTTTAAAAAAAAAAATTGAAGGCATAGTCTTAAAGAGATATTTGTACACCCATGTTCATAGCAGCATTATGCACAATAGCAGAAAGGAGAAAGCAACCCCAGTGTCCACTGACAGATGAATGGATAAGCAAATGTAGTAAATACATACAGTGGAATATGATTCAGCCTTAAAAAGGAAGTAAATTCTGACACCTGGTACAACATGGATGAAATTTAAGGACATTATGCTAAGTGAATTAAGCCTGTCACAAAAAGACAAATACTGTACAATTCTGCTTATGGGAGATACCTAAAGTAGTCAAATTCATAAAGACGAAAAGTGTAAGTGTGTTACAGGGGCTAGGGTAAGGGGGAAATACACAGTTGTTATTTAATGGACATTGAATTTCCGTTTTGCAAGAGGAAAAGAGTTCTGGAGATTGGTTGCACAACAATGTGAATGTACTTAATACTATTGAGCTGTACACTTAAAAATCACTAAGTTGGTAAATTTTATATTATGTGTATTTTACCACAATTAAACATTTTTTATTTTTTAAAGATTGTATTTATTGATTTGACAGAGAGAGAGAGGACAAGCAGGGAGAACAGCAGAAGGAGAGGGAAAATCAGGCTTCCCGCTGAGCAGGGGGCCCACCGCAGGGCCCCATCCCAGGACCCTGTGATCATGACCTGAGCCGAAGGCAGAGGTTTAACCAGCTGAGCCACCCAGGCACCCCTGAACATTTTTAAATTAGAATAAACTAAGTTTTAAAAGCTTACCTACAATGAAATAAATCAAAGAGCTTCCATACCCTCAAAGTCTCAAATGAACTGATTAATAGCTCATTCTTAAGTGTGAGGGCAGTAAAAGATCCAAGGAATAACTTTGACATAAAAGCTATCAAAAAAAAAAAAAGGAAGAAAGAAAGAAAAAGTAAAACCAAGAGACAAGGCAGACGGAAATACATTTTTTTCAAAGAAAACATAAATAATATTCTCGGATAACAAGATATTGTATTCTATTCATGAATGGAATAGTGTGTTCTAAGAAAAAGAAAAATACATTTTTAGAAAGCCTTTAGAAATTAAAAATATGATAGCTAATGTAAACATCTCGCTGTTAAGTTTGGAAGATGGTCAAGAAAATCTCCCAGAGAGTTGATCAAAACAATGGATAATAAAAGAGAAATAGTAAGGAAATTAAAGTATCAGTCAAGGAAATCCAATATCTGACAAATAGCTATTCTGGAAAAAGAGAGTAACAAAACACGAGAAAGAAATTAACAAAGAAGGGGCGCCTGGGTGGCTCAGTCGATAAGCGTCTGCCTTTGGCTCAGGTCATGATCCCAGAGTCCTGGGATCGAGCCCTGCATTGGTCTCCCTGCTCCGCAGAAAGCCTGCTTCTCCCTCTCCCTCTCCCCCTGCTTATGTTCCCTCTCTCGCTGCCTCTCTCTCTGTCAAATAAATAAAATCTTAAAAAAAAAAAGAAAAGAAATTAACAAAGAAAAAACACAAAAGAACTTTTCAGAACTGAAAAGATGTCTACATGTCTATAGATTTTCATATTGAAGGGACCCACAGTAGAGCTTGGTATAATTACGCTGACAAATTTTACATCATTAGAGGTGGAGGAAATATCTTAGATGAAAATATCCAAAATGAATACCAAAAAAGTATCATTTTACATACAAGTATCCAGCACCAAAAGGATCAGGAATCAGAATGGCCTTGGGCTTCCCTTGCACAGCAATAGAAGCTAAAAGACACTAAAGCAAAGCCTTCAGAATTCTGGGGGAAAACAATTTCCAACCTAGAATTCAATACCCAAACTATCAATAAAGTGAGAGTAAAAGTAAAGATATTTTTGGACAGACATGTCCTCAGAAAAAAACTCACTTGTTGCCCACCTTCTCTCAGAAGGTGAGAATGTATCAAAATGTAAAACAAAACTTAGGAAGAGGGGACACCTGGGTGGTTCAGGCAGTTGAGCTTCCAGCTCAGCTCAGGTCTTGATCTCTGGGTCATGAGTTCAAGCCCCGCATTGGGATGGAGCCTACTTTTTAAAAAACAAAGACAAAAGCACAGGATTTAGGAAATAGGATCCAACACAGAAGAAAGGCCATGAAATTTCTGAGATGGTATGAAAGTAAAAATCTCAGGAAGGCAGCTAAGCAGCAGGCCAAAGGCCTATCAGTACAGAGTGGAGAAAAGGATGACAAGCTCCAGATGGAATGTGTGCAGGGAGGGGCGGGGGGGGGGTGGTGATAATAGATAACCTGGCTTTTTTGACATGTGGAAAAACTGAATCGAGAATAATTAATGAGTCCTTCTGAATTAAAAAATAATAATAAAAGGGAGGTCTCTTGTCTTAGCAGAATGAGAAAGGCTAACTGGCAAATGTCAAGGAAATGCCAGCGTTGAAAAATTATCATTTGGCAACCATCAGTAAAGATGGAAGCAGGCAAACATCACCAATGGATGCTAAATCTCAGGGGAAATTTTGATTTCCCCTGAGAGGGGGAATATTTGCATTCCACTCCCCTGAGAAGAGTGGAATATTTGCATGACCCGAAATTGTCTCCCCATGAACTTATAAGTTGCAAAGGAGGGAAAAAACCGTAAGAGTATAGTGGGCAAACTTTGACTAGGTGATCAAAATTAACATTACCAATGAAGGGTAACAGGACATTATCTCCAGATGTGCTATCCTGAGAAAGACACAGCGTCACCTGTGCGGTGTCCCAGAGAGAATGCATGACCTCGATGTAATCACAGAGCAACATCAGACAAACAAAATGAGGAGCGTTCAATTACAAGAAAAAGGGTATGTGTTAGGGGCTGGAGCATGAGGCACTTTATTCTTCAAAACATCAATGTCAGAAAAGACAGACTGTGAAAATGTCCCAGAAAAAAAGGAGGCTAAAGAGATTTGACAACCACGTGTAATGCCTGACCCTAGCGTATGCTGGACAGGGGAAATGCTTGGAAAGAACATTTTTGGCTCAGTCGATAACATTGGAATATGGATGGTAGATTAGATAAAATTCTTAAATCAATGTAAATTTATAAATGTATAAAGCTGACAATTGTGATTACACAGGAGAAAAATCCTTCGTCTTAGGAAATACACCCTGAAGTATTCAGGGGTGACAGAGTCATGATATATGTGACTCTCCCTTACATCTTATATCGATGTAGATTATAGATAGAGACAGATGACAAAGAAAACAAATGATAAAGCAGATGGAGTAAAATGTTAACTAGAAAACATATCTGGATAAAGGGTCGATAGGTATTCTGTGTGCTCTTTGTATTTCTGCAACTTTTTGTAAGTTTGGAACGATTTCCAAATTAAAAAGTTTTAAAATACTGTAAATGCAATATGATACTAATTTATATAAGTATTTGTTTTCTTAAAAAGACAAAAAGAAACAACAGATTTTCCTGGGCAATGGGAATATAGGTGATTTTATCTTTTTTACTTTTATTTATTTATTTATAAAAAGATTTTATTTATGTATTTAACAGAGAGAGAGCAGGAGAGCACAAGCAGTGGGAGGGGCAGAGGGAGAGGGAGAAGCAGGCTTCCTGCGGAGCAGGGAGCCCGATGTGGGACTCGGTCCCAGGACCCTGGGACCATGACCTGAGCCAAAGGCGGACGCTTAACGACTGAGCCACCCAGGCGCCCTGATTTTATCTTTTTTATAAACTTACACATTTCTCTTTCCCCCAGCCCCCACAAATAGAAAAAATACATTGCTTAAATGGCAGCTGAGGCATTCTTTGTTTCTCTTGGTGTATGCCTTCCGTCCCACCTACACAACTGCACAGCAGATTGGCATTCTGATACTTCCTCAAGTTGCCTCTCCACAATCAAATTATTCATAATAAAACACCTGCTGTTGGGGCCCTGGCTGTCTCAGTCCGTACAGCATGCAACTCTTGATCTCAGGGTTGTGAGCTGAAGCCCCACGTTGGGCACAGAGCCCACTTTAAATTCATTAACTAACTAATTAAAACACCCGGTGTTAACCAAACAAGCTCCTTCTAACATGCTCCAGGATTTTATTTTATTTTTTTAAAGATTTATTTTATTTTATTTTATTTTATTTTATTTTATTTTATTTTATTTTATTTTATTTTATTTTATTTATTTGACAGAGAGAGAAGGAGCACAAGATGGAGTGGCAGGCAGCAGGCAGAGGAAGAAGCAGGCTCCCTCTGAGCAGGGAGTAGGGTGGGACTCGATCCCAGGACCCCGGGATCATGACTTGAGCCAAAGGCAGATGTTTAACTGACTGAGCCACCCAGGCACCCCTGGGATTTTAAAATTCTACTTTATCCTGAGCATAATTCTTTTTATTTATTTTTTTTTTACCCCTCCCCTGAGCATAATTCTTTGAGGTAGAGACAGGATGGGTGGAGTCCTATCTCATAACAAGGACATTATTCCATAACCTTAGAGCACCCTGCTGTGAGTTGTGTGTTCTACTCTCTTCCCGTACCGCAGATTGTTTCTGCGACTCTGCCTCCAAGTACACACTTAAACCAGGCATATTAAAAATCTATCTCTCCTACCTGAGTTGTCACGGCAGTGTAAGAGCTGAATCTTTATGGTTCTAGAGCCAGAAAGGAGGGATGTAGAACAGACAGAACAGCAATCTAATACATTTTCAGAGTTTACTGATCCTTTATTTCTGTAGCCCACTGGTATCCTGGAGTAAGAGAGATGGCAGAATCCCTCAACTCCTTCCCCTGCTCCTACGGCCCTTCCCCCATTGCTTGACCCTACTGAAGGGATGGCAGAAATGAACCTAATCCTTGGAATAACACCAGTGAAAGTTTAACAGATGACTGGCTAACTATTGCGTTCCTTTTCATTGAGAAAAGTTCTTCAAGAACTTACCGTATTATCAGAGGCTCTCCTCTAATTTGATGGTATTAATTCCTAATTTCCAAGACTATGTTTTCACCTTGGAGAAACCTCTAGTTTTCCTTTGGCAATCCCCGTGACATTACTGTTCATGTCACTCCTGGATTAGAGAGAGCAACTCTTGACATTAATGGTGACTAATTATATAAAAATATAATTACAATAGAACTTTATAACTTTGTGCCAGGCCCTGTTCTAAGCAGTTTACATGATTTAACATGTTTAATCTTACAATCTTTATAACTTCGTGAAATAACCAATAAGATACCAGATTCACTGGATCTAAGATGTCAAGTTTAAGACTTACCATTATTTTATTTACCATCAAGAAAGAAAAGAAAAAACTTCCAATTAATGATAAATACTTGTTCACTAATCTGAAATTTACACCCTATTGCTCTGTTTCCTTGCCTTTTTGCATATACAAAAATGTTGTTTCAATGTCAATTTATACTGTCTTTTTTCCTTTTCTTTCTTTCTTTTTTATTTATTTATTTACTTACTTATTTTAAAGATTTTATTTATTTATTCATGAGAGAGAGAGAGAGAGAGAGAGAAGCAGAGGGAGAAGCAGGCTTCCCCACCGAGCAGGGAGCCCGATGCGGGACTCGATCCCAGGACCCCGGGATCACGACCTGAGCCGAAGGCAGATGCCCAACCATCTGAGCCACCCAGGCGCCCTTTTCTTTTTTTTTTTTAGAGGGAGAGAGAGCATGCATGAGTGGGAGAGGAGGAGCTAAGGAGGGAGAGGGAGAGACAGAATCCCAAGCAGGCTCCACACTCAGCACAGAGCCGGTCACAAGGCTCAATCTCATGACCCTAAGACCATGACCTGAGCCAAAATCAAAAGTCTGATGCTTAATTGACTGAGCCACCCAGGTGTCCCTACACGGTAATTTTTTGAAAGATATTTTTAAATACATGTGTTTTACTAAGATTGCATATAGCTCATTTCAACTATGAACAATATGAACCGACAATTAAGTCACAACTGCCATCTGGGTGACATTAATTGTAATAAGCCCCCTGATTTCAGAAATGTTAAAATAATCGTATCTTAGAATCAAAGAAATTATCCCCATTTTACAGACACAGAAACTAGGGCACAGAGATTTAGTGGTTTGCCAAAAACCACCCATGTAGTAAGTGGCTCAGCCCAACTTTGAATTCATGTGGTCTGGCTTCAGAGTTAATGCTCTGGCCACCAAGAGACCTTCAGACTTTCAGAGCTGAATAAGATTACACTCTATGCGCCTTCAGTAATCATCCTATTTCTGCTGGTAGAAACTCTGCAAGATAAGAAGCCTCACCTCACAAGTCAGCAAAGCTATTTTTGGACAACTCTAATTGGAAGAAAGTGCTGCTATACTAAACTTCTGCCCTCTTGATTCATCCTTTGAGACCACAGTGAATAAGTCGAATGCCTCTTTCATATGACAGTATTTTCATTTTATTTCCCCAAATAATGAGGGGACTGGTTGTATTGCAGTCATGCAACAAGTATTTCTTGAGCATTTATTATGTGCAAAATACCATGTGTTCTACTCTCTTCCCGTACTGCTGATTGTTTCTGCGACTCTGCCTCCAAGTACACACTTAAACCAGACAGAACAGCAATCTAATACATTTTCAGTGTTTACTGATCCTTCATTTCTGTAGCTCACTGGTATCCTGGAGTAAGAGAGATGGCAGAATCTCTCTAGCCTCTCAACTCCTTCCCCTGCTCCTACGGCCCTTCCCCCATTGCTTGAGCCTACCGAAGGGTCTAAAATGTCTAAAAATGGTATATGATATAAACTCCAGATAATGGAATTTGAGGTGAATGAAGATGTTACTTCTAAAGAGTCAGCAGGAAGACTTCATGGAGGAAGCGGCATGTGAACTGGGATTTAGTATCTGTCTGAACTGATATCAGAACTTAGGCTGTAGAAGGCTAGACACTGTACCTAATGTAATAGCTTAGGAATATTATTTTAAAGTTTGCTGAATTTTTAGAAATTGCTTTTTCTGAAGTAATATTAGTAATTTGAGGTTTTTTTTCCTTCTTTTTCTTCCTCTTACTTGTATAGGTCTCTACCTCTACTTCTCTTACCTCTTCTTCTGCTCTTCTATTCAGCACTACTTGAAATAAGCTTAAGGGTCATCTCATTTAGTATTTTCCAAAATCTTAGAAAAAGTATCCTTTTTGAAAAAATGAAATTGTAGATATAACCAACAGAGAAAATGCAGTGGTTCTGTCCTAATGAAATTGGTGTAGGACTGGGGCGCCTGGGTGGCTCAGTTGTTAAAACATCTGCCTTCAGCTCAAGTCATGATCCCAGGGTCCTGGGATCGAGCCCCGCATCGGGCTCCCTGCTCAGCAGGAAGCTTGCTTCTCCCTCTCCCACTCCCCCTGCTTGTGTTCCCTCTCTTGCTGTGTTTCTCTCTGTTAAATAAATAAATAAAATCTTTAAAAAAAAAAAAGAAATTGGTGTAGGGCTATGAAGGCTTACCCTCTCTGCCTTGAAGCACGTCTACAGAAAAGTTTGAAAATCACTACCCACTCCCCATTCAAAGGTTCAATTTAAATGGCAAATAGTCAAGCAGCTGGTGTTTGACCACTCGTCTTGACAGATTATTAGAATATATGAAAAAGTAACTTATACATACATATAAGTGAATTAAGTTATTATTTTGGAGGTATAGGGCAATTATATTGAAGTCAAAAGACCAAAATTTGAGTTACCCTTTCCATTTATTTCAAACTTTGAGTCTTGTTTTCCTCACCTGAAAAACGGAAACGAAACAGGAAAACTCAGATGGAGGGATATTGTATGAAATCACTAGACTGTACTCCTAAAAATGTCAGGGTCATGAAAGATAAGAAAAACTGAGGACTTGAAGACTAAGGAGACAATGAAAACTGAATAAAATCTGTGATTTCTAATTTCCTTTTTTCTATAAATGGCAGTATGAGGACAATTGTCAAAATTGGAGTAATATCTGTAAACTAGCTAATAGAATTATATTGATGTGAATTTCCTGATTTTGGAAGTTATGTGATGGTCATCTAAAAGAGTATGCTTGTTTCTAGAAAACAGAAATAGAAATATTTAGAGATAAAGGACCACGACAACTTTCAAACCAACCAAACAGATATAAAGCAAATGTGGTTAAATGTCAACAGTGGGAAAATCTGAGTGGGGTATATGCAAATTCTTTGTGCTATGGCAACTTTTCTTTAAGACTGAAATTATGTTAAAATGAAATGTTTTACAACAGAGATGATAACCTGCTTATACACTTCATATAATTTGGGGAAAGATCAAATAAAATCTTGTGAGTGAGAGAGCTTTGTAAACTGTGTCTCCCTACAAATGTAAAACATAATTATTGCTACTGCAAAGAGTTTTATAAGCTATAGGGCTCTCTACAAATGTAAAACAATTATTTTTACTGCATATTTATAGCTTCTACAGAGAATAAGTCTAGTTCTGTATCCATTAACTCAATTATTGCTCCTTTGAGAGAAGGCTTTTTATAGTCAAAAAAGGTTGCCCTTTGGTTTCAATGTTTTAAGGGGTCAGCAATCAACAGTAACTTTATTACCTCATTTATTACAAAAAAATCTATATCCTGAGAAATTGTCTCTTTTCTGTATTTACTGCCTGAGACTAAATGTCCTCCAAAGTCCCTTTCCAACACTGGAATTTCATGATTTAACAGAAGCTATTTAGAAAAGTTATGGGAAGACTGATGCTTCTTGTCCCTGTATCATTTCACGGCTGAGCCATGATGCTGTCTTCTTTGACGCTATGTGCTAATTGACTGAGCTCTGATAGGCTGGCACATAGTAGGTGCTCAATACTATATAAAAGAACCCTAGAAGGCAGAGTGAAGGACTTCTGCATTGGTCTAGCCCATTTTTCTTCCCTATTTCTTTTGTTTTGTTTTGTTTTTAAAGATTTTATTTATTTGACAGAGAGAGAGAGACACAGCGAGAGAGGGAACACAAGCAGGGGGAGTGGGAGAGGGAGAAGCAGACTCTCCGCTGAGCAGGGAGCCCGACATGGGGCTCGATCCCAGGATCCTGGGATCATGACCTGAGCCGAAGGCAGACGCTTAACGACTGAGCCACCTGGGCACCCCATTCTTCCCTATTTCTGATGAATTTCTTCTGTTGCTTGACATATAGTTAGAACCATAAGAAATAGACATTTTTACAGATCCAAAAAGGTTGAATATCAGCAATTTCTTATGTTTAAACTTATGGTTGAGCTGATCTATTACATATATATTAGGAGGTGTTCCTTATTTGTTTATTCTGGCATTAATAGATATGTAGTGTTGGGTTATTTAGGTGGCTTGCTTCCCTTCCCCTCTGAATGACTATAGTTTGATCCTTTCACAGCTCATTAATACAGCTACCAAACAGTGGGCAGAGAACTGCAACCTATATTGCTATGGCTGTTCTGGTAAAACATTAGGTAAATTAGGTTGAGATTATTGCCTTCAATGTAACCTGGGAATTCCTGTAGATTTTAGTGGTTCATGAAATATCAGTTTCCTTTGTTGCCAAGTAAAATCAGAAGTTGGTTTGTATGCAATTGTTCTTAAGCTAATGAAAGGTCTGGGAGGAAATAATTTGCATATCAATGGCAGAAATAAAAACAGGCACCACTGTTTAAATTCTGAAAGAAATCTTCTGCAAGAATCTGGGCTCTCTGCCTGGTATCATTTCAGTCTTTCTTGTTGACAAGTTTCTTATCTATATAAGGCTTTCACTGTGTTGTTACTGTAATTTATCTGTTTACTTGTATGTATCCTCCTTAAGACTGTGAATTCCTGATAGGAATCTTGTATGGTGCTAGGCACAGAGCAGGTGACCCATAAATGGCTATTGTAGGGGGTGGGAATGGGGGGGTTGGGCTAGATGACTTAATGTAACTATTTTTTTTTAAGATTTTATTTATTTATTTGATAGAGAGAGACACAGCGAGAGAGGGAACCCAAGCAGGGGGAGTGGGAGAGGGAGAAGAAGACTTCCCGCTGAGCAGGGAGCCTGATGCGGGGCTCCATCCCAGGACCCTGGGACCATGACCTGAGCCTAAGGCAGACGCTTAATGACTGAGCCACCCAGGCGCCCCTTAATGTAACTATTTTTATCTCTCAGTCCAGAATCTTAAAGCGCCCTCATAAATTGTCCCTCTGATGCCTTCGTTGTTATGTTTCATTTAAAAGAATCAACTTCCCAAAACACAAGCAATAAAAGCAAAATAGACAAATGGAACTACATCAAACTTAAAAGCTTCTGAACAGCAAAAGAAACAAAGTGAAAAGGCAACCTATAGAGTGGGAGAAAATATTTGCACATCATACGTCTGATAAGGGATTAATATCCAAAATTATAAAGAATTTATACAACTCACCAGAAAAAAAATTCAATTAGAAAATGAGCAGAGGAGTTGCGCCTGGGTGGCTCAATTGGTTAAGTGTCTGCCTTTGGCTCAGGTCATGGTCCCAGGGTCCTTGGATCAAGCCCCATGGAGGACTCCCCACTCAGCGGGGAGTCTGCTTCTCCCTCTCCTTTTGCCCCTCCTCCTGCTCATGCTCTCTGTCTCTCAAATAAATAAATAAAAAATATTTAAAAAAGAAAGAAATGATACAACTATTATAACTTTACAACTTTGTAAGAAACTGTCAAACTATTTTCCAGAGTGGTTGTACTAGTAGCAATGGATGGAAGTTAGTCTTGTTCTTGTTCCACACCCTCATAAACACTAGGTATTACCAATCTTTTTAAGTTTAGCTATTCTTGGGGCACCTGGGTGGCTCAGTCGGTTAAGTGTCTGACTTTTGATTTAGGCTCAGGTCATGATCTCAGGGTCGTGGGATCGAGCCTCAAGTAGAGCCCTGAGTAGGGCTCCTCATTGGGCATAGACTGCCTCAGATTCTCTCTTCCCTTCCCCCCTGCTCTTTCTCTCTCTCTCTCTAAAAAATAACAAATATAAAAAGTTTAGCCATTCTAGTAGGTATGCAGTTGGCTGTATCTAACTGATTTTAACTTGTTTTTCCCTAATGATTACTGATAGTGATAAGCTTTTCATATGTTTATTTCCTACTTTTATATATTCTGTGGTGAGGTATCCATAAAATTACTAGTCCATTTTAAAGAAATCAGATTGTCTTCTTATTATTGAAGTGTAAGAGTTCTTTATATATTCTCTTATAACTCCTCAATCAGATATATGTTTTGTAAATATTTTCTCCTAGACTATGCTTTGCCTTTTATTCTTTAACAGTATCTTTTAGAGAAAAATTGTTTTTGTTTTTTTCTTTTTTAAGAAAGAGAGAGTGTGGGGGAGATGTAGAGGGGGAGAGAGAGAATCTTAAACAGGCTCCATGCCCAGCTGGGAGCTGATGTGGGACTCAATCCCAGAACCCCGAGATCCTGACCTGAGCTGAAGGCAGATGCTTAATTGACTGAGCCACCCAGGCACCCAAGAAAAATAGTTTTTAATTTTGATGAAGCATTATTAATTTTTAATTGTTTGAGCCTTTTTTTAAAAGATTTTATTTATTTATTTATTTATTATTTATTATTATTATTATTTTTTAAAGATTTTATTTATTTAGGGGCACCTGGGTGGTTCAGTCGGTTAAGCATTGGCCTTCAGCTTAGGCAATGATCCCAGGGTCCTGGGATTGAGCTCCACATCAGGCTGCCTGCTCAGCAGGTAGTCTGCTTTTCCCTCTCTCTCTCTGCCCCTCTCTGCTGCTCATGCTCTCTCGCACTCGCACTCTCTCCCTCTCTCAAATAAATAAAATCTTTTAAAGAATAAAAATAAATATAAATATTTTAAAAAATTAAGATGTTATTTATTTGAGAGACACTGAGTGAGAGAGAGAGAAGGAGCAGGGGGAGGGGGAGAGGGAGAAGCAGACTCCTTGCTGAGCAGGGAGCCCGGCATGGGGTTCAAACTCATGACCCCATGATCAAATGTCACATGCTCTACTGACTGAGCCAGCCAGATGTCCCTTACCTTCTTGGATATATACTCATAAGCAGAATTGCTGGATCATATGGTGTTCTACTTTAAATTTTTGAAGGACATTCCATATTGTTTTCTATCATGGCTGCACCAATTTTCATTCCCACCAACAGAGGCCAGGGGTTCCTTTTTCTCCATAGTCTCGCCAACACTTATTTCTTGTCTTTTTTTTAAAATTTAATTTATTTATTTATTTGACAGAGAGAGACACAGCGAGAGAGGGAACATGAGCAGGGGGAGTGGGAGAAGCAGATCTATCACAGAGCAGGGAGCCCTAGCAGGGCCCAATCCCAAGACCCTGGGATCATGACCCGAGCCAAAGGCAGACGCTTAATGACTGAGCCACCCAGGCGCCCCTTGTCTTTTTAATAATAGTCATTCTAACACGTATGAGGTAATATCTCATCATGCATTTCCTTGTCGATTAGTGATGTCAAGCATCTTTTCACGTGTATATTGGCCATCTGTATGTCTTTTTTGGAAAAAAAGTTCGGTTCCTCTGTCCATTTTTTAATTTTTGGGTATTGTTTTATTTTGGTTTGGTTTGTTTTGTTGCTGTTGAGTCATATGATATTTTAAAAACTCTTTTGGATATTGATCCCTTATCAGATATATGTTTAGCAAATATTTTCTTCCATTTGATAGGTTGCCTTTCTGGGAAGGTTTGTTGTTTGTTCGTTTGTTTTTTAGGATATTATTTTTAAGTAATCTCTACACCCAATGTGGGGCTTGAACTCACAACCCTGAGATCAAGAGTCCCATGCTCTACTGACTGAGCCAGCCAGGGGCCCCTGGGAAAGTTTTTACTGCAGATTCAATTTCTTTTAGACATGTAGAAATATTTGCTTTATCTATTTATTTTTGAGTGAGCTTTGGTAGGCTTGCCTTTCAAGGAATTTTTTCATTTTATCTAAGTTGTTGAATTTGTTGACATAAAGTTGTTCATAGTATTTACTAATTATCCTTCTAATGTCTGTAACATCTGTAGTGATGTCTGCTTTGATTCCTGATTTTGGTAACTTGTGTCTTTTCCTTTTTTCTCAGTTAGTCTGGAGCTGGAGGTTTGTCAATTTTATTGATCTTTTCCCAGAAACAGCTCATGATTTTATTAATTGCTATAATTATTTTTTATTTTTAAATTTTATTGATTTTTTTTTCAGTCTTCATCATTTCCTTTCTTCTGCTTACTTTAGTTTTAATTTACTTTTCCTTTTTTCTAGTTCCTATAGTGGACACTAAACCTTTGATTTTTTAATAGCTCTTTTTTTTTTAAGATTTTATTTATTTATTTGTCAGAAAGAGAGAGAGAGAGCACAAGCAGGGGGAATGGCAGGCAGAAGGAGAAACAGGATCCCTGCCAAGCAAGGACCCCCAAAGCAGGACTCAATCCCAGTACCCTGGGATCATGACCTGAGCTGAAGGCAGACGGTCACCTGACTGAGCCACCCAGCCACTCATACTTTTTTTCTAGTATAAGCATTTAAAGCTACATATTTCCTTCTAAGAAATACTTTAGCTGTATTCCACAAATTTTGATATATAATTTTTTGCGTTTATGTATTTTTAAATTTATCTAAATGTTATTAAATAGAATATCATTCTATTTCTCTTTTTTGCAAAGCATCATGTTTTTAAGGTTGTTCCTGTTGATGTTTGTTGAGGGTTGAATTGTGTCCCCTAAAAAGATATGTTGAAGTCCTAACCCCTACTACCTGTGAATGTGACCTTAATTAGAAATAGGGTCTTTGCAGATGTAATCAAGCTAATATGAAGTCATAACCAATTAATGATGGAACCTAATCCAATATAATTTGTATACTTACAAGAAGAGAAAACAGAGACAAAGAGGGAAGACAGGCATATGAAGACAGACGCAGAGGGGCACCTGGGTGGCTCAGTTGGTTAAACGTCTGACTCCTGATCTCAGCTCAGGTCTTGATCTCAGGGTCATGAATTCAGGCCCTGCATTGGACTCCACTCTGGGTGTGGAGCCCACTTTAACAAAATGAAGAAGAAAAAGAAGACGACAGAGGCAGACATTGGAATTACGATGTCACAAGCCAAGGAACACCTAATACTACCAGAAGGTGAAAGAGGCAAAGAAGGATCCTTTCCCCTAGACTCTTTGGAGAAAGTGTGGCCCTGTTAATACCTTTATTTTTGATTTCTTGCCTCCTGACTGTCAGAGACTAAATCTCTTTGTTTTAAGCCATTCTGTTTGTGGTAATTTATTATGGTGGCTCTAGGAAACTAATACACTGTTATATCTAATTCATTGTGTCTAACTGCCATAGAATTTTCCATGGTGTAACCTGCACCACATTTCACCTATTTACTTTCCCCACTATGGACGTCCAGGTTTCTTCCAACTCCCCATCACCATAAATAATACTATAGTGAATATATTCATACATGTTCCTGTATACACCTGTGTGGGTATTTCTTGGGAATATACATACAAGAGTGGAATTTTGGGTCATAGACATATGTTTTATTTGCCTAAGTAATGACAGATTGTGCTCCACAATAGCTGCAGTGCAGGAGAGGGTTTCTATATTTTTCTATCCCTTCACATTTATATACTTGACATTATGTAGATTTCTAACTTTTGGCAGCCTAATAGGTGTAAAAAGATACTTTATTGTTGTTTAAAATTACATTTCTTTTTTTTTAAAGATTTTATTTATTTATTTGAGAGAGAGAGAATGAGAGATAGAGAGCACAAGAGGGAAGAGGGTCAGAGGGAGAAGCAGACTCCCTGCTGAGCAGGGAGCCCGATGTGGGACTTGATCCCGGGACTCCAGGATCATGACCTGAGTCGAAGGCAGTCGCTTAACCACCTGAGCCACCCAGGTGCCCTAAAATTACATTTCTAATCACTAATGATTTTAAGCATTTCTTCCTATGCATGCTTTACATAAGTTTTTTGGTTTTTTATTCTTTAAATTGGCTGTTCATACCATTCTTCTATGGATATGCTTTTTTTTCCTACATGGTCATGACTTTTTTCTTGTTGATTTGAGGGTATTATTGAAATTCTGAATGTTAATCTCTTGGTAGATTTTGACTGTGTAAATATCTGCTTTTATTCTGTTAGCTACCTATTAACTTTGTCCATGATGCCTTTTCTTGAACAAAAATCCTTAAATTTTATGTAATAACATTCATAGATATTTTTCCTTATTGATTTATAGTTTAAAATTATATCTAAAAATCCCTTCCTGGCTATCATTATCTTACATCTCCATTAAAATTATAAATTAAATATTAATAATGTAATCTTTTATATTTGGTCTTTAATCTAGAATTTCCCTTTAAATGTGGTATTGGTTAGGGGTCCATGAGGGATGTGACTGAAGCATTCCAGATTTACAGCTTCTTAATTCTGTCACCAATAGGGCAAGGGATTCTTTTTTCTAGATCCAATTTGAAAAATTGTAGAGAAAGACTGATTGACTAGCTTGAGTCACATACCCATTATTATGGCCTAATTAGCAAGATGCCTTACCAAGTGCTGGGCAGACAAACAATAGTCACTACAGAAGTAATAAGATAGGGGCGCCTGGGTGGCTCAGTTGGTTAAGTGGCTGATTCTTGATTTTGGCTCAGATCATGATCTCAGGGTCCTAGGATCTGGCCCCACGAAAGGCTTGAGGATCCATGCTCTGTGCTCAGTGGGGAGTCTGCTTGAGGATTCTCTCTCTCTCCCTCTGCCCCTCCCCCTGCTCACGCTCTCTCGCTCTCTAAAATAAATAAATAAATCTTAAAAAAAAGTGATAAGATAAATATACCTATTAATTAGAATTTAAAGTTAAAAGTTCCTAAGACTTCAGATGTTAAGAACAATTGCACCCTATTAGGGGAACCAGGTAATTTTTCATGACAGAAATGACATTTTCTTTTTTTCTTTAAGATTTTATTTATTTAGGGAGCCTGGGTGGCTCAGTTGGTTAAGCAACTGCCTTCGGCTCAGGTCATGATCCTGGAGTCCCAGGATCGAGTCCCACATCGGGCTCCCTGCTCAGCAGGGAGTCTGCTTCTCCCTCTGACTCCCCCCTCTCGTTCTTTCTCTCTATCTCATTCTCTCCCTCAAATAAATAAATAAAATCTTTAAAAAAAGATTTTATTTATTTATTAGAGAGAGAGCAAGCACAAAGAGGGGAAAGGGGCAGAGGGAGAAGGAGAAGGAGAAGCAGACTCCCCGCTGAGCAGAAAGTCTGACATAGGGCTTAATCCCAGGACCCCGGGATCAGGACCTGAGCCAAAGGCAGATGCTCAACCAACTAAGCCAGGCAGGCGCCCCCAGAAATGACATTTTCAATAGACTAAGTATGGGTAAGATTTAGACACATAAGCAATTACATGTGTAGTGACTTTCCAGTAGAGAAAAAAGCATAATAAAGATTCAAGGGCAGGAAATTAAGATTGTGTCCGAATTGGACAAATGTGCCAAATTTCTCTGGACCATTGGACACAAAAAATTTTAATGTGTTCTGACACTCAGGAAAGGTATTTGTAGTGGACAAATTGCCCAATGGCATTTACCCCAACCCTTCATCTTTGCTAACAGAACCCTGATTTGGAATAGCAATGGATCTTGATTGATGTAAGTCTGCAGTGGCAATTCAGTTCCCCTTTGCCTGATATTCACTTTCCTAGACTCCCTTGAACTAGAGGTAGCCACGTGACTCCATTCTGGCCAACAAAACTCAAGTGGATTTTGCATTTTGGGTCCTTCTCTGTCCATTCTCTTCTATTTGGTATCTTGTGTCCAAATGGGAAAGGACAGGAAAATTGCACATGCAAACCCAGAGTCCTGACATCATCAGAACCTGGTTCAGCTTCATGGGACTAGTCATATGGGCCTCAGCACTTAGAGTAATCTTACACTTGGTTTAACACTCTGCTGTCGCTGTCCTAAAATTAGGAATAATTTTTAAGAAGGACCTTGCATTACCATTTTGCATCGGGCCTCATAAATTACGTAGCAAGTCCTGATTAGAGTGGCAATATAAATTCTGGAATCTTCTATTTCCAAACTTCTTGTTAACAATAAGTATTCTTCTGGGTGGGCACACTGTTTTGGGGTTTTCTGTTACTTGTAGCTAAATATATTCTAATACAATACATAAACTTGAGACTTGAGATAAGATTAACCTATAACAATGTTTCCTATAAAGTCACTGGATTCTCTGGGGTGCCTGGCTGGCTCAGTCGGTAGAGCATGCCACTCTTGATCTCCTGGTTGTGAGTTTGAGCGCCACGTTGGGGGTAGCACTTACTTTTAAAAAATTTTGTTTTTCTTTACTGCCCCACCCCCCAATTTTTTTTAAAGAAAAGAAATCACTGGATTCTCATCTCAGATAGATAAAGACTAAAATTATGTAAAGAGCATGAATTTTGGTTTCAGACAGCTCTACAACTTGAGCATTTTGCTTTAAGCCTCTGAACATCAGTTTTCTTTTACTTAAAATGGGAATAGCTAACTTTAATCAGAATTGCAGGATTAAATGAGTTAACGTATAAAGCATACAGCTTAATAGCTGATATTTAATAGATGTTCCAGAAATGTTTGTTCAGTCGTTCTTAATTCTACACCTTGCAATAAGCCCACCTGATAAAAGGAGAGAAGCATAAGAATTCCATGCAGATCAAAGTCCTTGCTTGGGCAAATTACCTTCAGATCTCAGTAAATAATAATAATAATAAAAAACAAATAAACATATAAGAGATTAATAAGTAGATAACGTTGTTTAAATTGAAGAATTAAAAGACTATGAAGAGTGAAATACAATTTTTACTTATTAAGAATTACCATTTTGGTATAGACACTGGCAAAAATGAGCTTTATCCACATTCATTTTCTCCCATTGTAAATAATATTTGTTTGGAGAAGGATCCATCATTTATTCTGCTCACGACTCTCCTTTTGGGCAGTGCTTGGCAAGGCAGCTTCAACTCTGCTTTGTGCATCAGCTGGGGTGGCTTGACTGGGGCTGTAGGAATGCTTTTCAAGATGGCTCATCCACACAGCTGGCAGGTTAAGTGCTGACGCTCAGCTCAGGTTTCTGTTGTAGATGGGGACTGGGGGCCTAGGTTCTTCCCCATATGGGCCTTTCCACAGACTGCTGGGGATTTCTCACAGCCTATGACTGGACTGTCAGAGCAAGCATTCCAGAACAGCAGAAAGGTGTATTGCTTTTTAAGACCTAGCTTTAGCAGTCATATAACATCCACCTGAAAACCATAAGTACACCCAGATTCAAGGGGAGAAGATATAGCCTCACCTCTCCAGGAGAGAGTGGCAAAGTCACAGTGTAAGAAGAATATGAGAAATGGAAGTTACTCCATTTTTGGCAAATACTGTCTGCCACAGAATACCAACAATTTGGGCCAAAACATGAAATGGTTGGTAAAGCTGAAATTGGAAGGCCCTGGGCCGTATGGAATTGATGCGGTGATTCGGAAGTCCTTTTATTCTATATAAAATGGAGGTGGGTGGGGTCCTTCAGTGATAGGATCAAGTCTGGCTTCGCAAGACTGGGTGGCATTTTCCTCAAACATCACTATGTGGGTATTAGCAACTTGGCCAGATTCCAAATCTAGTAATAACATACTGTTTCTTTGAATTCGCTACGATCCCCAGGGGATGGAGTATTCTTTTTGTTTCCTGTCCTTCTCCATTGTATGATGGAAGCTGGGCTGCTTATCAAGGCACTGCCGCCCTCTTCACCAAAGAGAGATGTCCTTACGCCTCTTCTGAAAGAAATGCTGAAGAAATAAAAATGTTAACATTAATTATTTAATCAACAGGGCGCCTGGGTGGCTCAGTTGGTTAAGCAACTGCCTTCGGCTCAGGTCATGATCCTGGAGTCCCGGGATCGAGTCCCGCATCGGGCTCCCTGCTCAGCAGGGAGTCTGCTTCTCCCTCTGACCCTCTTCCCTCTCATGCTCTCTATCTCTCATTCTCTCTCTCTCAAATAAATAAATAAAATCTTTTAAAAAAATTATTTAGTCAACAGATTGCTAAGTGTACAAGATGCAATATCTCATTTAATTGTCAAAACTTCTCTAAGAACTAGACACTATTACTGTTGCTATTTCATAGTTACAGGAAGTGCACTTTAGAGAGACGAGGTAATTGGCAAGGTTAGGGAGTATCAGAATAGGAACTCCTAACTCCACTATACTATTATGTTTAAATACATACTTTTGGGGTGCCTGGGGGGCTCAGTCAGTTAAGCATCTGCTTTCAGCTCAGGTCATGTTCCCAGAATCCTGGGATCAAGCCCTGCATCGGGCTCCCTGCTCAATGGGGAGTCTGCTTCTCCCTCTCCCTCTGCCCCTCCCCCTGCTTGTACTCTCTCTCTCTCTCGCTCTCGCGCTCTCTGACAAGTAAATAAAATCTTAAAAAATATATTTAAAAAAATGATCAAGAAAATACCTTGATGACTCTGCAAGGAGCAGTTCTGTGGAAGGCTGAGTGGAATTGAGAGAATAGGAAATGAGGAAGTAGAAATGGCCCCTAGAGGCCACACTCTCAAGAAGGGTCATGAAAGTGATCAGAGAAATGGGTGTAGATGGAGGGAAATGTGGAGTCAAGGAAGACATTATTTAAGACAGTTACTTAAGCATGTTTGGCTGGGCTTATTCTTACTGGATTTAAGGAGCATGAATGAGATTGGAACAAAAATAGAGGAGCACATTTTTTTTTAAAGAAAAGATTTCATTTATTTAGTTTAAATCATCATATGCTTCCATGTGAAATGTGTGGGTTCTTTCGGTTTTGCAGAGAGTACTGCAGAAAATGCCCTTCCAAATATTTTTACCAGCTAAGGGCTCCTACAGTGTGTAGTATATTGTAATAGTTAATATATCTCATTCATTCTTTTATTCATCTTCCATTAAATAAATATTTATTAAGATACTCCTTTGTGAAAGGCACTAATCTAGGCACTGAGGATAGAATAAAGAACAAAAAAGTCCGGGCTCTCGTGGAGCTTGTATTCTAGAAGGCAGAAACATAACCTACAAGTAAACAAATATGTAGTATGGCTGGTAGAAGTAAGTGCTATTAAAAAAAAAAATGAGGCAGAAGCTAGAGAGTGATGACATAAATGGTACCATTTTATTTATTTATTTTTAAAAGATTTTCTTTTTTAAGTAATCTCTGCACCCAATGTGGGGCTCAAACCCACAACCTTGAGATCGAGAGTCCCATGCTCCACCAACTGAGCCAGTCAGGTGCCCTGAAATGGTATTTTTTTTAAGATTTTATTTATTTTATTTATTTGACAGAGAGAGAGAGAAGGAGCACAAGTAGGCAAAGCGGCAAGCAGAGGAAGAGGGAGAAGCAGGCTCCCCACTGAGGAAGGAGCCCGATGAGGGGTTTGATCCCAGGGCCCTGGGATCATGACCTGAACTAAAGGCTGATGCTTAACCAATGGAGCCACCCAGGCACCCCAAGAAATGGTACTTTTTTAGATGGAGTGATTACTTGGGAAAGGCATCTTAGAAGGTGACATTGCAAAGTACTAAATGAAATGAGTGAGAGGCTATGGGAAAACAAAACTCTTCCTCCTGTTGTGTGTCTCCTTTATTCTCATAATACTGTAACACACTTCTGATAACAGATGTGTGGGTTTTCCACACATGCAATTCCCTGCAACACCAGCTGGGGGTTCTACAATTCAAATCATTTCTGACACTAATCTATGTTAGGCAGACTCCACAGAGTGGTTGATTCCATGTCTTGGCTCAGTCCCACGAGACTGCCCCTCACTTTAAACTCTGATTGCAAGTAGGAGGTTCCCAGGTTACCCACCATTTTTGCCAAGTTGGCTACAAAAGTAGAGGTTCCCATTACCGCCCCCCTTTGGATTAAGTCATTTTCTAGAACAGCTCCGTGGAAGTCAGGGAAACACGTATGTTTACCAATTTATTAAATAAAAAAGGATATGATAAAGGATATTGATGAACAGTTAAATGAACAGTTACATACAAAGATGTTTGGAAGGGTCCCGAGCACGGGAGCTTATGTCCTCATTAACTTGGGATGCACCACCATCCCAACACATGGATGTGTTCAGCGACCCAGAAGCTCTCCAAACTCCACTTTTGAGCTTTTTATGGAGGCCTCCTCATGTAGGTATGATGGATCCTTAACTCGATCTCCAGTCCCTCTCCCCTTCCCAGAGAATGAGGGGTGGAATGAAAGATCTTTCTGGTGACTAGCTCCCATCCTGAAGCTATTCAGAAGCCCACCAAAAGTTACCTGGTTAAAACAAAAGACACTCCAGGGGTGCCTGGCTGGCTTAGTTGGTAGAGTATTCGACTCTTGATCTCAGTGTTGTAAGTTCGAGCCCCATGCTGGATGTAGAGATTACTTAAAAATAAAATCTTAAAAAAAAAAACACAAAACACTCCTATTACCCAGGAAATACCATGTTTTCTAAACCTCTGTCTCAGGAACCCAGAGTCAAAGACCAAATATTAGAACAAAAGATACTGCTAGCACTCTTATCACTTAGGAAAATACAAGGGTTTTAGGAGTTCTGTGCTGGGAACCGAGGACAGAAACCAATATATATTTATGGTTTTTTCTTTCTTTTTTTCTCTAGCTTTATGCCATTGTTCAAGTTTAAGGTGTATAACGTGATAATGTGTTATACATATGTACTGTGAAGTGAGCACCACCGAAAGGTTGGTTAACGTGTTCATCATCTCACACAATTATCTTTTGTGTGTGTATGATGAGAATTTTTAAGATGTACTCACTTAGCAATTTTCAAGTATACAATACAGTATTAAGTAGAATCACCTTGCTATATATTACACCTTTAGAACATATTCATCTTATAGCTAGAAGTTTGTACCCTTTGACCACCCTCAACCATCCTTCCCCCTTTGCCCCCTGCCAGCAATCTACTCTGTTTCCATGAGTTTAGTTTGTTGGGGTTTTTCTTCTTTTTACATTCCACATATAAATCTGATGATAGAATATTTGTCTTTCTCTGTTTGACTTATTTCATTTAGCATAATGGCCTCAAGGTCCATCTGTGTTGTCACAAATCGCAGGATTTCCTTTTTAGTGGCTGAATAATATTCCATTTTATTTATACAGTTGACCCTTAAATAACACGGGTTTGAACTGCAGAGCTTCACTTATTTTCATTTGGATTCTTTCTTTTTTTAAAGATTTTATTTGACAGAGAGACAGAGAGCGAGCACAAGCAGGGGGAGCGGCAGGCAGAGGGAGAGGGAGAAGCAGGCTCACCGCCGAGCAGGGAGCCTGACATGGGGCTCGAACCCAGGACCCTGGGATCATGACCTGAGCCGAAGGCAGACACTTAACCAACTGAGCCACCCACGCGCCCTTGGATTCTTTTTTTTTTTTTTTTTTTAAGACTGGAGAGCAAAAGCCATGAGGCATTTATTTACAACTGCCTCCAAAAGGACCAAATTATAGGTGACTGGCATAGAGGTCAGGCCTGCTGCCCTCTGGGCACATGGGGAGGCCACAGAAGCTGTCAGTAACCCCTGGTTGATTCCATATCTTGGCTGGAGGAAATAATACTGCAGTGAGCACAGGGGTGCATATATATCTTTTCAAGTTAGTATTATCGCTTCCTTTTGATAAATACCCAGAAATGGGAATTGCTGTATCATATGGTAGTTCTATTTATTCCTCGTAAGAAGGAAAGCCACTGAAGGATTTTGAGCAGAAGAGTGATGTTACCTACGTAAGTTTTAAAAGGTTCTTACTAGCTGCTATGTTCAAACTAAAGGGGGCGATGATGTTATATAAGGAAACTAGTTAGAAGTCTATTTCAATAATCTGGATGAGAGATGATAGTGACCTGAGCTGGAAATGGAAGAATTGGACAGAAATATTCCTTCCTAAGGTATAACTCAAAGATTTGCTGATGAATTGGATACAGTCTGGGAACCAAAGAGAAGAGAAAAGAATTTTTCTTTAACCTTATAAAATTTTCAGAGTGACTTTGTTTTCTTCATAAATATTACTTTTAACTGTTGAGCGGGTTATTCAGCTATTAGAATTAAAGCAATGTAGTCAAACTTATTACATAGGTACTAGCACAATCCAAGTCAATTGGGTTTCTACTCCTGAGCTCCTGAAATTATGTTTGCGTTTACTGTTTATAAAGCCAAAGAGTTGGGGCACCTGCGTGGCTAGGCTGGTTGAGTGTCCAGCTCTTGGTTTTGGCTCAGGTTGTGATCTCACCAGTCATGATATAGACAGAGCTCCACATTGGACTCGGTGCTTGGCAGGGAGTCTGCTTGAAGATTCTCTCCCTCTGCCCCTCCACCCAATTGTGTGCGTGCTCTCTCTCTCCCTCAAATAAATAAATAATCTTTTTTAAAAAAGCCAAAAGGCTTTTTTCATTAATAAGCACAAGGATTCACTAAGGAATATGCTATCTGTTCTACAAACTGTACTGAATTATTGGCCTTTGCGAGAAATGTTCAAATCAGTCTAAATAAAGTGGGTAAACTAAATTTATTTTTTTATTAAATTAATTTTCATATTGCTGCTATGTTAAGTTGACCTCGTTTGGGGCAAAACCAGATTTTCCCATCTTTTCCATTTTTTCTTAGAAATTATTCCTGGAAGGATTAAATATAGCTGCTTTGAAAAGTTGAATTTGAGCAGATTCTGAGTGAAAGTTTCTGATCAATCTTTTTTTTAAAGATATTAGCACATTAGGGGTTCCTGGCTGGCTCACTTGGCAGAGCGTGTGGCTCTTGATCTTGGGGTCGTGAGTTCAAGCCCCATGTTGGGCATAGAGCCTACTTAAAAAAAAGAAAAAAGAAAAAAAATGTTAGCACATTGTAAGCACAATGTGAACTACATAGGTTACTAGTTTTTACCTATATGCCCCAATTTCTAACATTTGATATTTTGGATAGACATCTACAGAAAATGTATCATACACAACTTTGCTTTCTTTACAGAAGATTGGTACACATAATTTAACATTTTCTTGATGTCTCTGGATCTGCATCATTAACACCTATTATTAGTATAAATTGTTATATATTATGGCTATGCTGTGTTCAAAATCTCTTGACATATACAGGTTAGTCTTTTTGCTTCCTGATTAAATTGTCCTTCTGGCAGAGATTGCTAGTTGCCTACCAAATCTATTGTCTCCTTTCTCATGAACAGAATTCCAAATTTTAGCCACTCAGATAAAACACTTCTATTTCTTAACTTTCCTTATATCTAGATGTGAACAGGCAAATAATTCCCTGCCAATAAGATGTAAGTAGGAGTGTTGTATGGAATTTCTGGAAAGCTCCTTAATATGGGAGGATGTGTCCTTCTTTTCTTCTACCTTTTTACTATTGGATATGATAATGAAAGGACTTGTGTCTATCTTGGACCCGGAGGGGATCTTGAGACTAGCAACCATGAGCTAAAGATGGCAAAGTGGAAAAATGGGAGCTTGGGTCTCTCAATGAGCACTGAGAAATGTCTTCTTCATATATCACACCTACACCTCCAGTGATTTAATCTTAATTTAGTCTTTGTCTCCAGAGTCACATTCTTTCTGGTGTTGATTTCTTCTCTCATTTTGCTGATTAGTGTGGGCATTGGATTCTTATGTAGCACAATCGAATACAGTCAGGAAGCTATCCACAGATTAAAATAAAAAGCAAGATATTTATAACGAAAAATGAAGGAACATTTCTTTTAACCAAAATTCTTCTTGAAATCCTTGTAGTTTGAAAGGTTGGCCTATTAGGAATGGTGGTTGACAAAGAAAACTAGCTGTTAGGTTAAAATGACAACTGGAGGGGTGGGGTTGAATTCGAGGTTGTAAGTTCAAGCCCCACGTTAGGTGTAGAGATTACTTAAAAAAAATAAAATCTTAAAAAAAAATGGCAAAGAATAGCAACAAAGTAGGAACTGTGAAACGTTGATTTAGAAAGGCAGTTGGGAGTGGGCATTAGGAGGAAGTGATTGCAAATGGTAATTTAGAATAACATTTGGGAGTAGGTGGCTCATGAGACAAGGTGGTATCTGAAAAAAGTGAACTAGCAACTGAGTTATGTTGGATAGGGTATCATAGCAATTTTAATGTTATATTAACTGCTTTTCTCATCAATAATCAAAGCCAGGCATATCCCTTGCTGAGACTTTGGAAAATTCATATATATATATATATATATGACTGTATATAACTACTCTCATTCTATGAAAATATAATGGTATGAAGTTACTCAAGCAGAGACATAAAATCCATATGTATACATTCATAAATTACAGGGTGCAGAAGACATTGTGGGGAAGGGCATGGTACTTTTTTTTAAAGGCATAATCATGAAGGCAGATAAACTGCCTCTCCCTCTAGATTCTGTAACTAAGATAAAATCTAATGAGTAGGACTTAGAATCCTGCACTTGGGGGCCAGTATGACACTTAATGGAGGAAAATAGGAAGCAGTGTTTAGAATAGGTTATTAAGTTCACCTTTAATTATAGTTAGCCAAGGGCAGGTCAGAGCTACAAAGGTGAATAAACCTGAGAAAATCTGTGGATGAGGTTTTAATTTTTTTAAGTACTATTTTTATTTATATTATATTTATTTATTTAAACACACTATTGATGGTTATAAATAAATATAACCAGTCTGGCTGGTTCAGTTAGTAAAGCATGTGACTCTTGATCTCGAGGTCGTGGGTTTGAGCCTCACATTGGATGTAGGAATTACTAAAAAATAAATAAATAAATAAACTTTAAAAAAAAATGGAAAATAATCAAATCTCCTAGTCTTTCCTATAAAATTTGTGGAAAAGTTTTAAAGTATAATGCCTAGCAGGAGCCTCTTATAACTAGTACCCTCTACCTAATTGTATTAATTATTTTGGAAAGCAATTTGATAACTTTTATTAAAAGCCAAAAACTGTTTTTTTCATAGTCTCATTTTGGAAATATATACAAAGGAATTAATCATAAAATATGGAAGTAATATGCATAAAACTTGGTACACACAAAGCTTGAAGCAACCCAAATGTCTAGTATTATTTGGTCATTCATTTATTCATTAAGCAATTTTTTTCCTAAGCACCAGCTATGTTCCAAGCACTAGGAGTAAAATAGGGAATAAAAGAAAGTTCCTTCCCTCACAGAACTTACATTTTAGAGGAGGAGATAGAAAATAAACAAACAAGGGGTACCTGGATGGCTCAGTCACTTAAGCATCTGCCTTCAGCTCAGGTCATGATCTCAGGGTCCTGAGATCAAGCCCTGCTTTGGGCTCCCTTCTCAGTGGGGAGTCTCCCTCTGTTGCTCCCCCTGCTTATGCTCACTCACTCTCTCTCAAATAAATAAAATAAAAATCTTAAAAAATGAAAATAAACAAGCATAATACATATACTACACACACACACACATACACACACACACATAGTATGTCAGATGGAGAAAAATGAAACGGTAAGAGGGTAAGGGGGATAGGGAGTACATAGAAAGATGGCTGTTCTTTGTTTGCTGGGTTTTTTTGCCCCTGAGGGTAGAGAGCTGGCTGTTCTGTATAGGGAGTTGGGAAGGCTTCAGGGATGGTGACATCTGAGACCCGAAGGAAGTGAGGAAACAAGGCTTGAAGCTATGTGGCAGAAGATGTGTCCATCAGAAGGAGCAAGTCTTGAGCCAAGAGCATGCTTGGCATTGTTGAGAAATAGCAAGGAACTCAGTGCAACTGGGGCAGAATGAACTAGAAGGAGAGTAGCAGATTGAAGTCAAAGAGTCAGAGAGGACCAAAGAGTATTCTGAGCACAAAGGTGATATAATGTGATCTAGCTTTTAAAAGGATGGTGGGGGGGCGCCTGGGTGGCTCAGTTGGTCAAGCGACTGCCTTCGGCTCAGGTCATGATCCTGGAGTCCCGGGATCGAGTCCCACATCGGGCTCCCTGCTCAGCAGGGAGCCTGCTTCTCCCTCAGATCCTCCCCCCGTCATGCTCTCTCTCTCTATTTCATTCTCTCTCTCAAATAAATAAATAAATAAAATCTTTTAAAAAAATAAAATAAAAGGATGGTGGGAGAGGGAAAGAAAGCACAGAGACCAGTTAGGGAACTATTGAAATAATCCAGATGAGAAACCACAGTGGGTTGGGTCATGGTGGTAATAATGGGGTGATGAATGTGGCTGGATTCTGGACATACTCTGAAAGTAGATTGAATGTGAGGGATAAGAGAGAGGAATTAAGGAGGACTCCAGACTTTGGGTTGAGTAGCTGGAAGGATGGAGTTGCCTCTCCTGATGCCTTTGGTGTTCTCATCTTGGCTCAGTTTTACATGCTGTGGTGGATTAAAGTTCATCTGGCAGCTGAATACCATGCAGTGAGTGACCTCAGGTGATGCCATGTGAAAGAGAATAATTGCCCAGCTGAGACAGGCTCAAATTTCCCATCCACAAAATTGTGGGCTAAAAAACAAAACAAACAAACAAACAAACAAAACCGCTGTTTCAGACACTAAATTTTAGGTTAATCTCTCTTGTTGCAATAGATAACCAGAACAAAAAACCATCTCTTTGCTGATGACCCACATATTGCCCGAACCTCTCACCTGAATTCGACATTCATATTTAATTGCATATCTGACATTTCCACTTGGACGTGTCTTATTTTGGGTTCTCCCAGAAGCAGACTCCGAGACAAGGATTCAAGTGCAAGTAGCTTACTTGGGAGGTGATCTCAAGAAACACCAGCAGAGTAATGGGGAAGTGAGACAGAGAAAGAAAGCAGACAATAATGGGTGTGTTATTAAGCCAGTTATCACTGAAGAAAACTGCTCCATACTGTTGGGAAACTTGGAGAATTCATGTCAAACCTGTACCTCACAGTTTTCACACTCAGAGGGCACGGGAACCGGAACACTTACATGCTAACTTGTTGAGTCATTGGTTGAGGGCGGCTCCTGGGGAAGCTAATTCCCCACTGGTCTGCTTAGCCCTCAGGCAAGGAAATGAAAACCCTGGGGGTGGGGAGCAGATTAAAGTGGGAAAGTTGAGGAAATCTGAGCTGGACTCTGACAGCATTTGCTAGGACATTGACATTTTAATGATTCCAGGACAATTGTTTGTTTTGTTGTCCTTATTGTTTAAAGATTTTATTTTTAAGTAATCTCTACGCCAAATGTGGGGCTCAAATTTACAACCTCGAGATCAAGAGTTGCCTGCTCCACTGGCTGAGTCAGCCAAGCGTCCCTCCGGAACAATTGTTTTGTAGAATGTTCTACACACTGGCTACTGGGGATAGTTCTCCATGGTCTCACATTTCTTCATGGCTTGTGAGCAGAAGCACTAACTGTCCTTTTGCTTTGGATTACCTTTCCAAAGGTATTTGGATAGTGAACAGCTTTGGAAGCTGAAGTCTCCCATCAAGACAGGCTTGTTTGTTCTTACCCAGTGTAATAAAGGTAATATCTCTCTAAGGCAAAAGTCAGGCATGTTAAAAAAACTGGGGCTCCCTAAGCTTAGGATTGCTCTCCCGTAACTCAACACACATTATGTGTGGGTATCACCTAGCTCTTGTATCATCCTGACTGGGGCTTGGGAAACTGGCACAAGAAAATAATGACTCTGATTGCTGTTCCTGCAATCCAACAGTATAAAGCACTATTTCTCATAATAACCTCAATATATTTACTGGTTTGCTTTATCCTACAACAAAGACAAAATAGTTCCAGAATTACTATTCCATTGATGCCACCAACAACAAATCTAAGTAACTTTCAAAATTTCTTTGTAGTTATTAGACGATGTATTATTAAGGATTATAGTCAGAATACTATGTTCAAAAACAAGTGAAATTTTCGTCAGTGTGGTTATGTACGAATTTGATATGATCAAGTTCATTTGCTTCATTATTTTTGTGGTTTTTTTTAAGATTTTATTTATTTAGGGGTGCCTGGGTGGCTCGTTTTGTTCAGTGTCTGCCTTCGGCTCAGGGCATGATCCTGGGGTCCTGGGATCCAGTCCCGCGTTGGGCTCCTCGTTCAGCTGGGAGCCTGCTTCTCCCTCTCCCTCTGCCTGCTGTGCCCCCTGCTTGCGTTCTTTTATATATTTATTTATTTATTTGTCAGAGAGAGAGCGCGCACAAGCAAGGGATGTGGCAGGCAGGGGGAGAAGCAGCTGCTGAGCAAGAAGCCCAAGGCTGCACTTGATCCCGGGACCCTGGGATCATGACTTGAGCCGAAGGCAGACGCTTAACCGACTGAGGCACCCAGGCTCCATTTCATTATTTTTGCATTAATTTCTTAAAAATAAATAAACCATTTATGTGATTAAAAATTTAAACTTTACAAAGAAAATTTTAAACTTTACAAAAAGGTATGCTTGGAGAAATCTCATTAGAATCCCTATCCATTCCGGGTGCCTGGGTGGCTCAGTTGGTTAAGCGACTGCTTTCGGCTCAGGTCATGATCCTGGAGTCCCAGGATCGAGTCCCGCATCCGGCTCCCTGCTCAGCGGGGAGTCTGCTTCTCCCTCTGACCCTCCCCCCTCTCATGCTTTCTATCTCTCATTCTCTCTCTCAAATAAATAAAATAAAAAATATTTGGAAAAAAAAAAGAATCCCTATCCATTCCATTTACTCCCTAGAGGTTAACTGTTATGGACCGAATTGTGTTCCCCCAAAATTTGTGTGTTGAAGATCTAACCCCCAATGTTACTGCTTTAGGAGATAGGGATTTTATTTTGTTTTAAAGATTTTATTTATTTACTTGACAGAGAGAGACACAGAGAGAGAGGGAACACAAGCAGGCGGAGAGGGAGAGGGAGAAGCAGGCTTCCCGCGGAGCAGGGAGCCCGATGTGGGGCTCCATCCCAGGACCCTGGGATCATGACTGAAGCCGAAGGCAGATGCTTAATGACTGAGCCACCCAAGCACCCCGAGATAGGGCTTTTAAAGAGGTAATAAAAGGTAAATGAGAGCATAAGGGTGAGGCCCTTATCAGATAAGACTGGGGTTCTTATACGAAGAAAATGAGACATTAGAGCACCCTCTTTCTCCCTATGCACATGCAGAGGGAAAAGGCCATGTGAGGACACAGAGAGGAAGCAGCCATTTGCAAACCAGGAAGAGATGCCAACAGAGTTGATGTATCAACAGAGACCAAATTTTCTGGCACCTTGATCTTGAACTTTTAACCTCTAGAACTGTGAGAATATACATTTCTGTTGTTTATGCCACCCAGGCTGTGGTATTTTGTGATAGCCCTAGCAGATTTATACAGTAACTATTAATTAGGATTTGATTTATTCTTCTTTGTTTCTCTTTTTTTTAGAGATGGGGGAGGGGCAGAACGCGAGAGAGAGAGAGAGAGAGAGAGAGAGAGAGAGAGAGAAAGAGAATCTTAAGCAGCTCCACACCCAGCACAGAGCCCGAAGTAGGGCTCTATCTCAAAACCCCAAGATCATGACCTGACCTGAAATCAAGAGTTGGATGCTGAACCAACAGAGCCATTCAGGTGCCCTTCTTCTTTGTTTTTCTGTTTTTGGTTTTTTTTTTTTTTTGAGAAAATAAGCAAATATTTACAGTTTCTTATACAAAAAGTAGCATATTATATACTCTTTTGCACTTAACAATATACCTATAAATCACTCTATATCAGTCTGTAGAAATCATTCTTTTTTACAATTCCATTTCTTTATTGTATGTGTTAAGCATAGTTTATCCAACTGTATATGCAATATTTTACTACTACAAAAATGCCTGAATGAATTACCTCATATATATGTTGTTTAATGTTTGTGGAAGTGCCTGTTTAGGGTAAATACCTAGGAAATGGATAGCTGAATCAAAGGGTACATGTATATGTATTTTTGTTAGATAATGCCTAATAATCCTTTAGAGGGGTTACACTATTCTATATTCTCTCTGGCAATGCACGAGAGTGACTTTTTCTTTACTGCCTCACCAACAGTGTTGTCAAACTTGAATTTTTGCCAATCTAATAATGAGAGATGATATTTCATTGTATTTTAATTTACTTTTTTTATCATAAGTGGAGTTGAATCTTTTGTCATATTTTTATGGGTCATGTGTATATCTTTTTCTCTGGTTATCTTTTTTAAAGTTACATTTTCTAAAAAAATAAAAGGAAAAAAATTACATTTCTTATCCAGGGTATAGCATATGCTTGATTTTTGTATATTTATTTTCTATCTAGATACATTACTAAATTATTTTATTAAGTCTAGTGGTTAGTCTATCAATTCTTTTATGTAAAAAACTCTAAAGGTGACAATCATCATTTAATAATATTTTTGTCTCTTCCTCTTTGATCCTTATAAATTTCTGTTCTTGTGTTAGTATGCTAGTTAGGACAATGATACGATGTTGAATGGAAGAGAAAATAGTGGCTTTGTTTTATTCCTTATTTTAAAGAGAATGATTTTAATGGTTTTCCACTAAAGGTAATGTTTGCTATAAACATTTTTATTTACTTTTAATTATTATTTTTTACTATAAGCATTTTTAAAAACAGTTGTTTTTTTTTCTAAGTGGAACCCAGCGTGGGGCTTGAACTCACAACCTGATGAGTTGGATGTTTAACTAACTGAGCCGCTCAGGCACCCCGAAAATAGCTTTCCATTAGATTAAATTTCTCCTCCATAATTGTTTTGCTAAGAAGTTTTGTTTTTGTTTTTGTTTTCATTTTTGACTGGCCATGGTTTGATATTGTCCAGTGAAATGACTTGGTCTCAGAAAGCTGCCACTTCCCATAGTTCCAGCCCTCCACCGTGGTCCCCTCTGAGCAGGTGAATTCTTCTGCTGAAACTTGCATACTGTAAGGAGACAGTGTCGCCAACAGCCAGGGAAGTCAAAGATCCTAATCTATCCAGGGACAAGGTGAACGGGCAGGCTCCAGTATACTGGTTCCAAAATGTCACTTTGTTTTTTTGTTTTGGTTTTTGTTTTCTAAAGATTTTATTTATTTGAAGAGAGAGAGAGACAGTGAGAGCAGGAACACAAGCAGGGGGAGTGGGGGAGGGAGAAGCAGGCTTCCCTCAGATCACAGAGCCCGATGCGGGGCTCAATCCCAGTACTCTGGGATCATGACTTGAGCCAAAGGCAGATGCTTAAGGACTGAGCCACCCAGGTGTCCCCCAAAATGTCATTTTGTAGTCATGTGATAAAGTAGCAATTATAGGCATTGAGGCCAGTGTGCTTGGTAGAAAGACACAAGATGCAATAGTCTGGAAATGCCCCTTATATTCTCATATTCTGTTCCGTGTCTGCCTTAGGTTGCACTATGTGGCTTCACAGCCTTCCCCTGCCATTGCTGCAGGAGACAGACTTGTGTCTGTCCTCACTGACCTCGCAGTAAGTCTGAACATGCTGCTTTGCAGGAAACGTATGAGGTACCTGCAGCCCCGACTGCCCCATAATCTGATGGTTTTATCTTCAGATGTCTGTAGTGTATGTGGTTCTTGGGGGACCCAGCAACTGGTAAGTGACCAGGTTCCTAGAGACAGAGGCTCTCTCTGTACACGGGTCCCAACATCCCACGAGGCAGAGTGTTGTCCTGAGAGCCAGGGCACAGCTGTGACACGTCCAGACTCACAGCCAATGCAGTGACCACCAGGGCGTGGCCAAGGGACTTCGGCCTTGGTTGTGAGGGACCATGCAAGTGCCACATGATGATCGTCCTTCCAGGACAGACACTGAAGAACTGGCTTGATTTGTGAATACAGGCTACCTTACTGATTTCTCATTCCTGTCCTCTGAACCTTTCACCACATTTCCAGTTTTCCTGTCTTATCTTTTCCTGTGGAGATACACAGGTCTGAGTTCAGAGCAGAAACAACAGAGACGGTGTCCACGGGGGCTGGGCTATACTCCTGACAAGCTTTTTTTTTTTTTCTAAATTTTTTAATTTATTTTTTTGACACAGAGAGAGACAGCGAGAGAGGGAACACAAGCAGGGGGAGTGGGAGAGGGAGAAGCAGGCTTCCCGTTGAGCAGGGAGCCCGGTAAGATGCGGGGCTCGATCCCAGGACCCCGGGATCATGACCTGAGCCGAAGGCAGACGCTCAACGACTGAGCCACCCAGGTGCCCCTACTCCTGATGAGCTTTAGTTCAAATCCTCTCTTCTGTAATTCTACTGGGCCTGATGTATTTAAAAATGTTATGTCTGAGTTTGCTTTGCAGTTTCCCCATCACTGCACAGAATCTACACAAAACCTTCTGAGAAAGCTTTTCAGGTGGTACCTGAGGAGCAGCATCCCTGTGGCTGTTGGAAGTTGTGTCCCCCCAGACCAATGGGATTGATTTTCTTGGGGTGTCTGGCTGGCTCATTTGGGAGAGCATGCGACTCTTGATCTCAGGATTGTGAGTCTGGGTGTAGAGATTACTTAAAAATAAGAAAACCTTTTTTAAAAAATAGGATTTTCTTGGTGAGCTTCTGTATTCAATGCCTTGTAATGTTTATCCTTTGGAAAATAGTTCAGGCAGCCACTTGCTAATCTCTGTGATTACAGCAGGCTGGCCGGGCATGGAGCTGAGGCCGGTGGGGCGAAGAGTGGAGGGCATCCACAGCTACCACACTCCAAGCCTCCTGTGCCTCTGCCCCTAGCAGTGAGGTGCATCGCTAGGACAGGACATAGCTTGCTAGAATTTTGGATTTTATCAAATATTTTTTGTGTATCTATTGATATACTTTTTTTCTTTAATACCTTAATGTGGTAAATTACATTGATTTTCTAGTATTAAATTACATTTGTATGCCTGGGTAAACCCAACCTGGTTATAACACACTATCTTTTAAATATATTGTTGTACTTGGTTTGCTACTTATTATTTTTGTAACTTTCTTCCATGAGTATTGTTTTATAATTTAATGTTCTTGTCTGGTTTTGGTATTAATATTTTATTAACTTCAGTAAATGAGTTGGACTGGGGCATTTTCTAACTCTATTTTTTATAAATTTTCTGGAAGAGTTAAAAATAAGTTTAAAATTATCTGTTCCTTAAATATTTTGTAGAACTGATATGTATAAACTTCTGGACTTTTTTTTTTTAATGAGAGAGTTTTTACTACCAATCAAATTTCTTTGTTATAAAAATATTCAGGCTTACTATCTCTTCTTCAATCAGTTTTGGAAAGTTATAAAGTATGTGTATTTACATATCTCCATATGTTCACTAATTTCTTTGATTACCATATTCCTGTCTTTCAGAAATTTTTCTAGGATTTTTTTTTTCTGAAGTGTCATTTATATTTTCCTTTGGCAAAGATCAATTGGTAATAAACTCTGTGCTTTTGTTTATGTGAAATGTCTTTATTTTGTCCTTGGTCTTATAAAATAGTGTTACTGGGTACATAATTCCAAGATGACAGTTATTTTCTCTAAGTACTTGAAGATATTATTCTGTCTTCTGGCTTCCCTTTTGTGTTAACAAGTCTGCTGTCAGTCCAATTACTGTGCCTTTGTAAGTAAGCTGATTTTTTTTTTCCTGGCCCGATGTTATGGGTTGAATTGTATCACTCAAAAAGATATGTTAAAGCCCTAAGCCCCAGTACCTAAGAATGTGACCTTATGAGGCACCTGTGTGGCTCAGTCGTTAAGCATCTGCCTTCAGCTCAGGTCATGATCCCAAGATCCTGGGATCGAGCCCCACATCGGGCTCCCTGCTCCGCGGGAAGCCTGCTTCTCCCTCTCCCCACTCCCCCCGCTTGTGTTCCCTCTCTCGCTCTCTCTCTGTCAAATAAATAAATAAAACCTCAAAAAAAAAAAAAAAAAGAGGGCGCCTGGGTGGCTCAGTTGGTTAAACAACTGCCTTCGGCTCAGGTCATGATCCTGGAGTCCCGGGATCGAGTCCCACATCGGGCTCCCTGCTCAGCGGGCAGTCTGCTTCTCCCTCTGACCCTCTTCCCTCTCGTGCTCTCTCTCATTCTATCTCTCTCTCAAATAAGTAGATAAAATCTTTAAAAAAAAAAAGAATGTGACCTTATTTTGAAATAGAGTAATTGCACATATAATTAGTTAAGGTCATATTGGAGAAGGGTGGCCCATTGATCTAATATGACTGGTGTCCTTTTAGGAGAAGAAAAGAGACACAGAGACATAGGTATATGAAGATATAACAGATGCTGATGGAGGCGGAGAGTGAGGTTTTGCAGTTGTGAGCCAAGCAATGACAAGGATTGCTAGCAAATCATCAGAAACAAGGAAGAGGCAAGGAAGGATTTTCTCCTACCAGTTCAGAGGAAGTGTGACCTTGCTGACACCTGGCTTTTGGACTTCTAGACTCCAGAACAATGAGACAATAAATTTCTGTTATATTAATCCACCCAGTTTGTGGCACTATGTTATAGCAGTCTTTAGAATTTATTTATTTATTTTTTAAAGATTTTATTTATTTGAGAGAGAGAGAATGAGAGATAGAGAGCACGAGAGGGAAGAGGGTCAGAGGGAGAAGCAGACTCCCTGCTGAGCAGGGAGCCTGATGTGGGACTCGATCCCGGGACTCCAGGATCATGACCTGAGCCAAAGGCAGTTGCTTAACCAACTGAGCCACCCAGGTGCCCAGTCTTTAGGATTTAATGCAACTGATTTTAAGGTATGTTGTCCAAAAAAAAAAAAAAATTCTTTTATGTTGTCAGTTTCACTGGAATTTTCCAGGTTGGATTTCTTTTTACTTAGTCTTCTTAGTGACTTCTGATGTGTGGATTTATGTTTTTTATCAATATGGAACAATAGCACTCATTATATGGCTATAAGCTCATTTCCATTCTCTTGATTCTCCTTCTGGGACTCTAAGTAAATTTAAATTAGGAAACTGTCTTTTCTATCTTCATGTCCTTAGCCTGTCATATTTTCATCTCCTTGAATCTCTGTGCTGCTTTCTAGGTAGAGATGTGTGGCAGCAATTGATAGTTGTCACTCATTAGCTATTTTCTCTTTATTTTAGTAATAGAACTTAATTTTGATGGGTCCATGACCATCCATAGTAAAAGCTTTGCCCTTGAGCAAAGAATGACCATGTAGTGAGATTTTGCCATGGGATATAAGCAGGGGTGGTGTGCACAATTTTAGGAAGTTTTCTTTTTGGCTATTTGTATATCTTGTTTGGAGAAATATCTATTCACATTTTGTACCCGTTTTTAAAAATGGGGTTGTCCTTTTTATTGTTGAATTTTGAGTTATTTATATATTCTAAATATAATATCAAATATATGGTTTGCAAAATTTTTTCCCATTCTATGCACTGTCTTTTCACTTCCCTGACAGTGTCTGAGTTAGTCTCCCAGGGCTGCCATAACAAAATACCACAGACTGGATATGACCTCATTTGACCTTTATCACCTTTTAAAAGGCCCTGTCGCCAAATACAGCCACATTGTGAATTAAGGCTTCCACATATAAATATTAGGAGAACACAGTTCAGTCCAAAATACTCTGCCTTCTGGGTACCCAAAGTTTATATCCTTCTCATGTGCAAAATACATTCACCCCAATCCTAAATTCTTAACCCGTTCCAGAATCAACTCTATGTCCAAAGCCTCAACTAAATATCATCTAAATCAGGTATGGACGAGACTTGAAATATGATTGATCCTGAGGTATATTCTTCTTCCAGCTGTGAGCCTATGAAGCAGAGAAATTCTGTGCTTCTAAGATACCATGGTGAGACAGGCATGGATAGACATTCCCATTTTAAAAGAGGGAAATCAGAAAGAAAAAGGGGGGGTGGATCCAAAGGAAGTCCAAAACTTAGCAAAGCAAATTCCATTAGATTTTCTGGCTCAATACTTTGCCCTCTGGGGCTACGGGGGTGGCAGCATCATCCTCTTGGTTCTGGGCAGTAGCTTTGTTCCTGAGGGACTGGTTGGTAGCAGCTTGACCCACTAAAACTGAGGATACAGCCTTGCCCCACCCTTCCCAGACCTGTAACCTCTGGGCTCATGGTAGGAGTGACAGTTCTGCTCATCTCTGAATAGTTTTTGGGCTATTCCTCCCTTTTCTTGAAGGATAATGAGGACTGGCAGCCAGATAGCTCTACTTTTTTATCCTGTAGAATCCCAGAAGTCCAACAGGACTCCTTTATTTTGGTGACTCCCTCCCTATTCTTGCAAGCTGGCAGTGTTTCTGCTGGTATAATCCCATCTCTATTCTTGGATACTTCTGAGATGGCTGATTAAATCCATGAGTCACACTGCCAGGGGGAAGAATTTTCTCTACCTTCAAGGCCCTTCTAGCTGGACTAGGAATCAAATTGATGGGGGCAGAGTAACAAGAGAAAATCAAATTTAATAGCATATATACAGGGAATCCACACAGACATGGAAATTCCAAAGACAGTCAGGCAACGTGATGCTTGTATGAGCTAAAGAGAGGGTATCTGAGGATACAAAGGGGAGAAAGATCATTAGCAGGAAGATGAAAGATGTTTAGAAACCAAGGTTATCTTATTATGTAGATAAGTTTCTTAGGTAAAGGGGAATCTCTATTAATAGCTCTCTTCTTGGTACAGAGGCAGTTGAGGGGGGATGTAAAAAGCTTTTTCTGAATCTGCTGGGTTTTAATTGTTTTTAATTCAAAATAATGTTCATGCTGAAGTGGCCCATCTTGGGGCAGCCTGCCCTTGGACCCTACAGCACCTATGATCTCTTTATCAAATGATTTTCCAGCTACACCTTTGATGTGCTTTGTAGAATTTACCTTTTCTTTTTCTGTAATATGGACAGTAATTGGGTACTGCCCCCAATTCCAACATGTGGGAGGGTAGTGGATTTCCCCACATTACCAAGAAGCAGTTCTCCAGACACCAGATGGGTATCTTATAATTCAACTCAATTCTGACAGTATCTACGGAGAAATAGTACCAGATCCCACAGGTAAGGGCTCAGTCCCACAGGAGTGCTGTCACCCCACTGTCTTTCCTGCTCCTTCATATGCCAGATGCAAGTCTATGTTATTACCTGTGTCCCTGGCCAACTGGCTACAAACTGAAGGTTCTAGTGATCCCCTCCAACTCAGGATGCTGTCTGCAAGTTCAGATTGTTACCTGTACTTCTGACCAGTTGGCTATAAATTAGAGGTTCCATGACCCCCTCCTTAGGATTGATTAACTTCCTAGAGTGGCTCACAGAACTCAGAGCCACATCTTTCTTAGTGGTTCTTTCTTTCCTACTGGCTTATTATAAAAGGATATAACTCAGGAACAGCCAGATGGAAGAGAGGCATTGGGTAAGGTATGGTGAAAGGATGCAGAGCTTCCATGCCCTCTCCAGGTGCATCACATAACCCATACCTCCACATGTTCACCATCCCAGAAGCTCTCCAAATCCCATCTTTTTGGGTTTTTGATGGAGGCTTGATTACATAGACAAGATTGATTAAATCACCGGCCATTGGTAATTGATTTAAACTCTTGCCCCTCTCCCTTCCCAAGAGTTGGGGGTGGGATCGGGACCAAAAGTTCCAAACCTCTATTCCTTTTTGGTTCCCCTGGCAACCAGCCCCCATCCTTAGGTGCTTCAAAAAGTCACTTTACTAACATAAGCCCAGTTGTGAAAAGGGGCTTGTTACATCTATTTCACCCATGTCACCAAATATCTTGACAAAAGTTGTTCCCATTGCTTTTATTGCTCAGGAAATTCCAAGGGTTTTGAGAGCTGTGAGCCAGGAACAGTGGACAAAGACCAAATATATTTGAGAAATATATTTTGGTCATCTGAGTGACCAAATATAAATCATAATACCGTAGGTAGGCTAAGAATTTTCTAAATCTTCAAGTCCTCATTCCTTTTTGCTTAATAATTCCTTCAATTTATCTGTCCTCTCCTGCATTTTACTATAAGCAGTAAGAAGAAATCAGGCTGTACCTTCAGCACTTTGCTTAGAAATATTCAACTTTATTATTTTTAAATTCTACTTTCCAGGGGCGCTTGGGTGGCTCACTCAGTTAAGTGTCTGCCTTCAGCTCAGGTCACGATCCAGGATCCTGGGATTGAGTCCCCGCATCAGGCTCCATGCTCAGCAGGGAGCCTGCTTCTCCCTCTCCCTCTGTCCCTGACTTTGCTCGTGTTCTCTCTCTCTCTCTCTCAAATAAATAAAATCTTTTAAAAAAAATTCTACTTTCCACAAAATATGAGAACACAATTTGGCCAATTTCTTTGCCATTTGATAAGGGTCACCTTTCCTCCAGTTTTCAGCAACATGCTCATTTCTGTCCCAGAGCTCACCAGAATCACCTTTGATATCCATTTTTGTACCAACAGTCTCTCTTCAAGGCATGCTAGGCTTTTTCTAACATGGGCCTCAAAACTCTTGCAGCCTCTAATCATAAAGCTACATTTTTTAGATATTTGTTGCAGCAACATCTCACTTCTCAGTATCAGAATCTGTATTAGTCTGGTAGGGATACATTAACAAAATATCATGGCTTAAACAACAAAAATTTGTTTCTCACAGTTCTGGAGACTGGGTATCCAAGATCAAGTTGTCAGCAGGTTTGGCCAGCTTGTAGATGGCCATCTTCGTGTTGTGTCCTCACGCGGCCTTTTCTCTGTGCATATTCCTCAAGTGTCTCTTCCTCTTCTTACAAGGACACCAGTCCTATTGGATTAGGGTTTCACTCTTACAACCTCATTTAAATTTAATTACCTTTTTGAAGGCCTCTCTCCAAGTATGTTGAAGGTTTGGGAAAGGGTGAGGAAACTTGGAACACAATTCAGTCCAAAAGAGTGTACTTGAAGCACAAGAGATAATTTTTTTTTATTGTGGTAAAATATATACAACATAAAAGTTACCATTTTAACCATTTTTAAATGTACAGTTGTATGACATTAAGTGCATTCATATTGATATGCAATCATCACCACCATCATCTCCAGAACTTCATCTTCCCAAACTGAGGTTTGGGAAGTACTCTAATTCCTAAACACTAACTCCGTATTCTCCCTTCCCCAAGCCCCTGGCAACCACCCTTTTACTTTCTGACTCTATGAATTTGACTACTCTAGGTATCTCATATAGATGGAATCATACAATATACAGTCCTTCTGTGATTGGGTTATTTCACTTGGCATCATATCTCCAAGATTCACTCATGTTGTAACATGTGTCAGGATTTCCTTTCTTTTTAAGGCTGAGTAATATAAAAGTTTTCCATTTTGGTGAAGTCCAATTTTCCTATTTTTTTTCTTTTGTCACTTGTATGTTTGGTTTCATCGCTAAAAAACTATTGCCTGATCCAAGGTCATACAGATTTATACCTATGTTTTCTCTAAGAGTATTATAGATTTAACATTTATATTTAGGTCTATGGTCCATTTTGAATTAATTTTTGTAAATGTGAGGTAGGGGTCCAGTTTCATTCTTTTGCATTTGGATATACAATCATTACAGCACCCTTTTTTATTTTTATTTTTATTTATTTTATTTTTATTTTTTTAAAGATTTTATTTATTTGAGAGAGAGAGAATGAGAGATAGAGAGCATGAGAGGGAAGAGCGTCAGAGGGAGAAGCAGACTCCCCGCTGAGCAGGGAGCCCGATGTGGGACTCGATCCCGGGACTCAAGGATCATGACCTGAGCCGAAGGCAGTCGCTTAACCAACTGAGTCACCCAGGCGCCCTACAGCACCCTTTTTTAGAAAGACTATTCTTTTCCCATTCAATTACCTTGATGTTCTTGTTGAAAATTGTCCATAAATGTATGGGTTATTTCTGAACACTTAAGTCCATTTCAGTGATATATATGTCTATTACTTTCCAGTACTACACTGTCTAGATCACTGTAGCTTTGTAGTCAGTTTTGAAATCAGGAAGAATGAATGTTTTCCTTTTTTTTTTTTAAGGATTATTTTGGCTATCCTGCGTCCCTTACATTTCCATGTGAGAGATGCAGCTTGTCAATTTTTGAAAAAAAAAAGGCAGCTGAGATTTTAATAGGATTGCATAGAATCTGCAGAAAAATAGGGGAGTATTGCCATTATAATACTATTAAGTCTTCTGCTACCATTTCTTGATGAACTACCTAGACTGATGATGATTTAGCTAACTTATAAACTCTGTATCTTGTGTCTTCCTACCCTCTCAGTATAGACTAACAATTACTTGCTCTTCCATTAGTTACTTTTCCTACACTTTTTTTTTTAAAGATTTTATTTATTTATTTGACAGAGAGAGAGAGAGATAGCGAGAGAGGGAACACAAGCAGGGGGAGTGGGAGAGGGAGAAGCAGGCTTCCTGCTGAGCAGGGAGCCCGATGCGGGGCTCCATCCCAGGACCCCGGGATCATGACCTGAGCCGAAGGCAGATGCGTAACGACTGAGCCACTCAGGCGCCCTAAACATAATCTCTTGAGTACTTTTACCTTTACTTCTACCTTTCCTCCCTATGCTCCACATCTTAAACTGTCCACTGCATTTTTACCTTTATATTGTTAACAATGGTATTACATTTACAAACTATGCTTTAATGATAGCAAGATTATTCATAATTTATTAATATGTTGGGTCTAAAAGTTGAACACCAGAAAACAGCACTTTCTAAGCTTTCTATCATAGTAATTAGTTATTCAGTTGAATTCTCTCTTTTTCAGATTTCTCTCCCGGAGCTCCTATCTTTCCATTCCAATCTAGCCTAGAGCTCTTGGGACTTCACTGAATTAGATCTTCCCTGTTCTCCTGAATTAGATCTGATATTGTCAACTACCCTATTTTTTAACTCATTTTGCTTGAGCAAATCTTCAAGTAACTCTATTTAAAAAATGGTATTTGAGGGGTGCCTGTGTAGCTCAGTCAAACATCTGGTTTTGGCTCAGATCATGATCTCAGGGTACTGGGATTGAGCCCCCCACCCCCCATCGGCCGCCAGGCTCTTGCTCAGTGGGGAGGCTGCTTCTCCCTCTCCCTCTGCTGCTCCCCCTTCTTGTGCTCTCTCTCTCTGTCCCTCTCTGTCAAATAAATAAATAAAATCTTAAAAAAAAATAAAGCGTATGTGGGAGGGGCGCCTGGGTGGCTCAGTCGGTTAAGCATCTGCCTTTGGCTCAGGTCATGATCCCCGGGTCCTGGTATTGAGCCCCGCATCGGGCTCCCTGCTCCATGTGAAGCCTGCTTCTCCCTCTCCCACTCCCCCTGCTTGATCTAAAATCCTTTTTGAATCCCTGCAGATCTAAAAATGTTTTAATTCTGCCTTTTTTAAGGTTTTATTTATTTATTTATTTGAGAGAGAGCGAAAGAGAGTGAGAAACAGTATGAGAGGGGAGAGGGTCAGAGGGGGAAGCAGGATCCCCGCTGAGCCGGAAGCCCATTGTGGGACTTGATCTCAGAACTCCAGGATCATGACCTGAGCTGAAAGCAATCGCTTAACCAACTGAGCCACCCAGGTGCCCCCGTTCTGATCTTTTACTTAATGATATTTCAGCTAGGAGTGGAACTTTTCTGAAAAGTAATTTTTTTCTTAGGTTTTGAGGTTCAAGAAATATTTCCCTCAGAAACTTGGAATTCTTTGTTATCTTGTTATATTTAGAGTTGCTGGTAAAAATTCCAATGTCAGCTTGATTCTTGGGTCACTTATTTTCTTTTCTTTGGGAAATTTAAGATCTCTGTTTTTGCAGTTCTAACATTTTACAAGGTTGTTTTTTCTACGTTTTTCTCTGTGCTAGTAGACACTTCAAGCTCTGGGAAATTTTCTTCCATTATTTTTGAGTAATTTTCCATTCTTTACCTTTTTTTCTCTTTCTCTTGTAATATTAGTTCTCTTGGATTTATTCTTTCTCTTATATTTTCTCTCGCAATTTCCGCCTCTGAGTATGTCTTCTTTTTTTAAAGTTTATTTATTTATTTATGTAATCTCTACACCCAACATGGGGCTCAAACTTATGACTGGGAGATCAAGAGTCATGTGCTCTTCTCACTGAGCTAGCTAGGTGCCCCATATTTCTTCTATTTGTAAATTTCATTCACTTTATCTTTTAACACTTCTAGTGAATTTATAATTTTGGCAATTTTTTTTAAAGATTTTATTTATTTCTTTGAGAGAGAAAGAGTGTGCACAACCTGGAGGTGGGGAGAGACAAAGGGAGAAACAGACTCCCCTCTGAGCACGGAGCCCAATGCGGGGCTCCATCCCAGGACCCTGGGATCTTGACCTGAGCCACAGGCAGACGCTTAACCGACTGAACCACCCAGGCGCCCCTAATTTTGGCAATTTCTTATGATTTCAAGACTTACTTTTTATTCTTGGATTGTTACTTCATCTGAGTATACTGAGTATATTATTCTTATTTCATAGGTGTACTAAAAGTCCATGAGCATACTAACTCTTATTTTTTAAGTTCTCTGAAGTTTCTTTATTTCCTCTATGGTCACATTTTGTTTATCTTTCTCCCCTCCCCCTAAATTGGAGACTTCTTTTAAAAATCTATTAATCTAATCCTTGGTTGTCTGTTCATGTTTAAGATGAAGTAATTGGAATGCTGATTAGGAATCTTGTGAACTTGGGAGGGTCTTGCCAACTTGCACTTCACTCAAGGAAGGGTGAGTGGGTAGAAAACCAGCTATTGTGCCAGAATGAAGACTGCTTCACTCTTAGTCATTAAATGCTCAAATGGGGGCGCCTGGGTGGCTCAGTTGGTCAAGCATCTGCCTTTGGCTCACGTCATGATCCCAGGGTCCTGGGATGGAGTCCCGCATCGGGCTCCCTGCTCTGCGGGGAGCCAGCTTCTCCCTCTGCCTGCAGTTCCCCTTGCTTGTGTTCCCTCTCTGTCAAATAAATAAAATCTTTAAAAAAAAAATAAGTGCTCAAATAGCTGCCCAACTCCTCCCCAGAGATTATGAGAACTCTTGATTTTTAGCCTGGGATAAATGCCTACTGACTGTATCCGAGATAAGGAAGGGTTCTTCTGTTCTATATGGAGATCTTTATTTCACCTTCCTATTGGCTGCAGCCTCCTTCTGCACCTACTCCACATTATGGTTTCTTTCATTTTGTTTAGTCAGGCTGCACTCACTTTGTGTGTAAATTAAAAAAATATATATGTTTTGGTGGTCTCCTTCCCATTTTCTATTACATATGGGTTTTGTATCATTTTTAAAATTCCTTTATTAGCATTTTAATTGGGGTCTCAGGAAGAAGAGGTAATGAATGCATGTGCTTAGCCAGCTTTTTAAAAATTTATTTTTAATTTATTTTTATTATTTTTTAAAGATTTTATTTATTTGAGAGAGAGAGAGAGAGAGCACGTGCAAGAGCCGGGGGAGGGAGAAGCAGACTTCCTGCTGAGCAGGGAGGCTGATACGGGCTCGATCCCAGGACTGTGAGATCATGATCTGAGCTGAAGGCAGATGCTTAACCTACTGAACCATCCAGGTGCCCCCCAGCTTTTTTTTTTTGTAATTGAAATATGGTTGACAACCCATGTTACATTATTTTAAAATTATGGAATGCTTCATTAATTGGTGTGTCATCCTTGCACAGGAGCTATGCTGATCTTCTATCATTCCAATTTTAGTATATGTGCTTAGTATATGTGCTGCCCAAGGGTGCACTCAACCGGTTTTAATAAAAAAATACTAAACGTAAGTTAAAAAAACAAACAAAAACATCTGGGGCAGAGTAGGAAATAAGAAAAAACGACCAGTGTTAGGGCAAAAAACCAAAAAACAACCCTCCCCCAAACACACACAAAAAACCAAACTATCACAATTCTCAGTCTGTGATATTGATAGTACCCTCTGTATGTATAACTTACTGCTTAACATAGTAACTCTCCAGATCCACACATTTTAGCGACATAGCGGATCTCAGACATGGAGTTCACACCCCATTTTACAGTTAAGAAAAGTAAAACCCAGAAATAAAGTGATTTCCCCAAGGTCATTCAAGTAGAGAGTAGCAGAATGGAAACTAGGATATGACTCCCACTTTTTTTTTTTTTTTTACCTCCCCACACTGCTGGGGAGTAACAGGATGAGCAGATCAGCAGTTAGATGAAAAAGATCTTGAAAAACAGTCGAAAAAGGATGGCTTTTTTTGGGGTAAAAAGCCAGATGTCTAAAAAAATGAAGTATTTTAGGATGCTTATTTGGCAGCTATACTATCTTCTTTGACAGCACAGTCTAACAATTGGTAGGCATATGTTGAATGTACTGAAGGGGGCGACTGTACAGCAGGACCGGGAACTGCAATAATCCAAGTGCGTGGTCTGGGAAGTAACAGAGTCTGGGCAGGATGTGACAGTAGAATTTGGTGAATGAATGAATGAATGCGAATACTGAGGAGAGATGGGAAAATGTTAGTGGGATTATGAAGGAGTGTAAGTTGGTTAATTGTAGTGGAGAATAAGTAGGGGTAAAATGATGACTCGACCCCTTTTAAGGGCATTTTAAATGATTCGATTCAACCTAAAACACTGGGGCAAATATTCATATCACTCCTACTTTCTTGGTTAGGGATAGTTTACCTACATTTGTAAATTAATGGATGCAGCAGCCCTCTTTGCATGACTCCGACGAAAGAAAAACCGACTGCAACTCAGTACAAGAAAATTGGATTTCCTGAAATAAGGTACCATTTGCCTAATAGACTAGCCTAGCTGTTCTGAGGACCAACTACGACAGCGTAGCACCGCATCCGGCACATCGCGGGAGCTGACTGTGCACCTTAAATTCCGCCCACGCTCTCCTCTCCCGCCGAGCTCCTACAGAAAATCCACGTACACTGGCGTGGGTCTTCTGCGACGCCTAAGTTCTTTCCCTAAGGTCGAGTGGACAGCCCCGCGGCCACATTCGCAAAAGCTAAGGGTGGGGGAAAAATCCAATTTCCCTCGGACAAAGGGTTCCCACTGCGGCCTTGGAAGCGCAGCCCGGAATGTATGCCGATTCTAGACCTACTCTAGACAGCGGTGGCGGTGCTGGGGCTTGTGTAACGGGTCCCGCCAAAGAGGGGGTGGGGCTACTCTAAGGTTTGGGAAAGCGACAATTCCGCTCTTCGGGCCTGGCCGGTCCACTTCCTACGGCAAGCAGAAGGAGACAAACGCCGCCTTGCCTCGCTCCCACCTACCGCCTCTTCCCGGAGCGGACTCCAGCTCTCCCTTCCCGTGGCCGCAGGGGCCGCGCGTGGGGGTTGTGGACACCCCGCGCCCGTTGCTCTGCTTGGGCGCGCAATCGCTGCGGGAACCTTGAGTCACCCCACTCCCAGTCCCTGACCCGCCTTCCTCTGGAAGGCGCCGGAGGCCTGCGGGCTGCCAAGTCGCATTCTCAGGAGGGTGCGGGAAGGCTAGGTGGCCTGGCCGGGAGTAGGCGGAGCTCGCGGTGTCTCGCGGCCCCGGCGGGGGTGGGGCTAGGTGTCTCGCGCAGGGGGCGGGGCGCAGTGACGTCGGCGGGCGTTAGGGCAGTACTGTGGCTGTGGTGGCGGCGGCGGCGGTGGCGGCGGTAGTGGCGGCGGCGGTGGTGGCGGCGTCCGGGCGGCAGCAACAGCAACAGCAGCAGCCCTGAGGAGGGTGAGACGGCCGTCGTGGCGGCAGCTCGGAAGTCGGGCGGGACCGAGAGCTTCCCGCCTGCCGCTGGCGCTGAGGCTTTTTTTGCCTTTTCTTAGCTTGCTTCTTCCTCACGGCCCTGGCTAGGGCTGGGCAGCGCGCCCCCGGGGAGGGGCGGAGCTGTAGGTGAGGCTTCAGGACCCCCCTCCCCCTCCTCTCCCCACCGGGGGGATGGGAAAGTCCGGGGAGGGGCGGACCCCACCCCACCCCACCCCACCCCACCCCACCCCAGCCCCCCGCGGGCTCCACCCCACCGAGCTCCAGGATTGGGCGGGAGCTGAGGCGGTAGATGTGGGGAGCCCGAGATGGGAGATGGGAGATAGGGGTTCTGGGCGCTTGGTGAGCGGAGGGTTTGAGGCGTGATGTTGCGGGCGAGGTAGTGGCGAGATGGAGAAATTGGGGAGCTATGAGGAGGTTGGGGTGCGGTCAGGGTGGGTCTGTGTGTTTAGGCGACCGATGTAAAATGTTGAAAGATGATTTTTTTTTTCTTCTGTGAAATGGTAAGATAGATGAAGGGTGTATTTCAAAAGGAAGATGAGCTGTAGATGTTGCCTTTGAGGCAGTCGGAGAAGCTGTTGCACTAGGTCTCACATTTCTACTTCGGGGTTTGGTTATTATTTTTCCTCCTCGCGGGGTGAGTCGGGAGGGAAGAAAATCCCTCTGCTTTTGGCGCAGGTGGGTACATTGTGAGGGTGGCTGGGTTTAAAGTTTTACACCCTTCAGGAAGAGTGAGATCTTCGATTAAGACAACTTCATTTTGGCAGCAGCATAAGGGAATAGGTCCCATTACATCTAGTTCCCTAAAGGTGTTATCTTCCAGTCTTTTTTGTGTGCCTAAAAGATCTCTTTATACATCTGACTTATAATCTTTATTCTGTTGTCAGAAGGCCTGAAAATCAGGTAGTTGCTTCGGAAGACACGTTTCTGAGTAATAGTTGCAGGTGGTTGTGGTTGACTGCTTTGGATGGATAATTTGAACAGTTCTCTTGGAGCTAATTATATGAAAAATGCTTAAATGTTTTAAAGCACAGCTGTCTTTTACAGCTCGTTTTTCAACAGACCTTGACATTTAGACATTTTGTGTTCAACACAGTTATTGGGGATTATTTTTATTTCTCAATTGCAGATGTTATTAGACACTCTAAAAATGAAGTGGAATAATGTTTTTTTCGGTAGGTCCCTCAGTTTCTGAGAAATGTTCTTGGAGTCAAGTGCTTTTAAAATGCTCTTTAATAACATTTTGGGGGCATGTATCTCACTTCATAGGGAGATAATGTTACTAAGAGTAAACAGTGTTCAGTGTTCTTCACATCAGTGTTTCACAACTTTATACATTAAATCAATCTATTCTCGATTCCTGCTCCCTATTAGATTACTGTCAGTATTCACTGACCTTACCTATCAGTTAGTGTCATTTAAGCTGTTTCTTGCTCAGAAAACAGGTCCTGTGATGGACATGTATTATGTAATGGATGGAAGTAGGCATGACTCTCAATAATTCATTTGTGGAGGAAGAGAAACCGTCATGAAATGGAATTTAAGCAGTGACTTTCCCAAGGCTTACTCAATTTATTTGGGAACATAGCCAGAGAAATGCTTTCCTGTAACCCAAGAGAGAAATATACAGATGTGAGTGTCAGTAGTTGCAGATCATTGCCTTTTCTAACATGCCTAATTAATGAGCAGACTATTATCTTCTAGAAAATACTTACAGGCAACAGATGATACAATAGCTATAGAGAAAGGGTGTGTCCAATTTGTAATTCTAAAAGATTCAATTAAATGTATTCAAATAGATCAAATTAGTAGTTGGTAAATGAATACTTTTGATTTGGATTAGTTACTTCGAAGGAAAAATTAAAATCATATATCTAGTTTTGGCTTTTAAATTATACATTGATTTAATTGGGTATGAATGAGTACAAATGTGAACTAAGATATCAGGTGAAACTTTGTATGTATATTGCTAAAATTACATTTGCATGGCTGACAGTGGCATTCTTTGTGGGAATGAAATCGTGGGGTTGGGGGGAAAGTATAAGGTAGAAGTGGTCTGTTTCTTTTTAGAATTTCTTTTTTTTTTTTTAAAGATTTTATTTATTTATTTGAGAGAGAATGAGAGAGAGAGAGAGCACGAGAGGGAAGAGGGTCAGAGGGAGAAGCAGACTCTCTGCTGAGCAGGGAGCCCGATACGGGACTCGATCCCGGGACTCCAGGATCATGACCTGAGCCGAAGGCAGTTGCTTAACCAACTGAGCCATCCAGGCGCCCTCTCTTTAGAATTTCTTATGCCTAGAAAAAAATACTACATTTTATTTTTCAAGAAATGTCACTTGCTAGTCATTACTGTGTTGTTCTTGTTGAATTTACTGAGCTCTCTCCTCCCACCCCCACCCATTACTAAAGTCAGGTATGTCAGTCTGTTAATTGAACATTAGTACTGGAAGCAAGATAAAAGTGAAGATTCTTATAGCAACAACTGCTCTTCTGCTCTAAGTTTATGCTTTTGAAGTAGTAGAAGAGCTGTTAAATGTGCATTTGATACATACCATATCAAAACATCAATGGAAGAACACCAGGGAATGTAGTATTTTGGTTAACTAAATAATTAGTACATTCATTATCAATTTTCAGATAAATATAATGTAATGAAGTAAACAGCATACAAGTTATATAAAATATTTATTTTTATAGCTCTTCAACATCTGAGCCTTGGGGGCACTGAATCATTCAATGGTTATTTTTTTTATTAACATTCTTAGTTTATTGATCCTCTCATGAAAAATCTGCACAACCACCACAGATAAAGCCACTGCAGCATCTTTACTCCTTCTGTTGTCCAATCTCCAGCTCACTTCTTTTTGCCAGCACCAACGTTGGCTTTTGCAGTCCCCCTGACTTTCTTCATTCTGTTCTTGCATTCCTTTCGCTGTTTTCTTGATGTCTTTTTCTTCTCATGCAGGCCATATCTTGCAAGTCTGTGTTTGAGTTCATTTTTCTTTGCGTAATCCAAGGAATCATAAATCATGCCAAAGCCGGTTGTCTTGCCACCACCAAAATGGGTTCTGAATCCAAACACAAATATGACATCTGGTGTGGTCTTGTACATTTTGGCTAGTTTTTCCCGAATTTCTGTCTTAGGTACCGTTGCCTTTCCAGGGTGAAGAACATCAATGACCATCTGTTTCTGCTGAAGTAGTCGGTTAGTCATGAACTTCCTGGTCCGGATAGTTACTGTGTCGTTCATGATGGCGGCGAGGCTTCAAGCAGCCGGGGAGGAAAAGAGCTATTCAATGGTTATTTATTGAGTGTGGTTCTGGGTATTTTTTTAGCGATTGGGGATACAGTAGTGAACAAAACTGACAAAAATCCCTGCCTTCATGGAACTTACCTTCCAGATACCTTTTGGGGAGATGAAGAGAAACGTGGCAAAGGAAATTAATAAAAGGTCATTGGGTTAGGAAAACCAGGAGAGTGTGATGTACTAGCAGTGAAGGAAAGGAAGTTTGAGGAGGAGGGAATGATCAAGTGTGTCATTGTTTAAAGATGTGTCAGAGTGTTGGGTAAGGGATAATTTGCACGATTATAATGTCTAATAAGAGAAATATGAGTAAATGCTTTTTAGTGTGGGATGAAATAGATAAAAGAATTTGTCAGTTTTTTACTTCCCTGGATTGATTTTTTAAAAACATATATTTCAGTGGCGCCTGGGTGGCTCAGTTGGTTAAGCGACTGCCTTTGGCTCAGGTCATGATCCCAGGGTCCTGGGATCGAGCCCCGCATCGGGCTCCCTGCTCTGCGGGAAGCCTGCTTCTCCCTCTCCCACTCCCCCTGCTTGTGTTACCTCTCTCGCTGTCTCTCTCTCTCTGTCAAATAAATAAAATTGAACAAACAAAAACATATATTTCAGTTTTTATCCTTTTCAGAACAAAATAGGCAATCTGTGAGTGTATACTATATTAAGGACAGATAATGACATTTTTCTTATTTTGTTATTTTTTAATATACTAATAACTATTATACTCATTTAAAAAATAGGTAATACACATACCAAATCAGAAGGTATGCAAGAGTACATAGGGAAAAGTAAGTCTCCTGTCCCATCATGTTGTTCCTGAAGGCAGTCACTGTTTTCAGGTTCTTGTTTTTCCTAACCAGTAAAATTTTGTGCAATAATATGGTTTAGTTATTTTAAAATTGCATAAATATAACCTATTTTATCTTCTAGGTTTTTTTTTTTTTTTGCAGGCTTAGTATTTGTTTTCCTAATTTAAGTCTAGCTCCCTGCAGGCCTTTTGTTTTTATTTTATAACAGCTTTATCAAGAGATAATTCATATACCAGACAATTCACTCACTTAAAGTGTATAATTCAATTTTTTTGGTGTGTGTATCACCACAATCAATTTTAGAACATTTTCTTCACCCTCAAGAGAAGCCCTGAATCCGTTAGCAGTTACTTTTCTGACCTTTAGTTTTTAAGTTAGGTATTCTTTTGTATATTATGTGGGAAAAAATGTGAAATACTTGCTTACCAACTAAATGACAATTAAGCCGTTTAGTGTAAAAGCATAGATTTGTGTAAAAGTCAACTTAGATAACATTTTATTTGGTTGAGTACATGCTTGTGAAATGATTTGATTACTTAAGTATCTTTTCATTATTCCTACATTTATCATATATTTATTGAGTACCTTTTGTGTTCTAAGGCCTTGGCTGGGCCAGGTGGAATCCAGGATGAATAATGGACAGGGTCCCTTATTCTTAAGGAGTTTAATTCTAGTGAGAGAAGAGGAAAAATTAATAGGGGTTTGTGGGCGGCTGTGCTTCAGCTCATAGGATGGATTCCTAAACTGGACTGTTGGAAAATCTGAGATGAGATCTTAAGGATAAGTAGGATTTGGCTAAATGAAAAGGATGCAAGTAGAGGGAACAGGGTTTGCAGAGCCCAAAGGCTAGAAAGCTGTAGGGCAAATTGAGTGATCTGAAAATAGTTTGGTCTGCTGGAATGTTGAGTGCTAGTGTGAGCTGTTGGTATCACCCCTTCTTTATGTTAAATAGTGTGTTGTCTTAAAAAGGCAAAATCATGGGGCGCCTGGGTGGCTCAATCTTTAAGCGTCTGCCTTTGGCTCAGGTCATGATCCCAGGGTCCTGGGATTGAGCCTCACGTCGGGCTCCTTGCTCAGCTGGGGGCCTGCTTCTCCTTCTCCCACTCCCCACTGCTGGTGTTCCCTCTCTCACTGTCTCTCTCTCTGTCAAATTAATAAAATCTTAAAAAAAAAAGAAGGCAAAATCATTATATTTTTAATTTGCTTAAACTCTATGGATTGCTGTCACTTTGTAGCTGTATAACTTTGGGTGAATTACTTTACTGTCTAAAACTCATCCATAATGTTAATTTTCTCATCCATAAAATGGGAAAAATAGTCCTACTTCATATGATTGTTGTGAAGAATAAATGAAATGAAACTCATAAAGCTTTTAATAAAGTGCTTGGAATATAGTAAGTACTCAGTAAAAATCAACACCCTGATGGTGATGATACAGTGTGGTGATGGTGGTAATGATGCCTGATTTGTGGAATTCCCTTAGGATATTGTGGAACCCCAGGGAGTTCTCAGGAGACTGGAAAATGATACCTGTCTTTTTAACATTTTTTCTGGGAGGAATGAAGTGAATACTAAGAACTTTAGGCCGGCACTGTCCAATAGAACTTTCTGTGATGATAGAAGTGTTTTATATACCATTCGATACAGTAGCTACTAGTCTCATGTGCTTACTGAACACTTCAAATGTGGCTAGTATAATTGTTGAGAAATAATTAAAATTGTTAATTTTGTTAAAATTAAATTGCCACTGTAACTAGTGATTAGTGTATTGGGCAGCACGGCAATATGTTTATAGATTGATGAATCTGATACTAAACTGGCAGTATTTTAGCATACATTATTTAAAAGGTAGTTTTAGAGGGCGCCTGGGGGGCTCAGTTGGTTAAACATTCAACTCACGATTTCAACTCAGGTCATTATCTTGGGGTCATGGGATGGAGCCCTACATTGGGCTCTGAGCTCAGCTGAGTCACTTGAGATCCCCCACCCCTCTGCACTCTCTCTCAAATAAATAAAATCTTAAAAAAAAATAAAAGGTAGTTTTAGAAGCCTTGTTAAGGGATACAGTGATCACTGGGATATAGCGTGGATTCATGAGGTCACTTCAGATAATAATTTCAGTTTCCTAGAGTTGACATGGTTCCTAAGCTGATAAGGAAATGTAGTAGTTGTAATGTATCTAGACTTAACCTGGATCTTTTCATGCTGTCTTTGTGGAAAATATGAGATATTTTATGAGAACAGGGACTGTCATTTGTTCTCTACTGAGCAAATAGTAGATACTTACTAAATATTTGATGAATGAATGGATGGTAAGACAATTAAGTGAATTCCCAACTGGCTGTGAATGGATATACCCAGAGAATAGAGTTGCTTACTGAGGATGATGGGTTTGAGGAACTAGTATTAGATGACTCATCCATGTATGTATTGAAATAACCCAGGAGCGGTGGTATAAAAGACAGTGGCAGTGTGAACTAGTTGCCAGCATCTCCTCACTGAGTGTGGAGGATGTCCAGGTGGTCATTAGCTGATAGTGAAAAGGCAGAGGTAGAAGACTGTGTTGCTGAAAAGCATGGGAATCAGAGTAACAAAGATTTTACATGGGGGTTCAGGATTTTACGTGGTCTGGAGGTGGCATGGGAAGAAAGAAGGGTACCAGTCTCAATTCCCAACATTGGGTGTGGAGTGTGAGAGACTTAATAGCCTCCACTTGAAAGGGCTGCTTGGGAAGAGGGTCATGGGAAAATCAGTTTTCAGTTAAGGCAGAGAGGCAGTGAAAGCTTTCAGAAGAGTTTCTTCATAATGGAACAAAGTTCCTTGAGAGTATTTTTCCACCCTGCTGGCTTCTTATCATCACTTAAACTTTACTTATTTATTATTTATTTATTAATTTATTTGTTTTTATTTATTTTTTATTTTTATTTTTTTAAAGATTTTATTTATTTATTTGACAGAGACAGAGAGAGCAGGAACACAAGCAGCAGGAGTGGGAGAGGGAGAGCAGGCCTCCCGCTGAGGAGGGAGCCTGATGTGGGACTCAATCCCAGGACCCTGGGATCATGACCTGAGCCGAAGGCAGACGCTTAACGACTGAGCCACTCAGGCGCCCCTATTTTTTTTTTTTTTAAAGATTTTATTTATGTGACAGAGACACAGTGAGAGAGAGAACACAAGCAGGGGGAGTGGGAGAGGAAGAAGCAGGCTTCCTGGGAGCCTGATGTGGGGCTGGGAGCAGGGAGCCTGATGCGGGGCTCGATCCCAGAACCTGGGATCATGACCTGAGCTGAAGGCAGACGCTTAACGACTGAGCCACCCAGGAGCCCCTATCTTTCTTTCTTTCTTTCTATCTATCTATCTATCTATCTATCTATCTATCTATCTATCTATCTATTTATTTAAAATAGGCTTTACTACTGATTGAGCTAGCCAGGCACTCCTCATCACTTAAACTTTATTTATTTTTAAAACGTATGTCTATAATCTCTGCACCCAACATGGGGCTTGAACTCAGGACCTGGAGATCAAGAGTCCCATGTTCTTTAGACTGAGCCAGCCAGGTGCCCATTATTTAAGCTTTAAAATGTCTCTCATCTTCACAAAAAACTCTTCTCCCAACTTCATACTTTCTCTAAGTTGCTGTCTGCTTTACAGTCACACTTTTTGAAAGACTTGTCTACATTTGTCATATGTCTCCATTTCTTTGCCTGTGATTCTCTTCTCACCCTATTGTTTCTGTCTTCACAATTTCATCTAAACTGTTTTGCTGGGTTACTAATGTATTTAAAGCCAGTGGCTACTTTTCTATCCTCTTATTTAACCTTTTAGCTGTACTAGTTGTCTATTGCTATGCAACAGATTACCCCCAACTTAACTTAAAACAACAAACATTTGTTGTTTCACGGTTTCTGTGGGTCAGGCATCTGGATGTGGTATGTCTGATTCAGGGTCACTCATAAGGCTGCAGTCAAATGTTGACTAAGACTGCAGTCATCCGAAAGCTCCACTGGGGGAGGGTCTGTTTCCAAGCTCAAGCATGGGGCTGTTGGCAGGCCTGAGGTCCTTGTTGGTTGGTTGCTGGAGAAATCGGTCTCCTTGCCATTTGTATCTCTGCATACGAGTACTTGCAACATGGCACCTTGCTTCTAGATTGAGAGCTCTGTGGAGGAGGAGCAGAGATATTAGCCAGTTTTTTGTAACCTATTCTTGGTAGTGCCATTCTCTCACTTGCTCTGTTCTGTTCTTTAGAATGGAATCTCTAAGGTCCTACACATGCAAGGGGGTGGGGGTTCCACAAAAACATAAATACTAGGAGGCAGAGATCATTCAGAGCCATTGTCAAGATTGCCTACCACAGCAGCATTTGATCCAGCTGATTTCTCCTTACTTTGTAAAGCTCATTTCTTTCACTGTTTTAGATCATGCTTCTGTATTTCTTCCTGGTTTTTGGGCTTTCTCTCACCTTTGTTGAATCCTTCTCTAGCCATTCATTAAATGTGTGAATTTCTATGAGTGATCTCATCTCCTGTTTCATTTTTTCATCTACATGTTGAGTATTCATTTTTCTGACTTCAGGTTTTACCTCTTTGCTGAGTGTAAGGGTCATTGTTACTCAGTATTTCCATTTCGATGCCCCTTAAACTCAGCATTTCCAAAACTGAATGTATTATTCCTGCTCTTCTCTGGTGTTCCTTAATTAATTAAATGACACTTCCAGTTGCTCAAGCCAGAGATATGTGTAGTATTCTTGATTTCTCTCATTCCTCCCACCTTCCATTTTATTGTTCGTATTGATTTTATAAAAGTCATTGCTCTTCAGTGATGGTGTAAATGTTTTTATGAGGTAGTGCATCCCCTGTCAGATTCCAGGCATTGAATGAATGTTTGCTAGGTGATTTTTAAGTTTCCTTCCCATTTTGAGTTACCCTGTTGGTAACTAGTGAAGATTTTTGATTAGGAGACACATGATCGAGCTGTGCTTTGTAGATGTAGCAACTCTTGAATTCATTAAAAAAAAAACAAACTATTTTTTAGGGCAGTTTTAGGTGCACAGCAAAATTGAGTGGAAGGTACAGAGATTTCCCATAGATCCCCACTCCTGCCCCACACATGCAGAGCTTTCTCCATTATCATCTCCCACCAGAGCGGTACATTTATTACAGTTGAGCCTTGATCAACACATCATTATCACCCAAAGTCCATATGAACTCTTATTTTTAGTGGTTGACCAAGAATGAAACTAAACTTTGTATTCCTTTTGATTTTCTTTATTATGGTGTGCTGTGTGATGCATAGACAATGGTTTTCATCAGACAGTCCTTTGTATGTATTTATTATTTACATTTTCCCTTATTTTATTTTTTTACTTTTTTGTTTGGAAGACCTTTGTATGGAAATTAGGTAACTGGAAAAAATTGTCTGAACTTCAGTTAAACATCTCTGAAATTGTGAAAATATTTCAAGAAATAAGTTTGGACCTTAAGCATAATTTTATTAGAGTAGTATAGTTTATTAAATAAAGGAATTAATTTCTCCTTGAAGCTCTTCTTGAATGTAACACACATAAAGGAGAGTATATAAAACAAATGTATAGCTTAACTTATGAAACAAACACTTGTATAACCAACATCTAGGTTATACATTCCAGAAACTTTCTTTGCCTCTTCCCAGTCACATAAAAGTTACTGTTTTTTTTTTTTTAAAGATTTTATTTATTTATTTGAGAAAGAGAATGAGATAGCATGAGAGGGGGGAGGGTCAGAGGGAGAAGCAGACTCCCCGCTGAGCAGGGATCCCAATGTGGGGCTCGATCCCAGGACTCCAGGATCATGACCTGAGCCGAAGGCAGTCGCTTAACCGACTGAGCCACCCAGGCGCCCATAAAAGTTACTGTTGTCTTGAGTTTTATGGGAGTCATTTTTTGCTTTTCTTTATGTAAACCTATATTTAGTTTTGTCTGTTTTTCAATTTTATATTCATGGGATCATACTGTATAATTTTATGCTTGGTTGCTTTCACTCAACATTTTGTGAGATTTAGATTTGTTGTCTATAGCTGTAGTTTGTTCATTTTCATTGATAAATATCGTCCATTGTATAAAATACACCACAATTTATCCATATATCAATGATGGATATTTAGGTTGTTTCCAGTTTTGGGTCATTATGAATATGCCACCATGGCCATTCTTGTACAGGTCTTATGGTGCATATATTTCCGATGACTGTAAGAGCCTGGAGTGGAAAGTCTGGGTCATAGAGTATGCGTAAGTGGAATTTTAGTAGATAATTGCCAAACAATATTCCTGTGTAGTTCTACAAACTTATATGCCCCAAAGCAATATTTGAGAATTCCTTTTGTTCTATATCTTTGTCAGTATTTGGTATTGTCAGTGTTACTGATTTCAGCTGTCTGGTAGATTTATGGTGATATCTCATGGTTTAATTTGCATTTTACTGATTACTAGCGAAGTTCAATAACTATGTCTTTTGGTAATTTGAAAACTGTGAAGTGCTTATTCAAATATTTTGCTCAATTTTCTGTTTGTCTTTTCTGTTCTGATTAATTTATAGGGGTTATATATTTTGCGTATGAACCCTTTGTTGGTTATTTATGTTGCAAATAATCTCCTCTAATCTGTTACTTGGTATTTTGCTCTCAGTGGTGTCTTTTGAAGAACAAGATTCTTTCTTTTTTTTTTTCTTATTAAAGATTTTATGGCGCCTGGGTGGCTCAGTTGGTTAAGCGACTGCCTTTGGCTCAGGTCATGATCCTGGAGTCCCAGGATCCAGTCCCGCATCGGGCTCCCTGCTCAGCAGGGAGTCTGCTTCTTCCTTTGACCCTCCCCTGTCTCATGCTCTCTCTATCTCATTCTCTCTCTCAAATAAGTAAATAAAAATCTTAAAAAAAAAAAAAATTTTATGGGGTGCCTGGGTGGCTCAGTCGTTAAGCGTCTGCTTTCGGCTCCGGTCATGATCCCAGAGTCCTGGGATCAAGCCCCGCATCGGGCTCCCTGCTCCGTGGGGAGTGTCCTTCTCCCACTCCCCCTGCTTGTGTTCCCTCTCTTGCTGTGTCTCTCTCTGTCAAATAAATAAATAAAATCTTAAAAAGAAAAGATTTTATTTATTTGAGGGAGTGAGGGAGAGAGAGAGAGAGAGCACAAGCTGGGGGGAGGGGTAGAGGGAGAGGGGGAAGCAGACTCCCCACTGAGCAGGGAGCCTGACATGGGGCTCAATCCCAGGACCCTGGGATCACGACCTGAGCTGAAGGCAGACGCTTAATTGACTGAACCATCAAGGTGTCCCTTGAAGAACAAGATTCTTAATTTTAGTGTAGTCCAATTAATATTTTCCTTTATGGTTGGTGCTTTTTATGTCTACATTAGGAATCATTCCCTACCCCAAGGTCATGAAGTTATTCTCTTCTATTTTCTGGAAGTGTCCTTGTTATACCTTTCTTATATAGCACTATGGTCTGCCTGTAATTGATTTTTTGTGTGTATGCTGTGAGGTAGGAGTTGTGGTTTATTTTTTTCCTGTATGGTTAGCTGATTTTCTCAGCACCATTTACTGACAGTTCTTTCCTTTTCAAAATTGCTTTGTAGGGGCGCCTGCGTTGCTCAGTCAGTTAAGCATCTGACTGTTGGACTGTTGGTTTCATGTTAGGTCATGATCTCAGGGTCCTGGGATCGAGCTCTGCTCAGCGTGGAGTCTGCTTGGGCTTCTTACCCCTCCCCCCCTTCCCCCCACAACTTGTGTGCTTTTGTTATCTCTCTTGCTCTCTCTCTCAAATAAATAAAATTCAAACCAAACCAAAACAAAAAAACTGCTCTGTAATAGATTGTCTCTCTATTCTGTTCCATTGGTTTTTCTATCTTGGTCCAGTGCTAGACTGTTTTAGTTACTGTGGCTTTATAGTAAGTCTTAATATCTGGTAGAGTAAGTGCTCCCACCCTGTTCTATTTTTCAAGAATGTCGTCTTCTTCCTTTTTTTTCCCCAAGTAAACTCTAGGCCAAATGAGGGTCTTGAACTCATGACCCTGAGATCAAGAGTTGCATGCCAGGCACCCCCAAGACTGTCTTCTTCACATTGAATGTTTATTAGTGACTGTCATGATCAGTAATCAAGACAGTGTGGTATCAGCATAGGGATAGCGATATGCAACAGTGGAACAGAAGAGAGAGTCCAGAAATGAACCCACACATTTATGATTAATTGATTTTCAATAAAGGTACCAAGGTAATTCAGTGGAGGAACTGATAATTTTTTTTGAAGATTTTATTTATTTATTTGACACAGCGAGAAAGGGAACACAAGCAGGGGGAGTGGGAGAGGGAGAAGCAAGCTTTCTGCTGAGCAGAGAGCCTGTTGCAGGGCTCGATCCCAGGACCCTAGGATCGTGACCAGAGTCGAAGGCAGACCCTTAACAACTGAGCCACCCCAGTGCCCCAAGTATAATCTTTTTAACAGAAAGTACTACAACAATTGAATATCAACATGCCAAAAAAAAAAAAAAAAAAATGAAACTCAAACCTTACCTCATAGGAGAAAATGTTTGAGACCTTGGGTTAGGAGAGGATTTCTCAGATACAATACCAAAAGCGTGATTCAGAAAAATATTGATAAATTGGCCTTTATCAAAATTAAAGTTTTGCTTTTCAAAAGAACCCACTAAGAAAATAAAAAAGACAAACGATGGAATGGGAGAAAATATTTGCAAATACTATATCTGATAAAGGACTTGCATCCAGAATATCTAAAGAACTCTTATAACTAAATAGTAAGACAACTCTCCCCAAAATGGGCAAAAGATTTGTATAGACACTTCATCAGTGAAAATCTACTGATGGTAAGCACTTGAAAAAGATACTGATTATCATTAGTCATTAGTGAAATGCAAATTAAAATTACAGTGTGTTACTACTGCATACCCACTAGAATGCCTAAAATAAAAAAAACTGAAGTACCAAGTGGTAGCAGGGATGTAGAGAAACTGGGATTTTTGTGCATTGTTGGTGGGAATGTTAAATGTCACAGGTATTTTGGAAAATAGTTTGGTAGGTTCTTAAGTTGAACATACATTTACTGTGTATCTTCAACCATTCAACTCTTAGGTATCTACCCAAGGGAAATGAAAACATATATTCACACAAACACTTTGTGTACACATATTCATAACAGCCTTATTCATAGTAGTAAAAACTGGAAGCCATCCACATGTCCATCAGCTGGTAAGTTGATAAAATACAGTATATTCATATAATGGAATACTACTGAGCAATAAAAAGAAACTACTAGCTTAACCAAATAAACGAACCTCAAAAAATGTTTTGCTGAGTGAAAAAACTACCAGTTTATAATTTTATTTACATGCAATTTCTAGAAAAGCCTGTATTGCTGAGGCCAGGGGTGAGAGTGAAGATTTAGCTACAAGTGTGTGTAAGGGAACTTACTGAGGTGATGAAATTTGTAAAACTGGATTGTGGTGATGGTTGCACAACTGCATAAATTTACTAAAACTCATCAAACTAGATACTTAAAATGGATGAGTGTTATGGTTAAGTTTTGACTTAAGCTGTTTTTTAAAAAAATGTTTTGGTTATTGTATTGGTCTACTGTATTTCCATATAAATTTTAGAGTCAGGTTGTCAAGTTAAGAAGAAATGTTGGTGAAAAAGAAAGAAAGGGAAAGAAACATTGGTATCCTGATTTAAATTACATTGCATTTATAGATTAATTTGGGTAGAATTACTTCCTCATAATGTGGAGTCTTTGAATCACTGAATATGGTATTTTTATTTTTTGTTTTTCACGTCTCGATAATGTTTTATAGTTCTCTGTGCAGTATTCTTACACATCTTTTGTAGATTAACCTTAGGTTTATGATGGTATTATAAAAGGGATTTTATTTTATTTTTAAAAATTTTTATTTGAGAGAGAGAGCGCGTGCGGGGGGAGGGGCAGAGGGAGAGGGACAAGCAGACTCACAATTGAGCAAGGAGCCCAACTCGAGGCTCGATCCCAGGACCCCAGGATCATGACCTGAGCCAAAGGCAGATGCTTAACCGACTGAACCACCCAGGCGCCCCTATAAGGGGGATTTTTAAAAAAGATTTTATTTATTTATTTGACAGAGAGTACACAAATAGGGGGAATGGCAGGCAGAGGGAGAGGGAGAGAAGCAGGCCCTCCGCTGAGCAGGGAGCCCAATGTGGGGCTCAATCCCAGGACCCTGGGATCATGACCTGAGCTGGAGGCAGATGCTTAACCGACTGAGCCACCCAGGCTTTTTTAAATGGGATTTTATTTATTTATTTATTTTTAATCTTTTTTTTTTTTTAAGATTTTATTTATTTGACAGTGAGAGAGGGAACACAAGCAGGGGGAGTGGGAGAGGGAGAAACAGGCTTCCCGCTGAGCAGGGAGCCCGATGCGGGGCTCGATCCCAGGACCCTGAGCTGAAGGCAGACGCATAACGACTGAGCCCCCCAGGTGCCCCTAAATGGGATTTTAAAATAAATTTTATTTTCTATTTGTTGTTGACATATGGAATAAAATTGAATTTGAATATTGGCTCTATTTTGCCAGGTTTTGACCAAATCTGATGAATTCTAATAATTTTATCTGTAGATTTTCTTGGGTTTCCCACTTATATAATTATGTCATTTGTGAAAAATTACTGTTTTGTGTCTTTCCTTGCAATTCTTATACTTTTTTCTTGTCTTACTTTTGGCTTAGGATCTGTGGCATGTTGTTGAGTGGAGTGGTGATAGGAGAGATCCTTGTTATTTTCCCATCTCAAAGGGAAATTGTTTAATTTTTCACTATTAAGTATGATATTGTCAAGCATATACATGTAAGGCAAGACAAGGCCTGACTGATTTGACTGGTATAGTTAACAATGAACGCTTTAGACTTAAGCAGTTTATTACATGGGCAGTGGAAAGGTGAATAAGCCAAAGGTGCCAGCTCCCTATGACCCTTGTTCCACACATCACAAAAGTCAACACCAGAACAAAAACCTTGCCAGTGACTACAGTGGGGCACTCTATTGATGGAAGAGGCCATTCAGATTTGCTACACAGCAGTTTTGTGGTCTATAGCTCTGTTCTGAGATGGGCAGGCTGAAAGTCATGTGCCTCATCAGAATCCAGTGATGAGAAACTGTCTCATGTCATCCTCCAAGGGAGATAGAAAAGCGATGGGAGATGACCTAGTAGCAGCTCCTTATGGGCCTCCCATCCTTTCCTTTCTGGGGAGATTACAAGGCATTCTGCCAAGACTCAAGGAAGCTACAAGTTGCCAAATATGGAACAGCAGAGTGGTTCCTCAACAGATACTTGTTACTTGCTTTTGCCCATGTCCTTTAGTAGATTAAGAAAGTTTTCTTCTATTCCTAATGTAAGTTTTTTTTTTTTTTAAGATTTTATTTATTTATTTGACAGAGAGAGACACAGTGAGAGAAGGAACACAAGCAGGGGGAGTGGGAGAGGGAGAAGCAGGCTTCCCGCCGAGCAGGGAGCCCGAGGTGGGACTCGATCCCAGGACCCCAGCCGAAGGCAGACGCTTAACTACTGAGCCACCCAGGCGCCCCTACTACATGGATTTTTGATATAGAATTTCTACTGGGTAAAGAGTTTCCTAACATTTGTTACCCTTTATAAGGCTTTCACTTATATAGGAAAAAAATTATTGACAGAGACTTTCTTTTCTCGGACTGCTTGCCTTTTTTCTCCCTTGAGTATATGTATAATTTTGTCCTTGTACATATAGAATTTACTGTTGCTCACCTTTTCAAGGAAGAGACTGATTTGAACTTAAAATTGGTCAGTAAGTTATTAGAGATCTGATAGAATTCTTATGAAACAAGAAGTAGCTATGTTTTACATCTTTCTGAGTATGTCCCTTCAGGTTTTTTAGGGTACATCCCTTCAGATGCCACACAGGTGACCTTTCTACCTTCATGGTAATATTGACTTCATTTTCATTAGTGGCAGATAATTTTGAGTATTTCAAGTAGTTTTTCATTCCTTTTCTAAACTGGTCTATTAAATTTAGGCTGAACCTTTGCTTGATGTTTTTCTCCCCTGAATAAGTAGAAAGTTATTAAGTAGAAAGGATGATTGAAAGTATAGAGTTATTGACCATTTCACTTGATTTGTTCTGGTGACTTTTCTAATGGTCTGCTGGTAGTTAATTTTATAGTATTGCCAAGTTTCTGAACCCATTTTGAAATAATTTGGTTATGCTTAAGGCATATTATTTTTTAAATTTTAATAGAGCAGCAGTTTTTATCTGTTTTCCTCATTGTTAATAACAAGTTAACTGAAAACAGACTTTTTATTTTTATTTTATTTTTTTTTTAAGATTTTATTTATTTATTTGACAGAGAGAGAGCACAAGCAGGGGGAGCGGCAGGCAGAGGGAGAAGCAGACTTCCGGCCAAGCAGGGAGCCCGATGTGGGGCTCGATCCCAGGATCCTGGGATCATGACCTGAGCCAAAGGCAGACGCTTAATGACTGAGCCACCCAGGCGCCCTGAAAACAGACTTTTAAATGGGGAGAACAGACTGCTAGTTGCTAGGGGGGAGGTGGGTGGAGGGATGGGTGAAATAGATAATGGGGATTAAGAAGTAAAAACTTCTAGTTATAAGATAAATAACTCATGGAGATGAAAAGTACAGGGAAGGGAATACAGGCAATAATATCGTAATAATGTTTGGTGCCAGATGGTGACTGTATTTATCGCGGTGAGCACTGAGTAAAGTATAGAATTGTTGAATCAATGTGTGGTACATCTGAAACTAATATAACACTGAGGTTAATTATACTTCAATTAAAAAAATAAGTTAGTGGAAAATGGATGTAAATTCTTTAGGTTTATATTCACAAATGTAGGTAAGTACATAAATACTTATTTCTACATAGCAAGTATATGTGTAGTTTTTAAAAGTAGCAAGATTTTCTTGAAAAATTCAAAAGTGGGTTGGTTCTTAACAAATTCATGTTAAAATTCTTTTGAATAGTATAACAAAAATATCTACCAATTTTTATTTTCATAGTTGTTCAAGAGTAGTACATATCTATTCCCCCTTTTTTTTCCTGTTTCTTCCCTCATTCAAAAAAGCTTTATGGAAAATCTAGTGTACTTTGTTCGTGTACTATGACTGTGTATTGTGTCTGTCTTAGCAATATAATGTTTGAAACATTGTCTCTGCCCTCAGGGTGCTAGTGCCTGGGAAGGAAGACAAGTAGGCAGTGTTAGTGGACTGTGATAAGCGTTAATGATACGAACAAGAACTGGAGTGGAAGGGAGTGGTGAAAGATGAGGCTGGAGATTGGGTTTGGATCATGAAGGGCTTTGTAAATCATGTTAGAGTCTGGAATTTTACCTTGGGGCAATGGCAAGACTTTGGAGACGAATAAAGGAAATGTTGATATTTACATTTTATAATGAGTAGGTAGGAGGAAGCGAAGTGAGGAGGCCAACTAGGAGGCTGTGGCCTTAATCCATCAAAGCCTGAAAACCGAGGTAGTAGAAGTGGGAATAGGGATGCAGACAGAATTGAAAGCTTTAAAGAACGCAGGACTGGAGGCTGCTGGGAAGATGGCGGAGTAGGACAACCCTGGGCTCACCTCTTGCTGCGTGGCCGCCTAGAGAACACCCACATTAATAACCCAGAAAGCTGCCCGAAAACTGGCAGAACAGACTCTCTACAGCCCAGCATAGACAAGAGGCCACAGCGAAGCAGGTCCACCCCCTCTGATCGCTCTTGGCAGGAGTCCATCCGAAGCGGTGCCACAAGCCTGACAGTGTGCACGCAGCCCAGACAAGGGCCAGCACCACTCTAAAGTGAGTCCTGCCCCAGGGAGAGGGGAAGATAACGACACACCAGTCTGACTGTGACCCCAGCAGTGGGCTGGGGCAGGCAGCTGGTCTGACTGCAGGCCCCACCCACCAAAAAAGCTTCTCAGGGGACAACACAGGGAAAGTGCCTGCAGTTTGGTGCTACTGCATCTCTGGCAAATACTTGGTCTGATTCAACTCAAGCCTAAGGCAGCTCCGGGCCAGCCCACTTACACCACAGGCACCAGACTCTGCCCACAACAGGCAGAGGCCATCGCAGGCTGGGCTGAAGGCAAACACATCCCAGCCACAACGGTAGGACACCCCTGGAGCAACACACATAGGAGACACCCCCTGAAGCACCATTTTCTGGTGAAAAGGAGACATTGTGCTCCAGGACCTCTTCTTCATAAAGCCACTACTTTCAAGTGCGGGAGACATAGCTGACTTTCCTAACACAGAGAAACAGACACAGCAATAGACAGAATGAGGAGGCAGAGGAATATGTCTCAAATGAAAGAACAGAACAAAACCAGAGCAGGAGATCTAAGTGAAACAGATATAAGTAATATGTCTGATAGCGAATTTAAAGTAATGCTCATAAAGATACTCACTAGAATTGAGAAAGGAGTGCAGGACCTCCATGAGACCCTCCACCAAGAGATAGGAGACATAAAAAAGAACCAGTTAGAGTTATTGGACTCACTAAATGGAAATAAAAATAGACCACCTGGAATAAATAGCAAACAAGAGGAAGTAGAAGAATGGATCAGCCACCTGGAGGACAGAGTTATGGAAAGTAATCAAGCTGAGCAGATGAGAGGAGGAAAAATATGCAAAATGAGAATAGACCCAGGGAACTCAGTGACACTGCCAAGCATAACAGTTGCATGACAGGGATCCCAGAAGAAGAGCGAGAGAAGGGGGCAAAAGCTTTGTGTGAAGAAATAATAGCTGAAAACTTCCTGAATCTGGGGAAGGAAAGAGAAATCCAGATCCAGGAGGCACAGAGAGCCCCCAACACAACCAACCCAAAGAGGTCTGCACCAAGACACAAAGTAAATAAGATGACAAAAAATAGTGAGAAAGGATTTTAAAAGCAGCAAGAGAAAGGAAAGCAGTGACATACAAGGGAAACCCCATACAGCTATCATTGGGTGTTTCAGCAGAAACTCTGCAGGCCAGAAGGGAGTGGCATGATCAATTCCAACTGCTAAAAGGAAAAAATCTACAGCCAATACTCTATCCAGCAAGGCTTTCATTTAGAATAGAAGGAGAGATTGAGTTTCCCAGAAAAACAAAAGTTAAAAAGCAGAACTAGCCACGTCCCTGTCACACACAATGCATCAGCCTGTGGGTCCCAAATTCACAGTCCAGCCACCCTCCTGCCCAAGTTAGCATGCACGGCCTGCCACCTGCTCAATGCCAAGTCAACACGCCTTCACCTCAGATTGCCAAGGGCTCAAACTGGCACTCTTCCCCTCAAATGCCAGCCCCAGTGCTCAACTTTGTGCACAAAAGTGGGCATAATTATAACAGCAGAATGAAGCAACCCAAACAGTGACCCTGTTTCTGTGGAATATGGAATGGATAAAAGGAGTGTGCTAGGCTGAGAACATCAACAAGCACATCAAAAAACAATACATATAGCATGATTCTGGTTAGTAAAAAAAAAAACAAACCTGAGAAGAATAAAACAAGATGAAATCAGAGAGGAAGACAAACCATAGGAGACTCTTAAGCATAGGAAAGAAACTGAGGGTTGCTGGAGGGGAGGAGGGGGGATGGGGTAACTGGGTGATGGGCATGAAGGAGGGCACGTGATGGAATGAGCACTGGGTCTTGTATGCAACTGATGAATCACTTAACTCTACCTCGGAAACTAATAATACACTATATGTTAATTAATTGAATTTAAATTAAAAAAAGGAACCACTCCGCCCCAAAAAATAAAACACAGGACTGGGTAATTCAGAATGTGTGTGTGTGTGTGTGTGTGTGTGTGTGTGTGTGTGTGTGTGTGTGTGTGTGTGTGTGTGTGTGTGTGTGTGTGTGTGTGTGTTTACATGTGCTTTTGTGGGGGAAAGGACAGTTGAGGGGAGGGAGGAGACTAAGGTGACTTACAGACTTTCAGATAGAGCAGGTAGAACAGTCCTGTCCGGTTTTGTAGCCACTACTCACATAGGGCTGCTTAAATTTAAAGTAATTTAAATGAAATAAGATTTAAAATTCAGTTCTTCAGTTGTACTAGCCATGTTTCATGTGCTTATTAGCCAAATGGGACTAGTGGCCTCTGTGTTAGAAAGTGCAGATAAAGAACATTTTCATTGTGACAGAAAGTTCTGTTGTACAGCGCTGGTCTGAAGTTTTTGTACCTACTACCTTTTCCCCAGAGGAAAGTAAAAATAATAGGTGGTATTTGCCTAAGTCTCCTAAGAATTCTGGCTCCACAATATTTTAAGGGATTCTGTGAGTCTCACATAGTTATCACCATCACCACCAGCACCAGTCATCATCAGATCTAGAACACTTCTATAATCAGAGATGGTTGTGTTGGAGCACTGAGCTAGAGGGATAGTCATGCCATTCACTGAACTATTTATTGCTGTGGTGAGGGCAATAGGAACCTCTGGAAGGTACTGTCCAATAGAAATATGATGTGAACCACATATTAATTAAAATTGTAGTATTCACATTATAGAGTAAAGAGAAACTATTAGATCTTATAATTTTTTAAAACATTTTATTTAACTCAATATATCCAAAATACGATTTTCAACATGTTAAAATATATATTTAAAAAACTATTAATGAGCAATTTTACATTATTTTTTCATACCTTTTGAAATCATTTGTATACTTTTTAAATAGCGTATCTGTTTTTGTTTTTAAAATTTATTTTTTTAGTAATCTCTACACCCAGTCTGGGGCCTGAACTCTTAACCCTGATCAAGAGCTGTGTGCTCTTCCGACTGAGCCAACCAGGTGCCTCTTTTACAGCATATCTTAATTCACATGCTAAGTTTTTAACCAGAAATACTTAATCTACATTTAGATTTCATAAAATTTGCAGTTGAAAAAGTGGCCTCACATACCCAACTTTTCCCAAACATGCTTAAAAATTTTCTAGTAACTGAATTATCAGTTTTTAAATTTAACTTTTATTTTATTTTTATTTATTTTTTCAAAAATTTTATTTGAGAGAGAGCAAGCAAGGGGGTTGGGGGTGAGGGAGGGAGATGGAGGGAGGGAAGAAGCAGACTCCCTGCTGAGCAGGGAACCTGACATGGGGCTCAACATGACGGGGGTGGGGGCTCTATCCCAGCACCCTGGCATCAGGACCCGAGCCAAAGGCAAGCATATAACTGACTGAGCCACCCAGGTACCCCTAAATTTAACTTTTAATTACAGTGACATAAAATTAAAAATTCAGTTCTTCAGTTTCACTAGCCACATTTTAAGTGCCCAACAGCTACATGTGGCTGACTACCACATTGGGCAGTACAGTTCTGGAATAACCAAGTGCATTCACTTGATAGTTGGAAATTCAGGTCTGGAGCTCAGGAAAGAGGTGTAGAAACAGACAGCTAGATGGCAGGGACTGTGAGGAACAGGGAGATAAATAAATTTGTGATTTAGGACAAATCAATATTAACTTTTGTGCTTCATTGAAAAAACCTGTAAATGCACCTGGTGTGATTTAAAATGGTAGATGAGTATGCTACAAGCTCATGCTCGATATGAGCATATTGTAGTGGTTAAGAGCCTGACTTTAGAGTCAGATGTGTGATCATGGGCAATTTACTGAGCCTTTTTAAGCCTTAGTTTCCTCATCTAGAAATGGGATAATAAAATCTTTCTCCCTGAAAGGTTCGCTGGAAGGGTTATAGGAAGAATCCATGGCGAGTATTTACCATGTATAATACCTTGTCTCATTTCTAAGTTTCCATTTCTTTCTTGTGGACTGTACCATAAATTTAATAGTTTATTTTTTAAAGATTTATCCATTTGAGAGAGAGATCTCAAGAGTGTGTGTGGGGGAGGGGCAGAGGGAGATGGAGAGAGAAACTCAGACTCTGCACTGAGCACAGAGCCTGATGGGGGGCCCGATCCCACAACCCCAAGATCACCACCTGAACTGAAACCAAGTCAGATGCCCAACTGACTACGCCACCCAGGCGCCCCTTAATAATTTGTTTTTAAAAAGTTATACATGTTGATATAAGCTGAATCCTAATTTCAGAAACTTTAAATTATGAAAGAATGTTTATCTTAAAATAGAGGAAATTGGGGCGCCTGGGTGGCTTAGTTAAGTGTCTGCCTTCAACTCAGGTCATGATCCCAGGGTCTGGGATTGAGCCCCACATCGGGCTCTCTGCTCAGCAGGGAGCCTGCTTCTCCCTCTGCCTGTTGCTCCCCCTGCTTGTGCTCTCTCTCTTTTGTCTCTGTCAAATAAATAAAATCTTTAAAAAAAACAAAACTAGAGGAAATATACTTATTGTTCATACTGATGAGTGCTCATTATGATCCACATACTATGTCGAATGCTTTACATGATGTGAAAGGTTTTTTTTTTTAAAGTGCAGTGTAGCATATTTCTATTGTAAAGTTTCACATAACCAGATTTTGTAATAGAAAATCTGTTTTAATTCTGGAACTTTGAAGTGTATTATGGTCTAAGTCTTTTTTGAGTTAGTCCAGGAACCATTGAATTCTGCTTGAATCTCTTTGGATCTCTTAAATTTATGATTTTGTAGTACTCTAAGCTAAATCTATAGAATTTAAGAGTGTAATTCTATATTTGTGTATGTATGTATAAAGAATTATGGCTTAAAAAAATACCCTTGGTGGAGTTTATTCAGAGAACTGTGGTGACAGGAGAAAAATGGACTCTCAAAGAGAAAAGAATTCTGATTTTTACTGGCTCTGCAATTCTTTTTTTCAAGTCTTTTTAAGTCCCATCTTGCCCATTATATATCTGGCGGTGTGCCATTTTTCAAGTGTACTAGAAAAGACAAACATTTTTATAATGCTTACCCCATATGTTGAATACCTCATACATGCTGAGAAATGTTGGCTGTCTTCTTCACAGTAGTTCCCATATACTCAGGTCTAAAATAGTATTAGACATCTTGCATCTGTATTATTGCAAATAATGAAAAAAAGTTATGATGCCGTTAGGGCCAGCAGATAGGTTTGATACTATATTCGTGTGTTGGGAAGGATTTTGAGACCAGGTTCAAAAGGAAGAAATGTTCACCTTAAATTATAGTGCTTTTTCCCTCTTGTTTCTGTTTAAACATTTTTTTCTTTTTTTAACAAGTATTATATACCCATTTGGAAAATTTTGACAACTACTAAGACAAAGTAAACAGATTTCCTCCCATTCTTTTTATTTTGCTTATATGGATATTTGCAAACTCGAGAGTATACTATATGTTAAATGTATATCCATTTTCATGTACTGTGTTGTAAATATTTTTTGTCAGACATTAGTTGTAAATGTATTTTTGTAGGTGGCATATTAAATCATAAAGGTTTTACTTAAACATTTCCCAAATGAATGAGTTAATAATAAAGCTGATACATAATTCATAATTAATGGATTTATGTACATTTTAGATCATTTAAGTAGATAGGCTTCTTGCATATGGAATTATTGCAAAAGATATGAATGTTTTTAAGACTCTTAAGCATAACCATTTTCAAACTTGCTGCTTCCCAAATGCTCTTATATTTTAAGGAAGGAAACAAATACTTTGAATACAGATGCCTTTATTGTTTTAGGGAAGAAAATCAAACATTGGGTGCCTGCAATTTGTCACTTAAACTTCTAAAGTTTATGAAATGTTTCAGACATGCAAAAGGATAGAATTGTATAATTAATACCTGTGTACCCACCACCCAGCTTAAGAAATAAAATATTGTAGAGTTAAAAGCTCCTTGTGGAACTTTCCCTGATTATAAATGTCTTGACAAACAATGATGTCGATATTTAATCTTCTCCAATTATACAGGCCTAAGTCCAAGATTTTTTGGGCAAGAATTCAGAAATTCTCAGATTTTAGAAAGGTGATATGATGCATATACTATATGTATCTAACTTTCCAAGCAGGATTGAGGGGCATCTTCCAATTCCTTCATCAAATACAGAAGTATTTCTGCATCACTTCAGGTGTGGTTTTGCCACCAAATTGGTTACAAAAGTTTTTGGTTTTCAGAGATTTTTGGAATTCAGATTTGTGGATAATGGCTTGTGAACATGTATATCTATCTATTCACTGTGTTCAGTTTAATCAATCTGGTAGGATTTGTTCATCTTTTTGTCAGACTGATCATAGTGTAGTATGAGATGTGTAAAATGAAAGGTAATATAGCTGGAATTCAGACAATTTAATATTTTAGGATTTTAAGATATCAGGATATCATTGAGGACTGGAGTGGTTGGGAAAGGCTATCACCTCCAGCTGGACTCTCTTGAACTAAGTGGCACAGGTTGTTTTGTAAGTAGAGAACACTATGATTAATAACCTTGTATTTGCTTCTAAGTAACTGCTTGACAAGATGTTTGTCATGGTGAGAACTTTGATAGACCTTACAATTAACTTGATTAACTGATTGATAAGAATTACTAAAAACCATAATTACCTTGACTATAACTGAGTTAATCACCTTCTCATCCTCCCATAAAGAAGAATGGAATGGCAGCCATGATGTGTTAAGTGTTATTGCTGCTCCTAGCAGAGGGGCTTTTTCTGGTAGGAATGTCACCAAAACATTGCTACTGTAGCCACATAATTCTGTAATTTTTGGATTCTATGAGAATCAGATTAAGGTCATACAAACTGATGCACGGTTTTAGCAAACCTGAGAAGCTGTATACTGAAGGTGGAAGCAGAGACATATGTGCTTTAACTGGTAGGGTGTGTGTGTATATATATCTAGATTGTGTGTGTGTGTGTGTGTGTGTGTGTGTGTGTGTGTGTGTGTGTGTGTGTGTGTGTGTTTAACCTACTACTCACAGGGACTTTATCAGCCAGGAGCCTAGCCCATTAATTACCATATAATAGTGCTGAATGGTTGAGGTCCTTACTTAAGCCTTTAGTTTACAGTGAGAAGTGTGTGTGTGTGTGTATGTGTGTGTAAAAGTAATACATGCTCACTATTAAAGTATATATGCAAGGGAAAAACTGATTCCATCTGACCTTTCAGAAATAGCTTCTTACTATCCAGATCATTTCTTTGTGTGTACAAACATACATGTATGCAACCTTTTGTATACTGATGGGATTGTATTATACAATTCTTCTGTAACTTTCTTTTCTCCTTCAAAACATATTAGAGATGTCTTTATAGAGGTTATCAGATATAGATTTAAGGAATTATTTTTATTTTTTTTAATCTTTAAAAAAGATTTTATTTATTTGACAGAGAGATAGAGCAAGAACACAAGCAGGGGCGCTGGGAGAGGGAGAAGCAGGCTTCTGGCCAAGCAGGGAGCCTGACATGGGACTTGATCCCAGGACCCTGGGATCATGACGCGAGCCGAAGGCAGACGCCTAATGACTGAGCCACCCAGGCGCCCCAGGAATTTTTTTTTTAATAGTATTTTATTTTATAGTTTGTAGATAGCATTTTTTAATCTCTTGGTAGAAATTTAAGTTTTCTCTATTTGCTGTACAAATCATACAATAATTGAATACCCTTGCACATATATCCTTAAACCTGTGATATTTTAAAAGTGAGACTTCTAGGTCAGAGGGCATGCACACTTGAAATGGATTTGATTGATTCTGCCAAATTGTACTTGAATGGGATTTTAAAATTTTATCTGTTAATCTTTGCATGAAGTGCTTAAGATAGCAGCGTACTTCTTGCCCCTAGTGACATTTATGACCCTTTAACAAAATGAACAGAATCTTACAAATGTTGAAATACAGTATTTAAAATATTCAATTCATTTTCTGATAATAAATGCTAATTACTCATGAGTACAACCCATCACAGCAGGTTGGACTAGTAATTTTGAGATTTAGTCACAATTTCACATACAATGCTTTATTTTTATTTTTATTAAAGATTTTATTTATTTTTTTTGACAGAGAGCGAGAGAGCGAGAGAGGGAACACAAACAGGGGGAGTAGGAGAGGGAGGAGCAGGCTTTCCACTGAGCCGGGAGCCGATGCGGGGCTTGATCCCAGGATCCTGGGATCATGACCCGAGCCGAAGGTTAACGACTGAGCCACCCAGGCGCTCCCGCATACAATGCTTTAAATAGCTAATGGGTGATATATTTTCTAGTTCACCTTGAAAACATCTCAAGAGTACATCTGTGGCAGTTGTAATTAATTTGAGGTAGGTTACTATGTTGCTGTTGAAGGGTTTTCTGCTTTCCTTAGATTTATGAATATTTGGTGTTCCTTTGGAGATTCAGGTTGTAGAGAGCTATTATCCTTCTAATCTGTGAGGAAAGAGTTGAGACTACTGTTTGCAGTTGCATGTTATGCTTGTAGCTATTTGTGGGAAGAGTGAGAATTAAAGGCTGACATACAATCATTGTGTGTGGAAGCCTTTTTAATTTTAAGCTTTTCTGGGTGTACTCCAGGATTCTGAGAGGCTGTGTATGGGTATCTGTGGGGTGGGGCCCGCTGGTGTGTTTCCCTCAGTATGTGTATAGGTATTGGTACCAATGCTCTTCTTACAGGGAAAAATGATTCTGGAATTTTCTGGTAATCTTCTCTTTATGGTTTTCCTGACCTAGTTGACAAGTTCTGTGGGGTGAATATGTAGTAGTGGCCAGGTCTGAACTGAGTTTTGTTGTTTTACTTTAAGACCTCATGGAGATTTGGTAATGAATATGGGAAGTAGGTTTTAGGATGTTAAGAAAAACCCTAGATCACAAAGAATTGACCTCTACAAGCTATGCCTCTTTCACTTTCCTTGAGGTTTTGTCTCAGCAGCATTTTGGTTCATTTTGGAGGCTTTGAAGTAGATTATTCTCATAATTACTACTTCGGTATGGCCATCTGTATATTCTGGCTAAGGGATACAAAAAAACACTTTTCTTGGTAGGAGTGAAAATTGAAGTTTTCCAGAAGGAACTTTACTAAAGACCTAAGAGTAGAAAACCCCAAATCTCACCCGCCCCCCACATATATTAGAAGGGTTTTAAAAGTAAGAGAATTGGATATTAAAAGCAATACATGTTTATGGTAAAAATTGTGAAATTACAGAGACAGGATACTACTTTCTTATTCTAACTTAACCTTTAGTTGATAGAGCTTATAGGATATGTAGACTCATTTTTTTTCACCTTAATTCTGTCTCATTTTGATGCTTATGAATGGATATTATATAAAGGTACAGAATGTCTGTAGTAGATTGGCTTTCACATTCTTGATGGCCTGATCTTCCCACTTCTTTTCTCCCCTCTTCTTCCTTCCACAACTCTGTCCATCTGTTTATAAACATATGGTGACTGAATGCATACTCTGATGCACTAATGAGTAAGGTGTATGTGTGTATTAAAATCCTATTTTCATAGAGTGTATGGTGTAGTAAGAAATACAGACAAAACATGTAAAGAAAGTATTCATAAATTCTAGTACATCCTAGGAAGGGAGCAGGCAGAATTACATGTTCTCTGTAGAACATTACTACCTGGTTCTCAGTGAATAATGTTTACATTGTCATCATATTTTAAACTATTTATTGGCTTTCTGTTTTTAGAGTTGATGGTAGACAAAAGAAGACAGTTATAGATCAGAAAATAAATGTAACGCACTTGTACAATGTAAAAATAACAGAAAGGTGATTCATGTGAGGGGCACCTGGGTGGCTCAGTTGGTTAAGCAGCTGACTCTTGATTTCAGCTCAGGTCTTGGTTGTGAGTTCAAGCCCTGCATTGGGCTCCATGCTGGGTGTGGAGCTTACTTAAAAAAAAAAGTGATTCATGTCAGGTAGTTGGGTGTACTGGGAACCCAGATTGCTTATCTTATACTGAGATAGGTGGTAGGAGGTTAAGAGTTTAAATTTGGGGTGCTCAGTCGGTTAAGCGTCTGCCTTCGGCTCAGGTCATGATCCCAGGATCTTGGGATCGAGCCCCACATTGGGCTCCCTGCTCAACAGGGAGCCTGCTTCTCCCTCTCCGTCTGCATCTCCCCCTGCTTGAGTGTGGGCACGTTCTCTCTCTCTGTGTCAGATAAATAAGTAGAATCTTTTAAAAAATTAATGTTTATTTGTTTAATATATTTATCACCTACCTTTTATGTGGTAGGCCCCATTCTAAGTGTTGAGGTACAGCAGTGGACAGAAAAGGGAAAATTTACTGTTCTCATGAAGCTTTCATTCTAGTGAAGGAAGCTGGCAATATCAAAATGGAGAAATGAAACAAATTGCATATTATATGGTAATAAAAGGTATGAAGAAAAATTAAATAATTTAGAGTTATTTAAATTATTTATCTAGAGTTAGACTAGACTTAAAAGCAGAATGGTCAAAAGTGGTTATCTGTAATGAGAAGGACAGAGGACGAGACTTTAATTTTTATTATTTGAATTTTTATTTCTATATGCATGTATTATTCAATAGTAATATTTAATGCCATAGGTATAAACATATTAGTAGGGGCGCCTGGGTGGCTCAGTCGTTAAGTGTCTGCCTTCAGCTCAGGTCATGATCCCAGGGTCCTGGGATCGAGCCCCACATTGGGCTCCCTGCTAGGCGGGAAGCCTGCTTCTCCTCCCATTCCCCCTGCTTGTGTTCTGTCTCTTGCTGTGTCTTGCTCTGTCAAATAAATAAAATCTTTAAAAAAAATAAAAAAAATAAACATATTAGTAACATATATTACCAAAATGGACACCAAATATTTTTGAGTCCAAATATGCTTATAATTTTTTGAAGATTATTATTTAAATAAAAAGTAACATCAAGATCACAGTAAGTTAACACTTCACACTAGCGAGGATGGCTAGATGGACAGTAACAAGCGTCCATGAAGACATGGAGAGATTAGAACCCTCATACATTGCCACTGAGGATGGCTAGATGGACAGTAACAAGCGTCCATGAAGACGTGGAGAGATTAGAACCCTTATACATTGCCACTGAGAATTGTTGCAGATACTTTGGAAAACAGTTTGACATTTCCTTCACATGTTACATAGACTTTTCATATTGCTCAAATACTTTTACTCTGAGGTAGATACCTAAGAGAATTACAAACATATGTCTACACAAAAACTTGTACATGAATGTTCATAGTAGGATTATTTATAATAGGAACCCAAATGTCCATCAGCTGATGAATGGATGAGCAAAATGTAGAATTTCCATACAACAAAATATTATCCATTATATGGAATGAAATACTGATATAATACTACATATGAATGAATCTTGAAAACATTATGTTAAATGAAAGAAACCAGACACAGAAGCCCTCTTATTTTATGTTTCCATTTATATGAAATGTCCACAGTAGGTAAATATATGGAGACAATGGTTACCAGGGCCTGGGGAATGAGAAATGGGGAGTGGCTGCTTATGGGTTTGTGGGATTTCTTTTTGCAGTGATGAAAGTATTTTGCAATTAGATAGTGGTATAACTGTGCAACCTTGTGAATATACAAAAAAAAATCACTGAATTATACACATTAAAATGGTGAAACTTATGATATATGAATTATAACTCAATTAGAAAATGGTGAAGCAAAAATGAAAAGGCATACAAAAGAAAGTGTATTGATTCTCAGTGGGGCTTGGAGGGAGAAAACACAGGGTATTAGAATATGGCGCTTTCATCAAATGAAAAATGACTGCCTGGCATTTTTAATATATCTCCCACCCTCAATTTGATGTCTATCAAAATGAACTACAATTGATTATTGTAGGCTGTTAAGGAGATTGTTGCAGTAGTACTGGCCAAACAGGATGAGGTTGTAGCTGTAGGGATGGAAAGGAAATATATTAGAAAGGTAAGAATTGATGGTACACAGTGATTGTTTAGTTAATGAGAGTTGAATAGAGGAGTGAAAAAGGAGGCGTCAAAATGAATTCCATCAAAGTAGAGAACATAGGAGAAGTGCATGTTGTAGGGAAAATGTATGTTTAGTTAGAACTGCTGAGTTGTCTGTGGGAAATCTTGGCAGATATGTATAGTAAGTAGTTGGTCATGTAAGTCTGCAGGCCAAGGGGGAAGCCAGAGTTGGGAATATTGATTGAGAAAAAACCTAAACTAAAATAAGTACCTGCCTAAAATAGGTGATAGTTGAAGCGAGCTCCAACAGTCGCTGTGGGTAAGATTGCCCAGGGAAAGTAAAACTGCAGGAGACAACATGTTTGGGGATAGAGCTGTAAGGTATGTACCAGTGTTTTAAGGATAGGTAGAGGAAGAGGAGCCAGTAAAATGTATGAAAGAGGGATTGTCTTGGAGAGATAGTAGAATCAGAAGAGTAGTACTAAAGAGACCCAGGTAAGGCTTTCAAGATCGAAGTGGTCAGTAGTGTCAAATGCAGTGAAAGTAAAGAGAATCCATTGATTTTGGCTATAAGGAAACCAGGCTTTATTCTAGAAGTGGTAGTGGAAGTTTTTAGTGCCTAGGGCTTCATCTTATGCCAATATACCATTTCTGTTGGATATCTTTATACCACCCGTTCCTGAAAAAGTTTTATATTTTGGGCCTGATTATAAAAAATAGTATACACTCGAAAAAAATCTGTGGTTTGGCAAGAAAGTGAGATCACCACCAGATATCTTACTTCTCAGAGTTGTACATCCTGCTGAAACTTCAAAAAAAACCCAGCTAGCCAAACTCAGTTGGAGTCTGTGTTTGTAACTTTTTCTTTTTTGTCTTTGGTTTGACAGTGGATAACAAACATCTTTCTTTGTCATTAAGTATAGAGCTACATCATCAGTTATAATGAGGTGGTATATTAGTTTTCTAGGTCTGCTATAACAAATTACCACAGACTTGTTGATGTAAAAATCCACAAATTTATTCCCTCGGTTTTGGAGGCTGGAAGTCCAAAATCAGTGTAGGCAGGCCTTGCTCCCTCTGAAGGCTTAAGGGAGAGTCCCTGGTTGCCTCATCCTGGCTCTTGGCCATCTTGGCGTTCTGTGGCTTGTAGCTGTACCATTCCAGTCTCCACCGCCATCTCCTGTGTGTGTCTCTGGGACTGAATCTCTCTGTCTTTTCTCATAGAAAGACACCAGTCATTAGCTTGAAGGCCTGCCATAATCTAGTAGAACTTATCCTAAGTTGGTTACATCTCCAAAGACCGTATTTCCAAATAAGGTCACGTCCAGAGGTTCCTAATTGACTTGAATTTAGGGGTGACACTATTCAACCTATTGCAGATGGTATTTCATTTTATAGTTTTGCCTTAACTTATATAGCCAGTTCCCCATTGCTGGACATTTAGATTGTAATTTTTTCCTAGTATGAACATAATGGAGACAGGGAATAATATATGTAGTAGGTGATCCAGCTGGGCACCTTTTGGTACTCCCTTGTCCCATCTTAACTGGATGGACGTGTCCAGCAATCCTGGCCTGAGATGAATATGATCATCAAGGGGTTAGGCCCCTTGGGAGTGAAAGTTTGGGTTGCCATCAGGTAAGCCACTAAGACCTGTAAATAGGATGAAATTAGTGGAGGAGGGAGAAGAAGAGTACCATTTGTGTTCTTGAGAGACTGACAGCATCTGTAGTTTGTTTCAGTAACCTTCCTCTTCTGTGATTCCCCTCAAGAACAGAGACCTGTGAGAATCACGGAGAAGCGGCTTCCTGTTCCCATGTGGAGAAGTAATTCTGCAGTGCAAGGGGTGGACTGTGGCAGCCACACAGATGTACTGTTCAGATCTCCTGTTGTGGGGAGCAGAATTGCCTCACTTTCTGTACCGTTACTGCCTTTGTACTTTTGTCAAAAATGAGTTGTCCGTATGTGTGTGGGTCTGTATTACTTTTTAAATTATGAAAGTAACTCATATTCATGTTAAAACCTCAATCAGTATAGAAGAGTGTAAAAACCCACTTTTGCTCATGACTTCTTGTATTATTCTTATAAATTAAAAAAAATTAATTTACATAATTTACATACTGACTTACTTTTTTTTTTTTTTTTGGAGTGGCGGGGGGAGGGTGAGAAGGAGAGGGAGAATCTTAAGCAGGCTCCAGCACCCAGCGCGGAGCCCGATGGAGGGCTCGATCTCACAACCCTGAGATCATGACCTGAGCTGAAATCAAGAGTCAGATGCTTAACCAACTAAGCCACCAGGCGCCCCAGACTTACGGTATTATTTTTAATATCTGTAGAGTATTACCATAATTTTAGACTATACCAGAGTCATCTTATTTTATTTTCAGTTTATTCTTACTGTTTTCCCACTTATGTGAAAATATGTATAAGATGAATTCCTAGAAATGTAATGACTAACATTTATTGAAAACCTACTAAGAACTAGATAGATATTTATACTTACTCACTGATTTGGTCCTTTTAGCCATCTTTTGAGGAGAACACTATGTCCATTTTATAGATGAGGATACTGAGGCTCTGACAGATATATTTTGTTTAATGTTACACATTTAAATCATGGAGCTGAACCAACCAGCCCAAGCCTTTCCTACTAGATACTACTTGACTAAGCCTCAGGAATACAGTAAGAATTATTTAACAGGGAGCTTGTTAGGGGTGAAATGTATATAAGGTCTATGCATTACATTTTTGTTACTGTACATTTTACACTCACTCCCCAGAAAAGATTTCAGGTCAGATTTTTGGTTTCATACTTGAGCATGGTGTTATTAATATGCTTCAATATGAAGAGCAACAGTGTTAAGGAGGGTGATAAAAAAGCTGTGTCCATGTATTCTGAGCACTATTGCTTGATGATTTGGAATTGTATTTTTAATTTTTGCCATTCCACTTCATTTGGGGAACTTTAAAAAATGACTTTAAAAAAATAAATAAAAAATGACTATTGTTTTAAAAATAAATCTGATTAGGGGCACCTGGGTGGCTCAGTTGGTTAAGCGGTTGCCTTCGGCTCAGATGAGCCCCACGTCAGGCTCCCTGCTCAGTGGGGAGTCTGCTTCTCCCTCTCCCTCTGCCTGCCGCTCTGCCTACTTGTGCTCTCTCTCTCTCTCTGTCAAATAAATTAAAAAATTCTTTGCTTATAAGTGTATACCACCAAAACTGAATTAATTTTAGGTTTCTTGACTTTATTTTCTGAGAACAAATTGAACCTTCTCTTGGTAGGGAAACCCACTATTTTGAGGCTTTTAGGCTGTTTTTGAGTTAAGAATGCTTGTTAGGTGAAAATAAAAACTAAAAAATTGTAATTTTTCATGGGAACATGGAAATATTAGATGGTGAAACTATGTTATTAATAAACACCAAATCTAAGATAAACCAGATTTCTAGTAATGTTCTTGTCAAAATTAGATTTTAGGAAATTTTTCTAAACATAAATCGGGTAAACTTGCAGAGATTTAAACACTGCTGATATTTTTTAGTATTTTTTAAAACTCAAAATATAGGATAAGAAAACTCATTTGAAGTACTTAATAGGTCTCAGGCTATAATATTAACTTGACAGATAATTTAATAGAGATTTTTAAGTATTAAGAGCAATGTTATATCCATAGGCATATTTTCTACATGTGATTGCTGTGTGTGTGTGTGTGTGTGTGTGTGTGTGTGTGTGTGTGGGAGAGAGAGAGAGAGAATTTTTAATTTTCTTACAAAATGAGAGGCATTAATCTGTTCTTATTGAGCTTATGGTGTCTTTTTTTGGAATTAAAATGTAGCTACAGAATTTCCTATTTTTATTCATCTAAGAAGAACAGTTTGTTTTTTAAAATATTGAAATCTTGACTGTTTAGTACATTTCTTTATGACTTTCAGGGCATAATTTTAGAGGACAAAAATACATAGCGAAACATAGAGAAGGAGGATGTCAATTTATGGAACTTGGTTACAATTTAAAAATAAAGTTTATTAACATAAAGGATTTATTAACATGATAAAAGGGCTTACATTATATTTGTCTTACATTGCATTTAGTTGCAGTTTCCTTAAACTAATTTCAAGCTTACTACCACCTTGTGAATATAAGAACTATTTTACTGAATTATATTCAGATTTAGGTTGACTTGTGGATTCAGCAAACATTGCATATTTGATTTGTATTAGGCACTATGCTAGGTTTTGGAGATAAGGTATTCCTTTAAGGAAGCAATTAATTAAAACATAGTACATTGTATTTTGAAAGCTCTTGGTTCCATGAGAGGTGCACCTAAATTAGACTGAGGGATTTAAGGGTTTGTGTAGGACTGTGACTATTAAATTTAGTTTGGAAAAATGAGCGGTAAGTAGTTAGTCACTTGAGGGGGAAGAGGAAGGTCATAGAAATAAAAAGAGGGCATGGTATTTCAGGAAATTGCAGGTACTTGATCATGGCTGTCACATGGAAAAGGAGAGTGGTTAAGAAGTAAACTGCCTTAGGGAGGTAGGCAAGACCGAAATCATGAAAAATCTTATATGCATTGCCAAGGAATTTAGATACTTATTTTGGGAAGCCATCAAAGGAAGTATGTAGGTGTGCTCATGTCATATTTAAATTTTAGAGCAGTGGTTCTTAAACTTTTTGTTCCACCATCTCTATACACTCTTGAAAATCAGGACTATAAATAGCTTTTGTTTATGGAGGCTATATCTATTACTATGTACTGTTTTAGAAAGTAAAACTGAAAAAAAAGTAAAATTGAGAAAAATTTAAAGCATAAGAGTATACAAGTATACATTCCATTAGTTGTCAGTGGGATATACCACATATCATGTAGCCTCTGAAAGACAATACTATACATTTGTAAGAGTGTACAGTGAAAAAGGCAAATAATATAGTATTATGAAAGTAGTTTTGTTCTCATGGACCTCCTGAAAGGATCTTAGGGAGTCTTAGGGGTTCCTGACCCACTTGGGGAATCGTATTAGAAGATCATTCTGGTGGGGCGCCTGGGTGGCTCATTTGTTGAGCGTCTGCCTTCAGCTCAGGTGATGATCCCACCGAGGGTCCTGGGATCAAGCCCTGAGTCTGGCTCTCTGCTCAGCGGAGAGCTTGCTTCTCCCTCTCCCGTTCCCCCTGCTTGTGTTCTCTCTCTTGCTATGTCTCTCTGACAAATAAATAAAATCTTAAAAAAAAAAAAAAGATCATTCTGGCAATGGTGTTGAGAATTGTTTAGAGCCTACAAAAAGAAACACACTTTTAATTGTGATACAGTATGGTATGCCCCCTCGAAACAAAGATTTCAGGAACAAATCTATTATTTTTTCGTGGTATTAAAAAAATTACTGGATGGGCGCCTGGGTGGCTCAGATGGTTAAGCGTCTGTCTTCGGCTCAGGCTCAGGTCATGATCCCAGGGTCCTGGGATCGAGTCCCGCATCGGGCTCCCTGCACCTTGGGAGCCTGCTTCTCCCTCTGCCTCTCTCTCTCTCTCTCTCTCTCTCTCTCTCTCTGTCTCTCATGAATAAATAAATAAAATCTTTAAAAAAAATAAAAATAAAAAAATTACTGGATTAAAAAAACCCAAACATCTCACAGTTTTTTTTTTTTTAAGATTTTGTTTATTTGTCAGAGAAAGAGAGAGCACAAGCAGGGGAGTGGCAGGCAGAGGGAGAAGCAGGCTCCCCACCGAGCAAGGAGCCGGATGTGGGACTCGATCCTAGAACCTCGGATCAGGACCCGAGCCAAAGGCAGCCGCTTTACTGACTGAGCCACCCAGGCGTCCCCATCTCATAGTTATGTAGAGCATGTCTGGCTCAAGGTTCTGGCTCAAGATATTTTGTGAGGTTGCAGTCATCTGAAGGCTTGTTTGGAGTTGGAAGAGCTTTTTTGAAGCTCTCACATGACTGTTGGAAGGAGGCTTCAGTTTCTCACTATGTGGCTGTCTATAGGGTAGCTTGAACATCCTTACAAATGGCAGCTAGGTCCTTACAAAATGAGGGATCCAAAAGAATGACCAAGACAGAAGGCCCATTTTCCTTTATGAGTTGTCTTGGAAGTGAAACATCATCGGAAGCAAATCACTAAGTCCAGTTCACATTCCGAGAGAGAGGAATTTTGCTTTCCCTCTTGAAGGGAGCAGTATCAATGAATTTATGGAGATACCTTAAAACTACCAAAATGCTTGTCAGGAGAGTGAGTCATCCATGGGTCTTTTCTGCATGCCTTTGTGGGTATGCTAAGAATACAAGGCCCTGAGTGCTCTTAACCTGGGCCATTTCTCAGGATTGTGTATGCAGCAGGCTACCTTGAGGTAATGTTTCCCATTGGGACAGAGCAGGCTTACTGCTCGTTTTAAAAGTGGTGGATTCCCTAAACTAAGTATCCTCAGCTGCAGTGCAAACCCACTGCATGTGTAGCATCTATCTGGGCCCCTCTTGTAATCTGTTGGACTTGGGGGTAACAGGGAACCAATGCAGACATTCTCATACTGTTTGCTGTGCAGTGAATGATAAAGTTTTTGGTCTCTCACCCAGGAGACTCACATGTTCTGTCTGATAGGGAGAGGGAGAAGATTTGAAATAACCACCACAATAGATAGTAGATAGGGAGCTAACAAAATATGGATAGGAAGCTAACTAAAGGACCCTGGGAGCAACATTATGGGCTCAAACTGTACAGCTTTATGATTTTATCCAGCAGCAATCAGGATTCCAGTTGTATAATTAGTGAAGGTGTTTCTTTTGGATTAATTAAGGACAAGGGAGTTAGGAGTGTGAAATTTTTTCCCCCAAACTTTTGTGGTATAATTAATGTACACTAAACTGAATGTATTTGAAGTATATAGTTTGGTGAGGGTTGCCTGGCTGGCTCAATCAGTAAAGCATGTGACTCTTGATATTGCAACTGTAAGTTCAAGCCCCATGTTGGGTGTGAAGATTACTTAAAAAAATAAAATCTTAAAAAATATATACATAATTTGAAGAGTTTTGTTATGTATATGCCTGTGAAACCATTACTCAAGTCAAGATAATGAACGTTTGCATCACCCCGAAAGTTTCCTCCTCCTTTTTGATCCATGCCTCCCCCAACCCCATCCCCAGGCACACACTGATTTGCTTTCTGTCATAATAAATTAGTTCTAGAATTCTGCATACATGGAATCATACTAACTTTTTTTTGGTCAGAATTAATTCTTTTTTGTCAGTTGTTTAAAGTGCAAGAATTATTATTTTTGTTGTATGTCTGGCATCTTTTTAAAAGAAACAAATTTTTTTGAACACTATCTTCCCTGAAGCTCATGAGATTAAAAAGCCAGTATGAGGAATTCAGAGCTAGTAAATTTCTTCCTTTTGTTGTGTAAATGAATATGGTTCTGATAATAGCAAAGACTCCACATGCAAATGCCATTTTGGATCTGAAAGTGACTTGAACATTAGAGTGCACCTGCTAATGTTGAAAACTTGATGGGAGTTTTTGTTATTGGATCTTAGCCTATTCAGTGTGATTCAGTTACTTGACTACATGAAAATAAAATTCTGCACAAAAGCACAGTTGGGAATTTTTTTCTTGAATGTGGCAGTTGAATGTTCTGATGGCATGATTCCTGAGACTCTGAATTATTACTCATTATTTTGTTACTTTCACTTACTTTGTTCTTTTGCCCACCATCTTTGAAGAAAGACTTTCTCCTTAATAGAAAGAGAAATGTGATTATTTAAGCTTTATACCTGGAAAGCCTAAAATTACCTTAATGAGTACTAGATCAGCAGGACACACTGCCTTAAAACTGTGGAAGCCTTTAATATCCTATGAACATTTGAGATGTTCTTATCAGCAGATGATCGTGATTAAGCACAGTAGTTAAGAGCCTCCAGGGCTGTGGAATTAGGTGCCCTAATTCCACTCTTGACCCTACCACTTAATGGCTATGTGACTTTAGATGTCACTTAACACCTATAAGCCTTATTTGCATCATCTCTAAAATGGAGATAATGGCAGTACCTATGTTATGGGAGGCTTTTAAATATTAAATTAGGTCTTATAAAATTTTAACACAATGCCTGACATATGGTAAATATTCAGTGTTAGCTTTTGTTATTATTTAAGGGATTCTGGATAATGAATGGCTCTCTTATTTTAAACAATATTCAGATTAATTAAAAGAAAAAGCTTTGCATCTCTCTTTCATCTTGAAATAGAATTCATTCAAACAGTAATATGTAGGTTATTACTTGTCACCTACCTCACAGTTCAGATTAATCGTGAAAAGGAGGGGTGCCTGGCTGGCCCAGGCAATAGAACACGTGACTCTTGATCTCGGGCCTGTGAATTTAAGCCCCATGTTGGGCATAGAGCTTACTTAAAAAAAATCATAAGAAGAAATTTTTACTTCTTAAACTAGGTTATTCCTGGAGAGGAATTTCCTAACACTACTAGTAGAATATTGCAATTTCCGAACTTGGTATACTATTGCTCTTTCTGAGATGGAACCTTGAAGATTCAGACTCTATGTATTTTCTGTTCTGCTTGCTGTTACCTTGGGGCTATTTTTACTAATGATAAGGTGAGACTGCCAGTGTATTCATATTTCTGAAGAGTAACCTGTTTGAGTTTGACTAAAGTATACGGATTCTTTAAAATCCTATTTTTGACCACGTGAGTTACTTGGGTAGAGTGTTCAGTGAAGAAACACTTTTTAAAAAATTTTATTTGAGAGAGAGAGAGAGAGAGAGAGCGCGCATGCGAGTTGGGGGGGCAAAAGGGGAGAGGGAGGAACAAGCAGACACTCCACTGAGTGTGGAGCCAACTTGGGGGCTCATTCTCACACCCTGATATCGTGACCCAAGCGGAAATCAAGCGCCGAAATCAAGAGTCTGACACTTAACTGACTGAGCTATCCATGTGCCCCGGTGAAGAAACACTTTTAAGAATTCTATGTAATAGTGGATTTTTGGAAAATAATTTTTAATGTGCTGATACCTCTTACTTGACCTAAGCCAGTTCTTTGGTACTATATTTGGAAGCTGTGGAGATCTAGTTGATTTATTTTTGAGAGAAGTGTGGAAAGTAAATAGTTGTGTATGTGTTTTTAAAATTGGTTTTAATTATACTTATAGAATATGAACATATTTTCCTTTTAAAAAATTCAAGTTTTATTGTAGTATGAATATAAAGTGAATCTAAAGCCTCCATAAACGTTTTGCCCCCAACCTCCTCTTACAATACAAGTTCCCTTCCTTCATACTGTTGCTCTTTCAAATTTGGCATTTCCTTGTAGGAATTCTTTATACATGTTGTAGAGATCTTTATACATATGTATATATACACATTTTTCACCTAGTTTTTGGTTTCTTTTTTAATTTTGCTTATAGTATTTTTTGGTATAATACTTCACCATTTTGACATAATTAAATATATTATTTGTTTTTCTTTATGGTTTTTACTTTTTGTTTCTTACTTAAGAAGCCCTACCTTAACTCAGGTTCACAAGGGTGTTCTTCTAAGTTTTCTTCTAGTACTTTTGGTAGTTTTAAAATTTGTATCTTTGGGGTGTCTGGGTGGCTCAGTGAGTTAAGCATCCAGCTCTTTTTTTAAATTATTATTATGTTAATCACTGTACATCATTAGTTTTTGATGTAGTGTTCCATGATTCATTGTTTGTGCATAACACCCAGTGCTCACGCAGAACGTGCCCTCTTTCATACCCATCACCAGGCTAACCCATCCCCCCACCCCCCTCCCCTCCAGAACCCTCAGTTTGTTTTTCAGAGTCCATCGTCTCTCATGGTTTGTCTCCCCCTCCGATTTCCCCCCTTCATTCTTCCCCTCCTGCTATCTTCTTCTTCTTCTTCTTTTTTTTTTTAACATATAATGTATTATTTGTTTCAGAGGTACAGGTCTGTGATTCAGCAGTCTTACACAATTCACAGAACTTACCATAGCACATACCCTCCCCAATGTCTATCACCCAGCCACCCCATCCCTCCCACCCCCCACCACTCCAGCAACCCTCAGTTTGTTTCCTGAGATTAAGGATTCCTCATATCAGTGAGGTCATATGATACATGTCTTTCTCTGATTGACTTATTTCACTCAGCATAACACCCTCCAGTTCCATCCACATCGTTGCAAATGGCAAGATGTCATTCCTTTTGATGGCTGCATACTATTCCATTGTGTATATATACCACATCTTCTTTATCCATTCATCTGTCGCTGGACATCTTGGCTCTTTCCACAGTTTGGCTATTGTGGACATTGCTGCTATAAACATCGGGGTGCATGTACCCCTTCGGGTCCCTACATTTGTATCTTTGGGGTAAATACCCAGTAGTGCAATTGCTGGGTCGTATGGTAGCTCTATTTTCAACTGTTTGAGGAACCTCCATACTGTTTTCCAGAGGGGTCGCACCAGCTTGCATTCCCACCAACAGTGTAGGAGGGTTCCCCTTTCTCCGCATCCCCGCCAACATCTGTCATTTCCTGACTTGTTAATTTTAGCCATTCTAAGCATCCAACTCTTGATTTCGACTCAGGTCATGATCTCAGGGTGGTGAGACTGAGCTCTGCATCGGGCTTCATGTTGGGAATGGAGCCTGCTTGTCATTCTTTCTCTCCTTCTCCCTCTGCGCCACCTCCCCCTCCTGTTCACGGTGCACATGCACATACACTCTCTCAAAAACATAAATAAAATAAAATTTATACCTTTAATGTACATCAGATTTATTTCTGTGTACTGTGTGAAGTAGGGATGTAATTTATTTTTCCAAGAGCACCAGTTGTTCAAACCCCATTGAATGATTTGTCTTTTCCTCACTCTTTTGAAATGTTACTTTTAGCATATACTAAACTTACATATCCAGTTAATTGTTCCTGAACCTGTGCCATACAATTTTAAATACTGTAGCTTTTTTTTTTTTTTAAAGATTTTATTTATTTGACAGAGAGTGAGAGAGCGAGAGGAGGAACACAAGCAGGGGAAGTGGGAGAGGGAGAAGCAGGCTTCCTGCCGAGCAGGGAGCCAGATGTGGGACTCGATCCCAGGACCCTGGGATCATGATCTGAGCCGAAGGCAGAAGCTTAATGACTGAGCCACCCAGGCGCCCTAAATACTGTAGCTTTAAAAGGCTATGAGTCCTTATGAGAAATCCTGGGGGTCAGTTGTGGTTTGGAGTCCAGATTTTTCCCCCTGCTACCCAGTGGACATTATGCAGTGTCCTGTAATCATATACATTGTTTTCTCAACGACTGTATGAATAATACCTATAAACAATAAGTGACCTCATACCAGATCAAGTCAGGTTTTGCTGCTAAAGAAGAAGAAAAAAAAATTACTTTTAGAGGTTTTACGATTTTTGCATTGCAAGTGAAGGATCATGGACCTGTAATTTATCTTGCTAAGGAACATCTTCTTTGTTCTTCTATTGCAAATCGTTTAGGTTATTCTTACACCTTTACTCTTCTATTTGAATTTTAGAGTCAGCTTGTTGAGTTATTTGGAGAATCCTGTAGAGATTTTCATTAGGATTTGAAGTATTTCATGCTTGTACCTTTTTATACCAGTGTTTTTATGGTTTTGTTGCTATTGTGAGTGGGATTTAAAAAAAAATTGCATTTTCTAATTGTTACTACTAATGTATAGGAAAGTAGTGATATTTATATATTGATCTTGTATCTGATTTGTAGAGTTCTATTAACTTGTTAGTTGATAATCTTGGGTTTTCTAGTTAGAAAATCATACGTTCAAACTTGAGTTTTATCTTTTCATTGCTAGTATTTATGCCTCATTTCTTTTTCTTTTCCATTTGCATGGCATGGTTTCAGTATTCAGTTTTGAGACATGCAAAATACTGTTAAAATGATGTTTACAGTAAAATGTGCTGTAGACAAATTTTGAATGCGTGAATAAACAGATGATAGGAAGGGAGATCTTTCTTATGTGGGGGTAATGAAAAGTTTCTGAGAGGCAAATATTTATTATTGGGGGATTTAATGTGTGATCTTTTCATTACAGATATGGTATAAGGTATTTCTTCAAGACTGGACAGCCGAAGACCTGTTACTCCTGATTAGCCTTAAGCAGACTTATAGCCATCGAGAAACCTCACGGAATTTCATATTTTGCTTTCTGCTTTACACCTTTCTTGGCACCCACGTTCATCTTGCAACCATGTATGGAAGTGCTCGCTCAGTTGGGAAGGTGGAACCAAGCAACCAAAGCCCTGGGCGTTCACCTAGGCTTCCACGTTCCCCTCGTTTGGGTCATCGTCGAACCAACAGTACAGGAGGGAGTTCTGGAAGCAGTGTTGGAGGTGGCAGTGGGAAAACCCTTTCAATGGAGAATATCCAATCCTTAAATGCTGCCTATGCCACATCTGGCCCTATGTACCTAAGTGACCATGAAAATGTGGGTTCAGAAACACCTAAAAGCACTATGACGCTTGGCCGTTCTGGGGGACGTCTGCCGTATGGTGTCAGGATGACTGCTATGGGCAGTAGCCCCAATATAGCTAGCAGTGGTGTTGCTAGTGACACCATAGCATTTGGAGAGCATCACCTCCCTCCTGTGAGTATGGCTTCCACTGTTCCTCACTCTCTTCGTCAGGCAAGAGATAATACAATCATGGATTTGCAGACACAGCTGAAAGAAGTATTAAGAGAAAATGATCTCTTGCGGAAGGATGTGGAAGTAAAGGAGAGCAAATTAAGTTCTTCAATGAACAGCATTAAGACTTTTTGGAGCCCAGAGCTGAAGAAAGAACGAGCCCTGAGAAAAGATGAAGCTTCCAAAATCACTATTTGGAAGGAACAGTATAGAGTTGTGCAGGAAGAAAACCAGGTTAGTTTTATATGTATGTTTACCTTTACTGACTGAATTCATGTGTGTAAGTGAAATGAGCTATTCTCTTTCTTTTCTTAGGTTTTCCTCTTGGTTCATTTATCTTTCTTTTTCCTATTTATCTGAGTATTTTTCTATCCTCCATTTCTTAACCTTTTCCGGATTTGGTCCTGTACCTTTGTTTTTCTCTGGTTGCCGGGTCTGCTTGCTCACTATTCTTGCTTGCTTTTCCCACTTGCATTTCCCTGCTTCTCTTTCTCTTCCTGTCTTTTCTTTAAGCCTGTTATTACCTTTCTCCAGTTCTTGCGAGAGTTTAATTTTGTCATCTGCTCTAAGATGCGTTATCAAAATTATTCAGGCTACGTACCTTAAGTGTCAGGTGTAGCAGTAAGATTTATTGTAGTGCTCGCTTCGGCAGCCCATAAACTAATAATCAAAATAATACAGAAGATTATCATGGCCCCTGCGCAAGCATGACACGCAAATTTGTGAAGAGTTCCATATTTTTGCTGGTTGAACTTGGCATTCAAGCATCATGCACCTCGCACAACTTATGGCTCACATTATTATCTGGCCGACTGGTGTGCTGACACTCATTTCAACTGACCCCGATTTTAGTCCTGTGCACTGCCACCTGTGTGATGTTAAGTTAGTCATCACCAGGCCTAGCTGTAAAATGAGGGCTCAGACAAAATGAATTCAGGTTGTCAGATTGTATTGGTCTGTTTGTTTGTATGCAAAGTATCTGAATCTCCATGGCCTGCAGAGTTTGAGGGAGGGGGTGGAGAAAGGGAGGGAAGAGATAAGTGTTAGTGGCTGCTGCACACCTGTGACATCTCACCAGTCTGCCAGGAACGGACTTGAGGCAAGAGGCTGTCCACACAGAGAAAAAGAAAGAAAAAAAATTTACCATAATAGGTGTAAAAAAATCAGTCTTGAAAAAACCAGAAAAACTACTGCAAGGCAAATCAGTATGTTGATAGCACAGAATGACAATTAGTTTTAAGAAGTTAGTATTGATAATGTAAATATTAAGTACCAACAATGGGATGCAGTTTTTTCTCTTGGCATTCATGAAAGTTTAACTTGAGGATGTTTATGTAGATTTTTAAAAGTCAAAAAAATTTTTTTCTTTTTTAGTTCTTCAGGTATAAGGTGGAAGAAAGGCAATTTGGTGTGGTTGGTTGCTTCTAGAAAATAAATGAGATAACTAGGCATTAAAATTAGGGCTTTGCAGTTCGAGAGCTAAATGCTATCCTATTAGATATATGAAACATTTTTTTTTTTCCTACTCTTCCAGGTTATAGTTGATGTTTTGGCCACTGTCATGTCACATTGCTGAGTGACATATGACTCCAAAGATGTGAACAAATCATATTCACGCTTCCAGCAATTAAAATCTTTTTTTTTTTTTTAAGATTTTATTTATTTATTTGACAGAGAGACAACGAGAGAGGGAACACAAGCAGGGGGAGTGGGAGAGGGAGAAGCAGGCTTCCCGCTGAGCAGGGAGCCCGATGCGGGGCTCTATCCCAGGACCCCGGGATCATAACCTGAGCGACGCTTAATGACTGAGCCACCCAGGCACCCTCAGCAATTAAAATCTTAATCATACTTTTTTTTTGGACTTTTAGAACTTTTCTTAAATGTGTGTTTGAATTATTTGCCACCTTAATAAATTCTGTTACTCTTAAAGGAGAATTTTAAAGTAGCCATCTTATTGTTGATGTTATACTTTGTTTTGGGGTTAGGTTAATAAAAATTATGAAGAAAGTAATAAACTTATTTGGATTTCTTCAGCGTTCTTGAATGATGCTAAGAAAGAAGGAATTAGAAGTAATCTGTCTTTGATGAAGTAAATCTAAGATTTCTTTTGATTGTTTTACCATTCTATTACTAATACTCAGTTCAGACATTCCTATCTACTCTTTTGGTTATTTGAAGAAGATTGCTAGTTATATTGTTTTGTATGTTAAAGCCACAGACTTACTTTTTCAGTAATAAAAATAGCTTCTTTTCTCTGATCATAAAAATAATACTGAAGAAGATAGATACGAAATCAAAATTTATCCCAAATCCTCCCATCTCTGAAATCTTTGCTATTCCATTGTTAACATTTTGTTGCTTCTCCATAATGAACATCTCTGTGCATACACACATAAAATTTATACAAATGGAATATTATAGGTGTTACATTGTGACCTTTTTTAGCCAACACATCTGCTGTATATTAAAGCCCTATGTGTCTGAATCATTATTTTAATGCCTATATACTATTGTGTCTGTACTAGTTAATTTAACATCACAGAGTTAAAAATCTTCAAATTTATTTGATAGTACAATGTGAATTAAAAACTAAACATTGGGGCACCTCTGGGTGGCTCAGTCGGTTAAGCATCCGACTCTTGGTTTCAGCTCAGGTGATCCAAGGGTTGTGAGATAGTCCCGCATCAGGCTCCACTCAGTGCAGAGTCTGCTTAAGATTCTTTCTGCCTTTCTCTCTGCCCCTCCTCTGTCTCTCTCAAATAAATCTTAAAAAAAAAAAACCCAAAAAACTAAACCTTGAATTCATTTGAATCAGAGATTTCAAAATAATTAGAAATTATGATAATTTTCTTTTCTTAGGTATATTATAACCTCAAACTACTTTGCATTTAGTTTTTAACCAGTGATTAAATGTAATTTGTCATTATACAAAATCTGGATGTTTTATTAGTATACTTAAATTTTAAGTCTCTTAGAGACCCAGCCTCTTTTTAAAAAAGAGGAAATGTCCTTTAAAAAGTATTCCTTAGGAAGTTTCTTGAGTTTGAGTCTTCAAGACTTTAAAAACAAAAATGTGAAAAGAAGGAGAAGAATTGAAATAGACCGCAGTGTTAGATCTTAAAAGTAAGGACAAGGTTCCTAAATGTTTATTCTGATACATTTATTTATTTAAAATATAGATTTCCAGGCCTTTTGCTTCATAAATATCTCTGGAGATGGAGTCCAGGAGCCTATATTTTAAACAACCTTCTCTGGTAGTTCTGAGATAAACCAATTTTGGGATCTTTAGAATGTAGTACATCTAATTCTTAAGCCAATGTGTTGCTCATTTGCCATAGGGAATTCATGATTATTCTCTTGTCACCTTTGAGCTCAGTTGTGACAGAAGGGAAAATAAACAAGGGACCATTGGCTAAGGGCTTCTCAACCTTTTATCGGCCTACTACACTTCAGGGTAGTGACAGGCTCCTTCCTGCACATAATGATCATTAACTTTGTCAGTGACCCTTAGTAGAAGGAATGTGTGTAGAGAAAAAAGTGTTTAAAATCTTAGATATATTTATTTAAAAAACATCCTGGTGATTTTGATATCTCCTCACCTTGAGAATCACTGATGTACAAGATAAAATATTTAAATGACATATGACAGTAGGAGGGGGGAATAGGTTTTCTTCAGTTCACGTTTATGTTCTCAGAAGGTAAGTACAACACCAAAAGTTTAGCATTCCTAAATATGAAATAATAGCAGATACATTCTGAAAGTTTTTATAATTTGGTGTTGAATTGTAAATATCAAGAGAGAAAAAAGGAGTTTGCTTTATTTAATCTTATAGGAAGGTACCAATGTAGCATAGGTCTTAAAAACGGTATCTGTATTTCAAGGGTAGATATTAGGTTTTTTAGTTTGTAAAAATCAGATTGATAAATTTGGAGTATGTACTGATAGTGTTTCCGTGCTCAAATATGAGGTACTTTGTATGTATTTAGACAGTTAGGCATCATAGTATATCATACTTGAATATTATTCAATCTCAAATACTTTATTAATAAAAATCAGTTTACTTACGTTTACCTGAAAAGTGGTTGAGCTGTAACTTCTTGTTATAAATATTGTGTAAAAATTACACATGAATAAACAATTCCCTTTAAAGTTCCTACCTTTCAAGAGTATATTGACAGTATGTGTGTGTATAAATGTAATGTGTATCAATATAAGTGTATATATAATTTAAAGTGGATTTTGGTAGAAGTTGAATTCAGATTACTAGATTTATCATTGAATTATCTAGCCTCCAGTATACCTTTCTGATGATACTAAAAATGTGCCTTTCACCAAGATGTTTTTTATCATCAAGCAACTTGGAAATGCCCATTTTAACAAGGAAGAAAATTACTGGTATATGTCTTTATTTTCGAATAATTGAGGCAGCTAATTATGCCTATTCTTTGAAAGCTGTGTGGATAAAAAGCAATGACAGTATCCTTTGTAGTTATTAAACTACATTCAAAAGCAAAGTGTTTGACTCTTCTGCAAAGAGTGTAGTGGGGACTCAGCACTTCAGTCCAGTGGAAGTGAAACAGTCCACAGGACTATGATGCCAAAAAAACCATATGCACTGAAGGAGGGTGAACACAGCCTTACTAGATTCCACCCCTTGCCCTAATTAAGCAGCAATGCTGGCAGGAATATATTCTTCCTGCACCCACTATAATTACCACGCAATCCTAAAATTGTATAACTTTGGTCCAAAAAGCAAAGGGTGCAATTTTAAAGTAAAGTGAGACACTGCAGAGAACTGAGAATGCTAATTAATAGATTATAGTGAGCCAACAGTGGGCCCTAATTAAACTCTGCATTCATTATACCCTTCAGAGCCCTCAGAGGTCAGACATTTTCCACTTTACAAAGAAGATTGGTTTAATAGGATTTACAGTAATTAAACAAATTTCCCCATTCCAGTTTGAGACTGGGGATTTAGATGCATTCTAAATGTTTGATCTGATTGGGCCACAGAGGTTTGTTCTAGAATCCTATCAAATGTAAAAACACATTTGCTTAGAATTGCCTAATGTGTATGGTTCATTATTACAAAGTCCTTTTAGAAAATTGTTTCTAAAATAAATACCCAGCTGTTTTTACGTCTCACACTCCTTTTGTAGTTACTGAACTTTCAAATACTGGTGGTTGGAGATATGGAACAATACATGTGTTAACAGGAAAGACCTTTTCTTTTTCTTAAATTGAGAACGAGGAAGGTTTTTAGTTTATGTTTGCTGAAGAATAAAAGTCCAGCTATGAGCTTGGTTGAATTGCAAAGCTAAGGCTTTGGATATTTTGTTTTGTTTTATTCTAACCAACATTTAACAAGTTATTGTCATACTTATTTTTTTTGATATTATGCCTTGTAATATTTCTATATGTTGAGCTTAGTTGAAGTTTAATTTTAAAAAATAATTGTTTTAAAACACTTTCATTGGGATTTTGTTTGGTCAGAGTACATTCTATTCAGTATTACAGTGTGGTGAGTGAGTTTGTTTTATGTACTGTTTGTTTTTGGAGTCTGATTTTATTCAGGATTTTGATTTTCGGCTTTTTATTTTATTTGTTTAGGGATCAAGAGAATTTCCAAGTTCAGAAATACAAAAAGATAAACTTACCCTATATAAATCTTTGTTTTGTCATTTGTTCTGTTAGCACATTGGTGGCTATTAATATTTTTACAGTTTTAGGTTGTACCTTCATTTGTCACATGGTGAAAGCTATTATTATTTGAATTTAAATAAGCTTTTTCATGAGGTTCCTAATTGTTTCACTGTCATTTAAGTTGATCTTAAAATCTGGAATCTATGTCTTGGACTATTTAACTTTTTGATAATTCTGTTTTAACCTAGACAGGAATTATGAATGAGAAAGCATTTTCTAGATAGATGTGATCTTTTTAGGTGTTTCAGAAATGAGATGTGTTAAAGGAACTATGCAGAATGCCCTAAAATATTAAATCAGATGTAAAATAGGTATGTTCCTTTTGGGGAGTTAACAATCATTTTGAGAAGCAAAATTTGTTCACGTTTGGCTTCTACAAATTTAAGCTACCTATCCTTTGGATCTTGTCACATACAAAGGTAATGTAGGTGGGTATGAGAAATTGGCTGCTTGCAGAGTTGGTAAGTTTGCTTTACCTGGAATATAGTGGAGTGCTATGAAAAATGATTCATTGAATCTAATAAAAAATGTGCAAGTATCTGACAGGGCTTATTTGTGAGGAACTAAGAATTTGCCAGAATATTGCAGCTTCTTCCCTCCACTCCCCCTTCTTGGATTTCACAGTGCAGTCTAGTGTGTGATTTCATCTCCGTGACAATACTTTTTAGGGATTTGTTAATTTATAGCAACTTTGCAGATAGTAGCTTAAATATGAGTTGGGAAACCCACTTTTTATTTTGTTGCACAGAGGAAACCAGAGAATGAACTTAGTTTTTAGTTAATTAAGGGAGGACAAAGTTCCATTTCACTTTTTAAAATCATATTGCTTGTAGAACTTGACATCATGTTATGGGTGCCCTATTTGCCCAGGGTGGGGGCCTCTAGAAAGCATGCTTTATAAGACATGGTTGAGGGAACTAAAGAAGAAACTTGTGACATTTTAGTTATACTCTGTATTTAATGGGCAGCTATATAGAAGGAAGTTTTTTCTCTCTTTTTTTGGTGGGGTTGGGTGGGGAAGGCCAACATTAGAAAAATGAGTGCAGATAATAGGATTATGGATTTGGCTCCATGAGGGAAGATACTGCCATTTTCTAATAAAGGTATATCTATTTGATAGAAGAGTCAGTCTCAGAAAGTCATGCTTGACCATCACTAGAGTTTGTTATGGGGAGGCCAGAATGCCTCTGACAACGGGTGTGGGTGTTCTAAGTCTTCCAGCTTTTCAGAATGTCGGAAGTGGTGGGGAGTAAAGTGGTACTTTGTGTAGAACCATTTGGGGAGTCGTCCTCCCCATCCTCCCACCCCCTTGTATCCTCCCGTCCCTTGCTTCCTCCCTCTCTTCCTTCTTGACAGCTTTATTGAGATATAATTCAATTCATCCTTTAAAAGTATATAATTTTTTCTTAATCTGGGATTTATTTGAAGAAGAATTTGAAGAAAGTTAATAGGAAGTTGCCCTAGGGATTTCTTGAGCAAGGAAATGAATGACATTAACAAAAAAATACTACTTAGGAGCAGCTTTTATTGCTGTCAGCAGAATGGATTGAAGCAAGGAAGGCCGGGAAAGCAATTGACTTCGTTGCAGAAGGCCTGGATTAATGTGGGTAATAGGAATGGAGAGGAAGGTGCACAATCGTGATATATTTTCAAAGAAATATTTGGATATAGACAATGATGGCAAGAGAGAAGACTGTGATGAACCATGGTATTGAAATAGGGGAAGTGTTTTGGCCATTGATGGAAAGTGGATAGAGATTAGAAAGTGGAACTATAAAGCATAAGCATTTACAAATAAGGGACTAATGACTGTGACCTTGGTACATGTACATAGATGTTGTTATATGTATGCTTGTTAATGTTGGAAAATTTACTGCTCTAGTTACTACGTGTCTCCGCTTATGGGAGTAAGGAGTGGAGAGGGAGGGAGAAACCATTAAATGGTACATCTTTTATATGTATTTTCTCACCGAGCTGTTTTTGTGTTTGTCTTCTTTGTTGTGGTATATTTCTTTGAAGGCAGACAGCTTGAGAGAGTCTCTCAATTCCTCAAAGTCACTATTCATTAGAAAAGGATAATAATGGTTTGTGTTCTGGTGATAAACGAACTTCGATAATAGATGTCTTTATTTTAGTTAGCAAGTTCATTGAAGATCATGTACCTTTGCATGATGAATTTGGAGTGAATTTGTCAAAAACAGAAATATTGCAGAAAATGTGCTTTCACTGAGGAAGTGATTAACTCCGTATTGGAAATGTTCTGTTCTTCCCTATGGACAAGATTACAAATGCTTTTTTGAACTGTATTTTCCTTTTTCTGTGTTGCCATATGTATCTCTGAAAATATTTTTCCTCCTGGAGTTGGGAAGTTTTTAACAAAGATCTCTTCTTTTAATTTTTTCTTACTATTAGTAATAATGCTTATTGAAACTACCTCCTTTCTCTTTGTTTGGCAGTCTTTCCTACCTAATAGGCTCATGGTAAGTTCTGTTACGTTTTGACAATTGGTGGGGAATATGGGGGTTGAAATGATACCTGTCTCGCTTAATTTAATCTGTGGAGACCTTGTGGGCTGAGAAGGTGAGAAATAGTTCAACTTTGATGTGCACACTGTACCATTCTTTAACAGCAGCTGGTGGCTTTTGTACTTTCAGTTTGTGATATGCAGAGACCTATTGCACTTTGAAATCACCCTGGGATAACTCTTCCAGTCTTGGATGAGCTCTAAGGCACTTGTATGGTCCCCATTAGCAGCAATTCTCAAATTTTTTGGCCTCAGGATGTTGTACACTTGTAGAAATTATTGAGCCGCAAGTAGCTTTTGATATTTGCTATATTAGAGACTAAAATAGAAATTTATTTTATTTTATTTATTTTATCTTTTTAAGGATTTTATTTATTTGGCAGAGAGACACAGCAAGAGAGGGAACACAAGCAGGGGGAGTGGGAGAGGGAGAAGCAGGCTGAGCAGGGAGCCTGATGCGGGGCTCAATCCCAGGACACTGGGACCATGACCTGAGCTGAAGGCAGACACTTAACCGACTCAGCCACCCAGGCGCCCCTAAGATAGAAATTTAAAACAATTTATTAACATATTTAAAAATAATAAACACATTAAATGTTAACAAAAATAACATTTTTAATGGAAAATAGTTTTGTAGGTCTCACGTCTGGCTTAATAGAAGACAGCTGATTGTCATAACTGCTGCTTTCAATGGTTTATTGCATTTTTTTGTTTTGGTTGAAGTATTTGAAGAAAATCAGGCCTCACGTAAATATGTGGTTGGAAAAAGCAGAAGTGCTTTAAAAGCCTTTTTAGGGGGCACCTGGATGGCTCAGTCGGTTGAGCACCTGACTCTTGATTTCAGTTCAGGTCATGATCTCAGGGTCGTGAGATCAAGCCTCGCGTCAGGCTCCATGCTCAGCAGGGAGTCTGCTTGAGATTCTCTCTCTCTCTGCCCTTCCACCCTGCTCTCATGTGCACTCTCTCTCTCTCTCTAAATAAATAAATAAAATCTTTTTTTTTTTTAAATCCTTTTTAGATAATCATGGATATATTTTGAAACCACACCAAAACTTATTTTTTGACACTTCATTGAAGTATGTTTTATATGCCATAAAACTCACTGATTTTAAGTGTACGTGCAGTTCAGTGACTTTTTTTTTTAGTAAATTTGCTGAGGTATGCAGCCATAACCATAATCGAGTTAGAACATTTTCATCAGCAAGTGGTAGTTGCAGTGTGGAATCCAAACTCTCATCAATGAGTTTTCCCTAATTTGTTATGTTAAAATGAATCGGTCTGTCTTGTACTTTGAGCAGATCTTGTACATGTAGAGGATGTACATGAATACGTATGCTTTCTCCAACATTTGTAACATTGTGGAGTGGTCATTTGGAAAGTATAGGTTCGGGGCGCCTGGGTGGCTCAGTCGGTTAAGCGGTTGCCTTCGGTTTAGGTCATGATCCCAGGGTTCTGGGACCGAGCCCCACATCGGGCTCCCTGCTCAGCGGGGAGCCTGCTTCTCCCTCTCCCACTCCCCCTGCTTGTGTTCCTGCTCTCGCTATCTCTCTCTCTCTGTCAAATAAATAAATAAAATCTTTAAAAAAAAAAAAGGAAAGTATAGGTTCATTGAATTATGCAGATCTTCCAAACGTTGCCGTATTTCATTACACGAATTTAAAAATTTGCATTCATTAATATTCGTATCTCATTAGAAAAGTCTTTTTAAGTTTTGGTCGGCTGTCAAGCTCACCAGATGGGAGATACAGGTTTTCCAAAATTCTAATTTTTGCTTGAAACTTCAAATTTTATCACTGGCAAGAAATATTGTCCATTATTGTCTTTGAAGTGATGTTTGTTTTGTTAATTTTTGAGAAAAATTGTCCTATATGAGACTGAATAAATCGTAGGTTATCAGTTCAGTCTATTAAATTAAGATGTTGTTCATTGAGGTAACCATTGTATTTCAACATGCAGCAAGTGTTTTATGCCTCTTTGAAGATGTTAACTTGAGCAAAGAGAGACCTGATGATGTGACTGGGGTAAAGATATTCCAGGCAAAGGAACTAACCGTCCCAAGGCCTTAGGATCTTTTGACTCTGATAAGAGGTTGCCACTAAGGGTCTTAACTAGATTATTCTTTAGCTAATAATGTTCCTCTTCTCCTATCTGTTCAGTGTTGTAATAAGATGTTATAGTCTTTGACATCAGCAAGGCTTTTGCTTCTTTGCTATGGTTTAGGAAGGTACACTGTTTCTTCAATGATAATGAATAATGGGAAAAGACTGGCTAAAACCTAATAGGCCAAAATTTAGCCCACGCAATATTAAATAAAAGGAGAAAGCTTCACTGTTCTAGAAAGCCAAAAAAGTACTTCTTTTCTTTTTTTAAAAAAGATTTTATTTATTTATTTATTTATTTATTTATTTATTTATTTATTTATTTATTTATAAACAGCACTAGTGGGGAGAGGGGCAGCAGTAGAGGGAGAATCTCAAGCGGAGCCTGGGGTGAGCACGGAGCCCGAGGCAGAGCTCAGTCTCATGACCCTGAGATCATAACCGGAACTGAAATCCAGAGCTGGTTGCTCAACTAACTGAGCCACCCAGGCACCTGAAAAGTAGTTATTCAAAATTTTGGAGTGAGTTCATCCATGCATATTGAATAAAAAATTCTGCTTTGAGATCCTTGATAATGTTTTTTCGTTGTGCATTCTCAGATAATAACTGATTAAAGAGGTCACCCTTTTCCTGACAAGCTATGAAAGTGTTCATCTGTTATTAATTGCTAGTTTTAATGTTTAGTATTTATTATTTTTGATTTAACAAATATTGAGTACCTTCTTTTTATCATTATATTTTTCTGAACTGCCCTAAGTAGAAATAAAGCTGAAAGCAATGTGAAGACTACAAGGTGGCAACTTGTTTTGAGTTTTTAGACTCCTGAATTAACATTAAAATTGAAGTAATTTAATGATTTAGAGGATAAGTGCAAAGAATACATACATTTGCTCTTGGATTTTTCGAACATTGTCTTATTTTGTAGGGTAATATGGATATGAAGATAGTAGATTTTAGAAATATGTAGTAACCCTTAGAAGAAGCATCAGTGAAAGCAAGAGCAACAAGGTGAAAAAGGCCAAAAGAACCAGTGCTTTTTTTCTTGTTTGTTGATAGCATATATTTCTGCCCTTTGAGTTTCCTTGGGAGGCTCTTAAATAGCCAGTAGTTACAGTTGGATAACTAGTAAATATTCTCCTTATTGAATGTTTTGTGGTAGGGATTCCTTTTTGTCTCATCAGTTACCCAGTTTTTACTGTGAAGAAATTAAAAAAGGGAAAGGCTATATTGATCTATTTTTGGTTGGAATGGTGTTCACACTAATACTTAATTTTGTTCTCCCACTCTCTGGAAGCTGTTTAATATAACCATATCCATAGCCCCAAAAGAAGGAGGACCTAAATTCTTTAAGAATCACTGTATGCTTTAAAAATTATCCTTTTTTTTAAACCAGCGAGAGATGGGTTTGTTTGGGAATAGCAGAGAATTGCAATCCAGGACTGGCAAGCTATGGCAAAACCATAGACAAGTCCCCAAAATTATCTTGTTAGCAGTGCTTGAACATTATAATTCATTGCCTTGAAAAAGAAGAGAGCAAATCATCTCGAATTTCTTGACATTAGGAATCTATTATCATTGCTTAACATTAGAAAGCATTGTAAAATTCTGAGAGAGCTCAGTTTTATTTTATTTTTTTAAAGATTTTATTTATTTGACAGAGAGAGAGACAGTGAGGAAACACAAGCAGGGGGAGTGGGAGTGGGAGAGGGAGAAGCAGGCTTCCTGCGGAGCAGGGAGCCCGATGCAGGACCCTGGGATCATGACCTGAACCAAAAGCACACGCTTAACAACTGAGCCACCCAGGCGTTCTGTCAGCTCAGTTTTAAAGCCTAAAAATATTGGCAGGCAATGCATATTAAGCCATTCTCATGGAAAATTTTATGTAACTATTTTTTAGTTAAATATTTAAAAAAATTTTAATTCCAGTGTATTTAACATGCAGTGTTGGGTGCCTGAGTGGCTCAGTTGGTTGGACAACTGTCTTCGGCTCAGGTCATGATCCTGGAGTCCCGGGATCGAGTCCCGCATCGGGCTCCCTGCTCAGCAGTGAGTCTGCTTCTCCCTCTGACCCTCCCCACTCTCATGCTCTCTCTCTCTCTCTCTCTCTATCTCATTCTCTTTCTAATAAATAAAATCTTTAAAAAAAAAAAAACCCCAAAAAACCCCCATGCAATGTTACCTCAGTTTCAGATGTACAATATAGTAATCCAAGAGTTCCACATTACTCAGTGCTCATCAGAAGAAGTGTACTCTGTATCCCCTTCACCTAGTTCACCCGTCCCCCCACGCACACCTCCTCTCTGGTAATCATCAGTTTGTTCTCTAGAGTTAAGAGTCCGTTTCTTTGTCTCTCTCTCTCTCTCTCTCTCTCTCTCTCTCTCTTTTTTTTTTTAGAGAGAGAGAGAGAGTGTGTGCGTGCACGTGCGCAAGCATGGGGGAGAGGGTGGGACCAGGGGTGGGGGGCAGAGAGAGAGAGAATCCCAAGCAGGCTCCCACTCAGCACCAAGCCTGGAACTGTGTGCTTCAGTCTCAAGACCATGAGATCATGACCTGAGCCAAAAACCAAGAGTCTGAGGCTTAACCAACTGAGCCACCCAGGTACCCCTCTCTTTTTTTTTTAATGTAACTTTTTATTACCTAGTTTGTACTTGAGGAGTACGATATCTGTCCCCCTCCATCTCATTAAGCTTAAAATAGGGATTAATTTAGAATGGTGAGCCCATGATTGTGCTGCCTTCTGCTGAAGTTACATTGTGTTAAAGGCCTATTAATTATGTATGTTTATTTTGATTTGGTTTTTAAATTCTCTTCATGGTAAAAAAAAAATTACGTATTTTTATTTTTGATACTGCTAGCATAAGATCTGAAGAGAGGTTGTCAGTGTTTTATTACACAATACATTTTTTTTTTTTTTTGGCCCTGAAGCAGGGATTTGGACAAGATAACTTGTAAGTTTTCCTTCATGCTGTAAAATTTTGTGATGAAGGAACTTTGTTTTTCATTTTCATAGTATCTTAAAAGCATAACTGAAGGAAATATTTTTTCATTGTTTATATTGAGTTTTTTTTTTTAGATTTTATTTATTTATTAGAGAGCACGAGCAAGGGGAGGGGCAGAGGGAAAGGGACAAGCCGACTCTTCACTGAGCACAGAGCCCAACAAGGGGCTCAATTCCAGGACCCCGAGATTATGACCTGAGCTGAAGTCAGACGCTTAACCAACTGAGCCACCAGGCGTCCCTGTACTGACTTTTTATTACACATTTTGTGAAATCTAGGAGGAGATGTCTGTCTGTAATTCAGGTGTTTTCATTGTCAAAAATTATAAATAATGGTATGTTACAGATTATCTGGAGTAAAGAATTTTGGACAGGCATCTATGTATTTTTTTTCTTTGTACACCAGTGTACACCAGTGTCATTGCTGTCATTGGTCTATCTCAGACCAATGAAAGTATTAAAATGAAAGCAAAACTGCTTTGATTAATTGTTTACATATAAATATTTGTCTAAGCATTGTATTAAAAAATACATTTTTAAAGATTTTATTTATTTATTTGAAACAGAGAACACAAGCAGAGGGAGAGGTGGAGGGCGAGGGAGAAGCAGGCTCCCCACTGAGCAGGGACTCCCGATGCGACGCTTGAACCCAGGACCCTGGGATCATGACTTGAGCTGAAGGCAGATGCTTAACTGACTGAACCACCCAGGCGCCTCTAAAAATATTTTTTTACACAGTTGCATCCTGTGTGTTTGCATTATATAAACTTACTGGGAACAAAGTGAAAAGACTGTTGTATAGTATTGAAAATCTGAGAAGTTGGAAGAATATATTCAGAAAACATTCTTAATTTTGATTATCTTTCATAGATTTGATAACCTGAACAATTAGTAACTTATTCTTGCCACATGGCTCTTCTTCATGGGCATAGAACCTTAGAATAGGTGCCAGGTTCTTAGGAGAGAAGCGTGCTTTAATGAGTGTTTCCAGTCTTTCCTGTGATTTCCTGGGGTTTTATTTCTTGTTTCTCTATGGAAGCCTGTTACCCATGGTACAGAGCGTTTTCAATAGATAAAGCAGATAAAAGAAAATCTATTTAAATGATGGTAGAAAAATTCCTGATTTTCTCTTAGTATTTCTGATGATAGATACTAGTTTTTGAGATGAGGTGTATTGGTTCTCATTTATTGGAAAGTTGTGCTAACATTGGCTGCTAGAATAGCTTGGAGGCCAAAGGTGTTTTTTGGATTAAGGTTAGAGAGGGTTTAGGGTTGCTAGATATCCTGCAATGCTTAGGATGGCCCTGCATATTTAAAAGCTCTTCCACATTCTGTGATTTTCAAATGTCTTGCCAGAAATTTGTGTAGATGCAATACCTGTTTATAAGATCCTAACTACATAAATGTACATAAATACATTAGCATTTTTGAATGGCTTCAATATATGCTGAATTTTCTAGCAGTGGGAGTACTGTGTAAGTTGATGGAAGATTGTGTTTTGTTTGGAACCTTACCTAGAGTTTTTCTGACTGGAAAATCGCTTTAACAACAGCATTGTCTTGTTGGATGCAACCACTTATTCAGCTCCTACTTGGGAGTGCATGTGTCTGGGTGTAGCCGTGCCACAACATTTACGCATACACACGCATATTTAGCATTTACATATTAACACATTTTATTATAAAATCCTTTTTTCCATAGAGCATTACATTAGTTTTTTGATTGTATGTGAGAGTGGGCTTATCTATAAACTTCATTTCAGAATAGTAAAGGGCACATTAGAAAATACTTGTTATAAAAAGGGGAGGGGTGGTTTTGGGTCTGATGAGCTTGAGAATCACTGGTGTAGTGGATACTGAATTTTAAAAAGGGAGACTTGCATTCTCGTTTTGGTCCTGGCCTTGCTAATCAGTAACTAGGTGTGTGAGACCATGGGCACATTGTTCAATCTTTTTGGACCCAGGTTTTTCATCTGTAAAACCCAGAGAGTTGGACAAGATGGTCTGTAGAGGTTCCTTCTTCTAGAATGATCTGATTTTCATTTTGTCTGTTATTCTAATGCAGTTCTCTAGTAGTCTCTTCACCTTGATTATAATGCCCTAATTCAAGACTGATTCATATAACCAAGTTAGCACTTCTGGGAATGAGAAATACTTGACTATTGGTGTTCTTTCCAAGGTAGGCAGCATAAAATCAATGCTTATATATAAAGAGCAGAGAGCGTTCATGTAAGTTTCATCAGTTGTCAACTGGAAAAGATGCTTTTATGGTTGTTGTGATAGTAAATGAAATTAAAGGAGATATTACACGTGTAATAATAAAAGTGTAAAATTATGGACAAGCCTACCTGACATAATAGATATGCACTGCAGTAGATGTTAATTGAATAAGTCAAATATTTCATAAATACAAATAATATTGTATAACATTTTTTGAAGTATGTAATGTACCTTACAGTCTGCTCTGAGAAGGGAAACAGTAGCAGGGATCTGTAGAGGTTTTCTGGAAAGTGGGTCACAATGGATAATAAGTTTCATTTGGATAACTAATCACTACCAGTGTAGCCTTAATATTCCTGAAGGAGTTACCAGGAACTTTGAGTAGGGTAATTAGGCCTCAGAATTTTCAGTTACAGTCATATCCATTATTTAACATTTTCATTTCTACAATGACTCACCCATGGAATTATAGAGTGCTTTCCCAAAAGGAATGTAATATTGCTGGAAATAATTTTTTTACTGCTCTATTTTCTTTCTGTGGCAAGGAGTTCCTGGCTGGTTAGTTGGACCCAAAACTTTCCGCAAATAATTTAAACTATGTGCCTTTGTATGAAGGAGACTTAACCTCCACAGCACAGTGGAGATTTTTCTTTCTTTTTTTTTTATGATTTTTATTTATTTATTTAACAGAGATAGAGAGCACAAGTAGGCAGAGCGGCAGACAGAGGGAGAGGGAGAAGCAGGCTCTCTGGCGAGCAGGGAGCCCAATGCGGGGCTCGATCCCAGGACCCTGGGATCATGACCTGAGCTGAAGGCAGCCACTTAACCAACTGAGCCACCCAGGCGCCCCGCACAGTGGAGATTTCTTGAAAATAGGCAACACAGAATGCTTATATTTATTCATTATGTTTATTTTATTTTTTAAAGATTTTATTTGAGAGAGAGAGAAAGCCCCCGCATGCACGTGCTCAAGCAGGAGGAACTGCAGAGGCAGAGGGAGAAGCAGGCTGCCCCCTGAACAGGGAGCCTGACATGGGGCTCGATCCCAGGACCCTGGGATCATGACCTGAGCTGAAGGCAGATGCTTAACGACTGAGCCACCCAGGCGCCCCCATTATGTTTATTTTAAACTATTAATTTCTGTGCTGTGTGTGTGTGTGTGTGTGTTTTAGCTGAAATTTCACATAAATGTCGCTAAAAAGGATGCTTTGCTCACATTATTTATTCGACTGACCTCAAAAATGTAGCATTACAGTGTTCTGCAGGCATTGGGAGTGATTGGGGTGGTTGGAGGTTGGGGCAGTGGTAAAGGATGATTTTTGACTTGTAGTTCACTTTACCTTCATATTTGGGAAGTTGCTTTTTTTTTTTTTTAATTTTTAGGTAAATGCATAGGCTGGAAATGTAATGCAGATAAAACTGCCGTGCTTTCTATAGAGGGAATTGAATTTGTCCAAGTGTTGTGACTTGTTTCTGAATTTTTGCATGTGTGGCGTTTCTGCCTATTATGTTGTTGCTCTTACTGGTAGTGAGATAAGAATCACAGTGTTGGAAGATGTGTTGGTGGTTTTTCTTCCTCTTATCCATTCCATTCATAATTTGACACTGATAAGTTTGAAAAAATGTTAAAAGAGTTAGCTGGAATTAAAACCTAAAACTTGACTGTGCCCAGGTTAAGGTGGCATGTTACAGTCCTTGACAGCTCCTGCCACCTCTTTTTCTTAGGACAGATGGCTTCCCCTCCTGGTTGTAATCCACTGCTGATTTTTTTCAAAGAATGAATACCATGTGTTCTCCATTTTGGCTGTGATTGTCTTCTGCCCACTCATTGGCTTCAGAGGAACTTGAAATTGGATGTACTTGCTGCTGGCATTTATGGCAGGAAGTGGATACAATTGTGACTCTCTTTGCCAGGTGTCCATTTATGAGAAAAATTGTAGCTTCCTAAAATTAAACATTATTTCTTTGTCCTACCAAGAGTAAAGTGGAAAAGAAGAGTGAAGTGAATTTTATTACTTTTTTTAGAATATCACTTTTTACTTGATACATAGTAAATATTTTTTGGTGGCATATTTATTAAAAAATGGGTTTTTAAACCTGAATTTCACATACTCAGAGATTTATGGTGTATTAGATGGCAGTCTGTACAAAATACTGAATAGATTTAATTTTACTGAGTATAGTAAATATAATCTTGAAAGGGATTTATATCAGAGAGACTCCAAGAACAATTGAAATTGTGATGTATGGTGTATTTGAATATGCTTTGTGGTACAAATGGGCACTAGTATCTGTTAATTTTAACTTTCCTGCTCAGTATCTCTCTTGTCCATTGATGGATATAAATGATATCATCATTGGCACTGAGGAAAATTATAAGTCTAACTCTGAGCTAGTTTAATTCTATAAAAATTCTATTCATATTTGGAGGTGTGTTTGACTTTAAAAACACTTGCTAGGTCAGAGTAAACAAATATAGAGTATTTCTTGACAAAAAACTATAAACAAATACTTGCATATTACCCTCATTAGTATTGGAATTTGGAATTTCTGTCCTCAGAAGTCACTGTTCTCTCAAAAGTCTCCTGTATTTGGCTAAGTGAATCTAGTGTAGTAATGGCAAAAGTATGGCCCACCCATGGCAGATAGCCACGTAAATGTATCTTGGTTAATCTTTTTAGCTGAACCTAGTTCAGTGATTCTCAATCTTGGTTGCATGTTGGCATGACTTGAGGAGCTTGAAGAAAAAAAAAATGCCTAGTCTCATCCCTGCCTCCAGAGATTCTGATTTAATTGGGGCTGGAGCCTGGCCTCCATGTGGAGATTTTTAAAAGCTCCCTGGATAATTCCAATGTTCGGTTAAGGTTGAGAACCTCTGGTTACTACTAATGGATAAGAATTGGTACTTGAACTGAAAGCTGTTTTTCAGTTCTCTGCCTAGTGAGGTGGTTTATAAACATGGCATGATCTACGAACATTTAAAAACAATTTTCAATCTAAATGGATACAGAGAATGTTTATCGTTGGGAATTGAGAGTACAGATATAACCTGGGGATGATTAACTTCGCTGGTATTTTGTGATATTTTAAAAGAATTAGCTTCACAGGGTAGCTGGAAAGGTGAATGAGTGTGGAACAAGAGGTGGTTGTGTCGGAGTGGGAATACTCAGGGCATGGGGCTCTTGTAAGGAAGATGAGAAGGGTGAAAGGAAGGGAGTAAAGTCAGAATGAGCTCTGTCTTCTGGGGTCTTGTAAAAAGGGGATGGACTGGGAAGTCAGGATGGGATCTAAGTCTGGTTGTAGAAACTGTACTTCCTCCTCACCGGGCAGGTGTAGCTGGGGCTCACCCTTCTGAGAGACCAGGACTTGATGGTAGTGAAATGAATGGAATGAGAGGGCTCCCTTTTACATCCAAACTTGTTCTGTGCCCGGTGGCAAAAGGCCGAACAACCTCTATTAGAGCATTTCTCAAGCTTTAGTGAATAAGAATCACCTTTACATTTATGGGCGCTGGTTGCTGCTTCTAGCCTTCATGGTTTAGGACTGCTGGGGTAGGGCTCAAAATCTGTATTTTTAATAAACACCTTGGTCAAAGTTAGCCAGACTTTTTTGTTTGCTTACACGTCTTCACAATGTTTGCTTCATTTCTTGTACTATTCTTAATTTTTTTAAAAAAATTGACTCACTTTTAAAAAATGGAATCCTATTAGGAAATCGTTACTGACACACCTGGAAAACATATCACTTGCAATTAACAAAAAACTGTAAAAGAAAATACATAGCTATTTAAAGTTTCATATATGTATGTTATCACTTAAAATTATCTTGACTATAATTTTGAATATCTGCCTGCTGATTCTGATATAAGTAGTCTTATCATACTTGGAAATATATCAAATGGAGACAACTATCATTTAGACCGAGTGGGTTTCAGCTCTGGTTGCACACTACAGTTGTCTGGGGTGCTGCTTTCAAGATACTTTTGGCCAGTCCCCATCCCCAGAAAATGTGATTTAATTGGTTTGGGGTAGGAGCTGGGCATCAGTATTTTATTTATTTATTTATTTTTTTGTAAAATCAATTGTGTTTATTTTTTGCATTTCTTTTTTAAAAAATTTTTTTATTATGTTAATCACCATATATTACATCATTAGTTTTTGATGTAGTGTTCCATGATTCATTGTTTGTGCATAACACCCAGTGTTCCACGCAGAATGTGCCCTCTTTAATACCCATCACCAGGCTAACCCATCCCCCTACCCTCCTCCCCTCTAGAGCCCTCAGTTTGTTTTTCAGAGTCCATCGTCTCTCATGTTTCGTCTCCCCCTCGGACTTACTCCCCTTCATTCTTCCCCTCCTGCTATCTTCTTCTTTTTCTTTTTTCTTAACATATGTTGCATTATTTGTTTCAGAAGTACAGATCTGTGGTTCAACAGTCTTGCACAATTCACAGCGCTCACCGTAGCACATACCCTCCCCAATGTCTATCACCCAGCCACCCCATCCCTCCCACCCCCCACCACTCCAGCAACACTCAGTTTGTTTCCTGAGATTAAGGATTCCTCATATCAGTGAGGTCATATGATACGTGTCTTTCTTTCTTTTTTTTTAAAAAGATTTTATTTATTTATTTGAGAGAGAGAATGAGATAGAGCATGAGAGTGGGGAGGGTCAGAGGGAGAAGCAGACTCCCTGCCGAGCAGGGAGCCTGATGCAGGACTCGATCCTGGGACTCCAGGATCATAACCTGAGCCGAACGAAGGCAGTCGCCTAACCATCTGAGCCACCCAGGTGCCCGATACATGTCTTTCTCTGATTGACTTATTTCACTCACCATAACACCCTCCAGTTCCATCCACGTCATTGCAAATGGCAAGATCTCATTCCTTTTGATGGCTTCATAATCCATTGTGTATATATACCACATCTTCTTTATCCATTCATCTGTCGATGGACATCTTGGCTCTTTTCCACAGTTTGGCTATTTGGGCATCAGTATTTTAAAAACATTCTCTTGGGGTGCCTGGGTGGCTCAGTTGTTAAGCATCTGCCTTTGGCTCAGGTCATGATCCCAGGGTCCTGGGATTGAGCCTCGCATCGGGCTCCCTGCTCGGCGGGAAGCCTGCTTCTCCCTCTCCCACTCCCCCTGCTTGTGTTCCCTCTCTCGCTGTGTCTCTGTCAAATAAATAAAATCTTAAAAAAAACAAAAACCAAAAACATTCTCTTAGGTAATCGAATTGTAATGTATATTTTGGGCTGAGAATTTAGAGATTTAAAAAAAAGTACAATGTAAATAGACTAAGAAGCATACATTCATGAGTGCTAAATGAATATTATCTGGGTAGAATTAGAAATAAGGAAGAGTGGCCAGGTAGGGGTCTGTCAGGAAGGTCAAAGAAGGTGAATTGGTAAAGCACCGATACTCTACCCTCATTATCTCTGTCTCAACCTGCTTCTCTTGTTTTCTGTTCTTGATGAATGGTTAAGATTTTTTAATCTAGTCAGATGGTCCTCAAACTTGAGGGTACATCAGAATACATGGGGAGGGTTTGTTAAAGCACAGATTATTGGGCCCTGCCCTCACAGCTTCTGATTGAGTAGGCCTGGGGTGGGGCCCAAGAATTTGTACCAACAGTTTCCCAGGTGATGCTTATGCTGCTGGTCCGTCGGGCTAGAAACCTAGAACATTAGACTTAGATTTATTTTTCTCTCTATATATCCAGAAAACTTAAAAAATGATAAACATAAACCCATGTTTCCATAACTTAGAATTAGCAAATGTTAATGGTGTGTGGAGAAATACTCATTATGAATTAATATTCCCTTTTGGGTTATAATAGGCAGTAGGTATCTTATTTCACATTTTTGAGTACAAGGAATAAAATATGGCAACTTTTGTGGGTTTAGGATCAGTGCTCTTTAGTTTATATTTTTCTACTTAAATAGTTCCTTTTTTTGAATAGTTCACAGAATTGATAAGCTGTATTTATTTGCGTGTCTAGAAACCCGGGAAGAGAAGCTTACCCTTAAGAAGGGTAAGAAGCTTACCCTTAAGCTATTATATAGGGTGGTATAAACAGTTTGACAGTGTTGTGAAAACATAGGAAGTCAGAATCTGAAGGAATAACTGTATCATTTGTTCAGTTCTAAAACAGCATGTTCTCTGTATGGATAACTGACATTCTGCACAAACATGGAAAGAGTATTGATGGGTATTATTTATTTAATAAAAACTGAATTCATAATCAGTGCCATCGACTTGATTCTGCAACAGTTAAGGTAGTTTTGATTCTTTAGCTTTTCGTCATGCTTTAAATAGATGCTTCATTTTGGTACAGATCTCTCTAGCCAAGTTAATTTTGTGAGATAGCCATGATGCTGTTTTTATATTCTTCTGAAGGACATTATTAATCACCTCTGTGTATTTTTTTCTTAATCTTGGAGCTAATGTCAGGATTCCCTGAACTTGCTAGCCTCTGTGATTTTTCCTCACCATTTTTTAAATTTAAATTTAAATTTTTTTTAGAGGGTGGGGCTAGGGCAGAGAGAGAGAGAGAGAATCTCAGGCAGGCTCCACGCTCAGCCCTGAGCCCGACGTGGGGCTTGATCTCATGACCACTAAATCATGACCTGAGCTGGAGCATCCAAGGGGTGGATGCTCAACTGACTAAGCCACCCAGGCACCCCTTCCTCACCACTTTCTTTTTTTTAAAGATTTATTTGAGAGAGAGAGCGACCATGGGAGGGGAGGGGTAGAGGGAGAGAGAGGAGAGGGAGAAAGAGAATCTCAAGCAGACTCCTTGCTGAGCATGGAGCCTGATGTGGGGCCCAGTCCCAGGACCCTGAATCATGACTTGAGCCGAAACCAAGAGTCAGATGCTTAACTGACTGAGCCACCCAAGCGCCCCTCATCACTTTTTGAAATGAAGATTAGTGCGTGGCTTTGTAAAGTATAAACTTACTGCCTGTTGAAAATCCTTGTATACCTTCAGTTTGTCTTCCTCTTTCCATCCTTTCCTCCTTCCTCTGCTCTTCCCTCCCTCCCATTCATACACCATCTCTCCATTCATTCTTCATATCACAGTATTTCCTATAATTATCTTCTTGACATGTTTCTTTCTTTCCAGACTCTTTTCCTGTTTGCTTTCTTTCTTGGATTATTTGTTCCCTCTTGCCTAGAATTCTTTATCATCAGTCACAAGTAGACCTTAGGAAAATAATCCTTTCCTTTTTTTTCTTTTAACAGGGGGCCAGTTTATATTTGCAGCTCACATAGTAAGAACCTGCAGGTAGTAGAAGATAGATAAAAGCAGAGACCATACAAATTACTGAGATGTTTGCTGCAGTTTTCATACAATCTGGGGATTTTTTCTCTTCTCTCTGAAAACTGCCTCTTTTTCTGCCCCCCACCCCCGTACCTTTTTTTTTTTCTTGGCAAATGGGAGCGTGGTCTTAAAACCAGTCTTGACTTTCTAGGTAGTATTTGATCATCTTTCAAGTGTTTGCAGTAATTAGAACCAACATGTCAAAGCACACTACCTATGTTATTTCTGATGTCTGGGTCTTCTAGAGTCAGAGAAAAATAGGTTATTGTTTTTTTTAACTGAATATCTCCTATTCATGGATAAGGATCCGAAAATTAACAAAGAGGAAATTATTTTACATATTATATGCTGTAAAAATCAGGTATTCAAAGTTTGAACTATCACAACTTTGAGTTCATGAGAATTAGCCAAATTTTGAAATCTAAGGCCAGTGATTAGCTGACTGCCTTCCTTGTAGAGGGCTTCTCTAAAGCCAGATGATTTTCTAGGACCTGGGCACATGGTATGATGAACATCACAAAACAATTGCAGTTGGTTAAGGACAGCATGTTGTAAGCCTTTTAGGATTTTCGTTTTTGCCGGTCATTCACATGTCCCTGGGATTCTTGCCTCCTTTTAAAAATAGTTCACTTAGTTTGTACCTTGCCTGTTTGTATATTTACCTGACCTTAGATGGTGCAAAGTTCAGCATTTAGGCAAAGTGGGTGGCAGTGTTTTTCTCTGGTATGTCACCATGCATTATCTGGGATGGAATGCTTTGTGAGTGTCCTGTGGTTTCCTGATGAGAGAGCTGGTCCAGCTGCATTCACTCTCACAAGACGACCTTTGTTTCTGCATATTTTCTACTTCAACATAGCATTGTCTAACCAGTCTATCAATAAATATTTATTGAGTGCCTACTGTGAATACCCAGTAGTATGCTGGGTGCTTTGAGTGATTCTTTAAGAAAAGGGGAGGGGGAGAAAGAGAAGCAGACATGCTTGTGAGGAGTTTAAAACCATGTTGTCATGAACTTATATATGCTCTGTGGTTTCATAAAGATGAATTTTAGGAATGGTAGAATTCTAGAGTATTTTGACTTATAGACTAGCTTCAAGATTTGAATTATTTGTAAGAGTAAGCTGTTTCCTTACTAAGGTGCAACTTGTTCATGTAAGTGGAATATTTAATGTTAAGAATTTCCTTAAATTTGGTATTTATAGGTTTTTAAAAATCATTATCTTAAAATATATAGTGTATTTCCCATAGTTTCAGGATTTAAAAAAGTTACTGAAATGGAAAGATACTCATATATCATAGTATATATGATCAAGTTTTTGGAAGAAGTATAAAGTTATAACATTGTGTTAAAAACACACAAAATGGAGTCAGGCTGCTGGGTGATTTTTAGGAAGGTGACCTAGGGCTGGTTAGTTTTCTTCTTTGTGTCTTGGTTTCCTTATTTGTAAAAAGAAAATAATAATAATGCATCATGGGAGATATGTTAGGTTTATATGAGTTAAAAATACATAGAGCATTTAAAATATGGACTGGCACTAATTAAATGTTAGCTGTTTTATTTTTATTATCTTTTTTTAAAGGGTGAAATTCAGCATAGGAAAAAATGTTTTGAAGGATACTCACCAGAATATTTTCAGTGATTTTCTCAGATGAGTAGGATTATGGATTTTTTCTTTTTATCTGTAATTCCTTTTTTCCTCTTATGGACATGCTTTTCTTATATAATGAAGTAAATGAATAAGATTTAGTCTGAATGTTTATATGAATTGTTACATGACAAAAGCTAGAATTAATTGCTAGTAAATTAGTAAATATTTGAATGGTACTGAATAGGCTACGAAGGTATGATTTTATCTTTTAAAGTTCACAATTTAGTATAGGAAACATGGTAGGAATACAGGGGGGGGAGAAATTCTAGAGGCGGTCTTGTTCAACTCTCCACCCACCTCTTTCAGAGTGTCCCTGACAGATGCAGTATCAACATTAAATTTGCAGTGACTGGTTGTTATGAGGTAATTTATTCAACCTAAAAAGGGTTTTGTTTTTGTTTTTTTTTTAAAGATTTTATTTATTTATTTGACAGAGAGCGAGAGCAGGAGCACAAGCAAGGGAAGTGGGAGAGGGAGAAGAAGGCTTCGCAGTGAGCAGGGAGCCCCATGAGGGGCTCAATCCCAGGACCCTGGGATCATGACCTGAGCCGAAGGCAGATGCTTAACGACTGAGCCACCCAGGTGCCCCTAAAAAGGGTTTTTTTGATAGACATCTAAATGTTAGGAAATTTTCTTAGATTGAAGTAGACCTGCCTTTGTGTAATGCTTCTTCCAGGATAATGATATAATAGAAAAGGAGTTTATCAAGTGGATATTGAGTAACTTAAAGAATTGCTGGTAGGCTGGTGAGGCTTAGCTTCTACAATGTTCCCTACTGTGGTGATGAAGAAACCTTCACTACTGCCATTGCTTCAGTGGATTCCGGGGGAAATTCTGCAGTTGATGCTTTGATGCCACTTATTGGCCAAGAATTGACCTTGTGATGACTGGAAAACTGCTGCTATTCCAGAATATCTCCCAGAGCGGGATTCATCTGTCACCATCTGCACCAGTAAAAATGGAAATAGGGCCTCTTTTCTTTTTGTCACTCAACTGCAAGGCAATCTATGCATACATCTGATTGACTCAGTCTGGGACACGTCCCTGGGGTGTGGGGATTTGAGTTTTTATTCCTATCTTGGGGAAGCAGGAGGCATAACAAGGGGATTGCTTCATATGTAGAAAGGCTACTTAAAAGATTATGAGCACAAGCACGTGAAAAGATGTTCAACATTGTTGGTCATTAGGGAAATGCAGATCAAAACCATCCACTAGGATGGCTATAATAATAATAGTGACAAAAGGAAATAACAAGTTTGGGTGAGGATATAGAGAAATGGGAACAGTTTTACATTGCCGGTGGGACGGTACAGTGGTTCAGCTGCTGTGGAAATCAGTTTGGCAGGTCCTGAAAAAGTTAAATGTAGGATTACCATATGACTGTGCAGTTTCACTCCTGGGTATATGCCCTCAAGAAATGAGAACTGACACTCTAACAAGTACACATATATACATGTTTTTATAGCAGCATAATTCATGATAAGCAAAGTTTGGAAACATTCCACATATCCATCAGTGAATAAATGGATGAACAAATTGTGGTATCTACATACAATAGAATATTATTCAGGCATAAAATTCTGATACATACTAGTATGCGGGAGTACCTCCCAAACATTATATTAAGTGAAAGAAGGCAGATAAAAAAAGGTCACATATTGTAGGATCCCATTTGTATGGAATATCTATAATAGATCTGTAGAGCTAGAACACCAGTTGGTGGTTGGTCTGTGGGAGGGAGAAGTGGATGGAAACTGCTTAATGAATAAGGAGTTTTATTTGGGAGGGATGGAAGTATTTTGGAACTAGATAAAGGTGGTGGATGCACACCATTGTGCATATACTAAATGCCCCTGAGTTGTTCACTTTAAAATGGTTGATTTTATGTTATGTAAATTTCATATATCAATTATTTTTTAAAAAGTTTATGAACAGCCATAAATAAAATGTTCACTATGAAGATGATGATTTATTTACATTGATTCTAATGCTTATGGCAGCATTGCAAGATAGGTATTAGGGACAAGAAAACAAAGAACTATATTAGTGGGTTAAAAAAAATCTTTACAGTTTAAAATACTGACTTTGAATCTATCAGATTTAGAGTGAACTTTTGAAATCTTACCAAAGACTGGCCAGTAGGGAGCACTCTTGTGACTTAACCTTGCTCTGATTATGTCTAGAGCATCTTATGTCATAAATTTAGATTTGTTGTATGAATTTGATACTTTGGAAATTGACAGCTGGAAGCATCTGATTATGAACTTGTAGTTCTTTGAATTCAGTTTTCAGTATTGTAGTTGAAAAGCTGTTTTTTTTTTCCATTGAAAAGGTGTATTTGCAACCTCATGCATTTGAAGTGTGATATTCTTTATTTAAAAGAAACTATGAAAATTATAAACAGTAAAAATATATGTGTTGTATGATTTGTTGAAAAGAAATATGGGTGATTTGTTTAAAAGAAACAGTAAATTAATTTCTTTTTTTTTAAACTAGGAAAGGAATTTCCCTTTTGATAGTTTCCTTTTTTGTTTGCTTTAAATTAAAAAAAAATTTTTTTTTTTTTTAGATTTTATTTATTTAATTGACACAGAGAGACACACAGCGAGAGAGGGAACACAAGCAGGGGGAGTGGGAGAGGGAGAAGCAGGCTCCCCGCTGAGCAGGGAGCCCGACACAGGGCTCAATCTCAGGATCCTGGGATCATGACCTGGACCGAATGCAGACGCTTAACTGACTGAGCCACACAGGTGCCCCAGTTTTTTTGTTTTTTGTACCTAGTTCTAAATCCTGTTTAAATACACTTTTTTGGGTTTGCCAGATATTGATGTTTTAGGCATGACTGGTCCATTGAGAACATTATATGAAGGAAGGTTTGCCTCCTTCAGTAGCACCCTCAATTTAAAAAGTGGTAGTCATTTTTTCATGTTTATTATTATTATTATTATTTTTTAAAGTAAGCTCTACGAACAATAGGCGCTTGAACTCAGGACCGCGAGATTGAGTTAAATGCTCTACGGACTGAGCCAGCTGGGCGCCTCCTGGTGGTCATTTTTTTACAAAAAATTTTAGTGACCTTTCTTTTTTTTTTTTTAAAGATTTTATTTATTTATTTAATTGACGGAGAGAGAGGGAGAGAGACAGCGAGAGAGGGAACACAAGCAGGGGGAGGGTCAGAGGGAGAAGCAGGCTTCCCGCGGAGCAGGGATCCCGATGCGGGGCTCGATCCTAGGACCCTGAGATCATGACCTGAGCTGACGGCCGTCGCTTAACCAACTGAGCCACCCAGGCGCCCCAGTGACCTTTCTTTTTAAGCCATTTAGTGACATCTAAAATTTTGAATTATTTTAGCAATATGTATTTTAATTTGGCATACACAATGCTTTTTGATCATAATTTGTAGAAATATGTCATATAATATGTATGCCCAAGTAATCAAAATATAAGTTTCATGATAAAACATTTGCTCTTTATGGGAGTTGTACTTAGATATTTTAAATTTTATTTTTTTCTGAGAAAATAATGTTGGTAGTCAACTACTAAATTTTATACATTTAAATACAACTAATTTTATAACAAGTCAGCTTGAAACTCGCTAGTGTGTTTCTTTTATCACATGAACACCATCAGGTTCTGTAAGATTTCACTATAGGAAGGTTAGGGTTGGGGGAGACTACTCAAAATATATGCAACTTTGGGGGCACCTGATGGTTAAGAGTCTGCTTTCTGCTCAGGTCATGATCTTCAGGTCCTGGAATTGAGTCCCGCATCTGGCTTCCAGCTCAGCAGGGAGTCTGCTTCTCCCTCTCTCTCTGCCTCTCCCTCCGCTTATGCTCTTTCTGTCTCTCTCTCAAAATGAATAAATCTTAAAAAAATATGTATGTATGTATATATATATATATATATATGCAACTTTATAACTATGACAGTTAACAGAAATAATAAATGTTACCTCAGGAGATAACTTGGATAGCTCCAGGATGGCAGGTCATTTTGGCTGGAGGCTGCTCCAGCAGATGCTGAAAATTCATAAAAATAATAGAGTAGAAATGCTTGCTTGCAGAGCTGAGACAATGCAGATGGAAGTGGATTTTTGAGCCCAAGAGGAAATGCAGCCTGCCTTGAACAGAGAGCTGTGAGTGCTCAGCGTTGTGCTACTGTAGGAAGGGAGTGCCCTGGCTGCAGGTGCTCATTTTTAATTTTCCTAAAATAGAGCTGAAAGGATTCCTGTTTATGCAACAGCCAAGCTGAGAGCATTTTCCTTTCTGCTGAAGGCTGTAATTCTGTTTCTGCCCTTTGTTGTTTCTTTGCCTAGTAGAAATTACTTATGCTTTGATGTGATGATAGTTCTCTATTTATCATGATTATGTATGAACTAATACATAATATAAAAACATACTTTATAGCAAAACAGCCTGCATGTGTGTCCTTTGGAGTTTGCCACTTTGACTGTATTCCATTTTAGCCACTGCTTTTTAGAGTAATTGCCATAGCTGGCTGTGTTAGCTTGACATTTTGATTTCAAAGATCTTATTATAGTTTTGTTTGAAATGTCAAGCAGTGACTTCAGAGTTTCTGAATGATAGGCATAAACTCTTACTAGTGCTTTGTTAGAGCATAAGATGATTTTACAGTTTCTTTGTTACTCTCTGTGTCTGTAAACTCTATGTGTATGACTTAAATGAGAGTTTTACTTGAGTCTAGAGATTACATTTAGATTGCCTAATGAAATTTATATATTGACTTCAGGTTATTTGCTAAGTTTCACACTTATGTGAATTTTGAACTTGGTTAGAAACTTGATGACACTAGGTGGGGAAGGGATTTTCATAGCAAGGAGATTTTACATATAGGCCAAATCTCAAGGAAAAGTATTGCTTAATATAGCCTTTTTATTTATTTTTTATTTTTATTTTTTTACAGTTGTATGTATGTATGTAAGTAAGTAATCTCTATACCCAACATGGGGCTTGAACTCACAACCTCAAGATCAAGAGTCACATGCTCCTCCAACTGAGCCAGCCAGGCGGCCCAGTTAATATAGCTTTTAAATGTCCCTCATTAGTGTATATTTGAAGGGTCAGCAAATTTTTTAGTTGTAGTGTACTAACTGTAGTAAACATTTAGCTTACTAAATGTTCATGTGGTTGGGTGCCTGGGTGGCTCAGTTGGTTAAGCGACTGCCTTCGGCTCAGGTCATGATCCTGGGGTCCCGGGATCGAGTCCCGCATCGGGCTCCCTGCTCAGCAGGGAGTCTGCTTCTCCCTCTGACCTTCCTCCATCTCATGCTCTCTCTCTACCATTCTCTCTCTCAATAAATAAATAAAAATCTTTAAAAAAAAATAAATGTTCATGTGGTTGTAATTAAAGTTTTTTGACTGGAGACTAAGTTTATTCCCAAGAGACTGACTTTGGAATATGTGGAAAGGCATATTATCAGAATAGTACTATTAAGAATATTGATTTGGGGGCTCCTGGGTGGCTCAGTCATTAAACGTCTGCCTTCAGCTAAGGTCATGATCCCAGGATCCTGGGATCGAGTCCGGCATCTGGCTCCCTGCTCAGCGGGAAGCCTTCTTCTCCCTCTCCCACTCCCCCTGCTTATGTTTCCTCTCTTGCTGTCTTTCTCTCTGTCAAATAAATAAAATCTTAAAAAAAAAAATTGACTTGTATATTCTTCAAGAAGAATATTGTGTTCAGTTTCTTTTATAAAGCACAATTTTGTCATCTTCAGGAAACAGGCATCGTATTTTAGCAACTTTGCTTTTCTGAGTAGGGTAGATAATGTAATTTGTAGTCATTTTTATAACATTTATTTCTCATTACAAAGTAGTAAATACATATGGTAAAACATCTTAATATGTAAATGTATGTAGGAAAGAAAACTCTCTTGTAATTGAAATTTGTATTTGCTACTAGTAGGAATTTTCAATGACATATCCAGTTGGGAGTATACTTAATGTATCTATTTGTCTATATGTGTGTATACACATACACTCTGTATTACGTTTCAGAATTTAATATGAGTTGAGGGGCCGCCTGGGTGGCTCAGCTGGTTAAGCGTCTGCCTTCGGCTCAGGTCATGATCCCAGGGTCCTGGGATCGAGCCCCACCTTGGGCTCCCTGCTTGGCAGAGAGCCTGCTTCTCCCTGTCCCTCTGCTGTTCCCCCTACTTGTGCTCTCTCGCCCTTTCTGTCAAATAAGTAAAATCTTTAAAAAAAAAAAAAGACTTTCTCTCTCTAAAAAAAAATTTGAGTTGAGCATTTCCCCTATGTTGGTAAATATTCTTCAGAAACATTATTTTATTTTTAATTTCTTTAAGATTTTATTTATTTATTTGACAGAGAGACACAGCGAGAGAGGGAACACAAGCAGGGGGAGTGGGAGAGGGAGAAGCAGGCTACCATCTCCTCCTCAGACCCCACTTAGATTTCACCAGTATTCCTAATGATGGTCTTTATAGGAAAAGATTCAGTTTAGAACCACAGGTTGCATGTCTCTTTCAGTTTAGGGCCATTCCTTAGTCTTTGTCTTTTATGACCTTGACACCTAAAGATTATAGACGCATAATTTTACAGACTCAGTTTAGATTTGTCTCATGGTTTCCTCATGATATATTCAGGTTGTATATTATTGGAAAGAATGGCACAGAAGTTATGTTTTCTTCCTGTCATTGCATCCTTTCGGGTGACACATGATTTTTGATTTGTCCCATTACTGATGGTAATGTGGTCACCACTCATCAAGGTCATGTCTGTCAGGCTTCTCTGCTGTGCAGTGACTCTTTCCTTTTGTAATAAATATTTTGGAGGAGATACTTTGAGACTTTCTGTAAATAGCCCTTCCTCATCATGTAGGTTGTATACAGCCTTCATTATTTATTTTGTTGCTCAGTTTGTCCCAGAATTGGACAGTTGTAGTCCATTCAGGCTGGTTCCTGTATCTATCTATTTGACATGTTTCCATTATTCTTTGAGCACTATCTTTCTGGCATAACAGGAGATTCCAGACTCCCCTTGTACTTAATCAGCCATTTCTTTAAGGAGCCTTGGTTCTTCTTAGTGGAAAATATTTAGAAGCCAAGGTCTGAACTTTAGGTGTGCTCATTGCTGTTGAAATTTTACTGCTCCCAGCCCATCTCAGTGGACAGAGCTAAGGCATATCTGTATGTGTGTGCACATCAATGGATTTGTCTCTGTATACTGAAAAACATGAGTTCCAGTCCCACACCACAGGATTCATTCTAGTTACTTTTTTTTTTAATTTCTGTATTTGTAAATCCCTTTCTTACAGTGAAGAACTTGGCTGCCATTAACCTTAATATATTTACATATTTTATCAGTCTATATGCGACAGTGTCCCATCTCTGCTGAGGCCCTCTCCCCAGGATGTCTGAATGTTATACCACAAACTGTAAAGTTTGTTTTATCAACAAAAACAAAATTTTGAGCTTAAAATTGCTAACACAGTGAGTTTTAAATATTATAAAGCTGAGGTATTATTTCCGCCCTAATGCACAGTGTCCCCTTACTAACACATATATTTATATGCTTTTTCTTTTTTTTTTGTAGTGTGGGTATAATGAAAGAACCTAAGGATTTAACATTGCTTAAGTAAGGAAATACTGTTCTATATTTTATTAACTCAGTTCTTTAGCATATCGTGGGCTTTTCTTTTTTTTGGACTTCTCATCCTCCTAAATGTTTTGTTTTAATTGCTGATTTTGTGCCTAACCCTAATAAGTTTCTTCACTCAAATGCTTAGAGGTAGCTGAGTTTCTATTACGCCTGCAGTTTGGTGTTTATTGATATTTCTTATAATCTTTGTGTTTGAGAATAAAGTGTTAATTGCACTGGAGTCAGTGCCATTACTGCCATCAGAGCATCATAGCCTTATAATCAGCACTTTGTTGTTTGTTCGCTTAAGATTGTATTCTCTTCCTTGAATTTGTAGCTTTAATCCCTGTTTGCAGATATTATTGTGTGTGTGTGCGCGCACACGTGTGTGTGTTTTTCAAGATTTTATTTATTCCACAGAGAGAGAGACAGCGAGAGCAGGAACACAAGCAGCGGGAGTGGGAGAGGGAGAAGCAGGCTTCCCGCGGAGCAGGGAGCCCGATGCGGGGCTCGATCCCAGGACCCTGGGATCATGACCTGAGCCGAAGGCAGACGCTTAACGACTGAGCTACACAGGCGCCTGTGTGTGTGTGTGTGTGTGTGTGTGTGTGTGTGTATTTTGATTAATGACTGTCTTACGTATTTTTATGTGGACACAGACTGTGTTTATTATGCCTACCTACCACTGTGTCTTTAGCAAGGAACGTAATGCCTGGTATATAGGAGCTACTAAAAATATTTTTTCCTTTAGTGAGGGATTATACTAGTATTTTTTTGTTTATTCTTCAATATTTGGTTAAGTTTATTTTTCAACACTGCTGCCTCCTTATCTTTAAAGCTGTCTGAAGTAGACAGTAGTTAATTACTAGCTTTTGTTATTGATAGGGAGATCTACCAGGGTGGCCAGAGTTTTTCCTCTCAGAATCTGTGTTACTCTTTTGGTATTGAAATAGGTTAGGAGTTAGTTTTTCCTCCTAGGATAAAGTGCTGGTCTTGAATTGCTGGGGGTTTCATTTTTTTGTGGCGCTGGTCTATAGTTTGGAATTCAAATTTTCTTTTGCTTAAGTCTCTATTAGAAACAAATATGAAATATTTTAGGTTTACTGAAGTTCTTAACTATTCTTATTATTCCTTTATAAACATCTCATTTAAATGTTCTTGTTTTTGACTTCTGGGGAAGATAGCAGAGTACGAGGACCCTAAACTCGCCTCGTCCCATGCATACAACAAGGTAATACATCAGTGCAAATAATCCAGAAAGCAACCTGAAGACTGGCCAAACAAACTCCACAACTAAATGTAGAGAACAGGCCACATTGAAGAGGGTAGGAAGGCTGAGGACTCAGTGGAAACCTAAACTTGTGGGTCTGTCCTCTGGAGGGAGGGAGCTGTGGATGCGGAGAGGGGCAAGAAACAGACTAGCACACTGGGGAGACTGCATGGGGAAGGTGAATCCCCAAAGCATTTGGCTTTGACAGTCAGAGGGGGAAATTTCATGAGTTATTGCAACAAGTGGGACTTTAAGCCTGGAACTTTAAAAAATTAGCAGGCTCGCCTCCAGGAGAGCCCCAAGGGCAATACGAAGCTGAGTCCCCCCTCTTTTTTTTTTTTTTTTTTTTTGTTGAGAGAGAGAGAGATAGAGAGGAAGGTCCGTACAAGCAGGGTGGGAGGGAGGGACAGAGGGAGAGGGAGAGAGAGAATCTTAAGCATGCTGAGTGTGGAGCCTGATGCTGGGCTTGTTCTTATGACTCTGAGATCATGACCTGAGCCGAAATCATGAGTCTGCCGCTTAATCGACTGAGCCACCCAGGTGCCCCTGTGTCCCCACTCTTAAAGAGGCAGCACTACAAACAGCCCTTAGAGATACTGCTTAGAAGCAGCGTTTGAAAAATGCTTGGGGTGTATGGGAGGGAGGGAGAGTTGGTTACTAAACTCAGTTTGCTGAGGGACTTCTCTAAGAAGAGAGGAACTGACAGGCACAGTTTCCTTCCTCTGCCCCCAGCATAATCGCACAGCCACCTGCTAAAACTAGTACAGTGCTGGCATTCACTACCTAACTTGCTTACACTACACCCTGCCCCCTCCAGCCAGGCCTGTGTCAGTCCTGGTGCTATGGGTCCACTCCCAGAGAAGACCTGTGCAAACCTTGCCAACACTACCTCTCTTGACCTCCTCCACAGGATGCTCATACTTTGTTAAAGCTGTACCGCCGTTTGTGTATGCCCTTAGGGGAGCAGCCCCGTCTGGCCCAGTCTCAGTAGCAGCTGTGTGTCCCCTGTGGGAGAGGATCAGCACCACCTTGTTAAAGAGCAAGAGATGTAGCTGACTTTCCTAACACATAGAAACAGACAGAGTTAGGCAAAATGAGGAGACAAAGTAATATGTCCTAAATGAAAGAACAGGACAAAATCACAGCAAGAGACCTAAGTGAAACAGATAAGTAAATTTTAAGTAACGATTATAAAGATATTCACTGGACTTGAGAAAAGAGTAGAGGACATCGGTGAGACTCTTATAACAGAGAGAAAAAAAAGAACCAATCAGAGATGAATAATTGAAATTAAAAATACATTTGATGGAATAAATAGCAGGCTAGAAGAAGCAGAGGAACAAATTAATGACCTGGAAGACGGAGTAATGGAAGTAATGAAGCTGAGGAAATGAGGGAAAAAACTATGCAAAATGAGAACAGACTTAGAGAACTCAGTGACTCCATCAAGCATAATAATATTTGCATAATAGGGATCTCAGGAGAAGAAGAGAGAAAGGGGCAGAAATGGTATGATCTATTCAAAGTGCTGAGAGGAAAAAATCTGCATCCAAGAATACTCTGTCCAGCAAGGCTATCATTTAGAATAGAAGGAGATATAAAGAGTTTGTCAGATAAAAACTAAAGGAATTCATGACCACTAAACCAGCCCTAAAAGAATTATTAAAGGGGACTCTGAGTAGAAAGACCATAAGTGGAAGTATGAAAAGTAGGAAACACAAAAACAGTAAAAATAAGATATCTGTAAAAATCAGTTAGTGGATTCACAAAAGTATATAAAATATGGCACCATATACTTAAAACATGGGTTGGGAGAGGAATAAAGAATGGGTTCAAACTTAAGTGACCATCAAGTTAATATAGACTGCTACATGCAGAAAATATTATATGCAAACCTAATGGTAACCACAAATCAAAACCCAGTAATAAATATGCAAAGAATAAGGAGAAAGAAATCCAAGTAAATTACTAAAGAAAGCCAAGAAACCGTGAAAGGAGCAAGAGAAGAAAGGATCAGAGGAAAACTACAAAAACAACCACAAAACAAATAACAAAATGGCAATAAATACACATCTATCAACAATTACTTTGGATAGGAATGGACTGACTGCTCCAATCAAAACACATAAGGTGACAGGGTGGGTAAGAAATTAAGATTCATCTATATGCTGTTTACAAGAGACTCATTTTAGACCTGAAGACACCTGCAGATTGAAAGTGAGGGGTTGGAGAAACATTTATCATGCAAATAGATGTCCAAAGAAAGCTGGGATAGCAATACTTATATTGGACAAAATAGACCTTAAAACTAAGGCTCTAACAAGAGACTAAGAAGGACACTTAATAATAATAAAGGGGCCAAGAAGATATAACAATTTTAAATATGCATCCCACATGGGAGCAAATACATAAAACAGTTAATAAACATAAAAGAACTAATCAACAGTAATACAATAATAGTAAGGAACTTTTAACACTCCAGTTACATCAGTGGACAGAACATCCAAACAAAATCAACAAGGTGGGGGCACTTGGCTGGCACAGTAGGGGGAGCATGCGACTCTTGATCTTGGGGTTGTGACTTCAAGCCCTATGTTGGTTGTAGAGATTACTAAAAAAATAAATATAAAAATCAACAAGGAAATGGTGGCTTTGAATGACACACTGGATCAGATAGATCTAACAGCTGTATTTAGAACATTCCATCCTAAAACAGCAGAATACACATTCTTTTCAAGCGCACATGGAACCTTCTCCAAAAGAGAGCATATGTTAGGCCACAAAATAAGTCTAAACAAATTTTAAAAGTTTAGAGTCATACCATGCATCTTTTCTGACCACAATGCTATGAAACCAGAAATCAACTGGAAGAAAAAATCTGGAAAGAGCACAAATACATTGAGACTAAATAATATGCTAGCAAACAATGAATGGGTCAACCAAGAAACCAAAGAAATTAAAAATTACATGGAAACAAATGAAAATGAAACACAGTGGTCCAAAACCTTTTGGGATGCAGCAAAAGCAGTTCTAAGAGGGAAGTTTATAGCAATACAGGCCTATCTCAAGAAGCAGGAAAATCTTAAATAAACAATTTAAGCTTACACCTAAAGGAGCTAGAACAAGAACAACAAACAAAATCCCAAACCAGCAGAAGGAGGGAAAAATAAAAGATTAGAGCAGAAATAAATGGTATAGAAATTAAAACAAAACAGTGGAACAGATCAGTGAAACCAGGAGCTGGTTCTTTGAAAAGATTGACAAAATTGATAAACCTCTAACCAGATTCATTTAAAAAAATAAAAAAGGACTCAAACAAAATCAGAAATGAAAGAGGAAAAATAACAACTGAAACCAGAGATACAATTATAGGAGAATATTGTGAAAAATTATATGCCAACAAATTGGGCAACCTAGGAGAAATGGATAAATTCCTAGAAACATAACCTCCCAAAACTGAATCAGGAAGAAATAGAAAATTTGAATAGACCGATTACCAAAAGTGAGATTGAATCAGTAATCAAAAAACTCCCAACAACCTAAAGTCCAGGACCAGATGTATTCACAGGTGAATTCTACTAAACATTTAAAAAAGAGTTGGTACCTATTCTTCTCAAACTGTTCCAAAAAATAGAAGAGGAGGGAAAACTTCCAAATTCATTCTATGAGACCAGTACCAGCCCAATACCAAAACCAGATAGAGGACACCACTGAAAGGGGTGCCTGGGTGGCTCAGTAGTTGAGCATCTCCCTTTGGCTCAGGTCATGATCCCGGGGTCCTGGGATTGAGCCCTGCATCGGGCTCCCCACTCTGCGGGAAGCCTACTTCTCCCTCTCCCACTCCCCCTGCTTGTGTTCCCTCTCTCACTGTGTCTCTCTCTGTCAAATAAATAAATAAAATCTTTAAAAAAAAAAGACACCACTGAAAAAGAGGACCACAGGCCAGTAGCTCTGATGAACATAGATGCAAAAATTCTCAACAAAATACTAGCAAACAAATTCAACACTACATTAAAAAACCATTCACCATGATCAAGTGGGATTTATTCCTGGGATGCAAGGGTGGTTCAGTATTTGGAAATCAGTCAGTGTGTATCACATCAATAAGAGGATAAAAACCATATTATTTCAATAGATGCAGAAAAAGCATTTGAGAAAGTACCACATCCGTTCATGTAAAAACCCTCAACAAAGTAGGTTTAGAGGGACCATACCTCAACATAATAAAGGCCATTTAGGAAAAACCCACAGTGAACATTATACTCAATAGTGAAAAACTCATAAAATAGAATATAGGTACAAAATCCCTTCCTCCCAAGATACTTAAGGCAGATGTATTTTGGAATTTAGATTCAGATTTTGAAAGGCAACCCAGTGTGTGTTTATGTATGTGTGTGTGTGTGTGTGTGTGTGTGTGTGTGTGTGTGTGTGTGTGTGTGTGTATATATATATATGTAGTATTTTGTGTTTGGCAGCCCTGAGTAATCAAGCATACCAATGTGTCTGTAGTGTAACTTGGGTGTATTCACATTAAATGGGATAAAGAGATGGTAAACACCCTCAGCAGTTGAGGACTTGTTGGATCATATAGTAGTTCTATTTTAATTTTATTTTAGTTTTTTAGAAAGAGCGAGTGGGGGTGGGGGTGGAAAGTCAGAGGGAGACGTTGAGAGAGAATCCCAACCAGGCTCCATGCTCAGCATGGAGCCCAACTCAGGGCTCGATCCCACCACCTTGAGATCATGACCCAAGCCAAAATCAGGAGGTAGACGCTTAACTGACTGAGCCAACTAGGCGCTGCCATAGTTTTGTTTTTAGGTTTTTGAGGAGCTCCCTACTGTTTCCATAGTGGCTACACCAATTTTCATTCTCAGACACATTAGGTTGAGTAACAAAAGCAAGTTGCAAGGAGAAGCATGTACAAATGACATCATTTATGTGAATTATAAACCAGTAATAATGTGTGAGTGTGTATGTGTGTGTGTGTGTGAGAGAGAGAGAGAGAGATCTGAAGAAAATAAGGCACATTGTTGATGGTGATTTCCTTTGTTGCATGTTTGAGGTTTTTTTTTTTTTTTAAAGATTTATTCACCAGTTTTAGAGAGAGTGTGCATACTTGTGAGCTGGGGTAGTGGCAGAGGGAGAAGAAGGGAGAGAATCTCACACAGACTCCCTGTTGAGCTCAGAGCCCAGTGAAGAGCTTGACTCATGTCCCCATGAACTTGACCTGAGCCAAAACCAAGAGTTGGATGCTCAACTGACTGAGCCACCCAGGAGCCCCTTGAATGAGTCTTTAAAACCCTAAGCTTCTGCCTTTTTCTCTCTTACCTGTTTAAGAATGTAAAGTTACCACTGAATTAGGTGATAGAACATCCTACAGAGCATGTTAGAACTGGAAGAGTTCTTAAATTTACTAAATTATTGTCCTTTCTTTTAAGTGAAGTCATTACTAGTTAAATTATCATGAATATTTAGTTCTTTTCAAACTTACACCTTTAACTCTTGATTTTTTTGTTGAGATGTAGTTTACATGCAGTGAAATGCATAGATAGATCTTAAGCATCATAGTTCTATGAATTTTGACAAATGCCAATACCGATATAATCTGCAGTCTTATCAAGATACCACATTTTCATCATCCCATAGTTTCCTGTACCCTTTCCCAGTTCCTATATTCCTTGCCCTCCAAAAAATAGTGTTCGAATTCCTTTCATCTTAGATTAATTTTGCCTGTTCTAGAACTTCATAAATGGAATTACCAGTCTGTACTCTATTGTGTTTGGCTTCTTTTGCTCAGCATATTGTTTTTTACATTTATTCATGTTTTTGCATGTATCTGTAGTTATCCTTTTTATATTGAATAGTTTTATTTGTATGGGCATTGCATAATCAGTTTATCCATTCTCATGTTGTTGGGGTTGTTTCCAGTTTTTGGCCGTTATGAATGAAGCTGTTGTAAACATTTCTTTTTTTTAAGATTTATTTATTTTAGGGGGTGGGAGGGGCAGAGGAAGAGGGAGAGAGAAACTCAAATGGACTCTGTGTTGTGAACTCAGATCCTGACGTGGGGGTGGATCTCACGACCCTGAGTTCAGACCTGAGCCAAAATCAAGAGTCAGTCACTTAACCGACTGCACCACCCAGGTGCCCCTGTTGTAAATGTTTTTATTTATTTTTTTATTTTTAAAGATTTATTTATTTTAGGAAGAGAGAGGGTGTGAGTACAGGGAGGGACAGAGGAGGGAGGGAGAGAGAAACTTTAACTGACTCCTTGTTGAGCTTGGAGCCTGATGCAATGCTGCATCTCATGACCCTGAGATCATGACCTGAGCTGAAACCAAGAGTTGGATGCTTATCTGACTCTGCCACCCAGGGGCCCTGTAAATATTTTTTATACACATGTGCTTGTGGACATGTTTTCACTTCTCTTAGGGAGAATCTAGGAGTATAATTGTTGGGTCATAGCATAGATACATTTTTAACTTTATGAGAAACTGGCTGGGGCACTTGGGAGGCTCAGTTGGTTAAGCATCTGCTTTCGGCTCAGGTCATGATCCCAGAGTCCTGGGATCGAGTTCCGCATTGGGCTCCCAGCTCAGTGGGAAGTCTGCTTCTCCTTCACCCTCTGCCACTCCCCCTGACTCATGCTCACTTGTGCGCGTGCTCTTTCTCAAATAAATCTTAAAAAAAAAAAAGAAAAAGAAGAAAACTTTATGAGAAACTGGCAGACTAATTTCCAGAGTATTGGTATACTTTCACATTCTGGTAGCTTCACATCCTTGCTAACATTGGTATTGGTGTTTACATTTTAGCTATTCTAGTGGATATGTGGTGGTATCTCAATTTTGGTTTTAATTTTCATTTCCGTAATTAGTAATGATATTGGTCACTTTTTCGCTTGCACATTGGCTAGTTCTATATCTTCCTTTTCAAAGTATATAAGTCTTTCATTTTTTTTTTTTTTTAAAGATTTTATTTATTTATTTATTTGTGAGAGACAATGAGAGAGAGAGAGCAGGAGAGGGGGGGAAGGTCAGAGGGAGAAGCAGACTCCGCTGAGCAGGGAGCCCGATGCGGGACTCGATCCCAGGACTCCAGAATCATGACCTGAGCTGAAGGCAGTCGCCCAACCAACTGAGCCACCCAGGCGCCCCTATAAGTCTTTCATTTTTAAAGCATTAGCATGTTTGTTTTTATTTGTGTTACAGGAGTTGTTCATATATTCAGGATACAAGTCCTTTGACAGTTACTATTTCCCCCAGTATGTCGCTTACCAATTTATTTTTATAATGGTCACTTTGATAAAAGTTTTGATAAAATTTTAATTTTGATTAAATCCAGTGTGTCAGTTTTCATTTTATCAAGTGTGCTTTCTAACATAGATGTCTATTTTTTTTTAAAGATTTTATTTATTTATTTGACAGAGAGAGAGACACAGCATAGATGTCTAAATATATTTTACTTAAGAAAAAGTATTCAGTCAGGTGAAGTGATGGTGAAAGATTTTGTGGACATAGGCCTAGGTATTTGAATTGCAAATATGATGTGGTAAGTAAACTTTCTGCAAATATGGGTGCAGGAATTAAATATTTGAAAATTATGGTAACAAATGTATTTATTGGGGTTTATATGATAGAATTGGTGAGAGTCAGGAAAGCAAATTATTTTCTCTTTTTATACCCCATGAAGATTCCGTCTGTTGTTCTTATTTGTGCTTAACAGTGCTGCTAAATCATGAAGCAATCTTTTATACCGTCTGTTTACTACCTAAATTAATTTCTTTTCTGTTTCTTCATTAACTTTTCAAAAAATTTTCATTTTTTTAAAGATTTTATTTATTTATTTTGACAGAGACACAGCAAGAGAGGGAACACAAGCAGGGGGAGTGAGAGAGGTAGAAGCAGGCTTCCCGCTGAGCAGGGAGCCTGATGCGGGGTTCAGTCCCAGGACCCTGGGATCATGACCTGAGCCGAAGGCAGACGCTTAATAACTGAGCCACCCAGGCACCCCTTGTTAATTTTTAAAGCTTTCTTTTACCTCTTCCATTTTTTTCTGTTTTTACAGAAGCATGTGTGAGAGTCTTAGTCATACCTTATTTGATGATTGCCAGTGGAGAATATTAAAGGATTGTGTACAATAAATATTTGTATCTCAGTTACTTTCCAGAAAGATTTATGATTTTATCTGTAAGAGCTTTTTATTTCTGTGGTGGTGGTTCATAATTTTATCCCCAGGTGCCTTTTTGTTCTTATCAAGCTTCTCTTTCTCTCCCGTTTTAATTACACTTTTGAAAGATTTGTTTTTGTGTAGAGAAATGTTAAATTTTACGTGTTGATCTTACATTTATCAGGTTGCTGAACTCTTAATGATACAGTTGTCTTGTCTATAATTTTTTCTGAGTTTTCATCATATAATCCCGTATAATGACTGTTTCTTCTTTTCTGATTCTTATACCTTTCATTTCTGACTACACTTGTTCTTAGTATTTCAGCAGTCTGTTACTTGCCTAGTGTAGTCAATTTCATTCTGATTTGCTTAATAGTTAGATTTGATTTTTTATAGGAAAGCTCATTTAGTAAAAGATATAAGTATTGAAATAAGATGTGAATAATTTTGGTGGTTTATTCTGGCTTACGGATGTTCTTTGTATATGTTTTATGTTGTTTTCTCCAGAGAGAATTAATTATGTAAGTAATTTTGTTGGGCTTCATCTCAGTTTAAATTTTTTTTGCTGATAGTGTATGTGAAAGCATCTTAAGCAATAGCAGTGTACATGAATTCTTTTTTCTAAGACTGTAAGGTCATGATCTCTTTGTACTCTCAGTATCAGTCTTCCTTGCTTCTTCTCTTTCTCTGGAGAAGAAGATAAGGGAAGAAGAAAGAAATTCTAGTTTCTGATAAGCTGTGGGCACACAGTGACTTCAGTGTTGACACAGCTCTGTGGGACACAGACATCAGCCCCTGTCAGCTTTATGTTGTGTTCTGCAGCTGAATGTCAGCAGGGACTCCCTTCAGATTGCTAAGTTTCTTGCTTCCTGTGTGTACTCATTCAGCAAAATCTACTCCCCAAAGCAGCATTGCCAAGATTAGCTGTTAATCACTTTCATAGCTGTTGGATATCACCTCTTTGTTCTTTGTTTTTATTTCTTTTTGATTCACATAGCAGTATTTCAGTGACTAAGTTTGGGAATTTTGTTAACTCATTTACCTTTGTTGCAGGTGTTTGCAACTTTTGTGTTGCAGAGAATGAAGAAAGAAGTGAATTTGATACTTGAAATGCTGCTGGAATGAACAGTATCTTTTTGGTAGCTTGTAGTTGCAATTGTTACTGCTGCCATTGCAATTGTTACTGCTGAGTGTTCTCAGGTTAAACATTTATGAAAGTGGTTGTTATAGGATCTCTTTGCTGCTGGTGGTGTTTTTAAGTTATTTGGATGTTATTTATAATGAAATGGATCTCTTCAGTCCTGATATTGCTTAGCATGACATTTTTACTATTTTAGTTTCTGGTTTGGAGTACTATCCTTTCTATACTTCCTTTACCAGTTCCTTCTTCCCTTTTTCTCTTTCTTTCAGTTTGGCAAGTCAAAACAGGCTTTCTAGAGGACATAATGCCTAAGCTAAGAATGAAAGGACAAGTAGGATTTAAAGGGGAGTGAGAGGGGAAAGGGCAGAGACCACATAAGTAGAGGTGAAGGTGTAAAAGATAGTATGGCGATTTGGGTAACGAAAAGTAATTTGGAATTTCTAGGACGTGGTAAAAATGGTTTATTGTTACTTGAATTGTTGATTATCTCTTTGAGGCCATAAAATATAAAATGTACCCTTGAGGAACGTGGAGGTTAGGGGCACCGTTCCCTGCACAGTTGAAAATCTGTGTATAACTTTTTACTCCTGCCAAAATTAACTATTAATAGCCTACTGTTGACTAGAAGTCTTACTGATAACATAACACAGATTTTGTATGTTATATGTATTATATACTGTATTCTTATAATAAAGCAAGCTAGAGAAAAAATGTTATTAAGAAAATCATGAGGGGGCGCCTAGGTGGCTAAGTCGTTAAGTGTCTGCCTTCGGCTCAGGTCATGATCCCAGGGTCCTGGGATTGAGCCCCATGTTGGGCTCCCGCCTCAGTGGAGCCTGCTTCTCTCTCTCCCTCTGCTGCTCCCCCTGCTTGTGCTCTCTCGCAATCTCTCTCTGTCAAGTAAATAAATAAAATCTTTAAGAAAAAAAAGAAAATCATGAGGAAGAGAAAATGCGTTTACAGTTAAAGTACTGTACTGTTTTTTTTTTTTTTTAAGATTTTTAAAAAATTTGTCTCTCTGTCGGGGCGCCTGGGTGGCTCAGTTGGTTAAGCGACTGCCTTCGGCTCGGGTCATGATCTTGGGGTCCTGGGATCAAACCCGTATCAGGCTCCCTGCTTGGCGGGAAGCCTGCCTCTCCCACTCCCCCTGCTGTGTTCCCTCTCTTGCTGTCTCTCTCTCTCTGTCAAATAAATAAATAAATAAATAAATCTTTAAAATTTGTCTGTCAAATAAATAAAATCTTCAAAAAAAATATTTGTGATAGGGTATAGTGCTGGTGGGTGAGTGTATCTGTGTAACTGTGTTTTATCAATTTCTAAGTTTTATTTTTGGACAAGAACTCTATGTGCTTTGTATAGTACTAAAAGTATGAAAGATTCTTGTTGACTGTTGATGATCTGAAAATGCTTCTCTTTGCTTTGGATCAAACATGAACAAATTCAGGGACGCCTGCTGGCTCAGTCAGTGGAGCATGTGACTCTTGCTCTCCGGGTTGTGGGTTTGAATGTCATATTGGGTGTAGAGATTACTTTAAATAAAATACAACATGAATAAATCCAGAGTATATAGTTAACAGTTTTTGTTAGGATTGTCTTTTGTATTTTGGATAGTTTGTATTTAAGATAGAATTTTTTTGTGATAGGTTGGTAACGAACTAATTGTTACGGAAGATGAATAATTCATTGTATTATAGGGGAAAGATACAGCTTTCCAGGGAAATTTGCATGTACTATCTACTAGCTGTTTACTTTCAAAATAATTCTCAAAATTTGTTTTGGTCAGTCTTTCATCAAAAATTTATTGAGCACTTACTATACCAAGCACTGTGCTGTGCCCCAGAGTAAAGAGATGACAGCCCCAAGTCCTAGAAAGTTTTTATTGAAGACAGAAAGAAAGAAATACATTTCAGATTAGTCTGGCAAGTGCTATTGTTTAGGGATATAGTAATGTGGCAGTACAGATCAGAACATCAGATATGTTGAGGAAGCTGTAAGCTTGACTCAGATGACTTCAGTAAGAATTATTATAAGCTCTTTTGCATCTTACATGAATAAAGTTCCTTAATGTATACATTTATATGTTTCAGAAAAAAATTTTTCTTAATTTAACATAAAATGGTGCAATACTGGTACTTTTTCTAATGGGTCATCTTAACAAATAGTGCATTGAGTTCTCCCTGATGTATTCTTTGTAATGATGACCATTTTCTTGTATCCATAATACAGTAGTCCCCCTCTTGGCATGATTTTACTTTCTGTGGTTTCAGTTACTGGTGGTCACTTGCGGTCTGGAAGCAGACCTCATTTTTCCTTCTGATTTACTGTTAGAAGGTCACTAATAGCCTAACACTACCCCACAATGCCTGCGTCATTCACCTTCAGTTTGTCACGTAGGCATTTTATTATCTCACATCATCATCAGAAGAAGGTTGAGGACAGTACAATGAACTATTTTGAGAGAGAGAGAGAGACCACATTCACATAACTATTATTAGAGCATATTGTTGTAATTGTTCTATTTTATTTTAGCTTTTTTTGTTAATCTCTTACTATGCCTAATTTACAAATTAAATTTTTACCATAGGTATGTGTGTATTGGAAAAAACATAGGGTATATTGGATTTGGTACTATCCATAGTTTTAGGCATCCACTGGGGGTCTTGGAACATATTCCCATGGAAAAGGGGGGATACTGTATTCTTTTTTTTTTCCTAACTAAAAATAGCTCTAGACTACACAGTTCTGTCATTTTATTTTATTTTATTTTATTTTTTAAAGATTTTATTTATTTATTTGAGAGAGAGAGAGAGAGAGAGAGAGAGAGAGAGAAACAGCATGAGAGGGGAGAAGGTCAGAGGGAGAAGCAGGCTCCCCGCTGAGCCGGGAGCCCGATGCGGGACTCGATCCCGGGACTCCAGGATCATGACCTGAGCCGAAGGCAGTCGCTTAACCAACTGAGCCACCCAGGCGCCCCACAGTTCTGTCATTTTAGAAATCAGGATAAACTGGATCAAAGTGTTCTGTTGTTTCAAGAAACTAATGATTATATTTGGGAAGTTCTGCCTCACAGGAGCTTCTGATATTTATCTAAAACATATTGTATGAAGGGTTGCTGTGATCTTCTGTAGTTTTTGCAGATAGATGTATTATTTTTCTAATAAAAGTCATAGTCCTTGTCAGAGATTTAAGAATTTCCATTACTGTTGTTCACAGTATCCTATCATTTCATTGAGATACAGCTTGGCATAATAACAGCACAATCCTTGGAATAAATTTTAAGCTGTTACTTTCCAGTCTTTCCAGATCAACTGAATGTCAGGGTGAAAAGTGGTAGACTAGTAAGTATTGGTATAACATTTGGAATGTAAGAAGTGTGAGATCGTTTTGGAGAGTGTCATGAGCAGAATTCCCAAATAGAAATTCTCCTAATGTCTTACAACTGAGATCTTCCCTTTTAAATTCAATGTATCTGTTTTTGGTTGATCATTATAAATGTTTGTGAGATGTGCAGGTTTGCTCATTTTATTATCTGTATGAGTATGCTGGAGAAGGAGTAGTCTGGCTTCTAGCCTGCTGCTGCTTTCTTCTCCCAAGGGAATTGGGAAGAATTTTTTTTTCTTTATTTTTTACTTTTTTAAATTAACATATAATGTATTATTTGTTTCAGGGGTACAGATCTGTGATTTGTCAGTCTTACACAATTCACAGTGCTCACCATATCACGTACCCTCCCCAAGGTCCATCACCCAGCCACCCCATCCTTCCCACTTGAATGTAGCTTAAAGTAGGGATGTTGATTCCTATTTCAATGGAGAAGATTGCTGTAGCTTTCTAGGCTACCAAACTATCATTTTATTTCTATTTCATAGTAAAATGGGTGCAAGCAGAGCTGAAGAAGTAGACACATTAGTAGTGTAATTTATTTCTTCACCAAAATGATAATTGCCATACTAGATTTAATTATAAGTACTATGTGAAACTATTAGCTATAGTCAACATCTGTTTCTCCTGACTTGAATAGTGATGAATGTTCAAAAAAGGAGGAACAGTTGTACTTAGAAATCAGTTTCATCGTTGCGTCTAACTTCTGATATTTCCCTTTGGGATAAATTCACTCAGACTTTATCTGGGTTTTTTGACTTCCAGAGGTGAAGAAGGAAACCAGAATTGATCATAGGTTTCAGAGAATTATGAGCATTTTGACACATTTTTTTATTAAGGATTTTGAACTCTAACACCTGTTAAGAATCTTTACAGGGTGATGCTGACAGTTAAATGCATTTAAAAAATCCTATTTCTGAATTAAAATATTTGATACTTTTATCCTTGTTAAGAAAAAAGCAGTGCTTTTCAGAAGGTTGAAGATTACCAGAATTGAAAATTCACTACTTGCTAAGCATAATAGCAAAACCAGAAACTATGAAAGAAACATTTGGTATGTTTGCACTAAAAAAAAAAAATCTCTATAATGGTCACCATAAATTTTGTTAAAAGAAAAATGACAGACTTGGAAACATACTTGTAACATAGATAGCAGGCAAAGGTTATTTAATCCACTTAGGAAAATAACAACATGGGCAAAGAACAAGAACAGATGAGTCACAAAGGAAGGAATACACGGTGCCAGTAGATATGTGGATAGATACTCAGCCATGCTTATAATTGAAGAAATGCCAGCAAAAGAAAGAAAATACCCAGAGTTTTCAAATGTGTGGGAAATGGCCACTCCCAGATATGCTTTGGTGTTAAGTTTAAATGTGTACAGACCTTTTAGAGGTAATTTTAATATATATCAAATTATAATTGCATATTCTCCAATTCAGCAATTCCACCTTTGACAATTTATCCCCAGGAAAAATTTGGATACACGTACAAACATAGACATATGAAGGCGCCTGTTGTAATAGTGAAAACTGAGAACCAACCTAAATATTTATCAGTAGTCATAAATAAATTATTTAATATCCATACATTGGAATTTTATGGCAGGCATCATTTTTTCCTCATTTTCTTTATTGTAAAATACACCTTACATTTACCATCTTTTTTTTTTAAGATTTTATTTATTTATTTGACAGAGAGAGAGAGGGAGTGCACAAGCAGGGAGTGCAGCAGGCAGAGGGAGGAGCAGACTCCCCACCGAGCAGGGAACCTGATGCTGGACTCATCCTGGACCCTGGGATCATGACCTGAGCCCAAGGCAGTCGCTTAACCTACTGAGCCACCCAGGCGCCCCTTACATTTGCCATCTTAACTATTTTTCAGGTGTACAGTTCAACGACATAAAGTACATTGTTGTGCAAACATTACCACCATCCATCTCCAGAACTCTTTTCATCCTGTAAAATTGAATCTCCATACCCGTTCAACAGTGGCTCCCCATCCCTCCCCAACCCCCACTTTTTCCAGGCCCTGGCAGCCACTCTTCTACTTTCCGCATCTATAAATTTGACTACTCTAGATACCTCGTGTAAATGGAATCATATAACATTTGTCTTTTGTGGGGCACCTGGGTGGCTCAGTTGGTTAAGCGACTGCCTTCGACTCAGGTCATGATCCTGGAGTCCCGGGATCGAGTCCCACATTGGGCTCCCTGCTCAGCGGGGAACCTGCTTCTCCCTCTGACCCGCCCCCCTCTTGTGCTCTCTCTCATTTTCTCCCTCTCAAATAAATAAAATCTTTACCAAAAAAAAAAAAATTTGTTTTGTGATTGATTTATTTAGCGTAATGTCCTAAAATTTCATCCATGTTGTAGCCTGTGTCAGAATTTCATTCCTTTTTAAGTTTAAAATATAGGCATTTTTAAAATTTAATTTTTGAATGGGTAGAACATCTGTTCAAATTCAAGAGGAAGGTTGGGAGGAGGGAAGATGGGAAGCGATTGCTGATTGGCATGGAATTTCTCCAAGGGGTGATGGAAGTGTTCTAGAATTGGTACTATTCGATGTACAACTTTTAATATGCTAAAAACCACTGAATTATACACTAAAACAGGTGAACTTTATGGTATGTGAATTGCATTTCAGTAAAGCTGTTAGTAAAAAAATTTCAATGTCAATTATACTTCAGGTAAAATTTTCAAGAGGAATACAATAAATTTCTAATAAAGTGTTCTTAGAAGTTGTCCCTCAACTATTCTAGTTTTCCTTTTTTTTTTTTTTTATTAGAGAGAGCAAGAGATAGAGAGGGAAGGACAGAGGGAGAGAGAGAGAATCCCAAGCAGGCCCCACAGTCAGCACAGAGCTGGTTACAGGGCTCGATCTCATGACCCTGAGAGCATGACCCAAGCCGAAATCAAGAGTGGACGCCCAACCAACTCAGTCACCCAGATGCCCTCTTGTTTTACTTTAAAAAAAAATTATTTGTGTGACTTTCCAGAAATATTTTTATTTCTTATGAATATTTTATTTATAGTAAATGGTAAATATTACTCCCCCACTTTTAACAAAAGTGGTAGTAAATTGAACATGGTGTTCTACACCAAGCAGACATCTCTGAGGTCTGTTTTTCTTAGTTTTAGGTAAAAAGGTTTTGTTTTTTTTTTTTAATTACAAAAGGAAAAAAAATAAATCACCAAAGGATTACATGGTTAGATAAGTATAGAAAAGTATGAGGCAAAATGTAAAAGCTAACCATACCCAGGGATAGTCATTGGTAATTGTTTGTATATCCTTTTAGACTTTTATCTCCATGTATATATACTCTTTTAAAAATAAGAATTGAAGGGCGCCTGGGTGGCTCAGTCGGTTGGGTGTCTGCCTTTGCTTCGGGTCCTGATCCCAAGGGACCTGGAATTGGGCCCCGCATTGGACTCTCTGATGGGTGGGGAGTCTGCTTCTCCCTCTCCATCTGCCTTTCCCCCTGCTTGTGCTCTTTCTCTCTCTCTCACTCTCAAATAAATAAAATCTTAAAAAAAATAAAAATTAGAATTGAGATCATCCTATACTTGGTATTGTGTAGTCAGCTTTTTAATGCTTAAAGCAATATATTGTGATCATAGTTTTTAATCAATAAATATAATCTTCATTGTTTTTTTTTTTATGGATGCATAGTATTAAATTGTGTGGACATTTCTCACTTACTGTAGCTCATCACCTATTAATATCTATTTAGGTTGTTTCTAATTTTGTCACTATTATAAACAATATATAAACACTATATACAAACAGTATCTTTGTACATACACCTTTGTACCCTTGCCAGGTCATTTCTTGAGATATTTACTACACTGCTATTTTGTAGTCCACCAGAATTTTTTAACAACATATGTTTTAAAATATAAATTACACAAAGATTTCCATGATATTATTATCTCTTTAAAAAGATGGTGCAGGTATTAAAATCCTTATTTATTTTTAAATATGAGGAATCTGAAATGCAGAAAGTGGCATTGTATCCAAAATTGCATAGCAGTTAGTGTGAGAGATGGCGCTAAAACTCATGTCTTCTGATTGTGTGTTAGTGTTCTTTCCACGGTGGCATACTGCCAGTCCTTAAATATCTTCAGTACAAGGGGTGATTTTGTTGTTGCTTTTTCATTTCTAAAAATATGATTCTTGTGACATACTTTTAGATTCTTTGTATAATGTGCTGCAATTTATCCATTCAGATTAAAGGTCCATATACCTTCATTAGGGGTACAGGCTCAAGATGTGCCCTCTCAAACATTTTGTAGTTTATCTGCATTAATATCTTCATTTAATTAGTCACCTATATTGTTATCTTTCCCTGTATGAAAAGCTCTCATAGTCTGTTTTTTTTCCCCTCTTCTGAAAGCTTTAAGTCATGTTATTTTCTCTGGGTAGTACTAGTTTCAGTGGGCTTTGGTTTCAGTGACAACTCCATTATTTGCTGTGTGATCTTGGGCGAGTTACTTAAATCTCTGTAAGGCTAGGGTCATCATCCATAAAATCAAAATAATAGTATGTGTGTCATGGAGATTAAGTGGATTAACACATAAAAAGTGCTTGGCACAATTTGGTAGATACTACTCATTAAATGTTAGTTATTATTTAATATGTGAATTTAAATCCTTGAAAGTCATTTTGTATTTTGATATCCTTTGTATTTTTTTGTGAAACTTTTTTTTAATTAATTTATTTGAGAGAGAGTGTGCATGAGTGTGGGGGGAGGGGCAGAGGGAGAGAGAGAATTTCAAGCAGACTCCCTGCTGAGCGGGGAGCCCAGTGTGTAGGGCTCTGTCTCACAACCCTGAGATCATGACCTGAGCCAAAATCAAGAGTTGGACAGTCACCTGACAGAGCCATTTAGGCACCCATTTTGGTGAAACTTTTGTATGATGTTTTTGTAATCCTATAGATATCCCCATTTTCCTCCCCTACTCTTTAGTTCTATGTAATACCTTCTGATTTTGAACAATATCTTTATTTTGTCATGGTTCATGCAGAGTGAGGCTCTGTCATACTTACCTTGTTTACTGTTGGGAATAAACACAAGTTAAATAACTGAGATTTTATAGATTATCTCAATCATTTTTTTAAGATAATGTAAAACAGAATAATGTGAATCCTAATTTATTGAATTCAGGGTTCTGAGAGCCGTGGTAGCTACTCTCTGACTGACTTCCCCAATCTGCTTCGTTTTTTCTACTTGAGGAGGAAAGCTGATTTGGGGTTTTCTTTTTTGTCTTGATTCTAGCACATGCAGATGACAATCCAGGCTCTCCAGGATGAATTGCGGATCCAAAGGGACCTGAACCAGCTGTTTCAGCAAGATAGTAGCAGTAGGACTGGTGAACCCTGTGTGACAGAGCTGACGGAGGAGAACTTTCAGAGGCTACATGCTGAGCATGAGCGGCAGGCCAAAGAGCTGTTCCTTCTTCGAAAGACTTTGGAGGAAATGGAGCTGCGTATTGAGACTCAGAAGCAAACCCTAAATGCTCGGGATGAATCCATCAAGAAACTTCTGGAGATGTTGCAGAGCAAAGGACTTTCTGCTAAGGCTACTGAAGAAGACCATGAGAGAACAAGACGACTGGCAGAGGCAGAGATGCATGTCCACCACCTAGAAAGCCTTTTGGAGCAGAAGGAAAAAGAGAACAGTATGTTGAGAGAGGTGAGTGACTGCTTTTTCCCTTAAGACTTACTGATGGTCTTTTTTCCCCCCTTGAGTAGTCAGCATCTTAGCTTAGATAAATTTATATGTTCTACTGAGTTGGTGGAAAGTAATTTCTTCTTTGGTATTTAAGTGCTTTACTGATTGCTGTTTTGATTGGCTCTGTTGCATGAGATGGCATTGACTGGTGTGTATACTGGCTTGATAACTTTCTGTGTCTTTTTTCCCCCTCCATTTGGTTTCTGTAGACTCATTTTGTTGCTAGAGGGGCAGAGAATTTTCTTTGTTACTCATCTCTTAATTTGTTCATAGAGACACACACAACAAAACCAGAATCAGAGTACCTAACTATTATTTAATTTTAGAATATTACTAAGAGAAAGTAAGTGGTTACCTCAGTTTAGGTGTGTTTTTATAGTCCTTGGCAGTAGTAATGGATGTTTGCCCTGTGGTTTCCATGGAAACTTGCCTTGCTGTAAAAGATAGGTAATAAAAATCATTTGCTGCCATGGAGGCACAGTGAGAAAGAATGATATAGAGGCACACTGCAGTTACTTTTTATAGAGGAAACTCAGACTTTAGCTGACCACTGTGACTGTTGATAATTTTTTGCTTTTCTAGGTAATGATTCATTTTAAGAAAGTATAAATGAAAAATTCATCTTACATTGAATTTAAAAAATTGACATATAATATTCTCTATGTGGCCAGGGACTTTAGCCATTTGGATGGGGAAAAAAATCTCAGAACTGTGTTAGAGTCAGTCTGAATGAAATATGAGGAAAGAAATTAAAAAAAAGTGGAATATTCCCCAAACAGCAAAATAGCAACTTTATTTTTTTTTTAAGATTTTATTTATTTATTTGAGAGAGAGAGAGTGAGAGACAGAGAGCACGAGAGGGAAGAGGGTCAGAGGGAGAAGCCGACTCCCCGCTGAGCAGGGAGCCCGATGTGGGACTCGATCCCGGGACTCCAGGATCATGACCTGAGCCGAAGGCAGTCGCTTAACCAACTGAGCCACCCAGTTGCCCCAAAATAGCAACTCTAAAAGAATACTTATATATTTGATGTTCTATAACTTCTCCTTTTGTAAAAATTCTGAAATATTTTACAGTGAGGATATTTTATTTTTGATAAAGGGGAAATTCAGTGTTTTTTAAATAACATGATTTTATTACATAGTAAAGTCACTGTAGGTTATTGTAGTAAGATTAGGAAATAGATTAGCAAAAAATCAAAACCCCAGGTATCATTACCTAGCAATAACTGTTATGTATATGTTTCCAGTCATTTTTATTATGTATACATTCTTTCTATATTTCTTTCTCTTAAGAAGGTAGAATATTCAGGGCACTGGGTGGCTTAGTCGGTTGAGTATCTGACTCTTGATTTTGGCTCAGGTCATGATCTTAGGGTTGTGCAATCGAGGGATCGAGCCCTGTGACCTCGGGCTCTGCACTCAGTGGGGAGTCTGCTTGGGATTCTCTCTACCCCTTCACCCCTGCGCTCTCTCTCTCTCTTTCTCTCTCAAATAAATAAATCTTAAAAAAGAATGCTATCCATTAGTATTGTCTAATATAACTTTCTGTGATGATGGAAATGTTCTGTATCTGCTCTGTTCATTATGGTAGCCACTAGTTACATGTGCCTATTGAGCCCTTGTAATGTGGCTAGTATGACTGAGGAACTGAATTTTAAATTCTATTTAAATATAATTAATCCAGAATTAAATTTAGTTAGTCAAATTTAAAGTGTCTACATGCAGCTAGTGGCTACTGTATTAATGCAGGTATGCATAATGCAATGTCACCTGCTTTTCTTAATAATTTGTTTTGACCACCTTTCTTTTGTCGGGTACAGGTAGGGTTTTGTAATTTCTGATGAACTTATAAAGTTCCATTGCATTTATTTGAATACCTTTTGCTGTTGAAAATTTTATTTTCATATTAATTTTTCAGTATTATAAAACTGTGCTGCACTGAATATCCTTAACCATGTATCTCTGTACATTAATTTTTGTATTTAGGATAAATTCCTAGAAATGAATTTGCTCAAAGTGTGTGTACATTTTTGAAACTGAATAATCTTACCTTCCAGAGTGATTGGACCAGTTTATGTTCCTAGCAGCACATAATGTGTTCTTATGATTAATCTGCAGCTATGTACATGTTATGTTCTTCAAATTATCAGACTGTAATATTTTAGAAAATTGTTAATCAACTGCTATGTCAAGGAACATTCTGAGTTTGTTTCAGTTTACTTTGAATTTACTTTACTTTATGACCTGGCCATAGAACACTGTTAGAGAAGTTGTGATAATCTTACACAGCATGCAACATGAAATCTGTACCAACATCATGAATTTCGAATGTTAGGTTTTTAGTGCTTCTGTTCTGAATATTTCGACCTATGCCCATTTATTTATTTTAAAAAAATTTAAATTGAAGTAGAGTTGACATAAAATGTTATGTTATTTCCAGGTGTACAATATGGTGATTTGACAAGTCCGTACATAATGCGCTGTGCTCCCAACAGTATTTGCTACCACCTGTCACCATACAGTGCTATTACAATACCATTGACTATATTTCCTCTGCTGTACCTTTTATCCTTGTCACTTACTCATTCCATAACTGGAAGCCTGTATCTCCCACTCTCCTTTACCCATTTTGTCCATCCCCCCAACCCATCTCCCCTCTTGGAACCATCAGTTCTCTGTATTTTTGGACTGTTTCTGCTTTTTGTTTTTTCTTTTATTTTGTTTTTTAGATTCCACAAATAAGTAAAATCATATATTTGTCTTTGTCTCACTTTTTTCACTTAGCATAATACCCTCTGGGTCCATCCATGTTGTCATAAGTGGCAAGATCTCATTTTTTTTTTTAAAGATTTTTTTATTTATTTGACAGAGAGAGACACAGCGAGAGAGGGAACACTAGCGGTGGGAGTGGGAGAGGGAGAAGCAGGCTTCCCGCCGAGCAGGGAGCCCGTTGTGGGGCTCGATCCCAGGACCTGGAATCATGACCTGAGCCTAAGGCAGACGCTTAATGATTGAGCCACCTAGGTGCCCCAGATCTCATTCTTTTTTTATTATGCCTATTTGATTTTGAGTTTTAGAGTTACTAAGTGGTGAATAGTTAAGGATTGTGAAAAGCCACATTGTTATTCTGGCAGAGAATAAGCAGAAATATGGTGAATTTGAAAAACCAGTAGGACAAAAACATGAATTTAAGACTGATTTTCAAATAACAAGCTCTACAAATATCAAGTCCCACTCATGTACATAATGTGGAAAGAAATATAGGCCTTGTCAATCATACCAACACACAATTCCAGTTGCTGTTAGTAATATAGCATCATTTTATAGGAGACAAAATAATACGAAGTAAAATCTTTAAGAGCAAGTGGAAATGATTGCTTCAGAGACAAATGTTCTTTTTTTTAAAAGATTTATTTACTTATTTTAGAGAGAGAGAGCAAGCACAAGTGGGGGGGGCAGAGGGAAAGGAAGAAAAGCAGACTCCCTGCTGAGTGAGAAGCCCTAAGTGGGGCTTTATCTCACAACCCTGAGATCATGACCTGAATGAAATCAAGAGTCAGATGCTTAACTGGATGAGCCACCCAGGTACCCTTGGAACTAAATGTAAAAAAAAAAAAAAGAAATCTTTAGAATTCTTGTTCTCTTTTCAGTTTCTCCTATTTACCATCAAGACTTAGACCAAATTTCAGTTCTTCTTTGAAGTTTTCCCCTTGTGTAGCTTTGTACATATGTGTAGATGAATCAATCATATTATAGTATATTTATATTTACATGTATGTTTCTTCATTATTCACTTAATTTTTTGCATCAAAGATACATTTTTTTTAAAGATTTTATTTATTTGAGAGAGAGAATGAGAGAGAGAGAGCATGAGAGGGGGGAGGGTCAGAGGGACTTGATCCCAGGACTCCAGGATCATGACCTGAGCCAAAGGCAGTCGCTTAACCAACTGAGCCACCCAGGCACCCCTCAAAGATAACATTTTTAAAAAAAGATTTTATTTTATTTATTTTATTTTTATTTTTTTTGAGAGAGATAGACTGCGAGCTGGGGGGTGGGGATGGGGTGGAGGGGCAGAGGGAGAGAGAGAGAATCTTAAGTTCCATGCCCAGCACAGAGCCTAACAGAGGGCTCAATCTCATGACCTCAAGATCATGACCTAACTGAAATCAAGAGTTAGTTGGTCACTTAACCAATTAAGCCACCCAGGCGCCCCTAAAGATCTTATTTTTAAGTAATCTCTATACCCAACGTGGGGGTTGAATCCACAACCCTGACCATGCTCCTCTTACAGAGCCATCCAGGTGCCCCCAAAGATACATTTTTTTTAAAAGTTTACTTTGAAGATTTATGTATTTGAGAAAGAGGGGCGTGCATGTGCATGTGCACACGTATAGCGGGAGGAGAAGAGGGAGAGAATCCTTAAGCAGACTTCCTGCTGAGCCGGGAGCCCAACCTGGGGCTTGATCTCACAACCCTGAGATCATGACTTGAGCCAAAATCAAGAGTTGGAAGCTTAACCGACTGAGCCAACGAGGTGCCCCACCAAAGATACATGTTTTTTAAAAAAATATTTTGCCAGTGCCTAACAAATACACAGTGGGTACTTGAGAAATGTTAGTTGAATAAGTTGAAATGCAGGCAAAAAATTTAAACCTGGAACTTATACAAAGGATAGAGTTTTGAGTTTTTTTTCCCTAGTGTGACCACTGGGTACTAAAACCTGATGAAGATTTGAAAACAAGTTAAACCCCAAAGCTAGATTTGCTTATGAGTTCACTTATACATATTATAAATAAAATATTAGCAGATAGAATCAGCATTATGGTAAAATGATAATACTCCGATCAAAAGGTGTTTATTCCAGGAATGCCAGAATGGCTCAGTATATCATACATAGTTATAATTTGTATTAGGTAAAAGGAAAAGAGAACCTTGTGGTATTTGATGGCTGTCTCAAAGATATTAGATAAAATGTTACAGATATTTTCATTGAAAATGAAACAAAATGAACTAAAAATAAGGAATGTTACTTTTATGGTAAGACTTAAATAAATAATAACATAATAAATGTATTTTATAAACATATTTCAAACTAATAGCCAGCATCAAGCTTACTGTGACATACTAGAAATGCCCATTGAAGTTAGAAAGAGGTCAGAGATGGTTGTGTTCATCAGTATTTAACATTATTTTGGAAGTGTTAGGTAGTGCCATTAGATAAAGAAATGGCATAAATAATATCAGTAATAGTAATGGAAAGGATATGGCTAAATTGTCATCACAGTGTAGATGGGAATATTAATATAAAGATGTCACTTCACCCCAAATCTGTAAATTTAATGTAATCACAATAGGAATGATTTTGAAACATGCCCTAATGACGTTGTAGTTTATTGGCAAGAAGAACAGTGTAGGAACACTTGTGTAAACAGATCATGATGCACGTATTTGAAATCCAGTGTTATTAAAATGTGTGGTACTGGCACAGCAATAGATAGCTAGATCAATGAAACAGAATAGGATCCAGAAATAATATAGTTTTCAGTATATGATGGATGTTTTAAAATAGTGGCCATCCATTTGGAAAACAGTTATATCATTATATCAAATTAAATTCTGGATGAAATAAAGAGCTACTTTTTAAAAAAATAAAAACACTAGAAAATGTAAGCAAAAAGCTTTTATTTTTTTATTTTTTTTTTATTTTCTTGATGTAGTGTTCCATGATTCGTTGTTTGTGCATAACACCCAGTGCTCCACGCAGAACGTGCCCTCCTTAATACCCATCACCAGGCTAACCCATCCCCCCACCCCCCTCCCCTCTAGAACCCTCAGTTTGTTTTTCAGAGTCCATCGTCTCTCATGGTTCGTCTCCCCCTCCGACTTACTCCCCTTCATTCTTCCCCTCCTGCTATCTTCTTTTTCTTTTTTCCTAACATATCTTGCATTATTTGTTTCAGAAGTACAGATCTGTGATTCAGGAGTCTTACACAATTCACAGCGCTCACCATAGCACATACCCTACCCAATGTCTATCACCCAGCCACCCCATCCCTCCCACCCCCCAACACTCCATAACACCCAGTTTGTTTCCTGAGATTAAGAATTCCTCATATCAGTGAGGTCATATGATACATGTCTTTCTCTGATCGAACAGATCACTCAGCATAACACCCTCCAGGTCCATCCACGTCGTTGCAAATGGCAAGATGTCATTCCTTTTGATGGCTGCATACTATTCCATTGTGTATATATACCACATCTTCTTTATCCATTCATCTGTCGCTGGACATCTTGGCTCTTTCCACAGTTTGGCTATTGTGGACATTGCTGCTATAAACATTGGGGTGCGCGTATCCCTTCGGATCCCTACATTTGTATCTTTGGGGTAAATACCCAGTAGTGCAATTGCTGGATCATATGGTAGCTCTATTTTCAACTGTTTGAGGAACCTCCATACTGTTTTCCAGAGTGGCTGCACCAGCTTGCATTCCCACCAACAGTGTAGGAGGGTTCCCCTTTCTCCACATCCCTGCCAGCATCTGTTGTTTCCTGACTTGTTAATTTTAGCTATTCTGACTGGTGTGAGGTGGTATCTCATGGAGGTTTTGATTTGGATTTCCCTGCTGCCGAGCGATGTTGAGCACTTTTTCATGTGTCTGTTGGCCATTTGGATGTCTTCTTTGGAAAAATGTCTGTTCATGTCTTCTGCCCATTTCTTGATTGGATTATTTGTTCTTTGGGTATTGAGTTTGATAAGTTCTTTATAGATTTTGGATACTAGCCCTTTATCTGATATGTCATTTGCAAATATTTTCTCCCATTCTGTCGGTTGTCTTTTGGTTTTGTGGACTGTTTCTTTTGCTGTGCAAAAGCTTTTTATCTTGATGAAATCCCAATAGTTCATTTTTGCCCTTGCTTCCCTTGCTTTTGGCAATGTTTCTAGGAAGAAGTTGCTGCGGCTGAGGTCGAAGAGGTTGCTGCCCGTGTTCTCCTTTAGGATTTTGATGGACTCCTGTCTCACGTTTAGGTCTTTCAACCATTTGGAGTCTATTTTTGTGTGTGGTGTAAGGAAATGGTCCAGTTTCATTCTTCTGCAGGTGGCTGTCCAATTTTCCCAACACCATTTGTTGAAGAGACTGTCTTTTTTCCATTGGACATTCTTTCCTGCTTTGTCGAAGATGAGTTGACCATAGAGTTGAGGGTCCATTTCTGGGCTCTCGATTCTGTTCCATTGATCTATGTGTCTGTTTTTGTGCCAGTACCATACTGTCTTGATGATGACAGCTTTGTAATAGAGCTGGAAGTCTGGAATTGTGATGCCGCCAGCTTTGCTTTTCTTTTTCAATATTCCTCTGGCTATTCGGGGTCTCTTCTGGTTCCGTACAAATTTTAGGATTCTTTGTTCCATTTCTTTGAAAAAAGTGGATGGTATTTTGACAGGGATTGCATTGAATGTGTAGATTGCTCTAGGTAGCACTGACATCTTCACAATGTTTGTTCTTCCAATCCATGAGCATGGAACGTTTTTCCATTTCTTTGTGTCTTCTTCAATTTCTTTCATGAGTATTTTATAGTTTTCTGAGTACAGATCCTTTGCCTCTTTGGTTAAATTTATTCCTAGGTATTTTATGGTTTTGGGTGCGATTGTAAATGGGATCGACTCCTTGATTTGTCTCTCTTCTGTCTTGTTGTTGCTGTATAGGAATGCCACTGATTTCTCTGCATTGATTTTATATCCTGCTACTTGACTGAATTCCTGTATGAGTTCTAGCAGTTTTGGGGTGGAGTCTTTTGGGTTTTCCACATACAGTATCATATCACCTGCAAAGAGTGAGAGTTTGACTTCCTCTTTGCCGATTTGGATGCCTTTGATTTCTTTTTGTTGTCTGATTGCTGTGGCTAGGACTTCTAATACTATGTTGAATAGCAGTGGTGAGAGTGGACATCCCTGCCGCGTTCCTGACCTTAGGGGAAAAGCTCTCAGCCTTTCCCCATTGAGAATGATATTCGCTGTAGGTTTTTCGTAGATGGCTTTTATGATATTGAGGTATGTACCCTCTATCCCTATACTCTGAAAAGTTTTGATCAAGAAAGGATGCTGTACTTTCTCAAATGCTTTTTCTGCATCTATTGAGAGGATCATATGATTCTTGTTCTTTCTTTTGTTAATGTATTGAATCACGTTGATTGATTTGCGGATGTTGAACCAGCCTTGCAGCCTAGGGATAAATCCCACTTGGTCGTGGTGAATAATCCTTTTAATGTACTGTTGGATCCTATTGGCTAGTATTTTGGTGAGAATTTTTGCATCCATGTTCATCAAGGATTTTGGTCTGTAATTCTCCTTTTTGATGGGGTCTTTGTCTGGTTTTGGGATCAAGGTAATGGTGGCCTCATAAAATGAGTTTGGAAGTTTTCCTTCCATTTCTATTTTTTGGAACAGTTTCAGGAGAATAGGTATTAATTCTTCTTTAAATGTCTGATAGAATTCCCCTGGGAAGCCATCTGGCCCTGGGCTTTTGTTTGTTTGGAGATTTTTGATGACTGCTTCAATTTCCTTAGTGGTTATAGGTCTGTTCAGGTTTTCTATTTCTTCCTGGTTCAATTTTGGTAGTTGATACATCTCTAGGAATGCACCCATTTCTTCCAGGTTATCTAATTTGCTGGCATAGAGTTGCTCATGATATGTTCTTATAATTGTTTGTATTTCTTTGGTGTTGGTTGTGATCTCTCCTCTTTCATTCATGATTTTGTTGATTTGGGTCATTTCTCTTTTCTTTTTGATAAGTCGGGCCAGGGGTTTATCAATCTTGATAATTCTTTCAGAGAACCAGCTCCTAGTTTTGTTGATCTGTTCTACTGTTCTTTTGGTTTCTATTTCATTGATTTCTGCTCTGATCTTTATGATTTCTCTTCTCCTGCTGGGTTTAGGCTTTATTTGCTGTTCTTTCTCGAGCTCCTTTAGGTGTAGGGTTAGGTTGTGTATTTGAGACCTTTCTTGTTTCTTGAGAAAGGCTTGTATTGCTATATACCTTCCTCTCAGGACTGCCTTTGCTGTATCCCAAAGATTTTGAACAGTTGTGTTTTCATTTTCATTGGTTTCCATGAATTTTTTTAATTCTTCTTTAATTTCCTGGTTGACCCATTCATTCTTTAGTAGGATGCTCTTTAGCCTCCATGCATTTGAGTTCTTTCCGACTTTCCTCTTGTGATTGAGTTCTAGTTTCAAAGCATTGTGGTCTGAAAATATGCAGGGAATAATCCCATTCTTTTGGTACTGGTTGAGACCTGATTTGTGACCTAGGATGTGATCAATTCTGGAGAATGTTCCATGGGCACTAGAGAAGAATGTGTATTCCGTTGCTTTGGGATGGAATGTTCTGAATATGTCTGTGAAGTCCATTTGGTCCAGTGTGTCATTTAAAGTCTTTATTTCCTTGTTGATCTTTTGCTTAGTTGATCTGTTCATTTCAGTCAGGGGGGTGTTAAAGTCCCCCACTATTATTGTATTGCTGTCAATGTGTTTCTCTGCTTTTGTTATTAATTGCCTTATATAATTGGCTGCTCCCATGTTCAGGGCATAAGTATTTACAATTGTTAGATCTTCTTGTTGGATAGACCCTTTAACTAGGATATAGTGTCCTTCCTCATCTCTTATTACAGTCTTTGGTTTAAAATCTAATTTGTCTGATATAAGGATTGCCACCCCAGCTTTCTTTTGGTGTCCATTAGCATGGTAAATGGTTTTCCACCCCCTCACTTTCAATCTGGGGGTGTCTTTGGGTCTAAAATGAGTCTCTTGCAGACAGCATATGGATGGGTCTTGTTTTCTAATCCAATCTGATAGCCTGTGTCTTTTGATTGGGGCATTGAGCCCATTTACATTCAGGGTAACTATTGAAAGGTATGAATTTAGTGCCATTGTATTGCCTGTAAGGTGATTGTTACTGTGTATTGTCTCTGTTCCTTTCTGATCTGTGCTGCTTTTAGTCTCTCTCCTTGCTTAGAGGACCCCTTTCAATATTTTTTGGATGGCTGGTTTCGTGTTCGCAAATTCCTTTAGTTTTTGTTTGTCCTGGAAGCTTTTTATCTCTCCTTCAATTTTCAGTGAGAGCCTAGCTGGATATAGTATTCTTGGCTGCATATTTTTCTCGTTTAGTGCTCTGAAGATATCATTCCAGTCCTTTCTGGCCTGCCAGGTCTCTGTGGATAGGTCTGTTGCCAGTCTAATATTTTTACCATTGTAGGTTACATATCTCTTCTCCCGAGCTGCTTTCAGGATTTTCTCTTTGTCTCTGAGACTCGTAAGTTTTACTATTAGATGTCAGGGTGTTGACCTATTATTATTGATTTTGAGAGGGGTTCTCTGTGCCTCCTGGATTTTGATGCCTGTTTCCTTCCTCACATTAGGGAAGTCCTCTGCTATTATTTGCTCCAGTATACCTTCTGCCCCTCTCTCTCTTTCTTCTTCTTCTGGGATCCCAATTATTCTAATGTTGTTTCGTCTTATCGTATCACTTATCTCTCGAATTCTGCCCTCGTGATCCTGTAGTTGTTTCTCTCTCTTTTTCTCAGCCTCTTTATTTTCCATCTTTTGGTCTTCTATATCGCTGATTCTCTCTTCTGCCTCATTTATCCTAGCAGTTAGTGCCCCCATTTTTGATTGCATCTCATTAATAGCCTTTTTGATTTCGACTTGGTTAGATTTTAGTTCTTTTATTTCTCCAGAAAGGGTTTCTCTAATAACTTCCATGTTTTTTTCAAGCCCAGCTAGTATCTTTAAAGTCATGATTCTGAACTCTAGGTCCGACATCGTACTAATGTCCGTATTGAGTAGGTCCCTGGCTGACGGTACTATCTCTTGTTCTTGTTGCTGAGGTGATTTTTTTCGTCTTGTCATTTTGTCCAGAGGAGAATAGATGAATGAGAGAACAAAATGCCAACAGGTTAAGAACGTCCCCAGCAAATATACTGTATACAAATCAGAAAAGACCTAAAACCAGGGGAAAAGAAAGGGAAAGAAAGAAAAAAGAAAGAGAAAAGAAAGAAAGAAAAGAAAACCAAAAAGAAAAAGATTAAAAACAAAAACAGAACAATACAAAAAAACCCGAATATGATCAGATGTGATCAGGCTAGTGCATAGATCAGTGCCACAGACTAGATTTTGGGCGTATTTTGGTCTTTTAGAAAAAAGTGCCTCCTAAAATTTTAAAGGAAGAAAGACTTATATATGTACAAAATAAGGGTTGATACAATGAAGGGATAGAAGATGACTGTAAAGATGAAAATTATAAAAGATTTTATAAAAGGAATTGATACGATAAGAAGTTTGAGAAAAGAAAGAAGAAGATTTAAAAAAAAAAAGGGAGAGAATGTGATCAGGCAGGAGACTAGAACAAAGCCATACACTAGTGATTTAGGGTATATTTTGATCTGTTAGAAGAAACTGTATCTCAAACTTTTAAAGAGAGAACAACTTATATATATATATATATATATATGCCAAAAATAAGGGTAACTACTATGAAGGGATAAAATATGACTCTAAAAATGAAAAATAATGTTTTTTTAAAAAAAATGGATTTGAAAAAGGGAAAAAGAGAAATTAAAAAAAGCAGTTAAAAAAATTAACTTTGAAAAACTAATGAATCATGGTAAAAAAAGCCATGAATTCCATGTGCAGTATTTTCCTAGCGCTTGAGTTCTCCCGTTCTCCCTGATGGGTAAGCTTGGTCTTGGCTTGCTGGCTGTTCGTGCCGATCTTCTGGGGGAGGGGACTGTTGCCGTGGTTCCCAAATGTCTTTGCCGGAGGTGGAATTGCCCCGCCCTTGTCGGTCCCAGCTAAGTAAGCTGCTCGGGTTTGCTCTCAGGAGCTTTAGTTCCCTGCAAGCTTTCTGTACAGCTTTGGAGGACCAGGGTGAAAATGGCGGCCTCCCAATCTCCGCCCCAGAGGAGGCAAGAACTCGGGGCTCCGCTTCTCAGTGCGCCCCCAGAGAAAAGCAGTCAGTCACTCCTGTGTCCCCGGTCTCTGGCCGCATTCCGTGCTCATCCGGCCTGTGACCGATCGTTTCTATCTCTGGCACCCGACCCCGTGTGGAGTCTCCAAACCCAGCAGATCTCTGCGGTGCGCTCCCACGCCGCTCCTCCTGGGGAAGGAAGGGGAGTCTCCCCAGCTCTGCCGTTTGTTGGGTCCCTGCTGGAGGAGCAGTGGCCCGACTGGGCCACAGATCACAGTTTTTGGCAACCCCGAGCTGAGAGCCCGCCCCTCGGCTCCGTCTCTGCAGCCGGCTTCCCTGCTCGGATACCTGGGAGCTCTGCCGCACCAGGCACCCCCGGTCTTTCTGTGGCCCTGAGGGTCCTGAGACCACACTGTCCTGTGAGGGTTCCACCTCCCGCTTAGCCACTGGAGCTACGTCCCTCCGCGGAGCTGGCTTCTAAAAGTTCCGATTTTGTGCTCAGGGGCTTTTATCACTTGCCAGAAGCGGCCAACGGGGGCCCCCTCCCCCTCCGTCTATCCTCTCGAATATCGCCTCAGATTCACTTCTCCACAAAGTCCTACCTTCCAGAAAGTGGTCGCTTTTCTGTTCAGAGAGTTGTTGCTACTCTCCTCTTCGATCTCCTGTTGAGTTCGTAGGTGTTGAGAATGTTTTGATCCCTATTCAGCTGAATTCCTGAGACCAGACGAAATCCAGGTCTCCTACTCCTCCGCCATCTTGCTCCGCCCTATTTTTTTATTTTTAAAAGAATTTTTTATTTATTCATTTGAGATAGAGAGATACAGAGAGAAACAGAGAGCAGGAGCAGTGGGGAGAGGAAGAGGGTGCAGAGGAAGAGGGAGAAGCAGACTGCTTGCTGATCAGGGAGCCCGATGTGAGGCTCCATCCCAGGACCTGGAGATCATGACCTGAGCCGAAGTTAGGCGCTTAACCGACTGAGCCACCCAGGCGCCCCAGTAAAAAGCTTTTAATATAATCTTTTTTTTTTTTTAAGATTTTATTTATTTATTTGACAGAGAGAGACAGTGAGAGCAGGAACACAAGCAGGGGGAGTGGGAGAGGGAGAAGCAGGCTTCCCGCCGAGCAGGGAGCCCGATGTGGGGCTCGATCCCAGGACCCTGGGATCATGACCTGAGCCGAAGGCAGATGCTTAATGACTGAGCCACCCAGGCGCTCGCTTTTAATATAATGTTGAGATAGGAAAGAATCTTTCATTGATATAACAAGAACCTCAAAGAATTAAATTTGTGTATGTTAGAAAATACAGTTAATAAAAGTTAAAATGATAATTTGGGATAAAGCCTTCTGATATATGGCTAGACTAATACATAAATATTGTTTCTAAAACAATAAGAGGCTAGAGGCCCTTGGTACCACCTTTCCTTTCTCATTTATTCAACAAATATCTTTTGAGCCTCTGATATGTATTTGATCCTGGGATAATCATGGGGTATACATTTTTCATGTCAACACACGTGGTCTCTGCCCTCCTAGAATTTAAAAATCTGGTGGGAGACAGTAAATTGATAATTATGAGATGAGCTACATGATTGGGTGGAGTCTGTTATGTTGGGGGAAGGGATTTCTGTAAACTGGATAAGCATCTTTGAGGAGGTGCCCCTTAAGGGAGATCTGAAGAAATACAAGGAGAACATCTTGCTGAGCATGGATAAAATACTTTCCTGAAGAAAGGGTAACAGTTTCAAAAGGCCTCATGGGAAGGAATTTTGAAGAAACAGCAAGATGGCTAGAGGGCAAAAGTAAATTGTATAAGGTGAAGGCTGGCATCAGATGACAGGTTGAAGAGGTAGCCAGGGCCAAATACATTCCTTTCATTCATCAGATATTTACTGGGCACTAACCATGTGCAAAGCAGTAGGGAAATAGCAGTGAACAAAACATGCCCTCTAGGAGACAAAGCACTTGCCTTCATGATCCTTGCAGGTAATGCAATTGTTAATTCAAAGTGCAAGAAGAGTCCTTTCCAGTGTTTAATCAAGGGAATGTTAAGATCTGGTTTGCCTTTTACAATTTACTCTGGCTGTGTTGAGAATGAATGGGGGAGGGAGAGTCAAGAGTGAACAGGGAAGTCTAATAAAGAACTTAACAGCTCTAATCTAGGTTAGGTGAGTGGCGACTTGAAATGACCACTGCACATTGTATTACTAGTGGATCAGTAAAGTCAAGAGGAATTGTGAGTTGGCAACACCAAGATATCCATAGGTTTTATTTATTGGACTTTGTCCATCTTAAAAAAAAAATCAGTATTTCATCAGTTCTAAGACTCACAGTTTTTCTTATTTTAACAATATGGAATTGAGTTAAATCTTACCTTTGGTGGCATCTTACAGTCTGTCAGCGAGGCAGTCATGCTGGATTTGTTTGCCTGTGCATTCACAGTCATATACCTATTCCTTTTGTTACCACTTTAGAGTGTGAGCATTGTTGGTATTTCTCATGTTAACTTTAATTGTTGATCAGTATGTCATCAGTAATAATCATGTAGTGAATTGGCATTGAAACCAAAGTTCCTGGCATAGGGAAAGTTATAAAAACAGTTCAAATGATACATAGTTAAACTTTGGTTAAATAAGTAAAAGAGAACTCTTACAGTCAGTATAAAATAAAAATTTTGAATGATAAAGTTTTGTGTCATAATTTATTTGGAGGCATTTCCTCCCTTTCTTTCCACTACATAAAACAGTGGTATGTACTACAATCAATGGCATCTTGGATTTGATGAAGTACTATAACATTAAAATGGCATTCATATCCAGGAGCATTTGTGATTAGTTTTCCATTTTGTTTTTTGAAAATGATTCTGTAGTGAAAGGTAAATATTCTCCCAAATAAAAGCCAAAGAAGAAAAAAATAAATTTAAATTAAGCATCATATTTTGTTTGTACTGAAATTATAGTTTTATGGGATTACTTATTGTTAGATCTTATATTGTTTCCTGTAGTACTTTTCCTTTGACTGATAGAAAAGTGAAGACATTTATTGGACAAATATTGAACCGCAGTCAAGACTTGTCTTGGTCAGTGCCTGGGGCTTGGGCATATAGAGTTTTAATAAGCTTTATAGGTAATTCTGTTATACGCCAGAGTTTGAGACCCAAGTTTGGGTTCTCCTTCTGTTGGCAGAACATACCTAAAGTTGGCTATGGTTGGATCTGCATTCTATATGCATACCAAACATTATCTGTAGGCCAAATAAATAATATATTTCATACCTATATATGCTCTGAATTTTAGAAATGTAGATGCTGTTGTGGTAAATAAAATATAAATTTGTTTTGAAACATTACATTCATGCTAGTTTTTGTGTCTATAATATTTCAATCAACAAACCTTGTGAGCATAACTGCTATCATCTAGGGGTTTACAGAAATGTTTGAGGTTAAAAGTACTAATATTTGACTAGGTTCTAGGCTAGGAATTCTGAATCTAACTAGTATATCTGAGGAGTGCCTATTTTTGTCCTTGGCAGTTTTAAGGTAGAAGCAGAGAAGATAGGAGGGAAAGAAAGAAATAAGAGAAAAAATAGAAGCAGACAAAGCATAGGAAGAATTTTAAGAAAGGAGGGGGTCCCAAGTTTGCTGCTTTGTGAGTGATTTTGGAAAATACGGACAGTTGCATACCATATTCAGGTTATTCTTTCCCTTTTCCTTGTATCATGTGTGCCCATTTCCATTTTGACAAGATCACGTTTTCTCAGAGTAATGCCATTACTAGAGATGGTAAAGGGTTAAAATATAATGGTTTCTGACACAGAGAACCAGGAAGATTCTTTCTGCTTATTCTCCCCGTCTTCTTTATTCCTGTCTCCTCTGTGTTTTGAGTACAGTAAACCCAGAACTTGTGTAGAGGATTGAATCTGTGAAGGGGTCTCACAAGCAACCTGGAGCTTCTACCCTTGAACCAGGGGTGCTGGGGCTAAAACCTGAAACTCGAAAGAAAGAAATTTCAGACATAAGTACTACTTTGCAGTCACAAATACTCCTTTTTCTCAGTTATGTAAGTAAAAGTTGACTTTTTAAAAGAAACTACTTAAAAGAGAAAAATAGCAAAATTCCTAACTTGCTTGGTTTCTAACTCTAGATTAGTCATTATTCTCTGGTAAATTAATGAGAGGAAATGAACACTTTTTCTGTTGTCTACCACAGTTGACAGCCTAACAAGATACAGATAATCCTACCTGTATTTTAATTGTTTCATTTCAGGCCAAAGGAGTGAAATAGAGCGAGCAAGTGGAATATTCTAGTTCTTATTTTTATTTGAATAGTACATTCATTTCTATTTCCTGTCTCCTCTCTCAGTGCATGCATGAGTCAGAGGCTTGATTTACTCAGTGGGAGAGGGGAGTTTATCAGCTCACTGACTGCAAGATGTATTCATAATGAGTTTTAATGTGTAGGCCTCTGAATGGAAATTTGTTACAAGTGATAGGCTTGGAAATGTCTTAATAGGAAAACTTCTGCCTGTGAATGGTTTAAAATGCATCCTAGTTCCCTAGCAAAGGAGGATTTTTTTGTTCAAATGGGTTTGTTTTCTTTATGTTTTGCTTACATGCTTGCTAGCATTTAAAATTATTACCATTTAACCTTAAGACATTTGGAAATCTACCTTATTTGGAAAGAAGTCAGATAAAATTAGTTCACTATCTGAATTGTGACGTATTTCAAAGAAATGCAGTTTTAATGTTTTCAGGTTGATACAGAAATACCAAATGAAAAATATAAAGTATAGGTTATAGAATTTTATTAATAGATGAAGATAATTTACAATTAGTAGGATTCATTTTATTTTTGCTTATACTTTTAAATGTTTTACACTCATTTTATTGAGTAAATATTAAATATCTGCTGTGTGGCCAATTGATTATCTTGCTTACAGTGTGGAGAATAGATTAAATGTGGACAAACTGGAGGCTCAGAGGAAGCTGAAGAGTTTGTTGTTTTAATGTAGGTGAGAGATTGTTATGGCCTGAACTAATGTGTTGGGATTTTGTCCTGGATTAGTGTGTTCTGGATTTGACTCTCTTCCTTAATGAAGTGTTTTGCCTTGTGAAAATTAATTTAATTGTGGATTAACTTGATCTTTAGAAGACTTGCTTTTAAACGCTGTTAGGGTTGACAAAGATAGCCTTTCCTCTTTCAGGGCTAAATTAACTTTACTTCTAAGACTTGGCTTTTCTGGTGTCTCTACTAAATGCCTCTGATGTTCTCCTTGCTTTGGCTATTTGGAACTAGGATTTTTCCCAGCCCCATGTGAGTTCAGGTAGTTGCTCAACTCATAGCTCTCTGATACTTGTTCTGTCGCTAGTAATTGTTTCATGTGGAGTCTTGCCCAGTGCATGCACACTTAGGGTTTGGCCAAAGACTCAAAGGGACCTGTGTCAGATTAGGCACTGCTGCTTTTATGGATAACCTTCCTTCTCTGTGATATTCTGCTCTGCACATTTCTGCTGTCTTAGGAATCTTACCCATTAATCCTTCTTCTGAGTTCTGCATGACGGCTATCTTCTGTTTGGGCTTCCTCTCCTTGCTTCACATACTGAATAGCAGTCTGGGCCATCAGTGTTTGTTTCTCTTCTTTCAAAGGATCATAGACCTATGCCCTTGTTTTCCAGTGTATGAAAACAGTTACTTCGTGCATTTTATCTAATTTTAAAATAGTTTACAACAGGAGGGCCAGTCTTCTATCCATTATGGTCAGATCATGTTGATTTTGTAGAGAGTGAGAAGTAAATGGGAAACTCATTGAAGGATTCAAAGCAGACTAAACTGTCATAATTTGTTGATCCTCTGTGAAGATTACCCTGGTGCTCTCTTGAGAATGGACAGAGGAAGTGGAAGGAAACTAACAGCTGTCATAGTAATCTAGGGTTCAGCTGAACTGGAAATGGAGTGAAGTGGAATAATTCAAGACATATTTTGAAGATGGAGCAATCCCTGCCTCCTGTTTGAATTGGTTGTGGGAAATGAAAATCTGGGAAGAATGAGACACTGGTGTTTGGCTGAACCACTGGGAGGGTGGTGCCATTTAATGAGATGGAGAAGACTCATCTCTCATCACACTCATCAGATGAGGGGCTAGATTAAGGAAGAGAAAAATCAAGAGTTTTGTTATGGACAATATAAATTACCTATTAGACATCTAAATAGAGATATCAAATGGGCAGTTGGATAAATGAGTCTGAAATCAGAGCAGAGGGCCTAGGAGTTCACTTGTGTTTCAGATGAAGTTTAAGCAATGTTATGGATTAGAGAGTTTAGATGGCAAAGAGAAGAGGGTTTAGGACTTGTCACCTGGTCACTGTAGTATTTAGGGGTCTAATTTAGAAGGAAGAACCTGCAAAAGAAACAGAAGAAGCACTTGGAGAGAAAGAAGAATAGGAGAGTGTGGTGTTTGTAATAGTCAAGAGAAAATGTGTGTATAGGAGGGAGTGGCCCACTGCTTTGAATGCCTCTGAGAGTTCTAGGAAGATGACAACAGAAAGGTGTCCACTAGATTTGGCACCCTGGCATTCATTGGTGTTGTGGATGAATTGTTTGAATGGAGAGGTAGAGAAAGAAATAACTTAAAATAATTAAATTAAAGCAACAGTCTTCCATTGTGTTACTGGGGAGATCAACTTTGGGAGACTGTTGCTATAATCCGGGCAGAATCTCTAGGAGGGCTGGAGAGACTGGGTACAGAAGTTATACGGCCAAAACCAGTCTCTAGTCCATCATGCTCCTTTATCGGTTTGGGGAAGACAGTCCTGCTCTTGGTGCAGGGCACAGACACAGCAGCTTGTTTGGCTGACACTACTGACACTGCTCACTACCTTTGGAACCTCTGCCATTCCTGAGACTGGGAGCTTGAGGTAGCTGCTGCCTCTGCCACTCATTGCCAGAATTGTCACTATTCACGTCCCCAAGTCTTCTGTTAAAAGATTCTGGTGGAGATGAGGTCTTGTGTCTGGACTTTAACTGCAAGAAAGGCTGGGGAAAAAATATGTGGCATTTTTAGCTTTTATTGTGGAAGGAAGACTGTCTTAAAATGTGGAATCCCCAAACATAAAAGGGAGATTAGATATCATGTCAAGAAAGAGTGATAGATGTCCACTACAAGGTTAGATAAATAGATTTTGCAGGTTATCCATGGAAAGGTAAGACAGTTGACTTTTGAACAATGAGGGGGTTGGGAGCTGACCCCTCTATAGTCGAAAATCTGCATAGAATGTCTGACTCTCCCAAAACTTAACTACTAATAACCTACTATTGACTGCAAGCCTTCCTGATAACATAAATGGTTGATTTACACATAATTTGTATATTATATATATTATTTACTGTATTCTCTAGGTGAGCTAGAGAAAAGAAAAGGTATTAAAAATCATAAGAGAAAACACATTTACAGTACTGTACTATATTTATTTAAAAAAATAATATATATAAGGGCGCCTAGGTGGCTCAGTCAGTTAAGCATCTGCCTTTGGCTCAGGTCATGGTCCTGGGGTCCTGGGATGGAGGCCCGCATTGGGCTCCCTGCTCAGCGGGGAGTCTGCTTCTCTCTCTCTCTGCCCCTCCCCCCGCTTGTGCTCTCTCTCTCTCTCTCTCTCTCTAATAAATATAATAATAAAATCTTTAAAAAAAAGAAAAAATAATACACGTATAAGTGGACCAGTACAGTTCAAACCCATGTTGTTTAAGAGTCAACTGTAGTTGAATCTGTGGGATTGGGGAAGGGCTACCTTGTATGGTTGGTGTGCACATTATTCAACCAAACAAGAGCTGAGATCACGACCTGAGCCAAAACCAGGAGTCGAATGCTTAACCAGCTGTACCACCCAGGCACCCTTAAAAGATATATTTTTGTTTGTAGCTTACTCCAAGTGGTAACAGTGGAGATGGCAAGGAGTGCTTACATTTTGGATATATTTTGAAAGTAGAGTTAACTGGATTTCCTGATTGACTGTGGCTTGAAAGCAAAAGGAAGGCATTAAGACTCAGATGTTTCACCTGAGTGACTGGAAGGATGGAGCAGGCTTTAGAGCACCACCAAGAGTTTACTCTTGGGCTTGAAGAGTTTGAGGTATTTGTTAAACGTACGGATGGGATAACTTGTTGAATATTTAAGGCTGGAGTTAGGGAGAAAAGTAGCAGAAAAGGTGGTATATATTAATAGTGGTTTGCACTGTAGTTTCAGCAGCCAACTGGTAAATGTGGATGTTCAAAAGTTACTGGTTTTTAAACCGTTGACTTTATAATTTAGAACTTTTGTCAGTTATTGGCACTACTCTTTGAGGAAGAGGTAACTCAGTGAAGTGTGCAATTCTGTTTTCTGTTTTCTCTCAAACCATTCTTCCTGGCCAGGCAAGAATGAATGATTTAAGTGAAAGGTATAATTAAAGTATTACACATTCCTTTTATTATGGTTAAGTATAGTTCAGATGGAAAGTATTCATCTGTGTATTCTCCGGGATCACTAGAAGCTATGCCAGGGTACTTTGGAAATGTTGACTGATTAAGTCAGAGACATTCACACAATCTGACAGGAAATAGCCTGACGTGGTCTGATACCTTTACTGTGACCCTTGAAGACCCTAATTGTGATATTACTACCATAGCTTCCTTTCTTCCTGATTCTGAACTCACTAAAATTTAGATGAAAAAGAATAGTTATGTTTTTATGACATTTTGTAGACGTGAACAACCTTATCTTCTTTTTTCTTTCTACTTGTCACCCCACTAGAGAGAGATTTTCATCACAGGTAGCCAGTTGTTACTCTGGGGTAGATGCTATAGAAAGGATGTGGTTAACACAAATGCTTTCAGTAGCTCTGTGCAGTGCAGACTGATTGTGACTGCTTTTATATCTCCTTTTAAAAAGGGAGTATTTCTGATCTCCCTTTTGGACTGTTTGGAGTTCTGATTTATATGTCTTAGAGTTATGTGGAAAATTGACACACCAGTCTGGGGTTGCGTTGTAGTTTCCATCTGTTGTACCGATTTCATCTGTGTGACTAATTTTAAATAGATGTTCACTGACAGGGACTTTTTATGCCTGTATGTTTGACTCTTATACTTCCTTAGCCTGAATGCAGCCTGTGGGTTTTCTGACCCACTGGGGAAGGTCTGGTGGACAGGGATCAGAGTGTCTTGTAAGGCTGGGGTAATCATCTTTTTTACACAATTACTCCCTCTCCCCGTCCTTCTCTACCCTCCCTTTAAGAAAAAACGAGTGAAAAGGAGGACACTTACTCTCTTTTTTGCTTCTCTTGTATAGGAGATGCATCGGAGATTTGAGAATGCTCCTGATTCTGCCAAAACAAAAGCTCTGCAAACTGTTATTGAAATGAAGGTAAGTAAGAATCTACAAGAATCTTGGGAGTCACTTTATACTTTGAAGTGATTACAGACTTTCCTGTGTGAGTTTTAGAAAGTGGTATGTAATAATATTTCACTTATTTTGTAGATTGAGAAGACATAGTAAGATGATTAAAAGGACATTTTAAAAGAACTTCAGTTTTATTCCCTTTTAGTTATAGATCATAACTCAAATGGGACCAAAAAGGCTTGTCCAGAATTTCTTTAAATGAGCTATGCTTAAACCTTTTGATCTCAGGACCCCTGTATTCTCTTAAAATGACAGGCTCATTCATTCATTTTTAGAAAATGCCTGCCTAATACTAAGTTTAGTAGCCATAGTTTGTCAATTGTTCTTCCAAGTAAAAATGATGTTCCATGAAAAAACTACCTAATGCAGCTTGCAACTCAAAGAGGCACACAAGTGCTATTCTGAAGGAACAACTGTCGTACTTCAGTGGGCGGATATGCCTAGCTCCTTCCCATTCATCACACAGAATATTAAAAAGATATGTTCCTAAGGGTTGTGACTAATTAAAAGTAATAAATTTTACTGCCTCGTTAGGGGCATTCTCCAGGGAAGCAGTCTTCCAAAAATTTTATTTCTAGGGGCGCCTGGCTAGCTCAATTGGCAGAGCATGTGACTCTTGACTTCGGGGTCATGAGTTCAAGACCCACATTGGGCCGAGAAAGCTCTCCTAATTTTTTTTTTTTAATTTCTGATATTTCTTTCTTTTTTTCTGTGAGTGCCTGACACTGAAGAGTACAGTGACTGCTGGTATGGTTTGGTGCCACTGCCTGTTGTCCTAAGACACTAGCAGTTTTTCCCCACTATTGCTTATATACCTTTAGTGCAAATGTTAACACAGTGGACAAGGCAAATAAAGTCATAGTATTATTACGAAAATAGTTTTGACTATGCAGACTTCTTGAAAAGGTCTGGGGGGATCCAGGACATAGAACATGGACCATACTTTTGAAAAACGCTGCCTTAAGTTAATGAATAGTTAGAAATCTTTGGGCGCCATGTTATGTTAAGAGCTTGCCTCTAAATTCCTTGGGTCCAAAATTTGGCTTTACTTGAATCAGTTATATGACACAGAGTAAGTTACTTAACCTCCCTATACCTCAATTTCTTTATCGATAGGAGGCGGTAATAATATTGCTATCCTGTAGGTTGTTTTGAGGTTTAAATTAGTTTCTTCCTCCTCTTTCTCCCTTCTCTTGCCTTCTTCCCCCTCCCAACTTTGAATAGTATCTGGCATATCGTAAACTGTTAGCTGCTACTGCTATTATTATTTTGATGAACATCATAGTCTTTCTTACAAAAGCTGAAAGACTCTTACAGATAAGGACCTCTCTCTCTTTCTTTCTGTTTTTTAGCTTCTTCATATTCCCTAAAAAGTTTGACATTTTCTGCTTTTGGGTCTTTATTTAATATTTGGTTATGACAACAAGAATATTGAGTTATTGGTATATAGTTTTATCTAAATAGAGGCTTCTCAAGTACAGTTTTAAGAACTTTTCTCTGAATTTAAATGATTTCCTCTTAAAATTTTGTTTGTGTATATCTTTATTTCCAATGGGGAAAGGATTTACCAAACAAATTCTAAATTAGAAGAATTCTGGGTTCTTTGTAGTTAGACAGTTAGCAATCTTGAACATAATTCTGTAAAGAGCCTTAAAAAGGTTCCATTTTAGTTCCCATTTCCCACAAATCTATTTGTACATTTTATTTCCTGAGCCCTGTTTAAACCTAAGAATAAAACACATGAATGTACCTGTGTTTCCAAAATCATGTTACTCGCCTTTGGATAGAGTAGGGAAGTATAATAGTATTAATTGGTAGTGGATCTGTGTTAAGTTGTGTTAACCTTCAGCCATTTGGTTAAGAAGCAAGAGATTCTGAGATTCTGGTGGCCCAGTTGGGTCCGGTGGATGCTTTGCTGAAATCACAGCTGAAATAGTTGAGTTGCTGAGAATGTGGCATGAGCTTGAGAGAATTTTGAAGGTCTAGAGTAGTCTTGGGGGGAAGAGGAAAGGAAGATGATTGATAGACCATTAAAGAGCCTACCTGTCTTCAAGGTGATGTAATTTTCTTTTCTCTTCCCTCTGCCTTTTCTTCCTCCTCTTCCTCCCTTCTCTTGCCTTCTTCCCCCTCCCATCTTCTCCCTCTCCACTCCACTTCCCCTTCCTTCTTCTCTAATTTTTTTCCTTTTTTCTTTAGTAGTGGAGGAACAGGGAAGAATTAACTGTACTGCTCTAGGTGAGAGTTTTGCCTGGTAGATAATGGCAGAACTATTGGGATGCAGATGAATTGAGCATCATGGTGAGAGAGTAGTTTGCATGATCAGTACAAGAATGTAGTGTGGATAGGAAGGAAGAGAATTCAGAGTGGACTGATAGGTTGGGAGAAAATGTGACAGGGAAGTGGAGATCTCTGTGGGGTTTAAGAACAGCAAATAGAAAATGATGGTGCAGCAGGCCTGGGGAGAGAGTCCTGGGTGATTTTAGGATCCAGAGGGTAGTCCTATCAAGTGGATAGCTGAAATGGAGTGGTGGATGAGGTCATTGGAATTTAGGACATTGAAATCCCAGGATGATGGCAGGAGTGGCATTTGAAGGGAAGATTGATTGTGAGCCAGGTGCCAAAGATGTTTTCAAATGGCGGGGAGTGATTGGGAAGTCCCTAGATGGCAGCAGCGAGGAGGGTAAAGTAAAAAGGAGTGTGAGCTGTAAATAAAGGGAGGGAGCACTTTTCCCCTGCTCTTTTCTGGTACTGGGGCATTAGTGACCTTCATTGGAGAGAGTGCAGGGAAAGTCTGTCCTTTGGGGAAGTCAGTTTACCTTGGGATAAGGAGACAATTTGGGGGGAAAAAAGGTGAGGATTTGAGAAATTTAATAAGGAACAGGGGATTCCAGGAGGCTCACTGGAATTGGGTGATTAATGATGGGAAACCCAGGGCTGGGGAAGTACAGAGTAGTAAGATGATAAGGAATTTATTTACTTATTATTATACATTCTAGGAATAACAAACCTTGTTGGAAGGACTATCCTCACTTAAACTCAGTCTGGTTGAGTTGGTGCTAGGACAAGTTGAGCATATCAGACATTGCTTTTCTGGCTTGATTTCAGTGAGTAGCCTGGCAGGTCTCTTATCTGGGCGGTCAGTGGCAGCCTCTTGACTTTCACAGTTATAGTTTGGTCCCTTTTGGGGAGAAGCTTTTATGGGACATGATTTGGTAGTGAGGGTGCTGATTTGGTCAAGAGCTGCCTCTGTATTTGTGTTGGAGTTAGGGGAGAAGATGGATAATGTTTCTTGGGGCATTGTGGGGGCTTTGTACAGTTAGAGGTTGTCTATGTGATGTGTGGAGCTTGAGTTCATAGCTGGAAGCAATTTTGTCTTGTGTGGAGTACCAATGGTACTAGAAATACAGTCCCTTTTTCCATTGGCCCTTTTTCATCACCCCCCACCCCCCGCCCCACTAATGTCAGAGGTCAACCACCTTTCATTTGCAGGTTAGTCCCATGCATATGCGTAGTATTTTAGTTATTCTTAAGGGACTACATCCTGATTTTTCCAGGAAGATGTATAGTAATCTTAAAGGTGAATTTTCAGATAGTACAATGAAAATAGTTTACAGGTATACCTTGGTTTATTGTGCCTCACTTTATTGTGTTTTGCAGATACTGTATTTTTTACAAATTGAAGGTTTGTGGCAACCTTGCATCAAGCAGGTCTTTTGGTGCTGTTTTTCCAACAGCATTTGTTCACTTCATGTCTCTCTGTCACATGTTAGAAATTCTCCCAGTATTTCAAACTTTTTCATCATTATTATATTTGTTATGGTGATCTGTGATCAGTGATCTTCGATGTTACTCTAGGCCAATTAATAACCCTACAGTGGTCTCTACATATTTAAGTGAAAAGAGTCACATGTCTCTCACTTTAAATCAAAAGCTAGAAATGATTAAGCTTAGTGAGGAAGACAGGTCCAAAGCTGAGACAGGCTCAAAGCCAGGCCTCTTAGACCAAACAGCTGAATTATAAATGCAAAGGAAGAGTACTTGAAGGAAATTAAAAATGGCTACTCTAGTGAACAAATGAATGATAAGACAGTGAAACAGCCTTATTGCTCATATGAAGAAAGTTACAGGGGTCTGGATAGAAGATCAGACTAGCCACAATGTTCCCTTAAGCCAAAGCCTAATCCAGAGGGAGGCTGTAAGTCTCTCAATTCTGTGATGGCTGAAAGAGGCGAGGAAGCTGCAGAAGAAAAGTTTGAAGCCAGCAGAGATTTGTTCATGAGGTTTAAGGAAAGAAGCCATCTCTATGACATAAAAGTGCAAGGTAAAACAGCAGGTATGGAGGGAGAAGCTGCAGCAAGTTACCCAGAAGACCTAGTAAGATCACTGATGAAGCTGGCGCCACTAAAGAACAGATTTTCAATGTAGATGAAACAGTTTTCTGTTGGAAGAAGATGCCATCTAGGACTTTCATAGCTAGAGGAGAAGTCAGTGCCTGGCTTCAGAGCTTCTTGTTAGAGGCTAATGCAGCTAGTGACTTTAAGTTGAAGCCAGTGCTCATTTACCATTCCAAAAATCCTGGGGCCTTAAGAATTATGCTGAGTCTGCTCTGCCTGTGCTCTGTAAACAAAGCCTAGATGGCAGCGCATCTGTTCACAACATTACTGAATATTTTAAGCCCACTGTTGGGACCTACTACAGAGAAAAAGAGGTTCTTTTCAAAATATGACTGTTTATTGACAATGCACCTGCTCACTGAAGAGCTCTGATGGAGATGGACAAAGAGATTATTGTTGTTTTCATGCCTACTAACAAAACATTCATTCGGCAACCCATGGATCAGGGAGTCATTTTGATTTCCAGGTATTATTGTTTAAGAAATGCATTCGTAAGGCTATAGCTGCCATAGATAGTGATTCTCCTAAAGGATTTGGACCTTCTGGAAGGGATTCACCATTCCAGATGCCAGTAAGAACATTTGTGATTCATGGGAAGGGGTAAAAATATCAATCTGAATAGGAGTTTGGAAGAAGTTGACTCCAGCCCTCCTGGATGACTTTGAGGGGTTCAGGACTTCAGTAGGGGAAGAGCTGCAGACGTGGCAGAAATAGCAAGAAAACTAGAATTAGAAGTGGAGCCTGAAGGTGTGACTGAATTTCTTGAATCTTATGCTAAAACTTGAACAGATGAGGAGTTTCTTATGGGTGAGCAAAAAAAAGTGTTTTTTTTTAAGATGGAATCTACTCCTGGTGAAGATGCCATGAAAGTTGTTGAAATGACAACCAAGGATTTAGAATATTATGTAATCTTAGTTGATAAAGCAGCAGCAGGGTTTGAGAGGATTGATTCTAATTTTGAAAGAAGTTCTGTGGGTAAAATGCTGTCAGACAGTATCACATGCTATAGAGAAATTGTTCATGAAAGGAAAAGTTAATCGATGCAGCAAACCTTTGTTGACTTATTTTAAGAAATTGCTACAGTCGGGGCGCCTGGGTGTCTCAGTCGTTAGGCGTCTGCCTTCGGTTCAGGTCGTGGTCCTGGGGACCTGGGATCGAGCCCCGCATTGGGCTCCCTGCTCAGGCGGGGCGCCTGCTTCTCCCTCTCCAACTCCCCCCTGTTGTGTTCCTCTCTCGCTATGTCTCTCTGTCAAGTAAATAAATAAAATCTTAAAAAAAAAAAAGAAAGAAAGTAATTGCCACAGTAACTCTAAATTCAGCAGCCACCACCTTTACCAGTCAGTACCTATCAGCATGTAGGCAAGTCCCTCCACCAGCAAAAAGATTATGATTTGCTGAAAGCTCAGATGATAGTATTTTTTAGCAATAAGTTATTTTTTAAATTAAGGTATGTACATTTTTTCCATAATGTTATTATATACTTAATAGACCATATAAACATAACTTTTATGTGCAGTGGAAAACCAAAAAATGTATTTGACTTGCTTTATTGTGGTATTTATTTAAATGCAGTGGTCTGCAGGTGAGCCCACAATACCTTCAAGTTATGCTTGTATTTATTTTTTATGGGCCAGGAGATTAATTGTGGCTCGCTATTTTTTTTTTTTTTTTAGGCTGTGGTAGAAATGGGACGCACCCACCAATTTCAGAATTTAGGTTTAGTGTATCTCTTGATTGCATTACTTCAGTGCATTTAATTTTGAACTAAATATAAGTTTAATTTGAGTAGATTTCTAAAAAAAGTTTTTGTTGTTATATTTTTAAAGGTAACAGTGCAGGACAAGGAGTACATCCCCCTTCTCTCCCCTGAACCTAAAAATTGCTAGTGGTATTTGTCTCATGATAAATCCTTTAACTTTTATCTGCATGCTCTAAGAATTATGATAGCAAGGAATGTCAATCAAGAAATCTTTGAGATGAAGTGCAAAGGGAAGTAATTTCAAAATTACTTTCTAAAGGGCTGGTTTCTCTGAAGTTCCAAATAAAATAAAACTATACTTAATTTATGCTTCTACTTTATTTCTTAGGTGAATAAACATATACAACTTTAGATATAAAATTTTCATTTCATGTAGGAATTTTTCTGTAATTGACATCTAAAGTGATCTTTCTGCAATTGATAACATCTAAAGTAAACTAGGGGATAAATTAGATACTGTGACAAGCAAAACCAAGAAATTGAACATAGAGGAATGTTCTACTGGGAGGTGATATTTGTGGAGATGATGATTTATAAGGGCAGTGATTTTTTAAAAAAAATTATTACAAAATACTTAAAATGTAGAGAACTAGAAAATAAGTAATATGATAAACTGTAATTGTTAGCATAATTATTCATCCCTTTGTTATTTTTACAATGGGATGCTATAAAATCTTTATTATTGCAAATATAGTTACACACATTATTGCATAAGTCTTTGAAACACTTTTACTCTTTTTCTCCCTCCTTTGGGAGCAGAAATAAACCTTTTAGGGATCACAGTAGAATGATAGAGTAACTAGGAACGGTTTCTTTGTTAATATTACAAAATTTTTCCCTAGAAATTTGTTGACCATGAAGTACAAAGAAACTTTAACTAGCTTTCTATTGCTTCTACTTTTTTTTTTTTTTAAGATTTTATTTGACAGAGGGAGACACAGCGAGAGAGGGAACACAAGCTGGCAGAGTGGGAGAGGGAGAAGCAGGCTTCCCATGGAGCCGGGAGCCTGATGCAGGGCTCGATCCCAGGACTTTGGGATCATAACCTGAGCCGAAGGCAGGCACTTAACGACTGAGCCACCCAGGCGCCCCTCTTCTACTATTTTTTAAAGATAATTCTCTCAACTTTAAATGAGAGGGTACGGACTGGAGGAAGAGACAGAGGAAAAATCATATTCTAGATATGAACTGTCCTCCTTTCACCCAAGTGGCCATAAAGGATATAATTTAGAAGCAAGGCACCAAATGCTAGACAGCAGTTTTCCTGCATATTTATCTTTATTAAATTCACCATCTGTAAAGACTGAGTTTTTCAACTTCTCTGATTCTTTGTGAATACTTTAATGTCTTTATCTACCATTATCTTCAGGATTCAAAAATTTCCTCTATGGAGCGTGGGCTCCGAGACTTGGAAGAGGAAATTCAGATGCTGAAATCAAATGGGGCCTTGAGTACTGAAGAACGGGAAGAAGAAATGAAACAAATGGAGGTCTATCGGAGTCATTCTAAATTTATGAAAAATAAGGTAATGGTGTGTGATACTGTAATTTTTAAAAGAGTTTTGAGAAATTGATGCATATTTCTATTTCCTTAGTGATGATGAAGAACTTCACATTGTTTTATCAGACTTCAGGAAGGATACTTAGAATTCTTTCAAATGCAACTTTCTGAGAACTAAAGTCAGAATTACCCATGTATCGTTATTTCAAGTTTTTACTTTTAAAAGAAAAGCTGATATGTGTTGTCACAGTTTAAGATTTATATCTATCAGTACTTCTGAGGTGATTTAGTAGAATTATATCCAAATTGAGTTTTTCTCACTCCATGAGACACCAAGTTCTTTAACTCTTGTGTAGTATTGTAAAAGTCAAAACCCTAAGAGGCTGAACCCAGTTCCCCCACTTTTTTTTTTTTCTGAAATGGCTTAAATAATATCCTATTTTCCCTTCAAATACAGTTCCATAAAGAAAAACCCTTTGCTCTATCCCTTGGAGAAGATGCATTTGTATCAGGTTTATTGTTTCCCGTGTGCACTTCAAGATTCGTATCAGCACGGCATGTCAGTCCATATTTAGAAACTCAGTCACAATATTTTTTCCTTAGGTCCACAGCCATCTAGTTTGATTCTATAAACTATTTAGGCAAATTGGAGGATCTAGTTTATTATAGTTATCAATTTGCCAAGTTTGTTTTGGTTTAATTAAAAATCATAATTGTGATTATAAAATATTGCTAGAAAATAAGTACCCCTCGTATCCCAATTGTATTAGTTTCCCAGTTTCTCAGAACAGAAAACTGTAGAGGAATGATACACAATTTTTCTAACTCCCTCTCCAGTTTCTGTCTTCCTGCTGTGGACTCATACCTGGCATAAAAGTCAGTAGAATATTCCTTTATTATTTTAAGCATCTGTTATCAGTGACTACTGAAAATTTGTCAGTTTTAGAACTTAAAAATTCACATATTCAAGTTTCTATTAGTTTGTATTTTTCACCCTAATTTGAGAGGAAAATACACTATAATACAATCTTTGCTTTCCATTTGTTGATTGGCACATTTAAGTCCATTAAGAAACCCCTGTGAAAGTAGAGAAACTATCTAGGGTGCTTTGAAGAGGGAATTAAGGGAACAGATTTGATTGTGTTATATAGGTTATTGTTATTTCCAGTTACTGCTCTGGCTGAAAAGCAAATAATAAGACCTAAATTGACACATAAGTGAAAAAGAATAACAATGTCGTGACAGGTAGAGCAACTGAAGGAGGAACTAAGTTCGAAAGAGGCTCAAGGGGAGGAGCTGAAAAAGAGAGCGGCTGGTCTTCAGGCTGAGGTCTTTGCCGTAAGATTTACTCTTTGTGTGCAGCGATCCCACAGTGGGACCCTGCTAGCTCTGGCTTCTGGGTGGCTTATACTTTCGTTTTCCGGTTGGCAGCTTTGCCCAATACTAGCACTAACCAGCCTGCTCTGCTCTTTAACCGACTCCTGTTCACCAGTTTGACCCATATGTCACTTTGTGTGCAGTGAGCCCTCACTTGTTCTGGTTCTTTATTGTTGCTTTTGTCACTGTATGGATGGTACTTCCAAGAGTGTTTTTTTTCCTTTCCTTTTGTAGATACTTGTTGATTTATATGAATGGTGATCTCTGTTTCTTCTTTGGTATAAGAATATGCAAATGTTCTCTGTTCTAGTGATTATTTGAATTTGAAATTCTTTTTCTTTTTAAAGTAAGGTATAATTGATTTATAACTATGTATTAGTTTCAGATTTGCAACATAATGATTTGAGATATATATATATTAAAATGATCTTCACAGTAAGTCTAGTTAACGTCCATCACCATAGTTACAAAATTTTTTTTCTTCTTTTGATGAAAACTTTTAAGATGGACTCTCTTAGAATTTGAAATTCTTGAGTAAAGAGCTTTAACTTCATATGTATTATCTTTAAGTCTCCATTAGGTGATTTTCCAACAAATGTTCCTTTTTTTAGAACAGATGTTTAGAAAGTGATTTGCTTATTTAGAGTTATCTAGTAAATTAGAATTAGCCTGAAACATAAAGTCTCTAAATCTAGTTTAATCTTCTGTCTAAAGAACTTAAGATTCCATTTCAAAGTGTAATACAAAAATAATAAAATAGCTAACACTCAAGCACTTATAACCTGCTAAGGTTGGTATATCACCCAACCCCAATTTATAGATGTGGAAACTGAGGTAGCCAAGTGGTGCTCAGGTGATGTATCTGGTAAGAGGCAGAGCTTGATTTTTACACAAGCAGTCTGGTTCCAGAGCCCGTGCCGGTGAGCCCTTCTGTCTTCTGCCCTGTACTCCGCCATGTGTACGTATGTCACACCAGTGTCAGGAAAAACTGCTTCTGAACATGATTGTGGGATAAGACAGGAACGCAGCATTAAAAAAAACCACAAACTTGTGCTAATTTGATGTTTTTGCTATTTATGGACCCCTTTATAGTACAGGTAGTAAAGTGAAATATTTTTTCTAAAAGGGACTGATTTGGTTTATGGTAACTGTATTTTCTAGAGGAGTAGTTGATGTATAACTTTACTTTTTTTTTCTTAGCTATTATAAATATTTCTTTGTTGTGTCAGACAACAGGCTAAGCACATTCCATACATTATTTTATTTAATCTCCAAATATTACAGTAGCGACTGTTTACTTTCTCCATTTTACTGATTAGGAAACCAAGGCTTAGAGAAGTAAATACTCAAAGACACACTTATCCTCAGGTGTGAGTGACTGCAAAGCCTCGTGCTCCTAACTTTTATGGAAAATGTGTGCTTCTAAACTCTGCTTTCCATTTAGAATATTTTTGTCCCTTTCTCCGTCTTTATGGTCAATATACTAGTATTTGATGATTCTTTAATAAAGTAGATGATGAGGAAACAGGGATTTTATACTTATTTTTAACCATGTGATTGGAGGTAATCTTTAAACCGTAGTAGTTCTTTAGTTGAGGAAGTGATAACATTTTAAACATTTCTCCTGAATATTCATTCATACAACAGATTTTAGAGCAACCTGTATGTTAAGGATGGAATAATGTAAATATGTATTTTTTATTGGAAAAGGGATGTCATGAAAGATGCCACAACATTACAGTATGTGGTAACTCCAGGGTATATATTTATATTACAGGATGAAGATAGCTGCCATTTACAGTCATCTTCCATTGATGTTCTAAGTATCCTCAAGTAGTTTGCATACAGTATGCATATAGAAATATTTGTGGAATGAGTGAATAACTAAATCTGCAAATAGAATTTTCATGCATATGAGGAAAATGCTTGTCTTCTTGCTAACAAGAAGAGTAAATGAGACATTTATTTTTAGCACTCCTTAAAAGTCTAATTTTAATTAAAGTAATATTTATTTCATACTTCCTCATGGGAAATTGTTCTTAAATTGTCCCTTATACCTAAGATTATTATAGTAAAAATACTATATATATTATAGTAAAAATACTATTCAATGAAAAGAATACAAAGAACTTTCATCAGTAATACTGAAATTACTGACTTGTCGGTCAGATTTATACTTCCAATAATTAATCTGTTAGTGCACAGCTGCCTCGCTAGGCAGGATACAGAATAGAATGTAAAAGCAAATCTGATTTTTATTTGGTGCACATTTAGAATAAGAGACTATTTAGAAAATGCTTAGAAACAACAGTAGAAATGTAAATGAGATGTTTGAAATAAAAATTTTTTTTAAGTTAAGATGATAGAAATTTATGGGAGAATGAATGGCACTTCTTGACTTATGGATTACTCTGTCAGTAATTCAGATTCAAATTACACATGTCGATTCTTACAGAATGAGCCTTTATGCATTTAAGTCATATACTTTTTTATCCATTTAGTTGGTATGATGTTGTAGATGATATAACTTTGTAGGTGGAATTTTTTTTAAGGTCAGTATCCCTAACTCATCAAAATTATATGATTTCTAAGAGGCACAGGTTTATAATGCCTCATAACAAAAAAGGTAGCTTTTTAAGATAAGGATTTTATGTAAACTTTTGTTTGTGAATGAAAAAATAAACAGTATACCAGCAGCAGCTTTTGAATTTAACTTTAAATAGCAATGCTAGGAGGTTTTCTTTTTCCCTTCTGTTTTACATCTACACTAATCCTGCTTTATGTTTTAAGAGGTCTGACTTAATAAAATGAAAACTGTTTGATCAGCACAGTGGTATTCAGATGCTTCCTGTCATCTCACAGTAATCTAATTGAATTGGGATTTTTCTCCCTCTATTCTTTTTCTAAGGGATTTTGAAGAGTGTTTAGGAGACACAGTACATGAAACCTGGAATTTCCCTATTGGCGGGGGGAGGCTGGGTGGTCATCCAAGATTTGATGATGGAATAAGATGAATTATGTTTTGTCATAAAACTAATGCTATATTTAGTTTCATGTTTTGTGACTCGGATCTGTCAAAGATCCAGATCAGAGGTGATTGTTTCATTTCTTTTTTCCTTACAGTGTTTTATTTTCTTCTCTAGATTGGTCAGGTGAAGCAGGAGCTGTCCAGAAAGGACACAGAACTACTAGCCCTACAGACAAAGCTAGAAACACTCACAAACCAGTTCTCCGACAGTAAGCAACACATTGAAGTGCTGAAGGAGTCCTTGACTGCTAAAGAACAACGGGCTGCCATCCTGCAGACCGAGGTGAGAAGAATTCTGGTATTGGCAGGGAGTCACTTCCTTGCACCTTTTCACGTGTATTGCCTGTGCTGTTTTTGTTATACTTGGATTCAGGAGATATGAATAATGTAATGAATAATTCTTTAGCAGTGTGATCATACTATACTAAAACTATAACTGTCTTGGTTCAGTTCTTAGATCTAACAAATCTGGTGCAGTTTATGTATGCTTTTAATTCTTTGAACGTTCCCTAAGTTTGTACTTCTAAGTATACTTTGACATTATGAAATGTTGTAAAGATAGTTATAAAAAAGAAATCCAAATGAATCTTTTGTTCTCACCCATGATGAATCTTCTAGTCATGAATGGCAGTGAGCTTGGTTACCTTGTGTTTAGATTATTAAGTGTTCTTAATTTTTGATATTATGTCTAGCTTTATGTAGGCAAACTGCAGAATCTAGAAATTTTCTAAGTAGATCTTGTTTTGAACTACAGATCATGAGACAGTGTGCCTTCATATCCTGTTTGAAAATGAAGTTAGTATTTTTAGAAATAGCCTGTCAGCCCTGATTATAGGTAGGAATACCCTAAATAATTCCATATAGTTGAGAACCTATCATATTTGTAATGATCAAAGAGAAGGAATTGATGATGCTATTTGGATTTATTGCCTTAAATATTTTTTTAAAGGTCTAGTGAAATAGGGAACTTAGGTAGAAATAGGTAAACAGTTCTGCTTTATAGAAGAAAACATACAGCATACAACGTGGATTAGTTTTTTTTTTTTTTAATCTTTTTCTTTTAAAGAACCAGGTGGGTAAGTAAGGGCATGCTTGGATGGAAAAGAGGAATGAGAAGTAAAAAGAATGCATAAAAACATTATAGACCCAGAAGATGAGAATCTTCAAGTGAGGAAGAATGGGGAAATGACCAAAACTCTTTCATGTAATATTTTATTTTTGTACAGTTTGGGACTTTGTTGAAAATGAGAGATTTGGATGATGTATTGGTAATTTTCCTTACAACTCAGACTTTTTCTGTCAATCCATTATCAGGATAGCAATCTCATTCTACCTCACAGGAATATTTTAGATAAAACTTAGGTTTTGGCTCTGGGGTCATAGACTGAATTTGAAATTCAGCTTTACCACTTACTACCAGGTTATGTGATCCTGGGCATGTTATTTAACTTCACTGTGCCTCACTTTCCCTCCGTCTGTAAGATGAAGAGAGTAGGAGTGTCTGCCTCATCGGGTTGTTGTTAGGATTAAACTGGCTTATTGGACACAATAAAGCTTTTGTTATTGTCATCACTGTAGCTATTGATGTATATAAACTGAAAGTATTAAGAGAACACAGTTGGTTTTCTTTTCATTGGCATATATTTTATTTAGAAGATCTGCTCTTTCATATTTTTATTCAGCTAGTTTTATGTTCATCCAGGGAATTGCAAATATAAAATTATCTGGAAACTGTTACCTGCAAAGTTACTAACTTATGCCTTTATTAGAGTTTTTTGCCCCAGTCGCTGGTGTGCATGCAGTACTACAGAAGGGTCAGAAGAGGGTGCCAGTGTTTTGGAGGTGAGCCTACTTCCAAGTTTAGGACTGATGGCGTTGGCTAGAGGTGGCAGGTGTGTGACTCAGAGAATCAGGCAGTTGGTTAATGATAATGCAAACATTTAAAAGCTTGTCACAGTCTAATAAACAACTTTTTTCCTCTTGGCAATCCATCCTTTTCTTTGTACCCCTCTCAAATAGTGTTCTTATTCGCTAGGTCTCACACAGATGGGCTTGTGATTGATTTCTTGTACCAAAGAGAGTAAAGACTGTATTTGTGGTCATTCTTGAATGGTTCTTATTTGTTTTTAGCCACGTGGGAGTAACTGAGTTTCAGTGATTACCCCTATAAGTCACTAGGACAACTGCTCAAATATGACCATCTCATCCTAAAAAGGTAATACTGTAAAAGCCAACAATCTTTTGAGTATAGGATAATTATATGAATGTGATATGGTGATTTATTAGTATGTGCTTTTTTCCCCTCAAATTACTCTGGTGACATTTGACTGGGGTCACTTTTTCCAAAACATCTTTCTCATGTTAGAGCCCAATGAAAGGCAGTTTGAACCAGCTCTATGAAAATTCTCACGTATTTTTATAATTTGCTCGTAACTGATATTGTCCTCATCTCTCCAGCTCTCCTAGACTTTGATCTAACTCTCACATCGCTAAATCAAGCATGTATGAAAAAGAACATGGATCAAGGAGTTTTTAAAAATCCTTTAAGGAAAAATGGGATGTGGGAAAAGACCTGATTTTCTTCTTGTTCGTGGTCCAGGGAATGAGGCCCTTTTGTATTGGGCAGTGTACAATATATAGTATTTCTGGAATTGCTCCTATTTTATGAACATCTCTTTTAATCTGTTGATCTTCACAGAGGTGGTCTGGATTAGTACCATAGTGGTTAAAAGCATGGGCTTTGGAGTCAGACCTAAATTTGAATGCAGTTATCTATGTTTATTAGTTATGTGACCTTGGATGAATTACTTTACCTCTTTAATCCTTCATTTCTTCATTTGTAAGTACCAAACTTCCTATGGTTGTTGTGGTTAGAACAGATGTTTAATTATGTAGCTCTTATCTGAATTTAGAGGGAAATATTAAATATCAATGGGTTTCAAATTCTTTTACTTACCTTACAGTTTATAAGCACTTGTATTTTATTTGATCTCTGCTGTTTTATGTGATCCTCAGATTAATAGTATGGATTAGGCAAGATAAGTATTTTGTTTTGGTTTTTTTTTGCTTTCCTTGTGGTGAAGCTTTTAATTAGCATATGACTTTTGGTTGGCACTTAGGGCCAATCTCACTGGTACCCCAGAACTTTCAGTATTGGTTACAGTATTTTCAGGAAATTTTCTATTTTATGCCCATTTTCTTGTTTCTAAGTCTTGATGACATACTGTGGACCTACCAATGAATTTATTTTTTGTTTGAGTTCTCAATGTGCAGAGCTGATATTGTCAATAAATTAAAATAATGGACACCTTACTGCCTCAAAGTAGTACAATTTTTTCTTCTCCAGGACATTGAATTTTAGAATTCTGTTTTATTATAGGTGAATACTATCATCTATATCTTACGAACAGTTTGTAGGAAGTGGTTCTTCTTTCATAGCTGATCCAGCACAAAGTAAAGAACTGCCATGGATCTAGGATATTTAGGCACTAGAGCTTGGCTGTAGGTGCACTGGAGCATGCACCTTTTACTTGCATTCTCAACCCAATGCCCCAGTATGCTGTGCTCTTCAAGCTGGAGCTTTGACTTCCTCAGCACAGTTAAGAGTTAGCAATACATCCTTTGGACCAAAGTGCATTTTAGAGACTAGTCTTTCCATAATTCATAAAACATAATCGATAATACCTGATATTGGATGCTTTCTGTGTGTCATGCAGGGATGTGTACTTTCTTTCATTTTCTCAGTTAATCCTTGCAGTAATCTTCTAAGAAATAAGAATTGTCATAACATTTTAAAGATGGGCACACTGAAGCTTGGAGAGATTGAAGTTACATGAGTTGTTGAGTGATTACCTGGGATTCAGAATTTGATCAGTTGAAACTCCAAAGCTTATGTTCTTGGACATAATGCTATAATGCTTCCCTGTGAGGAATCTGAATATATGTGTATATATGAAACAACTTCTCAGAATAAAAGAGGATTTGGCGTCATGAGGTGGTTTGGGTTATTTTTCAAATACTGTTTCTCTCTTATTGTTCTAGGTGGATCATTGCTCCATCACCACTCTGAGCAGTGCTTAGCCTGTTACGAGTCATGGGGTAGTGGTGAGGGCAGGTGCTGTAGTGTAACATTGGTGTGGTGTTCAAGCCAGCTTGTGAAGGTAGCCTGATTAGCTTCTGAGTGCCCCCTTCTCCTCCACATTACCTATACCTGAGTAGAAGATCACCTCAGAAAAAGAGTGTTGGCAGAGTAGAGATATATATTATTACACTAGAGGCTCTCAGATTTGGGGGCTTCCTGCCCACCACCACCATTCCCCCAGCTCCGAATGGTGAGTTGGCACTGTTCATAGTGGTGGATGGGGCAGTGTCTTATTTGAGGAGATGCAGATAATGATGAGCTTAAGAAAATGACAGGAAAATATAACTGTAAGTATGGCTGATAATATGCTAGGGGAATAAAACAATGTATAAGTTTCAAATCTTGAGTATAAAACTCAATTTATCTATTGGAGAATAGAAAAAATTAGGGGAGGGGGTGGGGAAAAATAAGAGGTATGTAGACACCATGAAAAATGTTGGCCAAAATGGTATGAATAATGGGAAAGGCAACATATGCAAATAAGTTAAACTTAGATTAAAATACAAACCTCAACTGGATTAAAAAACAAGATAACAGAATATATTGTCAATAAGAGTTAAGCATAAGACAAAAAATAGCAGAATTAAAAATAATAGAAAAAAAATTTTAAAAATAAAAGGTATATCAAGAAAATATGTCTTCCCAATCTGATTTATTTTAACATTAGTTAATTAATTAATTAATTAATTTAAAAGTAGACTCCATGCCCAGTGTGGACTACAAGGAGGGGCTTGAAATCATGACCCAGAGAGCAAGACCTGAACTGAGATCAAGAGTTGAACATTTAACCGACTGAGCCACCTAGGTGCCACTAATTAAATTATCTTTTTTGGTGTTTTTTTTTTTTTTTTTTTTTTTTAAGAGTGAGTGTGAGTGGGTGGGGAGGTGTGGAGTAGAGGAGGAGGGACAAACAGACTCCATGCTGAGCGTGGAGCCCCACATGGGGCTCGATCTCATGACTCTGAGATTGTGACCTGAGCTGAAATCAAGAGTCATATGCTTAACTGACTGAGGAAAGAAGTCATAAAGCACAGAGGGCAGTGTTACATACCGATAAAAAGAACAGTGATTGTGAACATTTATGCATCTAACAACGTTGCCTTTAAGTGTATAAAACAACAGTGGGGAGAAACAGATGAATCAACAATTGCAGTTGGTCATTAGTACATGTTCCTTTTAGAACTTGATCAAAGAAACAAAAAAAATAATTTAGAAAATTTCAGTAACATCAATAAGCTCAAATAGGTATTCTGTAGAATATTGCACTAACAGAGAATATGCAGTGATTTTTAAGAACTTACTGAATAGTCATAAAAATCAAATTTTTGGCCACAGAGGAAATGTCAAAATTCTCAAGAATTAAAGTCACATGGACTGTTTTCTTTGACCCCTAATACAGCAAAATTAGCAATCAGTAATGAAGAATTGCAACATAAAACTAAAATAAATCTTGAATCTGAAAATGTACTTTTTCTGGGGGGGGTATAGTTGACACACAGTGTTATATTAGTTTCAGGTATACAGCTTAGTGATTTATCAAGTTTATACATTATGCTATGTTCACCACAAGGTTAGCTACCATCTGTCCCATTATATTGCTGTTACAATATCATTGTATTCCTAATGCTGTGCATTTATTCCCGTGACCTATTTATTCCATAACTGGAAACCTGTACCTCCCACTCCCCTTCACCCCATTTGCCTAACCCCCCCACTCCCCTGTCCTTTGGCAACCATCGGTTTGTTCACTGTATTTATAGGTCTAATTCTGTATTTTTTTTGTTTATTCATTGTTTTAGATGCCATTTATGAGTGGAATCATATGGTATTTGTCTTAGTCTGACTTATTTCACTAAGTATAGTACTATCTAGGGCCATCAATGTTTCAAAGGGCATGATCTCATCCTTTTTTATGGCTGTGTAATATTTCATTGTATATGTACCATGTTTTCCTTATCTCTTTGTCTATTGATGGACACATATTATTTCCATATCTTGGCTGTTGGAAATACTGCTGCAGTAAATATAGGGGTGCACATATCTTTTGGATTAGTATTGAAAATGTACTACTTAATAGTTGTTGGGTTAAGGGAGACTAGAATAGCAGTGCCTGGGTGGCTCACTTGGTTAACCGTCCATCTCTTCCCAGGTCTTGATCTCAGGATCATGAGTTCAAGCCCCATGCTGGGCGTGGAGCCTACTTTAAAAAAAAGAAAAAAGACTAGAATAGAAAGCAAAAGAAAATCTGTGGGATAGAACTAATCCTCTAGTTTTTAGAGGGAAATGTCTTGTTGTTATATTTGTCAGAAAGCAATAAAGAATGAAAGCAAATAAGCTAAGTGTACAAATCAGGAGACTAGGAAAAAAACAACAATCAAAACCAAAGAAACGGTAGGTTGGAGGGTAATAGAAACTAAGTCAGCAATCAGTAGAGTAGAGGATAAAATAAGCTGTTAGTTGTTTTAAAAGGGCTAATCAGACAGGATCATCTCTTACAGAATGATAAAGAAGTACTACTAGTACCATACAATTTAAAAATAATAAGACATTTATAAATAATTATATTCTAATAAGCTTGAAAAGATAGAACAAATACATTTCTGGAAAATGTGACAAAGTAGGTTCAAGAGATAATAGAAAACACGAACAAAAATCATTATGAAAATTAAATTGCTAATCAGTCTCAACCCTTCAACCCTATCTCTTCCTAAATCCTGTGGCTCAGATGGCTCTTTATCAAAAATTCAAAAATAAATGATCATTTTTATATTTAAGTTTTTCCAAAAAGTAGAAAAAGCAAGAAAGCCCAAGACTCTATAGGGAGATATGACGAAAAAGAAATTCAGAGATCTAGTGATATCAGTAGATGGTATAATTTAATACCGTAAGGATATTAATTTGCCTAAGTTAGTATATACGTCAATTCCAATGAAAATTCACAGCAGTAATTTTTTAGAAACTCATAAAGATAGACGTACAATGGTGGTTGCTATGAGTTGGGGGAATGAAGAGGTTTTGTTTTGTTTTTTTGTTTGTTTGTTTTTAATTGTACAGTTTTTGTTTTGCAAGATGAAGGGAGTTCTGGAGATTGGATATACAGCAATGTGAATGTACTGAACACCACTGAACTGTACACTTAAAAATGGTTAACATGGCAAATTTTATGTTTTGTGTATTTTACAACAATTGAAAAATTTTAAAAATTATATGGACAAATAAAGCTATTCTAACAGTAATGTGAAGAAAAAGAGGAAAAGGTGGGAGATCTGCCCTAATAGATCTGAAGATGTACTCCAGAGCCTAACCAAACCAATCAGTGCACCGCAGAATGGTATAGTACTGGCACAGGAATGGGCAGATAGAGCAGTGAAAAAAAAATAGAGTTTAGACATGTATGTAGAGGGGAGCATCATAAACTAGTGCTAATTAAGTGCGTGTTAGAAAACTGACATACTATATGGAGAATAAAATTGGCTACCTACCTGGTGCCAGATAAAACAGTGGACTTCATATTGATTAAAGACCTCAGTGTAAAAGAGAAAACAATAAAGCTAATCAATGAAAATGTATCTTAGGTAAGATATCTTAAGTGACACCATCAAATTTAAGTATTTCTGTTCAAGAAAGAACACTACTAACAAAGTTAACAAATATGTGACTGATTGGGAGAAGGTATTTTCACCGCCTCCCAAAATAACAGAGATTGAGATATAGAATAAATAAAGGATGCTTGGAAATCTATAAGAAAAAGAGACTATAGGGAGGGAGAGAAGGATTTAAATAGGCAATTAACAGACAAGGAAACCTAAGTGGTTAACAAATAAATATAGCATGGGATCCTCAGTCTCATTAGTAAAAAAGGAATGCAAATTTCAGAGACAAAAGCTACATTTCATTGATCAAATTGGTAAAAATTAGAAAATGAGTTAATATTCAGTGCTTGTAAGAATTTGGGCTAACAGGAACATAGATGGCATAGTTGGCTCCAGAATCCCACTCCTGGATATGTTCCCTAGAGAAAATTTCCCACTGGTCCACAGGAGGACATGTATAAGGAATTGAAAGCAGCCCAAATGTTTTTTACTAGAGGGGTTAGATAAGTAAAATACAGTGGATGTATACCATGTAATACTATGTAAAAGTCAAAAGCAATGATCTAGAAGTATTCATAGGGCCATACATACATATTTTTTAAAAGTAAGAGACAGAATGAGGTATATAGCATTCATATAAATTAAAAAATATGTATATAAAAATAAGCCTCTGTATTTCTAAGTTACAAGCAGTAACATCACACACATTAGAATGGCTGTGTATTGAATGAGGAATGTATATTGGATGTGGATGGAAAAATAATAAGACAACTTTGCATGGATAGTTTTAAGTGAATTGGGGATTATGAGTAATTTAGTTCTTCAAGTTGATAGGCGTTTGAAAGCATTAATTCTGACTGTGTAACTATTGTGAAGTATGTTGGATATGGTGTATTTACCACATTGATTCTCAGAGTTGTTGTGGCTGATCTCTCTGGCAGGGCAGATGTCCCTGTTTTTCCTCATCCCTTCCAACATTACGTATCTGTCAGCAAGGACTCTAACTAGGGTTTTTCTGAAGGGTTATTCTTTTTGGTAACTAAGGGACTTGGATTTTAATGGTGACACGTGGATAGCAGACCTTGGCCCTAAATAGGGTAGGGATTTGAAACCGATACTCGGGTGTAAATCCAGGACTTTCCTGGGAAAAAGTGGACTAGAAAAAATTCCTCCTACAGTATTCATTGACAGTATGAGAAACTGACTTACCTGGTCTTAGAGTTGGAGGTAAGGTGTCTTCTCATGAGCTTTGAATTTGAAATATGCACAGCTGCTGTTAACACTGATTTTAGCCTAGTCCACACAGAATCCCACAGATGAGAGCTCTGCTTAGAATGAATTTACAATTCCAAATTACTTAAACCTGTGGAATTTAACCTGTTCCCCCCCCCCCCCATATATCAGAAGTAAGAACAAATAGAGTGATTAGGCCCTTAGGAACATTGGGTAATAGAATGAGACCACAAATGAAAGATTAAAATGAAGGATGGAGTAGTTAGCATAGGAGCACTCTTTGGAATGGAGAAGAAGATATAACTTCTTGGGCTGTTGTTTTAGGACTGTTGAGAGTAAAACCTGAGGCAGTGTAATAAAGATAGCACTATCTATAGTTGTTTAGTGTCTTTTAGTCTTGGCTTTGCCACTTAATTGTTATATAAGTTTATACTTACTTACTTACTTTTATATATTTATTTATTTATTTATTTATTTATTTATTTATTTATTTATTTATTTATTTATTTATTCCATGCAGAATGTGCCCTCTTTAATACCCATCACCAGGCTAACCCATCCCCCCACCCTCCTCCCCTCTATACTTACTTATAGAGAAAGATCATGAAAGGTAGAGCTTGTCAGTTGCTTCTAGTCATTGGTATAATGTTGTTAAATGATACAGCGGGTGAAATTCTGCATCTGCATTCTGTTGTTGTCTTCTCTATCATAGGAGTAAAAAGAGTAGGTTGTATATTTTAATAGCGGGGAAATGAAAGTGAGGACCTAAGATGAGTGAAAAGAGAAATTATAAGAAAGCATCCAAGAGATCTATCCAAAGTGTGATTCAAAAACCAGTGGCCTCCGCTCACTTAAGAACTTGGAAACACAAAATTTTTTTTTTTCTTAATTTTTATTTAAATTCTTGTTAGTTAAGGTCCAGTGCATTAATGGTTTCAGGAGTAGAAGTCAGTGATTCATCAGTTACATACAACACGCAGTGCTCATCACAACAAGTGCCCTCCTCATTACCTACCCATCACCCAACTAGCCCATCCCCCACCCACATCCCTCCATCAACCTTCAGTTTGTTCTCTATCATTAAGAGTCTCTTATGGTTTCTGTCTCCTCTTTTTTTTTTTCTTTTTTCTTTCTTCCCCCTTCCTATATGTTCATCTGTTTTGTTTCTTAAATTCCACATCTGAGTGGGATCGTATGGTATTTGTCTTTCTCTGACTTATTTCACTTAGCATAATACATGCTAGCTCCATCCACGTCGTTGCAAATGGCAAGATTTCATTCTTTTTAATGGCTGACTAATATTCCATTTGTGTGTGTGTGTGTGTGTGTGTGTGTGTGTGTGTGTGTGTGTGTGTGTATGTGTATGCCACATCTTCTTTATCCATTCATCAGTTCAGTGGACATTTGGGCTCTGTCCATAGCTTGGCTATTTTTGGTAATTGCTGCTATAAACATCAGGGTGACTGTGCTCCTTTGAAGCTGTATCTTTGTATCCTTTGGGTAAATATCTAGTAGTACAGTTGCTGGACTGTAGGGTAGTTCTATTTTTAACTTTTTGAAGAACCTCCATACTGTTCTCCAGAGTGGCTGCACCAGTTTGCATTTCACCAACAGTGTAGGAGGGTTCCCCTTTCTCTGCATCCTTGCCAGCATCTGTTGTTTCTTGTATTAATTTTACCCATTCTGACAGGTGTGAGGTGATACCTCATGTCTTTTTTTTTTATATTTATTTATTTGACAGAGAGAAAGAGAGAGAGTGAGCACAAGCAGGGGGAACAGCAGAGGGAGAGGGAGAAGGAGGCTTCCCGCTGAGCAGAAAGCACAACATGGGGCTTGATCCCAGGACCCTGGGATCATGACCTGAGCCGAAGGCAGACACTTAACGAATGAGCCACCCAGGCACCCCCCTCATTGTCTTTTTGATTGGTATTTCCCTGATGCTGAGTGATGTGCAGCATCTCTTCATGTGTCTGTTAGCCATCTGGATGTCTTCTTTGGAAAAGTGACTGTTCATGTCTTATGCCCATTTCTTAACTGGATTATTTGGTTTTTGGGGGTTGAGCATGATAAATTCCTTTTAGATTTTGGGTACTATTTATCAGATAACAACATTTGCAAATACCTTTTCCGATTCTGTAGGCTGCCTTTTGGTTTTGTTGATTGAAGTTTCCTTCCCTGTGCAGAAGCTTTTCATCTCATTGAAGTCCCAGTAGTTCATTTTTGTTTTTGTTTCCCTTGCCTCTGGTGATGTGTCTGTCTAGTAAGAAATTGCTATGGCTGAGGTCAGAGAGGTTCTGCCTATATTTTCCTCTAGGATTTTGATGGTTTTTGTCTCACATTTAGGTCTTTCATCTGTTTTGAATTTATTTTTGTGTATGGTCTGAGAAAGTGGTCCAGTTTCATTCTTCTGCATGTTGTGTCCAGTTTTTCCAACACCATTTGTTGAAGAGACTGTCTTTTTTCCACTGAATATTCTTTACTGCTTTGTCAATTAGTTGACCATATGGTTGTGGGTCCATTTCTGGGTTTTCTCTTCTGTTCCATTGATCTATGTGTCTGTTTTTGTGCCATGACCATACTGTCTTGATGATTATAGCTTTGTAATATAGCTTGAAATCTGGAATTGTGATGCCTTTAGAAATTTAGAAATGTGATAGGAAATTATACTTAGTGATCTTGGACAAATCACTTAGTTTGGGCTTTGTTTTCATCAGCTTTAAAATTAGGAGTTTAGATTATTAATTTTTAAAAAGTTTATGAAATATTGCCAAATACAGGAAAAAAATGCAGAAAGTAATATAATAAACACCATAAGATTTAACTTACATTTATGTTGGGCCCCATTAGGTGATAATTAAAGGTTCTTTAAAAGAAAAGGTTCTTAAAAAATCTTACTCTAAACTAAATATTCAGTGGAAGATCTGGGTTAAGAATATTTTGTTAGAATCTCAGAGTTTTCGAACTCTTGGAGTTAGGAATAAAGATTTGGAAGTTGTTATTATGGAGGTGGTGGTTAAAGCCTAGGATTGAATTGATTTCTCCAGAGGAAGTTGTATAAAGTGAGATATGAGGAAGGGAAAATGATAGAGGATCCAGTAAAGAAAACTGAAGAGATGGGGTCAGAGAGTTAAAGAGGAGTGAATCATATTGGCAAAGACAACTTAGATGTTATAGGAAATTGTTTCCATGCAATTCTTACTGCTCGTATGTATTTAGATAGATGTATTTATTGATGTAAAATGAAAGAAGATTAAGATAACTTAAGATAATTTAGTTTTGTGATGAGAAGTGAGTAGCTGGGACACCTGCGTGGCTCAGTCAGTTAAGCGTCTGCCTTCGGCTCAGGCTGGGATCGAGTCCCACATCGGGCTCCCTGCTCAGTGAGGAGCCTGCTTCTCCCTCTGCCTGCCACTCCCCCTGCTTGTGCTTTCTCTCTCTCTCTGAAAGAAAGGAAGGAAGGAAAAGGAAGGAAAAGGAAAGAAAAGAAAGAAGTGAGTGGCCAAAAGAGCAAGGTAGCCATTTTTCTGTTCATGTCCATTGGTAGAAAAATCTTGTAGAGAAAAACCTTCTGTTTTTGTTGAAGTTGGCATAACTTGTTTGCCACAGACCTTGACTCTTGGCAAGCTAGGTGGATGCTGTTCCTCCAGTGCATTTTATGTGAATAAACAAGGTCTTATTCCTCTTGCCAGGCATGGCATTAGGGTGATAACTATGTGTCCTGCTAGTCTCTGAGGGGCTTTCCTGAATATGTTTTTTGTGGTTTGCAAAATACGGACCTCACGCAATATTGTACTATGGGCTTAGCTCACTACTAACCAAAATGATCAGTGTAGAATTCAGAGCAATTAATCTAGTAGTAGCAGAGTGGTTTTTGTGGTAATTTTTATCTTAGATCTCCATACCAGCACATTTTAAATTCTGTATTGCATGAGAAAAGCACACCAAGAAAAAGTGTATGAATTGAATACTTAGTAAAGAAAAGATCACTTAGTAATTAGAGTATGGACTTGAGTAACTTACTTTACCTAATATTTGTGATATGAGATATTTTTTATAGGAAAGCCTGAATTTCCAGCTACTCTTACACCGAAGGTTTGTGTTTATTACAAGAGTCTTCATTTTTTACCTTTTCCAGTCACCAATTCCTGTGGGTCTCATACCTGACATTCCCTCAAAATGGCATGCAGGTATTTATGACTGGTTAGCACTGGCACATTTACGGGTCACTTAACTGAGTGAGGGCTCTAATGTAAGCATGCAGCTAGGACATCTAGCTACTCTTGGTAAAGAAGAAACAGCATGAGGTCTTACATTTATTGTTCTATGGGACTTTAGTACTATCAGAATGAGAAACATTTAGAAATGCTGAGGGATGTATTCCTGCTGTATTCTGATTCCTTACCCACAGATGGAAAACATTTCATTTTTTTGAAAGTAATGCAGAGAAGAACTAAGAGATAAGGAAATTAGGCAGTTAAGATTTACGTACAAGTTTAAATGTCTGGGTTTTTTGCCTTTATAAAAAGAATTTAATAATGCATTTTGGGAATATTGTGTGAAATGTTTTTTAGGTGAGTTTGTTTTTTGCTTGTGGTTATTGGGATATGTGGTATATGTGTTAGAAGTAGAATATATAGTATACAGAATACAAATTAGAATGCAGAAGTTAGGTACAAATGATTTAGTATATGATTTATTTATTTTTTAAAATTTCTGACATATATACGTTTCTAAGACTTTGACCTCTTTAACTGTGCAGAAAAGTCAGTGGGTTCAATAAGCACCCTCTTGAATCACCATGACTGATGCCCTGTAATGGATTCAGCTAATAGGAACCAAATCTGATACTGTCAAATAGGATTAGTAGCCACGCAGGCCGGCTTGAGCAGTGCCTGAATGCCACGTGGATAAGGGTGACTGGGCTTGTTGGGCATCTTAAGCAGGCTGGTTGTTGAATTTCATATTCCACGAAGGTCCTTGCTCTGTGGTGGCAGTCCTTTTCTCCAAATTGAATCAATATTCAGTTCTGACATTTGTCTTGTGGACCTTTTTGTTTCTTTGCATGGTAGAGTGTTTCTGATTTTAATAGGTTGGTGAAGAAAAACCAAGGAAATGTAAAGACTTTTGTCATCTTGCACTTCAGAAAGGACTATTGGGGAACTCTGTGGAAATCACACAATTCATCTTTGTTTTGCATTGGATTTTAATTCTTGCTCTGAGATCTTTAGTGCTGAATTTACGCACCAAAACTGGACATTCTTAGTGGTAATATCTCTTGGATTCACTACATTACTGTAGTGCTACTGTTTGTCAGCAAAACATTTTTTTTTATTACTTTAAGTAATCTTTTCTTTTTCCATGTCTCTGAGGAAAATTTTAAGTAGGCTGGCTATCTTGACACATTACATTTCATAAGGTATTTAAGGGAAGAACATATTTAGGTCTTCTTTGATTTCGTTTATTAGTTATAATTTTCAGCATATAGATTTTTCACATGTTTTGTTAGATTTATACCTAGATATTTAAATTTTTTTGAGGGATTGTAAATGGTCATAAATTTTAAAAATTGAAGTTCAATATTGGATCATATTTAATTTTGTTCAGTTTATAAAACATCTACATTTTTAAAGCAAGTATAAATATTCATCTGTTTTCTTTAATATTACTTTATTAAGACCTGTTTCAGGCATATGAAATACAGATGAAAAAATAAAACAAACACTATAAAATGGTATCATGATGTGAAGTTTTAAAAATTTTAACAGAGTTGGATTTACCAGTATTTTTTCTTACGATATATCCTTTCTGTGTCTTTATTTATTTTTATTTTTTTAAAGATTTTATTTATTTGACAGAGAGAGACACAGCGAGAGAGGGAATACAAGCAGGGGGAGTGAGAGAGGGAGAAGCAGGCTTCCCGCCGAGCAGGGAGCCCCATGTGGGGCTCGATCCCAGGACCCTGGGATCATGACCTGAGCCGAAGGCAGACGCTTAACACTGAGCCACCCAGGAACCCCCCTTTCTGTGTCTTTAAACATGAAACCTTCCATGCCTCAGTGTCTTAAAAGTATTTTCCTGTATTTCCTTCCATTACCACCGTTAAGATAATGAACATGCCCCCCCATATTTTCCTGTACCTCTTTGTAATCCCTTTCTTTTGCCTTTCCCTGATATTCTTCACTGCTTTCCCTTTCTCCCTCTTCCCAGGCAACCCTTGATCTATTACTATTCTTTTCCATTACTGTAACTAGTGTACATTTTCTAGAATTTTATATATATATATGAAATCATATAGTATATACTTTTTTGTCTGCTCTTAGTGGGGTAATATATAATTAGTGGTTAAGATTGTAGGATCTGGAGACAGACCAGTTAATCTTAAAGTCCTGCTCTATTGCTTATTTATAACTATCTTTTCTAAGTCTCAGTTTCCCAGGTTGCCATGGGAAAGTGAACTTTTCCACAGGGAGAATGCAAATGAAGAAGATACGATGCTTGAGGATAGAATTGGGGGGATTTTTAATATACTGTATATAGGGTTGGCAAGCATGTACATGACCAAATGGAGAAAGGTTCAGAAATCTGAGGATAGAATGAAGAAAACCACTTAATTTAGAAGTAAAGATTTGTAAAATAAGTGACTAAAATAAAAAGGAGATGATAAGAGGCTGTGTTTGAAAGGATTGCTCAGGCTGGGAGAAAAACAAGACAAACCAGAATAGGGATGAATGACGAAAAAGAGATGATAGATGATGGGTTGTGCTATGCACCAAGAGTAGATTTAGTAAGTTGAGAGGAAAGAAAACGGTTGTTTCAGAAATAAGAATTGAAGTATTTGGAAGTTTTTAGGTGGACCTTTCCAGAATATAACAAGGTTACCATATATCATTATTAGAATAGGGGAAAATCAGAAGTGAAAAGTATTTATTGAGGGGGCATGGTAGAACTTGTGGTGAAGAATTATAAATGGAACCTACAAAGATTACTTCCCCAATTTCTGGCTTGGTGGGATAAATGGCATTGAAGTGGTTGGTACAAGTGTAGTTTAGCAGAGTGAAATCTGGTTTATTTACATGTTTTTCCTTTCCAGCATAGTCCAAGATAATTTGTAAGTACATAATGACTTAACTACAGAGTCTCAAATGAGACTAGTCTTGTAGGAAAATTTTCCATAGTACTTAGCAGTAAGTACTACCATACACACAGTATTGGTTCTCAGATACCTTATAGCTTAGATGTAATATTAGATTTTCCCTGAGAGTTTTGGTGTACTCTAAATGTGAGTCATTACCCATGTTACCTGTTTTTTCTTTGTGGGTTGGTTAATCCATAGACAGCCAGGAAAAATAATATAGGACAAGTTCAAGATTAAGGATGTTTTATAGAAATATACTTGTATCTTAGATTTGCACTTTCAGTGTTGTAGCCACCAGCTATATGTGGCTATTGAGCACTAGAAATAGGGTAATCCAAATTGAGATATGTTGTAAATATAAAAATTACAATATGCATTGGACTTTTAAGACTTAGTATGAAACAAAGAATGTAAAATAAAATAGTTCATTGATAGTTTTTAATATGGATTACATATTTGGAATGACAGTTTTATAGGTAGATTAAACAAGTTATAATATTAAAATTAATTTTGTTACTTTATTTTTTAATATAGCTCCTAGAAAATTTCAAATTTCATATGTGGTTTGCATATGACTCACGTTATATTTCTGTAGAACAACACTGTCTTAAGTGGAAAGAAATCCACGTCCCTATTTTGCAATATATACATATATATTTTGAAAGATTTTATTTATTTATTTGACAGAGAGAGACATGGTGAGAGAAGGAACATAAGCAGGGGGAGTGGGAGAGGGAGAAACAGGCTTCCCGCCGAGCAGGGAGCCCAATGTGGGGCTCAATCCCAGGAGCCTGGGATCATGACCTGAGCCGAAGGCAGACACTTAACAACTGAGCCACCCAGGCGCCCCCCTGTTTTGCTATAATAAATGTGTAACTATTTGCTGAATTGTAAATCCTTAGTGGAAAAGCAAAAAACAAAAACAAAAACAAAAAACCCCAAAATAAATTTGATGTGTGAGTATGCTTAATGAAATTTGCTTTGAATGGATTTAAAAATATGTACTATCATTAGATTTCTTTGATTTCATTAGATTTCTAGTTATTTGAAAGTTATATTTAGTGAAAGCTGTTACTAAACATGGGAGATAAAGGTAACTGGATGCCAGACTTTAGCTGACTGGTCTTTGGGCATGAAAGTGGACCTTTGCTTTCCTTTGTACAATGTCTCAATGCATTATGGGATTGTTGGTCTAAAAAGCATCATATTCTATCTCTAATTTCTATTATGTGATACAGCAAGTTTCATGCCTGATGATGCTTATGGTTTTCTTTCTAATTTTAGATTTTCTAAAGCAGTGTAGCATCACTTGGGAACTTGTTAGAAAAACTAATTCTTGTGCCCCAAACCCATTGAATCAGAACTCTGGTGGCTGGGCCTGGGAATCTGTTCAAACCCTCCAAAGAAGTGGCAAAACTCAGTCTCTTATAACAGTTCTCCATTTTATCCCTTGATTCAGATCATTTATCCTGGTATCATTGTATATTTAACTGATGTAAATTTTATTTTTGTTACAAAAGTGCTCATAAGGTTTTAGGGTTTAATTTCTAAATAGTTATAATTATATTTAGAGTGATATTTTATTTGATTCTAATGAAAGTTTACTATATACCTATCATTTGGGCAACTATACACATGTATTTGGAAGGGATTACATTCCTTTCTTTTCATTTAATCATTTGTAAAAATGTCACATTTTTAGGTGGATGCTCTCCGATTGCGTTTGGAAGAGAAGGAAACCATGTTGAATAAGAAGACAAAACAAATTCAGGATATGGCTGAGGAGAAGGGGACACAAGCTGGAGAGATACATGACCTCAAGGACATGCTGGATGTGAAAGAGAGGAAGGTTAATGTTCTTCAGAAGAAGGTAAGGTGCACGTGTTCTGAGTTTAGTTTCCTACATCTGGCATATATCCTCATTCCTACCATGTATGTGTGTGTGTGTATATGTGCATATATATGTATATATATTGATATCCTTCTCACCCTTTCCTCTGAAATGCTCACTTAAAAATTTTTTTTATTTTTTATTTTTCTTTTATTTTTAAATTTTAATTCCAGTATAGTTTTTTTTTTAAAGATTTTATTTATTTGAGAGAGAGAGAGAATGAGAGAGAGAGAGAGCACAAGAGGGAAGAGGGTCAGAGGGAGAAGCAGACTCCCTGCTGAGCAGGGAGCCCAACGCAGGACTCGATCGCGGGACTCCAGGATCATGACCTGAGCCGAAGGCAGTCGCTTAACCAACTGAGCCACCCAGGCGCCCTTAATTCCAGTATAGTTAACATATATAGTGTTATATTAGTTTCAGATGTGCAATATAGTGATTCAGGAATTCTGTACATACTTAGTGCTTATCATTAAGTATACTCTACTCATCAGGGACATTGGCCTATAGTTCTCTCTCTCTTTTTTTTTTTGAGTAGGCTCCATGCCCAGTATGGAGCCTGATGTGGGCTTGAACTCATGACCCTGAGATCAAGACCTGAGCTGAGATCAAGAGTCAGATGCTTAACCTACTGAGCCAACCCAGACGACTCTGTAGTTCTCTTTTATTGCAGAGTCTCTATTTGGTTTTGGTATCAGGGTAATGTTGGCCTCATAGAATGAATTTGGAAGTTTTCCTTCCTTTTTTATTTTATTTTATTATTATTTTTTTAAAGATTTTATTTATTTCTTTGATAGAGCAAGAGCAGGAACACAAGCAGGGGGAGTGGGAGAGGGAGAAGAAGCAGGCTTCCCACTGAGCAGGGAGCCCGATGGGGACTCGATCCCAGGACCCTGGGATCATGACCTGACCGAAGGCAGACGCTTAATGACTGAGCCACCCAGGCGCCCTTTCCTTTTTTATTTTTTGGAATAGTTGGAGAAGAATACATATTAACACTTCTTTAAATATTTGGTAGAATTCGCCTGTGAAGCCATCTGGTCCTGGACTTTTGTTTGTTGGGAGATTTTTTTTTTTCATCCAACAAGAAGCCATAACTTTATTAATGATAGAAACAGTACAAATTTCAAACCAAGCTGCAGTTATTCTTTTGAAACACCAAAAAAAGTCCTCGTTTTCAGCTGGTTACATTCTTAATTCCATAATAGCATTTACAATATCATTACTGTTGTTCTTCGGGGCTCGGACTGCCTTTGCTCTTGACACATTTCCTTGTGACATGACCATTTCTATATCCTTAACCTCTACACCGGTTTCATCACCCTCTTCTTCTTCACTTTCTTCTTGTACAGTTGGAGTCTGTGTGTTTTCTTGAATGTTTGAGACAGCTTCACCTTGAACTTTGAATTTCTCAGCAGCTGCTAGTTGTGCTTGCTGAGATAAATCCTTCATCTTGGCTTCCCCAAAAACTATGTAGGTATCTGAAGCTGGACTCTTGTAGACATCTGGTTTTGTGATGACAAAGGGGATATTCTTAGATTTCCGGATAGTGACTCTTGTAACCCCTGTAACCTGTCGAAGACCCAGTTTGGACATAGCCTTCTGTGCCTTCTTTTCACTCCGGCTCTGTTTTGCTTTACTGACTGGTTCTAAATCGATTTCAGCAGCTGCTGCCAGCTGGGCCTGTTGTGTGGTTGCCTGTGTGGAATCCTGTTCCTCAAGCTCTGGTACTGATTCATCACTGTCAGATTCTGTTCCAGACCCTGTCTCAGCCTGGGGCTGTGGCAACTCCTGCTCTGTAGCAGGGACGGTTTCTGTGGCTTCACCAGGCATTTTGTGAGGGGAACGTGGAACCAAGATGGCGGCAGAAAGAGAGCGAGCGAGAGCCTGTTGGGAGATTTTTGATTACTGATTCAGTTTCTTTGCTGGTAGTTGGTCTGTTCAAGTTTCTTATTTCTTCCTGTTTCAGTTTTGATAGTTTATATATCCTGGAATTTATTCATTTCTTCTAGGTTGTCCAGTTTGTTGGCATATAGTTTTTGATAATATTCCTGTACAATTGTTTGTATTTTTCTGATGTTGGTTATTTCTCCTCTCTCATTTGTGATTTAATTTATTTGGGTCCTTTCTCTTTTCTTTTTAATAAGTCTGGCAAGGGGTTTATCAATTTTATTAATTTTTTCAAAGAACCAGCTCTTCTGGTTTCACTGACCTGTTCTTTTTCTTTTTCTTTTTAAAGTTTCTGTATCATTTTATTTCTCCTCTAATATTTATTATTTCCTTCCTTCTGTTGGTCCTAGGCTTTGTTTGTTGGTCTTTTTCTAGCTCCTTTAGGTGTAAGTTTGGGTTGTTTATTTGAAGTTTCTCTTGCTTCTTGAGATAGGCCTGTATTGCTATAAACTTTCCTGTTAGAACTGTTTTTGCTGCATCCCAGAGGTTTTGGACCATTGTGTTTTCATTTTCATTTGTTTCCATGTACTTTTTAATTTCTTCTTTGATTTCTTAGTTGACCCATTCATTGTTTAGTAGCATGTTGTTTAACGCCCATGTATTTGTACTCTTTCCAAGACTTTCTTGTGGTTGACTTTTAGTTTCATAGTGTGGGGTTAGAAAAGGTGCATAGTATGACTTCAGTCATTTTGTATTTATTGAGGCCTGTTTGTGACCTAATAGGTGTTCTATTCTGGAGAATGTTCTATGTGCACTTGAAAAGAATGTGTTCTGCTGTCTTAGGATGGAATGTTCTGAATAAATCTGTTAAGCCCATCTGGTCCAGTGTGTCATTCAAAGCCATTGTCTCCTTGTTGACTTTCTGCTAAGATGACCTGTCCGTTGATGTAAGTGGGGTGTTAAAATCCCCTATTATTTTGTTATTAGCAATTAGTTCCTTTATGTTTATTATTGTTTTATATATTTGGGTGCTCCCATGTTGGGTGCATGAACATTTACAATTGTTGTATCTTCTTGTTGAATTCTCCCCTTTATTATTATATAGTGCTCTTCTTTGTCTCTTAACAGTCTTTGAAGGCTAGTTTGTCTGATATAAGTATTGGTATTCAGCTTTTTTTTTTGACATCCATTTGTGTAGTAATTGTTTCTCCATCCCCTCACTTTCAATCTGGAGATGTTTTTAGGTCTAAAATGAGTCTCTTGTAGGCAGCATATAGATGGGTATTTTTTTTTTTAATCCATTCTGACACCCTGTGTCTTTTGATTGGAGCATATAATCTATTCACATTCAGAGTAATTATTGATATGTATTTATTGCCATTTTATTACTTGTTTTGTGGTTGTTTCTAGAGATTTTCTCTGATCCTTTCTTGTCTTTTTCATCTTTTGCTGATTTTCTGTAGTGATATATTTGGATTTCTTTCTCTTTGTTCTTTGCATGTTAGTGTTTTTTGATATGGTTACCATTAGGTTTGTATATAACCTCTTCTGCAAATATCGGTCTATATATATATGTGTGTGTATATATATATTTAAAAGATGTATTTATTTATTTTAGAGAGAGAGTGTGAGCATGAGAGGGAGGGGCAGAGAGACAGGGAGAGAGAGAATCTCAAGCAGACTCCCTGCTGAGCATGGAGCCTGATGCAGGGCTCCATCTCACGACTCTGAGATCATGACCTGAGCTGAAATCAGGAATTGGAAGCTTAACTGACTGAGCCACCCAGACACCCCCAAATATCGCTCTATATTAAGGTGATGTTCATTCAAGTTTGAACCCATTCTTTCTTCCTGTCCTCCCTATGTTTTAGGTATTTGTTATTATATTTATATCCTTTTTTGTGTGTGAGTTCCTTGACTGATTTTTAGAGAAGTATTCATTTATACTGCTTTTGTTTTTCCTACCTTTTATTGTCATTTTTGGTCTCTCCTTTCCATTCAAAGAGTCCCCTTTAATATTTCTTGCAGGACTGGTTTAGTGGTCACAAACTCCTTTAGTTTTTGTTTGCCTGGGAAACTCTATCTCTCCTTGTATTCTGAATGATAGCCTTGCTGGATAGAGTATTCTTGGCTGCAGATTTTTCCCATTCAGCACTTTGAATAGATCATGTCATGCCCTTCTGGCTTGCCAAGTTTCTATTGAGAAATCTCCAGCTAGCCTTATGGGTTTTCCCTTGTAAGTTATGACTTCTTTTGTCTTGCTGCTTTTAAGATCTTTTCTTTATCACTGTATTTTGCAAATGTAATTACAATATGTCTTGGTGTTGGCCTGCTGTTAATGATTTTGAGGGGAGTTCTCTTTGCCTCCTGGAGCTGGATGTCTGTTTCCTTCCCCAGATGAGGGAAATTTTCAGCTATTATTTCCTTTTTTTTTTTTTTTTTTTAAGATTTTAATTTATTTATTTGACAGAGAGAGAGAGAGAGTGCATGCACAAACAGGGGGAGAAGCAGGCAGGGGAAGAGGGAGAAGCAGGCTCCCCACTGAGCAGAGAGCCCGACGTGGAGCTCAATCCTAGGATCCTGAGATCATGACCTGAGCTGAAGGCAGATGCTAAACTGACTGAGCCACCCAAACGCCCCTCAGCTATTATTTCTTGAAATGAATTTTCTGCCCCCTTTCTCTTCTTCTTTTGGGACTTCTATAATATGAATGTTAATTATGTTTGATGAAGTCACTGAGTTCCCTAAATCTATTCTTGTGTGGCATAATTCTTTTCTCTCTTTTGTTCAACTTCATTGCTTATCATTACTTTGTCTCCTAGGTCATTAATTTGTTTCTCTGCATCTTCCAGCCTGCTGTTCCTTGCATCAAGCATGGTTCTAATTTCATTTATTACACTCTTCATCTCTTTTGATTCTTTTTTAGCTCTTTTATCTCTGTGGTAAGGGTCTCACTGATATCTTCTTTTCTCAAGGCCAGTGAGTATCCTTATGATCTTTGCTTTAAATTCTTCATCAGGTATGTTCCTTATGTCTATTTCACAAAGATCTCTGGCCATGGCCTTATCTTGTTCTTTCATTTGGGATAAATTCCTCTGTCAAATTCCTCTGTCTTCACATTTTGTCTAAGTCTCTGCCTTCTTCTGAGTGTTAGAAAAGCCAGTTATATATCCTCCTGAAAGTTATGGCCTTATGAAGAAGAGGCCATGTAGTTCCCAGGGAGGGACGTGTCAAGGAGTGTCTCCTATGTGTGCTGCATGAGCTCTGCTTTTGTGTTCTGGCTGTTCTGCCCTTTAGGCCAGTCATATATAGAGGCTCTCCTTTCCTGCTGTGGGCAGTGTTTGTTCCCTGGCCTGAATATGGCAGGTTTTAGCTAAGTGTGCTCTGGTCTACTTGTGAAATGAGACCTGTCACCATCTCCACCATAACTGAGGCCCTGCAAAACTCTCGGGTCTGGAGACATGGTATGGACAGGGATTTGTCCTGGTCTTCTGGGGCAGGGTCCTGCAGCACTGGGACTGAGGCAAACGTGACTGAGGGGGGTAGTTCCCCTAGAGCCCAGGGAGGGTAGGGCTTAGTGTAAGCAAGTTAAGCAGCCAATGTGGGTGCTGTGCTGCTTTCCGCAGTTGGCTCTGTATTTATGCTGAGGGGCAGGGGAAGGAAATGGTGTTGTCAAGCTCCATTGTTCCCAGAGATGTGTCTCTGTGAATGTTGCCTCTCAGGGAAGTGCTCTGAGAAAAGTGTGTGATCTCCCCACTGTGTGCCCCAGATGCTCTTCAGATCGTTGTTTCTGCACTGTCTGCCCCCAGGTTGTTTGCCTGCCATCTCTCCAGGAGCAGCACAGTGCCCTCCAGACTCTATCCCAACCAAGCCGGCTGACCTTTAAAACTCCAGGCTTTAATCCCTACTGCTTACAAGAACTCATGAAATGTGGCTCCTCTCATTTTCCAAGTCAGTGGCTTTGGGGAAGTGTTCTCCTTGTGCTTTCCCCTGTGTGCTCCTCTTTCTGTCTCTCGCCCTTTTCTCACCATGGCTTCCCTCCCTCCGCAGCACCCAGGATCTGTGTCTCCCCCAAACCATGTCTCCGTACTTCCTATCTTCTTCCATGTGGCCTCTTCTCTCCCTTTAGTTGTAGACTTTGTTCTGTCAGTCATGAGGTTGATTTCTGGGGTATTTAGGATGACTTGATAGTTGTCTAGTTGTGTTTGTGAGACATGGTGAGCCTAGGGTCCTCCTCTTCTGCTGCCATCTTCCTGCTTCATACCCCAAGGTTTAAATTTTTATTTAATTCATGGTTGCTCTAGAATTCCTTTGAAAAATTTTCAAGAAAAGTCATAGGTGCTATGTTTCCTAAGTTCTTGTTTATTTATTATATTATCTTTTTATATTTTTTAACTGTTTCAGAGATACGAAGAATATAGAGAATAATATAATAAGTAATGGTAATTATTCAGCTTAAGAAGTAAAATTTCAAATACAGTTGATGTCCCTTGGCATATCTTTACTTGATAGTATTGTCCTCAGTTTTGTCCTAGAGTTGAAAATTTAATTTTGGTGTTTATGCATGCCCCATATATTAGATCAGGATACATGGTTTTATACTTTTATAACCTATGTAACTATCAATGAAACATATGTAATATGAGGAAGTATACCTTACAAATAAATATGAGAAGTATTTACCCTGAATGTAATCAGGGGAATGTAAAATAAAACCAGATTAAGAAACAATTTTATACCTATTCTTTTTTGCTATGTTGGCAAAAATTAAGAAGTCTGTGACAGTATCAAGTGTTGATAAATATGGCAACTGGATTTTTTGAACAGTGCTATTGGATTTTTAAGTTGGTACAACTACTTTGGAAAGTAGTTATAAAATTAAACGTAAGCATATCTTCCTTGATACAGATACTTTAGATGAACTCCAGGACATGTGTTGGAATGTTCATAGTGGCCTTGTTTGGCTATAAACAAAACAAAACAAAACTGAGGAAACATTATACAAAAGTTCATTAAGAGAAGAGTGAGTAGGTAAATTTGGTATAGTCACACAATGGAACCTGTTATTTTAAGGGAAAGGAATGTTTAGGATAAAAATTCAGCAAAGTCATTTCTTCTAGAGGTAGGGAAGGTAGAGAGATGACATAAAGAGGGATATATAAGTATCTTAAAATGGGTAATGAGTTTGTATGTATTTAATTTATTATACTTCATAATATGTATATATTAAATATTAACATAATTTAAAATAACTGGAGGCAGATTAAGTTTTGTTAAATTTGCATGGTACATTGGTATAAAAGATATAATATCTTTTGTTTTCCACTGTTTAAATATTAATTTGAAAAATGCTTAGAAAAAAAGCCTCTGTATATATACATATTAGTATTTTCTTTGAAAAAGAACTTTTCATATATTTCACTTTAAATTTATTTCTAATTTTATAATTCTAAAATTAGAATCACCCTATCCCTAGAATCATTGGTACATTTTGGAACAATGTCTGATACCAATGTAGGGTCCTACTTGATAAAATTTAACTGTCTGATTAAAATTTTTCATATAAATTCTCAGGCAAAAGGGTTTATTCAGCTTATGGTCAAATATGTCCAATTATGATGAATTGATGACTTGGACAGTTTGACCCTCTTTCATTGAACCAGAATTTGGCTATTTACAGTATTTGCTGATTGAGATTAACTTGGGGCTGTATCGAACAAGTATAACCCTCCTCTTGCAGAATGACTTTTTAGATATTGAGATCATTTGACAGCCCTCAAATCTTGTTTTTCTAGATGATATATTTCTGTTCCTCCCAGTGTTCTCCTTTGCCCTGGTTAATTTTTCTGATGGCAGTTATTTGTCTGAACTCATTTTTCTCCTGTACTTTACTTTTCCCGTTGGAACTTTGGATTTAATTGCAAGAGAGATGATTAGAACATTATTAATATTCTTGGCCCTCACTGGTATGTGATATTGGGCAACTCACTGAAACTGACTAACCTCCAGTTTTTTCAACTATAGACAGGGTATAATAGTTACCTCAGGAGGTTTTTGTTAAATGATGTAATGTGTTGGAAAGTACTTTGGAACCTGTAAAGTGTTGCATACTGTGGATATAAGGTGTTAATATTGTTTATTCTTTTTCTTTTAAGATTTTTATTTAATTGAGAGAGAGAGAGCATGTGCACATGAGTTGGGGGAGGGGCAGAGGGAGAGGGACAAGCAGACTCCTCACTGAGCAGGGAGCATCATTGAATGATGCCAGTCTTGATCCTGGAATTCTGAGATCATAACCTGAGCTGAAGGCAGACACTTAACTGACTGCAAGCCACCCGGCGCCCCTTAATATTGTTTATTCTTACTAAGTTTTACTTCAGCTTTATGCTTTCTACCCATTTATGAGCATATTCTTTATACTTTCATATAAGTGATAAAATGTTGAATAGACCAGAAAAGGCTTTTGTGATATATTGTACCTCTTTCAGATTGATTATCGAAACAATTCTCAAAGCTCTTTTTGTTGTCTGTAGAATTTTTTTTCTTGTAAGCTCAGTTTGTTTTCAGGTCTAGCCTTTTTTAAAATTCTTATTTCTCTGTGTTCTTCATTCAGACCCTTGTAAACCTGGCTTAAAAATCTGAGTCAGTTGGAGAGATCACTATATAATTCTTTCTTACAGTGATGCCTGGGTTGTGAGCCAGCGATATACTCAGCTGTTTTTGGCTTTTTTTTTTTTTAAAGATTTTATTTATTTATTCATGAGAGACAGAGAGAGAGAGAGAGAGAGAGGCAGAGGGAGAAGCAGGCTCCCAAGGAGCAGGGAGCCCGATGCGGGACTCGATCCCGGGACCCTGGGATCATGACCTGAGCCGAAGGCAGACGCCTAACCATCTGAGCCACCTAGGCGCCCCTGTTTTTGGCTTTTTCAGGACCACTACCCACACATTTTCCTAGCTTTCTAACCAATGGATATATTTATATACACTGGAGCAATGTATATATTTATATACACTGGAGAATTGTTTGCTCTTTCTCCCTTTTCTCCCTTACTGAGTACATTTATAGTTGCATAGTCAAATTGTGTTTTGTGGCTTCCCTGGAAAACTGCCTTCATTCATCCATTTGGTGTAGTGCCTTCTGCTATCTAGTAGGCACTGAGCTAAGTACATAGACAAATAAGATGTGGTTTCTGCTCTCAAAGTTTTAAAGAAGTGGTGATATACATGGTGTGTAGTGGGATACAAAGCAAGAATTTTTCGATTTGAACTTGTGTGAACGGAACTAAGTCTTGAAATTGAATGAACGTTTGCTGAGCAAATGGGGAAGGAGTAAGAAATCCCAAGCCCAGAGAGCAGTGTGAATGAAAACTTGGAATAGTGTTCCTTTCCACAGTGTCATGCCTTGGAATTCTGCCTTTGCTTTTTGAACATTTTTGTAACAGGAATTCTTTTTTTTTTTTTTTTTTTTGTAACAGGAATTCTTAAAAGTGTCTGGTGGAGCTCTGTCTATGGATGCCTTTTCTTTCTTATTATGAATTCTCATTACCTGGTCTTTGGGAAAATTATTCCCAGTTCTTACATAATGAGGAAGTTTTCAGTGAATATACTCATCTTTATTTTCCTTTTAGTTTAATTAGGAAACTAATAAAGAACATTCAGCTTTTCTTTTCTCTGGCCTTGAAGGTTTTCTGTCAAAAACTGAAAATTTATCTGCAGTGGGGTATTGAGATAACCTTTCAGGTAGAACTTAAGCTATTCCTGGACAGATGGCTTAATTTTGCACAGTTAACCTACTTTACTTCTTGATTCAGAGACTTACTTCATAAGGAAGAGGGATAGGTTAATTCTGTTTTCATCCTTTTTTTTCCGGCATCAGTTTTCTATAATCATTTTTTTAACAAATATTTATTATTGTATGTTTAAGTAATGTTTAAATACTTTAATATTTAAGGAGGAATACCAGGAAACATTACTTTGACATTACTTTGGGTATATTAGATATGCCTTTTTAAAAAAATCATTGTTTTTTGAGAACAGTAGCAGCTGTGATGATGGCTTGATTGTGAGTCACATACTCTGCACTGTTTGTGGCTCTCTTTTGGCCACCACTGCCCACCCACAATCTCCTGACTCTCTAGGCAGTGGACATGTTTGTATGCACTGGGATAACCCTGTGCTCAGAAAACAGAATGGGACAATAGCAGATGGCCAAGCATGCTGTACAATGGGATTAGCATTGGGCTCCTCCTTCCCAGGGTTCTCCCCTATGGTTTTAAGTAGTTTTGTGTTACAGTAAATTTCTTATCTTTATAACAAGTCACTGACCTGGAAAATGTAATTGAGCATTTGAATCTGAGCTGCATTCAGAAATCTGTGTTAAAATTGTACAGCTTCTTGCTTGATTGATTATAAATGATAATGTAGCTTGGAGTTTAATTTGCTGACGCAGATGTTACCATCATTGCCTTCTATGCTTCTATAACTTACGTTGATTTTGCTTTGCTTCTCCAGTTTCCTAGGTTTGGGTATTTAGAGTTTAGATTTAACAGTAGCAGAAAGCTGATTGATATATATAATTAGAACGTTGCAGTTGGTTTGTTAGTTTGGTCCTAGATTGGTTCTTTAAGTCTCTTTTGTTATTTTGTTTTTGGTAGGAAATCAGAAAGAATAGGTATTTTATATATTCTATTTGTTTTCTGTGGAGTCTTGGTTAAGATAGTGTTACTTTCTTCACTTTTTCCATATCATAAGATGGAAAGGAGAATATGTTTTATCACTAAAAAACAGTGTTTGGTAATTTTACTCAGAAAATTAATATTTTTAAAAATTGTCATATTTTATTTTTAATAAGGATTAATTGCAATGTTTTCTAAGTGTTATTATTTTTAAGTCACAACCCAGCTGTTAATGAAGCGAAAGAGAGAACCAAGTCAGTCTCTAATCAAATATTAAGTTGGAAACTTAATATATTTAGGCTTTAGAATTTTCTTTTTTCATTCTTTCACTTATTTTTTTTAATAGAACACAGTTTAAATTTTTTTGTTTATGGAGAATATGTACAGCTAAATTCTTAAAATGTTTTATCAAAAACCAGAATGTTTAGTAGATGAAGTCTGATTGATGATGATATTTTTGTTGGGGAATATACTCCGTATGGATTTACTTTGCTTCATATAACCTTCCTTGTTCCATTCCCTCCACCCCCTTTTTTTCAAGAAAACCTTAAGGAGGTTGATAGCTGAACTTGGGCAGTCTATTTAACTTCTAGTTTGTCAATAGATAACTTTTTAAATGATGTTGGTATTATACAAGTGACATTTTGTAATGAGTGATGAGTTAGTCCCTAAGAAAAGTTTACCTTGTTATAAATTAATTATGATATATTCCTGCTCACCATCCTTTCTACTTCCAGAACATTTCTCTCCAAAAATAAAAACAATAAAACAAACACAATACCCCTCATCTCTACCTTCTGATAATCTAGAAACAATAAAGTTCAGTTATAAGTGATTAAAGCAACAATAGCAATAGCACTGCTTTATAATAGATGGAGAAAAACCTTCATCTGAATAATGAACTATTTCTAAAGCTTGGTAGCTTAAACAACCATTTTTGAATGCTCACTTATTTGTGAGTCATGAATTCAGGAAGGGCTCTCTTGGGTAGTTTGTCCCTGATATGTTTCGTGACAGCTGGGGGTGTGAGCAGTTGGACGATCCACTGCCAAGCTGTTTTTCACTTGCATACATTCTGTCTATGTACTCCATGGCCTCTGGCTGCATGGCTACATGGCTACATGGTCTCTTTTGCCTCAGGGCTTCTGCATATGTCCTGGGTATCCCACAGCATGATGAGAGTCATCACACTTCTTATGTGGCACCTGACTCCACAGTCATAGATGTTAGAAGCAGAAGCTGCCTGACCAGTTAAGGATTGTGCTATGAATGGGTTTAGAAGTGGCAGAGGATTCCTTCTGCTGTGTTCTGTTTGTCATAGTCACAGGACTTACCTTGATTCGGGGGGGTCAAGAAATACACTTCACTTCTTAACGGAGCTGTGGCAAAGCCACATTGCAGAGGAGCCTGTAAGGTGGGAGGTATTATTGTGGCCATCTTTGGAAAAAATATCTGCTCCAGTTCAATAAAAATGTTGAATAAAGGATTGAGAATATGAGGTTAAGATTTTTTTGTGTGTGCTACGGTGATAAAGCTCTTAGTCCCTTTTTTAGTGTCTTACAATGTTGCAGACTTATTAATCAGAATGGAAGAGGAATTTTTCTTTTCTTTTTTTTTTTTAAAGATTTTATTTATTTATTTGACAGAGACACAGCAAGAGAGGGAACACAAGCAGAGGGAGTGGGAGAGAGAGAAGCAAGCTCCCTGCTGAGCAGGGAGCCCAATGTGGGGCTTGATTCCAGGACCCTGGGATCATGACCTGAGCCGAAGGCAGACGCTTAACGACTGAGCCACCCAGGCGCCCCTTAGAGGAATTTTTCTGTTTCCGTGTTACTCAGTGTCTTAATCTGTTATTCATAGAGCTTCTACTGTCATCCACCATTCCCAACAGAAGTCACTTCAAATCAGAAGGAATTCTAAACAGTCTATAATTGTTTTACCCAATTCAGGAATTATCACAGGGTATAAAAACATAAAAAAAGAGTACAAAGGAATAAGGTGTAAAGAAAGGATACAAAGGATGTACTAACAGCAGAAGGTGAATTAATGCTACGTATTTATTTTAGAGCTTCACCTTAGGTGAGAAGTGCAACTGTCTAGATGAAGACTTTGTATATTAGTGCTCTCATAGGGAAGAGACTGCCATTTAGAAGATGACTGAGTATGTGCATAGATTCAAAAGAATTTTAAAGTCTTTTTTTTTTTTAAGATTTTTTTTTTATTTGAAAGAGAGAGAGAGAGCACGAGCAGGGGGAGTGGCAGGCAGAGGCAGAGAGAGAAGCAGGCTCCCCACTGAGCAGGGGAAGCTCGATGTGGGACTCGATCCCAGGATCCCAGGATCTTGACCTGAGCCGAGGCAGTCACTTAACCAGCTGAGCCACCCAGGCTCCCTAAAGTCTTTAAAGAACAGAGAAACTTGGCTAAATTGTTTTGTGTTATTTGGGGGAATAAAACAGGATAAATCTTAGGCTTAGGATTTTTAAGCTAGCACTAGGGGCTAATTAAATAATTTTTTTCCCTAATTGAGCTGTAATTCATATATCATAGAATTTACCATTTTAAGCTATAGAATTCATTGTTTTGTGTATACTTACAACTTTGTGCAACCATCACCACTATTTAGTTCCAGAACATTTTCAAGAAGAAACCCATACCTGTTAGCATCACAACCCCTTATCCTCTGGCAACCCCTAATCTTTTTATCTCTATGCATTCGCTTGTTCTGACATTTCCTATAAACATAATTGTATAATATGCAACTTTTTGTGTCTGGCTGTTTTTTAACATAATGTTTTTAAGGTTAACTCATTGTAATTCTTCACTCAAGTATCAGTACTTCATTCCTTTTTATGTCTGAATAATATCCATTAGGGTGAATATAGCATATTTTATGTATCCATTCATTAGTTTATGGACGTTTGGGTTGTTTATAGTTTTTGCCTATTATGAATAATGATTCTGTGAACATTGATGTATAAGTTTTTGTATGAACTTATGTTTTCATTTCTCTTGTGTATATATCTAAGAATGGAATCGATGTTAACTTCATATTTAACTTTTTGAGGAACTGCCAAACTGTTTCTAAAGCTGCTCTATGACGTTCCTGTCAACATGTGTTATTTTTCTTTTTAAAATAGTCATTCTGATGGGTATGCAGTGGTATCTTTTTGTGGTTTTCATTTGCATTTCCATAATGACTAATGATGTTGAACATCTTTTCATGTACTTGGCCATTTGTATATCTTCTTTGGAGAAATGCCTATTCATATTTTTTTGATTATTTTTCAATTATTTGTCTTTTTGTAATTGAATTCTGGAAAGTCTTTATATATTGGAGACTCCACCCATATTGATAAGGAATTTGCAAATATTTCTCCCAGTCTCTGGGTTATCTTTTCACTTACTTGATAGCATCCTTTGGCGCACAAGAGTTTTAAATTTTGATCAGGGCCAGTTTATTTTTTTTTCTTGATTGCTTTTGCTTTTGGTGTCATGTCAAATAAACCAATTGCCTAATTGAAGGTCACAAAGATTTCTTCCTACATTTTCTCCTATGATTTTGTAGTTTTAGATTTTGTATTTAGATCTTTGATCCATTCCAAGTTAATTTTTGGTGTAAGGTAGGGGTCAACTTCATTATTTTGTATGTGGGTATCCAGTTGTCCCAGCACCATTTGTTGAAAAGACAAATCTTTTCTCATTGAATGGTCTTAGGACTCTTGCTAAAACTCAGGTGTTTATGGACACGTGTGTTCATTTCTGGACTCTTAATTCTGTTCCATCGATGTATATGCCTCTCCACGTGTCATATGACCCTGTCTTGATTACTGTAGAGTTTTGTAGGTTTAGATATTGGGAATTGTGAATCCTCTACCTTTGTTCCTTTTCAGGATTGTTTTTTTGGGGGGGTGTCTCTTGTAATTCCATATGAATTTTGAGATCAGTGTGTCCATTGCTGTGAAAAAGGCATTTGGAACTTTGATAGGGATTGTGTTGAATCTGTTCATCAGTTTGGGGAGTATTGCCATATTAAAAATACCAAGTTTTTCAGTTGATGAACATGGGGTGTCTTTCACCTTTCTTAGGTCGTCATTAATTTCCTTTATCATTGTTTTGTAGTTTTCACTTTATAAGTCTTGAACTTCTTTACATTTATTCCTGAATATTTTATTCTTTTTGATGCCATTGTAAATGGAATTTTCTTCATTTCATTTTCATATTATTAATTTTTATACAGATATACAACTGATTTTTGTATATTGATTTTGTATTTTGCAACTTTGATAAACTTGTTTATTAGCTCTAATAGTGTTTGAGTGGATTTTTTAGTAATTTCAGTATATAAGATCATGCCATCTGCAAAGAGATAGTTGTACTTCTTCCTTTCCTTATTTTTAAGTGCTAAGGTATAATATAAATAAGAACCATTCAGAGGCTTACATTGTAATGCTTTATACAATATAGAAGTAATTATGACCCTTATTAAAACATCATTTCCTTGGATTTTTAACTGTGTTTGAATAATTAGTGAATAACTTGAGGATTTATGTTTATCTGGGTCCATTTTCTATTGATAGAATGCCATATAAATATTCTCAGAGTCTTGCAAGCTCTAGTTCAGAGTGCCCTGATTTCTATTTTGATTGAGCACACATTTTAAACTTGAAAATGGTAAATAGCAAGCACATATGAAAGGGTCAGATCCCTGTTGTGATGAAGGTTGTTCTTAGAGGTCTCTCAGGATACCTCATAGCAGGAACTTGTCAGAGTAATAAATATATAGATAAGTATCTAGAAAGGGACAAAGGATTAAAAAAAAACTGATCAAAGTTTTGAAGCACAGTCAATATTTTCTTCTGCTTAAAAACTGCTTCTAATTTGACATGAATTAACTTGCATTGCATTCTCACCTGTGGGAATGGCCGTTTGGATAAATGCCCAGGTACCTGTCAACTCTGGTTAAGAAGTTGAAATAATTAACCACCTTGAAGAAGTTATTAAATCAGACTTCCATGAAGCAGCTTTTCGTGCTGTTTCTTCTTTCTGTTACACCAGTATGTGCACCCTAACCAGAAAATAGCTTCAAGTATCAGACATGTATTTTGTTCTTTATCTGTTTCATCTTCCTGTAATTGCCAGACCTGCTTGCTTTTTTCTCCTAACCCTTTTTTCTCTAGAGGAATTTTTTTTGGATTAGAAAATTCAGGGGTGCCTGGGTGGCTGAATCGGTTAAGTATCTGCCTTCGGCTCAGGTCATGGTCCCAGGGTTCCTGGGATTGAGCCCCATGTTGGGCTCCCTGCTCAGCGGGGAGCCTGCTGCTCACTCTTCCTCTGCTCCTCCCCCTGCTTGTGCGCATTCTCCCGCTCTCTGTCAAATGAATAAATAACATCTTAAAAAAAAATTCATCCAAATCTATCAAGGAAAATTTACTAAATTTGGTAAGATCCTTAGGTTTCCATTGTATATAGAAAAGGAATTATTGTTTTGATCCATTCTCCCTGTGTCTCACCCAGGCCAGACTCTTATTTTACACACAGCAAATTTGGTAACACAGTATATTTATAAAGTAGCTAAGTGAGCAATTTTAAGTGAAGTGGCTGTTCATTTTAAACAACATTCTGGGTATTTGAAAAGAATGCCACTGATGAATGATTTTTAACTTCCCCTATCCTTTTGACAATCTGATGAAAGCTGTGGGCTCTCTCCATATAAAAATGTACATAACTCATTTATGTGGATTCTGACATCATACATCCCTGCCATCCGTGAACTCCTGATTAAAAATGTCCACCATCGGGCGCCTGGGTGGCTCAGTTGGTTAAGCGACTGCCTTCGGCTCGGGTCATGATCCTGGAGTCCCGGGATCGAGTCCCACATCGGGCTTCCTGCTCGGCGGGGAGTCTGCTTCTCCCTCTGACCCTCTTCCCTCTCATGCTCTCTATCTCTCATTCTCTCTCTCTAATAAATAAATAAAATCTTTAAAAAAAAAAAAAATAAAGTACCGTGCACATAATAGGTGCTGAAATATTAAAAAAAAAAAAAAAAAAAAAAAAAATGTCCACCATCTATGAAAGAAACAAGTTTGGGAAGAAGGGTCTCTGGGTTTTACAAAGCCATTAAACTATGTGTGTGGTTCAAATACAAGATAAGTTGTTCAAATACAAACAATTTCATGTTAACTGTAATTTAACTAGAAAGAGTATAGCTGCTGGGTATAATGGATACTGTGATGAGTGACCCAGAGCGCCTCCCCCCACCCCTCCAGGGTTGAGGTTGTATTCGCCCAGATGCTGGAAGTGCTGTTGACATAGTCCTTAGTTGTTAGCCCCTATGGAGATTGCCTTGGTGAGAGAACTCCCTTGCATAAGGGCATACCATTTTCCATTGAAATCCCAATGATTGATCTCTGTAGGATACAAGGGATTGAATCCATTGCCCTGACTTGAGACAACTCTTAAAAGATCATCCTGGATTCAGAGCTCCTCATGGGGTTGTCTGCATCCCTTGGAACTTTGTGGCCCCTGAATTCTCTCTGTGCACAATCCTGTTCTCCCCTGACCCCCTTCCTTTCCACTGGTAGTGATCCCAGGAGTACCCTTTAATAAACTTCTTGCATAGTAAAATCTGTCTCAAGGTCTGCTTCCTGGGAAACCCAGCCTTGTCACACTAGGGTTGAGTATTAGTACAAGTTAGCCATAAAAGTAGGCTTGGCTGAAATAAAAGTTTAGTGAGATGAACTTGAATTTAGACTCAAAATATGTGAAGCATCTCATTAGTATTCCCTTCAGATCAGATCTTATATTTCCATTGGTTTTTGGAAGTCTGGGTTTTTCTGCATTCATTAGTGGTTTCCCAGTCTTATTTTAGCTTTGCAAACCGCCCCCCCCCCCCAACAAAGTCTCTGACAGCTTGATTTGTTTGGTCCCTGAAAGGTGTGTGTTAAATGAAGAGTTACTTAGATGTCCTCCAGAAATCCCTAGAGATTTCCCATGTTGATAAGTACATATGATAAGAGAACTCCTCTTGTCATAATCCTAATCATATTACTTATCACAAATCCTAAGATTTCTTTCTTAGCATTTAGAAAATTCTTGCTTTTGTCATTATTATTGAAATGATGTATAGGTCTATTCTAAATATTTGAAAAAAGATGGAAAAAACCTTGTAACAAGGACAATTCTATGTGAAACTAAACTTTTCCTTCCTTCAAATTGGGATAATATTGTACATACTTTTTGATAACTTTTCTTTTTCACGTAGTATTATATGATAAACAGGTTTCCATATCCTCAGTTAATAAACTGTATGTGGTTGCATAATATTCCATCCAGTGGGTAGACCATCTGTAACTTAGCTAGCCACCTGTTATGTCTTTGATTTTTCTCAACTTTGTTATTGTTAATAAATAACAAGAATCATGGCTGCTTTTTCTTTGAAACTAAGCCTAGTATGTCTGCTTTAATTAGTTATTTAAAAATACTGGGTTCTTCCATCACTAAAATGTACTGAACCATTAGATGTAAGACCATTATATCTTGATAGCCATTGTTATTTTGCGACTTAAAGGGATACCACTCACATAGATGATGTAAGTTGAGTTCCTAAGTGCAGTGTCACCATTGTCACCACCTCCGAAGGATTGCCATTGTGAATTTGTGGATCTTCTTTGATTTTAGCATCAGAAGGTCAGGCAAATTTTTATATATGCCTGCCAGATAAAAAAGTATTTGAGACATTTATAGAATTGCCTACCAAGCAGATCTTGACTGGCAGAGACCTTTGGTCTCCCCAGGTTTTGCTTCATATTATCCAGTTATTTTAAGCAAGTGGTCCCTAATTCCATTATCTGTCCCATAAGCAAGGTTATCAAGGAACTTACTTTCCCTCTCAGCAATTAATAAAATCTGTCAGAAGCAGTAGACTCTGAGTGTCTTTTCCTAAAGGTCTTACCTACACTTTCTGTATAGTTCAAATTGAACAGTTTTTAAGATAAAATACAGTGGTGCTCTGATGAAGTTTATTACTTTTTAAATGTTCTAAGCTTCCCTGTAAGGATACAGTTGTATTTTAGAATTGAAAGGGATATTAGTGTTCTTTTGTTTTATGATAAATAATTAGAAAGATAAGTAACTTGCCCAAGACCGCATAGCCAGCTAGTTTTTCATTACAGTAATCCGCTCCATGACTTACATGATGAGAGAACACAGTTGAGAAGGAAACTCAACCAAAGAAATAATTAGTTACCAACCAAAATCTTTGCTGGGCTTATTAAAGACCACAAACAGTAATTGCCAATATAGATATGGAAGCTTTTCACACCGTAAACTGATTTAAAACACTGCTTAGAGTTTCTCACGATTTGTTGTTCTTGTGTCTTCTAATCACTGGAAACACATGGTTGGACAAATAACATTGTTTTCTTTCTTTCTTTCTTTCTTTCTTTTTTTTTTAAAGATATTTATTTATTTATTTGACAGAGAGAGAGAGAGCGAGAGCTCATGTAGGCAGGGGGAGCAGCAGAGGAAGAGGGAGAAGTAGGCTCCCTGCTGAGCAGGGACCCTGAGGCGGGACTCAATCCCAGGACCCTGGGATCATGACCTGAGCTGAAGGCAGATGCTTAAACCGACTGAGCCACCAAGGCATCCCTGGACAAATAAAATTTAAAGGCCAGTATAAATAGTCTGGGCAAAAACTCATTTTGGTAAATTAATAATTGTGCCTAGTTGGTATTTTTTGCCAGAGCATAGGGTAGTAGATAAACAGTTACCTAGAAATTAGGGGACTTAGGAAATTTTTCCTTTTTATATTTTATTACTGTAGACCCCTTTTTGCCCCCGGTTATGACTGTTCATGCAGACTGTACTTCTGCCATTGATACTGGAAGGTACTATTAACAAAGCAGGTAAAGATCAGAGCCTCTCTGAGTAACTTGCTTCACACAGTAAATTGATGCTGATGACTGCTTAGAACAACTGTGGAGACATCATCAAAAAATATTCTTTAAATGATGTTTAAAGTAGGTAGGTGATTGCAAGAAGTGTTTGGGATTCCTTGTCCTTAGAACTATATCCTAGAGGAAGTCTCTTTTACCTTTACTCAGTGATTAGAACCTCAAAGGCGGAGTAGTCAGTTCCACTTGACTAGTAATAAATCACCCACGTTGAAACATGATAGTTCCTGACAACTGGCAAGCCTGATAAAAACCAAAACAAAAGATGTCAAGAAATCTGTGCCAATGTGGAATTGGTATGCAGCTTTGATGAATTCACATGTAGCATGCATTTGGCATTAGTCTTCTTCTGGTTTCATACATTTTTCTCTCTGGAAAATAAAAATTGTATGAGGAGATAAAGGTTCTATATAATATAATAATTATGTTATTTTTGTTTTGTTTTGTTTTTTAACAACCCAGTTAACAGAACTGTACTGTGATTAGAGAAGGAAATGTCATCTTTCTATAAATAGTTATTTTTAAAAAATCTTGAGTTCTTAGTTCTTCTCTGTGGTAATAAACTGGTGTACACCTGGTTGATTCCCCTCCTCCCTGTTTGTCATCAAGGACATAGACATAGAGAATAAGCACCAATTCCTTTGATCTCTACAAAATTATACTCATGCAGAAATTGAGTATACACTAATAGGTACTTCATGATCTCTTTCTGTATCAGATAGGGTTTGTGGAAAGTAGGAAAAAAGCCCATAGAATTATAAAATATGTCATTTTCTGTAACAGTCACTGATTTTCAATATGATCAAAAACAAGAGAGGGAAAGTCTTTTTAAATCTTTTTAACTGTTTCATTGTCAAGTGCTTTCTAGTCCAAACTAGGTTCTTTCTAGCCCTTGGAAGTCAGGTTACACAGTTTTAATAATATCATGATACTGAAATCCTGATTATCAAGTGCGTTTGGCTCTGCCCACTAGCTTGAGTGTATTGAGTTTGGATATATGTTCCTTCCATGGAAGATTCACTTTTGCATTTGCAGTGATTTGGTACCTTCACCCTTCATTCTTTGCTTCAGTAGGGGATACTATTTTAGTATAAGTGACCATAGTAAAATGTACTATGTTTATTAGGCAAACAGTATTTAAAAATAGGAGATAGTTTATGTAAAGATGCTTGAGTCATTGGTATGATTGTCTTTTCTAGTTTTTTTTTCATTACAGAACATATTTATAGCATAGTGATTAAGAGTAGGATTCTAGAGGTAGATTGCCTAGTAATTATTTCATAGTCTTCTGGTGATGCTTAAATAGTTGTTATATATAAAGTTCTTATAACAATGCCTGACTTAAAAAGAATACTATGTTCTTTTTTTTTTTTTTTTAAGATTTTATATATTTATTTGAGAGAGGAGGAGGTGGGGAAGAGAGAATGAGTGAGAGGGAGAAACAGACTCCCTGCTCAGCAGAGAGCCGGATGCGGGACTTGATCCCAGGACCCTGAGATCATGACCTGAGCCGAAGGCAGATACTTAACCCATTGAGCCACCCAGGTGCCCCGTGAGAATACAATATTCTTTTTAAGTGTTAGTTATCACCTGTTATCACCACCTCCTCCTCACCACCACCACCATTATTATTATTCTTATATTGTTATTTTAGGGATTCTGTGGTTTCTGTTCCTACAAAATGGAGAGGGGTTTTTGGGGGTTTTTTGTTGTTGTTCTGTTTTTTTGTTTTGTTTTTTGGTTTTATTTTTTGCAGATAGCCCAAGCATCTTTAAAGGAGTATCTTTCCACTTAACATTCTAAATCATTTTTATTGTTCACATTCAAGTTTGTGCACAACTGATCCAGTTTTGTTCTTGGGTATTGTAGTCAAAGCTTTTTGTAAATCATTTATTTTAGATCCTGTGGATAATTGAATTTAGTATAGAAATAGGAAACTGTATATTTTATAGAAATTGCATAATAAGTACTGAAATGCCATGATATGACACTATCTGGATGATAAGCTTTTACATTGTCAACATTAGTTAAGAGCATGATTTTGAATCACAACCATAGTGAGGATGTGTAACAGCAGCTCTCAGTAGGGCTCATGTTATCCATCATGTTGCTGGGTAAACTAAAAGACAAGTAGTTTTGTACACACTCCTCCTCCCCACATACCACACACAGCATCTTTAGGGTTTATTCAGTGCTTACGTGGCTAGTTTGCACATATGTGTCTATTTCAGGTCTTCCTTGCTGATGGCAACTTGCCCAAAAGAGGCAATTTTACTGTCCACTGTCCTTCATTTTGTCAGTTCTTTTCACTATGGAATGTTTATTCCTCCTCTTTAGAAGTGAATAGCCATCCTTTTCTTCCCCTCCAACTCAACAATCTGTTTAGACAGCTGGGTAATTGAAAAAGAAGGTAGCTTAGGGAGAACTTGTTAATGGGGATTTTACCAAGTTTAGCAGCTTCTGCACCTGAGTATATTATGAAAAGTTTTTGCCCGCCAAGAAGAATGGATTCCTTTAATAATGTGACTACATATAAATTATATGAGTGGTATTGTTAGCAGTTTAACTTAATTTCCTTCTTAGATGCTGATGACTGGGGGGGCGGAAAGAAGGGTTTTATCCTTATGATGCGTGTAAGGGCTATTTGTATATTAGGTGGGCTCCTAAAACAAATGTTTTCTTGTATGTCAAACTTGGTTGGTTCTGTGAAATTTCATTTTAAAAAATGGCTCTTGTACTTTCCTTTCTTGACAAGAAAGTCTAATTGGCAGTGTGATTTTATCTTTTCTTTGCTTAATAAGGCTTATATGTTAGCAACTGGAGTGACATGCGTAGCTGGTTAAACCTGTAAAAACCAGGGCATTACATTCTCTGTATATGGAGTATTAGATTTTTGAGTGGCAAAAGTCTCTTTAGTGGTTGTGAGTTTACGTAAGTATTGATCCATATGAGATTCTAATAGTAGTGTCTGATTAAAGGAAGACTAATGATTTTCATCTGTGATGGTCTTTTCTCTGACAGTAGCTTTTAAACTTTTAATGGCATTGAAAAGACTGGAGCCCATTTCAGGCATTTTAGTGGTTTACCTGTCTGATTATTTCATTGTTAAAGAATAAAAATCTAAGCATTACGCAGTATTTATGGTATCTTATTCTAAATTTACCAGATCTTTTTGCAGAGCTTATTTGTTCTTGTGGAATTCTTATTGACTCTAGAGAGAGACTTTTTCTCTTTCCCTGTAGAATGAGGGAGTTCCTAAATGAGCTTATATTTAATTGATTAATGCAGAAGTTATCTGAATGTTGTATCTAGACTTTTGTTTTCATTTTTGTTTTGTTTCAAGTTTTTATTAAATTCTGGTTAGTTAACATATAGTGTAATATTTTCAGGAGTAGAATTTAGTAATTCATCATTTACATGCAATATGCAGTGCTCATCATGATAACTGCCCTCCTTAATACCCATCACCCATTTAGCCCATCCCCCCACCCACCTCTCCTCTGGTAACCATCAGTTTGTTTTCTATAGTTAAAAACTCTTTTTTGGTTTGCCTTTCTCTCTCTCTCTTTGTTTTCCTTTCCCCTATGACCATCTGTTTTATTTCTTAAATTTCACATAGGAGTGAAATCATATGGTATTTGTCTTTCTCTGACTGACTAATTTCTCTTAGCATAAAACACTCTGGCTCCATCCACATCACTGCAAATGGCAAGGTTTCATTCTTTTTGATGGCTGAGTAATATTCCATTGAACATATATACCACATCTTCTTTATCCATTCATCAGATGATGGACATTTGGGGTCTTTCCATAATTTGGCTATTGTAGATAATGCTGCCATAAACATTGGGATGCATGTGCCCCTTCGAATCAATATTTTTGTATCCTTTGAGTAAATACCTAGTAGTGCAATCGCTAGGTCACAGGGTCGTTCTATTTTTAACGAACCTCCATACTGTTCTCCAGAGTGACTGCACCAGTTTGCATTCCCACCAGTAGTGTTAAGAGGGTTCTCTTTCTCTGCATCCTCACCAACATCTGTTGTTTCTTTTGTTGTTAATTTTAGCCATTCTCACAGGTGTAAGTTGGTATCTCATTGTGGTTTTGATTTGTATTTCCCTGATGATGAGTGATATTGAGCATTTTTCATGTGTCTTTTAGCCAGTATCTAGGATTCTTTTGTAGTTCCATTCTTGGCAGGAGTTTATGTGTATGCCTAAATACAGTTTCTAAAAGTCCAAGCTTATCTATTATTCATTTACTGATTAATGAACTGATATTTATTATACACTTAGTGTGTGCCAGATATGAAGATAGAAAACTGGGGTAGAGGGGCAGGATTCAGTCTTACGGAGACATGTATCAGACGAAGAATTACAATATGGTCAGGGATTAGTGTTATAATGTACATATAGATGGGATAAATAAAGATAAAGGTGGTAAACATATAGATAGATGAAAGAATGGAGTGTGTGTATGTATATATAACACTTACATGTGTGATAGAGTACAAAGAGCATTTTCTTCTCATAGAGGTAAGAGCAAGGAAATCTTTTCAAAGGAGATAACATTTATGTTGCTTTTGGAAAGCCATGTAAAATAGACCAGCTAGCTCTAGTATTAGTTCAAGAGGGGACTCATTTATATTCTCCTGCTTAATTTTTTCTATAGAACTTATCACCATCTTACATACTGTGTTTATTTCATTGATTTATTGTCTGCTGTATTAGGATGTTATCTTTTTGAGGATAGGGATTTTTGTCTGTTTTGATTATTTCTATATTCTCAACACCTAGAAAAGTTTCTGGCACGTAGCAAGAGCTCAAGTATGTGTTGAATGAATGAATGGAGTTTGTGAGTTCTACAGTAATTGCCTTATTTTCTTTTAGTTTATTAAGACTATCTCTCTACAATTCCTTCATATTTTTTTCTCAGTGTTTTTCATATATGTATTTTAATCTCCCATGATAACATGCTATCTCTATAATGTTTCTCAAACCCACCCCCTCTTTTCCATCTCTCTTAGCTTTTTAATCTTCAGTATCTCTTACCTGAATTGATAAACTCTATTTTCCATGTCTCTATGCAAGTCCCCTTAAATTTTTTCTCCACAGCCATCAGAATTATCTATCTAAAATGCAGAACTGACCAGACCATTTCTTTGCTTAAAAATACCTAATGGTTGCCATCTCTCTAGAATAAAATTTGTGCTCAGCTACATAATGGTGAGTTCTCTTACCATCTTACAACATAATAAAAATCGGTCTATTCATTATTCTTTGTACAACTAGTGCCTGGTAACGTAAAGAATTGAATAAATATTTCTTTGAGTAAATGAACGCATTACAGATGTGTATGAAGGAATGAATAACTACAATAAGGAATTTCATTGAAAATGCTTCATATTTAGATAAAAGGTGATATAAAAATATATTTTAACACTAGCATTTAAGAACAGTTTTTCTTTATACAGCTGATTTGTCTTTCTTGCTGTCTTGTTCTAATCCTCAATTCACTGTGAAGTGATTTACAGTGTCATTATTGAAGTAATCCCATTTCTTGTGTCTTCCCTATATTCCTCTCTCAATCCCATCTCTATATGTTGGCTCTTTTCTCTCTAGCTACTTCCCTTATTTTTTTAGACATTTATGTGTATGCATATATGTCCTTAGCTACATGTGTGTCTTTTCTGTGTTCTACCTGTAAGTTCTGTCTTGAAAATTTTGCATGCAGTTCTGAAACCCTTAGTATTAAATTATTTTTATGGAACAGACACTCAGAGACAACCCTAGTCTACCTGTTTCCAACTTAAAATGATTTTTATTGTGACTATTTATACTTCTCTTAACTTCCTTTTTTTCTCCCACACTTAGATTGAAAATCTTCAAGAGCAACTTAGAGATAAGGAGAAGCAAATGAGCAGCTTGAAAGAACGAGTCAAATCCTTGCAGGCTGACACTACCAACACCGACACAGCCTTGACAACTTTGGAGGAGGCCCTTGCAGAGAAAGTGAGTGACTGGTTTGGACTCTCTTTAGACACGTTTGCTCTGCTTCCTCATTAATCTAAAATTTTCTCTAGTAATGAGACTTGGATATAAAAGAAGAAATCCCTTAGGGCAAAAGAGAAAAGAGCTTTCTGTACTGCTGCTGTTGTAGATAGTATAAAGGGATAGAAAATCCATTTTGTTTTTGTCAACTTAAGCATCTGTTGCTAGGCAAGATGGATTTCACACTAGAGGGTAGTGGCTGAAAGTTTTCCCCCTCCCTTCCCCTTTCTTCTCCTCCCCTCCCCTCTCCTTTCATTGATATATTCATTTTAGAGGGGGGGGGGTAGGGGCAGAGGGAGAGGGAGAGATAAACTCAAGCAGACTCCTCACTGAGCTAGGAGCCTGATGTGGGACTTGATTTCACCACCCTGAGATCATGACCTGAGCCAAAACCAAGAGTCAGACGCTTAACCACCTGCGCCACCTAGGCGCCCCCAGTGGCTGAAATTTCTAAAGACTAAGCTCTACATTCCCATTTACTCTCTTCTGAAGAAAAAGAGAAGTTCTTTTTATTTATCTCATCAACTAGATTTTGGGGATGTGGGAATATCAGACATTGACCATTAGGAAGCAACATATAATTAGTTCTCCTTTACTGTACAATGTTGATACCTAATATAGTCTTGGATTTTAGTTATTAATGCAGCATTCTTGTTGTTTTTCTAATCTTGGCCTTGCTACTTCATTTTTGTTTATGAGCAAACCTAATTTTTCAGGAGTGGTTGACTAAATAAAGAAGTGGCCCACCCAATGTCTTGGAAGGAGGTTTAAGGAATCTTGGTGGGGCATTTTCATAGGGTTTTTAAAAAAGATTTTATTTATTTATTTGACAGAGAGATAGAAAGCACAAGTAGGCAGAGAGGCAGGCAGAAGGAGAAGGAGAAGCAGGCTCCCGCCTGAAGTGGGGCTCGATCCCAGGACCCTGGGATCATGATCTGAGCTGAAGGCAGCCGCTTGACTGAGCCACCCAGGTTCCCCTTAATAAGATTTTTTTTTTTTTTAAAGGAATAGGGTCCCTGTTCCTTAAGCCTCTTGGACTCATAATGCTTCAGGCTATGTGCCAGGGATCAAGGCCTGATGCCTGAATTCAGTCAGAAATAATAACCAGAAATATACTTAAATTGCTTCAACTTTTAGACTTCCTGAGTATCTGTTGACAGAAGTTTTAATGGATTCTCTCTTTTCCCGCCACTTTTTTATGCTCTAAGCTCAACATATCCTAATCTCCCAGATCCCTTCCTTTTTTGTATGTGAATTTTGAGTTGTTTCCATTGCCTTGTGGGCAACATGTGAATTACATATAAAAAAGAAATATTTGTTACTTATCACCCTTAGGGCTGTATGTGTGTAAAGTTTTTGGATACTTGGGAATTGAATAAAGGGGATTATTCCAAAAGAATACTTTAAGGACTTCTAATACTATTTGAGATTATAGGAAAAGAAACCTAGGGGAATCAAAAGAACAAAGCCACATCTTTGTTATTGCAAGAGAGGTAGGAAGAATGAATTCCTTGAAAAGTAGATTATTAACAACTTATCACTGTCTTTTGAATGGAGCATGAAAGTGTGAAATTTATCAGTTAAAAGCTGAATTAGAGTCATATGATCATAAGTATGAAAGGAATTTTCTTACATATTGATGTATTCTCTCATCAGGAGCGGACAATTGAACGCTTAAAGGAGCAGCGGGACAGAGATGAACGAGAGAAGCAAGAGGAAATTGATAACTACAAAAAAGATCTTAAAGACTTGAAAGAAAAAGTCAGCTTACTGCAAGGCGACCTCTCAGAAAAAGAGGTTAAGATCACCAAAATAGAATGATTTGGTTTGCTTAGTGCATTGTATGTATATGTTGTTGGTGTTTACATAATGCATATAAAAATATATTTGATGGAAGATTTTCTTAATATTCTTATAGCAGGCCTTTTCAGAAGATGTTAAGGGGTATTTTGGGAAGCTTTGCAGAGACATAATAGATATTGGATCATTCATTTCCCAAGTCTTTAGCTTTTTCAATATGTTACGAGTTGGTTTCTTACTTGTTAATGACATTTTTATAGATCCTAAAATAACTGAAGCATTATACATGGAAAAATACTGTGCTAATGGTAAGAAAGGTGATAGATAAAAGAATATGCAGATGGAGGGCTGCTTATTTACAGTATCTCTTAAAATGCATCTCAGTATTGGCAGAGAAATCTTAAGTGATTGCTGACCAATTAGGTGACTTAGTATATTTTGGTCTTGCTTTTGAAAGATCCTGTTAATGTGACGCAAATAGTAAAAATACTGCCTTGTGATCATGTAATAATGCCAGGGCTTTAGGGACACTCTCGGATTTTCTTTCTAGTATCTTTAAGGCAATTTATGGGAATTTAAGTTTCTGGTGGAACTTTCCTTCTAAAAGGGAAAAGTATTTTATATTTACGTCAGTGTAGCTACTACAGTAACTAGTAGTGAGTACTACTGCTAGTGACTAGTTTCATTCATGAAGCTTGATCTACTTCCATTTATTTTATGGGAATGGATATGTATTGATAGAACTCTTTTAAGTCACAATTCCGTTGGTATTTCTTGGGAATTCGACTTAATTTAGTTAGGACTTGAAAGCTGAAGCTGACATTGTTTTATATTTCATGAATGTTCTTGAAATGGAATTGTCAGTATATAGTAATAAATAGAAACTACAAGCCACCAAGATAATAAATTTTAAAATTTACATTTCCATTTTGTTTGTACTTAGTATTTATTCTAGATGTGTGTTGCTTCTTTCAGGCTTCACTCTTGGATCTGAAAGAGCATGCTTCTTCCCTGGCTTCCTCAGGACTGAAAAAGGACTCACGGCTTAAGACACTGGAGATTGCTTTGGAACAGAAGAAGGAGGAGTGTCTGAAAATGGAATCACAACTGAAAAAGGTTAAAGAAAATTTTTCCACTTTTCTTACTTTGCTTTAAATAAGAACATAGTAGAGAGCTCTGCAGTGTTCAATGTGTAATAAATTACCAATGATGTAATAATCCCCCACAGTTCAAAATATCATTTATACCTTCATTAGTTCTCTTAATGTTCTTGTCCTCTTTTATTTTACTACTGAGCATCCTCAAACTCTTAGAAAATTGACAGTTTAGAGAAAGATTAAAAAATGCAGCTCCTTGATGGACAAAGTATAAGACCACAATGTAAAAATCTTCATTTTCTGATATATTCCTTCCATTAGCATTGAGCTTCCTAGAAGGAGATTAATTTAGCAATGATAGTCACCCATACTGGTGAGTATTAGGATGTGGTACAGATATTTATTTTCCATTTCTTTGATTTATTTCCCTCTAAGATTTATATGGCAGTTTGTAGTTTTCAGAACACTTTCATATTTCTAATCTCTGAGCTACCAACTCTGTGAGAATTGGAGCTAGACTTTTGAGCAGTTACGTTAACTGAGGCCAGTTGATATTGATGACTAATAAGAAAGGGTGCAGCCTAGTCTCAACACTTTAAGTCTTGTTCTCTTTCCATATATTGGGTGTATTCAACATGATACCCTTATAGTGAACCTTCCTCTAGGGTATGTCAAAAGTAAAGTCATGTTTTTAGGCTAAAGAAAGAAAGAAAATCTAGTATCTTAAAGTTACTTGTGAATAAGTAGGAGAATTCTGTTTATGAGATTACGGATTCTGATTATGACCAATTCACATTTTAGCTGGCTTTTTTTTCCTCACTGAAAAGGTGGAGGCAGTTTTCTATATAATACCTGACTATCGAAGATGAAGCTCCTTATATGTATTTAGGGTTATAAAACAGAGTGGTAACTATCAAGAGTAATATTATTCATTAATATTCCAAACTCCCCTGTTTGTGACAATCCCACATTTTCTTTCTGTTTGTTTATTTTTAACCTCTTTGTTACCATAGTCTCATATCTTGGACTTTATATTTAGGTTTATGAGAAAAAATAAAGTTATCTTTGGGTGGAGGAGGTTGATGGCTTCCCCCTACTTTGGTTTATTACCTGTTTTACTAATGGCCAGTTTTCCTTTCATATTTTCCCTTGTTTCATTCTGGATGATTGTTTCTTTCATTTTAATTCATTACTGATGTTTTCCTATTATACTGCTTCCACAATGCCCAACTCCAACAAGGAGGTTGTTACTGTAGTTTTCTGTATGTTTCATTTGTTTTTTTGCTTTTTCTCCCCTCTTTTAATTGAGCATTTTATATAATTCCATTTTCTTGTTCCTTTTAGCCTATCAGTTATATTTCTTAAATTTTTTCAAGTGATTACCCTAAAGTTTGCCATATACATTTTTGACTTAACCCCCCAACTTTACTGAGATATAATTAACAAATAAAAATTGTATATATTTAAGGTGTACAACCTGATGATTTGTGTATACATTATGAAATGATTATCACAAACTAGTTAACACATTCATTACCTCACATAATACTATTTTATTTTTTTGTGGTGAGAGCACTTTTTAATACTCTTAGCAAATTTCAAGTATACGATACAGTATTATTAAGTATGGTCACCATCCTGTACATTAGATTCCCAGAGCTTATTGATCTTACAACTGAAAATTTATACCCTTCCTTTGATCACCATCTCCTCATTTTTCCACCCTCCAGCCTCTGACAGCCATTATTCTAGTTTGCTTCAATGAGTTCAGCTTTTTTAGATTCTACATATGAGATCATACAGTATTTGTCTTTCTGTGTCCAGCTTAATTTCACTTAGCATAATGTCCTCCATGTTCATCCATTTAGTCACAAATGACAAGACTTACTTTCTTTTTATGATTAAATAATATTTCAGTATACACACACATCGTATTTCCTTTATCCATTCATCTGTTGATGGACGCTTAGAGTCTTTCAATATCTTGGCTCTTGTGAGTAATGCTGCAATGAACATGAAACTACAGATACCTCTTTGAGATACTGATTTCATTTCTTACATATATCCAGGAGTGGGATTGCTGGATCATATACTAGCTCCATTTAAGAATTTCTGAGGAATCTTCGTACTGTTTTCCATAATGGCTGTATGAATTTGCATTCACACCAACAGGGTACGAGGGTTCCTTTTCTTCATACTCTTGCCAACTCTTATTTCTAGTCTTTTTGATGATAGTCATTCTAACAGATGTTAGTTGTTATCTCACTGTGGTTTTGATTTGCATTTCCTTGATGGTTAGTGATGTTGAGCTACTTTTCATGTACCTGTTGGCCATTGGTCTGTCTTCTTTGGAAGAATATCTGTTCAGGTCCTTCACCCGTTTTAATGGGATTATTTGTGTTTGTGCTGTTAAGGTGTATGAGTTCCTTATATATTTTGAATATTAACCCCTTGTCAGCTATAAGGTTTACAAATATTTTCTCCCATTCCGTAGGTTGCCTTTTCATTTTGTTGATAGTTTTCTTTACTGTATAGAAGCTGTTTAGTTTGATGGAGTCCACCTGTTTTTGCTTTTGTTGCCTGTGCTTTTGGTGTCATATCAAAAAATCAGGCAGTAAACATTTTTAATGTAAATTCACTTTCAAAAAAATGTTATCCCACTTTATGTGTCATGAAGGTACAGACAACAGAATACTCCCAATTCCTTCCTCCCTTCCCTGATGATGTTGTTATCATTCATTTCATTTATCCATATATGATAATCACATAATACATTAGTATTATTACTTTAAAGCATTACCTTTTAGATGAAGAAGAATAATAAAAGATGTAGTTTTAGCTTTATTCCTTCTCCATTTCTCTTTATGTATATGTGAGTTTCTGACCTATATAATTTTCTTCTGCCTGAGAACTGTTTTTTTCTTTCTGAGTGAGAGAGCATGAGTGTGGTGGGGGAGGGGCAGAGGGAGAGAGAGAATCTTAAGCAGGCTCCACTCCCAATGTGTGGCTCCATCTCATGACCTTGAGATCATGACCTGACCTGAAATCAAGAGTCGGACACTTAACTGACTGAGCCACCCAGGTGTGCCCTGAAGAACTTCTTTTAATATATTTTTGCAGGGTAGGTCTCCTGGCTATGAATTTCTCAGTTTTTATTAGTTTAAGAAAGTCTTTATTTCTCGTTCACTTTTGAGAGATAGTAACACTGAATATGGTTTCTAGATTGGTGGGGTTTTTTTCTCTGTAACACTTTAAAGGTTTCACTCTGATATCTTTTTATGTGATTTCTGATGAGAAGTCTACTGTAGTTCTTAACATTGTTGTTCTATAGGTAAGGTGTTTTTCCCCCCCCCTGACTTCTTTTAAGCTTTTTCCTTTGTCTTTCATTTTCTACAGTTTTAATAAGATGTGCCTATGTATAGGTGTTTAGAATTTATATTGCCTGGTGTTCTGAGCTTCCTGATTTGGTGTGTATCCTTAACTTTGGAAAATTCTCAGCCATTATTACTTATAATATTTCTTCTCGTTTCTTTTCCTTTTCATATTCCAGTTATGTATATGTTACACCTTTTGAAATTGCTCCATAGTTCCTGAATGTTCTGTATGTTCTTTTTATTACTGTTTTTTTCCTCTCTTCATTTTATTTGGGGAAGTTTCTTTTCTTTTTTTTTTTTTTAAAGATTTTTTTTTTAAAGATTTATTTATTTATTTTGAGAGAGTGAGAATGAGAGAGAGAGAGTACATGAGTATTTATTTGAGAGAGAGCACAAGCAGAGGGGGAAGGGGCAGAGGGAGAGGGAGAAGCAGACTCCCTGCCAAGCAGGGAGCCCAATGTGGGGCTCAGTCCCAGAACCTTGAGATCATGACCTGAGCTGAAGGCAGACACTCAACTGAGTGACCGCTCAGGAGGTCATTTTGGGAAGTTTCTATTGACCGGTCTTTAAGCTTACTGATTCTTTCTTCAACCATATCTGGTCTACTAATTAGTCCATCAAAGGCATTCGTTTTTCTTATGTGTTTTTTATACCTGAATTTCCTTTCGATTCTTTCTTAGAGTGTCCACCTCTCTGATTATATTACCCATCTTTTCTTGGATATTGCCTACTTTTCCCATTAGAGACCTTAACTGTTAATCAGTTATTTTAAATTCCCTGTCTGGTTAATTCCAGCATCAGTGTAAAATATCTGAGTCTGGTTCTGATGCTTGCTCTGTCTCTTCAGACTATGTCTTTTCTTGCCTTTTAGCGTACCTTGTAATTTTTTTGTTGAAAGCCAGATATGTTGTATCCGATACTGGGTAAATAGGCATATGTGTAAGGTTTTAGTCTGGCTAGAAGTTGAGCTGTATTTAATGTTTGCTGTGGCTGTAGGTGCCAGAGGCTTCAAATTCTTCTAGTGTTCTCATCTCTGTTGACTTTGGGTTTCTGTCTTCAGAGAGAGTCTGCATCTTGTAGCCCTTTCAACTGTTATCCTTTGTTATTATACTGGAACCCTGTTGGTGTGATGGTAAGGTGTGAGGGAAGATAAACTTTCTATAGTCTAATGATTAAGTCTTGGGCTTTTATGAGCCTGTGTCCCTGGCTATGACCTTCACAAAGGTTTTCCCCCTTAGCTAGAGGGGGCTAGAATGGGAGAAATGCCCATCTGCCAGGTGGGATAAAACTCTGTTAAAATCTTTACTCCTGGAGAGTCTGCCTTTGGGTAGAGTACAGGCATATTTCACAATTATTGCCCCCCACACCCTTACCAGAACCACAAAGGGATTTTTGTCAGTTCTTCACTATGAGAACCTGGTGGGGTTCCTGGATGTAAAGTTCATTAAAATAAGAGGAGTTTGCCCTAAAACTGCTGCTTCTAGGACTTTTTCACCGTCATGCTCATCCACGCTCAGCCTCTAGTAATTCCTCAAAGTCACCATTGAAGTGTTTCTACCAACAGCTTTGCTCCAGGTGGGTAGATCTCAACTTGACTCTCTGGATTTGCCTGTGTCTCTTGATTTTGGAGTTGTAGTTTGCCCTTTGACCTCAGTTCTCTGATAGGTCCAAGAAAAGTAATTGGTTTTCAGTTTTTTAACTTTTTCTTGTTTTAAGAATGGTAGTGATGACTTCCAGACTTGTTACATGTTGGGGCTGAAGTTATAGCAGTTTTCCATATGGGACAGACCTACGCATTCTTGTTTTGTGAAGATATATATGTGAATTTTGCTATTTTGAATAACATCTAAAACCTAAAATAAAAATACAGTTATTGCCTATGTTTGGGAATCAGCTTTAGTTTTATTAATTAACACATTAAATATTTATGGAATTAATAGATTACCTATCCCAAGGCATTTGAGAGTATATCACAGAGGTCTGAATTAATAATATACATGGTTATTTATTTATTTATTTCAGAGGGTGGGGATGTGCGTGCATGAGTGGGGGGAGGGGTTGAGGGAGAGGGAGATAAGCAGATTCCCCGCTGAGCGGGGAGCCTGATACAGAGCTCGACCCAGGGCCCTGACATCACGACCTGAGCTGAAATCAAGAGTTGGAAGCTCAAGTGACTGAGCCACCCAGGCGCCCCCAATATACATGTCTTATATAGCTATTTTAGTTCTACTAGATGTCAAATGAACTTTTTTTATATTAAAGTGTTTCTAAACTCATTAATTTATATTGGAAACTACTTCTCAAGAAAGAAGAGAAAAACCTTTGACTCTAAAATATGGCTTAGAATAAATGAGAGTGTATTTCCTAATGTAAGATTGAGATAAGAATTAAGCAATAAGATGTAATAAGACTCAGAACAATTGTTAAATATTGTGCTTCAGATTTTATCTCATTCTAGTAGATAAATACTTCCCTAGCACTATTACATTTTAAAAGCAGGGCAGTGAAATAGAGAAAGACAAATACCATATGATCTCACTTATGTGTGGAATGTAAAAACAAAAATAACCTGAACCCATAGAAGATTGGTGGTTGCCAGGAGGGTGGGGGGCGGGGAGTGGTGGCATGTGGGTGAAATGGGTGAAGCGGGTCAGAAGGTAAAAACTTCCAGTTATAAAATAAGTCCTGGGATATAACGTACAGCATGGTGATTATAGTTAATAATACTTTATGTATATTTGAAAGTTGCTAAGGGAGTAGATCTTAAAAGTTCTCATCACAAGAAGGAAATTATTTGTAACTTTGTAGTAATAGATGTTAATTAGATATATTGTGATCATTTCACAGTATACTATACATATGTCAAATCATTATGGTGTACACCTATAACTAATATAATGTTATATGTCCATTCTATCTAAAAAAAAAATAGAGCCAAATACCGTCAGATGATTTTTTGGTTTTTTTATTTGCTACAATTTTAATTCCTTTTAAAGATTTTATTTATTTGTCAGAGAGAGAGCAAGCACAAGCAGGGGGAGTGGCAGGCAGAGGAAGAAGCAGATTCCCCACTGAGCAGGGAGCCTGATGTGGGGCACAATCCCAGGACCCCGGGATCAGTGACCTGAGCCGAAGGCAGATGCTTAACTGACTGAGTCACCCAGGCGTCCCTACAATTTTAATTCTTACGGAGCTTATTAGGCCTAGGATTTTGTTGTCTTTGTTTTCTACATTAGCATTTTGTTTTGTTTTATAGCTTATTTGTAGGTTTATTTTTGTTTATTTTTTTATATAGATAAAATTTATTTTATTTTTTGTAGGAACTTTTAAAATTTACTCTCTCAATAATTTTCAAATAAAACGGTGTTGTTAACCATAGTCACCATGCTGTGTAGTACATCCTGAGAACTTTACTGTCTTATAATTGGAAGTTTGTACTCTTTGACCGCTTTCACGCATTTCACACACTCCTCTCCCTGCCCCTGGTAACCAACCATCTGTTCTCTGTTTGTCTGAGTTCAGTTGTTTAGATTCCACATATAAGCGAGATCATGTAATATTTCTCTTTTTCTGTCTGACATACTTCATTTTGCATAATGCCTTCAAGCTCCATCCATGTTGTTACAAATGGAAGGAATTCCTTCCTTTTTTTAATGGGTAAATAGTATTACATTCTGTATATGTACCATGACTGCTTTATCCATTCATCCATCAGTGCACATTTAGGCTGATTCCTGTCTCGGCTACTATAAATAATGCTGCAATGAATATGGGGGTATGGATAATCTTTTCGAGATAGTGATTTTGTTTCCTTTGGATATATACCCTGAAGCAGAATTCCTGGATCATATGGTAGTTCTGTTTGTAACTTTTTGAGGAAGCTTCATACTGTTTTCCATAGTGACTGTATTGAATTACATTCCCACCAACAGTGTAAAAGGGTTCTCTTTTCTGTACATCCCCACCATACTTATTTCTTTTTTTTTCTTCTCAAACTATTCCAAAAAACAGACAAGGAAGGAAAACTTCCAAATTCATTCTGTGAAGCCAGCATTACCCTGATACCAAAACCAGATTAAGACTCCACTACAGGCCAGTATCCCTGATGAACATGGATGCAGAAATTCTTAATAAAATACTAGCAAACCAAACACAACAATACATTTAAAAGAAGTCATTCACCACAGTCAAGTAGCATTTATTCCTGGTTTGCAGGGGTGGTTGTATATTCACAAATCAATCAGTGTGATACACCACAATAATAAAAGAACCATATGATCATTTCAGTAGATGGATTTTTTTGCCTTTATTATTTGGCATTTGACAAAGTATAACATCCATTCATGGTAAAAACCCTCAACAAAGTAGGTCTAGAGGGAACATACCTCAACATAATAAAGACATATACAAAAAACCCACAGCTAATATCATCCTCAGTGCCTCTATGGTCAGGAACAAGATAGGGATGTCTACTCTCACTACAGTTACTTAACATAGTACTGGAAGTCCTAGCCACAGCAATCAGACAACAAAAAGAAATAAAAGGCATCCAAATTGGTAAGGAAGAAGTCAAACTTTGACTATTTGCAGATCACGTGATAGTTTATATAGAAAACCTTTGAAAGACTCCACGAAAAAACTGCTAGAACTGATCAATGAATTCAGTAAAGTCACAAGTATACAAAATAACGTTGAGAAAGCTGTTGTATTTCTCTACACCAATAATGAAGCAACAGAAAGAGAAATTAAGGAATCAATCCCATTTACAGTTGTAACAGTTAAGATCCCTAAGAATGAACCTAACCAAAGAGGTGAAAGACTGTACTCTGAGAACTATAAAACACTGATGAAAGAAATTGTAGATGACACAAAGAAATGGAAAGACATTCCATGCTTATGGATAGGAAGAACAAATATTGTTAGAATGTCTATATTACCCAAAGCAATCTACACATTTAATGTAATGCCCATCAAAATACCACCAGCAGGGTTGCCTGGGTGGCTCAGTTGGTTAAGCATCCGCCTTCAGCTCAGGTCCTGGTATTGAGCCCTACATCGGGCTCTCTGCTCAGCAGGGAGCCTGCTTCTCCCTCTCCCTCTGCCCCCTCCTTTGTGCATGCTCTCTCTCTCTCAAGTAAAGAAATAAAATATTAAAAAAAAAAATACCACTAGCATTTTTAGAGTTAGAGTTAGAACAAATAGTCCTAAAATTTGTATGGAACTACGGAAGACCCTGAATAGCCAAAGCAATCTTGAAAAAGAAAAGCAAAACTGGAGGCATCACAATTCTGGACTTCAAGTTATATTAAAAAGCTGTAGTGATCAAGACAGTACGGTACTAACACAAAAATAGAACAGAGTGGAAATGGAACAGAAACACTTCTAGCTTAGGAATTTATGCCCTGTAGGTGAATTTCCATATTTTATGTCTTCTGCGTGAGACAATGACCTCAGAATTATTAAGGAAAGCATTGAAATTCAACTTCTGAATTACGAGAACTGTAAAAAGTGCTGAATTCTTTTTTTTTCCCTCTGGGAAGAGACATCTCTTTCTGGAGAATTTTTTTTATCACAAGTTTTTAAAAATTCTATTTTTGATCTTTTACTTTCTTTCTCTTGCTTATTCTTTTCTTATACCATTTCCTTCTACCTTTTTTTCTCCTTTTCTTACTGACTTTTCTCCCTTTAGGATCCTGAAATAGTATTAAGCCACCCATTCCGACCAGTGAGTGATGTGACAGAGTAGTGCCATAAAGCCCTGGTTGATGTTTTTTCTGTATTTTTTATGAGTGGTTTTTTACTACTCTGTAGAAAAAGAATGCACTTGACCTTCTCTCTCCCTTCCTCAAGTAGGAACTCTAGACTTAAAAAATAACTCCTTTCTAAAGTATATTGGGATGAATACAAAGTGGAAAAGTTTCTGTAAGATCAAAATTTCCCTCCAGGCATTGGGAAGTGTTTGCATTTCTGCTGCTTTTGCCTTGTTTTATTCTTAATGAGTTAATTCATTCAGGGCTGCCTCTCTTTCTTCTTGATTTTACTTTGTTGTGGCTTTTAACCACACCAGTTTAGATTAGAATTTTGCTAACACATGAAAATACATGGCTGCCAGGGGAATCTTTTTTAAAGGCCACTGTTAGTAACTGGATTTTCCTAACTGATTAAACCTGAAACAAAAGATGTTGGTAAAGGTCTTGATCTTAGAAGTACAGCTTTTGCTTTGACAAAGTATTTAGCCCAATTTATAGGAACATTTCTCTTTTACTCAAGGTATTTTGCATCAGAGCTTTCCGAAGTATTTCCTAATAATATATATTTACCCCTTTAATATTTTTTCAAACCATTTTAAAGAACTAATTATGTTTTATTGTCTATTAAATAAGGGAAAATAAAACATCTTCACCTCTACCTTCTCTTTAAATACATTATACATGCATGGCTTTAGAGTTTCGGGAGAAAAATTAAAGACTTGATAATTAGTTTTTAATTATTGAAGTTGCTTTGCATTCCAAAATGCACTGAAGGTACTAGTTATATTTGCAACAGGAATCTGAAAATTTTTTCTTGGTTCTACATGGGACTGTTGATTTCCGACTTTGCTTGTTCCATGTTATCTTGTAAAATCCTGAATCCTATCTTAGGAAGATACCTGCGTGTGGATAGCCATTTTCTTAACCTAACTTCATTTTTTTTTTAAATATTTATTTATTAGAGAGAGATTGAGAGAGTGTGGGGGGAGGGGCAGAGGGAGAGGGAGAGAATCTTAAGCAGACTCCATGCTGAGCACGGAGCCAAATGTGAGGCTCCATCTCATGATCCTGGGATCATGACCTGAGCTGAAACCAAGGATCAGACGCTTAACCAACTGAGCCACCCAGGTGCCCTGTAACCTAGCTTCAGTTTTATGGCATCACATTAGTAGTGTCTATATGATTGTGTATGCTCCAGGCCATGTGATTCATACATGCTTGGTAAAGCAGTATATAGGAAAAGAGAAGGGAAGTAAGGGTCAAGTGGGAATTAGATCTCAGCATTGGCATTGGTTATAGTAACATCAGCAGTGAATCTCTAGTGATGCCTTTTTGAGAGATTGGAGAGATTATCTTGGAGAGATCAATAGTCGATCAGTAGTAGTCTAATGGCTTGTTTGTATGTCTCACACTCAGAAAAACATGTCTTGTCATATGATTTTTGGCCTAATATTCAGATATGTACTGTAGTACATCTAAACACAAATCCATTTGAAATCCATGATAATTATTTCTCAATTTATTACTACTGTTTTGTCTTTGTAATATTTAAGCAGAGAAAAGCTTCATAAATTGAAGACCCGCTATTAGATATTTGATAATGCTCTATTTAAATTGAAATATAGATGGTCCTTTGGGACATGGTTTGCCCACTGCCACTATATATATGTCTGATAGAATTTGAACACTTTGCTTTGTAGGCACATGAGGCAACATTGGAAGCCAGAGCCAGTCCAGAGATGAGTGACCGAATACAGCAATTGGAGAGAGAGATTGCTAGGTTCAAAGATGAATCTAGCAAGGCCCAGGCAGAAGTTGACCGCCTCTTGGAAATATTGAAGGAAGTGGAAAATGAGAAGAATGACAAAGATAAGAAGATCGCAGAGTTGGAAAGGTAAGGATAGGAAAGCTGAATGGTGGACTTACTGTGTTAGAAAGGTTTAAAGTATGGTTTTAAAACTGTATACTTTGGGGGGCATACTTGTTCAGTATATCTGCCTCTCGGAATTTAGGTTCTTGAGTGTTTGTATTATTTTTTTTAATCTACTTTTTATTCTGAGTCATTGTAAATTCATTGCTGCAACATCTGAAAGGCAACATCAAATGGGGATATATTAGGAAGCTGTGGACACCGGCATCATTGATTGGAAAGTGAGAAAGTATTCATCAATGAAGAAATTAAACTTTTCACTAGCTAATCATGAGGGTACACATAGCTACTTGCTTTTTAATTACTTCATTATCTACAGAGCAAATAAACCTCAAGTTCAAGGAGGTAATATTTTTTCATTGGCTTAGACCTTTTTTTATTGAGCCCGATGCTCCTTTCGGCTTTGAATTTTTAGACTTTACGCAATTTGTATTGTGGAGAAGAAGGCTGTTACATCAGTGCATAGGTCAGATTTAGAAGAAGCAACATTTTGAGGATAATTTAAGAGGCTTGGATATGATTTTTATGGGTCTTTGACTTTGAATTCTTCAAAATGAGCTGTGTTTACAGGTCTAGCCTGACAGCTCTCTTGGAGTTTTCTTTTTTTTTTTGTAATTAGAGTGTTTTATACTAAAGATTAAGTATATGTCTTCCGACCTCTTCTTTTACAGCATGTATTTAACATAAATTTACAAGTACTTTGAAGTAATTCTTCTAGTAGAACTTCATTCATCACTCATATTCTTCTAAATAGAAACAACAGTGACAGAATGAAGTCATTAACCTATGTGGCTCCTTGGAGCTGATTCTTAGGAATATTTTATTTTCATGTTCTTCAAGATTGGGAAATATGAGATGACTTTCGTAAGTTGTTTATTAAGTTTAAAATTTTTGGGAGACTGGGAGACTTGAGATTCCCCCCTGGAATTGATTTTTTTCCTGTTCTGTACCCATAGAATTTTGATTTTCAAGAAACTAAAACAATAAAGTCTAACCCTCACAATTTTTCTTCACTATACTGATTGCATACTCATGAGATTCTTCTTACTTTGATATTAACTCTATTCATATTTTCTGGTTCTGGATAAGACGAATGGATAGAATTCTTTAGATTAGAATTAAAAATTACTGGTCTCCAGATGAGATTATTGTATTTTTATATGCCCCTTTTCATGTTTGCATTACAGTTTGTCCCCCAGCACACACACACACTTACATACTCACGTGAACACATGCCTCTCTGCTTTTGTGTTGGCCTGAAATCAGCAGTGCTGCATAGGTTTTAAAATATAATACTTTTGATGGATTAGTGACTTCCCACCAAATATTTTAATGTTTCAGAAGAAAAATTCCTGATCAAGTTTCATTTTTCGGTTTGTTTTCTTGTATTAGAAATCTACATTGAAATTATTGCTTGTTATTCCAGGCTGCTTGCTTGAAAAACTTTTTGATTCATTTTTGGACCTAATACTGATTTTTGGAGTTGGGTGTGACTTGGAAGATAGTAAGAAATAGGATTAAATCTATATTTGATACCCAAAGCACAACAAATAGCTTTCATTAACCACTGTATTTCTCACATTTTGAGAAAGTTGTAAATTATCTACTCTTTCCACAGAATATAACTTAAAAGGTTGGAAAGCACCACACAGTTTTAGCCTCTAGCCAGGTACCATTGTAATTTTGTTTTAGGATTTGACACAAAGTTTCTTGGCTATCAAAAAAAAGAAAGTTTTTAAAACTCAGTTTTTGCTACTGGCTTTATAATTTGTTGCCCAGCTATATAGTTTAAGATATGAATGATAGAGACAGTTAGGATTATATTATGCCTTTTGTTCCCATATTTAGTACTGAGGTGCATGTGTGTGGCTGCTGTGTTTCTTACTAACCATTTGCTTCTTGTGTTGCCATTCCACTATTTCCTATGTGTGGGTGTCTGTCTCCCCATAATTTATCATTTGAATTTCTTCACCTTTCTTTTGATTTGTCTTATCATGGTCCTAATCCATTGGGGTTTTGGTCTCTGTGTGTCTCTGTGTGTGTCCCCTCTTGGCCATGCTGTTTCTCAGAAAGCCAGTCTCCCGCAGTTTGTACCTTCCACGCCAGGTTTCTGTCCCTGCACCGTCAGGGGGGTTTGTTTGGGCCTTCCTGGGAAAGTGAGTGTTATGTAAGGCTACAGTTCTGTACTAGACTGAATTGCTCCTGCCGCTCCTGCTACTGCTGAGGCTTGCTGGGAATTTTGCTTGATCAGAATTAAAGAACAGCCGGTATGTGTCAAGTTGAACTGTACCTCTTGGGTACTTTGTTTTGTGGAAAAAGTATGTGTTCTGTCTGGTACGATTCTGATATTGTTGCTTATGATTGTCTTCGTCTTTGTTTCTAGCCAATCTTGTATGTGGTTGTTCTAATGCTGGAATTCCCTTTAAGTAGTGTCCCCTTACTAGTGTGACGGTAGTGCCACACTGTAACTCAGGATGTAGAATTCATTTCCAAGGGTGTTCAGCAGCCTTCTAAATGCAAAAAGTAGACTGTTATGATCATCGAACTAGAGAAAATTCTTAGTAACCTTTGCATATTTCCTAGTGCTTCTTATATAAGGATCTCCAATGTTAAAAGGTTTAGATTAAAGAATTCATAAAGAATTCCCAGTCCTGTTCTTTGTGATCTAGATAAAAATGAATAGTCCCTTACATTGCCCTTGTAGAACAATAGTAGCTCCTGTTAGAAGATGATTCAGTGTTGTAGCACTGACTTACTGCAGTTTTTTTTTTTTTAAAGATTTTATTTATTTATTTGACACAGAGAGAGAGATAGCGAGAGCAGGAACACAAGCAGGGGGGGTGGGAGAGGGAGAAGCAGGCTTACTATGGAGCAGGGAGCCCGATGCGGGGCTCGATCCCAGGACCCCCGGGATCATGACCTGAGCCAAAGGCAGACGCTTAACGACTGAGCCACCTAGGCACCCTGACTTACTGTAGTTTTTATTTTTTTATTTTTTAAAGATTTTATTTATTTATTTGAGAGAGAGAATGAGATAGAGCATGAGAGGGGGTAGGGGTCAGAGGGAGAAGCAGACTCCCTGCTGAGCAGGGAGCCCGATGCGGGACTCATCCCAGGAGCCTGGGATCATGACCTGAGCCGAAGGCAGTCGCTTAACCAACTGAGCCACCCAGGCGCCCACTTACTGCAGTTTTTAAAAGGATTATGTAAGCCCACCATAGGTCTGCACATACAAAATATTTTCCCAATTAAATGTAAGAAGTATTACTTCTAAATTCATATTTTATACTGTGGTGTATGTAAGTTGGGAGTGCAACCAGAGAGGCAGAAGTAGTAGGAGATATATATATATATATAATGTCTGGAAATTTATTACAAGGAGTTGTCTTGCATGATTGTGAGGGACTGGCAAAGGAAGTCTGAAATCTGGATGGCTAGCTGACGGGAAGAGAAGATCACCAGCAGGATAGAAATCCCATGGGCACAAGCAAAAATTCTGCCAAGTCCATAGGCAGAATTTTTTTTTCTCACCTGTTTTTAGACGCCTTCCAAAGGATTCAGTTATACCTACTCTGATTATCTGGGATAATCTCCTTTACTTAAATGGATTAGAGGATTTAATTATACCTGCAAAATACCTTCATAGCAACATCTAAATTAGTGTTTAGTTAAGTGTCTGAGTGCTTTACCCTAGCCAAGTTGACATTTTAAAAAGTTATCATCAGGTGATTTTGGATAGTCTTAACAAATCAATTTAAAGAAGAACAAAAACAAAAATAAAAAAACCCTAGAGCTTTACCTGTCCTTATATAAGTAGATCAATTTAGATTAGCCTCAGGAACCCTGAATGTAGTTATGAATTTCTCTTCTAAAGTGATCATATTAGAGTTTCTTTTTAGATTTATAATAGAGAGGCTTATCTTTGGATAATGTTTAAAATATTGAAAGAAGAGTAGTGTAGGCTGATAGAATTCTGATTTAATATCTTTTCAGACTTCTGCAATAATTGTTTAAAATTTTTTTAATTAAAGAAATTGTTTTTATTGAAGTATAATTGGCATATGACATTATATTAATTTCAGGCATACAGTGTAATGATTCAGTATTTGTGTAGATTGCAAAATAATCACCACAATAACTGCAGTTAACATCTGTTATGGTACACAGTTACAGAAAGTTTTTTTTCATATGATGAGAACTTTTAAGATCTGTTTTCTTAGCAACTTTCAAATACACCCTACAGTATTGTTAACTGTAGTCACCATGCTGTACGTTAGATCCCCAGGAAGTTTATACCTTTGACAACCTCTAACCATTTCGCCACCCCCACCCCCCAACCCATACCTCTGGCAACCACTTAGCTGTTCTCTCTACCTGTGAGTTCATTTTGGGGTTTTTTTGTTATATATATTTTAATTGAAGTAGAGTTGACATACAATATTATATTAGTTTCAGGTAGACAACATAATGACTTGACATTTATATACATTATGAAATGCTCACCACGGTTAAGTGTAGTGACCATCTGTCACCATTCAAAGTTATTATATTACTGACTGTATTCCCTGTGCTATATTTTCATCCCCATAACTTAAATTCTTTTATGCTGGAAGTTTGTACCTTTTTTTCCCCTTTCACCTATTTCACCCATTCTACCTTCCCCCTCCCTTTTGACAACGACCAGTTAGTTTTCTGGATTTATGAGTCTATTTCTGTTTTTGTTTTTTTTTGTTTTTGGTATTTGTTTTGTTTTTTATTGTAGCATTTTTCTTTTTCTGTTTGACTTATTTCACTTGGCATAATACCATCTAGGTCCATCCATTTGTGCCAGATGGCAAGGTTTTATTTTTTTATGAATGAATGATATTCCATTATAAATATATATACCACATCTTCTTTATCCATGTGTCGATGGGCAGTTAGCTTGCTTCCATATCTTGGTTCTGGTAAGTAATGCTGCAGTAAACATAGGGGTACATACATCTTCTGATTTTGTGTTTTTGTTTTCTTTGGGTGAATATCCAGAAGTGGATTACTGGGTCTCATAGTATTTTAATTTTTTAAGGAACCTCCATATTGTTTTCCACAGTGACTGCACTGGTTTGCATTCCCAACAACAGTGCACCAGGGTTCTCTTTTCTCCACATCTTCACCAACACTAGTTATTTCTTGTCTTTTTTGGTATTAGCCATTCTGGCTGATGTGAGGTGATATCTCACTGTGGTTTTGATTTGCATTTCCCTGATGATTCATGGTATTGAGCATCTTTTGTCAGTTGGCCATCTTTATGTCTTCTTTGGAAACATGCCTATTCCATCTTCTGCCCATTTTTTAAATTAGTTTTTTGTTGTTGTTGAATTGTTTGAATTCTTTATATATTCTAGATATTAGCCCCTTATCAGATATATCTTTTGCATGTATCTTCTCTTATTCAGTAGGTTGCCTTTTCATTTTGTTGATGGTTTCCTTTGCTATGCAAAAGCTCTTTGATTTGATATAGTTCCAATAGTTTATTTTTGCTTTTGTTACCCTTTTCAGAGGAGACAGATCCAAAAAAACTATTGCTAAAACTGATATCTAAGTATTTACTACTTATGGTTTCTTTTAGGAGTTTTATGGTTTTAGGTCTTACCATTTAGGTTTTTTATCTGTTTTGAGGTTCTTGTTTTGTTTTTGTTTTTTTTTAATACAGTGATAGAAAGTAGTCTGGTTTGATTCTTTTGTATGTAGCTCTTTAGTGTTCCCGACACCATTTACTGAAGAGAATGTCTTTTGCCCATTGCATATTCTTGCCTCCTTTGTTGTAGATTAATTGACTGTGTAAGTGTGGGCTTATTTCATGGCTCTTTATCCTCTTTCATTGATCTGTGCGTCTGTTTTTGTTCCAGTGCCGTACTGTTTTGATTACTATAGCTTTGTAGTATAGTTCAAAATCTGGGCTTGTGATACCTCCAGCTTTGTTGTTTTTTCTCAAGATTGCTTTTGCTATTGAGGGTCTTTTGTGTTTTCATACAAATTTTAGAATTATTCTAGTTCTGTGCAAAATACATTGGTATTTTGATAGGGATCGCATTGAATATAGATTGCTTTGGATAGCATGGACATTTTAACAATATTAATTCTTCCAGCCCATGAGCATAATATATCTTTTCATTTGTTTGTGTCATCTTCAGTTTGGGAGTGTCCTTGAACTCATTTTAGGAGTATTTCTGAAATTGCACTTCCTGTTATGTGATATAGTACATTTTCTTAAAGTTTAAACTATTTTGAAACAAGATTTTCTGTAATTTGCCACCCAAAACATTCAGACGGTTACAGTTTACAAACTTACTTCCCCCTTTTTTGTTTCCTTTTTAAAGTGTTTCTATAGTAGAAGCAACCATTTTGAAAAGATTTAAAATTTTGAGAAGTTAAACAAGGATTGAAGGTGCTAGAACAGAAGCAGCTTAGAGGCCTTAACCAAGGTTGGGCTATCTTTGTCTACCAGATACTTTATGAATCTAAAATTAACTTCCTCCTGTTTTAATTACTGCCTTAAATCAGGAGTGATTCCCTTGTCATTACAACTTTGGTTCTTTTAAATAAAGCAGTAATTTGAGGATACCAGTTAAAGCAGTTACACAGATTGTGCTGTGCTGATATTTTCAGATACGTCCACACAGGTGTCAGTGCTTCTTTACCTTTGTTTCAGTCCTCTCTTTGTCTCTTCTCTTACTTCATCCCCAGCCAAATGCCTGGAACAAATCTTGTCCCTTTACTTTTTGAAAGGGCCTTCATTATACAGGAGATTTTTGCCCTCAATCAGGCAACTATTTTAAAGAGGGATATATTTGACCTTTTAATTGTAAACAAGTTTTTATTGTGGCAGAAATGGCCTTATTTCACTTTGAAGTGGGCATTACTCTTAACTCATTTGTATTCAACAATCGATTCTTTCTCTGTCCTTTAGTGGAAACATTAAAAAGCAAACTGGCACATATTTTGGGTGGAGATTTCCTGTAGGAACTCTGTAAGCCTTCCATGTCTTCCTTTTGGGGTGTTTATCAGGTAGATCTTGTTTTTCTTAGAAAGATGCCCCTAAAATTTTAATGTACTTTGTTTAATAGTTCTATTTGTTAATTTTAGCTGCCCCTTCTTGTATCATGACTTTTTTGTTTTTGGAAAAGGTTCTTATATAGAGTTTTTAAAATACAGATAAGGAGGCTGAGGCACAGAGAGATTATAATTGTCTGGTCCTCTATCACATAAGTAAGTAGGTGGTAATAGAGTTGTGCCTAACAATTCCAGAGTCTTTCCCTTCCTTTTTTTTTCCCCCCTAACCTCCTGTGTTCAATTTTTTATTAATGAACTTACCATCTAGAAAGGGAAGATGGAGACATCTGGATGATTCAGAGGTTGTTCACTTGAAGATCTTGCTGAGGTCCAAGGCTTTTCCCACATGCTGGAATGCTGTCTTAGAGGACAGGTACTTTGGAACTGGCGTGTGGGTTGCTTTGTCGCCAGGTATCAGTCTTTCCATGTCTGACTTCTAGCCTTTCTGTCAGTCTTGACTCAGTAAAGAGGTATTTCTGGCCCCAGAAGACCAGAACTTCAACAAAGAGCAGCTGTTGTGTTTTCCTTTGTGATGGTGCTAGCACAGGCATCTTTCCATGACTTGTGTGCTAGCTGGACATTTCAGCGATGAGGTTTCAGTTTAAGGTTTGGTTGAGCTCTCCTGAGAAGTAATACTCAATATACCCAATTAATATGTGCCCCTGGATATAGGATTTTCATAGAGAAGGGACTTCTTGAACTTTGTACTCTTCAGTGTGGTCTTTTATTTAATTATTTATTTTAAAGATTTTATTTATTTATTTGACAGAGAGAGACACAGCGAGAGAGGGAACAGAAGCAGGGGGAGTGGGAGAGGGAGAAGCAGGCTTCCCGCCGAGCAGGGAGCCCAATGTGGGACTCGATCCCAGGACCCCCGGGATCATGACCTGAGCCAAAGGCAGACGCTTAACCGACTGAGCCACCTAGGCCCCTGAGTGTGGTCTTTTAATTTTTAAGACCAATATGAAATCACAATGACTTGAAAGATTGTTTGGTTGGAACACTAGTAGGTAATTTTGGACCCTAGACTTTTAATTACAGGTCCTGGAACTCTGGCATAGAGACGTGAAATAGAGAGGGGAAGCCAGGATACTGGTACTGCTACCATTCTGAGGAAGCAAGAGAGTCGGAGACAAGTTTTGTTACTTATTCATTCACATGCACGTATATACACACACATTATTAGGCCAGTCCTATGAGTACTTATAATGGAGGAAACTTAGTTTTTTCACTTTTTGATGGTTAACTTTATTTTCTTTGCTAACCATCTTTTTTAGACCTCATCTTGAACTATTAGTCCTGGGCTCTTGCATCATGACTAAACTTAAATTTTGTGGGCTAGTAAGAAAACCTAAACTGCATGTATAATATTATTTCTAAGGGAATTACATTCTGATTTATAAACAACTGGCTTTATTTAAAAAGTAGAGTATATCTAGTCATGTGATTTAGAGCCTCTTTAGTTGATTTTGTCTCCTCCCCACCGCCCCGATTTTTTTTTTTTTTTTAAAGCAAGAGTGTTCTCACTTTGCTCAGAATTTAGGCTCAAGGTAGTTAGCCCCTGAATTAACTGAGCTTCTAAAGTAGTAACTTAATCTCATTTTGATAAGTGAGATAAATCTGTACTTCTGTGCATCAAGATCAAGGTACTGAACTGATCTTGGACACGAATATTGGGGTTGTTTTCCTATCCTCTCAGGAGTGAGATATAATCTGGTGTGTTATTTGCATGTATGTATGCGTAAGAGAAAGAATTTTTCTGGTGGTATTGGAAGAAATTAGGGAAGATAGTTGCTTCGCTTAAATCCCATGGGTCAAGGATTGGCCTTTTGTTTTTGATTTGCTTTTAAAGATTATTAGTGTCTGAAATTTTATGTAATGAAAATGGAGTTGTCTTTATTTTTCATAAATCTCCTAAAATGTTTTGGGAAATGTGAACTAGTTTACAGGATGATATTTTAAATTTGTGTTTTGATAATCTTAGTAGAATTACCTCTGTTTTTGTAAAAAAATGGACCTCAAAATTAAAAGATGAATCCTTTTTTCTTATCTGCTTTTTCTTACTCTTTTCTCTTTGACTAAAATTTTCTTTTTCTGTATTTGTTTTTGGGAATCTGACCCCTTTTAACTGTTACCTTTTTGGAAAAGAAAGCCAGCTTTACTGACTTCCCTGAGGTAGTAATTTCTCTTTTGTTTATTTGTGCTATTCTTATAGTGTCTATCATGTTCTGTTGTGTGACTCCACATTATTGAGGGCCTAATCAGTGTATATATTAATACAAAGAGACAGAGCTCCTTCCTCGTTTCACTGTCTAATCATCCCACATTTCTTCCATTTTTATCTTTCCATTACCTGTATATTCAGCCCTTTCATCAATCAAACAGATGGAGATTTTATTTTAGTCCCTTATTATACTTAATTAGTGATATTGCAAATATTTTTTATTCATTTCTTCTATATGTTCGTAATGTGTTTACAGTTGTGCCTATACTTTTCCTTCTGTAAAAGTATAAGTAAAACATATCTATAAAATATTTTTATATAATTAATATAATCCCGTGGGATTTTTTGATCTGTAGGTTAGATAGAAGTATAGATAACCTCCTACCTCTTTTGTCACAATGAAATACCAATTATAACTTTTATTTTTACATTTTAACATCTCTGAATCTAGGATACATGTGTAAATAATGGCATGGCTTAGTTTAATTAGTATTTTTTTTTATCTTAGTGATACATAAAGTAATGGTGCATCTTCTGTCCTTGGTGAATAGATATTAAAGATGCATGCAAAGAGAGTGCATAAAATTGTTTCAGAGAATGTGGAAGTGGAAGAAAGTATTTCCAAATTAACTTTATTTTCTAATGTACCCCATTTTAAATGTGTGTGTAACCAAATGAATATATTTACTATTATAATTAGATATTTGACTGTTTTACCTACTTCCTGTTTTTTATGTAGGTAGACCTAAAAAAATTTTTTTGGACCATTTTATTGGGAAAATTGGCTTTATGTTCATGATTGCTTCATATTGGTATCACAGTATATTTAGCCATCTACACAGTATAAGCTAAAAATGTAAACCTACATATTTAGTCTTCATATTTATAATTTTTTTTAAAGAAATGCCAAATTGATACTCAATTTAAGGTCTTACGATACCTTCTGTCTAAAAATTAGTATTAAGCTATATATAGCTTTGGCATAAACTAGTATACAATTCATGAGGAAAATGGTTCCTTTGAGAAGAATTTCCTTACTTTTAAATTCATGGTTATGTATCTTTGACCCATGAAGTTCAGTGTCGGAAAATGTGGTCTTCATGTAGTTTGAGTAGAAGAGAAGTGACTACTGCTGCAGGGGTTGCGTGTTAAGAATGGGCTGTGTTTGGAAAAAAAAAAGGAAAGATACTAAGAGTATGATAACTGAAGATGACTGGTTCTTTATCTGATCCTGCTTGCTTCAGCTTGCTTTCTGGGGAAGCTGCTTGTTTCTTTCTTCCTCCTTGATGAATTTCACTGATTTCATTTAAAAAAAAGAAATTAAACAGCTTTGCGTAATCAATTCTGTTAGGTCATCTTGCCAAAATTTCTTGTGGGCACAGCACCTTGTAATTTACTAGTACAGTCTTTATAGGAATTTTTGTTTAGTTGTTACCTTAAGTTTTTACATAGAGGGGCAAACATTAGAATTCTGTAGAATTTTTCTATATGCAGACTTTTTTCTTCCATATTAATTTCCCAAGAACTATAGTTTGATGCCAAAGTGAAATATGACTCATGAACCATGAAATAGGTAAAAAGTTGCTCACTGTTGATAGGAGTAAGCTTAATTTTTTTCCCCACAGATTTACCTTACCTAGGTCTTATTTAAAGCCATGCAACCATAAGAAATTTCAGTTAGTGTCATTGTTGACCTAAAATTTTTCTGATTTATTGTGTCATAACCAACAAAGATAGAAAATTGGGAACAGTCATTTAGAGATTGGCCTATTTTTGCATTTGAACATTGTCTGCATTCTCTACTGTGTTAAATATGCCAAAGATGCATGGATTTATTTTATACATTCCCTTTAGGAATCTCTAAGCATCACAGAACATATAAAATATGCCCAGGGAGATGTCAACAGACCCACATTTTTATCCTGTATCTGCCACTTACACACTGTGTGATTGTGAGGAAGTCACTTTTATTCTCTGTTTTTCATTTCTCTTTATCTTATAGAGTGGGAATGATAAATTTTGTCATCCTTACCTTTCATTATTTTCACAATGACTTTTAAAAACCCTGGTTTTAAATACTGGAACATTAAAAAACATTAAAATACAAATTGAAATGGTGCTTGCATTCAAGAAATAAACCTTTTGTTTTAGATTCTGCAAGTAAAATTTAGATCCTGAAGATGATCTGGATGGCACTGGCCATTAGAAGTCTTAAGTATTTGGGGATAATACTAACTTCAGTGAAATTGATTAATTTTTAAAAAGGAAAAACTGCCTGTTGTTATAAAAAGCAATAATGAACTACTGGGGCTTCATGCTATATAGGAATACTGAGCATGGCAAATCTTTGCATCTCTAACTGCTGAGCAGTATTAGAAATGGAGTGATGTTTATAGAGCTGTATATTCTTGTTCATTATTGCTTTTAGATTGCACCATTTGAGGTAGATTTTGGTAGATTTGGAATGAGAAAAAAATGAGGTTCTAAATAGGAAAAAGTTATTGTTTTCACATTTGGGGCCATTATTTCAAGTTCTTCCTCATCAATTAGAATTCTGTATTCCAGAGAATGTTTGAAGCTCTCGATGTTTTTCTGCTTTTGTTATGCATAACTTGGATCTAAGAAATGGAGTGTGGGGGATGGGTAAAGGACTAGTCAGTTATAAGGTGGGTATATATAAAATTAAGGTGATTTAAGTTGTGAAATCACAGCTACTTAAATGAAAAGGGGGAGGTGCTGACCTTCTTCTCTTTTCCTTTGTGTTTAATAAATGTTTTTTCCCCCTGCTTCAAGAAATGGTAAATTTTAGACAAAAATTTTCCTTGAAACTTACATTAAGGTACAATGGTGTAATCTAATATGAAAATACACTTGTTGAGAGTTGAAAATCTGAAATTACTAATTTTTAGTGCCTGTGCAAAATCTGTGTTACCCCTTTCCCTTCTCTAATCCTGTGCTTTTATGTTTTGTCTGTGTCTATGAATAACATTGTTTCCTGAATATTGTCCTTACTAATTCTTTCTGACTTTCTCTTTCACATTTTCTTCCTGGATTTGCTGTTGTCTTCAGTCTCACCTCAAGGTCAGTATGCTTGTACTAAAACAAAGAGAAGAGCATGGTGGTGTACTAACATTATCTTGAACTCTAATGAGGAACTGAAATGATAGCCCTTACTCCAGGAGAGATATGTGTAGAAATCTAGTTATGAGTGCATAAAATGTCAGAAGTTTTAGGTTTACCAGAAGAGTGGATTCAAAGTTCTATGCTTCAAAAGATAAAGTAGTCAGAAAGCAAGAATCAGACCGAGCAGGTTTTGACTGAGAGCGAAATGAAGATGAAAGGAGTCACCAGGGGAATGAGAAGAAAAATTGTTTTAATTTAATTAAAATTTCATCAGAGACATAGAAAATGCAGCATGAACGTTGGAGGGAAATTTGCTGTAGTCTGTGGATTTTTAGAAGAATCTTGAAATTATTTTACATGTACAAACCTATACACCCTTGAAATTTTGGTTTTGTTTTGTGATTCTGCTGAATGGTACAACAAGTGATAACCAAAACAGCCAGCGCTACTTGGATTTATCAGTGCCCGAGGCTCTATGGTAGAACCTTTACATCTTTTATTTCAGTTGATCGTCCCAGCAGTATGTAGAGAGATGTATTATTTCCACTCTTTAGGTGAATAACACAAGTTCTGAGCCCATTAAGTAATTTGTCCATCTTTATTGGGAAGAGAAACTAACAGAGCACAATTGGAAACCTAAATTTTTTTTTAAAGAGGGAGGGGGAGGGGCAGAGGGAGAGAGAGAGAGAATCCCAAGGAGGTTCCACACTCAGTGTGGAGCCCAATGTGGGTTTCAGTCTCACAACCCTGAGATCGTGACCTGAGTTGAAATCAAGAGTCGAAATCAAGAGTCACACACCTAACTGGCTGAGCCACCCAGGCACCCCTGAAACCTGAATTTTAGAAGTTATTTCTTTTGCATGTGAGCATGGAAATGTAAATGAAGGCATGAGAATTTCTGATACGGTTCCGAAAATGATACGGTTAACACCCTATGCACTTTACCTTCGCTGCTGTTTTCTAATAGTAATGGCATGATATATATTACTGTTTATAAAAGCACCTGTCTTCTTTGAGTCTCACAGTTGGTGTATGGGTTACACAGGACAGATTATCATTCTGATGAGGAACAAAGATTAGGGAACATGATTTCTCTAGGGTCAACCAACTAGTAAGTGGTGGAACTTAGATTTGAAGGTAGATCTTCTCATTTCAACCTCAGGACTTTATGTATTCTCTGTACTCTATCATCAGATTTAGAGTATGAGCTCTAGAGTCCCAGATGGCTTGAATTTTTTAGGTAGATTTTTCATCTGTGGTGTTTTCATCTGTAAAATTGGGGTAATTATCTGATCTAAAGGGTTGTTGTAAACACTGAATGAGTTCATATAAATAGCACTTAGAACAGTATCTGGTACAGGGTAAACAATCAATATATAGAGCTATTATGATACTTTTTGCCTTTTTCATGGAGTCCTGTTTGATCCGGCAAATGATAGCATGATGTGATATATTTCAGGTTCTTTAAAATAATATACAGTTCTTATTGATTCTTACCACTGTTAATAGAAAGTGCCAAAGTAGAATCCCAGTGGAAAAGCTGTGTATGTGTAGAAAATGTGAAAAGTGGACATATTTCTTCTGTAATGATATTTTAAGACTCCACTTTTCAGGTGCTAATATTCTATTATAAGTAGAAAGATAAGGTGGTGAGGCATTTTAGGAAAAAGGTTCTCTTTCCCATTTCTATTTCCTGGTATTTCTTCTCATTGTTTAAATTGATGACCTAAATGATATTTCTGAAAAAGGCCCCTTACTTTTACTCATTTAAGAATAAAGCAATTTGGGTGTAAAATACAGTAAAAAGCAAAATTAGCCCTTCTTTTCATACTTATACCGATCTAATTTATGAAGAGGCATCTTCAGTCAGATTTACACTGTCCTCTTCCTTCTCTCTCAGCAGATGACCTCCCCTCCTTTGCCTGGTAAGTAGAGCTTTAGGGTACCCACAGTCCTGGGTTTAGGTTTTCACTCGTGTTAACCTTCCTTTTGTTTTCGGTGGAACTCATGTTCCAACTCTTTTTCCGAGGCCTAATTTTCCTATTCTCTTTTCTTTGGTGTTGGTTGTGATCTCTCCTCTTTCATTCATGATTTTGTTGATTTGGGTCCTTTTTCTTTTCTTTTTGATCAGTCTGGCCAGGGGTTTATCAATCTTATTAATTCTTTCAAAGAACCAGCTCCTAGTTTCGTTGATGTGTTCTACTATTCTTTTGGTTTCTATTTCATTGATTTCTGCTCTGATCTTTGTTATTTCTCGTCTCCTGCTGGTTTAGGCTTTCTTTGCTGTTCTTTCTCCAGCTCCTTTAGGTGTAGGGTTAGGTTGTGTATTTGAGACCTTTCTTGTTTCTTGAGAAAGGCTTGTATTGCTATATACTTTCCTCTCAGGACCGCCTTTGCTGCATCCCAGAGATTTTGAACAGTTGTGTTTTCATTTTCATTTGTTTCCATGAATTTTTTTAAATTCTTCTTTAATTTCCTGGTTGACCCATTCATTCTTTAGTAGGATGGTCTTTAGCCTCCATGTACTTGAGTTCTTTTCAACTGTCCTCTTGTGATTGAGTTCTCGTTTCAAAGCATTGTGGTCCAAAAATATGCAGGGAATGATCCCAATCTTTTGGTACTGGTTGAGACCTGATTTGTGACCCAGGATGTGATCAGTTCTGGAGAATGTTCCATGGGCACTAGAGAAGAATGTGTATTCCGTTGCTTTGGGATGGAATGTTCTGAATAATCTGTGAAGTCCAGCTGGTCCAGTGTGTCATTTGAAGCCTTTATTTCCTTGTTGATCTTTTGCTTAGATCTGTCCATTTCAGTGAGGGGGGTGTTAAAGTCCCCTACTATTATTGTATTATTATTGATGTGTTTCTTTGATTTTGTTATTAATTGCCTTATATAATTGGCTGCTCCCATGTTCAGGGCATAGATATTTACAATTGTTAGATCTTCTTGTTGGATAGACCCTTTAAGTATGATGTAGTGTCCTTCCTCATCTCTTATTTTAGTCTTTGATTTAAAATCTAATTTGTCTGATATAAGGATTGGCACCCTAGCTTTCTTTTTATGTCCATTAGCACGCTAAGTGGTTTCTACCCCCTCACTTTAAATCTGGAGTTGTCTTTGGGTCTAAAATGAGTCTCTTGCAGACAGCATATCGATGGGTCTTGTTTTTTTATACAATCTGATACTCTGTCTTTTGATTGGGGCATTTAGCCCATTTACATTCAGGGTAACTATTGAAAGATATGAATTTAGTGCCATTGTATTGCCTGTAAGGTGACTGTTACTGTATATTGTCTGTGTTCCTTTCTGGTCTATGTTACTTTTAGGCTCTCCCTTTGTTTAGAGGACCCCTTTCAATATTTCTTGTAGGGCTGGTTTGGTGTTTGGAAATTCTTTTAGTTTTTGTTTGTCCTGGAAGCTTTTTATCTCTCCTTCTATTTTCAATGACAGCCTAGCTGGATATAGTATTCTTGGCTGCATATTTTTCTCATTTAGTGCCCTGAATATATCATGCCAGCCCTTTCTGGCCTGCCAGGTCTCTGTGGATAGGTCTGCCAATCTAATGTTTCTACTGTTGTAGGTTACAGACCTCTTGTCCTGAGCTGCTTTCAGGATTTTCTCTTTGTCTCTGAGACTTGTGGAGCCTTGTGTTTGGAGAACTTTGATCTCTAACTTAAACATCAAGTGGACATATTTTTCAGGGAGGTTTTACTACTTTTGTCTTTTGTAAGACAGGTTTTGATCTAAATATCTCTAAACAAAACCCTGCCCCAGGAGAATTTGTCTTTGGAAGTCATTGTTGTATGCATAATTCTCGGAGTTACAAGTTATGTTAATTATAATATTGTTAGCTGGTTCATTTTAGTAGTTTTTACTCTAGCAGTAAATGCCATTAAACTATACTTACTTCTAAATAAGTTTATTTTCCAAGGAATACAAAATAAAACAAGTTTTGTTTTTCCAGTGGCAAAAATCATTTTGGTTATGGTGTGTAAAAAAAGTCATTCTTTGTTTCAGGTTGGAATTTAGTGCAGTATTTTTTCTATACAGAAGCATTTCACCATTTTAATTATGGTTTGCTAAGTCCAGTTGAGTGGACCATCCAGAGAGTATTGATGGTTTAAGATTGGATTGGATATTTGGATAACTTCATTATGGGACCTTGGGCAAGATACTTAACTCTTAAGTGTTTGTTTTAACCACCTGTTTTGTGTTAATAGTGACACTTAAGTGTAATATTTGTTTTTTAAGCATTTCTGGTTTGGACAGATTTGTTTTCTCTCTTCCTCTCTTGTTCTCTCCTGCTTTCCTCTGTCCCTGTTTCCGTTTAGTACAAAGCAGAGAGATTTTTATTTAGAGTGATGATGACTGAAGATTCATTCTCTATCCTTAAACATATATACATGTCTTTAGTTACTATTCAATGACATTATCCCCACAGAAGGAATGCAAAGAAATGATTCCTTGAATAGATGAAAATATATGATTTGATTCAGAATCATTGTTACTTTTTATTTAGCAGCATTGGCTAAAGACAAGACATTTACTAGGTGAAGCCTATAAATGTCATCTCTTTTACTCACTCTCTGGTCTACACAATTTGAGCTCAATATTATTATTACCCCTATTTTGTTTAGCATGCCTGTTGCAGACTTGTCTTCAAAGCAAATCTTTGGGATACTTTCTGTCAACTGCATTTAGACCAGAGTCTCCCTATATTGTTATGTAATAAAAGTTAAATACTTTATGTCTTGCTCACATTCATTCCTGTTGTTGCAGTCTCTTTAATTTGATGAAAGAGTTGTAGAACAACAAAGAGTTCTACATTGATTTCTAAAATCTAACTTAGTCAACGAGCCATTTCTCTGATTGCACATCTTAGAGGTTTTTTTTCATTATTGTCTGATACGAGGCACTAAAACCTCATAAGATAACATTTACAAAAAGAGGTATAACTATATTTTGAAGATAACATTTACAAAAAGAGGTATAACTATATTTTGAAGTCTTCATTCTTTTCTTTTTTGTCTTTAGCTGAAGTGTTCAGGATTTTATAGGCCCAAGAGCATTTCTGACCCTGTGTGATCTATTTATAAGGAGTTTGATTCACAGACAAGAGTTTATAATCTAGGAGAATTATCTGTTTTTAATTGCATTTTTTGCTTCTACTTGTCATTCTTTTGCCTTTCTTAAATAGCATTATTGTTCAAGAGTGTTTTTCCTTATTTTCTTTCCTTTCAAGCAATACTGTTGCCTAGTCTTTTTGTAATGGGTCACGCGAGCACAGTGTAGGCACACCTCCATTACCTAAGTTCTCCTGAAATATAGTGTTATTATTTTGAAGGATTCATTGGTAGAAAAAAATGTATGAATACATACTTGTACTGATCTACCTGTCTACTGAAAAGTATTGAGTTTTGTGCCATCACGCATTGAGAAGTGGTAAATGTAGTTTTTCTTAGTAGCAGCTGTAGACAATTACCTGGCATTCTGTACATGAGCTAAAGATGGCAAATTCTGTAGAAAAGGGAGGAAAGGCTAAATTTAGTTAAAATTTGAATTTGTATATGGTTTCCAGATTTAGCAAATACACATATGAGATATCAGTTAAATTTGTATTTCAGATAAACAGTGACTACATTTTTAGTATTAGTGTGTTGTACATACTGGGACATATTTAAACTAAAACATTGTCACATATCTGAAATACAAATTTGAATGGACTTCCAATATTTTATCTGACAAACCTCGTCCGTCCCAATCTCTCTTTATCTCACTTCAGATCATAACAATGATATGAAGTGGATGGTATTTTCCTGTTTTACAGGTGAGAAA